>NC_041753.1:62442863-63642863 GCF_004115215.2 Ornithorhynchus anatinus
ATGCTCTCTCTGTCTAGCTGGGAGGGGAGGTGACAACTTTCAGGAACGAAAAAGCGAAAAAGTCCGTTTTCCGAAATCACTTTAACTCCTGAAACTTTCTCCGCCTCTTCTCTAGCTCGGCTAAAAGCGGGAAGGAACAGCCCTCCTCCACCTCCAGACAAGCCTCCTTCTGCCGTGGGGATGGCATCGAGGCGCTCTTTCTCGGGCGACAGCGGTTAGAGGGCGCGCAGCCCGAGGGAGCGCGGTCAGAGGGGGCGCAGTCAGAAGGCGCGCAGTCAGAGGGCCAGGGCCAGAGAAATTATCCAGCGCTCAGCTCCTACTCGCTCGGGTTTTACTGCCCCGTGCCTCATAACTGTGCTTTTAGGGAGAAAAGCGGGCAGGGAGACCTACCCAGGGAAGTTGTCGAACGTCCAAGAGGCCAGAAAACGCCTTGTTTGGCGCGATTTCCTCTGTCGTCTTTTAAGATTCTCTACGTTTTCTTTATTTTAGGGGAAGAGCCGCTGAAAGCGTTGCTACGACCCTAACCAAGAAGGATCACTTCAAAATTCTCCGTCGTGACCTGTCGGTCCCCTCCCCAATGTTTCTCTCGCTGTCCCCGCGGTGTCCTCCCCCGTCCCTTACCTTCCTAGCCCAGGGGGACTGGGTAACTGCGAGTTAGCCTTTCCTGTAGGGCCTGTCTCCGCTGGCGTTCCCCCGGTTTCCCTCATTGCTGCGCGAAACTTTTGCTGAAAATCAACCTTCCTATCGTCGATTGCTGCTCTCCATGAAACATAATCCCCAGAGAAATGGGACGAGAGAGAGAGAGAGGAGAGAGAGAGGGAGATTAAATGAAATACGCACGCACAAACCCTGCACCTGTCCTCGTCCACTGATAGATTTTTCTTCCTTCTTTAGAGGCAATTAGGCTCAATAAACCTTATATTGACTTCCCTTTCTGGCACAATGTCTGATGCTTTTGCCTAAGGGGTGAACAAGATACTACTGCGATAATTGCAGTAACCCAGGGGCAGTGACTTGCCTGCCAGCGCCCTCAGCACCAGCCAATATTTAGATAGCGTATAATTTGTAAAACCATTACACGCCGAAACTTGAAACGGGCCGGTTGATGCCAATGCGGTTACACGATCTGTTTTTCTTTAAGGGCAGGAACTGCCCTTCTAATCGAGGCCGGGGTCTCTCTCTCCAGACCCCAGACTCTCAACCCCAAACCTCTAACCCCTTCACCCCTCAAATGCAAATCTGCAGATCTGGACAGTCCCCGTTCGAACGGGCGCCCCTGACAATTATAATCTCAAAAAATGGGCGAAAGATATTTTCCTCAACTCCTAAACCGTTGCAGACAACATATGCGTGCCCCCCCCCGGCCCCTTTATTCTCCAGCGCATCCCGGATTTCAGGTCCCTGGACAGGGAGCGGCCCCGGCCTCTGATCCCTGGAGGCGGCGGCCGCCGCGGCCGCCGCTATGGGAGCGTCGGCTACGGCGGACGAGGCTCCATCAGCCGCCTCGAACGCGTGACGGCGTCATTACAGATCCGCTCCGTCGCCGACTGGTTGTTTTGTTTAAAACGCAGCAGCGTCGCCAACGAAAAGGGAGATCATTAATTTGAGGAAGGCAAAGGCGAGGGAGAGACCGGCTCGAATTTGATCCCCAAGAACTGGGGCCGTTTAGAGGGTCTGGGGGCCAAGGGTTTTGGCAGGGCAAGCCAAACACATTCTTGTGATTACGCCCTCGAGGAATAGTGGAACCTGGATTATTCATTTCTCTCGATTTGGGGAGGAAGCATGAAATGTTTCGACGGTCAGTGTAGTCCCACTGCCAGCAAACGCCTTCTCCTAGTTCCCCTCTAGACCTGAGAAACTTTATCCAGTCCCCATGGCTAAGCAGTGCCTCTCAGGGAAAGCCCATTCCAAAGTTCCAAAGTAGTAATTAAAAGATAACTTCGCGGGCAGCGAGTTGGATTGGAGGCGGGGGCGGGGGGGGGGGGGGAACGACGGGGACGAGGGGACGGGGGATGAACCCGCTTACATAAATCATCGCAGACGGCTGCGGATGGAATCCCCCTCCTAGGAGGACCCAGCATCCACTCCGCCCTCGCCCACCGGGCTGGCTGGCAGGGAGCGCGTTTGGCACTCTAGTTAAGAGCGGGAGGCTGCCTGCTTCTTCCCTTTGCCCGGATCCGACGACTATTTCTAACGCCAGAACTGAGGTGTCTCTGCCTGTCTGTCTGTCTGTCTGCCTGCCTGCCTGCCTCCCTGCGGGTCTATCCTGGCCTCCTTTCCCTAGGAGTTCCGCACCCTGTTTAAAGAAGACATTGTTCTCTACATGAAAATCACAGTTGGTCAAGTGTTGAGCCTTCGGAGAAGGGTTTGATTTGCCTCTGTCCTAGTCCGTTCATTGCAGGGCCGGGATTTCCGAACAGCTGCTGCCTGCTGTGGCTTAACCGGAGGAGGGTTGCACATGAGGTTGGAGCAGGAAACTTGGCGTCCGCTGTTGTACGAGACAGAGGGTGTCCTGCATCTTCCCACCGCCGCATTCGGTTGACGCCCGAGGTGTAAACTTTGATTAGGGTCAAGTTACTGCAATCCCCTCCCAGCCCCCTAAAAAAAATCTGAAAGATAGAGACTACCCTGAATCATAATTCATTCTGATTAAGAAGGAAGTGTGTGTGTGTGTGTGTGTGTGTGTGTGTGTGTGTGTGTAAGCGCGCACCTGGGAAAGCGTTTTGTCTTTTTCACCCGGAGCGGGGAAACGAGCGCTCAGAGAGGTCACCAGCCCTGGGCCTCACTAGCGTTCTCCAGTTCGAGGAGCCGTAGGCAATAAAGCGCGTGCATTCTCCCTTCCTCTCTCCTTGGATATACATTGTCTATAGAGTGTATGTTTGGGGCGGTATGCGCGCTCGTCCAAACTGCTATGGCCAAATGTTTGAGAGGTTTGCGCACACGATAAGTTTTGGTGAGTCTCAAATTCTGCAGGGATACAAGATATTTTAGTTGAGAAGGGGAAGAGAGAGGAACAGAAGGGGGAGGAGGAAGAGAAGACGGGGATGAGGGGGAAGAAGAGGAGGAGGAGGATGAGTGGGACGAGGACGATGAAGTCGGAGAAAGAGGTGGAAGAGGAGGGGAAAGGGAGGGGAGGAGGGAAAGGAGAGGAGGAGAAGGGGAAAAGGCAGGAAAGGAGGACGAAGAGGAGAAAAAGGGGGAGGAAAAGGAGGAGGAGGAGGAAAGGAAAGGCTACGAGAGCGACGACCAGACAAGAGGTAGAAAGCAGAGACACACTCAGAGACAACCCTAGAGTAGCAAGAACATCGCTTTCATTTCTCCTCCTTCCTTAATTGCCCACCCAGCTCACTCTGTTCTGCAGCAGCCCCGACCCCACACGGCGCTGTAAAGCTTCCCCGCAGAGCGGCATGTGCTCTTGGCCCCGCCTGGTCACAACACTAGGGTGGTCGGCGCGGAGATTGTTGAGGGACCGAAAAAGAGAAGAAGGAAGAGGAGGAGGAGGAGACGGGGAAGGAGGAAGAGGAAAAGGAGGGGGAGGAGAAAGAAGAGGAAGAGAGGAAGGAGAGGAGGAAGAAAAATGGGAGATGGAGAAGGAAAGAGAGGAGGTCTAGGAAGAGGTGGAGGAGGAGGCAAAGGACAAGCGAGAGGAGGTGGAGGGATTGGAAGAGGATGAGGACAATAAGGAGCTACAAGAGAAAAATGGGAGGAGATGGGAAGGAGGAAGAAGAAGGGAAAGAGGAGGAAGGATTAGAAGGAGTGAAGGATGAGGAGGAGGAGGATGAGATGGAGGAAGAAATGGAAAAGGAAGAGGTGGAGGAAGAGGAGGAGAAGAAGGATGAGATGGAGGAAGAAGTGGAAAAGGAAGAGGCGGAGGAAGAGGAAGAAGAAGAAGAGGAGAAGGAAAGGATGAGCGAAAGAGGAAGGGAGAGGAGGAGGAGAAAGACGATGAGGGAAAGGAGGGAAGGAGAGGGAGGAGGAGGAAAAGAAGGGTGGAAAAGAGGAGGGGGAAGAGGAGGGGGAGGAGAAGGAAAAGAAGGTGAAAGAGGAAAAGGGGGAGGAGGAGGGGGAGGAGGAAAAGAAGGGTTGGAAAAGGAGGAGGGGGGAGAAGAGGGGAGGAGGAGGAAAAGAAGGTGGAAGAGGAAAGGGGGAGGAGAAGGATAGAAGGTGGAAGAGGAGGAGGAGGAAGAGGAGGAGGAAGAGCATGAAGAGGAGGAGGAGGAGGAAGAGCATGAAGAGGAGGAGGAGGAGGAGGAATGAGCAAGCGGCTTCTTGTCCCCTTCTCCTGGAGTCGAGGTGGCGGCGGAGTCCCTGAGCCGCTGTCATGTGATAGTCACGAAGCGGGAGCTGCGGGGGTCTCGGCATCTCGGGGACCATTACAAAACCCAGGCAGGAGAGCGCTTCCCTGCCACAGCCGCCGCCGCCTCTCCTGCCCGCCGGATCCGGGCGGGCTCTTGCAGCCGCCGAGCCAGCAGCCAAGCCAGAGAAGGCAGCCAAGACAACCGAGGCAGCGGCTAACAGCGAAGGCGGCGGAGCCGAGTTGGAGTGCCCGACTCCTCGCCCCATTCGGTGGCCGGGACCCCGACCCCGCCCTGTTCTGGCGGCGGCGGCAGCAGGAGCAACGGCAGCCCCAGCTCCCGTAGCACCGTAACGGCCTCCGCAGCCCCCTCCAAACTTTTTCTCCGGTCGCGGCAGGCAAGGGCAATCGGATCGTTTCTTGCTCAACCCGGGGGCGAGCCGGGGGGGGCAGGTGCCCCGGATCCTCCCTCTCTCCTCCCCCCTCCCCCCTCTCCCCCCTTCGGCTGGGATCGCCGTCCCCTCCCCTTCCCGCACCTGCCCCGGCCTCTCCTCCTGGAAACCAGAGCTTGGGAGTGGCCGGCGAGAGGGACGGGGCGGCGCGCAACTTTCCCGGCGCCTTCGCCTCCGCGGAGACAGGAGAAAGAGTCGGGATAGGAAGGGCGGGGCTGGCCGCACGCACTCGCCCTCTCGGCCCTTGCCGGCGAGAGCCGCGGGTCCCCTCGCCCTCGCCTCGCCGCCCGGGGCAGCGGCTTCCCCGCGGCGGAGCAGCCGAAGTAGGGAGAGGGCGAAGGGGTGGGGGAAGCATCGCTGTCGTTGCGCGCCGCCGCCCTCCGCGGGCCTCCCTTCTCCCTCTCTCCCTCCCTCCCTCCCTCCCTCCCTCCCTCCCTCGTCCCTCCCTTCCTCCCCCCTTCTCCCCTCTCCCCCCTCCCCCCCTCTCTCCACTGGCCAGCGCCTCCTCCGAGAGCCTGGAGCCGGGCCAGAAGGGGCGGGGGAGGGAAAGGCTGGCGCGCACCCGACGGGACACCGCCGGCACGATCGCGACCGTTGGGGCAACAAGTCGCAGGCTCGCGAGCTCGGGGAGGCCGCTGGAGGTCCTCGGAAGGGACCGCGGGGGAGAGGCCGAGGCGCGAGGAAGGAGGGTGGCCAGAGACCGGGGCAGAGACAAAGAGACTCCGGGAGAGGAGGAAACCGGGCGGGCGAGACAGGGAGAGACAGCGAGAGGGGTGAGGGTTGAGGGAGGGGGGGAGAGGGAGGCGCTGAGGCCGGGAGGGGGTGGCGGCGGGGAGGGGTGGGGCGATGCCTCGCCCGGGAAAGAGCTCGTACAGCGACCAGAAGCCGCCTTACTCGTACATCTCGCTGACGGCCATGGCCATCCAGCATTCGGCGGAGAAGATGCTGCCCCTGAGCGACATTTACAAGTTCATCATGGACCGCTTCCCCTACTACCGGGAGCACACGCAGCGCTGGCAGAACAGCCTGCGCCACAACCTGTCCTTCAACGACTGCTTCATCAAGATCCCCCGGCGGCCCGATCAGCCCGGCAAGGGCAGCTTCTGGGCGCTGCACCCGGACTGCGGGGACATGTTCGAGAACGGTAGCTTCCTTCGGCGCCGCAAGCGCTTCAAGGTGCTGCGGGCCGACCCCCCGCACCTGCACCCGGGGGCCGCCAAGGGCGGCGGGGCCACCGGGCCTCCGCACCCGCACCACCACCACCACCCGCACCACCACCACCACCCGCATCACCACCACCACCACCACCACCACCACCACCCTCCTCCGCCCCCCTCCTCCTCCTCCTCTTCCTCCTCCTCCTCTTCCTCGCAGCACCACCACCACCACCATCACCACGTGCCCCCGCCGCCGCCTCCCCCTCCCCACCTGGTGCACTATTTCCACCAGCAGCCGCCGGTCCAGCCGCTGCCGCCGCCGCCACCGCCACCTCCCCCTCCGCCCTCGGCGCCGCCGCCACACCTCCAGCCTCAGGTGCAGCCGCCGGGGCCTCCGCAGCCGGGCAAGATGCAGGAGGCGGTGGCGGCGGCGGCGGCGGCGGCGGCGGCGGCCGTGGGCAGCGTGGGCCGCCTCCCGCAGTTTCCCCCCTACGGCCTGGGCTCGGTGGCGGCGGCGGCGGCGGCGGCCTCCACGTCGTCGGGCTTCAAGCATCCCTTCGCCATCGAGAACATCATCGGGCGGGATTACAAGGGCGTGATTCAGGCGGGCGGCTTGCCCCTGGCCTCCGTGATGCACCATCTGGGCTACCCGGTGCCCAGCCAGCTGGGCAACGTCGTCAGCTCCATGTGGCCCCACGTCGGGGTCATGGACTCGGTGGCCGCCGCAGCCGCCGCGGCCGCCGCGGCCGCCGGGGTGCCAGTGTCCCCCGAGTACGGGGCCTTCGGGGTACCGGTCAAGGCCCTATGCCACCCAACCGGACAGACCCTGCCCGCCGTGCCCGTGCCCATCAAGCCTACGCCGGCCCTGCCGCCGGTGCCGGCCCTGCCCCCGGCGCTCACCGTCAATCCGCCGCCACAGCCGCCGCCGCCCATCTGTCCCTCGTCGGCCGCCTCGCCGGCCTCATCCCTGCTGGGGCAAACGCCCACGACCTCGGCCGACAGCAAGGGCGGCGGCGGCGCCTTACCCTCAGTGCTGGTGCACTCGTAAAGGGAGCGAAAAGCCGGGGCCGACGGGCGGGGCACGGGAGAGTCAGAGGAGAATGGGACGAGGCCGGCAGAGCCCCCCTTCCTCTCGCAGCCCCTTGAGAAAGACCCCCCCCCCCAACATCCAGAGCGAGAGAGAGAGAGAGAGATCAACCGATCCCAATTGGGGTCCAGAATGTATTTAAGAGAAACGAGCAAACGAACAAAAAAGTGGACTCCTTCAATGGTTTTAATAAATATAACATTTCTGGTGTCTGTGTTTATACTCTGTTATACAGGCATATTATTGAGAGCCCGTTTGAGGCAAGAGTTTCTATTGTTGCCCCTATTACACGCCAAGGCAGTCCTGCAGGGCCGGCCTCCCGGGACAGAAGGTGATAGCGAAGCCTTAGCCCCAGGCAAACCTGGGACCGATCCGAGCCGTGGCCCAACTCGGAGCCGGCCGCGTGGTAGTGGGGGGGGGTCCCCCAACCCCCACCCCCGGGTCCCAGGCAAGCAGAGACAGGGAGCCGAATCGGGCTCTGGGGCGACGTCCGGCCTCGGAGATGTCCCTTCCTCGGGAGCGGCAGAGGCGTATCGCCGAGATGGAACGGCCGTCAATCAATACACCTTGGTGGAGAGACGAAAGAGCTGCGGATCTGTACGAGTTTTGTGAGTTTGTTTAAGCTCCCCTCCAGGGCGGCGATGCCTTTTTATTTTGTGCGGGGAAAATCCGCGGACTGTCTGTGCTTGGAGCTGGAGTTCGGGGAGGGTTAGGGGCGGCAGCCGAACGGAGCCCACCGAAGATCAGAAGACGGGACCTTCTTTCCCCACCGCCCGCCATGACCAGAGAAGACTTGGCGAAAATCACCCACCGAAGCGAAAAGATGAACAGGAATTTAGATGGGCAGCGGAGCGACTGCCGCGAAAGGACCGAGGATGGAGCGGAGTCCCTGCGATCGTTTCCGCTCTGGGTTTTTAGGCTCGATTCTTTGCTCTCACCGTGTCTACGTTTTCTCGGGAAACGAAGACATTTCGTCCCAAGAAAGAACGGCAACGCAGCCCTGTTCCACCTTCCTCTGTCCCTCGAAGTTTCTCCCCCACCCCCCCCACCCCCGCCAGAGAAAAGTGAATCACGCTTTCCCCCCTCATCTTCGAACGCTCCCTGTGATTTGATGTTTTACGTGTTGCTTGGTGTCCATCCCTCTCCGATGAGTTTTCCCGTTTGAAGTAGCAAGTGAAAGAAAATAATCAGAACTTTTCCCCGGTCCGCTCTTTCAAACAAACGGCCACCGCAGGAAGAGCGCCGTATCGGAAACCAACTTTCGGCGGAGGAAGACAACAGAAACAACAGACGACAACGACCACGACGGGCACATCGCTTGAGAGAGGGCAGAGACCTTTGCTCCGAACGGCTCGTCTTTGGCCCTCCTGTCCTCCGCCCGGGTCGGCTTGTGAATCCGTTGTGGCGGCGGTGCTCCGGCCCGCCAGTGTTGTACGAAGATGTTCTGTATTAAAGCCTCTCTGTGGATTTGCCTCTGGTGGACTCGCCTCTGGTGTCCGAGGGGTCAGGCTGGTCAAGAGACGAGGCCGATCGCGGAGACTCGAACGGGGGGAGCCGGGCGGCCCAGCCCGGGGAGCGGCCAAGACATCGCTCCGACACCTGGAAGAAAGCCTTCTTGCTTCCCAGTTGGAAGTTGAAAGTGGCTTCGGCTCGCCCCGACTTGGGGCCGAGGGAGGCGGGGTGGGACACCCGGCGACGCGGGTTTGGGAGAGAACTGTTGAGCTGCGCGCGTGGCGTGGGAGAGCCCGTCTTCCCGGCCACAGCCCACTTCCCCCTTCGCTTCGTTTGTTTCTTTCTAGCTGGAGATGGTCTTCATCCTCCTCTCATCACCTCCCCTCGTGATTCTCTTCTTCTCTCAGCTTCGGCGCTGGTCGCGGGGCGGAACGAGAGGGGCTTTTCCCGCCATCCGAGCCCTCCTCCCTCTCCCGGCCTCTCCCCCTCTCCCTCCCCGCTTTCCTTGCTCGGACCTCGCTCGCCGTCGGGGCCCGAGCCCGGAGGGAGCGAGAAGCCGCCAGCTGGGCTGGCGGGGAGACGGCCAGAGTCGTCATGGGCCGTCGCTGTCTTTCTTCGGTTCCTCCTGGGGAGAATTGCGTCGGGTCGGGGCGGGTCGGGTCGGGGTGGTGGTGGTGATGGACTACGCGGGGAGGGAGGGAGGGATGGGCCTGATAGTGTCCAAGAGAGCCCCACGGCCGGGGGCCAGGCCGCCGGTGGTCCCGGCCCCCTTGGCTTGCCCTTGCCTGGGCGGTGGGACCGGGCCCTCTGGCTGCTCCCCTCCTCCCGCCCCGCTTCGCTCCGAGCCTGGCAGCCCAGCTGGGAGCTGCGCCCGCTGCTCCGGTAGCCACCCAGCCCGCCGCGACCCGCGTTTCCCCCCACCCCATCCACCCTCCACCATTCCGGGGGACCCACGAGAGAAGCCGTCGGCGAAGAGGGCAGCGGAGGCCGGGGGTTGGGGGTGACTCCTCGGAGCCGCAAGCGAGAGAGAGAGAGAGACGACGAGGCCCGGGGAGTCCCTTCCACCGTCTTTAGGAGCCCCAGCCCCGCGTCTCGGGCCCATCTCGATGGGCTTTGGAAGAGCCAACCCCTCCTCAACCTCAACCCCGCTCCGTCCCAGCCCCAGCCAGCTGCCTCCAGCCGCCCCCTCCACCTTTCCCACAAAGAAGAAAGCAACTGAAAACTCCCGGTGTGGTTCCCAGTCCCGTCCAGTTGGCTGCTTTGGGAAGGAGCCCACCGCTGGGTGCCTCTTCGCAGGCACCCGCATCATACTCTCATCCACTCTGCTTCCCCCAAGAGCCCCGAGAACTGGTCTGGTTTGGGTCTCTTAGTTTCAAGCTCTGGATCGCCCTGAGAAACCTCCTGCAGGGGGGCTGGGAAGTGTGTGTGTTTGGGGGCGGGGGGTGGGGAGAAACCTAGAGAAAGCGGGACCAGGAACAGGGGATGGGGTGGGGGACTCATCCTGGGGAGAGGGAAACAATGGTTTGGTTTCATCTCCGAAAGCTGGGGGTCAGGGAGTTAGGATCTGGGTGACAGAGAAGCTGGAGAGCCCCCGCAAAGCCAGGCGGGAGAATGAACATAAGGTGCACTAACCCCTCTCTGCTTTCTTGCAGGATCTGGTTGCAGCTGGGGTGACCAGGTCTTCCAGATTCAAGGAGAGAAGCCCAGCTAGAGACACCGGCCGTCTGGTAGTGGGGAAGTGGGTTTGAGCACCCCCAACCTTGTCTATTTTCCCTGCTGCAGCAGGGTCCCCCAACACTGACAAGGGGAGAAAGAAGCACTCTGGAGGGGAGAAGGGGAAGTGGGGAGGGAAGCTGGTCGGTGAAGGGACGAACAATTCCCTGCATAAACTCAGCTACTGCTGAGGCTCGGGTACCTCAGGGCAGGGGAGCAGGGGAGCCCTGCCTAGAAGCAAGATTGTGAAGTGGCAGGTGACCGGCTTTTAATTTCTTTCTCCCAGGACAATGAAGCAGGTCCTGGAGGAGGTAGGTGAAGGGGGCATTCAAGGCCCCAAGGTGCCTGGGAGTGCTCACAAGACACTCACTCTTTTGAGTCTCTGTGAAAATGTGATCTGTCATTGAACTGTAACTGCAAAGACATGCACAGGGGCTGCCTTTTTCACTAACTCCAGGGATCATCGTCCCACCCTATAGAACTGGCCACCATCCCAGACTAGGGTCTTGCTCAGAAAGAGAAGCCTTAGATCAGTAAGGATCCCTTCCGGGTATCAACCCTGAACACTGAGAAATAAATACCATCCCAGGTCTGACTGCAATGCTGACAGAATTTCTGTGCCTGTGTCTCATACGACCGTGTCTAAATCTTCTTATTCTGAGACTAATTAGGGGGCAAATTCTTGTCCCTGCTTATATTTGAAATGTGTATCCAAGGGTCAAGACACTACTGAATTACCGTGGGCTGGCACTAATGAAATCTGGGTAATAGAGAACTCCCCATGCTTGTACAAGCACGATAATTACTGTACCGCTGGCAACACTGCCCTAATATCTGACCTAGATGCTTCCAGGTCTGATCTTTTGAGCTCTGGACATTTCTTGGCCTCCGGGGACCTATGCCTTTTAGGTTCCATCTCTTTAAGTTATAAATTCTGGGGGAAACTAGCGTGCAGCTGGGAGAAGAAGGAGAAGGACTGAAGCTATAAATATGGATATTGAAAATTCAATTAAAGCCACACTTGGTAAATTAAGCACTGGTCTAAAGCGGTAGGGTTGATGGAAGAAGTGAAATTATAGCCCCAGATTTCTATGATTATGGATAAGGCTGTTGTTTCAGTCTGTTTATTCTGTTCCTGAGTCGATACCAGCTCTGAGGGGCAATAGTAAAAGGCTCAGCGAGCAGGGGGAAAATTCAGGAAAAACATCTTCATTTTCTTTGAACCTAGAAAGAAAAAGAATCAATAATAAAACATCACACAAGAATTCCTGGGGATGTCGAGCAATGAACTGGTTAGGTTGGTGGTCGGGTGAGTCTTCATCAGTTTCACTCTGCCTGGAGCAGGCACTCCTCCAGGGGTTATGTTGGCAGAGTTGGCATTTCCTGGCAATGAGGAAAAACTGTCAATCAGGCTGATTTGTGGTCAATTATCCCCTTGAGCAAGCTGGCATCTTTCCAGCCAGGGAGACAACCACATTTTATCCAGGAGAATTCAAGAGCCAGTTCCCCAAAACTGGTGCAGTTCATCGCTTTGGATGTCAGCTGAGCAGGGTACTCTCCTGCAAATCAGAACTCACACCGACTTTCTTGATGTTGCCATTGTGGCCGGGACCCCGGTGCCAGAGAAAGGAGTTGGCCACCCACGCCCAGAGACCATGACCAGCAAAACACAGGTTTAACTTCAACATGAGTTCACCAAAAAAAAAAATCCTCTTAATAAACATCGGATCATGGTAAGAAAATGTCCTGTAGGCCGGTAGGTCCGAATAGAATTTGCATTTCTTTGATTACGACTCCCATTTTCACTCCAAATAACCATGACAGGAAGAACGGGAAATTTTATGCATTTAATATGCCTCTGGGATTCATTCAGTCATTCAATAGTATTTATTGAGCGCTTACTATGTGCAGAGCACTGTACTAAGCGCTTGGGATGAACAAGTCGGCAACAGATAGAGACAGTCCCTGCCATTTGACGGGCTTACGGTCTAATCGGGGGAGACGGACAGACAAGAACAATGGCACTAAACAGCGTCAAGGGGAAGAACATCTCGTAAAAACAATGGCAACTAAATAGAATCAAGAAGTGGAAGAGGTTGTGGAAGGGGAGAGGGGATAACAGCAATCATAAAAATTGTGATATTTGTTAAGCACTTACTATGTGCCAAGTGCTGGTGTAGATAGAATACATTTTGGTCAAACCCAGTCCCTGTCCCACATGGGGCTCGCTGTCTAAGAGATAGTATAGAAAAGCTGGGTATTTATGTATCATCTGTTAGGCAGGGTGTGTGTACATATGTGAGTATCCTGCCATCAGCTTCTCCAAGACAGTAGGGCAAGTATGAGGAATGACAAACTTGCCATCCAGTGGAATAAAAAGCCTTGCCAGCGCTGCTGCTGTGATAGGATGGGAGGAAGGCACTTCCTTGAGGCTCTGATGGGGGAGATGCCCCAGGGCTAGCAGGAACACAAGCATCCACTGCTGTTAAGCACTGCACTTTTTTGGCACTGAACATACCAAGCATTCAAATGAGCAATGACACTTTAAGTAAAACACTGGGTGGAAGGGACGGGACACAGGATACTGTTAGGATCCTTAGAAACAGTATGGCCTAGTGGAAAAAGCACGGGAGTGAGGGTCAGCAGACCTGGATTCTAATTTCAGCTCCACCACTTGCCTGTTGTGTGACCTAGGGCAAGTCATTTAATTTCTCTGTGTCTCAGTTTCTTCATCTATATAAATGGGGATTAAAACTGTGAGCCCCATGTGGGACAACTTCATTACCTTGTATCTACCCCAGCGCTTAGAACAGTGCTTGGCACATAGTAAGCACTTAACAAATGCCATCATTATTATTATCATTATTAGAGAAGCAGTGTGGCTTAGTGGAAAGAGCACTGACTTGGGAGTCAGAGGACATGGGTTTTAATCTCAGCTCTGCCTCTTGTCTGCTGTGTGACCTTGGGCAAGCCACTTTACTTCTTTGTGCCTCGGGTACCTCATCTGTAAAAATGGAGATTAAGACTGTGAGCCTCACGTGGGACTCACGTGGGACTCTGCATCTACTCCAGTGCTTAGAACAATACTTCGCACATAGTAAGCGCTTAATATCATGATTATTATTACTATTACCTCTCAGTAAGGCTGTCAGCCCTGTGGGGGACAAGGAATGAATCCAATCTGATTTTCCTGTATCTATCCCAATGCTCGGCACATAATACATACTTAACAAATGCCACAGATATTTATTTTGTGTTGGTCTGGCTGCAGAGATGGGGCAAAAAATCAGGGGGTGTCTTAGGCATGAAGATGCTTGGGCCTTGTCCTGATGTGCGGAAGCCTTGGAGAAAGGCACCTCTCTAAAATGATATTCCTAGAAATCCTAAGAATGAGAATGCACAGTCCAATTACCAAGTGCTTGCACCTAGTGGTCCCTAAGTTTCCAAAGAGTGAATTAGCCTTGCTAGTGCTGTTTCAATTTATCTTGATTACACAGTTTGGTTGCTAACTTTTCCTTTTGTGGTAGTGAAGTCACCTCTGCCTAGCTTTCTCTGGATTGTAAACTCCTCTCTACACTGTAAGCTCATCCTCCAGACTGTCAGCTTGTTATGGGCAGGGAACGTGTCTGCTAACTCCCTTGTGTTGTACTCTCCCAAGAGCTTAGTACAGTGCTCTTCAGATAGTAAGTGCTCAATAAATGCCACTGATTGATTGATTTCCGTAGCCCTTGGGGATGAAGGAGGACTCTGGCTGGGCGTTGTGTTCAGTAAACTATCTCCAGCCTCATTCACATATTTTGAGCTTGGCAAATTCATTCCCTTTTGCCTCAAGCCTCCCCCCATTTAAAGTTCATAGCTCTGGTTGTGTGTTCCCAAGGAAACTGCAACCAGTTGTTTCCCTGCTTTCTGGAGTCCAAATATATATTTTTATGGAGTTTTCGCATGTTCCATGAAGTATACATACCATGTTTCCAGCCCTATTAGATATATATAGGAATATATTCAAGTACTGTACAGAAGCCTACGGAGAATTGTCACTTGTAAATCAAAACTCCCAAACTTAAAGAGGCGGGATTAAAAATCACCACTGTGTTATTGTACACACTGAAAAAACAGAAAAGTCAGGCTGTATATTCTACACTTTCATGGTATTATCGCAGCCACCTGGGGCTGACTCCTTGACTCCTAAAAATGCTGTCCTTTAAAGAACAATTTGCTGTTCAAGAACTATTTGAGCCTCATTTCTTAGAGCCACTTTCACAAGTCTTTCCTGCTGTATCGAATAGGAATCGAGCAGAGACGGGGTAAGCCTTGCTGCTAAGCCACCCAAACCTTCGGCACTGCCGACGTTTCTCAACTTGTCAATCCAATCTCCTCTGGAAGAGCTTGGTTTTAGAGAGGGACAGGCCACAGAACTGACTCAGCTGAACCTAGTCGTGTGTTGTGCCATTATGCCCCTATGTCATTATGTCACTGACAAAGCAAAAGGAATCCATCCAGCAGACGTTCTTTTTCTTTGGTTTGGAGCAACGATATTTAACCTTATATATGTGTATCTTGTGTTCTCCTTTTTTCGTGCTTTCTTCCTCTATCCACTTCTCTTAAAGCATCCAAATTGGAATTAGTGGTGATATTTGTTAAGCGCCTACATTATGCTAAGCTTTGTACTAAGCAGAGGGGTTGCTACAAGATTATCAGGTCATACACACTCCCTGTCCCTCATGGGACACACGGTCTAAGTAGGAAGCAGAACGGGTATTTAATCCCCATTTTATGGTAAAGTTAAGTGACTTGCCCAAGGTCACACAGCAGGCAAGTGGCGGAGCAGGGATTTTAACCAGATCTCCTGACTCCTAGGCCTGCGCTCTGTCCACTAGGCCAGGCTGGTTCTCATCCTATATATTAAGCTGCTCCTACTTGATGTTTGCTGAAGAACAACTCCAAAGATTACCCCCACCTCCCCATCTCTGCCTCCCTCCTCAGCGCATGGGGACTCAGGACCTAATAATAATGTTGGTATTTGTTAAATGCTTACTATGTGCAGAGCACTGTTCTAAGCGCTGGGGTAGATACAGGGTAATCAGATTGTCCCACGTGAGGCTCACAGTTAATCCCCATTTTACAGATGAGGTAACTGAGGCACAGAGAAGTGAAGTGACTTGCCCACAGTCACACAGTTGACAAGTGGCAGAGCCGGGAGTCGAACCCATGACCTCTGACTCCGAAGCCCAGGCTCTTTCCACTGAGCCACGCTGCTTCCCTAGGACCTAGAGCTCCTAACTAGAGTGGAGAGTAAAATTCATTCCCAGTGAGAGTTTAAGATTTCAGCTCAAGGTTGATGTCTACTTGGCTCCAGAGGGCTCTGGACCATTATATGCCTTTAAATAGGCTTTCTGCAGTAGACCAAAATGGAAAATGTGCTCCAAAATCATTCCTCCTCCATGTAGATTTTTAAAGGGCAAAGCAGTAGGATGAGTGGAGCATATTTCCTAGAGCTTTACTGATGGTTTAGCAAGGGATGCAGAGGTGAAGAGGCCTGGAAAACTTCTCCCTTACCTTCTATGCCCCCATGACATATTGTGATGCTCATATAGAGTGATGCGGCAAGTTAGCTGCCTCCAAAGAAGAAAACTAAGTCTGGCTTTTTCAAAAAGTATAATCATTTTTTCACCCATTTTTAATTTTTTTTTTCTTTCTCGAGCTCTAGGGTAAAATTGCCAAGCTAGGTTCTAGGAGAACTGCTATTGCTCGCGATCTTGCCCAGACACAATCAGAAGGGTCTCTTTGGTGGGTATAATCTGGGGAAGCAGCATGGCCTAGTGGATGGAGCATGGGCCTGGAAGTCAGAAGGCCCTGGGTTCTAATCTCACCTCCACCACTTTTCTGCTTCATGACCTTGGGCAAGCTACTTAACTTCTCTGTGCTTCAGTTACCTCATCTGTAAAATGGGGATTAAGACTGGGAGCCCAATGCAAGACAGGGACTGTGTCCAACCTGATTAGCTTGTATCATCCCCAGTGCTTAGAGCAGTGTTTTGACACATAGTAAGAGCTTAACAAATACCATCATTATTATTATTAATCTTATTTCTATTTGACAATATGTAAATGTGGGTGCAAACAGTAAACTCGGCTCTCTGTCTTTTTGGGGAGAAGAATGCCAGTAAATCTGCAGTAAAGGAGCACAGTTTAGCTGTCCCCCAGCACCTCCTTTCTGATTCAGACTGTGAAGCAGTGTCATCACAGTCAGAGTCTGACTCTAAATTCAACCCTCTAGACTTGTAGTGAGCAGGCATTGTGCCTGTTTATTGGTATTGTTGTCCTCTTCCAAGCACTTAGTACAGTGCTCCACCCACAGTAAGTGCTCAATAAATACGACTGACTGACCAGCTGACTCTCCATTTCTAGACTGTTTACTGCTTGTGGGCATGGAATGCGTCCACTAACTCTGTTGTATTGGACTCTCCCAAGCACTTAGTATAGGGCTCTATGCACAGTAAGTCCTCACTAAATACGATTGATTAATTGACTGATTGAAGCAGGTGCACATCTGACCCATCTGTTCCACCCCTAGGTTTAATATCTTCAGAGCCAAGTATCTCCTTTGCCTTTTCCCTAAGATATATATATAATAATAATGTTGGTATTTGTTAAGTGCTTACTATGTGCAGAGCACTGTTCTAAGCACTGGGGTAGATACAGGGCAATCAGGTTGTCCCACATGAGGCTCACACTCTGAGGCACAGAGAAGTTAAGTGACTTGCCCACAGCCACACAGCTGACAAGTGGCAGAGTCGGGATTAGAACTCATGACCTCTGACTCCCAAGCCTGTGCTCTTTCCACTGAGCCACGTTGCTTCTCTCTCTCTCTCTCTCTCTCTGCATATATATATACACACACATACGTATACATTTAAGGGTTTTTTTAAACACAATTCTCAATTTTATTTCCAAAGCAATCATATTTATTGAGCACTCACTGTGCGGGGCACTGTACTAAGCAGTTGGGAGAGTACAATATAACAGAGTTGGTAGACATGTTCCCTGCCCACAGCAAGCTTACAGTGTAGAGAGTACAAAACGGTAGCTTCAGGTACAATGACTCCTTTATTATCAATGTTTTCCAAAATGACTTCACTTTCTAGTGCTCCTATCTTATAGGAATAGCTATTTTTAACTCAGATGCTTCGCTATCTTATGGGAACAGCTATTATAACTGGGATGTTTCATTTTGTATCTAACCTCCAGTACTTAGTACAGTGTTTGGCACTTAGTAAGGACTTAGCAAATGCCACCATTATTATCATTTTGAGGTCCCAATCCTTCAGTAATAGTAATAATATTTATTGGTTACTCACTAGGGGCATTTCACTCTACTAAGTGACCGAGAAGTTCAAAACAATCAAGTGACACATTTCCTGCTCAGAAGGAGTTAACACACTAATAGGAGAGACAGACCTAAAAATATTTACAAAGAGAATGATCGAAGGAAGTAACAGTAACAGTAAAATTGAATAGCATATATACAAAAGAGCTCAGGATGGGTATTAATATAAGTACCTAAGTCTTGGGATAAGCTGGTGACTTTGTATGACTTGGAGTGCTGGGAATTCCAGGTTCTGCCACTTGTCTGCTGTGTGACCTCGGGCAAGTCACTTCACTTCTCTGTGCCTCAGTTACCTCATCTGTTAAATGGGGATTAAGATTGTGAACCCCATGTGGGACATGGACAGTATCCAACTTGATTAGCTTGCACCTACTCCAGCGCTTGAAACGTAGTAAGTGCTTAAGTGATGCCAATAAAAAAATTAATTGGATTAGATGGGATTTTAGGAGGGCACTAAATATGTTCTGTCGGATGTACAGAGGGAAGGAGAATAGGCCGGAGGAAGAGCACAGATGAGGGACTGAAGGTGGGAGAGGTGCGAGCGAGGTACAGTTAGAAGGCTAGTTTGAGGGGTGTGAAGAGGGAGAACTGGGCAATAATCAGTGGAGACAGTATGATGGTGTGAGTAATGAATGAATAAGTAAAATAGTGTGAGTTGGTTGAGAGTTTTGAAGTAGTAATAATAATATTTATTCATCAATCAGTGGTATTTGTTGAGCACTTATGTGTGCAGATCACTGTATTAAGTACTTGGAAAAATGCAATACAACAGAGTTGGCAGACATGATCTCTGCCCAGAAGGAGCTAGCAGAGCACTCTACTAAGCACTGGGAGAGAATACAGAGGTGGGAATTAGACATTCATTCATTTAATCTTATTTATTGATCGCTTACTGTGTGCAAAGCATTGTACTAAGTACTTGGGAGAGTACATCACAACAACAAACAGGCACATTCCCTGCCTAAAACGAGCTCACAGTCTAGATGGAGAGGACAAACAGTAACGTAAATAAATAAATAAATATATGAATAAATATATAAATAAATAAATCACAGATATATACATACATGTGCTGTGGGAATGGGAGAGAGAATGAATGAAGAGAGCAAGTCAGGGTGATGCAGAAGAGGAGCAGAGGGCTTAGTCAGGAAGACTTCTTGGAGGAGATGTTCCTTCAATTAGGTCTTGAAGTTGGGGAGAGCAATTATCTGTCTGATACTGGGGGAGGGAGGGTGTTCCCGGCAGGACGTGGCAGAGAGGTCAGAGGCGAGACTTGGTCCCTGGCCCTTGGGGGAGGCTCACAGTCTCAAAGAAGTGGAGGGTGAGACATTTTGGTTTGAGTAGGAGAATACGGAAAGTCAGTAGAGGGTATCGAGGAGAGGAGAGATGTGAGCTGCGGGACATTACAAGAAGATGACGTGTGCAACAGCACACAGCATAGATTGCGTGCAGGGAGGCTAGAGTGTGGGAGACCAGTGAGGAAGCTGATGTAACAGTCTGGTGGAGGTGTTATCAACATGGAGTGGATTTAAGGGGAAACTGAACAGTTCTGTTTACACATACTGAGTTTCAGTCAGTGCTGGCAGAACATCTAGCGGGAGCTATCCTGGAAGAAAGTGGAGATGTGGGATTGACGATTGGATGAGAGATCGGGCTGGATAGGTAGATTTGGGAGTCATCTGCAATGAGGTAGTAGCTGAAGCAGTGTGAGATGATAATAATAATAATAACTATTAAGTGTTTACTATATGCCTAGCATCATACTAATCACTGGGGGATATACAAGAACCAGGTCCCACATGGGGCTCACAGTCTACATAGGAGGGAGAACAAGTAATTGAATCCCCATTTTGCAGTTGAGGGAACTGAGGCACAGAGAAGTGAAGTGACTTGCCCAAGGCTACACACAGTAGACCACTGACAGAGCTGGGCTTAGAATCCAGGTCCTCTGACTCTAGGTAGGCCTGTGAGCTTTCCACTAGGCCACACTGTTTTTTTCAGGGAACTGATGAGCTCCTTTTCAGATAGAGTGTAGACTCACAAGAATAGATGAATAACCATTCAGAAACACCCTCAGTAAGAGAATGGAAAACAGATGAGGGGTCAGCAAACAAAAATGAGAAAGCAAAGCGGTAGAAGAAAAACCCAGAATGATACCACTCTGCCAAAACTGAGGCCTGAAAGGGTTTTAAGGAAGAGGGAGTGCTCCAGTGTCAAAGGCAGCTGAGACATCGAGGAGGCTCAGGAAGGACTTGGCTACAAGAAGGTCATCATGACTTTAGACTAATCTCAGAGGCGTGAAAGGGTGGAAAGCCAGATTGCATTGGGTCGAGAAGAGAGCAGAAAAAATGAAGGGAGTGGGTGCATAAAACCAGTTCCAGGAGTTTGGATATGAGTGGAAGCAGGGACATGGGATGATATCTGCAGGACTCTATGGGTTTGAGGGCTTTTTTAGTATGGAGGAATATTTGAGCATGTTTGAAGGCAGAGGGGAAGGGGCCAACAGAGAGTGAGAGGTAGAAAATAGCAGTGCGGTAGGGGAAGTAAGCTGCTTGAAAGCAGGAATCATGTCTACTAGCTCTAGCATACTCTCCCAAGAGCTTGGTACAGTGCTCTGCACAGAATAAGCACTCGATAAACACTATTGGATTTACTGAGCAAGCAATTTTAGGAGGAGGGAGGGGATAGGGTCAGGAAGAGGAGGTAGATTTGATAAAACATCAGGGAAGCAGGAGAAAGATGAAAAGCTGGCTGTGGAATGGAGGGGGGGGAGGAGTGACTGAGCAATCTTGGGGAGTTAACACCTGATTTTTAAAAATTTTACCAATGAAGTTGGCAAGGTCATCAGGGGCTAGGCAAGGAGGTGATGGGAGGAATGGGGTCTTCAGGAGGGAGTTGACGATTTGAAAGAGTTGGAGAGGGTGGGGGCATGGAAGTCAATATGAGAGGCATATTAGAGTTGCCGAGTAGAAAAGAGCTGAGATATCAAGATAAAGTGAATTCGTAATTGGCATAAATCATCCCAGAGCCTGGATTTCCACCATTTGCATTCAGCAGGAGCACAGGAAGTAGACCGTGGGAGTGGACTGTGGTGGATAATCTAAGATTGGCGATTGGGTACGTGTGGGCAGGGAATGTGCCTGTTTATTGTTACTGTTTATTGTTACTCTCCCAAGCTCTGCACACAGTAAGCACTCAATAAATATTATGGATTGACTGATGGACTGAGAGCAATGAAAGGAGTGGTGGAGGGGAGAGAAGCAAGCAAGAATGGAGGAGAGGGCAGAGTTGAGGGTGTGTACTTTTGCAGCTAGGGATGGGAGAGCTGGCAGAGATTCCAGGAAGGGTAAAACGACTTGGGAAAGGTTGATTGGGTTTAGGGTATGGTGGGGGTGAGGGTCAAATTTGAGGACTACGGTGTGTGGGTAAGATGGACGGTTAGAAGGTTTGGTCAGAAAGTGATAAGTCAGAATTGGTGAGATTGGAGGGGAGGCAGCAGTGCTTCAAGATGATTAGGTCTAGCGTGTATCCAAGCTGATGTATGACTGAGGCGGGATGAAGCAGGAAGTCAAGGGCTCACTTGGACTGTAGGTAGTCCAAACAAAAGGTTACAAATGCACCTTTTGGTACATAAGAACCGATGTGTGGTTCACTGCCTATCTGGAATACCATATTCAATATTGTAGGATATATCCATTATTTTAATCAGTCAATCAATCAATGGTATTTATTAAGTGCTTAATGTGTGCAGAGCACTGGATGAAGCACTTGAGAGAGTACAACAGAGTTAGTAGACATGTTTCCTATGGCAAATAAAGTCTCCGCCTCCACGGGGGCAGGACCACTAGACAGGCTAAAAGATTCAGGACTCTTGTGGCACTTCCAGAAAGTGCTGCTGCATGTGTCTCACAGTCTGCCAAACCCTTCCTGAGTCTCAATCCAGCCTTACTACTGGCCTGTCGTAATGTGACACCTTGGTCACAATTAACCAAGTTGTTTCTCAGCTTCCATGTCTGTCAAATGGGGAGAAGATCCATGGTCTGCCTACCTCTACGATTTTGAGCCCCATGTGGGACCAGGGACTGCCAGGAACGTGTCTGTTATATTGTTACTTTGTACTCTCCCAAATACTTAGTACAGTGCTCTACACACAGTATGCGCTCAATAAATACGAGTGACTGCCTGCCTGACTACCCGAAACTGATTAGCCTAATGGGAGAGCTGGAGAATGGGGGCTTTGAAGACCCCAGACCTTGTGCTCTCTGGCTGTGTGCCCTATAGGGGCAGGCAGGTGGGGCACTTAAAAATCCATTAAGGAGGCAGCTGGGAAAGAGCAAGATTGCTGGCAGACTCCCTGTGCGTGGCTCTATCTCTAGACAGCATTGGACACTGCTAGAGGCAAGAGGTGTATCCTGCTCAAGGATGGAGCTCAGAGCCCTGTGCAGATTAAGTGGGGGAAGGAGAAATCCCTCCCCACATCATGAGGAAGGTCTCTGTAGACTGTAAGCCCCTTGTGAGAAGGTATCGTGTCTACATGTCTAAAACAGCTCCTTATCTTCCCTCCCAAACTCTGTCCTCTCCCTGTCTTCCCTGTCACTGTGGATGGCACTACCATCCTTCCTGTCTCACAGGCCCACAACCTTGGTGTCGTCCTTGACTCCGCTCTCTCATTCACCCTACACATCCAATCCATCACCAACGCCTGCTGGTCTCACCTTCACAATATCGCCAAGATCCGCCCTTTCCTCTCCATCCAAAGGGCTATCGTGCTGGTACAAGCTCTCATAATATCCCAACTGGATTATTGCGTCAGCCTCCTCTCTGATCTCCCTTCGTCCTGTCTCTCCCCACTCCAGTCTATTCTTCATTCCGCTGCCCGGATCATCTTCCTTCAAAAATGCTCTGGGCGTCTTACTCCCCTCCTCAAAAACCTCCAGTGGTTGCCTATCAGGCTCCGCACGAAACAAAAACTCCTCACTCTTGGCTTCAAAGCTCTCCATTTCCTTGCCCCCTTCTACCTCTCCTCCCTTCTCTCTTTCTACCGCCCACCCCGTGCATTCTGCTCCTCTGCCGCTCACGGTCCCCCGTTCGTGCCACTCCCGCTGTTGACACCTGGCCCACGTCCTACCACTGTCCTGGAATGTCCTCCCTCCTCACTTCCGCCAAACTAACTCTCTTCCCCTCTTCAAAGCCTTACTGAGAGCTCACCTCCTCCAGGAGGCCTTCCCAGACTAAGCCCCCCCTTTCCCTCTGTTCCTCCTCCCCTTCTCCCTCCCACCCTCTGCTCTTCCCCCTTCCCCTCCCCTCAGCACTGTGCTTATTTGTATATATTATTTATTACCCTATTTATTTTGTTAATGAGGTGTATAGCTCCATGATTCTATTTATCTTGATGATGTTGACTTGTTTTGTTTTGTCCTGGTTTGCTTTGCTGTCTGTCTCCCCCATTTAGACTGTGAGCCCGTCATTGGGTAGGGGTTGTCTCTATCTGTTGCCGAATTATACATTCCAAGCGCTTAGTACAGTGCTCTGCACATAGTAAGCGCTCAATAAATACTATTGAATGAATGAATGAATCAACTATAATGTATTATACTTTCCCAAGGGCTTAGTTCAGTGCTCTGTCCAAGGTACATCCTCAAAAAATACCATTAATTGATTAAACCTACTCACTATAGTGTCTGAGTTTGCACTTTTAGGCAGCCTTAATAATACTCCTACCATCCAAAAATATGAAATTGCAGACATGGTTCTGCCCTAAAACCTTAAGCACATTAGAAACACCTTTTATTTCAATACAGACAGTCCTCGACTTACAGTGTTTCAAGTTACCACAAACAGCACTCACGTCATTTCTAAACTGGCACCCTGTTTCAGTTTTACAACATGTTTTTACAACACTAGCCTCATTTATGGCACGAGCGCTGTTTCCCATCTACCTTGTTGAACTTCAGTGGGCATGTTGACCTTCCCTAATGACTCTGCCCACAATCAGGTAATCTCATCTCCCTCTTCTCCATCCAATAATAATAATAATAACGATGGTATTTGTTAAGCGCTTACTATGTGGTATATACTGTTCTAAGCACTGGACTTCCTGGTCTCTCAGGCTCAAGTCCCCCATACGTCTTTAAACTTTCTGCCCCCCAATTTCATTTCCTCAATGCTCCCCTGTGTCCTAACCATGTCCCAGATATTCCCTCCGTCTCTGTGGATCCATTATGGCCCCCAACCCATCTTTTCCCAACAGTGTTGCTTTTTGAATTAAAAAAAATAGATATACAGTACAGTAAGCACTGGTTTCACAGTTGGGCTGGCCCCTTCCCCTACCAGGATCACCACAGCCATGGCCCTCAGGCCAGATCAGGCGCACTGGAGTTGCGGAGGATGTCTCTGAGACTGTAAGCTCTTTGTGGGCAGCAATCAGGTCTATCAACTTTATCGTAATGTACTCTCCCAAGTGCCAAGTTCAGTGCTTTGCACACGGTAAGTGCTCAATAAGTATCATTGATTGATTGATTGAGCAACCATCACTGTCCTCCCCACCTTCCACACTTGCAGCTCTGGGACTACCATCGTTGTTGGGACTGGGCCAGACTTGTGTAGAATGGGAGAGGGGAAATACAGCAATGGTCCCTTCCCAGGATGCTTCATCCACTCTGGCAGATCTGGCCAGACTCCACTCCTGTGGTGGTCCTGGGGGGCTAGGGGCTGCAGCTGGGGAAGTGACCGGCCCTACCAGCAAGAGAGGAGAGTGGGCTTTCATGGACACCAAGAGAATGTGTGGACAAGGCAGGGTTAGAGGCACTGAGGTGGGTGGGGTTGATTTAGGGGCATGGGCTGTGGGGGAGGGGCACTTGGGAACTGGGGGAAAATGGGGATCCAATTTTAAAAGTCACAATAAGGGGTATAGGGAGAAAGTTTAAAAAGGGAGGGGAAGGAATTGAACAGGAGAGCCTGGGGAGGGGAGTGGTGATGGGTAGGTTACTTGATCGGCCAGTGAAGTCCCCAGCGAGGGTTGGTTGAAAGAGCCATTCTTCTTCTGATGAAGTCAAAGGTGACTGTCCTATTGTGGAACCAATCTGAATCTGACTGAGAATGTAATCATTCTGGGCAATTTTGGTAAAAAGAGTATCTGACTTTAGTTCAGGAACCAATCCCTCATTTATAACATTGTTCCTCTGAGAAAACTGGTTCTAGCTCATAACATTTCGATTTAAGAAGCAGTTTTCAGAAATCAGTTGTGTCCTAAGTCTGATTACGGCCTGTATTTGTCTGAGAAAGCAATAAAGTTGCCCACTAATTCTACTGTATTCTCCCAAGCATTTAGTTTAGTGCTCAACACGCAGGGATGTTAGAAGTGCGAGAAGGATAATATAGAGACATATAGGTCCAGGTTGGATACTCAGAGGGAATATTAGATATGTTAAGTGGGATAGCTGAAACCGTGATCCCTTGTCCATGAATTTATCCTGAGTCTTTTGATATTTTAGGTTTGTCCAACTTCCCGTGGTTTAGAATTGTGCAGGAAATTAAGGAATGGGTATATATAATGATGGAGTGCAAAAACCTGGAGGTGATCAGTGAAGTTGGACACTAAATGGATGACAAGGAATATTATACAGATTAGATTGCCTTGTTTAACCTGAAAGTCTGGTGCTTTTTAGGCCGCAGTTCTGTTGACATTCCTCCTTGGCTTTCCATGGAACACCATCACGACCTCTTTCATGAAATGCCAGGGTCCATAAATGGCAGTCAGAAACCAAAGGCAGACTGCATTGCTCTGCATTCAGAAAGCATTTCATAAACATCACTATTACTATCCCTACTACCAAAGGGTGCTTTAAGGAGAGAGGTGTCCTTGATGCAAATTTTTTTATGGTATTTGTTAAGTGCTTGCTATGTGCCAGGCCCTGTAACTTATTATTAGTTCAGTGGGGTAGATACAAGATAATCAGGTTGGACACAGTCCATGGCCCAAATGGGGCTCACAGTCTTAATCCCCATTTTATGGCTGAGGTAACTGAAGCACAGAGAAGTGAAGTGACTTTCCCAAGGTCACACAGCAGACAAGTGGCAGAATTGGGATTAGAATCTATGGTATGCTCACAACCTCGCAGTGGCTTCGATAGTAGCAACCGGGACAATCTCGCTTTGTAGGACGGTCTGTGTGTGGACGGCTGAGGTTTGGAGCCATCTGGAGAGGTCGAGTCAGTGGGCAGGGACCCGCAGCAGTCTCTTTGGGCTCTTCCAAGGCTGTCGGGCCCACAATTTGGGTGCCCCCTAGTGGTTTTGTAGAAAACAGCATGGACAGCACTACGTTCTCCATTGGATTCATGCACGAAATGAAAGCCCAATCCGTTAATGCATCATTGGTGTTTACTGTGTGTTTATGTGCACAGCACGGTCCTAAGGGGTTGCCCATCCATCTCCACATCAAATAGAAACTTCTCACCACCGGTTTTAAGGTACTAAGCACTTGGGAGAACACAATACAATAGAGTTGGTGGACACCATCCCTACTCACCAGGAGTTTACAGTCTCTAGACTGCAAGATCACTCTGGGCAGGGAACGAGTCTGCTAAGTCTTCTAAACAGACAGTTGGAGGTGGTGGTAGATTATAAACTTTTTGTGGGCGGGGATCATGTCTATTGTATGGTAATAATAATGTTGGCATTCGTTAAGCGCTTACTATGTGCCGAGCACTGTTCTAAGCGCTGGGGTAGATACAAGGTAATCAGGTTGTCCCACATGAGGCTCACGGTCTTCATCCCCGTTTTACAGATGGGGTAACTGAGGCAACGAGAAGTGAAGTGACTTGCCCAAAGTCACACAGCTGACAGGTGGCCGAGCCGGGATTAGAACCCATGACCTCTGACTCCTAAGCCCGTGCTCTTTCCACTGAGCCACGCTGCTTCTCCAGCAAGTGCTTAGTTCAGTGCTCTGCAGACAGGAAGCACTCAATAAATACCGTCGATTGATCGGTAACAGAGTATATAGATATGAATATAAGTGCTACGGGGGCTGTGGTAATTCAAGTGTTTAGGTGGCGCGGAAAGGGCAAGCTGGCAGTTGGGAGAAACAAAGTGGGAGGATTAGCGATTACTCAGAGAAAGCCTCCTGGAGGAGATATAATTTCGGAAGGAATTTGAAGGGGGAGGGAGTTCCAGATAGGGGATGGATGTGAGGGAGAGGTTGGCAGCAGGAGAGACGAGAACAAACCCATGAATAGTTTAGTTTCAGAGGAACAAAGAGTGTGAGCTGGGGTATAGTGGGATAACAGAGTGGAAAAGTAGGACGGAGAGAATTAAATGAGAGCTTTGAAACTCGTATTAGATAATAATGGGATAACTTTTCCCCCTGCCATATTTGGAAATACTGCAACCTTCTGAGGATCCTCTCTTAGATTATAATCCGCCTTTTGTCAAGAATAAGTCAAACTCTTGAATAAGTGTTTGATTACCCCATCTACCTTCTGTTGTTGATTTCCACGCTCCTCAAGTGAGTTGCCTGCACCCACTGCCTTCACTTCCACTCCTCCAATTCTCTCATTTACCGCCCAGTATGGTTTCTGCCCCCTCCACTACATGGACACTGTAAAAGGCACCAGCGACAACTACTTTGCCAAATCCAACGGCCTCTACTCGATCCTAATCCACCTCAACCTCTCAGCTGCTTTTGACACTGTGGACGACCCTCTTCTCCTTGAAACATTATCTAATCTTGGCTTAACTGTCACTGTCTTCTCCTGGTTTTCCTCCTATTTCTCTGGCTGCTTCTTCTAATTGCCTTTCACAAACTCCCCCTCTGCCTCCCACCCTCTAACTGTGGGAATCCCTCAAGGTTCAGTTCTGGGTCCCCTTTCTTTTCTCAATATACACCCACCCCATTGAAGAACTCATTGTCTCCCACAGCTTCGGCCACTACCTCTATGCAGATGATTCCCAAATCTATTTCTCCAGCCCTGACCTCTCTCCTCCTCTGCAGTCTCACATTTCCTCCTGCCTTCAGGACATCTCTTCTGGTGTGCTTTCAGGATGTCTCTTCTTGTATGCCCCACTTCTGCCTCAAACTTAACAACTACGAAATAGAACTGCTTATCTTCCCACCCAAACCCTTTCCTCCTTGTGAGTTTCCCAACAATGTAGATAGCACCACCATCATGCCTGTCTCACAAGTCTGTAACCTTGACATTATCCTTGACTCCTCTCTCTTTCAACCCACATATTCAATGCCATCAAATTCTGTCTGTTCTACCTTCACAACATCACTAAAATCTGCCCTTTTCTCCCAAACTGCTACTATACTGATCCAACCACTTATATCCAGCTTTGATTATTGTATCAGCCTCCTTGCTGACCACCCTGTTTCCTGTTTCTCCCCTCTCCAGTTCACACTTCACTCAGCTGGTTGGATCATTAAAAAAAAAAATGATGTTCAATCCATGGCTCCCCAATCCTCAAGAACCGCCCAGGGTTGTCCATCCATCTCCACGTCAAATAGAAACTCCTTACTTTTGGCTTTAAGGTACTCAGTCAGTTCTCCCCTTCTTATATTACCCCACTTTTTCTCCCACTACAGTTCAGCCTGCACAGTTCACTCCTCCACTGCCAACCTGCTCGTTGTACCTAGATCTCATCTGTCTCACCATTGACCTCTTCCCCACATCCTCCCTCTGGCCTGGAATTCCCTCCTCCTTCATGTCCATCAGATGATCACTCTTCCCCGCCTTCAAAGTCCTACTAAACTCACATCTCCTCCAAGAGGCCTTCCCAAACTAACCCCTCATTTCCCTACCTATTTACCCTTCATACTGTGTTACCTACTCACTTATGTCTGTACTCAAACACTTAGTACAGTGCTCTGCACAAAATAAGCACGCAATAAATAGGATTGATTTTTTTTAATGTCATTTAAGTGCTTATTATGTGCCAGGTACTGTACTAAGTGCTGGGGTAGATACCAGCAATTCATGTTGGATACATTCCCTGTCCCAAATGGGGCTTACAGTCTTAATCTCCTTTTTACAGAAGAGATAACTGAGGCACAGAGAAGTGAAGTGATTTGCCCAAGGTTACACAGCAGACAAATGGTGGAGTCAGGATTAGAACCCATGTCCTTCTGACAGGGAACAGAGAAATTTTGGGGTTGAGAAATTCAAACCTCAAACCTAATTGGGTATCTTTTTGCTGGCTGAAGTAGTACTCCTTTTCTAATTTGGATTTCTTTCTCCTATTCATTTTTTTTTCCTAGATTTGTTTGTTTCTAGTGATAGAAAAGTGGTAGGAACTAATTAATATATCATTACATTAATGAAAAAAGTAAATGGAAATTTTAATTAAAAGTAACATCCTAATAGGATTTATAGTTACTGCCTTGGAAAAACAAAGACACTTTATCTGGTAGACCCTTCTTTCATTGCCTGAGTCGGGAATTTACAGGTGCTTTTATTTAGCTTGAAACTCAAATAATTTGCCTTCCTTGAAGTCTGGCCCCAAGTCTGTAGCAGTTTCATGAAAGTCAGATTTAACCTTTTATCCAGGTTTTTAAACTTTGTAACTTAAAGACTGTTTTCTGTTTATTTCATGTGGAGTAATTTTGGATGATGACCATAATTTCGATTTAAATCCATTTCTAGGTCTTATCTACAGTTAATTAGCCTTTTGTAATGTATAGTTATGAAAATGTCATTCTGATCTGAGAAGCATTTCCTTCCAGAATAAAGTCATATCTACTGCTAGCAAGTGTATTTTTCTTAAATGAATCATCATCGGAGATTTTCATTTGGTCAGTATTTCACATGGTGCTGGCATCCACCACAAATAGTCCCATTCCTGCAGGACTGCCAACACATATAATATAATAACAATAATAATAATAATAATGTTGGCATTTGTTAATAATGTTGGTATTTGTTAAGCGCTTACTATGTGCCAAGCACTGTTCTAAGCGCTGGGGTAGACATAGGGGAATCAGGTTGTCCCACGTGGGGCTCACAGACTTAATCCCCATTTTTACAAATGAGGGAACTGAGGCACAGAGAAGTTAAGTGACTTGCCCACAGTCACACAGGCGACAAGTGGCAGAGCTGGGATTCGAACTCATGAGCCCTGACTCCAAAGCCCATGCCATGCTTTGTTAAGCGCTTACTATGTGCAGAGCACTGTTCTAAGCACTGGGGTAGATACAGGGTGATCAGGTTGTCCCAAGTGAGGCTCACAGTTATTCCCCATTTTACAGATGAGGTAACTGAAGCACAGAGAAGTTAAGTGACTTGCCCACAGTCACACAGCTGACAAATGGCAGAGCCAGGATTAGAATGCATGTCCTCTGACTCTCAGCTCATGTTCTTCCCACTAGGCCACACTGCTTCTTCGGCCAAACAGCTAACATAGGGAAGCATCTTTCATGATCTCTGTTGAAGACAGAATTATAGACTGGGTGGGCCACTGGTCTGATTCAGGAAGACATTGCCTATTTTCTAAGCAATATCTTGGAAAGTCTCCATTGTCTTCACAAGCCCAACTTAGCAGTCTCGGGGAGAATCATGTTCCATTATAATAGCTACACCATTTGGTTGGAGTGAAAATCAGGCTGGGAATGCATCAAACAGTAACTAGAATTTCCTAGATTGCTGTGCAGTTTGACTACTGAAAACAGAACACAAATTTGCATGAACATTTGCCTGAATGTTCCCTCATTCCCTAACAACATTTTAGCTAAAGTGTATAGTATGGCAGGACAGAGTGAACTATATCTTTGTAGTAGATTTTAATTGCTGGAGTCTGTAAACATATTCCAATTTATTGAACAGAAGCACATAGGTCTATGATTTGGTCAAGATCTGCCAATAGTGGAACCGGAATGGAAACCAAATCTCTCAAACCCCATACCTGTGCACAATACACTGGGCCACCCTGTCTGAGACACATTTCCTTCACAGTATCCAGAATAGAAACATTTCACTGTTCTTTGAGATAGGGAAAAGATCTCATAAATTACAAAAATAATTTCCTGGGTCAATTTACTTTTTAGATTCTTTCTGCAACTGTGGGTGAGGTGAGACCGCAATTCCTCACAGCCATCAGTATCATCTTCTCTTTGCCCCTCTCTGCCTCTTGTCTCTGGTTGTGGGCGCCAGAAAAAGAAAATGACCAAGGAAATGTAATTGCAGGGAGGTGGGCAGGAGAGGGCCATGGAATGGAGGAAGGGAGTGAAGTAAAGCGTGATCGCCGCAGGAAGGCGCAATGCATAGCAGTGGGTATGTGACCTTGATCTGACTTCCTCTGCAGATAACCTGGCTCATTCAGTAAAGCCATATTTACTGGGCAATATTGCTGTGTGGTTTTGGAAGCAATTATACTGTCACAGATTAGCATTATGACTTCACTGAAGGGTGTGAAAATTAAGCAACACACTGGATGGGACAGAAGCTGAGCAGAAGCCTAGCTTTAGTTGTAATTCTAGTCCTGATAATTAAATGTGGTGAGAGCAGCAAGAAGGAAATTAGAATAACCTATTAGAATTCTTACTTCAACTGGAAGATGCTCAAAGAAGATTGATTGGTTGATGCATCTTTTGCTTACAAATGTAATTGACCATCACAAAACCATCATTTAATCTGATGGGATTTATTCTGCTGTCAGCTCTAGGCTCCCTTTTATAGGAGGAAGGTGCTAGCCAGGTGGAGAACTTGGGATGCCAGGAGGGAGGCTGAGTGGAGTTTCCAGGGGTGAGGGTGTGACAGCCAGCTCCACTGACCCCCGGATTTAGGAGGAAGAAGAGGAAACCAGGAGAGTTACTCCGTGGAACCCCTCCTTGAGAGAAATGCAAATATTTAGACCAGTCAATCAGAGGAAATGATTGGGGAGGAAGTAGGGAGGCCAGGTAGTTTGTGGAAAAGTCCCTTATCCATGTCGGAGGTGAATGGTGGGGATACGTGTGCCTGAATCAGCAGGACACAGGTAAAGCTCGTGCTATGACGCTGGATGGACAACACAGTACAGGGTGGGATCGGAGACGATCCCGGGAGAACCCTTGAGCTTCGGCATCCAGAAGAGAAGCTCGGACTCTGGAGGAGTGAGGCTCCTGCCCTGGAGGGGGAGAAAGAACCCTGAGAGACCCTGCTTCTGAAGAATTTGGAGAGGGTGAGAGTGGAACTTGGGATGCCCAGAGAGAGGAAAGAACCAGAGGACCGTGAGCCCCAGAACATCTACAGGGAAGAACAGAGGGCCCTGTGGGGGCGGGGAAAGTATGGGACCAAGATAAAGATAGCTTGAACTGGAATGGCTTTCACTGTAACCAAATTAAGAAACCATTAAACACTGTTGGGATCTCAGAACTTGGTGTCCTCTCTTCAGACTGTGAGCTCCTACAGTCTAGAGGGTGTAACAGAACAACTAGAGTGTGATCAGCAGCTTCTCAACATCAAGCAAACTTGACCAGGAACTTTAAATCACTCCATTACCTCGCTCCTGCTTACTTATCAACAGTCTTCTCTTACAACCCAGATCACACTCTTTGTTCCTCCCCAGCTTACCTTCTCACTGGTCCTTGCACTTGATTCCCCTCTCCCGCCCCCGCCCCGGGCGACCCATCCCAGTCCTCTTGTCCCACCGCTACCCCTCATCCCCCTCTCCCCGTCCAGGGCCCCGCCACCTCCTTCCCATCCAAACCCTCCCCTCCCCCCGCCCTTCCCCCCCTCCCCCCCTTGCACCCACAGCTACTTTCAGGTGTGGCCTCTGGAACCCCCGCTCTATTACAGGTAAGCTACCTTTCATCCATGACCTTTTCCTCTCTCGCTCTCTCCTCCTCCTCACCCTTTCGGAAACATGGCTCTCTCCCGAAGACACGGTCTCCGCCGCCGCTCTCTCCAGCGGAGGCCTCTCCTTCTCCCATTCCCCCAGACTCACCAGTAAGGGAGGAGGCGTCGGCTTCCTCCTCTCGCCCCGTTGCCGCTTCCGCACTATCCCTCTTCTGACCCAAGGGTCAGTTCTTGGCCCTCTTCTGTTCTCCATTTACACTCACTCCCTCGGTGAACTCATTCGCTCTCACGGCTTTGACTACCATCTCTATGCAGATGACACGCAGATCTACATCTCCGCCCCTGTCCTCTCCCCCTCCCTTCAGGCTCACATCTCATCCTGCCTCCAGGACGTCTCCACCTGGATGTCGGCCCGCCACCTAAAACTCAACATGAGCAAGACTGAGCTCCTCATCTTCCTTCCCAAACCCGGTCCTCTCCCAGACTTCTCTATCACCGTGGATGGCACGACCATCCTTCCCGTCTCTCAGGCCCGCAATCTCGGTGTCATCCTTGACTCGTCTCTCTCGTTCACCCCACACATCCTATCCGTTACCAAGACCTGCCGGTTTCACCTCTACAATATCGCCAAGATCCGCCCTTTCCTCTCCACCCAGACGGCTACCTTACTGTTACGGGCTCTCGTTATATCCCGGCTAGACTACTGTGTCAGCCTTCTCTCTGACCTCCCTTCCTCCTCTCTCGCCCCGCTCCGGTCTATTCTTCCCTCCGCTGCCCGGCTCATCTTCCTGCAGAAACGATCTGGGCATGTCACTCCCCTTCTTAAACAACTCCAGTGGTTGCCTATCGACCTCCGCTCCAAACAAAAACTCCTCACTCTAGGCTTCAAGGCTCTCCATCACCTTGCCCCTTCCTACCTCTCCTCCCTTCTCTCTTTCTACCGCCCACCCCGCACGCTCCGCTCCTCCGCCGCCCACCTCCTCACCGTCCCTCGGTCTCGCCTATCCCGCCGTCGACCCCTGGGTCACGTCCTCCCGCGGTCCTGGAACGCCCTCCCTCCTCACCTCCGCCAAACTGATTCTCTTTCCCTCTTCAAAGCCCTACTTAAAAATCACCTCCTCCAAGAGGCGTTCCCAGACTGAGCTCCTCTTCTCCCTCTGCCATCCCCCCTTTACCTCTCCGCAGCTAAACCCTCATTTTCCCCTTTTCCCTCTGCTCCTCCACCTCTCCCTTCCCATCCCCACAGCACTGTACTCGTCCGCTCAACTGTATATATTTTCGTTACCCTATTTATTTTGTTAATGAATTGTACATCGCCTCGATTCTATTTAGTTGCCATTGTTTTTACGAGATGTTCTTCCCCTTGACTCTATTTATCGCCATCGTTCTTGTCTGTCCGTCTCCCCCGATTAGACTGTAAGCCCGTCAAACGGCAGGGACTGTCTCTATCTGTTGCCGACTTGTTCATCCCAAGCGCTTAGTACAGTGCTCTGCACATAGTAAGCGCTCAATAAATACTATTGAATGAATTCCCCTGCCTCTGACCCCTTGCTCCAGCCTTTCTTGCTGCCTGGAACTTCCTTCTGTTAACTTCTAATCCCGACTCCTAATCCTGGCCCCGCCACTTGTCTGCTGTGTGACCTTGGGCAAGTCACTTCACTTCTCTGTGCCTCAGTTGTCTCATCTGTAAAATGGGGATTGAGACTGTGAGTCCTAGTGGGACAGGGACTGTGTCCAGCCCGATTAGCACTAAGCTCCAGTGCTTAGTACAGTGCCTGGCGCATAGTAGGTGTTTAACAGATATCATAATTATTATCTCCATCTTCCATATTTTATCCTCCCAACTATCACTTCAGCACTTAATCACTCTCAGCCACCTATAGCACTTTTTAATGCACAATTTACTTATTCCATTATTTAAGCACTTATTTATCTATTTACCTTTCCATTCTCTTTTTTCTCCTACCTGTAAATTACTTTGTGTCTGTTTCCCCCATTAGCTTCTTGAGGGCAAGAATCCCATTTTTTCCTTCCAGTGTACTCTCCCAAGCACTTAATAAAGCAGGAGCAGCCTGGCCTAGTGCAAGAGCAGGGGCTTGGGAGTCAGAGGTCATGGGTTCCAATCCCAGATCCACCACTTATCTACTGTGTGACCTTGGGTAAGTCACTGACCGTATCTGTGCTTCAGTTACCTCATCTATAAAATGGGGATTGAGACTGTGAGCCCCACGGAGGACATCCTGGTTACCTTCTATTTACCGCAGAGCTTAGAACAGTGCTTGGCACATAGTAAGTGCTTAACAAGTACCATAATTATTATAATACTGTTGACTGATTGTCAGATCATTGTACCAATGGGGTAACTCACTTCCAATTAAATTGATGTTTTGCTAAAAGAAAAAAATGAAGAAAATATAAATGACTAACCTTTATTTTGTATCTATCCCTTTCCTCATCTTTTATGTTGATTTTGTGTTTTTATTGTTTTGTTTTCTCCTTACTCCTGCCCCTTGCCCATTCCCTTTCCCCACTTAGTTTATTGCTATTGTTCTTGTCTGTCTGCCTCCCCCAATTAGACTGTAAGCCCGTCAAAGGGCAGGGACTGTCTCTATCTGTTACCGATTTGTACATTCCAAGCGCTTAGTACAGTGCTCTGCACATAGTAAGCACTCAATAAATACTATTGAATGAATGAATGTGAGCCCCTTAAGGGTCAACCCTCATTCTCACCCTTGTATTCTTTCCCAGTACTTAGTACAGTGCTTTGCACACAGTAAGCTCTTAATAAATAAAAACTATTACTATCTTGACCTTAAATTAAATATTCATAATACACCTCCACATATTGTATGTTCATCATTTCAAAGATTAAGTTAACATGTATACCCCTTGCTTCCTAATTTGACTATCTGGGAGCCACAAAACTTTAGTCACAGATACCATAATATGTTTGATTTCCCCTGCCAAGCCCTTTGGGACCTATTCACTAAAGGATGGTGAGACCCAATGAGGAAAATCAGGATCTCAAAGAAGAGCTGAGAATTTAGGGTCAGAAATCGGCCAAATTGAAATAACCATATTCAGAGGCATGAAAGGTGGTGATTGAAACTGACACAAAGACCAGCACCCTTGAAAGGAGGTTAAAGGAAATGGGTTTGGTTAATCTGAGTGAGAGAAACCTAATGGGCCTGAATAATGGCCTTCAAACCTCTGAAAGATATGTATAAAGACAATACCCACCAGTAGTATTCTGTGTCCACAACAAGAGGCAATGGACTCACTTGCAGCCTGAGAGAGGCTCAGGGAACCAACGGAAGAACGTCTTGACTAGAACGATTGTGAAGTCACCACACCTGGAGATCTTTAAAAAAAATAATAGGCAACCACCTATCCTAAATGGTCTGGTCATTCACCTGGGGGGGGGGGGGTGGAGCTGGTGATCCCTAGAGTTTCCTTCCAGCTCTATACTTTGATATTGAAAAGCAGAAATGTGTAAGAAGGATTTCACGGGCTGATGAAAGGGGAACTGAATCTAAGAATGGAAAGTCAACTAAGTAGATGTCTAAACTGACACCTGGCCATTTAAACAAACAGGTCAGACACTACATGAATGAAGGAGAACAAAATCACATTTCACACATTTTATTGACAGCAGATATCTTTTACAAACTAACATAGCAGAAACTATTGTACAATTTGCATATGTATCAGCTTGAGATGGGCTGGCTGTGTATTTACTGCTGAGGACTACTAAAAAGACAAGCAAAGGAAGCTAACTTTAATTGACAAAGAAGAGGAAATGTCCCTCCTGCTTCCCACAGAGAAAAAGAATAGCTGTATAAAACACAAATGACCTGTAACATTGCTGGAACTCCTTAACTCTTTCCCCTAACAAATAACCAATCCCTAGTAACAATGTTTGGAAGTTGATTGTCTTTTTATCAGCTGGTGCAGGTGTCATCACTTTTCCCTTTTTCACATTTGGCTAGACAAAGTCAATGATTAAGCTATTGCAGATGTGCCTGCCACTTTCCATCCTCTCCCTTTGGAACCCTATTGGAATCCGAATCCTTCTCCCTTGGTTGAAGGAGAATAGAGAGCAAATTCTAGAGACTACCCACGAAGATGAGGATCTGGGTTTATTCGTCCCTATTTGCAATTCAATGAAAGGCACCTATGAGCCCCAAAGGAGAGTATTGTATATGCCTCCATTAAGCTGGTTATGTGGAAAATACTAGACTCCTCCATTAGGTTAAAAGGATCTCAAGAGCAGCGTTTGGGTCTTTTACTTTACACTCCCAAGTACCTTGTACAGTGCTCTACACACAATGGTGCTCAATAAATTGTGTTGATTGAATGAATGAGCTGGGTTCACAGAGACAAAGAGGAGGCTTGAGCTGAGTGCTTCTTTATATAGTGTCTCCTGACCGGCTTGGGACTGTGCCCAGTTACCCGGTGATACCCAGAGCTGCTGGTAGCCTGTTCCTCCCTTCCTGCCCTCATCAACTCTGTTGGCAGCCTGCCTGGACTCGGGAGCCTGCCTAGAGTTGGGGAGGCAGAAGAATAGTAGGTGAAGGCCCTCCAGGGATGTTGATGCTGATATGAGTAGGAAGATGACATGGATATAGCGCTTGATCTGTTTGTTTCTTTAATGCTGGTAATTGAATTCTGTCACTGAACATTTCTCTTTTTAAGGCCTCATTCAAGGTCTCCCAAATTTTGATCATTCAATCAACTGTATTTACTGTGTGCTTGCTCTGTGCAGAGCACTGTACTGAGTGCTTGGGAGACAGTGCTTGGCACAAATACCAGAATTATTATATAATGAATTATGTAACCGTATAACAATATAACAGTAGTTCACTAGCATCAACTTTAAAACAACTTCCAAGCTTCAGATATAACTTGATGGTATTTGTTAAACATGTACTACATGCTAAGCACTGTTCTAAGCATTGGGGAAGATACAAGGTAATCAGTTTGTCCCTCGTGGGGTTCACAGCCTTAATCCCTATTTTACAGATGAGGTAACAGGCACAGAGAAGTTAAGTGACTTGCCCAAAGTCACACAGCTGACTAGTGGCAGAGTCGGGATTAGAACCCACAACCTCTGACTCCCAAGCCCGTGCTCTTGCCACTAAGCCACGATGCTGCTAAAAAAGAATTCTGTTTACATATACTCCTCAACAGCATCCTTTTAATAACTTGACGAGCCCAAACCATGATAGACTTTTCCATTCCCTCACTAGCTCTCAAATCAATGGTGAGCCCTAGGACTTCTGAAATATTTTGCTCAAATATTTATCTTTGTTCTCTCCCAATCTATCTTGTCCAGATCCATCTTCGGCAGCTGTATTCATTTAACCTTTTGAAACGTTGTGCTTTTAGAGGTTAAGTCTTGACTCCAGTAAAGTGTAAGCTTCTTGGCAGGGTCCTGGTCTTTTACTTCTATCATATTCTCCCAAGCACTTAGTACAGTGGTCTGCATTCAGTAGGTACTCAATAAATACTCTTATTAATAATAATGATGATGATGATGATGATACTGACTCTATATACCCAAGCTTGCAGAAAGAAATTAGAGCTAAGAAGTAGGAAATCCTTTTGTTATCTCTTGCCTCTGTAGGTAATAATAATAATAATAATGGTATTTGTTAAGCACTTACTATGTGCAGAGCACTGTTCTAAGCACTGGAGTAGATACAGGGTAATCAGGTTGTCCCACGTGAGGCTCACAGTCTTAATCCCCATTTTACAGAGGAAGTCACTGAGGCCCAGAGAAGTGAAGTCACTTGCCCACAGTCACACAGCTGACGTGTCAGAGCTGGGATTCAAACCTGTGACCTCTGACTCCCAAGCCCATGCTCGTTCCACTGAGCCATGCTGCTTCTGGTATAACTCCACAGTTCGAAAACAGAAAATCCCAGTAAAGCATAGTGCAGTAGTCTGGCCTAGGTACTTGGCACTACTCAGAAGAATGATTTTCTTTATTAATTGATTTAGGAACTCCTGGGAACCTTATGAAACTGGTTCCTAAATATAATACAAGGTCTTGTGTAATCTATCTCACATTTCTAACAAAGTTTACATGAGTATTTTTATATCAAATAGCATAGAATGATGGCATTTACTCAGTAAGCCCTTACTATGTGCCAAACATAGGGATGCTAAAAGATAATCAAATTGGTCACATTCCTGGTCCCATACCAATCAATCACATTAATTGAGTGCTTACAGTGTGCAGAGCACTGTACTAAGAACTAAGAGAATACGATATAACAGAGTTGGTAGACATGTTCCCTGCCCACAACGATGGAACTCAGTCTAAGAGGGAGGGAGAACAGGTATTTTATGCCCATTTTACATATGTGGAGACTGAAGCACAGAGTGGTTAAGTGACTTGCCCAAGGCCAAAGGGCTGGCAAGGGACCAAATCAGAACTAGACCCCAGGTTGTGGTTACCATCTTCTATGTGGCTGAGCAACGAAAGGAGACAATAAATTGTAGTCCTTATTACATTGTGATGTTTTAAATTAAAACTGTAAATATTTGAAAACAAAATAGTTGATTTTCATTCATCTGGATGACATCATATTGGACAAATCTTCTAAGATCAATCATAAATCACATTTTGTTTGTATCCACTTTTCACTGCTTGAAAAAATATTTTGAACTTAAGCAGTGTGTTTCAACCAAAGCTACAACTAAACCTTGACCATCACACACAGGTCTAGGATGCAGTGGTAAGGACTGTTAGTTTTTTTTCCAGAGGTCTAGGAAAGATAATGAATTGGCTCCTAGTTACACCACAGGACAGTGGCCATATTAAGAACAGAAAACAGACAAGCCTGATTATTTCCCAAGATTATTTGGTAGACATTTTCAGTGGAGACCAATCGTTGAGATAATTCAGGCCAAAACATTGTTTTCTTCATCAATAGTAAGATTTTTCTTTAAACAAAATTATCTGGGTAATTACTTCAGTGTTCCATTTCACTCTCCTTGTGTATATAATATGTATAATTAAAATGCTATATGGTTTTGGCTTGTGCAAATGGACCCTTAATCTCAAGCCTACTTAAATCTCTCTTGCTTTGGTCATGTTTGCACTTGGTATATTTATAATTTGGGAGTTATCTCTGTATTTTTGGAATCTAAAAGGCCACATTAAATCTCCCCTCCAGTATTCAGTGGTTTACCTCAATGTATGAATTTAAAGGATGGTGATGGCAATAGTATTTATTGAGCACCTACAGGGTGGCACACTGTATTAAACGTTAGGGAAAGTACAATAGAAGCAATAGATTTATTCCTTGCCCACAAGTTTACAATCCAATGGGGAAAACAGACATATGACCAGAAGCAGTCGGAAGCATCAGACAGGGAGTAGGACAAATATTTCAGAATGAAACAGCAGAAGAAATTGGAATAAATAATGGAATGTACAATCGAATAAACATATATAGTTAAGTGCTGAGGATGGGTATAGCTACATAAGTGCTAAGGTGGGATGTTGGGTTGATATCATTTGGGATATTGGGAATTAATCAGGGAGGGTCTAATGGAGGAGGTGGGATTTTAAGAGGACTTTGAAAATCGAGAGGACTGAGGTCTGGTGAATTTGAATGGGTGAGGGAAGTCTGCAGCTCTCTTCACTCCAAAATGAGGAATCTTGCCCTTCTCTGCAGATGAGCCAATTCTCTGAACAGCAGGACATCTGGGCTTCTGGATTGACCAAAGAGGATGGAATCAGCACAAAAGAAACACTCAACCATCTCTGTCTTTCAGAGAAAATAGATCCAGGGGGAAATTTTAGAGTATAAATTACTTTTTAGTTTTTAGCTGGAACTTAGCTGGAATGATTTGTGCTCTTCAGCATCTGTATCTGTAGAGTCACTGGGGATTGTTCTGGCTTCAGGTGATTTTTGCACATCAGCTAAAGCAAAGATGCAGATACCACATTGGGTCTTGTCATGTAACTTAGAAACATGATGTGGCTTTATTTGCTGAAAGAGTCTAGGCCAATGCACCAATGGCTTGATAACTCCTAGAAATTGTTAATAGTCAAGGTGGAGATTTGAAAGCTGGCATCACTGGACCCAAGCTACTCCTTGACTTCTCCCTCACCCTTTATCTCCATTTGGGCCAGAGACTGTCAGACCCGATTGTCGTTTATCTACCCCAGCGCTTAGTACAGTGTTTGGCACATAGAAAATGCACAAATACCACAGTTATTATTAACTGGACAGTGGGGCAGTTAGCCTAGTTCTGAAAGAACATGGAAGAAACACTCTCACTTGACAGCCTGAGGTATTCTCTATTTGTCCAGTCAAAGACCTTACTCCATCAATTAATTTTCATTTTCTAACCAGAAAAAAAGCCTTTCCACTCTTCATTTTGTTGTGGTAAAAGTTAAGCATTTACTATATTATTATTATGGTATTTGTTAAGCACTTATTATGTGTCAAGCTCTGTTCTTAGCACTGGGGCAAATGGCAGAGCTGGAATTTGAACTCATGTCTCCTGACCCAGTTCTATACTCTTTCCACTAGTCCATGCTGCTTCTTGGGATAGGCTGATTTTCTCTTATTACCTGTCTGGTTAAAAATTTGAGTGACCACCAATCATAAATAAGATACATAATGGTCCCCATGTGGGACAGAGACTATGTTTGATATCATAATTTTGTACCTACCCTAGTCCTTAGAACATATGTGCTTAAGAAATCAGTCAATAGTTTTATTGAGGGCTTACTGTATAAAGAGCACTATACTAAGCTCTTGGGAGAGTACAATACAAGAGTTGGTAGACACATTCCCTGCCCACAATGAGCTTAATAAATGGCATTATTATAATGAATAATAAAAGTAAATAAAAATAAATAAAAGTGATAAAAACAATGCTGACTCCCAAGTCATCATTAGCAACCAGCTCCCAGACCTTGCCTGTTCAAAGCAGATGAGAAAATAATAATAAATGAATACAATAAATTAGTAGAAATAATATTCCAATTTGGGGAACTGGTGAAAATTAGACCTATTCCTAGGCCTGATCCCCAATTAGTAATACACTCAGCAAGAGATGTCCAGGTGGCTGGAGGAGGGGAGGGTGTCACAAATGCACAGCTAGATCAAGGTGCTTCATGCTCTTGTGCAGAGAAGTTCAGTGAGGCTCTCAGCTCCAGCCCAACACCTCACTGAGTGGAAGCGAGGATGAGAGGGCAGTCTCATGCCGCAAACTCTCATGCCACTCTCCCTCTGTCTATGCTGGGTGTGCGAAGGAAGGAGGAAGGAAGTGGACCAGAATGGCAGGGGCCGGACAGGGGGGATATGTTTATTCCTGCTGCTGCTGGTTAATAGGTGATATTTACAAGTGTCTACTATGTACTGAGTGCTGTGCTAAATGCTTGAGAAAATACAATATTCATTCATTCATTTGTATTTATAGAGCAATGTATTAAGTGCTTGGGAGGGTACAGTAAAACAATAAACATATTCCCTGTCCACTGGGGAGTGGGAGGGAGGGCACTATTAAAAGACATGATCCCTGCCCTTAAGGAGTTTTTCAATCTAGTAGGAGAGACCAACATTGAAATAAATTAGAGATAGGGGAAGCAACAAAGTATAAAAATGTGTACTTAAGTGCTGTGGGGATAGGGGATGGATGAGTATCAAAGTGCTTGGGAGTTTGCACTCAAGTTCATGGGTGACACAAAAGGGAAGGAGAATAAAGTGGGGAGATGAGAGGAGAGTCAGTAAAGGCTTCCTGGAGGAGATGGGATTCTAAGAGGGCTTTGTAGAGGGGGAGAGTGGTAATCTGTCAGATAGGAACAGGAAGAGAGTTACAGGCAGGAGGGGTCAATGGTGAGAGATTAAATGGAGGCACGATAAATAGGAGAAAGGGTGTGATGTGTTTGCTATCAGAATTCAAGAGGGTAATAACACCACAGGCACCAGATGAACGCAGCTCAGGGGGCTCTCCAGGATGAAATTCTGAAAGCCTTTCAATTACACCTGTCATTTGGAAGCAAAGGCAAATTTTTGTTTGACATGGAGAACAAATTATACCAGCTAAATAAAGACACCTGGATAGTGAATGCTTTCAGCTGGGTTCCTGCAATTGTTTCTTAGTTCAGACCTTTTTCTTTTTCTCTCCCCGTCTTTTCTCCCATTTTAAATGTAGCCAACAGTGGAAACAAAATTGGTTTTGATGTTACTCAAGGAAGATCCTTTATCATTCAGTGTCATGGGGCAGACAGTGAGAATTTTTTATGGCACACACAATCCCCTATTAGCCTTTTTCACAAATCCCTGATGCCGAAGGACAGGTTCCAAACTATACTGTAAATGATCAGAGAAAGGAAGAAAATGACTTACTTTATCAGATGGCTGGAGAAAGTATGGTTCCCTTGCTTCAAACTCGATCTCCCTTGGAAATGAACATACCCTATGTTTGGAAATACCATTAACATCAAACATGTGAACCAAAGACACACCTGGAGCCTTGAGGCTTTGGAAGGTTACTCATGAATGTTTCATTTAGAAAGATTCTCTCTTGGATTATCCCCCTCCATCATTTGCCTCCTACCTCCTACCCCTGCAAGCCCCAAAGATCTCTTAGTCCTTTTCTTATGCTGAATCATCTCCGACCCATAGTGACACCACGGACACATCCCTCTCATCCAATCCCCCATCTCCATCTGCAGTTGTTCTGGTAGTGTATCCAAAGAGTTTTCTTGGTAAAAATATGAAAGTGATTTACCACTGCTTCCTTCCATGCAGTAAACTTGGATCTCTGCCCTCGACTCCCTCCCCTGCTGCTGCTTCCCAGCACAGAGGAATCTTGACCTGTAGCAGATTGCTTTCCACTCGCTAGCCAGTGCCCAAGCTAGGAGTGGAATGGGTAGGCCTCTGCTTGACTCTCCCTCCTATAGTCGAGACTGGTAGAGTGCAGGAAACTCTCCAGCTGCGACCCTGCGCATGTCTTTTAATCCAATCTATTTGAAAATGATTTTTGGAAGGTTCCATGAATACCATAGATTTTTTAATATTTATTTTTTTTTGGCTGAGAAAAAGCCCCCAATCCTCTAACCCACTGAAACATCTAGGTCTGTAAAAATCAAAGTTAGATCAATTTTTAAAAAGTGAAAAGAAGCAATCACAATGAAAATACAAGGGACAGGGATAGTGTCTAATTTCCACCTGTGTGCTCTTTCTCAGCACCTAATATAGTGCTCTGCACACAGAAGCGCTTATTAAATGCTAGAACTATTAAACCAAAGGCTCCTGAGAAAGGGAGACTCAAGATACTGGCTGCTTTTACATGTATGCAAATGCTGTCTGCTGTCTATCTGAAATGTTGTCTGCCTGGCTATGCATCTCGTTAAATCGTTTAGGTTGAGAAGCAGCATGGCGTAGTGGAAAGAGCACAGACTGCGGGGCAGAAGGATCTGGGTCCTAATTCTGGCTCTGCTACTTGACTGCTGTGTGGCCTTGGGTAAGTCACTTCACTTCTCTGTGCCTCAGTTACCACATTTATCAAATGGGGATTAAGACCGTGAGCCCCACATGGGATAAGGACTGTGTCCAACCTGATTGTTTTGTATCAGGGGAAGCAGAATGGCCTAACGGATAGAACATGGGCCTGGAAGTCAGAAGGTCCTGGATTCTAATCCTGGTGCCACCAATTGCCTGCTGTGTGACCCTAGGTAAGTCACTTCACTGGGCCTCAGTTACCTCATCTGTAAAATGGGGATTAAGACCGTGAGCCCTATGTGGGACAGGGACTGTGTCCAATCTGATTTGCTCGTATCTACCCCAGTGCTTAGAACAGTGCTCGACATATAGTAAGTGTTTAATAAATGTCATCATTATTATTATAATTATTATCATTATCCTCAGAGCTCACTACAGTGCTTGGTGCATAATGAGCCCTTATCAAATACCACAATATGTAGAAGAAAAATACTAGAAATTAAATCGGCCTTGAGTAGCAGATTCTCATTTGCCTTTAAACTGTGGCAAAATAAGGAAATGATGAGGTTTTGAAGGTACAAAATTATCTGTGTAGCAACCATTGGTTAAATTAACACCTGCTGGGAAAGAGCACTAAAACAGCAGCTCCTGCAGAGAGGAGAGCTTATGGTACATTTTCCTGCTGATGAAACAGCCACAGCTATACAAACTCTGCATCCGTTATCGACACTACTTATCGGGAAGTAGAATTAACCTTGAGGAGAGTAGGGACTGGGAGTCAGGAAACCTGGGTTTTAATCCCAGTCCTGCCACTTATCTGCCATGTAACCTTGGGCAAATCACTAAACTTCTCTGTACCACAGGTTCCTCCCTTGTAAAATGGAGATAAAATGTCTCCCTCTTTACTCTGAACCCTGTGCAAGGCCAGGACTGTGTCTCATCTGATTATTTTGTATGTAGCTCAGCACTTAGCCCAGTGCTTGGTACATAGCAAGAGCTTAATAAATGCTATCATTATTAGTATTTACTGATCACCTGTGGTGTGTACAGCCTTTACAGGACATACAGGACATAAGAGATGATTTTTAGCTCCAAAGAGCTTGTGCTCTAATGGGGGAAAAAGGGAGAATAAAATGATGAAAATTCAATTATTAAAAGGGTGTGAGAGCAGATATAAAAAAATAAACACAGGTGAAAAAGTCAATCAGTAACAAATAAAAAAAACAGGTAAGTGTGTAGGAGCACTTTGGGCACCCAAATCTACATCTCTGGCCCTAATCTCTCTCCCTCTCTGCAGTCTCTCATTTCCTCCCACCTTCAAGACATCTCTATTTGGATGTCCTTCCATCACTTCAAGCTTAATATGGCTAAAACCAAACTTCTTACCTTTCCACCCAAACCTTGTCCTCCTGCTCACTTTCCCATCACTGTTGATGGCACCAACATCCTTCCTGTCTCATAAACCCATAACCTTGGCATTATCCTTGACTCCCTCTCTCATTCAACCCACATAGTCAAGCCATCACTAAATCCTGTCAGTTCTACCTTCATAACATCACTAGAATCCACCCCTTCCTCTCCATCCAAACTGTTACCACATTAATGCAAGCATTTATCCTATCCCCCCTTGACTTTTGTATCAGGCCTCCTTGCTGATCTCCCTGACTCCTGTCTCACCCCACTCCAGTCCATACTCCACTCTGCTGCCCAGATCATTTTCCTTCAAAAATGTTCAGACCATGTTTCCTATTCCTCAAGAAAGTCCGGTGGTTGCCCATCCACCTCTGCATCAAACAAAAACTCACCATTGGCTTTAAATCACTCAATCACCTTGCCCCCTGCTACCTCAGCTTGCTAGTCTCCTACTGCGACCCAGCCCACACACTTCGTTCCTCTAATACTAACCTTTTCACTGTACCTCAATCTTGTCTATCTCGCTATCGATCTTTTGCCCACATCCTACCTCTGGCCTGGCCTGCCTCCTATCAGACAGATAATTGCTCTCCCCTTCCTCAAAGCCTTATTGAAGTCATATCTCCTCCAAGAAGCCTTTCCTGACTAAGCCTCCTCTCCTCTTCTCCCACTCCCTTCTGCGTCACCCTGATTTGCTTCCTTCATTCTTCCTCCCTCCCATCCCTCCCTCCCTCCCATCCCCACAGCACATATGTATAACAATAATAATAATAATAATAATGTTGGTATTTGTTAAGCGCTTACTATGTGCAGAGCACTGTTCTAAGCGCTGGGGTAGACACAGGGGAATCAGGTTGTCCCACGTGGGGCTCACAGTCTTAATCCCCATTTTACAGATGAGAAGTGAAGTGACTTGCCCACAGTCACACAGCTAACAAGTGGCAGAGCCGGGATTCGAACCCATGACCTCTGACTCCAAAGCCCTTGGTCTTTCCACTGAGCCACGCTGCTTCTCGATATGTATAGATATATAGATATACACTGATGTGTATATATCAGTATGTATATATCAGTAGTTCATTGATTATTTATGTAGATTAATGTCTGTCTCCCGCTCTAGTCTGCGAGCTCACTGGGGGCAGGGAATGGATCTGTTTGTTGTAGTATTGTACTCTCCCAAGTGCTTAGTACACAGTAAGCACTCAGTAAATACGATTGATGAATGAATGAATGAACTGGTGTGGTTGAGGGCATGGCATAAATGGGAAGGTAGGGGATTAGTCTATTTATATGGAGCTTTACAATTTGGGATGGGGGCTATGCATCTTGTTAAATGGTATCGGTTGAGAAGCAGCACAGCCCAGTGAAAGAAACACGGGCCTACGAGACAGGGAGCTAGAGTGCTAATTGTGGCTTTGTGCCTCAGTTTCCTCATCTGTAAAATGAGGATTAAGACTTTGAGTCCTTTGTGGGACAGGGACTATGTCCAACCCAATAAATCTATCTACCCCAGTTCTTAGAACAGTGCCTGTCACATAGTAAGTGCTTAACAAATACCACAATTATTATTATCATTTGCCTGCTGTGTAACCTTGGGCAAGTCACTTAGCTACTCTATGCCTCTGTTTCCTCAACTGTAAAATGGGAATTAAATGCCTGGTCTTCCCACTTGGTCTGTGAGCCCCATATAACACAGGAACTGTGTCAGATCTGATGCATTGTATCTACTTCAGCAACTATGTACTCCAGGAAGCCTTCCCTGCCTAATTTATAATCTCCTCTCCTTATTTTTCCTCCCTTCTGTGTCACTTATGCACTTAGAAGCAGCTTGGCCTAGTGGAAAGACCATGGGTCTGGGAGTCAGAAGACCTGGGTTTTAATCCTGGCTCCACCACTTGCCTGCTGTGTGTCCTCGGCAAGTAACTTAACTTCTCTGGGCCTCAATTCCCCCCTCTGCAAATTGGGTATTCAATACCTGGGCTCCCTTCTACTTCAATCAATCAATTGCATTTATTGAGTGCTACTGTGTGCAGAGCGCTGTACTAAGCACTTGGTAGAGTACATTACAACAATGTAACAGATGCATTCCCTCCCCACGACGAATTTACAGTCTTTTTACAAGTGGTATGAACCTTGTAGTTCAGTCTAGTGATCGACAACAAACAACTGGAATGGATTTAAGATTTTGCTAAAGTTATGGTCCAGGAGAAGTTTCTAGATCGGGGTGAATCTCTGGCCAATGTCTTTTCTGTTCAGATATGTCCCTTTTCAATTTCAGTGGTTTCCTGCCTCTAACTAAGTGATGCTTCATAGTTCCTTTAAAGCTGATTCCACGTCCTGTTTCCTGTTTGTTCTCCTAATTCCCTGGTTCCTTTTCCTGCTGCAGAAATGTGTTCTTATCACTGGTAAGGTATTTTTTTGTCCCATCTGGCTTACATATGTTCTGGTACGTGAACCACTCAGTATCTTGTAGATACCTCTTCCTTCTGTGGGTATGTAAAGCTCTTCCCCCACCAAGCGGCAGTCCCCAACACTTGGACTCGGTAGGCAGTCTGTAGCAGATGAGGTTGCAGTCAGGTTTATTTGTCAGTTAGTGGGCCTCGTTATTACAGAAGTAGGTTTACCATATTGGACCCCCACCCTCAACCTCGGTCGGATCAGGGGAAACCTGGTGGGAGGCAGGAGACTACAGGACATCAGAGAGGGAGAACAAGAAGAGAAGAAGAGAGTGAAAAAGAGAGAGAAAGGAAGACTGACTGACTTAGCCTCCCACCTTTACACACCCACTCCTTTGTTATGCCATCACACTTCACATTCACACCTAGTAACTCAGGTCTTCCTTCTGCAGGTAGGGTCTCAGTGGCTTCAGGTGTATTTTAGGGACATTAGCCTTTTGTTCCCTGCATCTCCACTTCTGGAGATGAATAGTCCTGGCCCTGCCCTTGGGCTGGATGTCTTTGGAGGCTTTCCAAGTCCACAGAAAACATGATTAAGTCATTAGCTCCCTGATGACTCTCAGCTCTAAGTGGGCGGGGCTCCTCCCAGCATTCCTGACTGACCTGAAAGGGTTTGTCCAGATGTTAACAGGGGCTTTGGTGGGTCTTCATGTCCCGTTTTGGGGTCTTCCCAGGGTCCATCTTTCCCTTTCCTGGCTATACCATTGGAAGTAAGTATACACAGCGTGGCACAGTGGAAAGAGCATGGGCCTGGGAGTCAGATGACCTGGGTTTTAATCCTGACTCTGCCGCTTGTCTGTTACGTGACCATGGGCGAGTCACTTGATTTTTCCGTGCCTCAATTCCCTCATCTGGAAAACAGGGATTCAATACCTGTTCTCCTTGCTTCTTAGACTGTCAGCCTCATGTGGGGCCTGATGAATGTGTATAATAATGATGGTATTTGTTAAGCTCTTACTATATGCCAGGCACTGTTCTAAGTGCTGCATATGAATATTTAGATTCCAAACTATGTTCTGGTAAATAGCATGATTGAGAAATCCCATGATTTCTTTCATTCATTCATTCAATAGTATTTATTGAGCGCTTACTATGTGCAGAGCACTGTACTAAGCGCTTGGGATGAACAAGTCGGCAACAGATAGAGACAGTCCCTGCCGTTTGACGGGCTTACAGTCTAATCGGGGGAGACGGACAGACAAGAACAATGGCACTAAACAGCGTCAAGGGGAAGAACATCTCGTAAAAACCGATGGCAACTAAATAGAATCAAGGCGATGTACAATTCATTAACAAAATAAATAGGGTAACGAAAATATATACAGTTGAGCGGACGAGTACAGTGCTGTGGGGATGGGAAGGGAGAGGTGGAGGAGCAGAGGGAAAAGGGGAAAATGAGGCTTTAGCTGAGGAGAGGTAAAGGGGGGATGGCAGAGGGAGTAGAGGGGGAAGAGGAGCTCAGTCTGGGAACGCCTCTTGGAGGAGGTGATTTTTAAGTAAGGTTTTGAAGAGGGAAAGAGAATCCGTTTGGCGGAGGTGAGGAGGGAGGGCGTTCCAGGACCGCGGGAGGACGTGACCCAGGGGTCGACGGCAGGATAGGCGAGACCGAGGGACGGCGAGGAGGTGGGCGGCAGAGGAGCGGAGCGTGCGGGGTGGGCGGTAGAAAGAGAGAAGGGAGGAGAGGTAGGAAGGGGCAAGGTGATGGAGAGCCTTGAAGCCTAGAGTGAGGAGTTTTTGTTTGGAGCGGAGGTCGATAGGCAACCACTGGAGTTGTTTAAGAAGGGGAGTGACATGCCCAGATCGTTTCTGCAGGAAGATGAGCCGGGCAGCGGAGTGAAGAATAGACCGGAGCGGGGCGAGAGAGGAGGAAGGGAGGTCAGAGAGAAGGCTGACACAGTAGTCTAGCCGGGATATAACGAGAGCCCGTAACAGTAAGGTAGCCGTCTGGGTGGAGAGGAAAGGGCGGATCTTGGCGATATTGTAGAGGTGAAACCGGCAGGTCTTCTGAATTGTGGCCTTTGGTAGATATCAACATAGTTGTGTTTTCTTTTTCTAATGGTAATATCAAGGCATTGTGATTGGTCTTCAATTCTCTCAGAATGGTCTTGAGAATTGAAGGTTCTTTTTGGTGGTTTGAAATTTCTGGGGATCCTATTAGATCTGACCAGACCAGATCTGTTTGCATTTCTATTATGGTTAGAGACTCCCTTTTAGTGGGAAATAGCATCTTCTGCTGGAAGGTGATGAAGAGCATTGCAAAGTTAAAACTTTGAGACAGGAGGAAAATCAGCACATCAGTAAACATCTTTTAGATTGTGAACTTCTTCGGAAGCACAGTGCCATTACTGGGATGAAACACTGGTCCATCCAACGCAGGATTCTGCTTTTGACAATGGAAGTGGGCGAGTTGGAGGAACTGCGGAGTGGTTACCTTCTTTGACATCCATCCTAATATTTAGGGATGTACATTTTTTAAAGTATTTGTTAAACATTTACTATATGCTAGGCACTGTACCAAGCGCTAGGGTAGAATCAAGCTAATCAGTTCATGTTCCACAGAGGGCTCACAGTATTAATCCCCATTTTAAAGATGAGGTAATTGAGGCATGGAAAAATTAAGTGACTAGCCCAAGGTCACCCAGTAGACAAGTGGCGGAGCAGGGATTAGAACCCAGTTCCTTCTGACTCCCAGGTCTGTGCTCTATCCACTAGGCAACACTGCTTCTAACATTTAACATCCCTGTCTTTTCCTCTCGAATAATCACCATCATCAATCACCAGCACTTATAACTAGTAATACCTTAGAGACTGCTTATCCATGAAATTTTCCAAACTCTCTTGAACCTGCTAATAATTTGGGCCTGCACAACTTCATGTAGCAATGAATTCCCGTATGCTTATCACCTGTTGGAGCAGTCATAGTAGTAATAATAGTAGAGTAGTAGTATTTATTGAGCTCTCATTTGGAAAGTGAAGAATGGAGAAGTAGCAGTAGTATTTATTAATATTTATTGTATGCTTACTAGGTACAGAGCACTGTACTAAGCGCTGGGAAAAAATAGACATTTGGGAATTAAACAGGGTCCCTTTCCCTTGAGGGGGCTCACAATTAAAATCTAAAAGTGACACTTTCCCTGCCCACAAGGAGCTTATGCTCTAATGGGGTGTAATGGGGGCCCACTCTAATTTTGTTTTAAACCTACTACCTTCAAGCTTCAGTTGTGCACCCTTATCCTGGTATTGTGGGATTTGATGAGTGATAATTCACCGTTGGTCCTGTCATCACCCTTTATGATTTTGTAAACTCCAATCAGGTTCCCTCTAAGTCTATATCTTTCCAGTCTGAAGTGTTCTAACCTCTTCAGTTTCTTCAGTGGTTTTGTTCATAAGCTTCTCCATCCCACTGATCAGCTTGTTTGCCTTTCTCCATACCATCTCCAGCTCTATTATGTCTTAGCCAAAATGCAGTAATCAAAACTGCATGTAGATTTCCTGGTGCCAGCGGATGATGATTTATACAGTGACCAAAAAATAGTTGTAGAATCTTAAATTAAGCATTAACTTCCGTGAGCGCTGTTGAGTTGTTTTGGATGTTGTTCAGTCCATGTTTCCCCACTCCTCAAGAACCTCCAGCAGTTGCCCAACCACCTCCACATCAAACAGAAACTCCTAATCCATTGGTTTTAAAGCACTCAACCACCTTGCCCCCTTCTCTTTTATCTCACTGATCTCCTACTACAACCCGGCACTACAACTACTGCTACAACACTCTCTTCTCTCCTTTAACACCAATCTACTCTCTGTACCTCTGTCTTGTCTATCTGATTGGCAACTTCCTTGCCTCTGGCCTGGAACTTCCTCCCCCTTCATATCCAGACAGACCACTACTCTCCCCACTTTCAAAGCCTTATTAAAATCACATCTCCTCCAAGAGGTTTTCCCTGATTAAGTCTTTATTTCCCCCACTCCCTCTCCCTCTGAGTCATCTGTGCAGTTGGATATGTACCCTTGATTCACCCCATCCTCCTCCTGTAATTTATTTTAATATTTCTCCCCATCTAGACTGTAAGCTCCTTGTGGGAAGGGGACATGTCTACCAACCCTGTTGTACTGTACTCTCCCAAGCACTTAGTATAGTTCTCTACACACAGTAAGGCCTCGATACATACAAATGATTGATTATTTCATCTGGATTTCACTGGACCCCTCAGGATGGCTCTTTCACCATTTTAGGCTCTTGGAGTATATTGGCCTTTCTGCTCACATTTCCCCACCATAGTAACTAGGAGCTAGGTGGCCAAGAGGGGCATGGTGGTAGGAAAAGAAAGAATGGGTAGAGAAGAAGGAAAAGAAGTCATGGAGCTCTGTAAGGGTTAGTCCATGGATTGGGTTTGGCTGGAACAAAAAACCCAGAAAGATGTAGACCAGGCCCTGATCAGGGTCTGATTTCCCCTTATTTCCATTCCAGGAGAGTCCACCACATGGCAGCTTGGTGTTGCTGAGCCATCACTCATGTGCAAGCCTGAGGAGTTGTCCTCAGGTGACTTAAAGCCTCAGCTGTACACAGGACAACGTGCAGGCAGGAATAGATCACATGTATGCTGCTCTGCTTCCCCTTCTGGATGCACAGCTAGTTTGTGCTTGGGTCTCGGTGGAATGAGTCAGGGTGGTTTGTGCAGAGCTCTAAATAGAAATTTGGGATTGCGGGATTCCTCCCTCCATGCCCACCTCTGGATCTCTTGCAAACACTGCCCTCGCACCTGAAGGAATCAGAAGATATTCCCATGGAGACTTTTGTTATGGGAAACCACATGATTCTAAATGGAGAGAAATGCCGAGTTCTTCTTTCTTCCTTTCAGTATGGGGCGTTTCTTCCTCCATTTTCTTGGGTGTGGTGGAGAAGCCATTGGTCTTTAAGAAATCCCACATCGAGGCCCACTTGGGACCTGGAAAACTGTGCTAGGCAGCCAGTTTTAGGTCCCTCTAATGAGAAATAGGGATCGTGGGTTTCTAATTGGCATTAGCCTCTTTTTTCAGGGTTCACAAATTTCTGTCATTCACCTTCCATAACTCCTGTTAGCATCCATAATATGCCTTCAAGAGAGGCAAAAAAAAAACGGTTTGCAAATCCCATACACAGCTGGAGTCATCTGAGTTGGCGCTAGGCAACCCTTTTTAGTGGTTGCTGCTGCTCCTGTACTTTAGTTCCTGTTGCTTTGACTACCAATCTTGCCTGCCTTGCCCGGTGTCTGGCACAGAATGTGTTTAAAGTGGCCTTTCAACTTTTGACAGGTTGGGAACTTGGGAAAATGCGCGCATGAAAGCAGCATAACGGCAACACGGGCTATCGAGAGCTTGTTAAATATTCTAATAGTCTCTCTCCCAGAGGCCTTGTAGGTTTTCCAAGAACTGCATTGACTGCAGAAAGTTTCAAGGGACCCTAATGGTCACAAAAGATTCAGTGGGACCACCCAGTGCCGCCAAAGCTATAAGGGGCTTCAAGGGCCTCTTGCAGGATTAAAGTCGCCCCCTCCCTTAAAGTCCTGGAAATCTTCCATGAGGGCCTCCCAAACACTATCAAGAAATGAAAACCTCTCTCTTTAATCGTGCAGGAATTTACACAGCACCAACAATGCCTGATAGTGGACCGGAAGAAAATACCCTTCTCAGAAGACCTAGCCCTGTTACATTTGAAAAGTGCAAAAAACTCCTAAATCACTCTTGGCTCCAATTCCCACTTTCCAGACCATCCCATTTTTTTTTTTTTGCAAACACACTGTACATCTTCCTCTGTTCCCACCAATTAGCACTGATCAAGTGTTGCACCAAGAAGAAACACTGCTACAAAGCCAGTCCTGGTGAATTCAATCCTGGGGGAATGAATATGTGTCTGGAGCTAGTTCCTCTGTAATGAGACATACAAACAAACACATCTCTCTGGACGTCTGAGTTCCCTCAGTCACAGGCTCTGTCCAGTTTCACTTTGTACAGCTCGAAAATGTTCCATCGTTGCTTACAAAGCAAACCTTCGTGGAAACGGAGATGTGTCTGCTTTTCCGACCCAGTGGAGTTTGGGGAGAGGGATTAAAAATTGCCTGGGTTTAGTAACAATCTGCAGTGCTAGGGAAATTGGGGCCGATAACTGTTCCAAGGAGGAATGCCCAGTGGAAAACAAAATCAGCTAAGGATTGAGCTGGGTCATAATCCATGAGCCGAATTGAGTAGAGACAACTGTCCATGGCATCAATTTTTAATAATTCAGGCAGGAAGTCTCTCACTAAAGACAGAGTTGATAACTTGGAGTTTTCAATATTTTTTTCCTCAGAGACTTGTACTCTCTCAAGCGCTTAGTACATTGCTCTGTACACAATAAGTGCTCAATCAATAACATGATTGAGAGAACATGTTGCATCAGCACCTAAATCACTCATTGGTCAATTTGCTATGTAGGGCGATTCTGTCATTCTTTCAGACCTCTAGCAGACCTTTAAGACCCTGCGGGAGTTATGCGGGCCAAGTGCCAGGAGAGTAGACTTTTCACAACATTTTCTCTGACAGGGGTGGTGAGGGGGAGATGGATCATTGCTCCTTAAGGAATTTAAATCTCACATTTCTATGAATTCAAAGGCAGATAAGAAATGAGGGGCAGGGCAAAGAGTGGAAACTGTGGCCACTTGAGACCTCTGTAGTGGTTCAGACTGTGAGCCCTGTGTGGGACAGCGACTGTGTCTGACCAGCTGAACAGGGCTTAGTACAGTGCTCAGCACATAGTAAGTCCTTAACCTACCACAATTATTATTATTATCATTACCTGGAGTTGCTCAGATTCCATTTCTTTGGACTTCTACGTAGCATAGACAGATGGGGCTATTGAGTGCTTAGTCCCAAGTACAGTACCATGTGCTATTTAACAAGATCCAGACGCCCTCTGGATTTGACCTGGCCCTCAGCCAGTACCAGGCTAATTTTCTTCCCCAGTCCAAAATAAAATGGGAATGGAAAGTCATCAGAGATCCTGTCGACTAGTGAGCAAAGCTGTTCATTAAAGCCACATCTCCCATGCCCATGAAAAAGGGGCCTGTGCTTGGTGCCCAAGCTGGGCTTTCAGGGTCAAATCCCATCCCATGTTCCTGGGAAAACCAAGGGGCTGCTCGGCTGCCCACGTAACTTGGCACGAATCAGGGATCTGATTTACCCAATCCTGGGAAACCAAAGTTTGTTCCCCTTAAAGGTCCTTTGTTCCAGCAGGTGTACCTAACTTTCCAAAGTGTTGGGGGTTGGGGGGATAAGGCAGTATAGGGGGAGCAGCAAACACAGCATTTTTCTGTAAAGGACAAATGACCTGCCTTTTATACTGCATGCTTAGTGGGGTTTGGTACTCCAGGAAGAATCTTCTAATAGTTACTCTGTGTTAAAACTAGGCCAGAGCACTCTATTTTGGCCCTTGGAAGATTAACCAACCACTTGAATGCTGATTCAGTGCTTAAAGAACTAAGGACTCTAAAGTCATGTGTCTGTTTAAAACTAAAATCTTCCCGCAGCAATGCCAGTCAGTGCAGCTGTCCATGTTAAAGGGCAAAGGTTTGCATTCATCCCAAATAATCTTTTGAAGCCTAAAGCAGGACATACCACCTAGTTACAGTACGTTTTTCTTTGGAAGCCATCCCCTCGGTGGAGCTTTGTATTTAAAGTCTACAAAACCCAGTGCTTTGCCTTTGATTGGGGATCGTGTTCTTTAGATTCCACTGGTGCTGATGGAGCCTAATCAGGTATTAAGATGTCAGAAGCGTGATTGGCAAATAAAATGAACTCAGTAGTTAACATGATGGGCGAAAAAAAAAAAAAAACAGCCCCACGTTAATGATGCTGAACTTAGGTATTTCTCCCTTCTGTCCTGATAACACTACACTAGTCCTGAGTGGAAGCATGAGAAACCTAGTTAAAATCTCATTAAAGCGCTATTCCAACAGTAGACATAATAATGTCCCGGATTTAAAAGCTAGACTTAACATATTAATTTGGAGAACAAAGCCCTGTAAAGCCTACAAACAATCTATTAACACGTTTGTAAAGATTATGGCTTTAATACACAGCTCTTTCTCCTGCCTGTGATGGGCCCTGTGCCTTCCTGCAGCTTCCCCCTTCCTCTCCCTCTCCCCTCCCCCACCCCTCTTTTCCTTGCACCTGGACCCTGGCTTTTTGTGTTATAAGGAGGGTTATTTTGCCTTGGAGAGAGGAGGACTTTCACGACTTCAAACATGGACATTAGATCAAGTTTTTATCTTCTCACATAATCCTGTCTTTGATGTCACCAGACTGAAGCCTCTCAGAATAGAAAGGGAAAGCTGTGAAAAGAGGCCCGGTTAATTTATACGTTTAAGTGCTGCTGTTCTAATTCGCCTGTGTAGCATTTTCATTGTTTTCTGCTTTGCATCCTAAAGGCAGGCTTACACCAGGCAATTATGAATGGCCCCTCTGAACAAATAATTGAAATTCACAAGTTGTGGGGTATGGTTAAACAATGTCAGGGTGGAGGTGTGAGGTCATACATATTCCCAATGGCATTATTAAAGTTACAGGCCCTCTTCTCACTTGTCTCACCAGGATGAGTATTTGTCTTACATTAGCTTTAATCACAACTAATCAGGTAAGCTACATGTGCTAAATACTAAGCAAGCAAGCATGGGCAGCTGATATTTACATAGGGCTATGGTGGATTTCCATGGCTCCTCTAGAAATTAAAAATCCACACCTCTGGAAAGATTGGGAGAAAGATTCTTCACTCTATTCCTCAGTTTGGAAAATCTAAGCCAAGTTAAAATGGATCTCAAAGGTATGTGATCCATGTGCTTGAAGAGCAACCAAAAATCAACTTGGTCAGTGGACATTAAAATCAACTGCAGTTTTACACCACTAATGCTTGGGAATACAGAATATCATCCAGAAATGATTCACCAAATTCAGAACTGGAAACCAAAAGTAATCAGCAGTACCTGCATTGGCCTAGCTAGCTTACTAGCTTGCTTTGGGGGGAGACCAGTGGGTATTTTGTGGCAATACAGGAGAGGGAGATTTGTGCTTCTCTGTGCCTGTTTCCCCATCTGTAAAATGGAGATTTGATACCTGTTCTCCCTGCTACTTTGACTGGAAGCCCTAGGTGGAACAAGGACAGTGTCGACCTAATTATCTAGTATCTACCCTAGCCCTAGGGCAGTGCTTGGCAAATACCACAATTTATTATTATTATTATAAAAAAGACTCCAAGTGTATCACTCATTTGATGAGAGGTATAGAAGACTATGGGGGTAAGATCACAAAATCCCCTCACTTGAGTTGCTGCTTTTATTTGCCCCCTCTTCTGTGTCTGACTATCCCTTCTCAGCTTCAAAAAGCATTCATACCTACTTTTCTTCCCTCCCTAACCACCATCTTTAACTCCTTGGAAAATGACCAGGTTACCCTATTCTATAAAAGCCTTCTTTGGAACCCACTCTACTCTCCAGATATCACCCAATTCCATGCCCTCCTATTTCTGTCCAAATGCCTCAAATGTGTTGTGCACACCCACTACCTCCACTTCCTCTCCTCTAATTCCCTTTCTGATCCTCTACAATCTGGTTTCTGGTTCACTGACTCCAATGAGACTGCACTCTCCAAGGTCACTAACAACCCTCTGCATGCCAAAGCTAATGGGTTCCACTTTATTTTCATTCTCCTTGGCGTCTCCGCTGCCTTGGATACTGTGGACCACTCCTTTCTCCAGGGAATGCTACCTAACCTTGGTTTTACCAACACAGCTCTCTCCTGATTCTCCTCAACTCTCTGGCCGCTGCTTCTCAATTTCTTTAGCTGGCTCATCCTCCACCCCTCATCCCCTATGTGTGTTCCTCAAGGCTCCTTTCTCTTCTCATTCACTCCCTGGGGAGCTCATTTGCTCCTAGGGCTTCAGCTACAGATGATTTCCCAAATCATTGTCACTAGACCTCATCTCTTAGTTTCTCTGCAATTTTACATTTCCCCTTGCCTCCAGTACAATTCCACATGGATGTCCCAACTAGCATCTTAAGCTCAGTATATCTAAAACTGAGCTTCACGTCTTCCTTCCTTTCCAAATCCTCTCCTTTACTTAACTTCCCTTTCACAGTTAACATCACTATCCTTCCCATCTATGAAGCCCACTCCATTTCAACTCTCACATTCCATCTGTCACTAAATCCTGTCGGTTTTCCTCCTCAACATGTCTCAGATTTGCCCCTTCCTTGTCATCCAAATGCCTCTCACCCTCATCCAAGCACACATCATATCCCAACTAGAGTCCTGGATCAATCTTCTCAGGTCTTCCTGCCTCTAGTCTCTCCTCTCTCCTGTCCATACTTCATATGCTTCAGATCACAGCTCTCCCCATCTGCAAAGCTCTTCTGGAATCTCACCTCCTCTGGGAAGCCTTCACTGAATAAGTTTTCTTCTCCCCAGGTTACATCCTCCCAACTACCACCTCAGCATTTTTGCAAAACCTCCAGTGTTTACTCATTACTCTCTGCATCAATCAGAAATTCCTGACCTCAGTTTTTTAAGGCATTCAATGAGTTCTCCCCCTCTATCTTCACTCCTCTCCCACTATACACCAGCTCACACAATTAGCTCCTCTCAAGCCAACCTACTCACTGTCTCTGCTTCTTATCTCTCTCACTGCCGACCTCTTGCTCATGCCCTCCCTTCTGCCTGGAACTCCCTCCCCCTTCATACCTGGCAGACCACCACTCTACCCATCATCAAGGCCCTTCTGAAATCACATCTCCTCCAAAAGAGTTTTCCTCATCCATCTCTCATCTCCCCACCCTATTTCCCCTTACTATTGCCACTTCAGGACTCCCACATCACCTAAACACTTGGCTATTCACCATTCTCGCTCCTTCCATAGCACATGTGTATATAGCTTTTTATTTTATTGCTTTTCCCTACTTGTAATTTACTTCAGTATCTGTCTTTCTCACTAGAATGTAAGCTCCTTGAGGTCAGGGATGGTGGCTACTAATTCTGGTGCATCCCAAGCACTTAGAATAATGTGAGTGCTAAATAAATATTATTGATTTATAATACTATATTGACTGATTGTAATAATGATAAGCCAGTAGGCAAAAGATTAGTGCTAAGATTCCATGGGCATCAATTAATTAGGCCTCATTTATGAATGTGAGCCTTAGAATTTGTTGGAAAATAGCTGCTATATATCATAATAGTAAGAGAGATTGAGGTAGAGCCATGTTTGTTTATCCCCACTACACTAAAAATTATGGTATTTTTAAAGCATTCATTATGTGCCAAACATTGTACTAATTACTGGGGTAGATACAAATAAATCAGGTTAGACACAGTCTCTGTCCCACATGGGGCTCACAGTCTGGAAAGAGGAGAGGGAGAACAGGTATATTTAATCCCCATTTTTCAGATGAGGAACCTGAGGGACAGAGAAATTAAGTGACTTGCCCAAGGTCACAAAACAGGCAAATGGTGGAGCCAGGATTAGAACCCAAGTATCCTGACTCCCAGTCCTGTGTGCTTTCTATCAGTCTATGCTGATTCTCTTCAGGCATGTCCATATTTCTTTCCAGACTAGTGAGAAATCATCATCCGGGAAGCAGCATGGCCTAGTGACAAGAGCATGGGTTTAGGAGTCAGAAGACGTGGGTTCTAATCCCAGCTCCTCCACCTGTCTTCTGGGTGACCTTGGGCAAGTCACTTCACTTCTCTGGTCCTCAGTTACCTCATCTGTAAAATGGGGATTAAAGACTGTGAGCCTCACTTGGAACAACCTGAATACCTTGTATCTACCTTGGCGTTTAGAATAGTGCTTGATACATAGTAAGCATTTAACAAATACTGTAATTATTATTATCATCTTTTAAAGACTCCTCCCCTCCCCAAAAGAGGGAGATTCTACAGTGCTCCCTTGATTCCCCATTCCAGTGTGCAACAACTTGCATTGTTGGAAAATTCTGCCTTAGAGCTTTTTTTAAATGGTATTTATTGAACATTTACAGTTTACAGGGCACTGTACTATGTGCTTGGGAAAGTACAGTGCAACAAGCTGATAGATGTGATCCCTGCCTACAAGGCACTTACAGTTTTACAGGGAGAGACAGGCATTAAAATACATTCCAAATAGGAGAAAAATCAACACATGTGCCATGGGGCTGGGGTGAGCATCAAAGTGCCCAAAAGTCCTTCAAGGAGGAGCTGAAACTGACTTCTGCTTGTTTGGCCCTCAGTGTAATGTAGAGCAGTTTGTCACCATCCTCAGTATAAAAATTTTTCAGAGATTTTCGGGTGATTATTCTGTGGAAACACTCATTAAGTCCCTTTGCTGCCTTCTCTTCTTCAAACTGGACCATCTAAGCTTCTTTAACCATTTCTTTTAGCCTCATAGCTATCTTCACTACTCTTTGCTGAATCCTTTCCAAATTCTTCATCACCAGCACCATAGCTAAGCTAGGGTCAACTAGGGCAAATGCCCCAGAACCCACACTTTAGGATGCCCCATACCTCCCTACAAGAGGGACAACCTAACCTGAGACACTAACATTCTAGACAATCATTCTTCCCCCTTTTTTGTTCCCCCCTGTGGCAGCAAGCTACCTCAGAGAGGCAAAGCCTCCTAGGGTTTGGGACCTGGGGTTGCCTAGAGAGAAACTGGGAAAGGAGACCTAAAGTCAAAATTTGACTTTAGAGCAATGCAGAGCAATGCACTGTACTAAATGCATGGGAAGTGCACTTGGATCCATGTCTTTGGGCATTTATATTCACCTCCTTATATTCATCCTCAGGACTGATGCATTTATATTTATACAGTACACATTCCACTGCTTATTTTGATTAATCTGTAAATGCTTTTATGTCTGCCTCCCCCACTCGAGTATAAGTCCCTTGTGGGCACAAAATGTGGAACTTTTTCCACACTTTATCAATCAGTGGTATTTTTATTGAGCACTTACTGTGTGCAGAGCATTCATTCATTCAATAGTATTTACTGAGTGCTTACTATGTGCAGAGCACTGAACTAAGCACTTGGAATGTACAACAGATCGAGACAATCCCTGCTTGGGAGGGTAGAATACAACGGAATTAGTGGACACGGTCCCTGCTCACAATGAGCTTACTGTCTAGAGGGGGAGAGAGACATTATTATGAGTAAATAATTTATGGATGTCTACATAAGTGCTGGGGGGCTGAGGGTGGGTTGAATATTAAAGTGCTTAAAGGGTACAGACCCAAGTACATAGATAAAGCAGGAGGGAGGGTAAATAGGAAAAATTAAGGCTTAGTCAGGGAAGGTCTCTTGGAGGAGATGTGATTTTAGCAAGCTTTTGAAGATGAGGAGATGGGTCCTGGGGCAGGTTTTAAGGCATGACTAGTGGTATATTTGACTAGTGCTATAAGTCTCCACAAACTCTACATCTCTTAACACAGTATTTCCCCTTAGCTATTTACTGGAGAGATTTAGGAGAAATTGATATTGTTTTCAAAGGGAATTTCAGAAGAAACATTCATTTTAGTCACAGTTCCATTAGCCAAATGATCCCTGCTCATGGTGCTTGGGCTGTGTCCACAAATCTCTCCATTAGCAAGGTACACAACACTAGTCCTGCCTTCAAAACCAATCGGTACCTGGCACATAGTAAGCGTTTAACAAATGCCATAAAAGAAAAACAAATCAATCATATTTATTGAGCGATTACTCTGTTCAGAGCACTGTACTAAGAGGTTGGGAAAGTACAATGGCTGAGGGTGGGATGGGTAGTAACATCAACCCTCTGAGACACACCATCACCATCACACCATGAGAAGAAGCGTGGCTCAGTGGAAAGAACTCGGGCTTGGGAGTCCAAGGTAAGGGGTTCTAATCCCTGCTCCACCGCTTGTCAGCTGTGTGACCTTGGGCAAGTCACTTAGCTTCTCTGTGCCTCAGTTACTTCATCTGTAAAATGGGGATGAAGACTGTGAGCCCTACGTGGGACAACCTGATTACCTTGTATCTACCTCAGTGCTCAGAACAGTGCTTGGCACATAGTAAGTGCTTAACAAATACCGACATTATTATTATTATTATTATCAGCTGCCAATCATGTGGCCTCCTGGACCAATCAGAAAGCACACCTGAAAAAAACATTCTTCAAAGACCAGCTATCTTGTGTTCTTATTCAAGAGCTCAACCTAGCATTTGTCACGTGAACCAAGCTCAACTGGGATAAAAAATATTAGTGACCCATCTTCCTCTTACTTAATTTGTTTCTGGAATCGCAGTGGCAGTTAAAGTGCAGTCAGTTAACATCCATTCAGAGTCTTTAAGCCTGTTCATTTTTTCAAACTCCCATGCAGTACACCGATTGTGGACACAACCTCCATTTCCTAGCTCCTACCCTAACCACTGGACCACCTCCCCCCAGCCTCTGCTTTCCTCCTCCCCCCGCCACCGCCCCTGTCCTCTACTCTTCTATGGAGATGTTCTTTCATCTTAATAAAATGACACAAAACTAAAGCTGGTTTTCCCAAGAAGCTTTTTTCATGAAAAACACATAAATATGTGAATCTCTGTAGAATGATCATCCTTTACGACCCACTTGATTGAAAAAATGCAAAAATAAAAAATCCTTCTAGCAGCTCTCCCTGTAACACAAAACCTACATCCTTTCCCCCCATTTATGGACCTTTTTATGACCATTAATTTTTAATTTCTGGAGACACATTCACTGTTTTTCTTACTCTCCAGTGGGTTGTAAATGTGATTTAGGCCCCATTTTATGTATGTTTGGGGCTGATAGTTCTGATTGTATCTATTCCCTGGGAGAAAAATGCCTGGTTTCTACACTCACCTTTTAGTTAGTCATAAAACAAATATTAAACAATGGCAGCAAACCAAGAACTTCATCCAAGGCCTCCATTTTTAATTACATGAGGACTAATGGAATACAAACTGTGTTTAAAACTTACAGTTCCTACCCAGGTCAACACAAAACAAATTCCTCAGGCCCTAGAGATCATATAGTAGATGCACAAAATCTAAACTCTCACTTCTTTTGCCATATTTTCCTCACTTATGGTCCCTAAGAGTTCATGGGAGAATGCTGGGACTTTGCAGAGTAAACTTCTCTAGATACTAGATTTTAGATTTATTTGTAATACATTAAATAAACAAGCCCTATATATCTCCTATATTCAGTTAGTTGTCTACCCTAGGGACTATTTACATGAGGCTCGTGAATGAGAAAAAGCTTTCAACACTTTGGACTCTCCTATTATTTTCATCTATAACTCCAGAGTTCCAAAAGTGTGCCAGAAGGAATTGAAAATCTGACCCTTAGTGTAATTTGTGGTGCCTCTTTGATTGGTTTAATTTAAACTAAATCTTGGGGTGTTTTCCTGGTCACACAACAAACTAGTCAATGCTGCTGATGTCATTCTGTTTCAGGTTGAACCAAGATACCGTTTTATGCAATAGGAAGTCTTTCATTTGATCTGGGCTAAGTAAATGGAGGACCAGTCTCTTGGCTCAAGAGGATCTTTAAGGGGATTTTATGGCCAGATGGAACGTGTGTGTCAAATTTGCTTGCTTTACTTGCTTGGCAAAATCCCACCCAATCTTATATTCACTTTTCTACTTTGGTAGGGAGTCACACACAAAGATGCTTGCTGGTTTTTTTTTTTCTTTGATTTTGACCCTTGTCTTTTACTTCTGTTGTGCTCTCCTAAATACCTACCAAGTGCTCTGCTCACACTAGGCACTCAGTAAATACAACTGAATCGAACTGAATTTCGTTTGCCCATTTTTGAAGGGTGTGAAAGCATAGCTTTGAGAGACCATGTAAATTGAAAGTGTTTTACACCCAGGCAAATCACCAATTCATACTAGTTTACCAAATCTTTCCATTATACAATCCTGTGTTCTTGAACATACCTGCCCTTCAAAATGTGAGACTCGAGCTTGTAACATGTGAAATAGTTCCATTAGAAACAATATCTCTTTGTCTGACATTGTTGGAGATAAATCGTGGCAGGAAGTGTCAATCAAAACTAGAAGTAACTTGACTGATCCATCCAGCTCTGGAACTAAAACTCACACAACCACTGAAAATTGTGGTTTTGGTTCCTGTGTGGGTGGAACTAGAACTCGCACAACCACTGAAAAATGTGTCTTTGGTTCCTGTGTGGGTGGGTTAGCCCAGTAGTGTAACTGGTAGAGTAAGCGCACTGGTTTCCAGAAATAAATCACAGCCACGTGGATTGACCGATATGGCAAATGTCCAAATTACTAGAGATATTATTTTGACTGATATATCTGATCAGCCTATGGCAGGTAGAGTGATGTTGACTGATGAGCTGTCAGTTTCCCTTGCCAAAAAGAGGGATCCTTTGAAAATTTAGAAATACCAGGAAACTTAGAGAATACCAGGAACCTTAGAGAAGCAGCGTGGCTCAGTGGAAAGAGCACGGGCTTGGGAGTCAGAGGTCATGAGTTCGAATCCCAGCTCTGCCACCTGTCAGCTGTGTGACTGTGGGCAAGTCACTTAACTTCTCTGTGCTTCAGTTACCTCATCTGTCAAATGGGGATTAACTGTGAGCCTCACGTGGGACAACCTAATTACCCTGTATCTACCCCAGCGCTTAGAACAGTGCTCTGCACATAGTAAGCACTTAACAAATACCAACATTATTATTATTAGATGATTGCATGTTGGGATTTTCAACACTATTCAGGTTGATCCTCTGGGCTCCTTCAAAGGTATAAATGCCAGAATTGTGGGCATCGCCATTTATCAGCCCCTGCCTTACACAATCCAAGTCTTCCGATCCATGGGCAGAAGAGTAATTGATGTCTGCTAATTCTCTTGTATTATACTCTCCCAAAGTGCTTAGTACACTGCTCTGCACATAGTAAGTGCTCAATAAATGTAATTGACTGATTGATGGAAGAGTAGTCAGGGTCCCTCCCCAAACCCTTCCCCACTACAAATCACCCCTTCATCCTGTCTATCTCTGTGTTTCTCACTCACTGGCGCACTATAGCCCCCTCTCCCCAGCCAAGGAGGTGGACCCAGAGATGGATCTGAAGCTCCTGGGGCATAGTCCTTGTGGCAGATAATGAAACAATGAATATAAAGGGGTGCCAAAGATACGTTGGGGCTTGGGATCCCTCCCACCTCAGTTCTTCTTTGACCTCCCTTACCTTTAGCTTTGTTGACATCCATCAGACTCCAGGCTGCACTGCAAATGTGAGGTCAATCAATCATATTTATTGGGTGCTTACTATGTGAAGAGCATTGTACTAAGGAAACACATGTACATTTACAAACTTATTTCACTTTATTACACCATCAGATTGAGAGATTTCAAAGACATGTTCCCTGCCCACAAGGAGCTTTCAGACTAAAGGGGGAGACAGACATTAAAATAAGTAATGGGTATATATCTAAGTGCTCTGGGGCTTAGGTTGGGTTGAGTAACAGGTACAGATTCCCAAGTAAGGATGATGCAGAGGGGAGAGGAAGTAGGGGAAATAGGGGCTTATTCGGAGGAGGCCTTTTGGAGGAGGTGTGATTTTTAATAAGTCTTTGAAGGTGGGGAAAGTGTTCATCTGTCAGATATGAAGGGGGAGGGAGTTCCAGGCCAGTGACAGGATATGGATAAGGGGTCGGTGGTGAGATAGATGAGCTTGAGATACAATGAGGAGGTTGGCATTGGAGGAGCAAAATCTGCAGGCTGGGTTGTAGTAGGAAATCAAAAATATATGGTAGGAGGGGAAAAGGTAATGGAGAGCTTTAAAGCCAATGGTAGGGAGTTCCTGTTTGATGCAGAGGTGTTTGGGCAACGACTGTACGTTCTTGAGGAGGGGGGAAACATGGACTGAACGTTTTGAAAAGTGATCTGGGCAACAGAGTGAAGTAGGGACTGAAGTGGGGAGAGTCAGGAGGCAGGGAGGTCAGTAAAGAGGATGATGCAGTAATCAAGGCAGGATAGGATAAATGCTTGGATTAATGTGGTAGCAGTTTGGATGGAGAGGAAAGGATGGATTTTAGTGATGTAATGAAGGTTAAACCAACAGGATTTGGTAACATATTGAATATAAAATGGTGGCATTTGTTAAGCACTTACTATGTGCAAAGCACTGTTCTAAGCGCTGGGGGATACAAGGTGATCAGGTTGTCCTACGTGGGGCTCACAGTTTTAATCCCCATTTTATAGATGAGGTAACTGAGGCACAGAGAAGTTAAGTGACTTGCCCAAAGTCACACAGCTGGCAAGCGGTGGAGCCGGGATTCGAACCCATGAACTCTGACTCCCAAGCCCGGGCTCTTTCCACTGTACTACGCTGAATATGTGGAGAGAGATATGAGTCGAGGATAACGCTAAGGTTAGGGGCTTGGGAGACAGGGAGGATGGTGGTGCTGTCTGCAATGATGAGAAAGGGGGAGGGCAAGGTTTGGGTGGGAAGATGAGGAATTCTATTTTGGACATGTTACGTTTGAGGGGTTGGGGGGACATCCAAGTAGAGATGTCCTGAAGGCAGGAGGAAATGAAAGAACACAGAGATCTGCATTAGATGGTAGTTGAAGCCATGGGACCATATGAGTTCTCCAAGGTAGTGGGTTTAGATGAAGACTAGAAGGGGACCCAGAACCGAGTCTTGTGGGACTTCCACAGTTAGACAGCGGGAGGCAGAGGAGAAGCCTGTCAAAGACACTGAGAATGAGTGGCCAGAGAGGTAGGAGAAGAACCAGGAGAGGACAGTGTCAGTGATGCCAAGGTTGGATAAGGTTTCCAGGAGAAGGGGATGGTTGAAGGCAGCTGAGAGGTCAAGGAGAATTAGGATGGAGTAGAGGCCATTGAATTTGGCAAGAAGGAGATCAGTGATGATAGGGCAGTTACCATGGAATAAAGGGGATGGAAGCCAGACTGGAGGAAGTCAAGGAGAAAATTGGAGGAGAGGAAGCTGGAGACAAAAGGGATAGACAACTTGCTCAAGAAATTTGAAGAGGAATGGTAGGAGGGAGATGGGGTGATAACTGGAAGGAATCATGGCATCAAGGGATTTTTTTTAGGATAGGGGATGCATGAGTATGTTTGAAGGCAGTGGGGAAGAAGTTATTGGAGAGTGAACAGTTATAGATGGTCACCAGGGGGAAAAGGGAAGGGGCCAGTGTTTTGATATGGTGTGAAGGGATGGAGCCAGAGGAGCAGGTGGAGCAGGTGCAATTTGAGAGGAGGCAGGTAGTCTCCTCTTGAGATACTTCTGGGAAAGATGGGAGAGTTGAAGAAGGGGCAGGAGAAGGGAGGGACTGGAGAGGAGCCAGGGAGATTTTAGGGAGATCATGCCTGGTGGTTTCAATTGTCTCCAGAAAGTATGTGAGAGAGGGTCATGGGAGATGGGAAAGGTATGGGGGGTAGGGAGGTGCCTCCAATTCCTCCTCCCCTTCTCTTAGCCTATTGTGGTCAAAATCCAAGTTGGGGTATAGAAGGTTGTGGGGAAGGGCAAAGATATCAAAACTTAGTATACCTGGCTATCAAGTTTGGGTTGGGTCAGCTCAGAATCCAGAGGGAACACGACAAATTCAGCATTTGGACTTCAGAGGGGTGGCAAAAAACAGTAAGTCTTTTATCATGTCCTAAAGATAGAATTCATTGTGATCTACCATGGAAGGTGAATCCCTCAGCATAAGGCCTCCCCCAGAAAGCTCTTTGTCTGATCCTGCCAACTTAATGTTCCTGGGGCTCCCTCCACACAGCTTCTCTGTAGACTGGGACATGCCATTTATTTGCTCAGCGCCCAGAGTGGTAAGTGCCGCTGATGTCATTCAGCTTTCCCAGTGATAAATACATCCTTGGGGAATGATTGTAGGAAACAAAGAGGACCGTAACCTGAGTGACAGGGTGAGGTGAGGATGAAAAAACCCCAGGGTGGTTCTGCATCAGAATCCACTGCTTCTCCTCCTTCTCCTCTTGGCTGTCAGCCATGATGGATGACGCTGTCAAGGAAGGGTTTGACTCAACCATAATGGGGAAATGCAATTAAACCTCCCATACATCCTGCACCCCTTTTTCATTAACATATATATAAAATTACCAGTCAGGATTGAGTATACACCATCTTTGGGTGAGGAGATGGCACGAACCCTAACTTAGGGGATTCACTGTAGACACAGGAATCTTTCTCTGCGAGCAAGGTTCAGTCAGTCTAGTTTATATCACACAGCATAGTCTTTTACTTCAAGGCACCATTTTCCTGTTGCAACTTAAGAAATGACGTTGATAGCTGACAGTTTCATTTAAGTAGTTAAATACCCCCATATCCCCTGAAACACAGGGGTTGTATTTTTGTAGAACACTGAGATAAAGAAAACCTGTGTAGTAGTCCTCACTCTGTGTCCCATGCTAAGCTCATGGGCACAACCATTTCTTTTGACCCCACATCACACTGAGCCCAGACAGCTGTGCATGTACATTACAACAGAGTTGGTAGACATGTTCCCTGCCTAAAAGGAGCTTATACTCTACAGCAGGAGACAGACAATAAAATTAATTCCAGGTATATACATAAGGGCTATGGGGCTGAGAGTGGAGTGAATATCAAGTGTTAAAGGATACATATCCAAGTACCTTGGTGACACAGAAGGGAGAGGGAATAGGAGAAATCATGGGTTGGTCTGGGGAGGCCTCTTTAGGAGATACGGTGGCAGATTAAATGAAAGAGACGAGTCAAAGATAATGCCAAGGTTAGTGGCTTGGGAGACAGGGAGGATAGTGGTGTTGTCTACAATGATGGAAAAGAGGGAGGGCAGGATTTGGGTGGGAAGATGAGGAGTTGTGTTTTGGACATGTTAAGTTGGAGGTGTTGGTGGGACATTTAAGTAGAGATGTCCTGAAGGCAGGAGGAAATAGTCTGTCACCAAATCCTGTCAGTTCAACCTTCACAACGCTAAAATCTGTCTTTTCCTCTCCATCCAAACTGCTACTATGTTAATTCAAGCACTTATCCTATCCTGCCTTGATTACTGAATCAGCCTCCTTGCTGACCTCCCTGCCTCCTGTCTCTCCCCACTCCAGTCCATACTTCACTCTGCTGCCCGAATCATTTTTCTACCAAAAACGTTCAGTCTACATCTCCCCACTCCTCAAGAACCTCCAGTGGTGGCCCATAGACCTCCACATCAAATAGAAACCCCTCACTGTAGGCTTAGAAGCACTTGATCACCTTGCCTACTCTTACCTTACCTCCCTGATGTCCTACTACAACCCAGTCTGACCTAGAGACTGGCAAAAACTCCCAGGATAGCAGTAGGGTAGGGTGATGGGGCTAGGAAAAAGACCTGAAGTGCCCCAAATCAATCGTTTACATTAGGATGCTCAAGGCAGGCTTGGAGGCAGGACTAGTAGCCTGTCCCTTCATAAACACTACTCTGATGCTCCTCCTGAAAACATGTGTTTGACATCAAAGGTTAGATTTGTCTATGCAGATTCTGAACCGAAATGAAGATTTCCCACCAATAAATTCTTACCCAAATGAACTGTCCAAACTCAGCCAGCAGAAGAAGAGTACTTAAACTAGGGAAAGCAAAGAGGGAGAAGGAGGTTTTGTCAGAGAGTCTCCCTGCTGTGGCTACCAGCAAACAGATATTTAGAGCCTCCCCATGCTCCATTTTCTGGACCTAGCATTACTGTGGAATCTTGCCACCACACGCAGCTAAGCTTGTATGTAGAAGTTGATGGTTTCAGGTGTTTTGGGGGTAGCAATAAATCCCTGGTTTTGTTTTGTTTTGTTTTAAATGGTATTTGTTGAGTGCTTTCAATGTGCCAGGTGCTGTACTAAGCACTGGGGTAGCTACAAGATAATTAGGTTGGACACAGTCTCTGTCCCACATGGAGCTCACAGTCTTAATCCTCATTTTACAGATGAGGTAAGTGAGGCACAGAAAAGGTAAATGACTTGCCCAAGGTCATATAGGAGGCAAGTGGCAGAGTCAGGATTAGAACCTAGGTCCTCCGACTCCCAGACCCGTGCTCTATCCACTAAGTTATGATGCTTCTTTAACCAACTGTTAACTGAGTGTTAACTGAGTACAAAGCCATTGTAACTAGTGATACAAGTGGAAATTATTCACTCTGAGAATCCCAATTTTATTACTGTTGAAACATTTCTATGCAATAAATCTGTACACCCATAGAGACAGGAGGTTTTGGAACTGCCTGAAAAGTTCCAAGCACTACCTGAAAAGCTTTTTTCCTTTAAGGTATTTGCTTCTCCATTTCCAGTCATTTATCTCTACATAACAATTACTGCTCCAGTCATTTCCTTAGTGTATATATCTATATTGGTACATTTCTCAAACCCTGCCATAACACTATGAGGTTGTGCTTCTGTAAGCCCTTTTCTGTATGGAACTTGAAGTGTTTTATCACATTATGCAAGGGAAACTGGTGAGGGTAGTCAAAACAGTGCCAATTCCAGGACTTTTTTATAGTATTTATTAAGAGCTTCCTATATGCCAGGAACTGTACTAAGCGCTGGGGTAGATAAAATACAAGTTAATCAGTAGGTTGGACACAGTTACATATCTCACATGAAGCTCACCATTTTAGTCCCCATTTTACAGATGAGGTAACTGAGGCACAGAAAAGTGAAGTGATTTGCCCAAAGTCACACAGAGGACAAACGGCAGAGCTGGGATTACAACCCAGGCCCTTCTCCCAGGCCCATGCTCTATCCACTAAGCCATGTTCCTTCTCATATAGACTCCTTCTCTTTCCTGCCTCTCCCCACTTCAGTCTATACTTCACTCTGCTGCCCAGATTATCTTTCTACAGAAACGTTCTGGGCATGTCACCCTCCCCCCGCCCCCACCTCAAAAATCTCCAGTGGCTGCCTATCAACCTCCATATCAAACAAAAACTCCTCACTAATGGCTTCAAAGCTCTCTATCACCTTGCCCCCTTCTACTTCACCTCTCTTCTCCTTCTAGAGCCCAGCCCGCACATTCTGCTTCTCTGCTGCTAACCTTCTCACTGGGCCTCGTTCTCACCTGTCCTGCCATCGACCCCTGACCCACATCCTACCTCTGGCCTGGAATGCCCTCCCTCCTCAAATCTGCCAAACTAGCACCTTTCCTCCTTCAAAGCCCTACTGAAAGCTCACCTCCTCCAGGAGGCCTTCCTGAACTAAGCCCCCCTTTTCTTCTGCTCCCCCTCCTCTCCCCATCACCCCCACTCACTCTTTCTGCTCTGTCCCCCTTCCCCACCCCGTAGCACTTGTGTGTATATATGCACATATTTATAATTCTATTTATTTTATTAATGACGTGTACATATCTACAATTCTACTTATTTATATAGATGCTATTGATGCCTGTTTCCTTGTTTTGATGTCTGTTTCCCCCCTTCTAGACTGTGAGCCTGTTGTGGGCAGGGATTGTCTTTACCTTTTGCTGAATTGTACTTTCTAAGCGCTTAGTACAGTGTTCTGCACACAGTAAGTGCTCAATAAATAGTTTGAATGAATGAATGAACTCCTTACAGTCTCTCCAATGGGCATCCCTGAACAGAGAGCACCTCAAACCCAACTCTTTCATTTCTTGGAGCATGAAACTGTGATTTGTACTCTCCCAGCACTTAGTACAGTGCTCTGCACACAGTAAGCGCTCAATAAGTATGATTGAATGAATGAATGAATTTGTTTAGAAAGTAGAGGTAGAGGGGAAAAAGAAAATATGCACTGAAAAGTGAAGAATTTCTCATGAAAGTTTCAAAGTAAAAGCAGAAATGCCTGTGTTCATCTTCTAGACTGTGAGCCCGTTGCTGGGCAGGGATTGTCTCTATATGTTGCCGAATTGTATATTACAAGCACTTAGTAAAGTGCTCTGCATACAGTAAGTGCTCAATAAATACGATTGAATGAATGAATGTATATCTTCCTGAAATCCTCTTCTGCTCATTTTCTCCCTTAGGCCAGCTTTCTACCTTTCCTAGGTGCAAGTTTTCAGATGACATTTACAGATAATTCTTGGTTTTGGGGGGGGGTTACCCAGTTCATCAATTATTGGGCTCATTCCTTCTCTGGCTGCTCCTTTCATTACTAAATAATGTTGGTATTTGTTAAGCGCTCACTATGTGTCAAGCACTGTTTTAAGCGCATGGGGAGATACAAAGTCACCAGGTTGTCCCATGTGGGGCTCACAGTCTTAATCCCCATTTTACAGATGAGGTAACTGAGGCCCACAGAAGTTAAGTGACTTGCCCAAAGTCACACAGCTGACAAGTGGTGGAGCAGGGGTTAGAACCCATGACCTCTGACTCCCAAGCCCGGGCTCTTTCCACTGAGCCACGCTGCTTCTCAGCTGCTTCTCAGCTGCTTCTCAGCTGCTCACAATATATCGTATATATTATTTATTACTCTATTTTATTAATGATGTGTATATATCTATGATTCTATTTACCTTGATGATATTTACACCAGACTACTTGTTTTGTTTTGTTCTGTTTTGTTTTGTTGCCTATCTCCCCCGTTTAGACTGTGAGCCCGTTGTTGGGCAGGGATTGTCTCTATCTGTTACGGAATTGTAGATTCCAAGCGCTTAGTACAGTGCTTTGCACATAGTAAGTGCTCAATAAATATGATTAAATGAATGAATGAAATGAATATATATATTGTGATATTGGTTAAGCGCTTACCATGTGCCAGGCACTGTACTAAGTACTTAACAATACCATTAAAAAAACAAATAAACATCAGCTTCTCCATCAGAGAAAGGAAGATGAAAGAAGGTAAAATGCCAACCAAATATTTGTACTACTCATTGGCTTCTCTGGAAAAGTTTCAGGTAGGAGGTTGAAACAGGGATGTGACACATTATCCCCCAGAAGGTCATTGTTTTTTCAGTGTCAGGTCAGTGGGGTGATCAGGGAAGGGGGACTCATCCATCTATCAATCAGTGGTATTTATTGAGTGCTTCCTGTGTGCAGAGCACTATACTAAATGGCTTAGTGGCGAGAACCCAGGCTTGGGAGTCAGAGGTCATGGGTTCTAATCCTTGCTCCAATGCTTGTCAGCTGTGTGACCTTGGACAAGTCACTTCACTTCTCTGTGCTTCAGTTACCTCATCTGTAAAATGGGGATGAAGACTGTGAGCCCTACGTGGGGCAACCTGATTACCCTGAATCTACCCCAGCACTTAGAACAGTGCTTGGCACATAGTAAGTGCTTAACAAATACCAACACTATTATTATTATTATTATTATTGTTGGGAAAGTACAGTAGAGTCGAGAGAAAGAATGCCTGCCCCCAAGGAGCTTACAATCTAGTGAGTTAAATACTCAATGAATACTATTTTTTTTTTAAAAAACTATTGACTGAAATGAAGTTTGAGTAATTATTTAAGGATTACCTGGGATTATTGGGATTATCTGATGCTATCACATTCTTCATATAACATGGTTAGCTGAGAAATGGCTGTATTGAACTGTATCTGATAAGTAAATGATAACTGTAAATTAAAGAGCCTAACCTTAATGCCCTTATAAAAAGAGGCTATGTTATTCTAATTGAAAGAAAACAGTTGCTTGAAAATTCTGGTCTAAATGGTGCTATTTCCTCCAATCAGCTAGTGAAGCACTGAGAGTGAGAAAGAAATTCCTTTTAGTTAGATTCAGCCTCAAATCATTCCTGAGTAACTTATCGTCGTAAATATGATATAGGATACATCTCAAAAGAGCAGACCCATTAAGTCAGTAGTGGAGACTGCAAGAAGAAATAACTTGTAAGTACATTAAACACTCTTAAACATATGACCCCATATACCTTTGGGAAAATATAATTAAATGTCGACTGTTTTTTAAAAAAAAAGCTCATCAGACCTTTCACTCCATAAAGATATTGCATCGTAGAAGTGTTTGACTGAGTTCCACACTATTCTACAATAAGAGCAAGCCACTTATCCCTGCTCGTCACAGGGAATTTGAAATGTGATGGAGATATAATGAAGAAAATTTAAATACTTGTAGTTTATGGGAAAATAGACTCTCCACTAATTGCTTCAAGAATCGAGGGATTGGGGAGATCTCAGGAGAGGGTTCATCCTGCTGATTAGCATACACTTTGCACGTGCTCCCTGACTTACTCTAAATTCCTCGATGCAGTGGTGGTTTGTGGAGTGCTCCTCATCAACTCCATGAATTGTCAAAGAGGCAGGGACTCTAGGGACCAAGAGGCTTCTCCTCCCTGTAGAAGCTGCCCCACACTGATATCAAACCCCAGGCCAAGCAGGTTTCAAGTTTGATAAATGATCTGATTTTGAACTGCCTCATTGTTATTTTTTATGAAAATTAATTGGCTTAATTTTTGCAGAGCCTTGACTGAAGTTATTGGTTAATAGAGCAAGGTTTTTTAAAAAGTCAATTCCAATGGCCTCATTTAGTTTCTTCCTTAAACAAATGGACCCTTTAGAACTGCGATCACCCGACAATGTCAGTGACATAGGAATCTAAACCACCAAACCAGAGGCCTTTTATGGAAAATACGATCTGGTGTTATTTTACACTAGAATGTAGGGAATTTACACAGGACAAGCCCCAAAATGCATGCTTCATGTAGGTGTGAGAGTAGTAGGAGGGGATCAGTAGAGAAACAGATGGACAGACAGAGGGAAGTCAGATCACATGCACACACACACACGTTCACAGAAGCTCTCATACTACCAACATAGATGTCCTTGGTCTCATACTAAGTAGAGCAGTAACACTAATAGAAAGTAAATTCGACATCAGTCAGTTGCAGACATAAATGCCACTGCTGACATGGCTGGCTACACAGAATTCCTAGGATGGAGCCCGGAGGAGCTGGCTAAAGCAGACTATTGGACAGTCAGCTGTTGTTTCACTTACTTTTCTTTTGCTGCTGCTCAGTATGCTTCTTGTCTGCAGTATTATTGGATGCCCAGATTTCCCACCTAAAGCTTAGCATAGTGGATAGAGCACGCACCTGGGAGTCAGAAGGTCATGCGTTCAAATCCCAGCTCTGCCACTTGTCTGCTATGTGGCCTCGGGAGAGTCACTTCAATTCTCTGTGCTTCAGTTACCTCATCTATAAAATGGGGATTGAGAGTGTGAGCCCCACGTGGGACAGGGACTGTGTCCAACCTAATTTGCCTGTATCCACCCCAGTACTTACTACAGTGCCTGGTGCATAGTAAGCACTTAACAACTACCACAGTTATTATTATTATATTATTATAAAAGTAAAAATAATTGTGGTATTTGTTAAGTGCTTACCATAGGTCAAGCACAATACTCAGCCTCTGGTGTAGATACAGGATAATCAGATCAGACGCAATCACTGTTCCATGGGGCTCACAGTATGAGGGGGGCAGGGAAGGGAGAGAACAGGTATTTAATCCCTATTTACAGATGAGGAAACAGAGGCACAGAAATGTAAAGTGACTTGTCCAAAGTCACACACCAGGAAAGTGGCAAAAGTGGGATGAGAACCCAAGTTTCATGATCCCAGGCCTATGTCCTCTCCACTAGGTCACGCTGCTTCTCGACAACCACTGCTAGTTCCTTCAGGAACCACCCTAGGAATCTGGGGAAGTCCGTGGCAAAGGCCACGATGACGATTGCATCTGTCCGTTATTTCACTTACCTTCTCTTGCTGCTGCTGTTCCACTCTGTGATTAAGAAAATTTGTAAGCCTCTGGGAGTGTGTGACTCAGTGTATGTGTGAGTGGTTGTAGCTGTAATTCCAGTGGCTCCTTTGAAGGCAGGGGGAAAGGGAAAAGGTTAAATTCTGATTCCCCATCCTCCTGTGGAATTTTGGCCTGTAATAATAATAATGATGCTATTTGTTAAGTGCTTTCTGTGTGCCAAACACTGTACTAAGCACTGGGGTAATATGAGATAATTAGGTCCCACAGTATAAACAGAGGGGAGAACAAGTATTAAATCCCCATTTTTCAGATGAGGGAACTGAGGAACAAAGAAGTTAAGTGACTTGCGCAAGCTCACACAGCAGGTACTTCTCAGATGAGGGTTGAAGCTGGGACCGAGGCAGTGACCAGTGATGGGAGGAAGGGAGGAGGTCAGCAATTGTCCCCCTTTCAGGGTTGTTTATATTGAAATTCTGCTCCCCTAAAAGGCAGGAGAGAATTATTTTACAGGATATGGGGGACCATCTCTAAGTTGATCGGAGTACTCAGTGGTGAGGACACAGGCAAAAACACTTACATCTGAACAAATACTGATTGGTTTAAAAGTTGCTAATATGAAATATAAATAACAGTTACTCGCTGAGATTTTAGCATCTGAGGGCAAAGCATATTTTTTCTGTAATGTTAAAAACATTTCCTTCCCATCTGCCATTTCCAAAGCGATCTGATGGCTTCATGAAACTTCATGAAGGAATGTTTCCTTCACTTCTTCTAACCAAGTCCTATCCCAGAAGGCTTCCTTCATTCATAACCTGCTCCCACTTTCTGCCTCTCCTTTCCCCTTTGTCATCTTCTACCTCCATTACTCAAGAAAACAGGAACGTTAATTAGTGATTTTGCCAAACCCACACCTCTATGTGGAAATAGGAGTTACACTTCTATGGTTCCATTAATACCAGGCTTGTGGCTTCTCTATTCTGTTTAGCTATCTTTATTAGTTATTGATGAATGACACTGGTGTACAACTTTCTGATAAATATTTAGACCAGCCCTGGCTTAAACCATCTTGCCAACCAGCCTTGAGTTCTTAGAGATGGCACCCAGCTGGTGGGGTGAATAGGTAGCTGGATGGATAAAGATTCCTGAGAATCCAGGAAACTCAAGGCTCAGACTCTGTGGAGAGGTTACAAGTCAATGCATGTAGCCCTGGGCACCAGGGAAGTACACCAAAGAACACCCCACACCCCACACATCGTTGGATAAATAATAATAAAATAAGTGCTTACTATGTACCAAGCACTGTACTAAGTGCTAGGGTAGATACAATCAATAAATCAACCAATTATTGCTAACTATTGAGCACTTTCTGCATGCAGAGCACTCCACTAAGTGCATGGCAGAGTAAAATAGAGTAGGAAGACACAATCACTGCCCTCAAGGAGTTTTTCTTCTAGTGCCAGAGACAGGCATTAAAATAAATTACAGAAAGGGGATGTGGTGGAGAATAGAGATATAAGTGCTATGGGGATGGGGTGAGTATGCAAGTGCTTGAGGGGTAAAGACATGCAAGTTAATCAGGTCACAGTCCCTGTCCCACTTGGGGTTCACAGTCTAAGCGGAAGGGAGAACTGCTACTTAATCCCCATTTTGCTGATGAGACAACGGAGGACAAAGAAGTTAAGTAGTGACTTGCCCAGTATCACACAATAAACAAATAGCAGAGCAGGGATTGGAGGCCAGGTCCTCTGACTCCCAGGCCCAAGTCCTTTCCACCCATGTTCTTTACCACTACGCCATGCTGCCAGAAGATTGGAGAAGCAGGTTTTGCCTTCCCCACCTCTGGAAACCATAGGCTATGATGATTCTTTCTGCCCAGATGAGGGTTGAGATGGATTTTGGTTTTGTTTTATGTGCATGAAAGTATTCTGCAGAATGCAGAAGGTACAGATTGTAAAGTTGCCTGGTTTCCGTGTAATGGTGACCAATTGTATCATTTGTGGGAGATAGATGACAGGGGAGAAATCTGGCACTTAGATTCCATATCAATCGTATTTATTGAGATTATGATGATGTCATCATCATGATGACGATCAGCAGCAGCAGCGGTGGGAGCAGTACCAATATTGATTACTGAGTGCTTTCAGGATGCCCAGTAGCTGGGGAACATACAAATGAAGTATAAATCGTGTTCTCTGCCTTCAAGGAGATTACAATCTAATAGTAAAATGAGCAGACATAAATTGACCAGTACCTTAAAAAATAAACAGATAAGTAGTTAAGAGTGATAATAATAATAATAATGTTGGTATTTGTTAAGTGCTTACTATGTGCCAAGCACTGTTCTAAGCGCTGGGGTAGACATAGGGGAATCAGGTTGTCCCACGTGGGGCTCACAGTCTTAATCCCCATTTTACAGATGAGGGAACTGAGGCGCCGAGAAGTGAAGTGACTTGCCCACAGTCACACAGCCGACAAGTAGCAGAGCTGGGATTCGAACTCATGAGCCCTGACTCCAAAGCCCGTGCTCTTTCCACTGAGCCACGCTGCTTCTCGAGTGCTGAGGAGGCTGGAGAGATGACATGACTATGAAGAGGGGAGATTAATCAGGGAGGAGGGAAATTAAATTACTGACTGTTTACTCTGTGCTAAAGGGATTTATACTGTACAGTAACTGATGATGGAATCCAATATACCTTGGTTAAACTGATTCCTTAGAGACTGAACCCAAGTTATGGGAGAGTCTGTAGGCAAGCTCCTTGAGAGCAAGGATCATGCCTATCTCCTCTATTGTACTCTCCCAGGTGCTTAGTACAGTGCTCCGCACACAGTAAGTGCTCAATAAATATGATTGATTGATTAAACGAAATTCATATTGACAGGTAGGGGTGAGGAAGAAACATTATTACCATCGGCGGGCAATTTCCTTCATTGGAACCAAACTTAGGTAGCTGAACAGGATTCTAACAATGGTATCTTCCTTTCTCCATTCCTCTTGCCACAAATATCTTGTGGCTTATATAGGTATGTAATTATATGAGTCTCCCCGCTAAAGCATTCATCAGAGAAATACATAGAATGAGAATCTAGGCTTTGGCAAATGGCATTTTAAGAATACTTAAAACACATTTCTCCCTGTAAGTAGGCCAATACCGTCTCTCTGCTGGAGAACACTACCAAAAGATAGGTCCGCAAGCTTGCTCTGAGTTGCTTCAGTGCAATTTCCTCCTTCAGCCAGACTGTAGATAACGCTTAGCAAGACTCTCATTTAGCTTAGCTTTACCTGAGGATGGGGCCTGACAATCTAAGAGTTTTCTCTAGGAGCCTAGCCCTGCATTCAGAGAATGAAGAACCTTATGAATACAGTTTTGCTTTGGTAGTCCTATTAATATATCGGCAACTTTGGGGATTCTAGCAAAGCTTGAGAGAACCAAAATCATCCTCTAAGGAACAGAATCATATTTTTAAATAATGCCACAAAGTAGCATCTTTTAGAAATTTACAGGGATAATCAAAATGTTAGGATTTTTCATTTATCTTGAATACACAATCGTGATTTGATGTAGTACAAAGGGCCGGACAAGGGTTGAAGAGTAAGGCGGGGCTAAAATACATTTCAGAAATTAAAAGAAATATAAGGTTAGCATTCATCCCAGAGAAATCTGTTAAATATGAATATAAAAATGAATAAAATATAAGGTCACCAACAAATCATCCTGTTTTTATGAACCTTGTTCATATAATAGAAGTTACATTTAGTCATGAAATGTGAATGAAGGTGGAATTCAAGATAAGGTATTAATCATAATTAGAATGACTATGACAGGTCTGTGGTGACAAATTCTTAACAAGTAGTAAGAATGCTTATTCATAATGAACCCTTTAAGTCATTAATTCCTCATTAAAAGGCCTTTCTCTTAATAAGTTCAATATAAAGTTGGTATAACATGGTATTGGTATTCTCTCTCTTTTTATCTATTTCCATTCCAGGAGAATATTATTCATAAAATGAGATAAATCATTTAAAACATATAATTATGTGGATATAGTCACATAGTAATTCCCTAAGCAATTCTGTGGTTATAAGTTGTCAGCGTGCATATTAATTTATCATACCCACTAACCTCATACTCATTGATTTGCTACTAGCCATTGGAAAAGCCGATTAAGAAGCACATGCTGCCTTTCTCTGAAAGTTTCATCTGAACACAAATAGGGCAAAATAGTGGTTTCCAATTAGAATCCTGCTGTTTGCCAAGACTTGACAATGACTAATTACTGTCCTAAGTGACTTAATATGTTTGAATGCATGATTATTTATAAATACAGTTTAATTGCTGCATAGAAGGATTGTTTGTGGTTTCACTTCAAAAGGATCTTTGTTGTAGAAAAGGTAAAACTTGTTGAATACCTTGAGGTTGTGGAGAAAATACACAGGGTGTTCAATTTTCTTAAGGTTAAGGCTATAAGGAAAGATTGCTTTCAGAAAGGGAAAGGGAATGAACTGTTTAAAATCCCAAATAAGAAAAAAAACCCACTTAAAATGTAGGCTGGAACTGTAGTTTTCCTGGCGATTTAGACACCTGAATCATCTCCTTTTAAAACCCTGCATTCGTGCCCAACTATAGGCAGGGCTGAAATAAGTAGGTGAGTTGATTTTTAAAATCTTGGAGGCTGTTTGACTCCAACAAATACTGCTTTTTGAGCCAGCTTCCTGTTTTGTTGTTGCTTTAAAGAATCAAAGGGCAAGGAAGATTTGATTTTATTCAAACTCCTTCATTTAGACGGGTCAAATTGTAAAACTTCCCAAACAGATGACCATCTCTTCTATGTCTAAAGACTTACAGAGAAGGAGATGACTAACCTCCCTTTATATTCCAATTTCCTCAGTAGTTTTCAAAGTTAAGATGCTCTTCCTTTTATCTAACTTAAATCTCTCACTCTCCAGCTTCAGCCCCATGCATCTTTTTGGCTATTGGTGGTGACAGATAGCAGCAGTTTCCTGTCTTCAGTATTATAATCTCTCAAATTCTTGAAGACAGCAATTAAGGCTTCCCTCAGCCATCTCCTCTACAGGTTTACTAATCCTGTTCCTTCAGTTTATCATTAAAGATTTTATTTTCCACTCTTAATTGTCTTTGTTGGTCTCCTCTAGGCTCTCTCTAAGTTGAAAAATAAAGCTCCAAACTTAAATATCAGGAAGGCAGAGGGTGTGAATTTTGGTAAAGAGCTGGCTCTTGTACTGCTTTGGCAGCATTTATTTTTTTTCATCTTTTAGTTCCGTCATTTCCTTTTCATAGTTATTTTTTTGTGTGTGATAAGTGAGCCAGATTCTCTCCTGGCTTAAGTTAATCTTTTAAAAGGATGCATTCCCTCTCTCTGGCCCCCAACACTGAAACGGACATGCCCTAAATGGCTCCCAGGTGGCTAGAAGAGTGAAATCACTTTCCCATTCACCTTATGGCCAGGGAAAGATAATAGTGATAACAAGTGGTATTTTTAAGTCCTTACTATGTGCTAAGTACTGTGCCAAGTACTAAAATCATTTCAAGATGATAAACTCAAACCCGGTCCCTGTCCCAAATGAGGCTCACAGTCTAGGAGGGTAGGAAGAACAGGCATTTTACAGATGAGAAAACTGAGGCACAAGAAGTTGAGTGACTTGCCCCAAATCATTTGGCAAGCAAGAGACAGAGTTGCAATTAGAATCTTACTCTTCTGGTACTCACTCTTGTGCTCTTTCCTTTAGAACACCTTTTGTTCATAGTATTTGTTAAGCACTTACTATATATCAAGTACTGTTCTAAGCATTGGAGTAGATGCAAGTTAATCAGGATGGATACAGTCCCTGTCCCATATGGAGTTCACCTAGTAAGTAGGAGGGAGAACATGTATTGAATCCCCATTTTACAGATGAGGAAACTGAGGCACAGAGAAATTAAGTGACTTGCCCAAGGTCACACAGCAGACAAGTGGCAGAGCCAGCAGTAGAACCCAGGTCCTCTGGCTCTCAGGCCCGTGCTTTGTCCATTAGACCTTGCTATCTACCTGCCATAGTAGTCTGAGGGGGCAGGCATTTTGGCTTTTGGTTTCTAGCCTCTAGGGTGTCTGAGGCAAGTGTTCAGAATCCTGGTGAAGATTAACTTCTCTTCCTATGAATCTCAGTTACCTGATGTGCAAAATGGGAATAAGATACCTGCTGTTCCCATCTTTCAGATTGTGAATCCCATGTAGGATGGGGACTGTGCTGGATTTGATTTTCAGTACCAACCCCAGAGCTTAGCACAGTGCTTTGGCACATACGAAGTGCTTAATAAATGCTGTAGTCATATCATTTACATTAATTCAGTATTAATAATATCATTATGGTATTAATTAAGAACTTCCTACATGCTCAGAGCTGGGATAGTTCCAAGGTTATGAGATCAGGTTAGCTCATCCCCATTTTAGCGGATGAAACCGAGGCCCAAAGATGTTAAGTGACTTGCTCAAGGTCACACAGTAGGCTAGTGGAAAACCTGGAACTAGAAGCAACGTGACCTAATGGAAAGAGCATGGGCTTGGGAGTCAGAGGACCTGAGTGTGAACCTTGACTCTGCCACTTGCCTGCTGTGTGACCTTGGGCAAGTCACTTAATTTCTCAGGGTCTCAGCTTCCTCGAATGTGAAAAATGGGGATTAAATACGTGTTCTCCCTCCTACTTAGACTGTGAGCTCCATGTGGGACAAGGACTGTGTCCAACTTGATTAACATGTATCTACCCCAGCACTTAGTAGAACAGTGCTGACCACATGTACAGTAAGTGCTTAAGAAATATAATAATAATAATAGTAATACCTGATTCTCCTGATTCCCAGGCCCTTGCTCTTCCCATATTTTCCCTGGCAGTTTCTCTCTTACACTTACATGAAGTATCTGGCCTCAATCCAATTATCCTCAATGAACAGAACTCCTGTGGGTTGCATTATTACTTGTTTAGTATGAATTTGGACTTGGTTCCTCTGTGGTATCTTTGTCCCTGGAAATTTTTTCCTTGCTGACTCTGGTACTCTCTTGTCTCCTCTTTCCTACATACTGAAGCTCCAGCCGGTCATTGGCAGGGGCTTAGGTAACTTTGCGCAATGTGAAGGTGGTAATTTTTTTTTTCTAAACAGAATTCAAAGACTCAAGGGATCAAACCAAAATTTATCAAGCTTTAAAACGAGACACCTCCTGGCAAAGAACACAGGAATCTTGCTAGATTATGTTGTGAGATTCATCTCACTTTGATGATTTAAGGGTTCTAAGTTTCTCAGGAAGATATTTCTTCCAGAGAGGCAGCTGAGATTCTCTAAGGCTGTGTCTGCCCAAGAAATGGGATGAGAATGTTGAGCAGATATCTAATGAATCTATTCTCCTAGTGTATACAGCCAATCTAGATGACTCAAGCCAAAGAATCTCTCTCCCCACCACACCCCTTTCTTCCCCTCAGAAGGCAGGCATTATTTGCCAGGCATTATTTAGCTAATTGCCTCAGTTTTCCACTTTGCTGTGCCATGTAGGCGCAACCTTTTTGAAGAAAGTTCTTCAAGCTCAGAGAATAGCATATTCTGCTTTCAGAAGAGTCCTCATTGAACTCTTAACCTGTTAGACCATACGGGATAAAACCTGCTGAATCGCATTCAAGGAAGGAGCCTTATTTCAAGGACCATCATAAAAGGGTGTCCATTCAAAATAGGGCCCGTTCGTAGCCGAATTGGAATTAAATGGGGCCTGTTTCAAAATAGGGCACTATCTAAGGAAGTTAATAAGTCTTACCGAGCTCGATCACTAAGCTGGAATTCTGAATTGTTACAAATCCGGCCAACTTTGTAAAGGTATAATAACTAAATGCATAACTAAACTATATTAGCAGAATATATTCCATTGATCTGGGGGCCAGTTTTCACGTAAGCTGAATGAATGGCAAGATTGCTTTCCGAGTTTTTTTCTCATCACACAGTAGGTTAATTTTCTGTTTGTTCTTCCGTAGAAAGCAGCTCATAAAGGCTTCCTTTGGAGCAGTCTTGATTGAGCGAGTCCCCCATCTTCGACATATGGCTCCCAGAAGCCGATGTGGAAACGGCGTGCGAGCTGGGCCGCGTTTATGACTGAGAACACACAGTTTGTAAATGTCTCAGGTATTTCCAATAAATTGGAGGTCACCATAAAAGATGTGAAGATAATAAATCTAGCTTCTAAGTATATTCTCCCTTTACCCAGCGGGGCCTCTCCTGAGATCGTTTGTCTCCAGTTCATTATCTTGTCTGCATTATTCAGCAGCTCTGTTCATGCTCCATAGGCTTCGAACAGCTTTTAACAGCTGCAGTATCCTCCAATTTTTACTTAAGTTCCCTCCCTCTTTGTAATAAAAAGTTGAAGCTGACTTTGATGCCTAATAGCTAGCTAGGTAATTGGACTAATGTTGAAACTGAGGGGCCTTACTTATAAAACATTTCCTCTAATGGTGTTTGATTTGTAGTATTGTTTTGGCAAAGCTTGCAAGTGAACACAGAATGAAAGTATTTAAAGGAAAACTGACAGAAACCACACCACTCTCCAAAACAGATTCATCCAGGTTGGTGTTGTGAATAGTGACTCCTTTGCCATTTGGCCTGAATGGGAATCAGCAAACCTACCTAGCAATAAAATAGCCTGGTCAAAACTAATACAAGACACAGGAGAGCAAATGAGTTTCAGAGAAGGAAAGGGCAGACTTGTTAACCTGCCTTGATGGAATGACCAAGCAGCCTCTGTTTAGCTCTGGCTCCCTGCTTCAGCCAAGATGCTGTTTACAGGCAGATGTCAATGTTGTCTGCTCTCTAGGCTGCTGGCAGGTTGTTGGATTTTCAGAAGTGTTGAAGACATTTCGTGTCTCAGGTTAAGAGGAGTCTGGTGACACTTACACAAGGAGATCCAACAGAAACCAAGTTTGGTTCTTGTAGAGGTTGTCCCATGAGAAGTTAAAGCAAAATCTCTAATGACCTAAATTGGGCAACCCTACAGAAAGAAAAATGCACACTTTCATTTCTTGGCATACAAGATGACAAGGACTGCCAAAAATAGTGACAAAAACTGAAAGGAACAAGATTAAAACTATAGAAGAGATAATGGGAGTACATGGGGACCTATCAAATGCCAATGATTTCTTCTTAACCGTGAGATATTCAAACTACCAAAAAATATCCAAACAAGATGACTGAGACAGATCATCTTTGACCAAACTTGAACTGGCCCCAACTCCATCCAGCAGGAAATCTTCCAAGCTCAAATCAACAAAAGTCAAAGTTATTTAACAAAGTTAAATAAAGCCAGAACTTTACAATTGAATTTCTGCACATCTAAGGCTCATCAGTCATTCAATCAGTTATAGTGTGATTAGATGGTTCAGTAAATATGCTTAGTACACTTAGTGCAGTGCTCTGCAAACAATAAGTACTCAATAAATGCCACTGATTGTCATGCTGTATTAATGTATCTTAATTACAGAGATGCCTCACAAACATGGGTACAGAGAGTTCTCCTATAATGTGGGGGTTGTGGTCTTGAAGACTGTGTTTTGGAAAAATCGAACTAGCCCTGATTCAGTGGGAATTAAATCGGTTAGGGGGTAGATGGTTTGACGATAACCATCGTGAATAATATTTTCTTGGTACAGATTCCACTATCATTGTTATCTCCACCACTAGCACTTGACCTTGGACAAGTTACTTAACCTCTCTCTACCTCAGTTTCCTCAACTATAAAATGGGGTTTTAATTCCTGTTCTCCCTCCTACTTGGACTGTGAGCTCCGTGTGGGACAGGGACCATGCTTGACCTTATTAACTTGCATCTACCCCAGTGCTTAGAACAGTCTTTGACTCATAGTAAGTGCTTAACAAATACCATAAATATTATTAATTATTATTATTAGCAGAATGTTTTATGCCTTTGCCACTCATTGTTATTTTAGTATATTAAGAACTTTTAATGTTGCAGCGAGAATCAGCGTGGCCTAGAGGAAAGAGCACAGACTTGAGAGTCAAAAGACCTGGTTTCTATCCCTGGCTCTGCCACTTGCCTGCTTCGGAACCTTGGGCAGGTCATTTAATTCTCTGTGTCTCAATTTCCTCATCTGTAAAATGGGGTTTAAATACCTGTTCCCCCTCTTACTTAGACTGTGAGCCCTATGTGGACATTGACTGTGTACAACCTGATTATCTTGTGCACAGATTAAGTACTTAACAAAAACCATAAAAAAATCAAAGAAACATAAAGGACTGTATGTAGTGCAGTGCTTTCATCTTTCCTACGGTATCTGTCACCAAATCCACTCCACCCTATTTTTAATCAACCAATCGGTGGTATTTATTGAGCACTTACTGTGTGCAGAGTACTGTACCAAGCACTTGGGAGAGTACCGAAGTGTTTGGGAGAGTGCAAAGTATTTTAGATGATAATAATAGTATTTGTTAAGCGCTTACTTTGTGCCAGGCACTGTACTAAGCACTGGGGTGGATATAAGCAAATTGGGTTGGACACAGTCCCTGTCTCACGTGGAGCTCACAGTCTCAATCCCCATTTTGCAGATGAGGTAACTGAGGCCCAGAGAAGTAAAGAAACTTGCCCAAGGTCACACAGCAGACAAGTGGAGAAGCCGGGATTAGAACCCATGATCTTCTGATTCCCAAGCCCGTGCTGTATCCACTACTCCATGCTGCCAGGAAAGATGTTTGTATCCACCCCAGTTCAGATACCAAAATTATTGTTGGTGTATTTTTCCCAGTGCTTAGAACAGTGCTCTGCATACAATAAGTGCTTAATAAATATGATTACTACTACCACAGTCAGATGGAGGCAGAGGTTGGGAAATTTAGCAGCATCAAGACTTGACTGTCTCTACACATTCGTGTACAACTGTTTCTTCCCGCCCTGAATCTACTTGTGCTAACTCCTATATTGTGTTATTCCTTGAGAGACTCCCTAAAGAAAGTTCCCTAAATATTCCATTGAGTTAAAGCCAAATGGAGTGATGAAGACATATGTGAGAGCCAAACTGGGTGTATAGCATTTTGGGAGATTTTGATAGGCTAAATAGAGACACTTGCAGTCCCCCAATAGTTCCTTCAATAGTTCAGGTTCCATGACAGGATGTCATCGAGACTGTGAGCCCATTGTTGGGTAGGGATTGTCCCTATTTGTTGCTAAATTGTACTTTCCAAGCACTTAGTACAGTGCTCTGCACATAGTAAGCGCTCAATAAATACAATTGAATGAGTGAATCTCTTGATCTAAGACTCGTACCAATCAATCAATCTTATTGATTCATTCATTCAATCATATTTATTGAGCGCTTACTATGTGCAGAGCACTGTACTAAGCACTTGGGAGAGTAAAATATAACAGAGTTGGTAGACATGTTCCCTGCCCACACAGAGCTCACAGTCTAGAGGGGGAGAGAGACATAAAAATAAATCACGGCTTTGTACATAAGTGCTGTGGGGCTGAGGGAGGGGGGAATAAAAGGTTCAAATCCAAGGGCAAGGGTATCCCAGAAGGGAGAGGCAGTAGGGGAAATGAGGGAAGGCCTCTTGGAGGAGATGTAATTTTAATAAAGCTTTGAAGGTGGGGAGAGTGGTGCTCTGTCGGACATGAGGGGAGGAGGGGGTTCCAGGTCAGAGGCAGAACCTGGGTGAGGGATCGATGCCAAGATAGATGAGATTGAGGTGCAATGAATCCGTTGACATTATAGGAGTGAAGTGAGCATGCTCGGTTGTAGTAGGAAATCAGCAAAATAAAGTAGGGTTCGGATCCAGGCTCTGCCACTTCCCTGCTGTGTGACCTTGGGCAAGTTACTTAACTTCTCTGTGCCTCAGTTACCTCATCTGTAAAATGGAGATTAAACCCTATTTCCCCCTTACTTATACTGTGAGCCCCACTTGGGACCGGGACTGTGTGTCCAACCTGATTAACTTTTATCTACTTCAGGGCTTGGCATATAGTAAACGTTTAACAAATACCATAATTAAATTATGTGGAGGTGGATGGGCAACCACTGGAGGTTCTTTAGAAGTGCAGAAATGTAGACTGAATGTGATTTTAGAAAAATGATCTGGACAGCAGAGTGAAGTGTGGACTGGAATGGGCAGAGACAGGAGGCAGGGAGGTTAGCAAGGAGGCTGATGCAGTAGTCAAGGTGGGGTAGGATAAAGGCTTGGAAATAGGATAAAAACTGGTAGATTCCAGGAATTAGATCACAATACTATATCAAAAACCAAGGGAGCTATGAATTGCTCCAATCAGTTCATGGTATATTTTGAACGCTTACTCTGTGCAGAGCACTTTTACTAAGTTCTTGAAAGAGGACAATACAGTTGGTAGATATGATCTCCAGTTTATCAACAGTAGGCCTCCATTTTGTACTAACTCAGCACAGCTCTTGTTAGCCAGCAGCCATCCAGTTATGTCCCCAAACTGTCAAATCAGTGCCAAGTTTTTGTTTCATCCAAATCTCCTTGAGTTTTATGCAGCTTCAATTCACTAGATCCCAAATAGGTGTGGACTAGCCCAAACAAACTCTTAAATCGGTAAGTTCTTCTTCAGAGCACTTTCAAAATAAAATAAAAAAAAACTTCTGAAAGCCTGACTCCTTCAAAGGAGGGAGTCCTCTTAAAAATACATAGCCTCCAATTCCATGACCATAATTAGCATTTGCATCCGGAAATCAGATCAGCATTAACTTTTCACTTTAACTTAATTCTCCTTTTGATAAGATTGCCGTCTTGCCAAGGTTTTAGCTGGAGTCATACGACGCAGAGCTAAGGTTCTAGTCTCCAGTTGGATGGATTAGAGTAGAATTTTGAAATTTCTGGGATTTTCTGTTGGCCAAATAATTTTGTAAAATTCTTGAATTATGTATATATGTTTATTCATATGCACTATTGGTTGCAGTCTACAGCCTATCTGGCTATAGATGTTATATTTATTACTGAATATTGTTAAGAAGCTGGATATAAAGGAAATAAAGGGTATATCAACTGCTAAAGAGAATACTCTCTCCTCCTCCATTTGCTCCCACCCTCATCTTGGCTCTGGAGTTTGATGGCTGGTCCAGGCTTGGCCCAGTCCTGAGTTCTTCCCTGTAATGCCCTCTCCCCTTTTAATAACAATAATAATGGTATTTGGTAAGCGCTTACTATGTGCCAAGCACTGTTCAAAGCAGCATGACCTAGGGGAAAGGTAATCAGGTCGTCTCAAGTGGGGCTCACAGTCTTAATCCCCATTTTACAGATGAGGTAACTGAGGCATGGAGAAATTAAGTGACTTTCCCAGAGTCACAAAGCAGACAAGTGGCAGGCTGGAATTAGAACCCATGACCTTCTGACTCCCAGGCCCGGGCTCTATCCACTAAGCCATGCTGCTTTCCTACTGGATCCAAGTGCCCCACCCTCAATTTACTGATCAAGTCTTCACACCCTTTGGACTCAGAATTCTAACAGAAATGATGAAACAGATGAATTTGGGCAGCTGTGAATGTGGCCAGGGGTTAAATTGACTTGGCCGTTCAGCTGTGAAAATAAAAATAAAGCCTGTAAACATCTTAGATGTCAGAAATGTCAAGAAGCAGCATGACCTAGGGGAAAGAGCATGGGCTTGGAAGTCAGAAGGACCTGAGTTCTAGTCCTAGCTCTGCTGCTTGTCTACTGTGTGACCGTGGGCAATTCACTTAACTTCTGTGGTTCCCTCCTCTGTAAAATGGGGATTAAGACTGTGATCCCCTTGTGGAACAGGGACTGTGTCCAACCTGATGGTCTTGTATCTACCCCAACGTTTAGTACAGTGCCTGGCACTTAGTAAATGGTTAACAAATACTATTTTTTGAAAAAAAAGTGCCTAATTCTTAAATAGTACTATTCTAGCAGTTGACTCTTTTATATAAACTTGATATAAGGGAATGTGCAGCAGCATTACTATCACTAGCAACATGTGAGAAGCAGCATGGCCTAGTGGAAAGATAATAATAATGTTGGTATTTGTTAAGCGCTTACTATGTGCAGAGCACTGTTCTAATCGCTGGGGTAGATACAGAGTAATCAGGTTGTACCACATGAGGCTCACAGTCTTAATCCCCATTTTACAGATGCGGGAACTGAGGCACAGAGAAGTTAAGTGAGTTGCCCACAGTCACACAGCTGACAGGTGGCAGAGCTGGAATTCAAACCCATGACCTCTGACTCCCAAGCCCGTGCTCTTTCCACTGAGCCACGAAGATCAGGGACCTGGGAGTCAGAAGAAACTGGGTTCTAATCCCAGTTCTCTCATATGTCTGCTGTGTCAACTTGGGCAAGTCACTTAACTTCACTGTGCCTCAGCTGCCTCATCTGTAAAATGGGGATGAAGACTGTGAGCCCCATATGGGACATGGACTGTATCCATCCTGATTAGCTTGTTTCTATTCCAGTGCTTAGTACTGTGCCTGGCACATAGTAAGTGCTTAACAAATACCATTAAAAAAATTAGCAGTGATACCCATTCATAACCACCTGAACCGTGGTCCTTCTTTCATTACAAATTAAATACTGGATGTGGTACAGTCAGAGAGAGCACACACATACACACAGAGATAAAATTTTAGCAGGCTTCCCCTTGGATATCAGTAATTAGTGGTTAAGAGTTTTATCACAGAAATATAGAGGTAGAAAAGACTCCAAGATATCATCTGACCCAATCTCCTGCCTCAGGCAGCATATATGTTGGTATTTGTTAAGCGCTTACTATGTGCCGAGCACTGTTCTAAGCGCTGGGGTAGACATAGGGGAATCAGGTTGTCCCACGTGGGGCTCACAGTCTTAATCCCCATTTTACAGATGAGGGAACTGAGGCACAGAGAAGTTAAGTGACTTGCCCATAGTCACACAGCCGACAAGTGGCAGAGCTGGGATTCGAACTCATGAGCCCTGACTCCAAAGCCCGTGCTCTTTCCACTGAGCCACGCTGCTTCTCCTAGCAAATGACTGGACCATCAAGGATAAGCTCCCAATCAATCAATTTATTGAGCACTTACTGTGTGCAGAGCACTGTACTAAATGCTTGGAAGAGTACAATCTTAAAGAAATGGTAGATAAGTTCCCTGCCCACAATAAGATCACAGTGTGGAAGGGGAGACAGACATTAATATAAATAAATAAATTACAGATATGTGCTATGAGGTTGAAGGTGGGGTAAACATAGGGTGCAAATCCTAGTGGAAGGGAGATACAGAAGGGAGTGGGAGAAGAGGAACTGAGGGTTTAATCGGGGAAGGCCTCTTGGAGGAGATGTGATTTTAATAAGATTTTGAATGTGGAGAGAGCGATCATCTGTCGGACATGAACACGGAGGGAGTTCCAGGCCAGAGGCAAGGTGTGGGCAAGGAGGGGTTGGCGGTGAAATAGATGAGATCAAAGTACAGTGAGTAGGTTGGCATTTGAGGAGCGAAGTGTGCAGACTGGGTCATAGTAGGAAATTAGAAAGGTAAGGTAGATTGTAAACTCCTTGGGGGCAGGGATCATGTCTACCAACTCTGTTGTATTGTACTTTACCTAACACTTAGTCCAGTGTTTTGCACACAGTAAGCTCTCAATAAATACTATTGATTGACTAATAGATTGTTGGCGCTCCAGGACTGGAGATTTAACAAGCTCCCTTGGTAGCCTATCCCAGTGGTTGACAATTTTTAAATGTAACTGATTTCATAGCCAGCAGAAAATTCTGAAGGGGAAAGCCCCAGATCAATTGTCTAAGTATAATTTAGAGAGAGATTTTCACCCGACTCCCTCTGCCATCACTACTCCTGGGTCCCAGAATTGTCCAACTGCACCCACCATCTGTTGGCCAACGTACAGGCTTGGATGAGCTCCTAGGCTCTTTGCCAAAGAAAAAGTGTGACCAGGAAAGAGAATGTCCTCAAAGGAAATGCCACCAATGCCAAATTCATGCCTAGAGGCCTTAAATTTCTACTTGAAAAAAAACCTTTTGCCAGTCTGCTGAACTGAGGGGGGTTCCTGAAGTACATCAGCCTGGGGGGAGGGGAGTGGAGGGTGGTCATCCCTTTTAAACAATCAAGTCTTTAGGTTTTTAACTAGATTTTAAATCCTAGAGCCGCGCGGTTCAGTCGATTAATGTGTGTAGTTACAGAAGCATTATCCCCTTAAATGAGCTAACTGCATACCAACCCTCATTAAGTAGTTTCTTGAAGACGGTATTCTTGAAAGTACTTGTTGCACATGATGCAAGGCATATGAAGGGACCCAGGGATGCCATTCAAAGGTCCCTTTTATTCCCACAACAGGCTACACCATAGGGCTCTTTCGGGTTTGCCTTGAGTACCAAATACCGAAGAGAGCGAGAAGCTCCAAACAATGGTGATTTTCCCTTTTTGTCTCCTTCTTGTTCCCCCTCCTTCCCTACCCCAAATCCTTCCCAATAAACAACCAGCCCCTAATTGCATTTAACCCCCATGCGCCAGGCAGAAGGCAAAAAAAGCAGAGACGACAGACACAGTCTCTGTTAATGTAACTTTTGTACATTTTGCTGGGCAGCTGCTACTTGCATTGGGCAGCATTCCCACTTCTCCCTGCCCGGCCCCTCCACCTCAAACTCTTACAAACCCACTACAACCTCCAGCACTTATGCACTTATTTATACCTATTTTGAAGACTTTTGCCTATATGCTTTTCAACTGCACATTCAATTACTTTCTTCAATTTGTAAATATTTTCCTGTCTGCCTCTCCCAGCAGAGTGTAAACTCGTTGTGGATAGGGAAGGTGTCACTTGCTCATTCTGTAGTCCTCAAACCTTTAGAATGGTGTGCAATGCACCCGTGGACACTCAACAGATATTAATACTAGTATTATAATAACTCAGCCTTCCTTACTCTAAAAGCAAGATATAAGATAGGTTTTATCAGTAGTTGGGTAGAAGTCAGTCTTGGGTTGTTAAGGGAAGACAAGCAATTGTAAGCTCCTTGAGGGCAATGGTCATGTCTACTCTTACTGTACAATAGAATAATCTCCCAAGTGTTTCATAAAGTTCTCTGCACACCTTAGGTGCTCAGACCATGCCATTGATTGATCAATTGATTGACTGTGAGTGATTTGCTCAGTTTCTCCCTGTTTCCATCTCAATATCCAGGCTTGGATTATTTAGGAGGAAAAAGGTTTGTGTTGTTAGCAATCAGGTTGCTCCACCGGATTCCCCTCCTCTCCCACTTTTGTTACCTCAACATGACTCTTCAAACAGACACCCAACCAAGTTTCATAGGGGTCTGACCATTTGCTTACCAAACCAGAAAGAAATTTTAAAACAGCAATAATTTTTTAAGGGAATCTATGCTTCAATTTTGCGGGCTTAAGTCATCCACAAAAAGCTGCCCCATCAATGGTACAGCAAGACAAAGGACATCATTCATTCATTCATTTAATCATATTTATTGAGTACTTACAGCATGCAGAACACTGGGAGGGGGGAAGAACAGATGGAGCAAGTCAGAGCCACGCAGAAGGGAGTGGGAGGAGAGGAAAGGTGGGGCTTAGTCAGGGAAGGCCTCCTGGAGGCGGTGTGCCTTCAATGAGGCTTTGAAAGGGGAGAGAGTAACCATCTGTCAGATTTGAGGAGGGGAGGATGTTGCAGGCCAGAGGCAGGATGCAAGGATGACAGGAGGCATCCAAAGCCTCAAAACTACATATCTTTTTCTCTGGGGATAATCTGTTCCCTGATGAGAGAATTGACCCTTCCAGAATCTTGGGGAAATCATTTTCTTCCAATTCTCTACGGGTGACCACGTAACCTGGAAGAGTTCATCTGTTTCATCTGGGTGTGGTTTACCAGTTTCAAAAGAGTAGTTCTCTCATTCTTCCAAGTGTTAACCAAGTGATCAGGCTATCAGTGATACATTATTCAGGCTCTGAGATTAATTTACAGGTAAAAAAAAAAAGGAGTTATTCAGATCACTGAAAAAGAGTGACAAATGGTTGACAGGTTAGCATTAGGCCTCTTTCCTCAAGACAGCGAGTGTCTATGGGAGTGACGTGGGCAGTTGGGGAGCAATATATCAAAAGTTTAAGACCAGGGCAAGGAATGTATTTTCCTTTATTAGTTTTCAAAATTTAGCAACTGAATTGCCTGAAGTGCTAATTAGGGAAGGGCAAACCCTGCAGTGCTTTCATTTTGGATAGGTTTTTGTGCTCTTTTTTCAGAAAAGGAGTGTTCTGCAAACCTAAATTGATTTTTACCTCCCCTTTCCCTGCCTTTGGTTTTGAAAGGAAAATCAAAGTGCCACTGTAAACTCACTGTGGGCAGGGAATGTCTCTTTATTGTTGTATTGTACTCTCCCAAGTGTTTAGTACAGTGCTTCTCACACAGTAAGCACTGAATAAATACGATTGAATGAATGAATGAATGTTTTGGTTTGGTCAGACATTTCCAAGATCCAAATGACGTTTAAGGAGGTAAGGGTCTTTTTTTTTCCCATGTCTTTTCACTGACAAGAGAAGGCAAGCTTTGCTAAGAATGAGCAGAATATAGCTCTCTAACCAGGATCTGTGTAGTTAAAGGAGACTGGAGACTAATTCCTGGATTAATAATGATGGTATTTGTTAAGCGTTTACTATGTGCCAGGCACTGGAGTAGATACAAGGTAGTCAGGTTGTTTCACATGGGGCTCACAGTCTTAATCCCCATTTTATAGAAGAGGTAACTGAGGCACGAAAGTGAAGTGACTTGCCCAAGGTCACACAGCAGACAAGTGGCAGAGCCGGGATTAGAACCTAAATCCTCTGACTCCCAAGCCCGCATTATTGCCACTAGGCCATGCTGTTTCTCTATTCAAATTAATTAGTGGAAAACCAGAAAACTTTATTATGTAAAGACTGACAATCTGGTTATAATTAGTGAGGCCAAGATAAATGCTTGCAGGATAAAATGAATGAGGCAAATGCATATTTCACATCACCTGCTGAATTCAACTTATTGAAGGGAGATGAATAAAGAAGAAAGCAAAGAGTAGAGAGAGGAGAGATCAATGGCTTTTGGGGGAAAGCTATTGTGAGGGGGAAAGCTTTCTCCCATGGCTCCTGGGTTCTACAACCCTTCTAGTGATTCTCTTGCCCTTCTTAAATCTCTAGAACCCCTGCTCCTAGATCCCGAGTCGCCAGTGATATAGTTACTACCTGAGCAGATGCACAGATGGCCAAGAGAGGTAAAGGATGGTGGCAGAACCTCTGAAGTAACGGAGAGGTCAGTGTCATGACCTATCATGAGAGCCATGTCAAATCCTAGAGCCACAGGAAAAGGGGCAACTCCTTTGTACTTAAGACAGAAGCTGGTATGCCAGGCAGGACCTGTGCTGAGGATTGTCAGGTCAGAGTCTACTTCTGGCGGACTTCTCCCTCTGCCTAGCACCAGTCCAGTGCCTTGAACATGCATGTGCTTCCTTTGATTATGATGGTTTTTAAGCAAAACGTCAATCCTGGGCACTTTAGCTCTGTTTCTTTGTTGTTGCCTTGGGAAGGAGTTGCTTCGATAAGAAGAAGAATGGTGGAATTTGTTAAGCATTTACTATGTATCAAGGGTTGGGTTTATACAAAATAATCAGATCAAATGCAGTCCCTGACCTCAGGTTCACAATCTAAGCCGGAGGGAGACAGGTATTTAAGCCCTATCACTGATTAATTCATCGAATGATTTTTACAAATGAAGGAAGGGAAGCACAGGAAATTTAAGTGACTTGCCCACAGCTACAGGGCAGCAAGTGGTGAAGTTGAGATGAGAACCCAGGTCCTCTGACTCCCGGGCCCATCCTCTTTCAACTGGGCAAAGTGCCTTAAATGGCATCATTCCTCAGAGGGTTGGGTCTTGTCCCTTTCTTCTGTCCTATTTTTGAAGGCCATCTTCTGATCACTGCTAGTGAAGTATCCTAGTCCACGGAAGGCAAATGAAAATGCTGGCCGGCGGTCACCCTTTTGGCGATGCCAGCGACTGAATTGCGGACTCCTCCAAACCATAATGGCAACCTCACCCTGCAACAGCTGTAAAATGGAAATGCAATCACACAAAGAGTTATCAGCTTTATGAATTGAGGAGTCTTGACACTACTTGACATTCATTCTCAATTACCAAGTTCAGGTTTCTCGCCTTCATTGAGCAGCACTACAGAATACCTCAAGTAAATGAGTAGATTCTGGGCACCTATGACAGTGTAAGGAGCCTGCTTCACTGCTTCAAAGGACCTGGGTCAGCCAACAAAGCTCTAGGCATTAAATTATTTCTGACAGCAGCCACAGGCTATTAGAAATGGAACCCTCCTCCCTCTTTCAGATGTTTATCTTTGAAGAAAGCACTCACTTCTTTATTGCAGCCATAAACTCTGTTGTAATGATAAAAATAAAAAGGCATTTGACCTGTGGCTGAAAGAGGACCACTGAAAGTGTTAATTGCTGGGTTTCACACTTCTTTCACTTACGAGTTACAAGGTAGGACTTGCAAGCCCAGAACCCAAAATGAAGGTGTGATGATAAATAGCCATAGACCTGAGCCCAGGATGGATCAGATCATTTGTCTGAAACATGAACTGAATAGATACCAGTGTGTATGTGTGGGGGGGAATTCTGTCCAGACCTGTGTGTGTTTGGTGGCGGGTGTTTGTCTTAACCTCATTAATTACAGGCTACCAGATGCAGAGGCACCAATGGAATTTTACATTTTTGTAATAGTAGCATTTATTAAGCTCTTACTGTACACAGAGCCCTATATTTAGCTCTGGGAGAGAATACTCATGTGGGAAATAGACATGGGCCCAGTCCAGTCAGCTCGTTCAGCTGAAATGAAGGCCATTTGGAACCTTTTCCCTTTAGTTCATCTGTAGGGTATAAAACTCCTTGCTATTGGCTTCAAAACTGTCCATCACCTTGCCCCTTCTTACCTCACCTCCCTTCTCTCCTTCTACAGCCCAGCCCTCACACTCCGCTCCTCTCCCACTAACCTTCTCACTGGGTCTCGTTCTCGCTTGTCCCGCCGTCGACCCCTGGCCCATGTCCTACGTCTGGCCTGGAATGCCTTCCCTCCTCAAATCCGCCAAACTAGCACACCTCCTGAAAGTTCACCTCCTCCAGGAGGCCTTCCCAGACTAAGCCCCCCTATTCTTTTGCTCCCCTTCTCCTCCCCATTGCCCTGACTCTCTCCCTTTTCTCTACCCCCCTCTCCTCCCCACAGCACTTGTGTATATATGTACATATTCATCATTATAATTCTATTTATTTTTATTAATGAGGTGTATATATCTATAATTCTATTTATTTATAATGATGCTATTGATGCCCATTTACTTGTTTTGATGTCTGTCTCCCTGCTTCTAGACTGAGAGCCCGTTGTGGGAAGGGATTGTCTCTATTTGTTGCTGAATTGTACTTCCCAAGCACTTAGTACGGTGCTATGCACAAAGTAAGCGCTCAATGAATACAACTGAATGAATGAATGAATGATTTTTGATTTCACCCCATCTCCAACCTCACAGCACTTAAGTACATATCTTTAAATTACAGATTAAAAATTACTTATTTATTCATTATTTATAAATTACTTATTAATATCTCCCCCTCTAGACTGTAAGCTCACTGTGGGCAGGGAATGTGCCTGCTAATTCTGTTGCAACTTACTGTCCCAAATGCTTGATTCACTACACTATATATATTAATCACTATATATATGTTTTCTTCTCTAGGGCTAGTAGTAGGCAAGTGGGGAGTCTGGACATTTAAATTCCCACAATGGATTTCTTTTTAATTGCATCAAGTTTTCCATTAAACTTTCCTGGCCAAAATGGATTTTAGCTGATGTATGCATCTATCATCATCATCATCATCATCATCAGTATTTATTGCATGCTTACTGTGTGCAGAGCACTGTAGTAAGTGCTTGGGAGAATACAGCAGAGTTGGTAGACACATTACCTGTCCACCGTGAGCTTACAGTCTAGAGGGGAAGGCAGACACTTAATATGAATCAATAATTCATAATATATAATTTATACATATATAATAACAATGTTGGTATTTGTTAAGCGCTTACTATGTGCAGAGCACTGTTCTAAGTGCTGGGGTAGACACAGGGGAATCGGGTTGTCCCACGTGGGGCTCACAGTCTTCATCCCCATTTTACAGATGAGGTAACTGAGGCCCAGAGAAGTGAAGTGACTTGCCCACAGTCACACAGCTGACAAGTGGCAGAGCCGGGATTCGAACCCATGACCTCTGACTCCAAAGCCCGTGCTCTTTCCACTGAGCCACGCTGCTTCTCCATATATATGATCCCAATTCTGCCACAGTCTGCTCTAATGAATTTTCAGCATCTCCACTGTTGCCAACTGAGTCAACACTTTGGGATGTGAGTTCTGGAAGATTTGATCATATTTTAATGTGACATAAATGTATTACTTTTTCTCCTTCCTCACTCTGTAAAAGATCTCGAGTTGGGAGGCAGCTTGGCCTAATGGTAAGAGTAGAGGACAGGAAGCAGATGACCTGGGTTCTAATACCAACTCTGCCACTTGTCTGCTGTATGAGCATAACTTCCTGTGCCTCAGTTACCTCATTCATAAAATGAGAATAGAATACTTGTTCTCCCTCTTAGACTGTGAGCCTCATGAGGGACAGGAACCGTGCCCCATCTGATTATCTCCCTCTATACTTTAAGTTTCTTCCTCTAATAATAATAGTGATATTTGTTAAGCACTTGCTTTGTGTAATGCACTGTACTAAGCACTGGGGTAGTTACAAGATAATCAGGTCTCACATGGGGCTCACAATCTCAGGAAACAGGAGAACAGGTGTTGAATCCCCATTTTCCAGAAAAAGGAACTGAAGCCAAAGAAGTGAAGTGACTTGCCTAAGGTCACATAGAAGGCCAGGATTAGAACCTCTGACTCTCAGGTCCATGCTCTTTTCACTAGGCCATGCTGTTCCTCTGTAGACTGTAAGCTCTTTGTGGGCAGGGAGTGTTTCTACCAACTCTGTTGTATTCTCCCAAGTGCATATTACAGTGCTTTGCACATATTAAGTGCTCAATAGATACCATTGATTGATTGATTAATCAAGTGCTTAATAAATGTCATTATTATTCATTCATTCAATAGTATTTATTGAGCACTTACTATGTGCAGAACACTGTACTAAGCGCTTGGAATGTACAATTCAGCAACAGATAGAGGCAATCCCTGCCCAACAAAAGACTCATAGTCTAAACCAGTCTATTATTATTACTGTCAGTTTTGTGGGAGTGTATGTGTGTGTGCATGTGTCAATCAATCAATGTTTCTATTGAGCACTTACTATGTGCAGAGCACTGAACTAAGCACTTGAGAGAGAGGAACACGATAGAGTTGGCAGGCACATTCTCTGCCCACAATGAGTATGTATGTATCATGTAATAATAATAATAATGTTGGTATTTGTTAAGTGCTTACTATGTGCAGAGCATTGTTCTAAGTGCTGGGGTAGATACAGTGTGATCAGGTTTTCCCATGTGGGGCTCACAGTTTTTAAATCCCCATTTTACAGATGAAGTAATGGAGGCATAGAGAAGTTAAGTGACTTGCCCACAGTCACACAGCTGACAAGTGGCAGAACCGGATTCAAGCCCATGACCTCTGACTCCCAAGCCCAGGCTCTTTCCACTGAGCCACACTGCTTCTCGGTATCGGTTCTAGTCCCAGCTCTGCCACTTGTCTCCTGTATGACCTTGGGCAAATCATTTAATTTCTCTCTCTCACAGTTACCTCATCTGTAAAATGGGGATTAAGACTGTGAGCCCTATGTTGGATGGGGACCATGTCCAACCCTATTATCTTGTATCTACCCCAGTACCCCAGGCACACAGTAAGTGCTTAACAAATACCATTAATAAAAAATAATAAAAAGGTAGAGGAGAACAAGTATTGAATCACCATTGTACAGAGGAGAATACTAAAGGCTAGAGAAGTGAAGGGAAGGGAAATGTAGTAGTGTGGCCTTCCTTCCCTGGGAATCAGAAGGACTAGGGTTCTAATCCCGGCTCTGCTACTTATCTGCTGTGTGGCCTTGGGCAAGTCATTTAACTTCTCTGGGCCTCAGTTTCCTCAAATGTAAAATGGGGATTCAAAACCAGTTCTCCCTCCCACTTAGACTGGAGCCCCATGGGGGGCAGGGTCTGTGTCTGACCTGATTAACTTCTGTCTACCCCAGCACTTAGAACAAGGATTGACTCATAATAAAGTTCTTAACAAATACCATAAGAGAGAGACAGAAAGAAAGACAGAAAGACAGACAGAAAGAAAGAAAGAAAGAGAGGAAGGGAGGATGAAAAGACAGTGTGAGAGATCCTGGACTGCTATATGAATGCAGGATGCTACTTAAACATGGTACATAAACATGATAAAAGCATGATAACATGTTGCCATGATGTTTAGGTATTCTGCAATCGGCAGTTTCCTTTTTCCTTTTTGAAGCGCTTCGTAGTTCCCAGTTTGTCCGCCGAATCACATGTGTGGTTCTTGTACTATCACATTTGCCTAGTTAGTATTATGCATTTACCCTTTTTAACTACTGCATTTAAACTCCAGTGACCTATATTCAGGACCGAGACATTGGAATTTCTGAATTTTTACCCAGCCTCCATTACTGACTTACTGTGTAGCCCTGAGTTATTTAACAATATTTCTGTCTGGGTTTCCTCGTTTGTAATATCAAGACAACGTCCGTACATCCCTTTAAAATAGGAAAACAATTTCTGTTTTCGTCACTTGTTCATCAGACACCAAAAGCCCGCATTACTATAATCCAAGGTCAAGGCTTTCTTCCTTCCTCATGAGTTCGAATCCCAGCTCTGCCACTTGTCGGCTGTGTGACTGTGGGCAAGTCACTTAACTTCTCCGTGCCTCAGTTCCCTCATCTGTAAAATGGGGATTAAGACTGTGAGCCCCACGTGGGACAACCTGATTCCCCTATGTCTACCCCAGCGCTTAGAACAGTGCTCGGCACATAGTAAGCGCTTAACAAATACCAACATTATTATTCCTTCAGTGACATCCACTATAATGCTGTAATCACTGTTGACCACTGTAAGGTCTCTTTAAATACTCAAATTGTCCTTCTCCAAGGGAGAGTGATATAATAGGTGTGGAATTTGATGACATGTAGGCAATATTCCTATGAACTTTTTCCCTACGCATAAATCATGGCTGGCTTCTCTGGGTGACTGTATCCAGCGCCAAGTAAAGGGACCAATCTTAGAGGAAGGAGGAGTTAGTTACTCCATGAAATTAGCATAAGGGTTTAGGAAATGTTTGCCATTCTTGTTTGTGTTTTCAAATCTTTGTGTCCCTACTTAGACACATCAAAACTCTCTATAGACTAGCATAAGGCTAGCCATCACAGCCAAGATTAAATAAATAGGCCTTGTTTCGTGACAAATATAAAACATGTGTGACCTTACATTATTAAGAAATACATTAGCCCCAACATTATTTATTTGGGATATTCACGTTGACAACGTCTCACGAATGTCAATCTTTTCAAATGGCTAAAAACCTGTTTAAAATGGATTAGTCTTCTTACTTCTCAGTGGGAGAAATAATGAGAGTGATACAAATGTAAATGAGCCCTTTTTGTTGAGCACAACATTCAAAGCAAATGCTTGCATTACAAAGGGCACTCTATGGCTCTGAAGGTGTGAAGTGGTTCCAGGATCTGTCCGATACTTGCTGCCATCTGCTGGTCTCCCCAAAACGCCTCAAACAGGGTTCGCCTGGGGAGATCTCCTCTCGGACCTTCCCGCCTGGGAAGGGGGTTGGTTGGTGGGTGGGTGCGCGTTGGGGGAGAAGCTGATTATCCCAAACTCAAGTAATCAGAATGATCAGCTTCTAAACTGATGCGGTAGGGAGCCGGGGAGGAGGGGGTTGATGTTGGATACCTGAACAAACTTGGGTCCCCGCACCTCTTTGAGGCAGCTGAACCCATTTGTTCAGTTAGCCACACGTTCAGTGACCTGAATTGACCTTGTTCCAATTAATCGATCAGTCAATCATTGATTGAATTCATCGGTGGTATTAGTGGAATTGATCACCTGGGAGTCAGGGAACCTGAGTTCTAATTTGGGCTCTGCCTCTTGTCTGCTGTGTGACCTTAGGCAAGTCACTCAACTTCTCAATTACCTCATCTGTAAAATGGGGATTAGGACTGCATCCAAACTGATTACCTTGTATCTACCCCAGCACTTAAAACAGTGCCCGGCACAAAGAAAGTGCTGAGCAGATACCATTTTAAAAAAAGGTTTGAATGACACCCAAGACCACAACATCACGGTTGGGGTTTGCTATCCCAGCCCGCTCTGAATTTGGGCGGAAAGGGGAGGGCCATGTTTTCCTGTGGTTTAAATCTACATTTACATTTAATTTGGAGATTTTCCCCTTAGGGCAAGTTGCTCCTTGGGGATCTTTCCCTGCAGTGAGGTGGTTCCACAGAGGAAACTCTGGAGAATAAACTTTAAATGGGGAAATAACCGGTGGATAGCTGTAATCCCTGCTCCCACACCAAGCTTGCCAGCACCTAGAGATGATGAAAGATAGGTAGCTTTTCAGGTGATGATTCAGTGACACTAATGGGATTTATTGAATGCCCACTTGATGCAATCCAGTAGACTAAATACTTAGATCCTCATTAAGGACTAGGGATGGTGTCCAGCTTAGTACTCCTGTGCTTGTGATAAGACAGTATATCGTACCCTCCCAAATGCTTAGTACAATGCTCTGCGCACAGTAAGTGCCCGATAAATACCACTGATTGATTAACAGCAATTCCATAGCTTCCTCACCACCCCACAAAACCTCCCTTCTCCAGTTCTTCTATTCCAATTGGGCAATGGCCACTGTAGCAGGTTTGTGGTTTTTTTTTTCCTTTCAACAAAGCATTCAAAGGTGACCCACTTCCTTCTGTGACTTTCCAGGAAAGATTACATGAATGAAATGGGTTTATGACATCTTTAGCTGTGGGCTGCTCCCAGCATTAGGGCCAGCCTTGAGCCGAAAGTTTCCCCTGTTGCCTTGCCATTTCGACACCCCCCAACACACACTCAGGTTTGTACCCTGCAGTGTGGTCAGTAGAGCATTACTCAGAAGTTCTATGTGACTCAGAAGGTGCAGTTTTGCCACCTAATAATAACTGTGGTATTTGTTAAGAGCTTACTCTCTTCCAGGCACCATACTAAGTCCTGGATACAAGCAAATCGGGTTGGACACAGTCCCTGTCCCACATGGAACTCACAGTCTTAATCCCCATTTTACAGATGAGGTAATTGAGGTACAGAGAAGCAAAGTGACTCGCCCAAGGTCACACAGCAGACAAGTGGTGGAACGGGGATTAGAACTCAGGGCCTTCTGACTCCCAGGCCTGTGCTCTATCCACTAGGCCACTCCGCTTCTCTAAGCACCTGACTAAGAAACCTACCAAAAGAAGAAGAGAAAACACTTCTTACGGGATCATCATTCCTCCAATCCTGGGCCAAAGCTAGGGTCTAGTTCCCTTTCCTCTAAACACTGGGGTTTTCGAGGTCTAACCTGTATCTGGGGGCGATGGATACAATTGCAACCAAGCAGTCATGGAATGAATCTAACTATCCAGTTAACTTCCCAGCCATCAGTCTAGATTACAACTTGTAAATTGACTTGGCTGTGGAAGGCAGGGAGTCTCAGACCTTGCAGTGATCTGCTAGGAGTTAGCTGGTGGTTGCGTGCTACTGAACAGAAAAGGAACAGAACCGGGAGTCATGGTAGATCGGTGTGGAGGAGAGGGCTCACTAAAATCTTATCTTTTTGATGCAGCCTGTTCTAGGGGACGACTGGTTGGTCCGCAGGGGAAGACAAAAGCAAACACGAGAAGCAGAGTGGCCTAGTGGAAAGATCACGGGTCTGGGGGTCAGAAGGACCTGGGTTCTAATCCCGGCTCTGCCACTTGTCTTCATGCCGGTATTTGTTAACCGCTCACTATGTATTAAACACTGTTCTAAGCGCTGCAGTACATAAAAGTGAATTAGGTTGGACACAGTCCCTGTCCCTCATGGGCATGACAGTCTAAGTAGGAGGGAGAACAGACCTCAGACCAGTCACTTCACTGTGTCTCAGTTACCTCATCTGTAAAATGGGGATGAAGACTATGAGCCCCATGTGGGACATGGAGTGTGTCCGACCTGATCAGCTTGCACCTATCCCAGTGCCTGGCACATAGTAAGTTCTTAGCCAATATCATAAAAAAAGAAAGCAAACTCAAGAGTGAAGTGGTAGGATTGCACTTGCAGTCTCAATTTCACAGCATCCTAGGTTAGAGGAATGTATAGGAAGTGGGGTGGGGAGTGCCCTAGAAGGAAATGCACTCTTTTTCTTTCCTGGCTCAGTGGAAAGAGGCCGGGCTTGGGAGTCAGAGGTCATGGGTTTGAATCCCGGCTCTGCCACTTGTCAGCTGTGTGACTGTGACTGTGTGGGCAAGTCACTTAACATCTCTGTGCCTCAGTTACCTCATCTTTAAAAATGGGGATTAAGACTGTGAGCCTCACGTGGGACAACCTGATTACCCCGTATCTCCCCCAGCTCTTAGAACAGTGCTCTGCACATAGTAAGTGCTTAACAAATACCAACATTATTAAGTGCTTAGTACAGTGCTAAGTGCTTAGTACAGTGTTCTGCACATAGTAAGTGCTCAATAAATACTATTGAATGAATGGCTATCTCCACTTTCTCATTCACCAAAGAGGAGCCTCAAATTTCAAACTGAAACTAGGCATCCATGTGGATACAAATCACCATTTGTATGGGAGGAGTTGGGACACAACCCAAAGCTATGCCCCTTGGGTCAGCCCAGAAATAGGAAGGAAATGGAGAAGGCAGCTATCCTTGGGTTCTCTGGTCCCCTACATTATAGAAACAACATCCCATTTACATAGTGAATTTTCCCTTGGTAAGAATTCTAGGCTTTTCTAGTATACACCAGGACTGAGTTAAAGAAGGTATCAATTTAAGCAACAGCAGTAAGCAACAAAAAAAAGAGTTTAAGGGAAAAAAAAGTAAGATCTTGGGAGTTTGCCCATGTTGTCAGTTTTCCAACCTGACAAAAATGCCCATAGAATAGAGACAAGAAAAACACATATCAGATCACTAGGTTATCTGAAATAGTTTTTAAAAAGGTTTTGAAAGTTTCACTTGGGAGTAGTGACAAACAAAATAATCAATAGTATTTATTAATCATCTACCTGTGCAGGACTCTGTAATGAGATAGAATTTGGGATAGTACAATAAAGTTGGAAGCCACATTTCATGCCATTAAGGGCCTTAAAACCTAAAGGTTAATGGAGTCCTTGCCCCAGATCTGGGACCAACTTACTGGGTGGCTTTGAGCAAATTGTTAAACTCACAGTCTCAGTTTCCCCACCTACAAAATGAGGATAATAACCTTGGCATCTGACTTGCCTCTCAAGGGTTTTTGAAGATTCACCCATTCAGCCCCATGTCCTATATAACAAGCTGTCCTAAGTGATGAGGTAGATTCAAGGTAATTAGGTAGGACACAGTTCCTTTTCCCACAAGGGTCTCACAGCCTACATAGGAGGGAAAGCAGGTATTTAATCCCTCATTTTATAGATGAGGGAAATGAAGCACAGAGAAGTTAAATGACTTGCCCAAGGTCATACAACAGGCAAGTGGTAGAGGAAGGATTAGAACCCAGTTCTCCTGACCCCTGGGTCTGTATTCCTTCCATCAAGCCACACTGCTTCCTGGTTGCCATCTCACCCATTGGAGCTTAGAAATGACAAGAGTTTTGGCCCTTAGTTATTTCCTTTTGGCCTACAAACCCAGCAGATTTAAATCAGTGAATTCCCAGGACTAATGTTTCTGGAGTGTTACATGGAAAAAAATGATAAAATCAACACTTCTTTGCCTTTAAGAGGAAGAGAATGACTGGTAATGGTAATAAAGGTAGTTCAATCTATACTTCATTCATTCACTCGTATTTATTGAGCACTTATTGTGTGCATAGCACTGTCCTAAGCGCTTGGAATGTACAATTTGGCAACAGATAGACACAATCCCTGCCCAACAACGGGCTCACAGTCTAAAAGGGGGAGACAGACAGCAAAACAAAACAAGTAGTCAGGCATCAAAACCATCAAGATAAATAGAATCATAGATATATACACAATACCTGATACCTATACCTGATTTTGGAAGAGGCAGATGTTTGCGGCCTACATTCTGGCAATGCCAGAACAAGGAATGAAACTCAAACACAAAGTTCCACCAATCAGAGGCATCGAAAGATGATGGGCTTCAACTCCTCCATGCAATTCCCACATGACTGTCTTCATCTTTGACATATCCCTTACCTCACATCAGTGATGACTGGCATTGGGCCCCTCTGGCTTTTCCTGAAATGCTCTCAGCTGTGCTTCAGTTCTGCTGCCCTAATGATTCTGGGATCATGATAAAAATCACTATTGACTTTCATTAGGCTGGAGACCGAAGTTACCAGAGGTAGCTTCCTTTTTAAGCAAGGTGAACTTGCTCCGATCATATGGGTTCTAATTACGGATTCCTAACAGTTCATAGATCAGGAAAGGTGGCAATTGAATGTTTTTGCACTTTCTGTTGTTTCTATGCAATACCCTTTAGTTGTACATAAGCTTATCTAATGGCTTGTGTAATGTTGTAAATAGGCCTTCGTTTAGGCATTTTGGGGAGGGGAGATTGAAGTGTTCAAACAAAATCTGTAGAACTTCATACACGGTTAATTCAGTACCCAATTATTAAATTGGGCACCTTTAGAAATGAAATTTCACAAACTGTTTTTGTAACACACCATCTGCATTTCTCAATAATACCCTCATTTTTAACCAGATGCATCTAGGAAAAATTGGGGGGGGGGGGAGCATGAGGAAAAACAAAGAAGAATTTCATAACTGGTAGGGTAAAACGCTATTGAAATTAATTTTTAATGTCTCAATGGCATGTTTCTTCTTCATGGGCCTTTTTTTAACATATGAGAAGGAGTATGGTCTATTGGATACAGCATGGGCCTGGGAGTCTGAAAGACCTGGGTTCTAATCTCGGGTCTAATCTAATCTAAGAACTCTCTGTGCCTCAGTTAGCTCATCTGTCAAATGGGAAGTAAGACTGCGAGCCCCATGTGTGAAATGGACTATACCCAACCTGGTTAGCTTGTATCTACCCCAGCAGTTAGTACGGTGTCTTGCACAGAGTAAGCACTTAACAAATACTATTTTTTAAAAAAGACACACAGGAAAACTAAAACAGAATTTTCCAGTCAAATTTCTAAAGGATCCCGTCACTGTCATATAAAACCCTGCAACTATACAAGTGTGGTGGCAGATGTTGCTGGGGACGGGGACAGAGGACCTGCTTTCCTGGGTTCAGAAAGGTTTTAGAGGGGACTGGGAGTGGTAAATGATGGAGGGGAAGAGAGAAGGTTGCCACGCTCCTGGGGCCTGCAGAAAAAGCTGTCACCTCTCCTTCCCTGATCTGTATAAATATGAGGAAGTTCCTGTCTCTCCCTCCACAACTTCCACTGTCACCCAAGGGCAACATTCTGTGGATCACATACCCTTAGCCATTTGTTAATGAATTAGGGCAAGCTCAAGCAGGAAAGATTCCAGGTTTCAGAGTACGGGGACCCTGGTAGCAGTCCGGTTTCACCCACCCTGTGTTTCTCTGGAGAGCCAGAACCTGGGTCACTCAAAGACAGAGCAATTAAGCATTCCTCTCTGGGAAAATGGGACACAGAAATGAAATAAGGGACAATTCCACAAATATGGGATTTCTGGCAATCTTAGGACTGCTGGATATCTTGGCCTTTAGACCACATTATGGTCTACATTCAAATTCATTCATTCATTCACTCAATAGTATTTATTGAGCGCTTACAATGTGCAGAGCACTGTACTAAGTGCTTGGAATGTACAATTTAGCATAAATGTAATGATAATGTTATAAAGACCTTTGAAAACTATTTATGTGCTCAAATCTCTTTAAGAAATTAGATAGACCATTTTTATTGCAAGTCTACATTACTTAGGTGCAGTTTTTCTTTAATGTGTAGGTAAAAAGTTTAAAGTCCAGCAAATCTAAGTTTACACAAGATTTTTGATATTAAGGAATTTGTCAGTTTATGAAATGTATCCAAAATAAATTTCCACAGTCTCCCAAATTGATGCTTTGAGGAAGTGACTATCTGAATGTTGTAGACTAGAATCAGTAATCTTGGTCTAGAAGATTTCAATAATATCTCAATCATCATAATAATGGCATTGATTAAGCAGATCGGACAGTCCCTGTCTGTCCCACATGGGGCTCACAGTGTAAGAGTGGGGGGAACAGGGTTTTTTTTTTTATCCTTATTTGACAGATAAGGAAAATGAGACACAGAGATGTCAAATGACTTGTCCAAGATCACACAGCAAGCAATAGGCAGAGATGGGATTAGAGCCCAGGTCTCCTGATTTCCAGTCCCAGGCTTTCTCTCTACTAGGCTAATCTGTACTGATAGTCTGAGGGGACATTTTGGCTTTTGACTTCTGGGATGTGGAGGACAGGACTCATGTCTACCAATTTTATTATATTGTACTCTTCAGCACTTAGTACAGTGCTCTGCAAACAGTAAGTGCTCAATAAATTCCACTGATTGATTGATGAGTGAAAAGACAGTGTACTAAGTGCTTTGTGCCAAGTGCTTATGCTTGGCAAAAAGTAAGTGCTCAACCAGTACCATATTAAAAAAATCACCATACCATCTCGTATACAAAGGACAGCTCTTCCTTCATGCAAACATACATTATTGTTTGAGGTCCTGCATAAATCTTGGAAAAAATGTTAACATGCCATTTGAATGGAAAGCAAAATTAATTCAGAAAAAAACTGGTCTGTTTCTTGGCAGATGTTATGTGATTAGTCCATTCTTTATTTTTTAATTGATTTTTATATTAAGTTATCCATAAATATTGTGATAATACTCCAAATGTAATGAACAAAATTAATGCATGTGTATGCGGGAACACATACCTTATTATAAACTAAATCACTACATTTTTTTATATTGGAAAAATTTAGTCTGGGAACAAAGATTTCATTGCTTTGGATTGACATTTACTAATTATTTGTGGAGAGTTGAGGGTCTGGAAACCTGGGAAAGAATTATGAAGTGAAAAGATATTTCATCTTTGTTTCAAGGATTAACATCTATCTTTTTTTTGTTATCCTAAACACTTCTGAATTTGGTTGTTGTTTTTTTCCATCCAGAATAAACATGTGGATTTAGGTGGACAGCTGTTTTGAAGAAAAAAATCAGTAATTTCCCATGCTTTGGGCAATTTTATTTCTTTGTTTTCTTAACGGCTTCTAACACTTTAAAAAGCAAACCATGACTAGGCAAAATTGTCAAAGGATATATATCCAAAAACTTTTAAAAAATCTAATATCCATCTTTCTGATAAATTCTAGTAAACTGGCCAAAAAATTCGAGGATTTTGGAACGTGGAGATATATCACACTCTTCTGGCTTGTGTGGGTATTGAACTCTCCACTGAAAGTGAATTTATTCTCCAGAAATTTCTTTATGCTTGGTTGGATATGTTAGCAGTCTTGTGAGATGTAGATGGATAATACCAAAAAAATCATACTTTTCCCTGCAATACATTGCCCGTATTATTCATAAACTCCTGGTATTCATGTCAATAAAAATGAATTGCTAGATTCTTTAATCAGCTTTGCCATTTCTGTGCCAGATTCTCCTGTAGAAAGGATCTGCAAGGATCAATTAACATGGCCTGTTTTCCAAGGTTGGTGGATAAAACCTCTAAAACAGTAAAGAAATGCAAGTGCAAAGAAGAAAATTGCCCCAAGAGAGGAAACGAGTTAGCAGTTACAGCTGAGTGTGGGAATCAGGAGTTCTGTTTCCATTGTTTGGCAAGGCTTTGCATATCTATATTATCCATTTATATGTGTGCATTTAGACATCCCTGCATATATTATGTATCTCTAGAAGTGAATGATGTTTACATCCATATACACGAGTGTCCTATTTTAAACAATGGATGAGCCTCAGTCCAGTCCCAAAGACTGAGGGCTGAGAACATGTACAAAGGAATTAATTATTGTGCTAGAGGTTTCCGAGGTGCCACTGGCCCGCTCTTGTCCCTGTCAGTCGTGTTCCCGTGGGGGCAGAAGGTGCAACAAGTGAGTAAGTTGGCAGGGATGCAGCACACTACAAAATGCTTGCAATCATTTCATATACAAAAATCCAATTATGGCCAACGTGACCCCAGGATAATGCAGATCCGCCGGCAGTTGCCAGGGTAGCTGGTTCAGTAGGTCCCACGGTCTTCGCCACCCACGGAAGCCAGCTATTGTCAGGATTCCTAATGAACCTGCCTATCATGTGAGATGTCCTAGATAATTCTTTGGTTGGTTAGTCAATCAATCCAGCGATGGTATTTATTAAGCATTTACTGTGTGCAGAACACTGAGGTAAGCACTTGGGAGAGGATGATGTATAATAATAATAATAATAATGGTATTTGTTAAGCACTTACTATGTGCCAAGCACTCTTGTAAGCACTGGGGTAGATACAAGGTTATCAGGTTGTGCCACGTGGGGCTCATAGTCTTAATTCCCATTTTAAAGATGAGGTAACTGAGGCACAGAGAAGTTAAGTGACTTGCCCAAAGTCACACAGCTGACAAGTGCCCGTTGTGGGGCAGGGATTGTCTCTGTTGCCCAATTGTAAGTTCCAAATGCTTAGAACAGTGTAAGTGCTCAATAAATACGATTGAATGAATGAAAGTGGCAGATCTGGGATTAGACCCCACGACCTCTGACTCCCAAGGCTGTGCTCTTTCCACTAAGCCACGCAGAGTTGGTAGACGCGTTTCCTGCCCACAGTGAGCTTATAGTCTAGAGGACTTTCCCCAATACCACATTAGTACAGTATCTCATCCTAGCCCAACTGGATTACTACTTCAGTCTCCTTTCTGACCTCCCAACCTCCTACCTCTCCCCACTTAAATCCATACTTCAGATTATCTTTCTACAGAAATGTTCAGGGCATGTCACCCCCCCGCCTCAAAAATCTCCAGTGTTTGCCTATCCACCTCTGTATCAAACTAAAACTCCTCACTACTGGCTTTAAAGCGCTCCATCACCTTGCCCCTTCTTACCTCACCTCCCTTCTGTCCTTCTCCATCCCAGCCTGCCCACTCCACTCCTCTGGTGCTAACCTTCTCACTGGGCCTCGATCTACCCTGTTTCCCCACTGACCCCTGGCCTCTGGAAAGCCTTCCCTCCTCAAATCCACCAATCACTCTTCCCCCCTTCAAAGCCCTACTGAAGGCACACCTCCTCCAAGAGGCCTTCCCAGACTAAGTCCCTTTTCCTCAGCTCCCCCTCCCTTTCTCCTCACCTCGATTCACTCCCTTTGCTCCTCCCCCCTTCTCCCCCTACACAGCTCTTATGTAAATATGTATAGATCTTTAATTCTGCTTATTTATATTGATGCCTGTTTACTTGTTTTGATGTCCATCTCCCCCACTCTAGGCGGTAAGCCCATTGTGGGTGGGGATTGTCTCTGTTGCTGTACTTTCCAAGCACTTAGTACAGTGCTCTGCACACAGTAAGCACTCAATAAATGCGATTGAATGAATGAATGAATGAATGAATGATTTCTAATAGAGTTAGAAGACCCAACCAATCCTTGCCCTCGGGGAGCTGAGTTTGACTACTCTCAGAGCCAGGTGAAGGCTAGGTCGGGCCTGCACTCCCTAGTACTCGGGCCATCATGGTGACTCCTCTCTGGGGGTCCCCGTGGTTGCTGCTCCCCCCCACTCTCTGCCTCCTGGATTGGTGGGATCTGGACTGGAGCAGTCCCCAGAGGTGGGGGAAGTGACTCGGGGTCAGGGGCCACTTGGCAGCACTGCTGTCGGCGGGGGGGGGAGCAGAGGAATGGAGATGGGGGAGAGGAAGGAGAGAGAGACTTTCCACTCTGCTGGTCATCCTTCCTCTGGTCCCAGGGCTCCCCAAGTATCAGCTAATGAGACTCCGCCTCTGGCCAAAGGAAATACAGAGTTCCTCTACCAACACACCTATCCCGCCGTCGACCCCTGGGTCACGTCCTCCCGTGGTCCCGGAACGCCCTCCCTTCTCACCTCCGCCAAACTGATTCTCTTTCCCTCTTCAAAACCCTACTTAAAACTCACCTCCTCCAAGAGGCGTTCCCAGACTGAGCTCCTCTTCTCCCTCTACTCTCTCTGCCATCCCCCCTTTACCTCTCCGCAGCTAAACCCTCTTTTTCCCCTTTTCCCTCTGCTCCTCCACCTCTCCCTTCCCATCCCCACAGCACTGTACTCGTCCGCTCAACTGTATATATTTTCGTTACCCTATTTATTTTGTTAATGAATTGTACATCGCCTTGATTCTATTTAGTTGCCATTGTTTTTACGAGATGTTCTTCCCCTTGACTCTATTTATTGCCATTGTTCTCATCTGTCCGTCTCCCCCGATTAGACTGTAAGCCCGTCAAACGGCAGGGACTGTCTCTATCTGTTGCCGACTTGTTCATCCCAAGCGCTTAGTACAGTGCTCTGCACATAGTAAGTGCTCAATAAATACTATTGAATGAATGAACACAGAGTCTCATGATAACATGAAAAGCAAACCTAAAGGGAAGGGCAGAGCATATTCAATTCCTTTTAGGCAGACTGTCTGATTTCTGTTCAGCCCACTGTAAGTGCTTCAAAACCCTGGGCAATGGGGGAATATGAATATTTTTCTGGCTGCTGTAAATCCCTTATAAACAGAATGCAAAGGTAAAAAAAACCTACCAAGCAAGCCAAAGCTCCCCAGACATCTTTAGAAAATAAAATCCACCGCTCCCAACCTTGGACGGAGGCATGGCAGAGAGTCTCCTGATGATTAATGCATTAAGAAGACTTGCAATATGTTTATTAAAACATATGGAGATCTCTGATCTTGGAGTCGGGCTGGAGGAGAAGCTCCAGGTGTCAGGAGGAAGCGTGGATCTTGGAAGCCTAGTGGGTGGGAGGAGGGGGAGCCCTTTCTCCATGACCTTCCTGCAGCCAGCCCCGATAAGGGGTGGTGAGTCTCCAGGTGAGATGCTTGTTTTAGGAAACAGCATGGGGTAGTGGATAGAGCACGGGCCTGGGAGTCAGAAGGTCATGGGTTCTAATCCCGGCTCCTCCACTTGTCTACTGCGTGACCTTGGGCAAGTCACTTCACTTCTTTGTGCTTCAGTTACCTCGTCTGTAAAATGGGGATTGAGACTGTGAGCCCCATATGGTACAAGGACTGTGTCCAACCCAATTTGCTTGTGCCCACCCTGGTACTTAGTACAGTGCCTGGCAGATAGTAAGTGCTTAAAAAATACCATTATTATTATTATTATTATTAATATTGTCTTCATGGAGATGCCTGGGCTTGAGATAAGGTGTAGTGGCAGGAATAGGGGTGCAGGGATTTGGGATGTGTTAGGCAGAGATCCCCCATATCTGAATGCCCTGGGAAAGGAAGAACTGGAGGGCTTTAGCACCCAATGCAGGCTAGAGGGTCCAGGTGCCCCTAAAGTGACTCTGGGGGCTCTTTCAGCCAGGATTTAGGGCTGAGAACCCCTGAAAATGTCACACCCAGAACTGAAGCAATGCTTACAGCAACACAACTCCCATGGGTGGGACATGTGAGAAGAATAGATGACTGCAGTATATGCCTAAACTGAATGGGGAAGTGGAAAGGAGAACACAGATCAATCCATCAGTCGATCAATCACTGATGTGTGTTGAATACTTTCTGTTTACAAAGCACTCTATTAAGCTCTTGGGAGAGTATAATAGAGTAGGTAGAAACGATCCCTGCCTTCAAGGAATGTACAGTCTAGCGGTGAGCCTTTTTGTCTTACGCAGTCGAGTCATCTGCGACCCATAGCGACACCATGGACACATCTCTCCCAGAATGCTCCATCTCCATCTGCAATCGTTCTGGTAGTGTATCCAAATAATTTTTGTAGTAAAAATATAGAAGTGGTTTACCATTGCCTCCTTCCATGCAGTAAACTTGAGTCTCCACTCTCGACTCTCTCCCATGCCACTGCTGCCCAGCATGGGTGAGTTTTGACTTGTAGCAGATTGCCTTCCACTCTCTAGCCACTGTCCAACCTAGGAATGGAATGAATATGCCTCTGCTTGACTCTCCCTCCCATAGTCGAGACTGGAAACTCTCCAGATGCGACCCTGAGAGGGGTAGCGGTGAGCTTAGCATGACTCTATGTAGAAGGAACTGTCTATCATGTTCCTACTTGACCAGTTCCATGACATGCTGTTCCAAGACCAGTTCCATCGATTACATCTGCACCCCAAAAATTCTACTCTATTACTATTACTATTACTACTCAGAACTTGACCCATCATAACCTTAATTTGGATAGGTAGTAATTATAATAATAACAACAACAATATTATTAATAATAACAGGGTATTTGTTCATCACTTACTAGCCTTCACGATGATTTACCAGGTGACATTTTAAAATGTCTATGGGGCAATCTCTCTCTGTTTGAATTACTAGGTCTGGAGAACAAGAGGAGGAACCAGGGAAGAGGGAGGTGGGACTTCCCAAGAAGCTGGGGAGGAAGGAACACAGGATGATCAATCAATCAATAAATCAGTGGTATTTATCGAGTGCTTATTTTGTGCAGAGCACTGTACTAAGCGCTTGGGGGAGGACAACACGACTGAGTTGGTAGACACATTGCCTGCCCACGTTGAGCAGTCTAGAGGAGGAGATGGACATTAATATAAAGAATTATTCAGATATAATTTATAGATATGTACATAGGTGCTGTGGGGTTGAGGTTGGGGCTAACAATTGGTTGATTTTTAAATTTGGTTTGTTCTCTGCCATTCATTAACTTGTTTGCAGAGGTTGCCTCACTTGTAAAAAATGGGGATTAAGAGTGTAAGCGCAATTTGGGACAGGGACTGTGTCCAACCTGACTAATTTGTATCTAACACAGTGCTTAGCACATAGTAAGTGCTTAACAAGTACCATAATTATCATCATTATTATTATCATTATTATTATTAGAGGTGATGGCCACATCAACCTGAGCTAAGGGAAAGATTCTCAGCCAGGTAATCAGAACTCTCATGAGTGGCCAGGTAACAGTGGCCTTCATCCTGCAGGAGTGAAAAAATTGTTTTCATTACTGGAAAAAGAAACCACAATAGGCTTTTGCTGAAGTTGCGGCATTGAGATTGGCTTATTTTAATGACGCTGGCCAAGTTAAGCAGTTGTAAAGGGTAAAATTCATTGAGATGGCCTTCCTTCTTGCTTTTTCTGAAGGAACTTTGAAAATTCCTCTGGACCTTTAACGTCCTGCTTGATCTTAACCTCTGGTTCCTCACTGTTGCTCAGATGGTAGGTCTTACAAGGGTTGCAGAAATGTTGCTGATATGTACTGGGTGGTGTCTGCTGAAACTTCTTCGCTTTCCCCTGCAAGCTGTAGTTCTGAAGGAGCAACTGCCCACGTATGGGGCTTTTCTGTTGGTTGAAATCATGCTGATAGGTTGAAATGTGTGGTATGCGGTTTTCAACTTCTTTCCCGGTCATGTTCCATGCGAGAATATTGCTAAAGCTGATGTCTTTATTCTCATCCTCTGACCTTCTGAAATCCTGAAACAGGACACAGGAAGATGTGAATTAGCAGCTCAGCCCCTTACCCTATACCCCAAATGAATGGAGCCACAAAAAGTACCAGTCTGCACATACTTAGGAACTGTCCTCCCCTGTGATCCTTATTCCCATTATCACTTGCCAAATTCAATACACCAACTAAGGTGCTAAACTGCCTGGAACTTCTCTTCCTACATTATCCCCCTGGGATAATATAGATGAGAAAATAGCAGGTTAGGTCAGAAAACCCCCTTGAGACGCTGCCCAGGATTTTCTGGACGAGCTGCAGTGTCACGTGATACAATATTAGAGCTAAAAGCAGGGCTCTGTATACAGACAAAGGAGATGACTACAGTAGGGCCCTTTGGGTAAATACAGCACTCACATTGTTGAACCTGTTGATCGAACAACGCCCATGACAGGAGAAGAAGTGGTTGCTTGATTTCTGGGGAAAAAAAAAAATAAACAAAGAAAACCACAAAGAGAATTAACATCGGAATGGGTCCTAATGCACTCTGCTAACAATAACCTCTTAGGAGCAATAATAAGGTGGTTTCACGTTGATTCAACTTGTATGGTGAGGTCCAGGTAATTGATTTTTTTGAGCAATCTCCCAGAGGTAGTGCCCACATTAAATTATGGATTTCCTTCTTTTAATATGTTACCTTAACTAAGAACCTACCATAGAGCTCATAGTTCCACTACCAGCACCGGAGGGCAGAGCTGAGTTTTCTCACTGGTCCCTCTTGGCTAAACCAGCGAATGGGATCTGCCTGGCTTCATAGGGTGTTTTCAAGTACTGGTTGCCAACTAACTGACTGAGAACAATGTGACATCACAAGGGACATCACAAGTTGGGATTGTTAGGTCAAGCGCTTACTATTGTAGGAAGCATTTACTTTACTTCTCCATAGTATCCAAGTATTCTGGGGATTCGTTGTTCTCCATCTCCATCCACTCTCCTGGAAAACTCATTCAATCAACCAATCAATCAATCATATTTATTGAGTGCTTACTGTGTGCAGAGCACTGTACTAAGCTCTTGGGAGAGTACAATATAACAATATAACAGACATGTTCCGTGCCCACAATGAGCTTACAGCCTAGAGGGGGAGACAGACATTAATATAAATACATTACAGATATGTACATAAGTGCTATAGAGCTGGAAGGGGGGTTGAATAAAGGGAGTAAGTCAGGGCAATGCATAAGGGAGTGGAAGGAAAGGAGGGCTTAGTCAGGGAAGGCCTCTTGGAGGAGATGTGCCTTCAATAAGGCTTTGCAGGTGGGGAGAGTGATTGTCTGTCGGATGTGAAGAGGGAGGGTGCTCTGGCCCAGGAGCAGGACGTGGGCAAGAGGTCAGCAGCGAAATAGTTGAGCTTGAGGTACAGTGAGTAGGTTAGCATTGAAGGTACTAAGAGTGTGGGGTGGGTTGTAGTAGGAGAGTAGTGAGGTGAGGTAAGGGAGGGCAAGGTGATTGAGGAGGTAAGGAGTTTCTGTCTGATGAGAAGGTGGATGGGCAACCAATGGAAGTTCTTGAGGAGTGGGGAAATATGTGACTTAATGTTTTTTGTAGAAAAATGATCCAGGCAGCAGAGTGAAGTATGGACTGGAGTGGGGAGAGACAGAAGGCAGGAAGGTCACCAAGGAGGCTGATACAGTAATCAAGATGGGATAGGATAAGTGCTTGGATTAACGTGGTACCAGTTTGGATGGAGAGGAAAGGGTGAATTCTAGTAGTGTTGTTAAGTTTGAACCTACAGTTTGATAGCTTGACTATGACTTCAATTACCATCTCTGCATGGATGATTCCCAAATCTACCTTTTCTTTACTCTTATCCTCTGGTCAGGACTCCAGCCCTGACCTCTCTCCTTCTCTGCAGTCTCACTTTACCTCCTGTCTTCAGGACATCTCTACTTGGATGTTCTACCAACACCTCAAACTTAACATTTACAAAACAGAACTCCTCATTTTCCCGCCCACACCCTGTCCTCCCCTTCATGTTCCCTTCACTGTAGGCAACATCACCATCTTCCCTTTCTCCCAAACCCCAAACCTTGACATTATCCTTGATTCATTTCTCTCATTCAACCCACATATTCAACCAAATCCTGTCAGGCCTACTGTCATATCTGCCACTTCTCTGTCGTGTGACCTTGAGAAAGTCACTTTACTTTTCTGTGCCTCAGTTACCTCATCTCAAAAATGGGGATTAAAAGTGTGATCCCCATGTGGGACAGGTACTGTATCTAACCTGATTAACTTGTATCTACCCCCGTGCTTAGAACAGTGCTCCACACATAGTAAGCACTTAACAAGTACCATAATTATTATTAATTAGCATTAACTCAGAACCTACCATCTCACTCTGAAGCGTGATACCAGCAACTGCAGGCAGAATTGAGTTGTCTTGTTGGTCCTCCTTGGCTACAGCTGCTGTATCATACCCGTGTTTGCTAACTAAGTGACAGCGAACTACTTGACATCACAAACCTGTACCGTTGGATCCAGTGCCTAATGGGTTGAGGGATGAACTGAAGGGTTTTAGGATCCAGCGAAGGTCCAGGAACTCCTGAAATGACTCTGGGGCCTGCTTCAGCCAAGATTTAGGGCACCCCCACCCCCGGCCCAGAAATACAGTTGATCTTCCTCAAGTATACATTCTTCCTTATTTTGTTGGTCTTATTTGTCTATTGAATTTCAATTGCTGGGCCCACCTGGCCCTAATGATGCTTACCTCTGCCTTATACAGTATCTAGCCATTGTTGGCCCTACATACCCCAAACGTATTAGGTGGTAATTCAACCTGGCCTGTGAATGTTATGGACTTGATTCTACATGTTAATAAAGTTGATGGATGATACATAGTTGCCCAGAACCCGGATTGTCTGTCCCTGTAGGATGCCTCAATCACCAAAGAAATTGTAGATAATTTTGCAAAACTGAATCTCCATGATTTTATATATTTTTCCACATTTGCTTCCAAAGCATTTGAATCTCTAGTAGGAAAGGACCTACTGGTCTTGAAATGATTTAGGATAAGTAACTACCCTGCAGTGATGTCCTATTGTTTCTTTGCTGTGCTTTGTAGCTTCAGCTGCAAAGTTGGAGTGAGATCTTTCATTTCCTGCTGCTGTCGAGAATACTATCATTTCCAAGGCAGTGTCAGAGCAAGGTCTATAGGTCGATCTGAACCACTCGGGCCCACATCAGATCAGGCACATTAAAATCCTGATCGAGAAGATTAGTTGACTGAAGCCTCAGATCCTCCAAATAAAGAGGAACTTGTGCTTGGTCTCGGGGACTATAAAGGAACAAAGTACTCTTTAAAGACCAAAATTATCTACTACATCTGCACCCCAAAAATACTACTGTATTACTATTACTATAACTACTCGGAACTTGACCCATCATAACCTTAATTTGGCTAGGTAGTAATTATAATAATAATAACAACAATATTATTAATAACAGGATAGTTGCTCATCGCTTACTATGTGCCGATCACTATACTAAGTGTTGGGGTAGATACGAGTTAGTCAGATTTGACTCAGTCCTTGTGCCATATCAGAATAGAGCCAGCACTATAAAAAATGATTACAAATAGAAAAAAACAAGACATTCCCACACAACTTTTGCAGATGCCATGACGCTAACTTCAAAAACAGGGACTGTCCCAGGGTAAAACAGTAAATGGACATTATACTAATTTGATTTGAAAACAACCTTCTGCCGAGTGGACAGAGTACAGGCCTGAGAGTCAGAAGGCTCTGGGTTCTAATTCCTGCTCTGCCACTTCTCTGTCATGTGACCTTGGGCAAGCTACATGACTTCTGTGTGTCTCAGTTACCTCATCTGTAAAATGGAGGTTAAGACTGTGAACCCCATGTGGGACAGGGACTGTGTCCAACCTGATTAACTTGTATCTACCCCAGTGCCTCGTACAATGCCTGGCATATAGTAAGCGCTTAACGAATACCGTAAAAAACGAAACAACAAAATAAAAGACCTTTAATTTCTGATACAGTACTTTTTTTGTGGATAGATTTGCTAGCTGCCACTAGATGGTACTATATCTACCACCTCTGACTAGAAGCTGAATGGACTCCCTTGTGACTGTCTGAATCAGCAAACTGCATGTTCGCTAAAGTAGTGCAGTTGACCCAAAATGTCCTTGGAGGTAAGAAAATGCAGATATTTAACAAAAGTATGACTGTCAGAGAAGCAGCGTGGCTCAATGGAAAGAGCCCGGGCTTGGCAATCAGAGGTTAAGGGTTCGAATCCCGGCTCTGCCACTTGTCAGCTGTGTGACTGTGGGCAAGTCACTTAACTTCTCTGTGCCTCAGTTACCTCATCTGTAAAATGGGGATTAACTGTAAATCTCACGTGGGACAACCTGATTACCCTGTATCTACCCCAGCGCTTAGAACAGTGCTCTGCACATAGTAAGTGCTTAACAAATACCAACATTATTATTATTAATAATTAATTTTCAATGCCTAGGTTTGCCCACAAATGAGAGAATATTGCCCGGGTTTTAAAGCCTGTTTTCCCCAAAGTGATGCTGGGAATGTTCCATTTGCGGGATCAATTGGAAACAATATATTTCCAAACTTTTACACTAGGAACACCTTAGAAATTATATTAGAACAGCAATGTTACATTCAAAGAATATTTTCCATATTTTCACCAAGTGAAACATGAGATTTTTCTTCATGGATGTGGTCAATCACATTATTATTATTTTTATCATTAATATTAATAATGTTGGTATTTGTTAAGCGCTTACTATGTGCAGAGCACTGTTCTAAGCACTGGGGTAGATACAAGGTAATCAGGTTGTCCCACGTGAGGCTCACAATTAATCCCCATTTTACAGAGGAGGTAACTGAGGCACAGAGAAGTGAAGTGACTTGCCCTTATTATTAATGCCTCAGTACCCTGTGCTTTCTACCCAGAATAATAGAGTTTTTTTGTCCAAAAATAGGCTACTTCTAGAATAGTGCCATGCACCGGTGAGTCTTTAATAAATGATTTTTATGGGTTTCACTTTTTAAGTATAGAAACACAAGAACCTGAAAAAGCAAAATGCTTGAAATATTTAAAAAGTTTTTGTAAATTTCTATTTTTAGATTTTTTATGTTGTCAGAGTTTGGCTGCGGTAAGCAGCGTGGCTCAGTGGAAAGAGCACGGGCTTGGGAGCCAGAGATTATGGGTTCGAATCCCAGCTCTGCCACTTGTCAGCTGTGTGACTGTGGGCAAGTCACTTAACTTCTCTGTGCCTCAGTGACCTCATCTGTAAAATGGGGATTAAGACTGTGAGCCTCATGTGGGACAACCTGATTACTCTGTATCTTCCCCAGCCCTTAGAACAGTGCTCTGCACCTAGAAAGCACTTAACAAATACCAACATTATTATTATTATTATTATCAAGCGCCCATTGGAGATGGAGCTGCAGGGGAAGTAGGAAACTGATAAGCTTGTTGTGAGCAGGGAATGTGTTTGCTTATTGTTATATTGTACTCTCCCAAGCGCTTAATACAGTGCTTTGCATACAGTAAGTCCTCAATAAATACGATTGAATGAATGAATGATTCTTCCAACAGCTGCTCCCTGAGAACTACATGTCCCAGAATTCTCTGGGTGTGGCTGTAGCAATAAACCAGGTGGGGCCTTTTAAATTCAGGAAAGAGGTTTTTTCTCTTCCCCTCTCCTCCTCCCTCCTCGTTTCTCCCCTTACTCTCCCTCCTTTGGTCCCCCCCCCCTCCTCATTTCCCTTTTCTTCCCTCCCTCCCTATCCTCTCTCTCTCACAAGTAAACAACTCTTCGAAAAGCGATCTGGACAGCAGAGTGATGTATGAACTGGTTGTGTGGGAAGAGACAGGAGGCAGGGAGGAAGCTGATAGAGTAATCAAGTCAGCATACGATAAATGTTTGGATCATCATGGCAGAGGTTTGAATGGAGAGGAAAAGACAGACTGTAGTGATGTCTTGAAGGTAGAACTGACAGGATTTTGTTTCCACTTACAACCGACCTCCCCATCCCAGCCCCAGCTGTGGGAATGGAGTCAGTCACAGAGCGGGGCAGGATGGGGTCACCAACTTTCACTTTGGACACCAATGCCAGTGCTGCCGTGCTGCTGCCCCTTTCCCCTCCTTTTTCCCCACTGCTTTGTCCCCTCCCCTTTCCTCTTTCCTCTTTCCCCATACACTTCCCCCGGCCCCCCTCCCCACTTGGTGATTGGAGCTGGGGTTGGAAAATGGGGCTACAAGTGGGCTACAAAACTGGAGCATGATGGTTGGGGAGACAGAGGAGAAGGGGGTTGAGTTTGGGGCACAGGGGAGCAGAAAAGCCCGAGGAATTTTTAATACATCTATCTCCTCTAAGAGGCTTTCCCCGACTAAGCCCTTATTTTCCCTACTTCTTCTCCCTTCTGTGTCACTTTTAGGCTTGGATTTGTATCCTTTTTTCACCCCACCTTCAGCCCTACAGTGCTTATGTATATATCTGTAATTTATTTGTTTATATTAATGTCTGTCTCCCCCTCTGGACTGCAAGCTCTTTGTGGGCAGGGAATGTGTCTGTTGTTATATTGTACTGTTCCAAGAGCTTAGTACAGTGCTCTGCACACAGTAAGTGTTCAATAAATATGATTGACTGACCAACTGCATGAAAGTGTATGGAAAAACGTACCCAACAATACAGCCATACACAATACATCCATGTTTGAAGGACCACATCAGGATACGGCCATATTAGATTGTGAGACCCAATGTATTCTCTCCCAGTACTTGTGGACAGGGAATGCGTCTGTTCTATTGTTGTATTGTACTCTGCCAAGCACTTAGTACACTGCTCTGCACACAGTAAGTGCTCAATAAATATGATTGACTGACTCTGTACACAATAAGTTCTTAATACTCTTATTACTATTCTTCATAGGGCCAACTTTAAAATTCTACCATTTTTGAGGCCTTACTATGAAGAGCCTCATTGATGGGATGTACCATCTGTCCTTTTACTTTATTTGCTCTTTCTGTTACCTGACAAAATTGTCCCAGGCCTCCCAGCAGTGGATTTTTTTCTACTCCCTCTATCACTCAACCTGCAGAAAATGCCTAACACTCCTTTGAGCATCCTCCAGGTGTGTGACATTCCTGTAGTCCTGCTGAAATCTCCAGTGCTGCTATTTTAATTTAAGCTTTCACTTTCAGAATTGACAAATGCGATGATGGGAAAATATCAGCCATTTTTTCCCCCAAGAGCTGCAGCTGTTGGTTTGAGTAAATGAATAAGTTTGTTTTGACAAGCGTTTATCCAACTTGCAGAGTTTGGGCCAACTTTTGGAGGAAAAAAATCAAAATACCTAGGAATCTTTTCCAATGTCAGAAATTGCTTGGCAATTAAAACTGAATGACAATCTTCTAAGGCTGGGTGACACTAATCTTCTCCATAAATTCTCTTTTCAATAATTTCACAAATATTATTTCATCCAAAGACATGTTGTTGCTAAATCCTGTTGGTTCAACCTTTGAAACATTGCTAAAATGCACCATTTCCTCTCTATCCAAACTGCTCCCACATTAATCCAAGCATTTATCCTGGCTGGCCTTGATTAGTGTATCAGTCTCCTTGCTGACTCGCCTGCCTCCTGTCTCTCCCCACTCCATACTTCATTCTGCTGCCCGGATCATTTTCCTACAAAAATCTTCAGTCCAGATTTTCCCACTTCTCAAGAACCTCCAGTAGTTCCTTACCATCACCTTTAAAGGACTCAATCACCTTTCCCCTTCCTACCTCACCTTGCTGCTCTCCTAGTCCAACACAGCCCACACACTGTGCTCCTCTAATGCTAACCTAATCATTATACCTCCATCTCGTCTATCTCGCTGCCGATCTCTCGCCCACATCCTGCCTCTGGCCTGGAACACCCACCCTCTTCATATCCGACAGACAATTACTCTCCCTACCTTCAAAGCCTTATTGAAGGCACTTCTCCTCCAAGAGGCCTTCCCTAAGACCTCACGTCCACTTCTCCCATTCCCTTCTGAGTCACCTTGATTTGCTCCCTTTATTCACCCCTCCCTCGGTCCCACAGCACTTATGTACATATCCATAATTTATAATAATAATAATGTTGGTATTTGTTAAGCGCTTACTAGGTGCCGAGCACTGTTCTAAGCGCTGGGGTAGACACAGGGGAATCAGGTTGTCCCACGTGGGGCTCACAGTCTTAATCCCCATTTTACAGATGAGGGAACTGAGGCACAGAGAAGTTAAGTGACTTGCCCAAAGTCACACAGCAGACAAGTGGCCGAGCCGGGATTCGAACCCATGAACTCTGACTCCAAAGCCCGTGCTCTTTCCACTGAGCCACTCTGCTTCTCTAATTTCTTTGTTTATATCCCATTCTAGACTGTAAGCTTCTTGTGGGCAGGAAATGTGTCTACCAACTCTTTTATAGTGTTATATTGTACTCTCCCGAGTCCTCAGTATAGTGCTCTGCACACAGTAAGCACTCAATAAATGCTATTGATTGATTGATCATGAAACAGAATATTTCTGGGTCTCCTTCCCAGCAACAGACCCTATTTTGTCCAATCTGATTCATATACTGTTTTTGAGTGTCCACTTTGGTAGACAGCAAATTCAATTATTAATAAAAGTTATCAGAACATTTTAAACTACTTCAACTTTACCAATTTTCCTTCCATTTTCTTCAGACTAGGGAAAGCTTCAAAAGCAACCCACAATCTTGTTTGATTAAAGGGTGATTTTAAGTTATTTACTGAGCAAAGCACAGGCAGTGCAATTTAAAGAATTCTCTACTGGTTCAGCAGTGTATTTTTTTTTTCAATATTAAGAATACACTTCTCCCTCATCACGTTTTATTTTTTAAAAAAGAAATGTTTTTGGTCTGGATGAAAAACAATTATCTTCTGTTGTTTGTGCAGAAACAAAATACTCTGCTGTGGAAACCACTACAGGCACACTGGTGAACAGGAGATTCATTTATTCATTCATTCAATTGTATTTATTGAGCACTTACTGTGTGCGGAGTACTGTACTAAGTGCTTGGAAAGTACAGTACAGCAATATAGACTATCCCTGCCCACAGGAGGCGATGGCTCTTATGATAAGCTTTGGAAAGGAAACAGTAAAAAGGGAAAGTAGCAAATAACAAATGAACCTTATTTTTAATTAAATGAGAAAAGATGTCAAGATTTTATCAGTTAAAATCAAGGCTATCAAAAAATTAATAATAAAAGTTAGCAAACATTGACAGGCAGCTGATCAATCAATATTTATTGAATTCTTACTGTGTGCAGAGCACTGTTCTAAGAGCTTGAAGGGTACAATGGAATAGAAGTGCTAGACATAATTCCTGCCCTCAAGGGCACTCTACTGGGGGAGACACACGTTAAAATGAAATGTATGATCTCTTTGAACTGATGATTTTCAACTATGTCATTCAGAACTAGACTTTATGATTAGAAAGATACTGAAAAAGGTTACTTGATTTTCTGAATGTGACTCAAAATTATTTAGCGAGAACTTGTTCTGATAGCTTAATCAATCCATGGTATCTATCGAGTGCTTACTCTGTGCTGAGCACTGTACCAAGTGCTTGGGAAAATGAAATACAACAGAATTAGCAGACACATTCCCTGCCTTAATGAGCTTACAGTCTAGAGGATAATAGGTTTAATCTGACATTGTTTCTCCTTTTTTCATCTAATTTTTCTTCAGAAATTAAATGTAGTAGTTATTCAGTGACATAGAGAAGCAGCGTGGCTCAGTGGCAAGAGCCCGGGCTTGGGAGTCAGAAGTCATGGGTTTGAATCCCGGCTCTGCCACTTGTCAACTGTGTGACTGTGGGCAAGTCACTTCACTTCTCTGTGCCTCAGTTACCTCATCTGTAAAATGGGGATTAACTGTGAGCCTCACGTGGGACAACCTGATGACCCTGTATCTACCCCAGCGCTTAGAACAGTGCTCTGCACATAGTAAGCGCTTAACAAATACCAACATTATTATTATTATTGTTATAGACGCTGGTCTCCATTTAGGGTTATATGTGTTGTTTAAAAAACAGTATATGCAAATGTTATCTGGTAGCCTCAGCACCCTATCTGCATATTCTGTACCTGTAGAGAAAAACATAAATATGTTTGATTAGCCTGGTATTGAGTAGGTATACCAACCTTCACACCCTGAAAGAACCCAAATTTAAAAAAGCCAAATTGGTGATTATGATTGAATTTTCTTCACATCACAGATGTCTCAACTGTGAGACTGCTTATCCAAAAACCCAAAGTACTTAGAGGCATGTCTTTCTGGGGCAAGCATAATCAACCAATTGATCAATAATGGTATTTATTGAGCGCTTACAATGTGCAGTGCTTGACAGCAGAATTAGCAAACATGTTCCCTGCCCATAATGAGCTTGCAGTCTAGAGGGAATGTTTGAGTATTGTTTTTTGGTATGATTTGGCCCCAGTCAGCGTAATACAAACCTATCTTTACTATTGTCTCTGCTGTACTGTTTCCCCTATCCCTAATCTGTTTTGATGTCTCTCTCCTGCTGTAGAGTGTAAGCTCTTTTCATTCATTCAATCGTATTTATTGAATTCTTACTATGTGCAAAGCACTATACTAAGCTCTTGGGAGAGAGTACAATATAAGAATAAATAGACACGTTCCCTGTCCACAATGAGCTCACAGTCAAGAGGGGGAGACAGACATCAATATACATAAATACATGAATTACAGATATATACATAAGTGCCGGGGGGTTAGGAGGAGGGATGAATGAAGGAAGCAAGTCAGGGGGACGCAGAAGAGAGTGGGAGAAGAGAGGAGGGTTTAGTTAGGGAAGGCTTCTTGGAGGAGACTTCAATGGGGCTTTGAAGGGGAAGAGAGCAATTGTCTTTCTGATATGAGGAGGGAGGGCCTTCCAAGACAGAGACAGGATGAGATGACGGGAGGACATCCAAGTAGAGATGTCTTGAAGGCAGGAGGAAATGTGAGACTGCAGAGAGAGAAATCAGGGCTGGAGACGTAGATTTGGGTATCATCTTCATAGAGGTCGTTTGGGTATAATCTGCATAGAGGTGGTTGTTGAAGTCATGTGAGCAAATGAGTTCTCCAAGGGAGTGGGTGTAGACGAAGAATAGAAAAGGACCCGGAACTGAATCTTGAGGGACACCCACAGTTAGGGGTGGGAGACAGAGGAGGAGCCAGCAAAAGAGACTGAGAAGGAGCTGCCAGAGATATAGGAGGAGAACCAGGAGAGGACAGCATCAGTAAAGCTGAGGTTGGATAATGTTTCCAGGAGAAGGGGGTGGTCTACAGTGTCGAAGACAGCTGAGAGGTAGACAGCTGAGAGGTCGAGGGGGATTAGAATGGAGTAGAGGCTGTTGGATTTGGCAAGAAGGAGCTCATCTGTGACCTTTGAGAGGGTGGTTTCTGTGGAGTGAAGGGGATGGAAGCCAGATTGGAGGGGGTCAAGGAAAGAATTGCAGGAGATGAATCTTCTAGGACAAAGCAAAATTGTTTGCCATAGTGCAAATCATGCTCTAGATTCTTCCTTATCTCAACTCTTGTAATAATTACTCTTGCCTTGCTGCAGTATTATTTTTCGGCAGCCCGATTCTCTCTTCTTTGGAGGGGGAGAAAAAATTATTGGAAACAATTAAGGCTTCCACCTGAGGATTTATGACCCATTCTGCTGATGATTATCTGCTCAGAATGAAGCCAGGACTCAGTGGACTTTTCTTGGCGGGGGGGCAAATCAGCTAGTTTACACATCTGCTGTTTGCTCATCACCCTGTGTTAAGCAATGTTTTCATTTTAGGGCAGGGGACAAATCACAAATTGCGCTGTTTCTGGACAGTTTCTTTCTCCTGGCAGCCACAAGAGGACTTGGGTTCTTCTTTTCTTTTCTTACATTCCAAAAACAATAGCAACCCAACTCTGAACTCCAAATAACTATGAAAGCTACTGGGCTCCATTTCAGTTTAGGATGATGGTGCCTTCTGAACCCAATAATTGAGCTACTACTTTACTGCTCAAGAGTTCCAATATTTTTGACTGATGGTAGAGAGGGCAGCAATTTGTTAGTTGTGATGACAAATACTAGTAGGCTTTCTGGAGAACCGAGGTGGTTTTTCAAGCACTGAAATCCAATGCAATGAAACCAAAAGAAAAGCAGCATGGCCTAGTGGATAGAGCACAGACTAGGAGTCAGAAGGACTTGGGTTCTAATCCCAACTCCACCACTTGTCTGCTATGTGACCTTGGGCAAGTGACCTCACTTCTCTGGGCCTCAGTTACCTCATCTGCCAAACGGGGATTGAGACTTTGAGCCCTGTGTGGACCAGGGACTGCTATGTCCAACCTGATTAACTTGTATCTACCCTAGTGCTTAATGCGGTACCTGGCACATAGCAAGCGCTTAACAAATACCATTAAAAAAAAAAGAAAGGTGAAGCAGCAACTACAGCATTATATGGTCAATTATTCCCCTTTCATCTATGCATCACAAAGTTCAGAAGGGCCAAATGCTTTGGGCGTATTGGGAGATCAGAGTGCTTGCATGCCCATAAAAGTACTTGAGCTCACAGGCAGGATGGTTTCTTTTCAGTGGTTTTTCCAGATTGAAAATTCTGAAGGGTGAGAAAGGTGTTCCTTTTTTTTCATAGCAATCACCAAGAGTTTTACTCAAGCAGTTAGAAAGACTTCTTAAGAGGCATCTCTCATGATACTACTCGGCCCAGCTTGTAGTCCTTCCTTTATGAGCTTTTACCATATAGTTAAGATCCATATTTTTTTATGGTATTTGTTAAACACTTACTATGTGTCAAACACTGTTCTGGGATAGATACAAGTTAACTAGGTCAGACATAGTCCCTGACTGGCATAGGGCTCACAGTCTAAGTAGGAGGGAGAACAGGTATCCCCATTTTACAATTGAGGAAACTGAGGCGCAGAGAAGTTAAGTGACTTTCCCAAGTTCATATATCAGCAGTTGGCAGAGGCGGGATTAGAACCCAGGACCTTCTGGTTCCCAAGTCTGTGCTCTCTCCACTAGGCCATGCCAAAATGGGAGAGCCTGACCACTGAACTTTTCATACCTGCTGGCTGCTTTGCTTTTAGCTTGCTCCAATCAGAGCTGGATTCCTGTTTTCCCTAGCCGTTAAGACTGTAAGACCTGTGTGGGACAGGGACTGCAGCCAACCTCATTATTTTATATCTATCCCAGTGCTTTTCTCAGTGCTTTGGCACATAGCAAGCACATAATATCATCATCATCATTAATGTTGGTATTTGTTAAGCACTTACTATGTGCTGAGCACTGTTCTGAGCACTGGGGTAGACATTGGGGAATCAGGTTGTCCCACGTGGGGCTCACAGTCTTAATCCCCATTTTACAGATGAGGGAACTGAGGCACAGAGAAGTTAAGTGACTTGCCCACAGTCACACAGCCGACAAGTGGCAGAGCTGGGATTCGAACTCATGAGCCCTGACTCCAAAGCCCATGCTCTTTCCACTGAGCCACGCTTATTATGCAAGCGCTTTATTACGATTCGGTAGTTCCCTCAGAAAGACTTGTAGAGAAAACCACTGAAATTCTTTCATATTCCTGTTGGATTTACTACACTGTAGTTTACACTAGTCCCACTATCCAAGAAAACCAAAGGAAGAGAAAAACTAAAGATTGCTTTTTTTTTCCATTTCTTGCCATTTTAATTTATTTACTATTCTGAAGTATTATAGCATTGTTAAACTGCCAAGTCAGCATCACTTTGACTAAGTTGGCACATAAATGATGCAGGATTGAGACCAGACCAGGAAAAAAAAGCAGAGAGAACAGGGTCTGTTCAGCTCTAGAGAGTCATTTATAAGCACTCAATCAAACAATCAATGGCTGTTATTGAGCGCATACCTTGGACAATGCTGAATGTTTTCCATAATTAAATACAATGAAAGACCAAACAGTCTGGGGAGAATATTAGAAGGAAAGGGAGACAGAGAGAGCTTGAAGATAAAGGTAAACTCTGACTTGCCATAAAGACTATTTGGAAGGTCCAGCTAAAGTGGAATTGAGAGAGGTAATTTGATTAAAACCGTGCAACGGGAATCACGCAATACCTGTGTCCCACCATCTGCAGTTTAACAATCTGCTTCTAGGCTCAATTTCAGACTTTTAACTCTAAGGTCTTAGTTGCTTTAGTGGACACATCTGGGCATGTGGATGGAATAATGTGACTGGTGCCTTTAGTCTGGGCCCATCACCCTTCATGTGGTGGTTTGAGTGTGTTAGGGAAAGCAGAGGGCTGCTGCAAGAGGGTAGTTGCATTTCTCCACCTAGAATCCAGACCTTTGTACCCTATAAATCCCTTGTCTCCTCCTCCTAATCCCTCTTGGCCAACTGCCAAGTGGAAGTAGTTGGGTGTTGCGCATATGTTGCGCATGTCTTTTAGTGGCCAACTGGATGAAGTGTGATAAAGTGGATTTTCTCACAGAGACACACCCATTCATGAATATAGTCTCGCCATCTGCAGGATCATCTTTAAATCAGAGAACACCTCTATGGGTACTTTTGCCATGGGGCATTATCCGTTAGTTGATCAGGAGCTCAGAGTGATTCCAAAGTAGAGCAAGAAGGGTGTGTTTGATAGTTCCCAGGCTTGAAATTTGGGCATCTGGGGGAGTGGTTGGGGATTCTAGGACTGGTTATTTTCCAACTTCTTACAGATCCTTGGTTGCTTGGGTGTGTCTGTATCTCAACAGGTTACACATACTGTTTATCATTTATTCAAATTATCGACTAAGCAACACAACGAGTTATTACAAAGTAGGGAGCTGGCTTTTAGTGAGTAGGGTTCTAAAATATTTGTTAAAATGCTCAAAATGGGGGACATAACAGATCTGAGCTCAGTGATTGCTCAACATAAAATATCTTTCTTTTGGTCCTTGTATTTGTGTCTGGCTTCTTTCCTGTGTCATTCAGGAGACCATTTTCAATTTAAACAGGGTATCCTAGGTTAGCAACATTTTCTGGGCTTGTAAATGAAATGACTAAAAATGTGGGGTTGCATAAGTACCCATTTTTCCTTTTGAATGTTGGGGAGAGAGGAACAAGTGGAATTACCCCATGGAACTGGGACCATTGTAGACTCGTCTTCATAGTGAATTCCTCGAAGTCAATCCATCAATCGAGGGTATTTACTGAGCACTTATTATATGCAGAGAACTGTACTAAGCCCCTGGGAAGAGTACAGTGCAACAAAGTTGGTAGACACCTTCCCTGCCCACAATGAGCTTACAGTCTAGAGGCCTGTAGAAGGAACGTGGCAGAGTGGAAAGAGCACAGGCCTGGGAGTCAGAGGAGCTGGGTTCTATTCCTGGCCCTACCAATTGCTTGCTATATAACCTTGGGCAAGTCACTTAATTTCTCTGTGCCTCAGTTACCTCATCTGTAAAATGAGGATTAAATTCTCCTCCCTCCCACTTAGACTGTGCCCTCAATGTGGGACAGGGACTGTGTTTCAAAACTGATAAACAATCACACTTCCCCTCTTCAAAGCCCTACTGAAGGCTCACATCCTCCAGGAGGCCTTCCCAGACTAAGCCCCCTTTTTCCTCAGCCTCCCCCCCGCCCCACCTTGCCCAGACTCTCTCCCCTTGCTCTACCCCTCCTCCCTGCCCCACAGCACTTGTATATATATGTACATATCTATAATTCTGTTTATATGGATGTCTGTTTTACTGGTTCTGATATGTATATAATTCCATTTATTTATATTGATGCTATTGATGCCTGTTTATGTGTTTTGATGCCTGTCTCCCCCCTTCTAGACTGTGAGCCCGTTGTGGGCAGGGATTGTCTCTCTTTGTTGCTGAATTGTACTTTACAAGTGTTTAGTGCTCTGCACACAGTAAGTGCTCAATAAATACGATTGAATGAATGAATGAACTTGTATATCTTCCCAAGCACTTAAAACAGTGCTTGACACATAGTAAGTGCTTAACGAATACCTCAAAGAAGAAGAAAGACTGTGTTGGTTGTGTGTCGGTTCCTCAAATCTTATTTGTTAAGCACTTACTGTGTGCCAGACACTGTCCTAAGCCCTGGATAAATACAAGGTAATCAGGTTGGACACAGTTCATGTCTCACATGGGGCTCGTAGTCTTAATCCCCATTTTACAGATGAGGCAACTGAGGGACACAGCAGGAAAGTGGTGGAGCTGAGATTAGAACCCTGGTCCTCTGATTCCCAGGCCCAGGTTCCTTCCATTTTGCCATGACGCTTCTCTCAAGTGTGTTGGTTCCTCAAATATGGGAATTTAGGTGCAAATGGGGAATTCCTTAACTCCAGCCATTTTGCTTAGAGAGCATCAATGATCTTGAATGGTGGGTGATGGGTTCAGGTCTCCCTGACATATGGAAAGGAAGAACACCACTGCCAAAAGGCAAACGTGTGGCCAGTGACCACCCATCGCCCTTGAACTACAGTCCTAGTGGAGGAGCAGAGTTAGTTATATAGTGATAATCAATCAATGGTATTTATTAAGGGCTTACTGTGAGCCGAGGACTGTACTAGGTGTTTAGGAGAGTACAATTCAATAGAGTTGGTAGAGGTGATCCCTGTCCACAAGGAGTTTAGAGCCTAGAGGGAGAAACTGACATTCAGGGAAGCAGTGTGGCCCAGTGGAAAGGGCACAGGCCTGGGAGTCAGAGGACCTGAGTTCTAATCCTGCCTCTGCCACCAACCTGCTGTGTGACCTTGGGCAAGTCATTTCACTTTCTCGGTGCCTCCGTTACCTCATCTGTCAAATGAGGATTAAGGCTGTGAGCCCTATGGGGGACACGGACTGTGACCAACTTGATTAGTTTGGATCTACCCCAGCGCTTAGTACAGTGCCTGGCACATAGTAAGTGCTTAACAGATACCATAAAAAATAAAAGTAAATTTCAGATAGGGGGAAATGGATACATACAAAAGGGCCTTGGGGTTTAGGGGCAGCAATATTCTTGAATGCGTGCTCCCAAGTCTACTTCCGTGTAATCTATCAAGGTGGGAGTGGAAAAGTTAATTATAGTAACTGCCTTTGGTAGAAGAAAAGAGTGGGGTAAAAGTATAATGAAATATATAAGCATTGATAAAGGCATATAGACTTATTCTTCATACTCAGAAAAAGATACCACTGAGAGTGTAAATCACCTGTGGGTGTATGTGACTGAAAACACCCACGTGGGACCACTCCCAACCGTATTATACATACACAAAGACTGTCCCTTGCTGTGCTGGCAAGTTTGTTGTTTGCTATGCTTGGCGTTGTTTGTGCCTTTGTCTCCTTGTTTCATGATCCTTTTTAAGCTTCTGCCGAAACACAGTCGCTTCTTTCTTGATTGCAGTGCCATTGCCCATCTGTCTGCAGCAATTGACTCCCAGTTTTCAGCTTACCATGTCCTTAAAGTGTCTCTTCTGTCCTTCTTCCTTTCTGTTTCCCAATTTCAGCTCATCACACAGCTGCTGCTTTGGCATCCCTCTGTCATCCATTCTCCTCACATGCCTCATCAGATGCAGTTGTGTTTAGGTGTGTGAAGCTTTAGTGTTTGGAGACCCACTCCATTTTTAGATTTTGTAGTTTGCGATCCTGGCTCGCCTTCTGATGTTGAATAGAGCCTGTAAGTGACGATGATGGATTCCATTAGGGAAGTAGCGTGGCCTAGTGGGAAGAGCACACACTTGGGAGCCAGAGGACCTGGGCTCTAATCCAGGCTCCGCCACTTGCCTGCTGTGTGATCTGGGGCAAGTCACTTAATTTCTCTGGGCCTCAATTTCCTCAACTGCAAAATGAGGATTTAATATCTGTTCTCCCTATCATGTCTAACATGTATCAACCCCGGCACTTAGAACAGTGTGACATTTAGTGAGTGCTTAGCAAATACCGTAAAAAAAAAATGCTCAAGAGGTAGGATGTGTTAGCTGGGGGGAGTCCAGGTCTCCCAGCCTTAGAAAAATTTGGAAAGTATGGACCACACTTCTGCTCTGCAGACCTTTGGTTTGGTCTGGAGCTTACTAATTCCATGCTTTCACCACTCTCGTTCATAGTTACCCAGAGATGGGGCTGGCCTTCTTGATTTCGTTTTCTACTTCCTTGTCTATTGTGGCATTGATGGTCAGCAGTAAGGGACATCCAGTTCCCTTGCACTGTCAAGTCCCCCGGTCCAGACCACCCAGTCAGAAATGGCAGCCCCTCTCTAGAGCTGTGGCAGGGGGAGCCTCAACACTGAAGAAGAAAAAAAGTATAGTTTTGAAATAATTCATAGTGGGATGTCTGCACTCGCGGTTATTTTTTTACTGGTGAGTCGTAAAGTGGGTTCCAGTTTACGTTCACTTCTGATGAAGGACCAGATGAGGCCTCCCCAAGGCTTCAAAGCCTTATTAAAGGCACATCTCCTCCAAGAAGCCTTCCCTGACTAAACCCTCCTCTCCTCCTCTCCCACTCCCTTCTGCATTGCCCTGACTTGCTCCCTTCACTAAAATCTCCCCTCCCGGCCCCATGGGTTGTAATTCACTAATTTATTTATGCATATTCATGTCTGTCTCCCCTTCTAAACCATGAGCTGTTGTGGGCAGGGAATGTGTCTATTTATTGTTATGTTGTACTCTCCCAAGCGCTTAGTACAGTGCTTTGCACACAGTAAGCGCTCAATAAAATACGATTCAATTGAATGAACATAGATGGACGCTTCTGGAAGTCCCTAGAACAAGTATACTGCTTGTTCCTCCAAGAACGCTCCCATAGAGAAAAGCTATTTTCATAGATGTCAATCACTCATTTGATGTCATCAGCTGGAGCACAGCCAATCCCAAGGGAGGGCAAAGAGGCAGGAGCTAGAAAATTTCTGGAAACCCCCGGGAAGTATAGCTGAGTTTCAGGAATCCCAGGGAATCCCTGGCTAAAATTAGGGCAAGTGCAAGACTAGGGGATGTCTGCTTAGTTGGAGGGGATTGGAGAGATCGAGAGAAGGGCAGGGGAACCAAGTGCCTAAATTTGGGATGGATAATATGATCAGCTGTTCCGCTCTTGACTTGGGTTCCTCATGCCCAACGAAAGTCCTGTCGGACCCACAGAAGTACTGCTTTCAACGGTGGGATTTATTGCAGGGGCATGGAAAGGTGGGATGAAGAGTTTAGCATAGAGTTGAGCAACAGCAGCAAGAGGAGATAACAACCACCTCTGTCAATCCCAGAGAAGGCTACCCTTCCTGTAGGTGCTACCCCAGGCAGGCACGTTGGGGAACTGTGGTTGGAGGGCTAGTGCTAGTTGTTCAGTGGTCCTAGGCAATCCAGGCTTCTGTGGCCCTTGTTCAGGGTGGGCAAAGGTTTGAGGAGTGGAATTACTTGCCACTCACTCAATCAATCAATTGTATTTATTGAGCACTTACTGTGTGCACAGCACTGGACTAAGCGGTTGGGGCGTACGATATAGATTGGTGTTAGGGCCAAGTGAACGTGCTGGATTGTAGTAGAAAATCAGTGAGGCAAGGGACAAGGTGACTGAGTACTTTAAAGCCACTGGTAAGTTTATATGGAGGTAGATGGGCAACTACTAGAGGTTCTTGAGGAATGGGAAAACATGGACTGAACAGTTTTTTAGAAAAATGACGTGGCCAACAGAGTGAAGTATGGACTGGCGTGGAGAGAGACACAGGAGAAGGAATGTTAGCAAGGAGACTGATGCAATAGTCAAGATGGGCTATTATAAATGCTTGGATTAATGCGGTTGAGTATGCGGGTTGAATGAGAGCTATGAGTTGAGGATCCATCAGTCTGTCAACCACATTTATTGAGTGCTTACTGTGTGCAGAACACTGTACTAAGCACTTGAGAGGTACAATATAAGAGAGTTAGTAGACATGTTCCCTGCACACAAGGAGTAGTATGGAGGGGGAGACAGTCATTAATATAAATAAATTATGGATATCAATCAATCATTTCCTGAGTGCTTACTGTGTGCAGAGCATTGTACTAAAGGTTTGGGAAAGTACAATATAACAGAGTTAGTAGACACATTCCCTGACCACAATGAGCTTACAGTCTAGTCTAGTTATATACACTTTACTGTACGTAAGTGCTGTGGGGCTGACAAAACAATCTAGTTGCAAGGGTGATGAGGAAGGGAGAGGGAGTAGAAGAAATAAGAGATTAGTTGGGGAAGGCCTCTTGGAGGAGATGGGAATGTAAAAGGATAATGCTAAAGTTACAGACTTGTGAGACAAGGATGGTGGTACTGCCTATGGTGATGGGGAAGTCAGGGAGAGGACAGGTTTGGGTGGGAAGATGAAAAATTCCATTTTAGACATGTTAAGTTTGAGGTGTTAGCGGGATATCCAAGTAGAGATGTTCTGAAGGCAGGAGGAAATACAAGACTGTGGAAGAGAGAGATCAGGGCTGGAGATGTAGATTTGGAAATCATCTGCATAGAGATGGTAGTTGAAGCCATGGGAGCGAATTGCTTTCCCAAGGGCATGGAGTAATTCTACTCCTTAAGTAGACTCCTTTCATAATTCTACTCCTTAAACTGGGGCCTTCCCAGATCAAATCCAGGTGACACTGGGCCAAGGTGCATTGGAGGAAGCAGCGTGGCCCAGTGGACGAAGCAGGGGCCTGGGAGCCAGAGTATCTAGCTTCTGATGCTGGCTCTGCCATTGCCTGCTGTGTGACCTTGGGCAAGTCATTTAACTTCTTTGCCTCAGTTTCCTCAACTGCAAAATGGGGAATCAATACATATTGTCACTCCTACTTAGACTGTGAGCTCCACGTGGGACAGGGACTGTGACCGACTGATTTCCCCCCATTTAGACTGTGAGCTCGTTGTGGGCAGGGAATGAGTCTGTTTAATATTGTACTGTACTCTCCCAAGTGCTCAGTGTGGTGCTCTGCCCACGGTAAGCACTCAATAAATACAATTGAATGAGTGATTAATTTGTGTCTCCCCAAGTGCTTAGAACAGTGCTTGACACACAGTAAGTGCTTAATACCATTTTTTTTTTTAAAAAGGGTCCCATAACATCCCAAGTTTGATTCAGAGAAGGAACAAATTTAAATAGCCCTGCTCTTTAAATACCACCACCACCCCTCCTCCAAAGCTCAGGACCGCAAAATGTCATTTTTGCCCAGAGCCACCAAACACCTACACCACTGGGGTGGGGAAGAGCAAGGCAGGAAGCTAGGTCACTTGTGACTTGTGGTAAGACAGGTGAACCACTCATGTTACTCATACCTAAAATTTGTTTTGCCTGGTTAGCCAGCAGGGTCAGTTAATGCTACTCTGACTCCCAAGCCCATGCTCTTTCCACTGAGCCACGCTGCTTCTAGAGATACTGCTACTAGAGATGTCCTGAAGGCAGGAGGGAATGCGAGACTGCAGAGAAAGCAAGAGAGATCAGGGCTGGAGTGAATGAATGAATGATTTCAAGTCGGCGGTCAGAAGTTTTTGCTAGATGTGGAAAGAGCCCTCGCTTGGGAGTCGGAGGACCTGGTCTCTAATCCCAGTTCTGCCACTCGCCTGCTCTGTGACCCTGGGCAAGTGCCTCTGTTTCCTCATCTGCAAAATAGGGCTTGAAAGTCTGTTCTTCCTCCTATTAAGACTGTGAGGCCCATGTGGGACAGCGATTGTGTCCAACCTGATTATCTTGTATCCACCCCGGCACTTAGTATAGTGCTTGACAAATACCACAATTATTATGTCTTTTGTCCCTGTTGCTGTCTCTGCCTCCCGCTCCATCTTCATTTCCTGATTTTTATTTCTCCCATCCTCTTGCCTGAATTATTGGCCCCGTGCCCGGAACTCCTAGTCCCCGTTCCACTTTGAGCTGCGGAAAATACCATCACTACGGTCTCCAAGAGGGAAAGATTTGGGAAACGAGAAAAGAGACCTAAGAGTGATGATGGTGGGGGGGAGGAGTAAGTGGGGAAGCAGAAAAAGGAAAAGGCAAGAAGGGGGCAGGGACACCGGATAACCGTTTACTTGTTCATTCATTCGATCGTATTTATTGAGCGCTTACTATGTGCAGAGCACTGTACTAAGCGGTTGGAAAGTACAATTCAGCAACGGAGACAATCCCTGCCCAACAACGGGCTCACAGTCTAGAAGGGGAGGAGAGAGACAACAAAACAAAACAAGTAAACATCAATAGAATCGATGTAAATAAATCGAATTATAGATATACGCGAGAAGCAGCGTGGCTCAGTGGAAAGAGCCCGGGCTTGGGAGTCAGAGGTCATGGGTTCGAATCCCACTTTGCTGCTTGTCAGCTGTGTGACTTTGGGCAAGTCACTTAACTTCTCTGTGCCTCAGTTACCTCATCTGTAAAATGGGGATGAAAACTGTGAGCCCCTTGTGGGACGATCTGATCACCTCGTATCCCGCCAGCGCTTAAAACAGTGCTTTGCACATAGTAAGCGCTTAACAAATACCACCATTATTATTAATCGAATTTGCTCTCCGTCTCCCCTTTCTAGACTATGAGCCCATTGTGGGCAGAGACTATCTGTGGCTGAAATGTACTTTCCAAGCGCTTAGTTCAGTGTTCTGCACATAGTTAAGTGCTCAATAAATCCGATTGAATGCATGAATGAAAGGCAGAGAGACAAGGGAACAGTAGAATCGGGATTCACTCATTCAATCGTATTTATTAAGCGCTTACTGGGCGCAGGGCACTGGATCGAGCACTTGTGATGTCCAATTCGGCAACAGATAGAGACAATCCCCGCCCAACGACGGACTCACAGTCTAAAATAATAACAATGTTGGTATTTGTTAAGCGCTTACTGTGTGCCGAGCACTGTTCTAAGCGCTGGGGTAGATACAGGGTGATCAGGTTGTTCCACGGGAGGCTCACAGTTAATCCCCATTTTACAGATGAGGGAACTGAGGCACAGAGAAGTGACTTGCCCACAGTCACACAGCTGACAGCGTGGCGGGTCTTAAATCCCCAAATCGGTGGCAGTGCTGCTGACGTCCGAGTTCCGCGGCCCGTGGACGCCCCCCCCCCGCCCCGCAACCCGGCAGATCGTTGGTGGGTTGACGGAGGCATCCAGCTCTACAACCCGTTCTCCGAAGCCAAGGCGAGTGAGGAAGGAAAGGCTGGGGGCCGTCCCCCCGCCTCCCTCCCGCGCCGAACGCGCATGCGTAGACGAACGGCCTTTTCTCCGCCCCTCCGCTCGTCCTCCATCCAGCGGCAGCCGTCGCCCCTTCCCGGCCGCTGTCACTCCACCCCCGTCCCCGCCTCCCGGCTCCGCTGGGGTCACCGAGCCGAAGCGCCGCCACAGCCGGCAGGATCCCGAGCCCGTAGGGCCGGGCGGGGAGTCTTCCGACGGGAGCGGGGCCCGGCGGTGGCCGTGGCTGCGGAAGATGGTGTTCGAGTCGGTGGTCGTAGACGTACTGAACCGGTTCCTAGGGGACTACGTGGTCAACCTGGACAGTTCCCAGCTTACTCTGGGCATCTGGGGAGGTAACGAGCCCCGGGCGCCCCCCTACTTTCACCTCCGCCCTCCGATGCTTACCCTGGCGACCTCCGGTTTGCGCGCATTCTCTCCCTCTCTGTCTTAATTTCTCACTCACCCACGCGGTCCCCTCTCCCATGTCCCGGCCTCTAGGCCATCTCGGCCAGGGCTCGGGCCCCGCCGCCTTCTCCCCCACCCTCCCTTGCCTCGATTTCCGACTACTTGTTTCTCTCCCCACACCTTTCCCGTGGCAAGTTTCACAAGCTTGGGCGGAGACGGGGGCATCCCGTGGCCTGCCACTTTGGGGGAGCTCCACCTTCCCGGACCTCGGGCACAAGGAAGGGGCTGGGCAGGATGGCTGCAGCCCTGCAGATCTTGAACCGGAACCGAGTTTGGTTTCCCTCCTAGGAAGTGACGCTCTACCTTTCCCCTTTCCTTCCTTTCCCCTCTCTTCCCTTTTCCCTTTCCCCTTTTCTTCCTTTTCCTTTCCCGTTCGCTTCCTGTCCCCTTCCTTGTTTTTTTTTTAAAAAAACGAGATTTGTTAAGGACTTACGATGTGCCTGTTTTAAGCGCTGGGGTAGATAGAAGATCATCAGATTGGACACAGCCCATGTCGCACGTGGAACTCACAGTCTTAATCCCCATTTTCCGGATGAGGGAACCGAGGCGCCGAGAAGTGAAGTGAATTACCCAAGGTCACACGGCGGACAGGTGGCGGAGCCGGGATCAGAACCCAGGTCCTGATGACTCCCAGTCCCGTGCTCGATCCACTGGACCACTCTGCTTCCCTTTCTAGCCCCTTTCCTTTTCCTTTCTATTCTCCTCTCTCCTCTCCCACTTTTTTCCCGTTATAGGGAAGGCCCGAAAGAGAGATCTCGAGTGTCTCTCGACGTGCCAGCCCGCTGGAAGACCCTCTCGCCTCTCTTCCCGGTCTCACCGTCATTCGCCTGGACGTGGCTGAAAACAGAAAGAGATGGTTTTCTTGTGTTTCGGTCTTTTCCGTGCGATCCCCCCTTCCCCCCCGGCCTCCTTTCCCGCCCTACCCCTTTGGGATTTTGTGTGCTAAGCGCTGAGATCGGTGCGCATATACAGAGCAGACAGTGGTCTTGTCCTACAACGGGCGCACAGTCCTTGTGCGTTTAGACAGATAAAAACAACGGTTGCAAAGTATTGCGGCAACAGCGAGCGGCAGAGTCAAACTAAGGCAACGATGTCAGAACGAGCAAATAAACAGGAGGTCGGAGTCCCCGGTCTCCCCGCGGCTTCAGGCAAAGAGTGTCTTAGGTGCAAACCGGGAGTTTATAGGAGAAAAATGATCGAGCGTTTCTCGCTTGGGACAGTTGGTAGGCAAATGCTGTCAGAGGTGTGGTTTGGGCGGGGGTAGGGAGGAAGGAAATATGTCCCATTTAGCTGCCCCAATGGTGAAAATGAATTTTGCTCTGTGTCAGTTTCCACAAGGGTTTAAAAAGCAACTCATTTAAAGACAGCTTTATTTATAGTGCCCCATCTGCTTGGATCAGTCATGTTATTGCAGCATTACTGACTGTACACAGAGTCGAATGAAAATATCAGCGTTGGCTTAAACAGCATTGTAGTTGCTTTTCTGTTAAGATGAATTTAAAAACACCCCTTCATATAGGATTGTTCTGGTTTATGATTTTGACTAGTGCTATTTCACTTGTGCAGGCTTTTCTTTCTGTTTCCCTGCCCGCCAGATTTCCTTTGACAACGTATGTTTTTATGCAAAACGACTTTATTTAGATGCGTTTGTAACAATGGGTTTGTTTTGGGAGGAGTGAGGGTAATCAGTAGGGAGCCTTTGCAACAATGTAATTTTTGGCAAATTACTTAATATGCTGAGCCTCAACAGCAGCTTCCCATAAGATCTTTGAAGGAAAGTTGTTAAAACATTTAAGATATTAATAATTGATTCAACCCCTTTCAAAGGATGTTTTGAGATTTACCGATAGATTTTGTAAATCTGGAGATACACCGTGAGTTCCTTGAAGCCAAGCCATTGTCTTAATTCTATTTAGTTGCCATTGTTTTTACGAGATGTTCTACCCCTTGACTCTATTGCCATTGTTCTTGTCTGTCCGTCTCCCCCATTAGACTGTAAGCCCGTCAAACGGCAGGGATTTTCTCTATCTGTTGCCGACTTGTTCATTCCAAGCGCTTAGTACAGTGCTTTTGCACATAGTAAGCGTTCAATAAATACTATTGAATGAATGAATGAATGAATGTTCTTCGTAACTTCCTGTAGCACTTGGTACGGGTGCTCAGTGACTGTTGCTCACTGACTGAAAGGTGTAATATCAGTGGAAAAAGAGTGTCATGCCTGGTGACAACTAATTGTTTATAATAGGAAAAATTAATAGTTTACACTCATAATTAGTTCTCTATGCTTTTAATCTTTTTGGTAGTCTAGGCTCTCCTAAGTAAAGTATTTTAAAGGTAACAATTGCAAAGCATTTTTCTAGTCAACTTCATGTAGGCATTTAGAATTAATGTTGGTATTTAAACATTTACTATGTGTAAAACACTATTCTAAGCGCAGGAATCTAGACACAGTAAGAAAAGCCTATTAGTTGATAAATTTCTTCTCTAGAGGTCAGTGCCAGAATGTTCAGTCCATAGGCTATTGAGCCTTTTGCCAGTATTAAATTACTAAAAGGTGATTGCTAATGAATGAACTGTTATTACACTGGGAAATTTCTGGTCTTCACTTTAGACCTTTGTTGCTCATTCCTATAATTCCAGTGATCCCTCTTAACCTGTTCAGTTTTCTAACCACTCTTTCATCTCTACACCCCTCCCAACCTCCCCCCCCCCCAAATAACACTAGACACTTTGCTATTCAGAAGATTCTTAAACAAGATTTACTAATTTCCTTCATTGTCACCTGGCCAACTGATACTTCCTTATCTAGGTTTTACTGATTTATTGTTTCATTGTCCATTAAGTGTGGTTGCCAGTTCTTTATCCCTGGTTTGTATTCTCAAATTCTAAGCCCCTTCAGGGTCAGGGCCAGGGTCCATTCCCAACTCTGTATTCTTTCCGGTGCAGTAAGCACTTAGTAAATAATCTCTATCTCTGTTAACATATGTAGGGGTTGGGGTGTGTGTTTGTGGATATATGAAATGAACTGATTGTTTTGACCTTGTTTTATATTTCTCATGTTGTTTAATATCTCATCTAGGTTGTTGAAACTTTCTGTTGCAGAAGTATCTAGAATTATATCATTCTCCTAGATAATGGTGTACTATAGAGAGGGACTTTGAACTCCTATTCGTAGTACTAGACCAAAATCCTAATGATTAAAAAAAAATCTTCAGAATGCAGTTACACTTTCCATGCCTGATCAACATATATTTTTCATTCATTCATTCAATAGTATTTATTGAGCGCTTACTATGTGCAGAGCACTGTACTAAGCGCTTGGAATGAACAAGTCGGCAACAGATAGAGACAGTCCCTGCCGTTTGACGGGCTTACGGTCTGATCGGGGGAGACGGACAGACGAGAACGATGGCGATAAATAGAGTCGAGGGGAAGAACATCTTGTAAAAACAATGGCAACTAAATAGAATCGAGGCGATGTGCATTTCATTAACAAAATAAATAGGGTAATGAAAATATATACAGTTGAGCGGACGAGTACAGTGCTGAGGGGATGGGAAGGTAGAGGGGGAGGAGCAGAGGGAAATGGGGGGAAGAGAGGGTTAAGCTTCGGAGAGGTGAGGGGCGGGTGGTAGAGGGAGTAGAGGGAGAAGGGGAGCTCAGTCTGGGAAGGTGTCTTGGAGGAGGTGAGTTTTAAGTAGGGTTTTGAAGAGGGAAAGAGAATCAGTTTGGCGGAGGTGAGGAGGGAGGGCATTCCGGGACCGCGGGAGGACGTGGCCCGGGGGTCGACGGCAGGATAGGCGAGACCGAGGGACGGTGAGGAGGTGGGCGGTGGAGGAGCGGAGTGTGCGGGGTGGGCGGTAGAAAGAGAGAAGGGAGGAGAGGTAGGAAGGGGCAAGGTGATGGAGAGCCTCGAAGCCTAAAGTGAGGAGTTTTTGTTTGGAGCAGAGGTTGATAGGCAACCACTGGAGGTGTTTAAGAAGGGGAGTGACATGCCCAGAGCGTTTCTGCAGGAAGATGAGCCGGGCAGCGGAGTGAAGAATAGACCGGAGCGGGGCGAGAGAGGAGGAAGGGAGATCAGAGAGAAGGCTGACACAGTAGTCTAGCCGGGATATAACGAGAGCCTGTAGCAGTAAGGTAGCTGTTTGGAGAGGAAAGGGCGGATCTTTGCGAAATTGTAAAGGTGAAACCGGCAGGTCTCAGTAATGGATAGGATGTGTGGGGTGAACAAGAGAGATGAGTCGAGGATGACACCGAGATTGCGGGCCTGAGAGACGGGAAGGATGGTCGTGCCATCCACGGTGATAGGGAAGTCTGGGAGAAGACCGGGCTTGGGAGGGAAGATGAGGAGCTCAGTCTTGCTCATGTTGAGTTTTAGGTGGTGGGCCGACATCCAGGTGGAGACATCCCGGAGGCAGGAGGAGATGCAGGAGGAGATGCGAGCCTGAAGGGAGGGGGAGAGGACAGGGGCGGAGATGTAGATCTGCGTGTCATCTGCATAGAGATGGTAGTCCAAGCCGTGAGAGCGAATGAGTTCACCGAGGGAGTGAGTGTAAATGGAGAACAGAAGAGGGCCAAGAACTGACCCTTGAGGAACTCCAACAGTTAAAAGATGGGAGGGGGAGGAGGCACCTGCGAAGGAGACCGAGAATGACCATGACCGGCCAGAGAGGTAAGAGGAGAACCAGGCGGTAAGAGGAGAACCAGGAGAGGACGGAGTCCGTGAAGCCAAGGTGAGATAAGGTATGGAGGAGGAGGGGATGGTCGACAGTGTCAAAGGCAGCAGAGAGGTCAAGGAGGATTAGAATGGAGTAGGAGCCATTGGATTTGGCAAGAAGGAGGTCATGGTTGAGGTCATATTTTGCAGGATGTAGATTTAGAATTCAGAAATAATAGTATTTTTCACATATACAATATTTTGTTTGAATTTTAACAACTGTTTGGCTCTTTTTTTTGGCACTTGTTAAGCACTTAAGTAGGAGGGATTATGATGGTTATGTTATCAGTACCTGGATTTCGCCTTTCCATGGCTTGTCTGTGATGTTTCCTTCCTTTTAATGTCTATCAGGTCATGAATTTGTTTTCCTTATGAGTATATGGTACTTCTGTTTAACTTTTGAGATTTCTTAAAAATTAGTACCCTTTTGGCTATACCAGGGTTTATTTGTTTAACTTTGTTTACACTACCTTAATATTGCAAAAGGCATATAAGCACATTAACCTTCATTTTCCCCAGTTGCATTTACATTAGCTTTTGCTGACTTTTCTAATATTTTTAGAATGACTCCTAAAGCATATGTTTCTAAATTTAGCTTTCACCTTTTAATTTGAATATTGCCTGTGAACCTCACATTGTAGGCTAAATTGTAGTTATTTTATTCCTTCCTGTTATGACAAAATACAGATAGCATTCTAGTAACAGCATAACACTTCAAAGTCTTGAATGCTGTTAGTAAATTGCCTCTCAGCCTTTCCTTTTGCTAATCCCGTGAACATTCCTCCTAGATCTTATTTCCCAACCTCATGATCTTCTTTATATCTCTCCAATACTCTTAAATTCTGCATATCCCACTTAAATTATGGAATTTGGGGGCATCCTGTATAGGAAACTAGTCCTTGAAAAGTTGTAGAGCAAAGTTATTTCTGCTGAAACCTATTTCCCTGGTGACTTTCATTATATAATTTGAGTTGAATTCCAGTGGAAGTAGATTTTTGATGCCAAGCTAACTTTCAAATTCAGAATGTGACTGGAGAGTGCCTGTCTGGCTTGTGGGCTCTCACTCCTGGACTAGCTCTTCCAATAATTTAGCATATTCAGAGAAGACACTTTCTACCTTTTTGCTTTTGTTTTCTTCTTCGATAGGCGGGTGCAAGCAGATTAAAAACAGCAGTCACAAATATGCACTCCAACTCTGTTGCCAGGATATAAAGGAAGGCTGAAGCTCCAAGATAGGCTGGGGGAGGCCGCAGACATCCCCCATTACTAATAACACTCTCATTGATTAAACTGTAAGCCTATCATTGGGCAGGGATTGTCTCCTATATGTTGCCGAATTGTACATTCCAAGCGCTTAGTACAGTGCTCTGCAGATAGTAAGCTCTCAGTAAATACTGTTCAATGAATAAATGTGGGTACTGAATTGTTCTAACTTGTTTCATTTTCTGGAAGTTCCATTTAGTGAGTTTATCAGGTTTATGGAGACTTTGAACTTTGGCCATTTTACCTGCTGGACCACTCTATTTTCCCTCTCCTTGGCTGCACTCCACAAGCTGATGTGCTCCTGATGAATAGCTGACTGTCCTGTTGGAAGAAAATGCTGCAGACTCTGAAATTTCACCCGTGTGGAATTGTGGCTGAAAAGAGTCTCTTCTACACTTACCATAAATATATTTGTCATTTTTGCTCGAAGTAGACAATCCTGATGGTGAGATTGACCTACAGGTGTCCAAGTGCCTGAAAAGCTCAATGAGGGATCCCCAGTCTCGAGCAAACTGTCCACACACAAAGGAGTAGTAGTTTGAGTGGTGTCGTGAACTTTCCACTGGGAAGCAACGTGGCCTAGTGGAGAGAGAGGAAGACCTGGGTTCTAATTCCGCCTCTGCCACCCCGTCTGTTTGCAGCCCCTGGCATTATTTTCACTTGTTTCCTTATGATTTCTATGAAGTTTCTGCTCAAAAAGAGAGGCTCCTTTCTTGATTGCTGTGTGCCTGTGACAGTTGACTCCCAGTTTTCAGCTAGGCTACAGCATTGTCTAAGATTTTGTGCTAACCATATAAAGATAGCAGAGAACCTTTCTATTCCCTTGCTTAATCAATCATATTTGTTGAGCACCATATTTATTGGCCACAATGAGAGGGAGTAAACACCTAGATACCAAGAGGGTTGCCAAGAGATGCTAGTGCTTCAGCAACCGGGAAACAAATATAGTCCTCTAGACTGTAAGTTCATTGGGGACAGGGAACATGTCTACCAACTCTGTTATAGTGTACTCTCCCAAGCACTTAGTACAGTGCTCTGCACACAGTAAGCATTCAATAAATACTTCTGTGAGAATATTGGTTCTGATTTCACCATCTGTGGTATTTATTGAGCATTTACTGTGCACAGAGCACTGTACTAAGTGCTTGGGAGAGTACAGTAAACAGTGTAACAGTTGGTAGACATATTACCTGCCCACAACAAGCTTGCAGTCTAGAGGGGGGAGAGAGACATTAATATATAAATCTATAATTTATAGATCATGATTTACAATGTTTTGACTTAAGACATGGCTTTCAGGAAACAATTGTTTCCTAAGGAGGGTTTCCTGTGTCCCTAACTTTCCCTCTAGTATCCCCAAATCAACTTTGTAGCCAAAGTCTTCCTGAACCAGGGAATATTTGGGGCTTACACAATTTCCTTTGGTAATGGGTTCCATATGCTTGTAACTTCCTGAGTTGATTTCTTCTGTTTGTTTTGAATCCACCCTCTCAAGTGCTATAAACAGTAAGGACTAAGTAAATACCACTGATAGATCAAGCTTCCAAGGGTACCCCCTTTCCTGGTGTTGTGGGATTTGGTGAATAGCAATTATTTAGCCGTGAACCCATCCCTGAAGGATCAGGGCAAAGGCAGAGTTCAGTCAATCTGTCATATTTATTGAGCGCTTACTGTATGCGGAACACTGTACTAAGCATTTGGGAGAGTACAATATGACAGAATTGGGAGACACATTTCCTGCCCATAATGAGCTCATAGTCTAGAGAGGGAGGCAGACATTAATATAAATACATTGTGGATATGTACATAAGTGTTGTGGGGCTGAGAGAAGGATGAATAAACGGAGCAAATCAGGGCGATGCAGAAGGGAAGGGGAAAAGAGCGAGGGCTTAGTCAGGGAAGGTCCCTTGGAGGCGTTGTGCCTTCAGTAAGGATTTGAAGGTGGAGAGAGTAATCTAATCGTCTCTCAGATATGAAGAGGGAGGGCGTCCAGGCCAGAGCCAGGACATGGGTGAGAGGTCAGCAGATGAGATAGATGAGATTGAGGTGCAGTGAGTAGGTTGGCATTAGAGGAGCGAAGCGTTCAGGCTGGGTTATAATAGGAAAGCAGCCAGTTGATTGAGTGCTTTAAAGCTGATAGTAAGGAGTTTGATGTGGAGGTGGATGGGCAACCGATGGAGGTTCTTGAGGAGTGGGGAAACGTGGACTGAACGTTTTTGCAGAAAAATGATCCGGGCAGCAGAGTAAAGTATGGACTGGAGAGGGGAGAGACGGGGGCAGTTACCCTGCCTTTCTGCCCTGTTGTCATTCCTAGGCCTGCCTTCGACAGGAAAAGAATGAAGGTGTGGGCTGTGTTAATGTTTAACCTTTTCATCCATAATATGATTCAGAGTTGAAAAATGAATTTACTGGTTTGCTGCTACTTAGAGGAACTTCTTACCTGACAGTTGTGAAGTAAAGTTGGTCACTCTTTCACAGTCAGCCTGCTCTGTGTCATAATTTCATCAATAGTGGATCTGGAAACAGGAATATAGAAAGGGGTAAGAAGAGGTACAGAAGCATAAGCCTGGTCTCTCGGGTTGAAGGACTAGAAATAATATTTCAATAAAGACATAATATTTTAAAAACCTGTCATAACTGCATGGCTAAGGCAGACGTGGAATTAATGCTGCACAGGTGGTAAGAGGAGTAAGCAGCTGAACAACTTTTTCAGCAACATAAATTAAGGTAGCAGTGGGGCCTAGGGGAAAAAGCAGGTACCTGTTTTCTAATTCTAACTTACCTACTTGTCTGCCGCATGATCTAAAGTCATTCATTCAATCGTAATTATTGAGTGCTTACTATGTGCAGAGCACTGTACTAAGCACTTGGAATGTACAATTTGGCAACAGAAATAATTCCTGCCAACTAATGGGCTCACAGTCTAAACGGGACCTTAATCAAGTCACTATAACTTCTGTGCCTCATTTACTTCATCTGTAAAATGGGGATTAAGACTGTGTGTCCTGTGTGGGGCAGAGACTGTCCAACCCAGCTGTTTTGTATCTACCTTCGTGCTTAGTACAGTGCCTGGCACATAGTAAGTGCTTAACAAATACTACTAAAAAAAGAAAAGTGACCCTTCCCTTCCAGTGGAAATCTTGAAAGAAAGATGAGAGGGGGAAGAGGCAGACTAGGAGGACAAGGTGAGACTCAGGTGAACAGCTCCACCTCAGTGACCTCTGAGAGGAATCACTCACTTCGTAATTTCCCCCTCCCACCGCCAATTCAGAGCACTTTTTCAACCAAAATCGCCATCTGCCACATTTGATGTGTAACAGTTTGCCCTGAAGTGGATTGTCAGTCATGCATTGAGCTTTTTGATTAAAAAGGCATCTTTGGTACTTTACGCTTTGAATCTGAAGGACACTCATATAACAGTAAACTGTATGCAGTTGACTTCTTGTATGGGGTAAATTTGCCTAAAGGCCAGTAGGTGAATGGCTATTTGCATAACTGTCAATGGCCATTGATTTTAGTTTATTCTGCTACTAGCCCTCCTCCTGACTCGTCTGCTCAACTGTATATATTTACATTACCCTATTTATTTTGTTAATGAAATGTACATCGCCTTGATTCTATTTAGTTGCCATTGTTTTTATGAGATGTTCTTCCCCTTGACTCTATTTATTGTCATTGTTCTTGTCTGTCTGTCACCACCGATTAGACTGTAAGCCCATCAAACGGCAAGGACTGTCTCTATCTGTTGCCGACTTGTTCATTCCATGCGCTTAGTACAGTGCTCTGCACATAGTAAGTGCTCAATAAATACTATTGAATGAATGAATGATTCCAAAGCCAGAAACTAGCTAAATTTTGTCTCCTTTTAGCATCAACCCTTCCTTGTCGGATTGAGATTCTTTCTGATCATAGGAGTCTTATTGGGGACAGTCTCCAACCAAACACAGATGATCTCCAAGGAGAGGGGCTGGGTGGTGAAAAAGCCTAAACGGCTCTCTGTTTATCTGGTAATTATGCTGTCCTTAAGGTTTGTTGGATAGGCTTTGAGGTAGGAATAGTGGTATGTCGCTCCAAAATTATTAGTTTTTTCTGCGGTACAATTGTTGCTAATAGTTCAAGTGTAGTTGGCCTTATGCAGTTTGGGGCCCGAAATGGAGGCATAATTCCCAGAAAAACAAATGCTTAATCTCATTTCGGACAGTTATTGAAAGGTGCCTCCTGGATCTTACTCAGTACTTGTTTCATATGGACTAAAGGGCTTTATTGGGCAAAGGTTACAAAGTCTCTTGAAATCTTGGGAATAAAGGTTCCCCCTAAATATCTGTAGCGTGGACACCTCACACAGTGGGTAGGTGGTTGGAAAGAGGAGGGTCCAGAAGTAGGGATAATATGTCTATTGGGCCTAAATCATTAGTGAAGGTTTCTGCCAGATGAATCTCCTAGTGTGTTTTATGAGGTGGACTGGCTCAGCAAGAATTCTGAAAATAGCTGGCTGATGTGGGTGTTGAAGACCGCAGCGACTACTCTGACAACCAAGCCTACCAGTCTTTGGTGCTATGGCACAGCCCAAGCATTATACACTGTGGTCACTTTGGCTGTAAATTGATCCACTGATGGTATTTGAGCATTTACTGTTGGGAGAGCACTGTAGTAAGCACCTAGGAGAGCAGAGTACAATACAAATGGATTTTGTAAATACAAGAATTTCATTTATAAAATCCATATGCTTAGCAGCATGCTGCATCCCTGCTGACTCACTCACTGCACCCCTCTGCACCAGCAGGAATCTGAACAGCAAAGATGATGCTGATCAAGCCACTTGGACTAGCATAAATTCTCTGGTACATGTTCTCAGTCCCCAAGTCGTCGCGGCTGAACTCGCCTACTTTCAGTTTTATGGTTCGGTCACTTGCATATGGATTTTAAGATGTGTTAACATTGGTTCCACAAAATGTCAGCCTTCCCGAAGCATTCGTCGCTCAGTACACGTCTCTCCGCTCCTCAAACTCCAGTGGTTGCCCATCTCCCTTTGCATCCAGTCGAAGCTCTTTACCATTGGCTTCAAGCCTCTCCACCAGCTTTCTCCAATTGACTGTCAGCTCTCTTCACCTGTTATTCCTGAGTTTTCAGTTTTTGCTCCTCCCAAGCTCACTCTGTAAGTCAACCCGGCTCTCAACAGGGAATGTATCTGTTTATGGTTGTATTGTACTGTCCCAAGTGCTTAGTACAGTGCTCTGCACACAATTAGCACTCAATAAATACGATTGACTTACTGGCCCATCCCCAGTCCCTTGCCCGCATTGTTAGAGAAGCAGCGTGGCTCAGTGGAAAGAGCATGGGCTTTGGAGTCAGAGGTCATGAGTTCGAATCCCAGCTCTGCCACTTGTCAGCTGTGTGACTGTGGGCAAGTCACTTAACTTCTCTGTGCCTCAGTTACCTCATCTGTAAAATGGGGATTAAGACTGTGAGCCCCATGTGGGACAACCTGATTCCCCTGTGTCTACCCCAGCGCTTAGAACAGTGCTCTGCACATAGTAAGTGCTTAACAAATCCCAACATTATTATTATTGTCAGGGCCTGGAACTCCCTTCCCCACTGGGAGCTCTCAAGCCACACTTCTCCCCATCTTCAAAGACTTCTTAAAAATAAAAGAGAACCCCCACCGCAACCAAAACACCCTACCTCCTCCAGGAAGTCTTCCCTGATTAATTCCCAACACCTCCTGTCATGTCAAGCCCACTGCCACCTCTGGCACTTATGAATGTGTTCATACCCATCCTCAGCACATATGCACACATCTATTCCTTTATGCATTCAGTCCTTCTGCTATTTCATCATGACAAGATTGTTCTACTCTATCTGATCTTTCTTCTTTCTGGTGCCTACTATTTAAAATATTTTTTGGTCCGTCTCTCCACGTTATGTTGTATGCTCCTTTGCGACCAGGAATATGAGTTTTTCTCCTGTTGTATTTCCTCAAGGGCTTAGTATGATGTTCAGCACTCAGGCTTTCAGAAAATAAAATGACTATTATAATTTACTCCTAAAATTGTAAAATATGCTGCTCATTTGTAGGGATTGGTTTTCTAGAATGGACATATGGTTTTCCAAACATTTATCAAGCATTCAGCATTAAAAAAGAATATTATTTACAATTAAGTCACTTGCAAATGGGTACATTTTTGCCATTCTTGCAATTGGAAAATTCAGAAGGCACCTACAGAACTCATGTCCCCTCCTCCATGTTTAAACCTTCTGAGACTAATATTTGAAGGTTAAATTAAAAATGAATAAACCTTTGACTACTGCTAAGTATATACTTGCCAGGATATAAAAGCTATTGTATTGTGCAGTGCTTGATACACAGTAAGCGCTCAAGAAATACTGTTGATTGATAAACATGATGATGATGCATTTTAAGTTTCTGTTGTGGTTAGTGTACAATATAGACAGGAATCAAATGAGCAGATATTGAAAGCTTATTTCTCCATGTACTAAGTAGCAAAAAACCCAGCTTTAAAAATGTGAAAAGGTGGTCATTTTATGTAATTTATATGATTGATGTGCTTTTATGGATTGAACAGACCAGCTTTTTGTGTGTTTGTCAATCAGTGGCATTTATTGAGGGCTTAACTGAGTGCAGAGCACTGTTGAGAAGCAGCGTGGCCCAGCGGAAAGAGCACGAGCTTGGAGTCTATTTATTGCCATTGTTCTCGTCTGTCCGTCTCCCCCAATTAGACTGTAAGCCCGTCAAACGGCAGGGACTGTCTCTATCTGTTGCCGACTTGTTCATCCCAAGCGCTTAGTACAGTGCTCTGCACATAGTAAGCGCTCAATAAATACTATTGAATGAGTCAGGGGATGGGGGTTCTAATCCTGTCTTTGCCACATGTCTGCTGTGTGACCTTGGGTAAATCATTTCACTTGTCTGGGCCTCAGTTACCTCATCTATAATGTGGAGATTAAGACTGTGAGCCCCATGTGGGATAGGGACTGTGTCCAACCCATTTACCTTGTATCTACCCCAACGCTTAGAACAGTGTTTGGCACATAGTAAGTGCTTAACAAATACCACAATTATTATTATTATTATCACTAAGCCCTTGGGAGAGTACAATACAGTCGGTAGACATGATCTCTGCCCTACTGAAGCTTACAATGTATTAGGGGAGTCAGACCTTAAAGTAGATTACACATAGGGGGAACAGTAGAGTATGAGGATAGGTACAGAAGTGTTGTGGGACTGGGAATGCGGGGGAGCATCAGCTTACTAAAGAGGTACAAATCCAAGTGATGGGTTGATGGGCAGGATGGGTTTCAGACAGCCATTCTGAGGCAGAAGGCCTTAGAGAGGCCAAAGAGGCAGAAAGGATAGATGGCGAGTAAGGAAAATGAAGGTGTAGACTGTGAGCCCGTTGTTGGGCAGGGATTGTCTCTACTGTTGCTGAATTGTACATTCCAAGCGCTTAGTACAGTGCTGTGCACACAGTAAGTGCTCAATAAATAAGATTGAATGAGTGAATGGAAGACCTCTTGGAGATGTGATTCTAGTAGGGTTTTGAAGACGAATCTGTCTGGGCATCTGTCAGCTCTGTGAATCCTTCGGCGGGGTTGGCTTACGACTCCATAAGGAGGTGCGGCCCCTGTGATTGACATATACCATGGGATGAATATGGAACATAGTCATATTTTCGAGTGTTTCCGTATTTTTATTTGCCCATCTGATGCTAAAGATTTCTATAACGTTAAACAAAAATCATGAACAGTATATGTGTTTTTGTATATTTTTTTATATGTGGACTCTAGGGAACATTAAAAGTTTGTACAATATTTGTAGTTTTGAAAAGCATCTCTTTTGAAGGCACTCCTTCCCTCCTAGAGGAGTGCAGTACCCCTATGAATGGGGGTAGGGAGCACAGTTAGCACTCCCCTTCTTTGATTTTTAGCATTGACTTTACTGTGAGGAAGAAGGCAGTGATAAACCATTTCCATAGCTTTACCAAAAAAACCTCTCTGGATTCACTACCAGAACGATTGCAGATAGAGGTGGGGCTTTGTGGGAGAGATGCGTCCATGGAGTCGCTGTGGGTCGGAGGCGACTCGACAGCATAAGACAAGAATATGATGAAATAGAGGTGGAAGTCCCTTGAGCTGGAAAGCTTGCCGCCTCCTAGGTTGAATGATTTGTGAGTGCACCTACTCTCAAAGGCTTCTGGAATGGGGCGTGTTTGAGTAAATGACTGATTACATATGTTACTGGGGTTCCCATACACTCAGCAGCATCTAAAACACACCTAATATCCTAATCCTTGATCGGCAACAAAGGTAATTACAAGTTACATAAGCACACTTTCCATATGATCTTCCTGAACTTTAGCTCCGTTTGCTTCAAGCTTCCCATTGTTTTTAATTCTGCTTGCCCCAGTCTGCTGGCAACAAGCAATTACTCTCATTGAAGAATATGATACTAGCCGTCTCCTCCTTGGGGTGAGGGATGTGTGGTCCCCAAACCTGGACTTTGTTTTCCAAAGACAAAAATCCATACCCTTGGAAAGGATAGCAAAAAGAAACAAGCTTTACCACCTCCTTGTGGTTGTCTCCTACAGACTAGTAATTAGTCTGATTACCTAAGGATCTCAGTCACAGGCACTGAATGTCTGCCTCACCATTTCCACAGACGCTTCTGATTCTGAGGGTACAGGGTGTTGGACTACCAAGAAATCAGAGATGACCATGAATTCCTTATCTAGGCCCTGTTGAATTTACCTTAGGAGTCTCCTAGTCCCCTAGCTTATGTGTATTTTGGAAAAGGTAAATCCACCACTCCCTGCCTGCCTGGCTGAAATAAGAACTTTTTTTAGTTCTAAACCAGAAACTTCATTGCACTGGTTTTAAGTTTCCAGAAGAAGGGGGAACTTGGCTGTTTGAAACCCATTCTCAGGAATCTCCCTGTCTTTAAAGGACAGTCATTTTAGGAAATGAAAAATTCCAGGAGAAGTCTCTATAACCTGACTCTTCCCAGATGACACTGTCTCCCCCGCCACTTTCTCCTGAGGGGGCTTCATCTTCTCCTAGTCTCCAAGACATACTGGGTAAAGGGGAGGAGTTGAGCTCTTGTTTCCTAATGCCTCTTTCACAGCACCTTCCCTCCCCACCTCCCCCTTCCCCATTCCTCTCCTTCCCTTCGTTTGAAACCCACATCATCCACCTTGACCATCCACTCCAATTGCTGGTTGCCATCATTTACTTCACCTCCAACTTTCTGAACCATTTTGCTCCCTTTTTAACCTTCTCTTTTTCTCCATCTCTACACTGGTCTTTGGGGACTTCAGTATCCACATCATAATAATGGCATTTGTTAAGCGCTTACTATGTGCCAAGCACTGTTCTAAGCATTGGAAGGGATACAAGGTAATCAGGTTGTCCCGCTGGGGCTCACAGCTTAATCCCCATTTTACAGATGAGGTAACTGAGGCACAGAGAAATGAAGTGACTTGCCCAAAGTCACACAGCTGACAGGTGGTGGAGCCGGGATTAGAACCCATGACCTCTGACTCCCAAGCCCGTGCTCTTTCCACTGAGCCATGTTGCTTCTCCAATTAATGGAGAATTCCAACATGAATGATCGCGATGACCTTCCCGCTTCCTGTTTCCTTTCATTCCTCAACTCTGCCAACCTCCTGCTCTACTCTACCTTACCGATTCACCAACTTGATTTTATCAACTCTAACCCTGCCAACTCTTGTTTTATTATATTCTCCCAAGTGCTTAGTTCAGTGTTTTCCACACAGTAAGCGCTCTATAAATACGATTGAATGAATGAACTCTGAAATTCTTCTGTCTGAGCACAACTTCCTCACCTGTCTTCACTCCCTTTACCCTTTCCTCTTAAAAACCATTTTTCATCCTTTTAACCCTTTTTATTGCTCTTGCAGAGTGAAAGTGAAGGAAAGTGTAGGAGACAGAATCTCAGCTCACAGGGAGCTTACAGTTTAATGGAAGAGACTGACACATAATTTTCTGAGAGGAAAAGTAGATTATGTAAATACACATGTACAAAAGTGAAATAGGAGTCCTTGAGTACAAAATTGCCGAGGTGATTTTTGGGAGGCTCTAACTTGAGAAGAAAAATGTAATTGGGAAAATTTCCTGGAGGAGATGAGATTTTAGAAGCCTTTTGAATATGGGGAGAGCTGAGTTCTGGTGGATTTGGTGGGGAGGGAGTTCCAGGTATGCTCCAGAGGTCGGAGAGGGAAACAAGATACATTAAGGAGAGCTTGTGAGGAATGAAGACTGTGAGCTGGGGTGCAGTAGGACCAAAGAGTGGCTTGGTAAAAGTGGCGGCTGGAGGGGAAGTTAGCTGATGGAGTGCCTTCAAACCCACCGTCAGGAATTTCTCTTTGCAGAGGAATGGGTAAGCAATGAACGTTTTTGGAGAATGGAAAGATGTTTGTGGAATGACATTTTAAAAAGATTATTTGGGCAACAGAGTGAAATATGGACTAGGAAGGGATGAGGCTGGAAGCAGGGAGACCAGTGAGAAAACTGAGAGAGTAGTCAATTCAGGATATTACTAGTACCTGGACCCAGGGAGGTGCCCATTTGGGTAGAGAGGAAGGGACAGATGTGGGAAATGAATACTTGGGCGGTGCTGTGGGATCCAGGTAAGTCATTTTGCAGTATAGGGGAGAGGAGAGCATTTTTGAAAGCCAGAGTGGAAGGAGCCATCAGAGAGCGAGCCATCATGACAGGCAGGGAGGAAGAAGAGTGGACACAAGTACTTTTAGAAGGTGAGGGGTGGAGTTAGGGTTACAGATGGGGGTAGAGTTTGATCTCAAGCCAGTGATCGCTACTTGAGAGATGGCTGAGAAGGATTTCATTCATTCATTCATTCAATCATATTTATTGAGTGCTTACTGTTTGCAGAGGAATGTACAATTTGGCAACAGGTAGAGGCAATCCTTGCCCAACAATGGGCTCACAGTCTAAAAGGGGGAGATAGACAGCAAAACAAAACTGAGAGAGTTTATATTGGGGTGGAAGCAGGCTGGGGGAGCTGAGGGGAGAACTTTGGGGAACTGGTTTCAATTTTGCTAAAATAAGTCGGTCTTCAGGGGCCGGAGTTGGAGTGGAGGGAGTCCAAAGGACTTCAGAAGGAAATTTAAAGGTTTGAACTAATTGGTGGTGGTGATGGAAGTTGGTGAGATAGAAGTGTTGGGGTTTTTTTTAAATGGTATTTAAGTGCTTACTCATCTAGTGTACCAGGTATTGTACTAAACTCTGGGGTAGGTACAAGCTAATCAGGTTGGACACAGTCCTTGTCCCACACAGGGCTCAGTCTCAATCCCCATTTTACTGCTGCGGTAACTGAGTCACAGAGAAGGCCAAGGTCACACAGCAGGTAAAGTGGCAGAGCTGGGGTTAGAGCCCAGAGCTCTCTGATTTTCAGGCCTGTGTTCCATCTGCTAGACAGCATTGCTTCTCTAAGTTATGTTGGTGTGAAGAAGAAAGGGCTTGAAGAAGCAGAAATTGGCCTAATGCCTGGATTTCTGGCAACAGTGTTTTGAAGCACTAGTGCAGGAGTGGAGGAAATGTTCTGTAGGGGTGATCCAGGGCTGGGGAGTTGTGGGGGTTGTAGAGGGTAAAGTTGAGACTGGAATTTTGCATCATAGAAGGCGAGGGAAGTTAGAAGTCCAGTTGGTACATGATAGTTTGGGATAACACAGTAAGTGCTCAATAAATATAATTGAATGAATGAATGAATAACTGGGTTGTGGGATGGGAGAGGCTGGAAATTGGAAGTCTCTACAGAACAGTTTTATCAGGAGCAGGGATATGAGAGAAGTTTTAGATTAGGAGGTTGTCTGAATGTAATATTTTGCAGTTGGTGAGGTTTGAAATGGTGCAGACATGTGATGATGAGATCAAAGTGTGTATGCAGCGTGCCTGATGGAAAGAGCATGAGCCTGAGAGTCAGGAGACCTGTGCCACTGACCTGCTGCTTGACCTTGGGCAACTCATGTAACCTCTCTGTGCCTCACTTTCCTCATCAGTAAAATGGGGGTATGATACCTACTCTCCCTACCTCTTAGATTGTGAGCCCTGTGGAAACAGGGCCTGGTTCTTATCTGATTATCTTGCATATATCCCAGCTCTTAGAGTGTTTGGCCCATTGCAAATGTATAATTATTATTATTATTATTGTTGTTGTTATTAGGCTCCTTTCCACTTTCTCAGCAAATTTTATTTTAAATGTGATGATGAGAATCGGACATACTGCAGTAAAGGTCTAACCAGTCTATAGTATAATGAAAGGATTACTACACTCTTGTTGCTGTTAATGCATTCTAGAACTAGTCTCAACTGGTTTTTTTTTAACAATAGAGAATTTATATTTACTTACATGTTTTTGTTTTTTTTAAATTCACTTTTAGGCGCTGTATCACTTAAGAACCTTGAAATTAAAGAAAATGCTTTGGTAAGCTTTGAAAATGCAAAATTGGGACGAGGTTAATGGATGTAGTGATATTTAGTCAGTTTTGGAAATGTAATGATTTCTGATTTATCGCTCAAGTAAATTGTGGTTTACTGAACAATGAAGTTGATCTTGCTTTTAAAATGTGTTTTATCCAGTCATGCTGTAGGGCCAGAGTTTCTCCTCATGATATTTCAGTGATTTCACCTTTTGACTTTTACAGCATTAGCACATTTAGTTTACATTGAAAACCTAAGCTTGAGAAACAGCAAGGCCTAGTTGATAGAGTATCAGCCTGAGAGTCAGAAGGACCTGGGTTCTAATCCCAACTCTGCCACTTGTCTGCTGTGTGACCTTGGGCAAGTCACTTCACTTCTGTCTGCCCCAGTTACTTCATCTCTAAAATGGGAATTAAGACTGTGAGCCCCATGTGGGACATGGACTGTGTCCAACATGTTTAGCTTATGTCTACCCCAGGGCTTAGTGCAGTGCCTAGCACGTAACAAATACCATTTAAAAAAACAAACAAACCTGAACTGATGTCTTCATTCTTGAAGCAGCGTGGCTCAGTGGAAAGACCATGGGCTTTGGAGTCAGGGCTCATGAGTTCGAATCCCAGCTCTGCCACTTATCGGCTGTGTGACTGTGGGCAAGTCACTTAACTTCTCTGTGCCTCAGTTCCCTCATCTGTAAAATGGGGATTAAGACTGTGAGCCCCACGTGGGACAACCTGATTCCCCTGTGTCTACCCCAGCACTTAGAACAGTGCTCGGCACATAGTAAGCGCTTAACAAATACCAACATTATTATTATTATTATTAATAATAATAATTGTGGTATTAAAGGCCTACTATGTGCCAAACACTGTATTAATTGCTAGGTTGGATACAAGCAAATAGGTCTACCTGTAGAAGTTAGGAAAACATTTTTTAGTCTTCAGCTTCATATTGCTAGACTAAAGTGAAGAGAGACTATATGAATGTGGTTTCTGCCTATGGGAATCTCCAAATTATAGATATTTCTTCTTGTAAGTAACCGTAAATTCTCATTGGTCATGTTGTAAAAGATAGATCTAACAGCTGACTAATTTTTCATGTCACCAGTAGGCAGTTGATAATCGAGCTCAGACATTGTTCACTTTTTAAAAAGATAATTTTTTTATTCATCCTTAAAAAATGAGTTTTGAAAAGTAACTTTGGCTTAAATAATTCAATATTATTCAATTTTGAAGGAAAATCATAGTTTCAGGGTTAGCTGTCTCCCACTCATTGTGTTTTCCGTTAGTACTCATGGTAAATGAAAACGGGCCTTTAGTAAAAAAAAACAAAAAAAACAAAAAAAAAAAAACCCCAAAAAACAGGGCTTTAGGATTGGGAAGGAACAAATAATGTAACTTTCATTCAATGCTGAAATATGTTTTTGTTCTCTGCAGAGTCAGTTGGATGTGCCTTTTAAAGTTAAAGCTGGACATATACGTAAGTTGAATCTGGCAGTGAAACACATTTGAATACCAAAAGCATGAACACTTTTATGTATGGGGCCTACACATGTTCTTATAGAGGATTTTAATCATCAGTTAAAATTGCTATAGGTAGTGCCCAGTCGTAATCCAATTTTAAGATGTACTAGGGACAGTCACATTTATTCAGTCATTCAATAGTATTTATTGAGTGCTTACTATGTGCAGAGCACTGTACTAAGTGCTTGGAATGTACAAATCAATAACAGATAGAGACAGTCCCTGCCCTTTGACGGGCTTACAGTCTAATTGGGGGAGACAGACAAAAACAATAGCAATAAATGGCAGATGGCACCAGATGGCTCGAGGGTAACACTAATCCCGGGCGAGGTGGCCACCGGCCAGCTCCCCACTCACTTGACGGCCCCCACGTCCTCGGCGTAGCGTTGCATTTCCTCCCGGGCCCACTCTTCTCGCAGCTCCCGCTGCAACTCCTCGATCTTCTTGCTCTCCGCCTCATGCTTCTGCTCTGCCTTCCACACCTTTTCCACATTGCAGAGCCTCTGGGGGTGCCAGCTCTTCTTCAGATTCAGGTCTCCCCCACCCATGATGGCGACGGCCCCTCAGGCCCCCCAGGCCCCGGGGGCAGGGGGCAGGAGCAGGACCGGCCATTGCCTGATATATTGGAATAAAGAAAATGAAAGTCCAATTGAATATTAAAGTTTAGTTTCCAAAATGTACTAGAGAGCTAAGAATTTACAAAAGTGGGCTAACTGTGTATGTGTGTGGTATTGATATCCCATGTCAATACTGGGTGAGACTGTCCGGCTAGATGAAGAACGGCTCAGGAGTGGGTGATGGATGTACCTTGTTTTGGAGAGCCCTTCCCTCATTGGCATGGGAAGTGGTTTTGCAATCTGACAGTGGCTGGGCTCAGGCCCTCCAAATATGCCCAGACTGAGAAGTGACCATCTGGTGAAAAAGCATTACCTCCCTGAAACAGCCCTTATCCAACATATTCCCCGCTCTGATGCTCCCGTTGTGTACCCACCAACCCCGTACTAAATCACTCCGTGTCATATTCCACAACGGCTTAATAATAATAATAATAATGTTGGTATTTGTTAAGCGCTTACTATGTGCCGACCACTGTTCTAAGCGCTGGGGTAGACATAGGGGAACCAGGTTGTCCCACGTGGGGCTCACAGTCTTAATCCCCATTTTACAGATGAGGGAACTGAGGCACAGAGCAGTTAAGTGACTTGCCCACAGTCACACAGCCGACAAGTGGCAGAGCTGGGATTCGAACTCATGAGCCCTGACTCCAAAGCCCATGCTCTTTCCACTGAGCCACGCTGCTTCTCCAACTTGGGCGAGAGCATAACGGCGTTTGCCTCGCTGAGCGTCAGCGATATTCTTTTCCGTAACAGAACGCATTTGCTATCGCTGCCAGCTGTCTCACAGTGTGAGCTACTGGGCATTGGGGCATTGGGTGAGAGTGTGTGATTGAGCTGAAGGCAAACCATCACTACCGCATAAAGAACTCAATCTCTTTTTCCCTTTTCTCTCAGCCTGAAAGTCCTGTGAAACGTAAATAGCCCTAATCTGATCTCTTGCTGAAACTACATCCTCCCTCTGGCTTAGAATGCCCTCCCACTTCATAGCCTACAGATCACCACTCTCTCCACTGTCAAAAGCCCTACAGAATCTTATCTCCTCCAAGAGGCCTTCTCTGACTAAGCCCTCACTTCTCTGTCTAAGCCCTCCCTTCTGCATCATCTGTGCATTTGGATCTGTACCGTTTAAGCTCATTGATATTCATTCATTCATTCATTCAATAGTATTTATTGAGCGCTTACTATGTGCAGAGCACTGTACTAAGCGCTTGGGATGAACAAGTCGGCAACAGATAGAGACAGTCCCTGCCGTTTGACGGGCTTCCCCCCAACCCCCCAGCACTTATGTAAATACTCATCTGTAATTTATTTAAATGTTTGTCTCTCCTTCTGGTCTTGTAACAATAATAATATTAGTATTTGTTAAGGGCTTACTATGTGCAGAGCACTGTTCTAAGCACTGGGGGAGATACAGGGTAATTAGATTGTCCCACGTGAGGCTCACAGTCTTCATCCCCGTTTTACAGATGAGGTCACTGAGGCCCAGAGAAGTGAAGTGACTTGTCCACAGTCACACAGCTGACTAGTGGCAGAGCCGGGATTCGAACACATGACCTCTGACTCCCAAGCCCGGGATCTTTCCACTGAGCCACGCTGCTTCCCGTAAGCTCCTTGTGGGCAGGGATTGTCTCTATTCTTTTGTAGTGCACTCTCCCAAGCACTTAATACAGTGCCATGCTTATCGTGGATTGATTGACTGATTGGTTGCATAACTCTTGTAATTCCAAAATAGAGGAGGGCCTATTACATGGGCAATCATATAAAAATTCAGTCCAGCAATAAGGGGAGCAGGAGAAGAAAGAGAAAGGAAGAGAAAAAGTGGGGGAGAAGACGAGAAAGCTAAAAGGGCCCTTGGGCCTGCATCTGTTTTGTAGCTCTTGTCCAAGTTTTGCACATACTAGGCACTCAATAAATTAACCTCTTCTTCTTCTCCTACCTGGAGATAAGTGGACTCCCTCTATAGGCATAGGCCTGTGTCGATGGAGTTAACACATTCTGACCCTTCTTTTCTTCCTACTCCAGCCACTGCTTACAAAGATGATCTTTTATTTTGGAGGAGTTAAGGGGGAGAATTTACGTGGTGGAGGTAACCATGTAAAATGTACTTGGTCCCATCGTGCAAGGGCTTCTCCTTTTGACACTCACATTCATGGATGCAGTCTCACCATTAGCAGTGTTGTTTTTAAATTGAGGGACAACTCTATAAGGTTAGAGAAGAAAGTGTGTCCAGATCCTTAGAACAAAGACAGACAACTTCCAGCCCTTGTCCTGGCTTCCTTTTCATTTCAAGAGTAGGGCTCAACATTTAGAAATCCCCTGTGGCCTGGGCTTAACCCTAGAACATAGTTGTGACAGTTCTAATCTAATTCTGGCCTTGGAGTGAGGCTCATTCTTGTTCTAATCAACAGTGCTTTTGACTGCTTGGAACAGAACAAGACACTATGTGTTTGGGGACGTTCAGTGGAACTATAAGTGCCAGTTCCTTCTTGGGGAACTTTTGTTTATCTAAATGGAGTTACAACCTAATCTTGTAGTTGTACCAGAACATCAGGGATACGGCTGAGCCCTGTGCTGGAGGTGAGCTTGTTCTGACTCTGGTGTCCCAGCGACTCCTGTCCTTCAGCTTCTACCTTTTAAACTAGAAGTTGAGGGCATGGGAACATATGAGCTAGAAGAGGTTTCTGTTTGGGCTGGAGAATTCTCCATCCTAGTTGCTCAATCTGCCCTGGAAAGATGGGAAGATTACCCACCATCTCTATTTAACGAAAACCAGTTACAAAGGGTTTTAATAATTAAAATGATGATGTTTGATATGTGTCAAGCACTGTTTTAAGTGCTGGGGTAGTTACAAGTTAATCAGGTGGACAAAGTCCATGGCCCACATGGGGACCACAGTCTTAACCCCAGTTTTACAGATAAAGTAACTGAGGCACAGAGAAGTGAAGTGACTGGCCCAAGGTCAAACAGCAGGCATGTGGCAGAGCCGGGATTAGAACACAGGTCCTCTGACTCCCAGGGCCGTGCTCTTTCCACTAGGCCACGCTGTTTCTCTGTCACTTTTTTTTCCTCTTTTTGGTTATTTTTAGTATTTCGTTACTAAAAGACTCTTCTACTGTACAGTGGAATAATTTGTTGAATCCTATGACAATTGGGGAATAGATGATGGAGCCCAAAGAGTTTGACAAAACATGCTGGTATATTTGATTTAGTTCTTGTTGCCAGGTTTATGCGGTTGGGAAACAGGTGTACCAGGTTCTCTAATGTTTGCAAGTTATTGTACAAGTATTGAGTAGGATTTGATAGTTGGGTATTCATGGTAAATTTTTTGCAGTTATATGAGATTATTAAGGAGTTGGGAAAATTTATTGACGTAATCTAAAAGTAGTGATGGTCTGTGCACTTGAGTCCTCATCCCCTAAGCACTTAAGTACTCACCCTCAACCCTCACAGTGCATCTGTTCATCTCTTTAAGCTCTGAAATTTCCCCCTGCCTATAATGTATTTCAGTGTCTGTCTCTCCCACTAGATTGTAAATTCTAGAGGGAAGAGATCATATCTACCTACTAGATTGCATTCTCCCAAATGCATAGTGCATTGGTTTGCTTACAGTAAGCGTCTGATAACTGCAATTTATTAATTGAAGCCAGGAAGTGCCTTAAATAGTCAATGTAAAATCTTGAAAAAAAAAGTTTGCCAAGTTTTCATCGGTGCCGATTACAATATTATGTCTTTTGTTGTATTCTCTGCTCCTTGACAGCAATAGGATCGTTTTAATGTTTTGTGTTCTTTTTCATACAGACAAACTTAACCTGGCAATTCCATGGACAAACCTTTATACTCAACCAGTTGAGGCAGTTTTGGAAGGAATTTATTTGCTCATTGTGCCTACAGCCAGTAAGTTGAATTTTGATAAAAAAATAATTTTAATTCATTGTCACCTTTTTAACTGTAAAATTAGTCATCTTTGCCTGTGGAGGGGGGTGGCGTGATCTAGTGGACAGAGCATAGGCCTGGGAGTCAGAAGGACCTGGCTTCTCATCTTAGGCAAGTCACTTCACTTTTCTGGGCCTCAGTTACCTTATCTGTAAAATGGGGAATAAGTGTGTGAGCCCCATGTGGGACATGGACTGGGTCCAACCTGATTACCTTGTGTCTACCTCAGCGCTTAGAACAGTGCCTGGCACATAATAAGCGCTTAACAAATACCATACAAAAGTTATAGTTAATAATGATTATTCCTAGAATGTTGTGCCTGAGTATTTGAGATTTGGAAGCATGCAAAATGTATTTGTTGTGTTTTTCAATGAATAAAGCAAATACTTTTACCTTTCTCATAGGGGTATTTTTTTTAAAAAAACACCCATTTTAAGGATTAAACACCTGAAATTAACTTTTCTGGATGTCCTTTCTTTCCTATATATAGGCATAAAATATGATGCTGAAAAAGAAGAGAAACAAATCCAAGAAGCAAGGCAAAGGGAACTAAGTAGAATAGAAGCAGCAAAACAGAAAATGGCTGATAAAGGTAAGAGTCCAACAGAAAATATAAAGAACCCTTGATGTGTTACCAGTAGTTTTCCCCTTTCCCTGACAGTGTTACTTATCTTTGTACTCATACACAGGTTTAAAATGACGTGTGAGCAGTTCATAATGATAATGACGGTATTTGTTAAGCGCTTACTATGTGCCAAGCACTGTTCTAAGCACTGGGGTAGATGCACAGTAATCGAGTTGTCCCACGTGGGGCTCACAGTCTTAATCCCCATTTTACAGATGAGGTAACTGAGGCACAGAGAAGTTAAGTGACTTGCCCAAAGTCACACATCTGATAAGTGGCAAACCCAGGATTGGAACCCATGACCTCTGACATATCAATTCCAGTTTCTAATTTAGAAATGGCCATGCCCTTTCCAATCTTCCCTTCTGAAAAACCCACCTCCTCCAGAAGGTCTTCCCCAAGTACTTCCCACTGCCCTTGGTCATGCCACCCCAAAGCCACCTTTGGCAAGTCTTTATATATTGATGTATGAACTCTATTCTTCTGCCTTTTCCATTCGCTCACTATTGCTGCTTATATCTGTCTTCCCTCCTGTTCCTACTATTGGTATTCAATTTATATCTGTCTTTTTCTCCCGTTAGATTGTACGTTCCTTGAGAGCAGGTACTTGGTCTTTTATAATACTCTTCTAAACTAGTACAGCACTGTGCAGAAATCAATAGTATTAAGCTCTTACTGGGTGCAGAGTACTGTAAACCCTTAAAAGATTACCATTGAGTTAGTAGAGAACAATCCCCACTTTCAAGGAGTACAAAGGAGCTTAATAAATAATAATCATATTTATGGTATTTGTTAAGTGCTTACTACGTGTCAGGCACTGTACTAAGCGTTGGGGTGGATCCAAGCAAATCAAGTTGGACAAAGTCCCTGTCCCGCATAGGGCTCACAGTCTCAATCCCCATTTTACAGATGAGGTAATCGAGGGACAGAGAAATGAAGTGACTTGCCCAAGGCCACACAGCAGACAAGTGGCTGAGCCAGGATTAGAAGCCGTGACTTTCTGACTCCCAGGCCCATGATCTATCTACTATGCCATGCTGCTTCCCCAACTGATAATCTTGGTGCACTCGTGGGCTTAGTGTCATTATTGGTAGTGATAGTAATGCTATTTATCGAGCACTCCCTGAGTTAGACTGAGTGTCTGTTAGACTGAAAGCCCCTTGAAAGCAGGAGTCATGTCTGCACCCTGTGTTATCTTCCCGCAAGGGCTTAGGTACTTAGTGTAAGGAGGTCAGAATAATCATTTGATGGGTGGTGGATATGGCCTGTGAGTTGACTAATTATTATCCGACTGTGCCGGTAAATAGAGACTGTGTAACATGAGGCGGATGTTCGTGAAATGCATTGTTCATACTAATAATATATATTTATAACTTGTAGAAAATCCACAAGAGAAACAGGATACTTTTTTAGAAAAATTAGTCACTCAAATCATCAAAAATCTTCATGTGAAGATCTCCAGCATTCACATCCGCTATGAAGATGATGTAAGTGTTTTTATGTTTATGTGGTGTTTCCTCTGTGTTCTCAAGAAAAATTGAGGTGGTTTTATGCTTGAAACAATAAAGCAGAAGCGTAGACTATGCTAGAAATATATGTGCACAGAGAACAGTAATTTGTTCCCTTTGACAAAATCCCAATTTTTTTTTCCTTTAGGTTACCAATCATGAAAATCCACTGTCATTTGGAATTTCCCTGGAAAATCTCAGTTTGCAGGTACACTGTTTAACAAGAGTAGATTAATAAACCCGTCAGAGGGCAGGGACTGTCTCTATCTCTTACCGATTTGTACATTCCAAGCGCTTAGTACAGTGCCCTGCACATAGTAAGCACTCAATAAATAATATTGAATGAATAAATCTATTTGTTTAATATATCCCAGCCAATTAAAAAAAATCTCTACTCACTAGTTTTCCTGCTTGGAACAGAAATGGATTTAGAAAGGTAGATATCAGAAGCCAAAAATTGGCCAGTGGTTCCGATGACTTTAAAGATGGCAGGGCCGTCACCTTTTAAAGAAATTGAATCCTTGCCGTGCTAGGTTTCACCTCCATCCCCTACTTCTCCCTAATGCATTCCCTCTCCTTCATCCATCTGGACCCACCCCTAATTTGTCCAAGGTGCAGAAGAACTGCCAATTGCACGGCTGTAGAATGTTGTGATGGCCAACTGTTGGTAATCTATTAATGAAATGACAATAAATTTAACAGTTGAGCGTTTGAATGAAAAAAAATAGTCATTTGCAAATAGCTTAAACGTGTGCATCTACGTAAAATGCCCATTACTTTGGGCTAGAGACCAAAAAACAAGTACTTGTGTACATGGCATTCAAAAAGCAGCGTGGCCTAGTGGATAAAGCATGGGCCTGGGGCCAGAGGATCTGGGTTTTAATCCCAGCTCTGCAGCATGGCTTAGTGGAAAGAGCATGGGCTTGGGAGTCAGAGCACAGGCTTGGGAGTCAGAGGATGTGGGTTGTAATCCCAGCTCTTCCACTTATCAGCTGTGTGACTTTGGGTAAGTCACTTCTCTGTGCCTCAGTTACCTCATCTGTAAAATGGGGATTAAGACTGAGCCTCATGTGGGACAACTTGATTACCGTGTATCTACCCCAGTGCTTAGAACAGTGCTTGGCACATAGTAAGTGCTTAACAAAACCATAGTTATTATTTGCCTGCTGTGTGACCTTGGGCAAGTCACTTAACTTCTCTGTGCCTCAGTTTCCTCCACTGCAGAACTGAGATGCGATACTCGTTCTCCCTCCTGCTTAGACAATGAGCCCTGTGTGGGACAGGGATTGTGCCCGACCTGGTTAACTTGAACCTACCCCGGCGCTTAGAACAGTTTTTGATACACAATAAGTGCTTAGGAAATACCATAAAAAAATTTGTTACATTGATGCTTCAGGAAAATGAGGGTAGACTTTACTCAAGTTAAAATTTAGATCAGGGCAGTATGATTGCACCTTTGATGATTACTCTGTGAAATCTGAGGAGTAATGATGTCAAAATGTATAGTTTTTAACTTTTATAAGACTGTTTTGTTTCACTCCAATTTTTAAACCTCTTTCTTTCCCTCTTCAGACAGCAGATCAGAACTGGAATCCATGTTTACATGATGAAGCTGCCAAGTTGTTCTTTAAGGTAAAATTTAGGAATACAGACTTGCTTCATAGCCAAGGAAGGGATGCAGCGTGGTGCAGTGGAAAGAGCACGGGCTTTGGAGTCAGGGCTCATGAGTTCGAATCCCAGCTCTGCCACTTGTCAGCTGTGTGACTGTGGGCAAGTCACTTAACTTCTCTGTGCCTCAGTTCCCTCATCTGTAAAATGGGGATTAAGACTGTGAGCCCCATGTGGGACAGCCTGATTCCCCTGTGTTTACCCCAGCGCTTAGAACAGTGCTCTGCACATAGTAAGCGCTTAACAAATACCAACATTAAAAATGCCGGGATTCTTTTATTTTGGGAAGGGAAAAGAAGACAGAGAAGAAAAAGTAATAATGAGTGATCATTTGATTATTTAAGCAGGATACTTAAAGCCCACGGAAAACTTTGTCTTCATTGAAAACACATGAACATGAAACCATTAGCTAAATTGAAACCTTTTCCTAACCTTTTCTATTCCCAGCTCATTCGACTGGATAACTTTTTTGCCTATTGGAATGTAAAGTCCCCGTTGTTTTACCATGGTGATTATCATAATTCTTTGGTAAGTATATTTTCCTATGAAATGAGCAACAGCACATACCTATTTTGTATTATAAGATTTTTATCAAGTGGCATTGCCTGAATTTAGATTAGCTGTGCATCTAAACCTCTGGCCCCGGCCCGCCCTTTGCTCCCGGCCTGATCTTTTCTCCCGGCTAAACCTGTGCTCCCGTTTAAACCTCTGCCCCCGGCCCGCACTTTGCTCCCGGGCTGATCTTTTCTCCCGGCTAAACCTCCGCTCCGGGTTAAACCTCTGCCCCCCTCCCGCCCTTTGCTCCCGGCCTGATCTTTTCTCCCGGCTAAACCTCTGCTCCCGGTTAAACCTCTGCCGCCGGCCCGCCCTTTTCTCCCGGCCTGATCTTTTCTCCCGGCTAAACCTCTGATCCCGGTTAAACCTCTGGCCCCGGCCCGCCCTTTGCTCCCGGCCTGATCTTTTCTCCTGGCTAAACCTGTGCTCCCGGTTAAACGTCTGCCCCCGGCCCGCCCTTTTCTCCCGGCCTGATCTTTTCTCCCGGCCTGATCTTTTCTCCCGGCTAAACCTCTGCTCCCGGTTAAACCTCTGCCCCCGGTCCGCCCTTTGCTCCTGGCCTGATCTTTTCTCCTCGGCTCTGGCCCTCCCCCTCGGGCCTGGCTGCCGCCACCCCGTTTTGGCTGCCGGCCTCCCCGGGCCAGCTCCCCCGACTCCCCCTGGGCTCCAGCCTTCCTCCCCTTGCCCCACCCGGCTCGGGTACTTCTAGGTGGCTTCTTAACATCCCACCTATTCTTGGATTGGAACCATTTCCTTGGGCTCGAGACAGCTTCTCAGCATTCTAGTTCACCTAAAGGCTGTGGCCTTCCAGCCCAGGCGGTCTTGGGATCTCAGATTCGGGGACTGTAATGATGACAATTATAATCATATTTGTTACTCTGTGTCAAGCACTGGAATAGATACCAGTTAATCAGGTTGGATAGAGCCCCGTCCCACATGGGGCTCACAGTCTAAGTAGGAGGGAAAACAGGTAGTGAATCCTCATTTACAGTGGAGGAACCTGAGGCCCAGAGAAGCGAAGTGACTTGCCCAAGGTCACACAGCAGATAAGTGGGCAGAGCTGGGATGAGAACCCAGGTCCTCTGCCTCCCAGGCCCGGCCTCTTTCCACTTGGCCACTCTGCTTCCCTGTTCTTGTGTACAGCTCCTGTAGAGTTCTCTGCTGTTTAATAATAATAGTAATAATAATAATAAAATTGATGGCATTTGTTAAGCATTTACTATGTGCCAAGCACTGTTCTAAGCGCTGGGGGGAGATACAAGGTAATCAAGTTGTCCCACATGGGGCTCACAGTTTTCACCCCCATTGTCCAGATGAGGTAACTGAGGCAAAGAGAAGTTGAGTCCCAGTTGGGTCCAAGGATGTTCCCCTTTCCCTCCTCCATTGTGAATATGGGTCCTCTCCCAGAAGCACAATGGAAAAAAGAGCAGAACTGATTGCTGATCCAGATGGAGAGCAGCTGAAGTTACTCAGGAGCCCGGAGGACAGGCAAGAAACACATGCTTACAGTACCCGTCAGTCAGTTGCATTTCTCAAGTGCTTACTCTGTGCAGAGCACTGTACTAAGTGCTTGGGAGAGTACAATATAATGAGATAACTGACACATTCTCTGCCCACAGTGAGCTTACAATCTAGAGGGAGTACAGTCCATGGCACACAGGGAGCGCTTTACAAATACCATAGTGATTATTACTGGGTTTTGTAAAAGATTAAGTTCAATTCTCCCTTACTTTAAGAGGCTGTAAATTCAGATTCATATGATTAGGGAGGGGAGGGAGGGACACTGTGTCGAATGGGAACGGAGAGGTGATTGGTGTGTGTTTACAGCACTTGTCTTTGTAGCCTGAAAGGACTGAATTTAGGTGTTCTTCAGAGAAGGGAAAATCAAGATCATTCTTTTCAATGACTATTTTTCTGTTTACCATTACAAAGCTGCTGATCTTCTTGTTAAAAGATTGATTTTTAAAACTTTTGACTGCAGGATGTCCTTTGCACAGCATTATTTTGAAATGTGTAGATATATTGATATTTATTGTAAATTAAAATCATTTTTCTCTGAATAGAAATTGTTAGAGGGTGGCATTGCCAGCAGAAACGTGACTCCAGAAGGCTATGATTTTGGTGAGTAGTAACTGCTTCTTTGCTTTATCTGTGCTTTAATGACTTACCAGAACAAATTTTAAAGGATACAATTAATATCAATGAACTGATTCTTCATTTCCATTTCAAGGTAATTTTATTCTGCTTAGTTCATAGTTTGGGAGACTGGGGAAATAACCTTGTAGATGGTCAAATGGTGATAATAAATCTAGGTCTCTAAGTAGCACATTTTTTGTATGTGGCAGGATGGGGAAAGTGGTTTGAAGTCCCATTACAGATATCCTGATATTTTCAGTGTATATAATTTACCATAGGCTAAAAGCTGAAGTTCTTTATGGGCAGAGAATATGTCTACCAATTTTCCTAAGCTTTTATTACACTGTTGTGCACACAGTAAGCACTCGATAAATATCACTGATTGGTTGATTTCTTCTTTGAAAAGAGTTACCTGGGCTTGGCAATCTGAAGGCAGTGCATTGGAATGCCATACGGTATCTTAATGTAGTTACATTCTCCAGCTACTTTAGCATGGGGATGTGACACTGGGATGTGTTTTGTTACAAATGGACTCTTAAAAAAAAATCATTTTGCATCAGGTTGAACATAATTAGAAATGTATGGTTGCCATGCTCTCTGGAAAAAGCTAAGCATTGCCATAGCTGGAGGCATTTTAAATGATCCCGAGACTTGCTCCAAAGACAGAGATCGGTCGGGACCTTGCTGTTTGAGGTTAACTGAATTATGGTAGCATAGAATTATTATGCTAATGGGAGTATAGAGTCATATTATTGTAATGAGGGGTTTTTTTGGTGTTTAGAGCCTCTTGGTTGGCATTTTGCTGAATTTGTGGTGTTCTTTTGTGATTTAGTTAAGTCACTGCACCCTAGCAAGGTAGCTACAAAGGGAGAGAAAAGAGAACAACCCTCAAAATTAGTTAAAATAACACTGCTGTTTTTGACCAGCTGGTGGCTGTTTAAAAGTCCAGGGTTGTACGGGTGATGAGGATTGGAAATGAGAAAATTAGGTGAGAAGAGGAAAGAGAAAGGTAAAAGCTGAATTCTGAACTCTTGTCTACCTTAAGTGTTTTAGAGGGATGGAGGACCCTAGTAAATTCTGAAATGACTTACTCGTTTCCACAATTTCTTTCGTTTCACGTGTTTTAGTATTTCGTCCTATATCAGCCAAAGCCAAACTTAGAATGAATCCTCGAGCTGAGTCTGATTTTTCTTCACCAAAGATGGATTTGGATGTTAAACTAGATGATATAACCATTGAATTGAATAAGTTACAGGTAACTTTTCAGTTATGACCCACTTTAAGGTGTTGGTTGTCTACATTCTAATAGAATTTTAGATACTTGTAAATTAATTGCAACATATAGTTAATGTCCTCCTTACACTTTTTCTTCAAATACTGTAGTTTTTGAACAATATAGCCTTTCACTGTAAATATAAAACCTATTGTTAGACTCAAGAACTTTCTGGATTTCTCTTCATCAGTACTTCAGTGTCATGGAGCTCCTTGAATCTATTGATATGATGACTCAAAATCTACCGTATAGGAAATACAGACCTGATGTACCCGTGCACAATCATGCCAAGAAATGGTAAAGTAACTTAGTTTTTCTTTCAGCTTTCACTTTAAGGAAATATGACTAGTTGTACGTTCACTGCAGTTTCTGCCCTACCCGGGATGTGGTTAACTGAGTGCGAGCCACTTCAGTTGCCCTAGTTAAGAGAGAGATTGTGTGGTATGTCTCTCTTTTTTTTTTTCCCACTAGGTGGGGATATGCCATAAAAGGTATTCTTGAAGTAAATATCCGGCCTTCCATGCGCATGTGGTCGTGGAAGTACATTCAACAGCACCGACAAAAAGTGAAGAGGTACAAACACCTGTATAAGAAAAAGATATCAAGCAAGAAGCCAGGAGGAGAAATTCTAATCCCTTTGGAGGTCAGTATTTTAAACAATTAGTCATTTGCAAGGGAATTTAAAAGTGGTTCAAATATTTATGGCAACAGATTAGGTTACTGTAGATCCAATACGTAATCAGTTGTACCTAAAAGTACAGTTTTAAATACATCAATTGGGAGATATTTGTTGAAGTTTATGTCTGGTTGCCTATTTAAAGCACATGCTTGGAGCTTAATGCCTCTTTGATCAGCACTACATAATGTATTTCAAAGACATAGTAGGTTTGAAGTATTTTGAAAATGTGCCATAGCATTTTTGTACTATCCTCAAGAGGATATTTGTGTGTTCAAACCAATTCACCTGTTGCATTGAACTTATTACTGTGCAGTATCCATTGGCATTTGATTTGGTTGGCATTCGATGGCGCTGTGTATACTACCCGGAATTGTGAATACGTTGCTGTCTCTGTGTTTCTTTTCCTTCACATTTACTCCACCGTTCTTTCATCCTCATTTTATTTTCTTTACTTGCTTTGCACTCAGTTTCCACTTAGAGTACCATGAAAGCCTCCTTGCATGTTGTAGAACCCCATCTCTTCTTTTTTTGGCCCCTGGATCAGCCTTCCTGGCTCCTGGCTTCCATCTTTTTTTTTTTTTTAAATGACATTTAAGTGCTTCCTATGTCTGCAGACTTTATACTAAGTGCTGGAGTAGATACAAGATCATTATATTGATAGTGGAGAAGCAGTGTTGCCTAGTGGATAGGGCCCAGGCCTGGGAGTCGGAAGGTCCTGGGCTTTTAATTCAGGTTCAGCCACTTGTCTGGTGTGTGACCTTGGGCAAGTCACTTCTCGGTGCCTGTTACCTCATGTGTAAAATGAGGATTAATACTGTGAGCCCCATGTGGGATGTGGATTGTGTCCCACTTGATTATATACCTCAGCTCTTAGTACAGTACCTGGCATGTAGTAAGCACTTAACAAATGCCAGAATTAAAAAAAAAAAAGGTAATCAGGTTGAACTCAGTTCCTGCTCACATCCTGTCCCACGTAGGACTCATAGTCTTAATCCCCGTTTTACAGATGAGGTCACTGAGGCACATAGAAGTGAAGTGACTTGCCCAAAGGTAGAGAGCAGCCACGAGGCAGAACTGGGATTATTCATTTAATCAAATTTATTGAGCGCTTACTGTGTGCAGAGCACTGTACTAAGCACTTGGGAAGTACAATTTGGCAACAGATAGAGACAATCGCTACCCAATAATAGGCTCACAGTCTAGAAGGGGGAGACAGACAACAAAACAAGTAGACAAGCATCACTACCATCAAAATAAATGGAACCATAGATAAATGCACATCATTAATAAAATAGAGCAATAAATATATACTAGTGCTGTGGGGAGGGGAAGGAGGTAGAGCAGAGGGAGGGAGTAGGGGCGATGGGGAGGGGAGTAGGGGTGATGGGGAGGGGAGGAGGAGCAGAGGGAAAGGGAGGGCTCAGTCTGGGAAGGCCTCCTGGAGGAGGTGAGCTCTCAGTAGGGCTTTGATGAAGGGAAGAGAGTTTGGCAGATTTGAGGAGGGAGGGCATCCCAGGTCAGAGGTAGGATGTGGGCCAGGGGTCGAAGGTGGGACAGGCAAGAACGAGGCACATTGAGTTAGTAGCAGAGGAATTGAGTGTGTGGGCTGGGCTGTAGGAGGAGAGAAGGGAGGTGAGGTAGGAGGGGGCAAGGTGATTTAGAGCTTTGAAGCCAAGAGTGAGGAGTTTTTGCTTCAGGCGAAGGTTGATAGGCAACCACTGGAGATTTTTGAGGAGGGGAGTGACATGCCCAGAGCGTTTCTGCAGAAAGATAATCTGGGCAGTGGAGTGAAGTATAGACTGAAGTGGGGAGAGACAAGAGCTAGCTCCTCCAACTCCCACCTGGTTCTGCATTCTCTTTTCTTTGTGGCTCGGTTTCTTTTCCTTTTTCTAGTCTTTTGCTTCTAGCTCAATGTGCCTACCCATATTTCTTATCCATTTTCTATCCTTAAAATCATCTTTAGAAATCATGAAGGGACTCTAGGCTGACTGGCACTTAATGTATAGACAGCCATTTAAAGATGATTAAAGATTAACTTTGGGCTAGGGGGCCAAGATAGTTTTTTCTATGATTTATCCATTTTTAAATGTTGCCACTATGTACTCTGTAAAGGTTTTTAAGCCTCTAATTTTTGAAAGCCTTTGCAGGGAGTTGGATGAAATGGGGACTTGATTTCAAGAAATACATGGAAATTCCAATTTTCCAAATGATTTAAAAATTTATGGCTACTTCTAAGAGGAATAACCAAATTGCATTCTTTCCAATTTAAAACCTCTTCAGACTTTTCTGAAGCAATAGAATTTTCTAGGGCAAGGTTGAGTTGATTTCTTCCAGTTTTAGAATTTGGCCATCATCTCCCAAAGGAAAAACTTTTTTGCTTCCTGGAAAAGAGCAGAAAGCAAGGGCCTGAGTGGTTTGAGGGCTTGAGAAGCAGCATGGCCTAATGGATAGAGCCCAGGCCTGGGAGTCAGAAGCACCTGGGTTCTAATCCCAGCCCCTCTATCTGCTGGGCGATTTTGAACAAATCACTTCATTTCTTTGGGCCTCAGTGACCTTATCTGTAAAATGGGGATTGACTGTGAGCCCCTTGTGAGACAGGGACTGTGTCCAACCTGATTTGCTTGTATCTACCCCAGTGCTTATTACAATGCCTGGCACATAGTAAGCACTTAACCAGTACCACATTTGAGGGGTTCAGCCACTAAATAGCAATTATGATTTCCTGGAACTTATCAAGCTACAAGTCATTAAATTAACACGATGTATATCATACATTTCTCTAGCACTCTGAAGATAGAATAATGCCATACTCTCAGGTTGACAGACTCTTGTTGATTTTTCTCTGAACAAAATTGCGTGTGGCTGAAACGACTGATGCAGTAATGACTGTGGTATTTAAGTGATTTCTGTGTGCCAAGCACTGTACTAAGCGCTGAAGTAGATACAGGTCCCACATGGGGCTCCCAGTGTAAGTAGGAGGGAGAACAGGCATTGAATCCCCATTTTGCAGATGAGGGAACTGAGGCACAGAGAAGTGAAGTGACTGGCCCAAGGTCACAGAGTAGACAAGTGGCGGAGCTGGGATTAGAACCTGGGTGGTCTGCCTCCCAGGCCCGGGGTGGTTCTCCTAGGCCAGACTGATGTGAAGCTGTCAATTCTCTCCATATGGGGCACCTGTGAAACCTGGCGTTTTCTCTGCAGTCAGAGCCCCTGCTAACTCTATTTGTGACCCTGTTTTTGTGACATCCCAGCAGCACAATGTTGTTATTCGGAACGAACCACCCCATCTTTGCTTGCTGCATGCAAACTTGGTCCATCTGCTCTTTTGACTTTCCAGAATTTTTTGAAGTTGTCCTTCACTGTGTCCTTTGAAGAGTTTCTGCTGTCACTCCACTTCAGGTCTTTAATGAAAATGATTTGTCAAGTGATATATCTTCTATTTTCTACTTTCCAGGAATTTGAAAAGACTTTGGATGTCTTCAACATTACTTTGGCAAGGCAGCAAGCAGAAGTTGAGGTAAATCCACATGATTCTTCAAATCTAGCAAAAAAGTCAAAGTTTGGGGGATGGGATACAGTCAGAATTATAGTAATAATAATTGTATTTATCCCTTCAGTTGTGGTGGTGCAAAGGGATGATATCTGGACAAGTTCCAATTGAGTTTTTATTATGATTGAAAGACCCTAAAGGGCTGGGGCTGTGTCTGAATTGCTTGGAGAAGCAGTGTGGCTCAGTGGAAGGAGCCCGGGCTTGGGAGCCAGAGGTCATGGGTTTGAATCCCGGCTCTGCCACCTGTCAGCTGTGTGAAAGTGGGCAAGTCACTTAACTTCTCTGTGCCTCAGTTACCGCATCTGTAAAATGGGGATGAAGACTGTGAGCCTCATGTGGGACAACCTGATTAACCTGTATCTACCCCAGTGCTTAGAACAGTGCTCTGCACATAGTAAGCACTTAACAAATACCAATATTATTATTATTATTATTATTGTACAGTGTTCAGCATAGCACCTCATGCAGGTGGGTACTTGTTAATAATAATCATGGTATCTGTTAAGCCCTTACTGTGTGTCAAGCACTGTACTAAGCGCTGGGGTAGATAAAAGATATTCAGGTCTCACATGGAGCTCACATTCTAAGTAGGAGGGAGAACAGGTATCGAATCCCCCTTCTGCAGATGAGGCGACTAAAGCACAGGGAAGTTTAGCGACTTGCCCAAGGTGTCACAGCAGACAATTGGTAAAGCCAGGATTAGAATTCAGGTTCTCTGACTCCCAGGCCCGTGCTCTTTCCACTAGGACACACTGTTTCTCTTTGTCTCGGTTACACTCAGTTCTGCCACAATGTATATTTGCAGTACACATGTTGACCAGACCAGAATTAGGGAACGTTCACCTGACAGAGTGAGTGTGTTTGGAAACACATGCCACGGAATTGGAAGCGTACATGCCTGGTGCTGGAAGGAATGAGTGTTACATTCCAAGTTTTCCTTAATGTGGGGTTTAGCCAAAACACTGCCTCTGTATTATATGAGAACTGAGTGTTTTTGTGAATTGATTATACAGATATTCGTACAGTATGGTCAGGGTTTTGGCTTTGTACTTCTTGCTGTGTACATTTTGATTATTACCGTGTTTGATAGTACTTCCACCACAGGCAGTATACGAACAGGAAGGAAGGGAAGGAAAGAAACTCAATTTCAAATCGATTATATTCACTGAGCACTTACTGTGCGCAAAGCACTGTACTGATTGCTTGAAAAATGTTGGGCTTTTTTTTATTGCCAGGCACTGTACTAAGTGCTGGGGTAGGTTGGTTGCCCATCAACCTCCACTCCAAACAAAAACTCCTCACTCTAGGCTTCAAGGCTCTGCATCACCTTGCCCCTTCCTACCTCTCCTCCCTTCTCTCTTTCTACCGCCCACTCCGCACGCTCCGCTCTTCTGCCGCCCACCTCCTCACCGTCCCTTGGTCTCGCCTATCCCGCCGTCGACCACTGGGCCACATCCTCCCGCGGTCCTGGAACGCCCTCCCTCCTCACCTCCACCAAACTGATTCTCTTCCCCTCTTCAAAACCCTACTTAAAACTCACCTCCTCCGAGAGACCTTCCCTGACTGAGCTCCTCTTCTCCCTCTACTCCCTCTACCACCCCCCCTTCACCTCTCCGCAGCTAAACCCTCTTTTCCCCCTTTCCCTCTGCTCCTCCCCCTCTCCCTTCCCATCCCCTCAGCACTGTACTCGTCCGCTCAACTGTATATATTTCCATTACCCTATTTATTTTGTTAATGAATTGTACATTGTCTCGATTCTATTTAGTTGCCATTGTTTTTACGAGATGTTCTTCCCCTTGACTCTATTTATTGCCATTGTTCTTGTCTGTCCGTCTCCCCCGATTAGACTGTAAGCCCGTTAAACGGCAGGGACTGTCTCTATCTGTTGCTGACTTGTTCATTCCAAGTGCTTAGTACAGTGCTCTGCACATAGTAAGCGCTCAATAAATACTATTGAATGAATACAAGGTTGTCAGGGTGGACACAATCCCTTTCCCTCATGGGGCTCAAAGTCTTAACCCCCATTTTACAGATGAAATAAGTGAGGCACAGAGACATGAAGTGACTTGCCCAAGGCCACACAGCAGGCAAGTGTTGGAGCTGGGATTAGAACCCAGTTCCTTCTGACTCCCAGTCCCATGCTCTTTCCACTAGACCCAGCTGTTTTAGGCAGTCTGGGAAAAAAACAACCCTACCTCTAATTACCTTGGATATTTAGAAGATAAGTGGTTCCTGATGATGATTATGATGTATTTTGTATTTTTAAACTTGGAATCTTGATCTCAATAATCCATTTCCATTTTTCCAGAGAAAAGTATAGGATATGATATATGGGAGGACTTTTTTATGGTGTTTAAGCACTTACTATATGTTGAGCACTGGGATAGATACAAGTGTATAAGGGAGGACACAGTTCCTGTCCTACATGGGGCTCACAGTCTAAATTGGAGGGAGGAGGGTTTAATCCCCAATTTGCAGATAAGGTAATTGAGGCTCAGAGAAATTAAATGACATGCCCAAAGTCACACAGCAAGCAATTTTTATATTGCCTCTTTTTTAAAAGGGAAATTTTAATGTTATGGAATAATAATACTCTGGCTCTATATTTTCTCCAAAGAGAAATTCTGGAAAGAAAAGTATAGGAGTATAAGTAACTGTCAGTTGGAGGGACAGTATTTTTCAACAGACAGCAACAAATGAAGTGGCTTGGCCATTGGCGTATTTAGTAATTGTGGATTAACCAGTGATTATTTAAGAAAGGCATGATGATGTCTTTCTTTTGTGAAGCAAGTCCACACTCACAAATGAAAATGTTATTTTCATTTCTATCTGTAAATTATTTTCTATCTTTCTCCTCTCCTTGACTCTTTAGTGCCTTAGGGGGAGGGATTATGTCTTCTGAATCTATTGTTCTCAGTGCTCTGCATGCAGGTACTCAATGCTGATGATGGATTCTTGCTAAAACCTGTTTTAAATAGGAAAACATGATTATACTTATGGTATTATGCAAATTAATGACTGAATGTATTGAATACATATAGAAAATATAAAGAAGAGGAAGAAAAAATGACTATAGGAGGATATAGTAATTCAAAAAGTGGATAATTTCTTCCCTGGCTTTTGGAGCCAGGAAAGTGGACAGCAGTCTACACCTCTTTATTTTCTGTGGTTCACTGAATGTGTTTTTATGGCGATTGTAAATTTATACACTAGTTGCATTCATCATGTGCCCAACCTTATTGGCCTGGGAGATTAGATGTATATACTTCTTTGCCTACCAACTGCAGAACCATGTGATATACTTATAAAATAACATTTAATATATCCTAGGTAAAGAAATCTGGATTCAGGGTACACAAACTTGTTTCAGAATATTCAGATGAAAATTCCAGAGGCTGGTTCAGTTGGATATGGGATTGGACAGGTCCTTCTGAGGCGAGACCAGAAGTTAGAACTGGAAGTAAGTTCATTTTGCTTATTCTAATGCTTTTAATAGTATGCATATATGAAAGGAAAATTTGGTTATATCACAGTGAACTTTTATAAAACAAAACAAAAAATCCCAGACCAACTTCCTTTCTTTCATTGTTGCTTTTTGGTAGTGTTTAACATAAAAATTTTCTTCGTATTTTCCTCACTGCTCTTTATAATAATACATTGTTTATATCATTTGTCTGAGTAAAAGCTGTATTTATTGGGATGGTCAATAAATACCATTAATAGATTGTATCACCCTGTCACTAAGTCACTGCATTAATGTTTCATCCTTCAACTTTTTCACTGAAGAGCTCTTTTCATCGAAATAACAATGTTTTCATTCCCTAGTCATGTCAACCTAACAGCCACCGTGATTTACTTTATGTACCGAGTCCTATCCTCAGCATTTATGGACATGTGTAATTTTTTGGTCTATTCAGTTATTTGGTTATTTCATCCTAACTTATTTGTATTCCTTCCTGTTAGAGCATCGTTCTTCTTCCTGCTATTGTAAATTTTTTTTTGTTTGTTTATCTACCCCATTAGATTGTCACCTTCTTGAGGGCAGGTAATGTGTCTTCTGTTGTTCTCTCCCAAGTGTTTAGCAGCCTAGGCAGTTTCTGTCCTCTGATTCCGTCTGAGGCTGTAGATGTGCCAACCACGAGTGTCAACTCTCAGTTCTGAGAATGGGGATGAACTGAAAGGCAGAGAATTGATGGGGTGGGAAGTTGCGGGGGGGTGACCTTTGAGGGAATTGGGGAGGAAAAGTAAGGGAAGAGAAAACATGGGGATGGGGAGGAAATAAGGTAGATGGGGGGAAAAAGAGGAGTAGGGGGAGGAAGAGGAAGGAAAAAATACCAACTGGTGTTTTTTCTCCTTTTTGGATCCGCATTGGGGTTAGGCATAGGTGGCTGTCTCTGCTGGGTACCCTTTGAGGAGGGCCTGTCTTCCCACCTATCTTTTCCCCACTCGGGTGGCCCTTCTGATCCACTAGGAAAGAGGTGGAGCTGGATGCCCTAGGCTCCATCTGCTGCCATTGTGACTCCACCTCTACTCCCTTTATGGCTCCCAAGGGCTGGGGCAGACTAGCTGTGGCCCCCGTCGTTGTCACGGAGTTGACACCTATGGTGCCCACTATTGAAAACTGGACCCCAGTTGATCCTTGCCTCAGTCCCCTTAATCTATATTTTCAAAATAGTTCAGAAAGGACAAGCATTCATATAGCTGTTTTTAACATAACCTTTGCCACTTTTCTAGTGACGTACTGCAAAAGAAAGTTTTGGACTTATTACATCTTTGAAGAGATATTGCCTTCATTTCAGATGGTTAAATTGTGCATGAACTTTTTGTGGTTTTTGAAAATAAGCACATTCTCTGTGTCAGGTCTTGAGGAATTGATGACACCTGAAGAAAAGGCTAAATTATATGCAGCAATTGGGTATAGTGAAACAGCTGTTGATCCTTCATTGCCAAAATCAGTACGTAAGAATGTTTCACAAATGCTTCTCTTGGAAATTTGCCAATTGTTGGACTCTGTGATTGTGTGTGGAATCCTTTCTTCTGTTTTTCTCTTGTATCTATTCTAATTATGTGCAATTATTCTAATTCTTATTATTACATCTTTGCACATACAGGCATTTCTTGTACCATTGCAGTAGTTAGGTTCCTGTAAACCTCCATGTTCACCAAAACTCGGGTTGTCAACAATTGTTTCAATGGGAAATAAGAAGCCAGGGCAGAGATGGTTTGAAAACACTTGAAACATGGCTTTCATTACACTTGATGAAATGCAAGAAGGTTGTGGGAGATGAAATGAGCTACTTCACTCCTTTCTCTGGCATTTCTCTGACACTCGATACTTAATCAGTGGTCACTTACACCTTAGGGAACCCAATCGGCATTGCCTAAAAATCAATTTCTCGTAAACGGCGAATTCCAGTTGATTCCTGTTGCAGTATTAATGAGGGATTGATAACAAGGTTTCCATGTGAGTCTGCAAATTGCTTTAAACAGCATTTATAACCATTCACAGCCAGGTGGTGGTGATGATGGCATTTCTGAAGTGCTTACTATGTGCTAAGCACTGGGGTAGATACAGTGTTGTGTCTTTGTCCCATGTAGGGCTCAGAATGTATCTCTTCATTTTATAGATGAGGGAATTGAGGCCCAGAGGTCAAGTGCCTTACCCAGGGTGCCACTGTAGACCAGTGGCAGAATTGGGACTGGTCGCTAGGGCTTCTGATTCCCAGTCCTACTCTTTCCACTGTCATGCTTTACATTCCTCTATTCTTCCCTCATGGTTGATGCAGATAATGTGAAGAGAATAGCCCTGGTGGCATAAAACCACTTGGATTTTTTCTTGCAAATGTTTAATATGTGTTGCCACAGCTAGAATGGATGACCAGAATTCAAGCCATTCCTGCCAAATTGGTATAATGTGAATAAATCTTGAGTAGATCATATTGGCTTGTGTGGCTCTATAGGTCGTAAAGCCTCTTCTTGGACCTAGCTGCTCCTTTTTGGCAGTGGGAGGAGCTAATAATTGTTATGGCTTTGTCACCACTCGCTTCCTGGAACCCCTAAATTGAAAATAATAAAGGAGTATATATTCCTCCGACTTGCTAGTGTCTTGAAGAATCTATATCTCCAAAATAAATAATAGTTGCCACTTGCATACTGTCACATGATGATTGAGAGGACTGAGATGTTGATAAATTGGATTATACTGCTTGAAAAGGTATTTGATCTAGTAGCGATACTTTGTAATATAATGCAATACACATCTCTTTGTCTAGTACGAATCCATGAAGTTAGTTGTCACCTTGCAAAGCATGTCCATTTGTATACGGGAAAAGCAGAACAAACCTGAGTTGATAAGATTTGTACTAGGAGAAATGAACACGGAAATAGTACAGCGGCCGGGAGCCCAATCAATCAGGTGAGTAGTATTATCAAGTGCCGTCGAGTTGTTCCCTATTCATAGTGACTCTATGGATATAATTTCTCCAGAACCTCCTGTCTTCTGTCATAATCCGTAACCTTTGAGTACCAGGTGAGTACCATTTTATAATATTCTATCTTCTTAATCATTTCATGCCAAGTACAGAACGTTCACCACAGGTCTAATAATAATAATAGCAATCGTGGTATTTGTCAAGTGCTTACGTGCCAGGCACTGTACTAGGTGCTGGGGTGGATACAAGCAAATTGTGTTGACCACAGTCCCTGTCCCACATGGGGCTCACAGTCTTAATCTCCATTTTCCAGCTGAGGTAATTGCATAAGGCTCAAATGTTTGGGGAAGTGAAGTTTTCTTTGGAAAGGATCATTTCTATCCTGTTTGTTTTTGAGACCATCTTGAGTCGGTAGACAAAGCAAGCTTGGGGGGGCATACATCCAATATTTGGTATTTTTTGAGCGTTTACAGTACACAGAGCGCTGTACTAAGTGCTTGGGAGAGTACACTATAACACAGTTGGTAGATATGTTCCCTGCTCACAAGGAGCTTCCATTTACCCTAGAAATTCAGATAGGATGACAGTGTGTCCAATTGATGCAGACTATTTACAGCTTCCACCCTCCCAGCTTTGTGTCCTCACCCTGCTCTCTGCCTGAAGGTCAGGGCAATCTCTAGAGTATGGGTGAGTCAGGGTGGGAGCCCAGGCTACTTGCGACAATCTGGCAGTGTTTGCCATTTTGTGGACTTGCAAAATAATGAGAAGGCAAACAAGAAAACTCACCCATCCACTTGAGCTCAACCTAGTTGGTTTGAGTCCTACACTGATGAATTCCATCTAAAAACATGAAATAAGGCTGCTGAGGTTTATAATATTAATGGCGGTGGGCTCTCTTGGCGACTCCCAGTCCCGTGCTCTTTGCACTGGACCGCACTGCCTCTTGGTGGTGAAACATCCTGGATCCCCAAACTTTCTTCAACTGCCATTCCATCTGACTTGTATAAGGAATGTTCACAGTTGGAAACCAGTGGTCCACATTGAAAAGCAAACCTGTTGATTGCATGTATCATGCATCCAAAATATTTCTCTTGTTTAGAAGATGTTACTTAAAGGAAGGGCAGCGAAACATCTCATCTAACCTCCAGTGGTTGCCCATCCATCTCCGCATCAAACAGGAACTCCTCACCGTCGGCTCTAAAACGTTCAATCAGCTTGCCCCCTTGTACCTTATCACTGATTTCCTACAACTCCAACTTTTACTGCACTGTGATCTTGTCTCTCTCGCTGCTGATCCCTTGCTCACGTCCTTCCTCTGGCCTGGAAATTCCCTCCCCGTCTATATATGGCAGACCATCACTCTTCCCCACCTTAAAAGCCGTATTAAGGTAACAACTTCTCCAAGAGGCCTTCCTGATTAAGCTCTCTTTACCCCTATTTACTGTCCCTCACTTGTTGCCTATGCACCTGGATCTGTACCCTTGAAGCACTTGATATTCACTACACCCTCAGCCCCACAGCACTTATGTACATATCTGTAATTTATTTATCTTAATGTCTGTCCCCTCCTCTAGATTGTGAGCTCTTTATGGGCAAGGATTGAGTTTACCAACTCTATTGTATTGTGATTTCTCAAATGCTTAATACAGTGTTCTGCACACAGTGAGTGCTCACTGAATGATTGGATTACAGTCATTTTATTGCTATTCTTTATGCGAACCAGGGGTATACTTTATTCTTTCAAAAAATACATTTTAAGCAATTATTTTCTGCTTGCTCTTGTGCTGATTGCCATGCAGAGTTCTCAGTAAGGACTGTGCCTTCTAGAAGCTTCTGTTTTTTGCCATTCTTTTGATTTCAGTCCTCTCCAGTAGAATTCAAGAAGGGAGTGGCTCTCTTGGTGCGTAAGCTTCATAAGGAAAGCGAGACAGGGAAGCTAAAAAAAACAGCGCTAACGTCAAACACAACAATACAAAAAAGGAATGATGAGTTTCTGGGTGCACAAGGTTCCTGGGACTGTGGATCCCACATCGGCCTTTACAGCCACATGGGCGCTCTTGGGTGAAGTCTGTTTTCAGCGTGGTTGTCTTCGACTCCAAGGGACACCATGCTTTGATAAACCTGAGGGGAAGGTGTGTCAAACCCCATGAATTCACCATTAGCAGTGTAACCTTCGACTCTGAAGGCCACTGGTATTTATTGAATGCTTACTATGTGCAGACAACCATACTCAGCACTCGGGAGAGTACGATACAACAGAGTTGGCAGATGTAATCTTCCAGCAGCTAGAGCATAATTGATTCCTTTTAACCATTGATTGATGTCTGGATCAAAAAGGGCACACCATTGTATTTTCATGGTTGAAGTGCCCAAGAGATTCAGACACACTCATGAGGCTGAGGCTCACAGTCTGCAGCATTTTGAACCCCAGAGGACAACTTTTTCTACTACTCTGTAAGTTCACAAATCTAGATGGGCGTGCAGGCAGGCACACGTACACATGCATAATAAAGGATAGCTTTCTTCATCCCTATTATGGAGTTTGCTCTTTGGCTTTCTTTGAAATCGAGCTTTTTGATAATATGAAATGCTAGCCCTTTAGGGCAACTTTTTTACTTGTCCATCAAAAATACTTTCAAAGCATTTTCTGTATATATCTCTGTTTAACCTTACTCGGATAGTCATCTTTCAGTCGAAGAAGACGCTACTGATGGTGAAATTCATTTATGTGTCCACATGGGTCTGAAAAGGCCAGTGCGGAAACCCTTGTCCCATCTAGATTGTGCCCACAAAGCGTCTTTCATTTGTTGTGATGTACTGTTCATTTTTGGCAGCGCCTGGAGTTCTTTTCTCTTTTTCCTCCTCTTCTCTTGTTCCTTCCAAAGGGTTTCTCATAAAGAGCACTCCCTTCTTGTTGGCAGTGGGCCACGCAGGTCTGTCCTTGGCAATTGGCAGTTGAGAAGCAGCATGGCCTAGAAAAGAGAGCACGGTCCTGGAAGTCAGAAGGGCCTGGGTTCCAATTCCAGCTCCACCACTTGTCCGCTGGGTGACCATGGGCAAATCACTTCTCTGGGCCTCAGTTACTTCATCTGTAAAATGGGGATTAAGACTCTCAGCCCCATGTGGAGCCTGGACTGTGGCCAACCTGGTTAACTTGTATCTACTCCAGCGCTTAGGACAGTGCCTGGCACATAGTAAGCGCTTAACATTAAGCGCTTATTTATATTGATGTCTGTCTCTCCCTCTAGACTGTAAGCTCATTATGAGCAGGGAATGTGTCTGTTTATTGTTACATTGTACTTCCCCAAGTTTAGTAGAGTGCTCTGCACTAGGTAAGCGCTCGATTGAATGAATGAACAAATGCCATTCAAAAAAAGAAATGACTCCCAGTTTTCAGTTGGGTTGCAGCATTGTCTGAGGCTCTATTGTACTGTGTCCTAAAAATGTTTCCTCTGCCCTCCGTGTTTTCAGTTTCTCCATTTCAGATCTCCGTACAGAAATTGTTTGGGTATCGTACTGTCATTCAGTCTTTTCACATGTCTCAGCATAGCTGTGTTAAAGTGTTAGCTGTAATTCGTCCCACTGGTGAAGCAGCATGGCTAAGTGGAAAGAGCACGGGCTTGGGAGTCAGAGGACGCGGGTTGTAATCCCAGCTCCAGCACTTGTCTGCTGTGTGATCTTGGGCAAGCCACTTAATTTCTCTGTAATTCAGTTCCCTCATCTGTAAAATGGCGATAAAGACTGTGAGTTCCACGTGGGACAACCTGATTACCTTGTATCTACCCCAGTGCTTAGAACAGTCTTGGCACATAGTAAGCGCCTAACAAATACCATCATCCTTATTATTATTAATAAATCTTTCTCTATATTTAGTAAAATGGATAGCAGGAAGTAATAGTTGTGGGAAACTTTTTTCCTCAAATCTTTATCGCTATTACTATATAGTAAGAAGTTTGTAAAATTCGATTAGGTTCTGATTTGTAATGTTATTTGTTTTCACACAGATTTGGAGCCATAATTGACTCATTTAAAGTTATTGGCCAGTCAAATAAAAATGAATGCCCACTTCTTTCTTCAATGGGAGAATCGTCTTCCCTCTTGACAATTTTTTTTGAGACCAATCCGTTAGATGGAACCTGTGATCAGAAGTGTAGAGTGGAAGCTCAGCCTATGGAAATTATATATGATGCAGTAAGTAAAATAATTTGTTAGCTATTTTATTTTCTAAATCTTTGTATTGTCATACACATGTGCCCTAAATTAGAGTTGGTTGTGTTTTAACAGATGACAGTGAACAGTTTAATAGAATTTTTCCGACCCCCGAAAAAAGTACATTTGTCCCAGTTAACTTCAGTGACTCTGATGAAACTTGAAGAATTTCGTGAGAAGACTGCAGCAGGTGAATGCCAAAGACATATAGTGAATTGATTACGTACTGGTTTAAATCTTTAGGTTGCACCTTATTCACTGTATTTGGATGTTGATAATAACATTTTGCAATGACTAATGTTTTTATTCCATTTTTCTAGGCAGAATAAGCTCAGTGACAACAAACTAGATTTTTAGCTTTTGACATGAGCATCTTGACAAGGCACATCTTCATCTCACTTAAAAGAAAGATGCATAAGATTTTTTTAGTGAACCAGAGATCTCTCTCTCTCTCTCTCTCTCGATATATCTATATAGAGAGATTTGTGCATAATAATTTTTCTTTTTTTCTTTATTTAAAGGGTATTTAAGTGCTTACTCTGTGCCAGGGACTGTTCTAAGCGCTGGGGTGGATACACGCTAATAAAGGTTGGACATGGTCCACACCCCATGTGAGGCTCACAGTCGTAATCCTCATTTTACAGATGAGGTAACTGAGGCACAGAAAAATTACGTGACTTACCAAGGTCACACAGCAGACAAGTGGTGGAGCCGAGATTAGAACTCAGGTCCTCTGACTCCCCACCTGTGCTTTTCCCACCAGGCCACGCTGCTTCTCTTTCCCTTTCTTCCACCCTATCTTTTGCCCATTTGGCTCTCTATGGAGCCAATTGAAAATTTTTGCAAAGATGCCCTTTGTCATAAACTGTAGTAGTTGGTGGAACTTTTAGTAAAAATCAAAGAATCAATAAATGGTATTTACTGAGCACTTCCTGTGTGCAAAGCACTCTACTAAGCACTTGGGAGAGTACACTGCAACAGAGTTGGCAGACATTCCCTGCCCACAGTGAGCTTACAGGCTAGAAGGGGATACATACATTAATATAAATATGTAATTTATACTTTATAATATCTGTGTAATATATAATATATACAATATACACATACAATATATATTGTATGTATATACAATATATACAATGTACAATATATCTGTGTAATATATAATCTGTGTAATTCAAACTGGACAATTAAGAAGCCACGGGGTAGCAAGAAGTAGTTTGCTGTGCAACCGTGGACCTAGGCCGTGCTTGGGGAAGGGTTTTCTCTGGCTTGCCCCTTTGGTCCCTATAAGGTGGGGGAGGCTTCAATCCTGGCAAGTGTGGCATGTGAAGGGAGGACTTACAAAGGCATGCACATCCCTGAGCACTTCTGAGATTGCCTGCCCCAGCAGCCTAGAGGGGCAACTGCACATTTGTGACATACCATCCCAGAAGCAAAGTTGGGCCTGGCCAGGCTTGTGATATTACCCACCACCCCGCTCCACCTTCATGCTCCAGGGCTTATTTTGAGCTAGGCTAGGCCCCAGGATTTCAGCTTGACTAGTGATAAAAGGCCCCGGTAGTTTCAAGATCTCAGCAACTGTCTTTTTAGGTTGAAACACAAACATACTGAATAATAATAATGATGGTATCTGTTAAGCGCTTACTATGTGCCAGGCACTGTGCTTAGCGCTGCAGTGGATGCAAGCAAATCGAATTGGAAACAGACCCTGTCCCACGTGGGGCTCACTGTCTCAATCCCCATTTTACAGATGAGGGAACTGGGACACCAAGAAGTGAAGTGACTTTTCTGTCTCCTCTAGACTGTGAGCTTGTTGTGGGCAGGAATATGTCTGTTTGTTGTTATGTTGTAAGTGTTCAGTACAGTGCTCTGCACTCAGTAAACACGATTGAATGAATCCATGAATGAAAGGTCACACAGCAGACAACTGGCGGAAACGGGATAAGGACCCATGACCTTCTGACTCCCAGTCCCGCTATGTTATCCGCTACGCCATGCCATGGTACTCTAGACTGCAAGCTTATTATGGGCAGGGAATGGGTCTGTTACAGTATTGTACTCTCCCAAGTGCTTTGGACAGTGCTCTGCACACAGTAAGCACTCAATAAAGATGATTGATGTCGCATATTTCGTAGAAGATTGTCATTACAGATTACCATCATTTTATTACTGTTTTTTATTTAAACCGACAGTGAATTTTCTTTGTCTTCAAAAAAGAAATTTTGAGCCATACTTTTGTGCTCAGTTCTTTGCTAATTGATCTGCAGGGTCCTCAGTAAGGCAGGCCTATGCCTTCCATAAGTTTCTGTTTGTTGCTCTCCTTTCTATTTCAGTCCTCTCCATTAGAATGCATATTCAGTAATAGTCACAAAACGTAAAGCAGTTTTTTAGTCAGTATTGACTTTGGTGTATTTAGATTTAAAAAATACCCTTTAGGTATCTTATAACTTGGGCATAAGCAATGGAAAAACATGTGTTCCTATAAACGTTGTAGTAAACTTCAGTTAAAATATTTTCAGTCTTACACCTCCATTGTAGCAGTGTTTTAAATGAACTCTTTTGTCATAAGCAGGATTTTTCTTTTAAGTATTTTAAATTTAACATCATCAAATTTTGGTAGTCAAATCCAATAGCTTCTAGAATTCTGTCAATTAATGAAAACTGTTGATTGTAAGCCTATTCATTCTTATTTTGAAGGAGTGTTGTACGTCATTGAAACTCAGAAAGTTCTTGATCTCAAAATTGATTTGAAGGCTTCATACATTATCATCCCACAGCATGGCTCCTTAAATCAAGAGTCATCAAATATACTTCTTTTGGATCTTGGTCATCTAAAGGTATAGTTTATAATAAAGCACTTGCTAGATGGTTTTACTGTGGTTTTAGTTGGCAGTTTACTATCATGATTTTATTGCAGTGTACTGAATTTAATTCTCTTCGCATCAGGGTAATAATAATAATGATGGTATTTGTTAAGCGCTTACTATGTGCAAAGCGCTCTTCTAGGCACTGGGGGGGAAATACAAAGTGATCACGTTGTCCCATGTGGGACTTACAGTCTTAATCCCCCTTTTACAGATGAGGTAACTGAGGCACAGAGAAGTTAAGTGACTTGCTCAAAGTCACATAGCTGACAAGTGGCGGAGCTGGGATTAGAACCCCTGACCTCTGACTCCCAAGCCAATGCTCTTCCACTGAGCCACGCTGCTTCTCTGCACGCACTCCCTTGATGTATCGATTGATCAGTGGTATTGAGCGTTGACTGTGTGCAGAGCACTGTACTAAGTGCTTAGCACTGTACTGCAGATGGGACACGGGTTTCCTGCCTGGAATTTGTTGCTCCAGTTGTTTTCTCTGCAAGAGTTCAAGTGGTCTGTGTTGGGGTAGGCTGGGCCTGGAGGTGCCTAGCTGGGTCTAGCTATATTTGAATATCATGGAATCACAGAAATAAGAGGAAATTGTAAGTAATCTGATCCAGCTCCCTGTCGTCAAGCAAATGAACCTTGAAGTCATTCAAGAAAGATGGCTTCTGTTCTTTTTTTTTTTAAAAAAAAAAAGCTCTGGGAAAGGTGATCCCGGCAGTCCAACGTGGTACTATTCCTTGTTCCACTCTCGGTTTGGTCCTTGGTGGACTTGGTGGACTTGGAAAACAACTGGTCAGCATCCTTCTCCAAAGAGCCCATTTATAAAGAGTATGCTCCCATTTTTAATTAGTGTAAATAATATCGATGGCCCAACAAGGTATATAATCCAGGGGGACAATAATAATAATTATAATGATTGTGGTGTTTGTTAAACGCTTACAATGTGTCCAGCACTGAAATAAGCACTGGGGTAGATCAGGTTGGACACAGTCCATGTCCCACATGGGCCTTTCAGTCTTAATCCCCATTTTTCAGGTGAAAGAACTGAGGCCCAGAGAAGTAAAGTGACTTGCCATGGTCACTCAGCAGACAAGTGGCCAAGTCAGGATTAGAACTCAGGTCCTTCGGACTTCCATGCCTGTGCTCTCTCCACTAGGCCAAACAAGTCATAATGTAGCACTAAATGAGCTGCACACCTGTTGAACAGCAGTTCGTTCGAAGAAGGCTTTTGAAGGAGGTGACCTCAGAGCTGGGCTTGGAATGGCAGGAGGAATGAGCCTTGTAGCTGCCAAGTTGGAGGCTGTTTCAAATTATACTTTTTGTGAGCGCCCTAATAAAGAGCAATTCCTTTTTTTAGGGCTTGAAAAGTACTGTTACTAATAATGATTATAATAATAATAATATTTGTTAAGCACATTCTGTGTTCCAAACATTGTACTAGGTTCTGGGGGAGATTCTAGATAGCCAGAATGGACACAGTCACTGTCCCACAGGGGGCTCATGGTCTAAGAGGGAAGTAGAATGGGTATTCCACCCTCATTTTATAGATGAGGAAACTGAGGCACAGAGAAGTTAAGCAATTGGCTCAAGGTCACCCAGCGGGAAAATGGCAGAGTTGGGATTAGAACCCAGGTCCTGTGACTCTTAGGACTGTGCGCTTTCCATTAGGCTGTGCTGCCCCTCAATTTACTGTTGAAAATTGTTCATTGGCAGTTGGGTAAACATTCCATTCATTCCATCCAGTTCATTGTTTTTCTAGCTCATGAAAACTGTTGATTTGCCTAGATCAATTGCACCAATGCTGTAAAAAGAAGGGTTTAAAGCAGATCTTTCATGTGGTTAATGTACAGGAATTTGAAAATACTTTTGGTGTTCAACATATAGCACTAATTATTTCTAGATAATATCTTATTTGAGGTATGTTTTAAAAACCAGATGATTTAAACTGTTTCAGGTAATGATTATTTTCATTTGTATTACCTTTTAAGATGATTAGCAAAAGTCGCTCCGAATTGCAAGACATCCGAGCAGGCTGGGCCAGTATTGAAGATATCATGTCTAGAGCTTATGATACTTTTGACATTCAGCTGAGTAGCATACAGCTACTTTATAGCAGAGTCGGTAAGTATACAAAAAAACCCACTATTGATTCTGCTACTCTTGCAACATTTGAAATGTAATCTACTGGAGGTAGGATGTTTTCACAGAGGGGTCTCTAGACATGCATTTTTTCCTTTGGATGGAGAAATCCCCAGCATGTTTGACCTTGAATGGGACAATATTGGTTTGGAATACTCTGCAGGGAGAGCCTCCTGTATTCCCTGAGTTTTACAAATGAGTTAGGGAACAAGGCATTGTTCAGTCCCCACCCGGAGACTTGGGGGATGACGGAGGCTGGCGGAGGGTGGATGGGTTGAATTATTTACCCTTCATTCCTCCTTTGACCCTATGGATGTCTTGGAGAGGTTTCAGATATTGGCCATTGCTGTGCTCTCTTAGGGGGCACTAACCTCCATTTTGCCTACAACGTCCAATTGTAATTCTTTGCATTATGGGAGGACCCTTACTGGTCTTATTGGCGGGGTTTAATTGTGCGTGAATTGGGCCATGAAAATAAGAGAAATGGGTTCCTGGGTTTGGACCTGTATGAGGTCCAATATGCTCTTATAAGCCTGTTAAGTTGGTGACATGATCACAGTTGCTTCCCTTTTCCTTGGGGCACACACTCTGAAATCCTTTCCAGAGGACTTGTATCAAAACCAAAGAGCTATCGACTTATCGATGTATTATTCAATGGTGTCATCAAGTGCTTACAGTATGCAGAGTACTGCATTAAGCACTTGGGAAAGTACAGTGCAATAGAGTTTGTAGACTTGATCCCTGCCCATCAAGAGTTTACAATCTCTAGAGATTAGGAACTCTAACTGCGGTTGTAGGTCCACTTTAGGCCACAATCATATTGTAATAAGAGTTTCGGAGTAAGAGGAATGATACTTACACTGTTTCTAAATTAACACCTCGCTTTAGCTTTGCAGTAGATCGGATCAGATTCAGTAACACCAGCCTCCTTAATGGCATTTGCTCTGAAGACACCAGGGCATACGAGGGAGCAGTTGGGAAGAAGGGAGGCAATTTACAATACCACAGTGCAGGAAGAAAGTGGGAGATAGAAAGTTTAAAACTGGAGTGGTCAGCAAAATGATAGCAGATAACCAGACCTAGTCACCAAGAAAATGGCAAAAGATAAGCAGTCAGTCACCAAGCAGGGTGAACATGTCTGTTCTACTTCCGATAAAGTCAGAGTTGGCCGCCCTATTCTGGAACTGCTCCGACTGGATAAAAGTACGTTAATGTAGCTATGTTAATGACCTATAAGTAAGTACACAATTCTGGCAATTTGGGTAAAAATGAAGTTTCCAACTTTTGTTCAGGAACCAAGCCCTCACTTATAACATCGTTCCTATGAGGATACTGGTGCCAATTTACGAGACCTCAACAGATTTCCTCAACCAGTTGTCAAGAGTCCAAGGACTTTGTGTAGTTATTTTTTAATAGTTCATTTTTAGTAGATAATGCTGGAATGCATTGAGATTAGAAAACAGAGAGTATAGTTTTCCTTCAGTGACTAAGTATTATTTTATACTGTCATGATGAGCATTGAATTTACTCTTCCAGGAAGCGGTTGTCCCCAGCAACCTAACATTTTCCTGTCTTGCTTGATGCATTGGAAAGCTGGAATTTTGTTTATTGGGATTATAATAAAAATTAGGAAGATTTATTTTTTTAATTGATGTCTTTCTTACACTCTCTACTTTTTTCCCTTCCCCTGGGAGGTCCGGTAGTCGTAGAAAAGGGTGGCTCAGAGAGAAAATGAGACTGGAGTGGAAGTATAGCAAGGAAGAAATGAACTGTATCGGAAGAGAGAAGAATGAAGGGGGCATAAGAGTGGGAAGAGATCGGTAGAAGGAATATCGCAGAGGAACAGTTAGGGTGGAAAGACCCAGCTAAAATGTTTTTGATAGAATAGCTGTGGTATTGAGCACTTACTATGTGCCAAGCACTCTACTATGCACTGGTGTAGATACTAGGTAGTTCAGACGCAGTCCCTGCCCCACATGGGCCACACAATCCAAGTTGTGGGGGAACAGGTATTGAATCCCACTTTACGGTTGAGGAAACTGAGGCCCAGAGAAATGGAGTGACTTGCCCAAGGTCACCCAACAGTCAAGTGGTAGGATCGGTATTAGAACCCAGGTCCTCCGACTCCCAGCCCCATGCACTTTCCACGAGGCCATGCTGCTTCTCAAGTAAAGAAGTAAAATAAGAATGCCCTTGGAGCAGGAACTGAATGCTTTGGGGCAAACAGGCATCAGGTGGCAAAGAATTGCCTCCTCGAAGGAGGGAAGTTGAGGCAGAGGTGGATTAGAGCAAAACAAGGCAGGTGCCAGATGAGAGACCAGTACTCTCATGAGGGAGGAGGCATGAAGGCTTAAAAACCGAGTGCTTTAACCTGACCATAGCTTCTGTAAAAATGGAACATTTCCATGTTTCCTATGCAGCGGAATCGTGTATTTCTCCAAAGGTGGGTAAGGGACAAGCCAGCTGATCACCCTGGTAGCTGCTCCCGGACACCCTGGTCATGGCCTTGTAAAACATGAGGGGCTGCCTCCTTGAATAACAGGCAGTCTGAGCAGAAAGAGGTCAGGCTGTGCCCCTCCCACGTTCCTAGGGAGGCGAGCCCCTCTCCCCTCCGTTTCCCTACTGACGCCTTGCCGCGAAGACCTCAGAGACACCTCAGGTAAGGTGACTTGGCTGGGACATGTGGGAGGGTATTATACCCTCCCCCCGCCCACCCCTTGGCATGACTACTAGGGGTCCCATGTCCTAAAAGCTTGCAGGGTTCCAGCACTCCATAATTGGTGCTGGCTCCTTTTGTTCACTCTATGCCCCCAGGGGTGATGAGGAGGGAAGTTCCCACCCCAAAGCCCACCAGCCTAGGGAGTTCCCTAGGTGTAGTCTGCCTGAGCCTAGCCAACCTTCCTCCCTCCCTCTCCCCCCGGCCCCAAACCGCCCTATGTGACCTTTGGCTTCTTGCTCCCAGCTAATACAGCTGCATTCACACTCGCACGTCTTGTTAGCTGGGGCCTCCTGCCTTTTCCTGCTGCCTGAGTACCCCAGAATCAAGGGAGGGTTCCCAGTCCTTCAGTTCAGGACTCCCTCCCCTCAAGTCTGGTTTCCTTCCCTGGCAATGTCTGTCATACCCCACCTTTCCTGGGGAGGGGAAAAGCTCACTGGATACAGTCCAGCCTGGCTTCCTCCCCTCATCTTCCCCTCCACCCTCCCAACAGCATCTTTTGTGTTCCACAGGTCTTTCTTTGAGTCCCCTTTTCCTTTAAGATCCCTAAGAAACCGACTGCTTTCACGCCAGTGTTTCCTATCTGGGAACCCCAGAAAGTTTGTTGGGGCTGCCTGGGCTTACTCTGACCCACATTTCACCCTGGCGGGCCAGTGGAGAGACTAGAAGTCGGGAAGTGCTTCCTGAGGTGAGGTCAGCAATGAAGGTTTTTGAGCGAAGAACCACCCCAGGGCGCTTCGCGAGGTGGCCGAGCCCGGCGGGAATCCTGCAGATAGTTGGCAAACACGGGCAGTGAAGGTAGCCCGGCACGGGCACTCGGCGGCGGCTGCTCTGGTCCTAAGTGGGTGTCACCGGTAAAACTCTCAAGTGCCCTTTGCGGTGAGTTGCACCCCTGCCCACCCGCCTATTGGATTGTTGCTTCCGTACCCTGGCGGAAACCCAGCTGGTAGGAATGGGAGAGTGCTGTCTGATCACCGCCCAGAACATGCGGAAAGGAATTCAAGTCTTCGATGGAACTGAAGCTCGTCTGTCATGTTTTCTGTAGGTGTTCTGAAAGCCTTCCCAATCTTTTATCGGAGTTGAAATTGGGGTTCATCCTGGCACTCATCATAGATTGCAAACCTCCTCCAGGTCCTCCTGCCCTGCCCCGCCCCTCACTCAGTGGCACCTTCTAATACAGTGGAATTCCTTCTTCAGCCTATGTTGGATTGCATGAGCAGAGAGGTGCAGTCTTTATGAATGCTAATTTCTCCAGCCAAGGTCTGGCTTCCCTGCCATTGGAGGTCAATCTGGAAGGGTACTATAGAACATCCCCATACATCAAACTAGAACCTCTACTCTTTAATGAGTCAGCTGCATTTAAGGATTCCTAAACCAATCAGTGACAGTCATAGTGACTCTGAGGCAGCAGCCTCACTTGAGTTATTCCAGGCGGAACTCATGTGAACCCGTGGCCTCATTCACAGAAGTCCCCAAGGACCCATTGGATCATTTATTTTAATGTCTCCCCCTCTCTGGACTATAAATTCATTGTCTACCAGCTCTATTATATTATACTCTCCTAAATATTTAGTACAGTGCTGTACTCTCAGTAAATACCATTGCTTGATCTTCGAATGTGGGACAGACTATGCCCTTTATAATGGAACTCCCCCCTCTGTCTTCCACCCCACAGATGAGGGATTTCGGGAAGGTTCGTGCAATACCTAGCTCCTTTTGGACCTATCTTCAAAGTATCAACTGGTTTCCAAGAACACTGCTGAGGACTGACCCGGAGTCTCTCCTGATCCTCAGGGTAGCCATGGCCAGCCTCCCCTTAGCTCCCCTCTGAATATGTCCCTTGGCATTTATGCCTCTGTCCTTCAAGACCTGAGCCGGTCGGCAAGTCCTCTGGCCCTCTCTGGGGATAATCCTGAAAGGAAACTCATCGAAAGTCCACGGTTTCATGGTTTAGCCTCATTACTGTGTGGACGTGTCTATGATGCCCAGAGAACATGCCCTCGCTCTGCCCCACCCCTACCCCTAAGGAGATGCTTCTTATCAACATGCTAGAAATCAAAGTGCTACTGAAGGCTTTCCAGTCATTTGTTTGTTAATCTGCCCTGAGAGGGAATCAGCATACAGTTTTCTATCTAAGCAAGAGGCCCACTCACTTCAGAACCCTCTCTTGAAACTGACCAGTAGATGACTTTTGGTTTTCTGCAACTCTCTTGTCAATTGAAGAGATTGGGCTATTGGACAAACTGAGGGGAGAAGCCCTGCTTCCCCACCAGTGTTCTCTAGATATTTGCCAGTTTCACAAGGGCTCCCCATCATTGGGGAATGCAAGAAGTTGGCTTTGTTGCCTCAACGGAAAAGCACAGTCCTGCCGGGCAATATTTGTTCCAGGTCACCAGATGCAGGGACAGCAGCCACAAGCATTCTGACAGTGGTTTAGAAGAATCAGTTCCGGTTACATTTCCTCCTCTTCCCCTGATGTCCAAGGTTCTAACGAAGCAGAGGGATCAAGGTGGAAGACTAATCCTCGTGGGTTCCTCTTTGAAAGGCCAAACAAGAATGCGCCCCCACATCCCCCTACCCCCGCAAAGTGTTGACGACCCAATTCTCTGGATGGGATTAACCTTGCACCAAACTACGCTATCCAGTTCCCTGGACAGTGCCACAAGCCGCATGACTCCTGAGCAGGTAGCAATGGACAGCTTGGATGTGTCAGAACCATTTAAACCAGAAAGCGCCACCAGGTTTCCCCAAATGTGGAAATGGATGCAGTGTTCTCATTTTGGGGCTGACCTTGAAGCATCGAGGCTTTGTGATGAAGGTGGGGTGTATGTGGAGGAGATTGGGGGGCATGGGACTTGCTTTCCCAAGGCTGATCCTGGCCCACTCCATCAGGGGCGAGGGAGCCACCACAGAGGCTCCAAGCAACATCTTCCAAGACTACTCCACTCATATTTGGGAGCTACATAGTTTGGACTCAGCTTCTACTGGAGTGGCTGGTTTTAGTAGATCCATTCTGCAGCACCTGTTTCAGGAGCCTCAGTACCACAGCCTTCCCGGGACCAGCCTCGGAATCTACAAGAGTGAGCATCTGGCGGGTCCCCTCAGAGGTGGGTATCTACTACACCCCGAGTTCTCCACAGTGTTTGGAACCATAGGTGATCACACCCATCCTCCTTCCCTTGCTTGAGGGCGATGGCTTTTTTTTTTTGCTCTCTTTTTAGCAGGGCTCCAGCTCTATTGGGAAATTGGAGGGGAGAGGGCCCCCTCCCCGCCCCCTTAGGCTTCACACCCCTCACACCTCTTTCTGGTCAGTGTATCTGTTATCTAGGGAGGCAACCCCTCAAGCTTTACAAGGACAGGTCCATGTTTCCTAACCTTTGGAAAATTAAGGTTATGATAAGCAACCCTTGCTTCAGTTATTTGGCTGTGCTTTTTAATGTTGTGTGCCATATCGAGCTATTTTTGATTACTAGGTGAAAACTGGAAGGAGGCTCGAAAGCTCACCCATTCTTCTCAGCATATCTTGGATCCTATGCACCTCAAGGTGGAATTCTGCAAGGCCATGATTGTCACTGATGCGAGAATGCCCAAGTATGATTTAGACTTACCTCTTGTCATGAGAATGAAAACAATCTGGGTAACTAAGGGGAAATTTTCTCTCTGGACATCATTAAATCAATACCGAAAATAAACCCCCCAAGCTGTTGGTGAGTCAGGAACTATGTTGCTAAATTGGGGCAAATTAAAGTGGATTAGGTTTTCTTTGTTCAATAGGATTATCCTATTTGTGGAGAGGCCATTGGGATTTAAGTGTTTCATATAAGCTCCTGGGGTGTTTTGTGGACTGCCTGATTTCTCTACTGGTGCTCTAGGTGATTCTTCCCCTTTAGGTGCTCAGTACCTTCCAGGTGGGATGATGGGAGGAGGGGAAGGGAAGAGAGGGAGAGGCAGAAAATAGAACTACCTTAATCCTTGAAAGGGTTCTTAAAGCAGGATTCACCCCTGGCCTAGGCTCCTGCAGGCTGGAGCATCCAAGGCCTTCCAAAGCCACTTCAGGTCCAAACTGAAAGTCTTTGCTGATCTTGGAGTGCCTCAAGGCCTCTGTTGAGACCAGGGATTTGGGTGAAATCAACCAGGTACCTAATTCCAATTAATTCAAGATTATGACCTAAAGGACATTATGGGATGGCCTTCAATCCACAGAGTTGGGGGCAGTTCAGTGAGGGGAAAATAAAGAAATATTGCTTGTTATTGGTGGTACAGGGATAGCTCTCATAGTGATCCATGTTCAGATTAGTCGGAAACAGCAAAACTGGATTACCATCCTGAGGGAGCAAGTTTAGAGGGAGGAAGGTGGGACTCAACGATAAAGAGGACCGAGCAAAGGAAATTCACGAATGGTCGTAGGAGCAATCTTCTCCACGGAACGACTGCCTTGCTCTCCAAGAGCCACGTGAGTGGTTGGTGCCACCTTTCTTCCTCTTGCAAAGTTTTATTGTTCAGCATGCCATTCTGGAGCCATTTCCATGAGGGTCATTACACTAGTGCGGTTTCTGGGAAGTGAAGACTATTGGCTTCTGGAATGTGTTTATATATCTGGAATTATTTTATACATCCGGAATTTACATCCCGCTGTAGACCGTAAGCTCACTGTGGGCAGAGAATGTATCTACCAACTCTGTTCTGTTGTATTCTCCCAAGTGCTTAGTACAGTGCTCTGCACACAGCAAGCATTCAGAAAATGTGATTGATTGGGTTCTAAGTCCATTTAGAGAAGGTGTTCAACTACAATTTACCCACCCATACTTTCTGCTTCCAGAAATTCTAATGTTTTCTGACAGGGGAGTTGAGTTTCTGTCTCTCAACTGTTGCTGGTTGAAGGTGAGGACGTGGGGTTACACAAGCAGTCAGTGGTATCTATTGAGCGTTTATTGTGTGCGGAGCAGTGTATGAGGTGCTGGGGGGAGTACAGTATAGCAGAGGTGGAAGACAAATTCCCTGCCCACAGTGAACTTGTGATCTAGAGGTTGAGTGACTGGATTTGGGAGCAATGAATTGTCCTGGCCTGGATAATTTTTGCCTTTAATTAAAATAGCCCCAGGAGCTGGGGAAGCTATTGACCGCTTTCTTTTCAGAGCAACTCAAACCTTGTAGACTAGTAAGGGATGATCTTCCACTTTTTCCAGAGCAGCTGCCTGTAATTATTTTCCGAGCAGACCCTATTTAGTCTAATACCTCAGGCCATTAGCCACTTAGCCATTGCTTTACCCATCTGGGCACTCTTTTTATTCATTCAATGATAATTATTGAGTGCTTATTATATGCAGAGCACTGCACTGAGCGCTTGGGAGAGTACAATGCAACAATAAATAGACACATACCCTGCCCACAGTGAGCTTACAGTCTAGAGTGGGGGAGACAGACATTAATATAAATAAATTACAGATACATAAGTGCTGTGGGGCTGAATCAGAGACACTTTTAGTGCAGTCTGTTTTCGTGGTAAACTCTTAAGACAAAGGATTGCATACAAGCTTCCCCACTTAGCAGGGTCTTGCCAAACCTGGGTTTTGAGAATCCACGATTGATTACCACAGTGAAAGGTTTTGAGTAAACCACCATTTTCTGTGTTCACAAATCAGCCCACCAACCTGCCATTTTGAGTCATCTACACTCTCATGGGTCACTCAGGCCCGCCCATCATATTGGGCTTTGTGTCATTGACATCCAGTCACAGTGCTCCATATTTTTCTGCTGATTTCATTACTCTTAATAATAATGATAATAATTATAATAGTACTTGTTAAGTTCTTACTAAATGCCAAGCACTCTTCTATGTGCTGGGGTAGATATAAATTCATCAGGTTTGACACAGAACCTGTCCCACATGGGGCTCACACTCTTAATCCCCATTTTACAGATGAGTTAACTGAGGCCCAGTGAAGTGACTTGCCCAGGGTCACACAGCAGACTTGTGGTGGAGCCGGGATTAGAACCCAGGTCCTTCTGACTCCCAGGCCCGGGCTCCAGCCACTAAGCCACACTGCTTCTCCATAATGGCCTCTAAGCGAGGAATAACTACACTGTTTGTGAAGAGGGCAAGGAAAGTAATGCCCTTGGCAAAGAAAGAGCAGTTGTTGGATCATCGAGTACAGGTGTCAATGACACAAAGCTGTCAGGCTGCATCTGGGCCTTCTTGTAACCAAGTATGGCTTGGCGAGCCCCAGCCTTGCTCTGAGAAGAAGTCGCCCACCCTGCGTTGCAGCGCAGCCTGACCATGGAGAGCAGCGAGCTGACGGGTGAGTTGTCAGTCAATCGCATTTATTGAGCGCTTACTGTGTGCAGAGCACTGTACTAACCACCAGGGGAAGTACAGTGTATAACAATATATAACAATATAAAAGTCACATTCCCCATCCACAACGAACGTACAGTCTAGAAGGGGAGATGGACATGAATGTAAATAAATTATGGATATAAACATAAGTGCTGTGGGGCTGGGAGCGGGGATGAATAAAGGGAACAAATTAGCGTGACACAGGAGGGAGTGGGAGAAGAGGAAGGGTGGGCTTAGGCCTTGTCAAGGCCTCTGGCTCCTGCCGCCACTGCCTGCTCCGGGGACCCATCAGTGCTCATTCCCCCTCCCTCTGTCCTCAAAGTTTCGGGCAAAGTGATTCCGTGGCAAAGCTTCTGGCTGGTTGGCTGGCGGTTCTTCCTCCAACCCCCTCCCATCTTTCCCTTCCACTCTCCTCGCTGCCTCATTCCCACCCATAGTTCTGTCAAAAGCTGTTGCTGGGAAGCAGCTTTCACTTCAGGGAGCAACAAGACAAAATTATGTCACTTTTTGCATGACATGATGTGATGATGTCATCACGTTTGGCTTTTCCACACCAAAAAACTAAAAGACTTCGAATCTCTGATCGAGTACATGAAGAAAGTGCATAATCTCTGTGGTATTTTGGTGACCTCCCTTTAAGGAAAGTGAGGATAACCCAGTGTGATTGAAGCAATGGATTCTCTAGTCCCATTTGTCCCTAAAATTTTTGGGTGTTATCAACTTTTAGGCACCTAGTCCCTGGGGTTGGTAAAGGGAAGCTATATGTGTTTGTTTTGTCTTCCGTAGTATACAATTACTTTGAAAGTAACTAACCCCAGGAATTATTTCATTGAGACCCAGGGATTTGTTTATCTTTTGAAATAGATTCAAACTTTGTGGACAGCTGCCTCTGCTTTCTCTGCGAATCTCAGACAAAAAATTGAGGGGGATTTTGGAATTAATTGAAAGTATTCCAAGATTCTCAAGCCCTCCTGATCCTTCTACCCAGTCAAGACCTTCTCAAGTAAGATTTCTTAAAAAAAAAAAAAAAAAAAAAAGTGTACTGCTTCTAAAGTGAAGGCTTTAAAAATTGAATTGAAAAATCAGTCACTCATTTATTACTTTTTCTGAAGTAAACGGTCAACCAATTCAATGGAAGGAAAATCCAAGTTATCTTTGAAAACCAAGTTTTCATTACCTTTTATTACCTCACACAGAGATTATGATACTCAGGAATTGCAACACGTATTTTTCAAATGCATAACAAAAATTGGGGTGGTGTGACATTTTTGCTTCAAATTTCTAATTACTGAGTACAGTAATTACAGTTTTCTGGACATTTGACCATTTTCTATTTCTCTTCTAGAATAATAATTATGGTGTTTGTTAAGCACTTTTTATGGACCAAGCACTGCTCTAAGCTCTGGGGTAGATGAAAGGTAATCAGGTTGTCCCACTTGGTGCTCAGCTTTAATCCCCATTTTACAGATGAGGTAACTGAGGCACCGTGAAGTTAAGTGGCTTGCCCAAGGTCACACAGCAGACAAGTGGTAGAGCCAGGATTAAGACCCATGTCCTCTGACTCTCAAGCCTGTGCTCTTTCCACTAGGCCAGCTGGCTTTATATCATAAATCTTGTGCATATTTGACTAAAATAACTGCATGTGTCAAAATTGATCAATGGATTTAAATAAAGCTTGCATCAAGCATTCTAACTCATTACTCTTATTTCAGGTTCAAATGACCCTTCCACTTGCAACAGCACAGGTATCCCAGAGAGGACTTCCTTGCTTGGAACTTTCTAAAATTCTGGAATCTGGTAAAGTGGAGCTATTCATGGATCATTGAGAGTTGTTTCTGATAAAAAATCAAATAACCAAAATGTAGTGTGGACACAAGTGAAGAATGGCATCACTATCAATAGCAGTATTATCAGTCAATCGTAACTGTAATTATTGAGCGCTTACAGTGTGCAGCGCACACTACTAAGTGCTTGGGAGAGTAAACTATAACAGAGTTTGTAGACACGTTCCCTGCCCACGTTGAACTTACAGTCTAGAGGGGGAGAGAGACATGAATATAAATAAATTGCAGTATTCATTCAGTCGTATTTGCTTACTGTATGCAATGCACTGTACTAAATGCTTGATACGTAAGTGCTGTGGAGCTGAGAGAGGGGTGAAGAAAGGGTGCAAATCCAAGGATGACACAGAATGGAGTGGGATAAGAGGAAATGAAGGCTTAGTTGGGGAAGGCTTCTTGCTTTTAATAAGGTTTTGAAGGTGGGGAGGGTGATCGTCTGTCAAATGTGAAGAGAGAGGGAGTTCCAGGCCAGAGGATGGCAGATGGAGTAGAGGCCGTTGGATTTGGGCAAGGGTTGGCAGCAAGATAGTCAAGATTGAGGTACAGTAAATAGGTTGGCATCAAAGAGGGAAGTGTGTGGGCTGGGCTGTAGTGGGAAATCAAGAAGGTAAGGTAGGAGGTAGCAAGGTAACTGAGTGCTTTAAAGCCCATGGAAAGGAGTTTCTATTTGATGCGGAAGTGGATGGGCAACCACTGGAGTTTTTCAGAAGAGGGTAGACATGGACCGGATGATTTTGTAAAAAAAAAAAAAAAAAAAAAAAGATCTGGGCAACGGTGTGAAGTCCGAACTGGAGTCTGAACTGGAGTGGGGAGAAACAGGAGGCAGGGAGGTCAGGAAGGAGGCGAATGCAGTAATCAAGGATGGGTAGGATAAGTGTTTGGATTAACGTGGTAGCAGTTTGGATGGAGAGGAAAGGGCAGATTTTAATGATGTGAAGGTTGAACCAACAGTATTTGGTGACGGATCGAATATGTGGGTCGAATGAAAGAGATGAGTCAAGGATAATGCCGAGGTTACGGGCTTGTGAGACAAAGGATGGTGGTGTCTCCAGTGATGGAATGTCAGGGGAGGACAGCGTTTGGCTGGAAATGTAATGAGTTTTGTTTTGGACATGTTAGGTTTGAGGTATCGGTGGGGCATCCAAGTAGAAATGTCCGGAAGGTAGGATGAAATACGAGATTGCAGAGAGGGAGAGAAATCAGGGCTGGAGGTGTTGATTTGGGAATCATCTGTATAGAGATGGTAGTTGAAGCTATAGGATTGAATGAGTTCTCCAAGGGAGTGGCTGTAGATAGAGAATAGAAAGGCACCCAGAACTGAGGCTTGTGGACTCCTACGGTTAGTGGGTGGGAGGCAGAGGAGGAGTCCCCCAAAGAAATTGAGAATCAGTGACCAGCGAGATAGGAGGAGAACCAGGAGAGGACAGTGTCAGTGAAGCCAAGGTTGGATAATATTTCCAGGAGCAGGGGGTCGTTGACAATGTAGAAGACAGCTGAGAGTTCAAGGAGGATTAAGATGGAGTAGAGGCTGTTGGATTTGGCAAGAAAGAGATCATTGGTGACATTTGAGAAGGCAGTTTTGGTGGAGTGGAGGAGGTGGAAGTCAGATTGGAGCAGGTTAAGGAGAGAATCGGAGGAGAGGAAGTGGAGGCGGCAGTGGGTGTAGACAGCTTTCTCTGAGTTGGAGAGGAATGGTAGGGAGATGTGGCGATTAACTGGAGGGAGCCATGGGGTAAAGGGAAGGGTGTATAAGGATAAGGGATACATGAGCATGTTTGGAAGCAGTGGGGAAGAATCCATGGAAGAGTGAACACTTGGAGATGGCAGTCAGGGAGGGAAGAAGGGAGGGGGCAAGCAATTTAGTAAGGTGTGAAGGGATGGAGTCGGAGGGGCTGGATTTTGAGAGGAGGCGGGAGATCTTTTCTTGATATTGCTGGGAAGGATGGGAGAGTTGAAGAGGAAGCAGGAGTGGGGAGGGACTGGAGATGAGTATAGGAGATTTTAGGGAGATCACTCCTGATGGATTCCATTTTCTTAATAAAGTATATGGCCAGGACATTAAGAGCTGGAGATATGTAGGTGGGAGGACAGAGGTTTGAGGAGGGACTTAAACATCTGAAACAACTGGTGAGGGCAATAGGTATGGGAGTTGATAAGGATGTAGAAATAATGTTGCTGGGCAGCAGAGAAGGCAGAGGTAAAGCAGGCAAAGATGAACTTCAGATGGTATTGTTAATCATTTGCTATTAGCCAAGCACTGGAGTAAATACAAGATAATCAGGTTGGAGAGAGTCCCTGTCCTACACGGGGCTAACATTCTCATGGGAAATGGAATATTATGGGGGAAAGACACTGTCCCTGTCAAGAGACTGTTTAATGGGGGAGTGGAATGAGCCATAATACATAAGACACAGTTAAGTAATAGAAGCTTAGAACATAAAAATGCCTAAAGTGCCATGAACAGAAGGAGGTTCAAATTCATGTATCATGGTAAACGAGTGCTGAGGATACCTGGAGTTATTGGATTGCTAGGAATCAGGAGGGGTTATTTTGGGAAAGCCTCCTTAATGCTTAATGTGAGTACCACGCATCTGGGTCTCCAGGAAAATTCCTCACAGAATCGAGGGGTTTTCCTTCCATTCCAACTGCTCTGGCAGCACTGCTGTAAATGACTTGGTGTCTAGGGAAGGTGCCTCGGACTGGGCGCGTTTAGCTGAGGCATTCCCCCTGATGTCTGGGCATCACAGGGTGCTTAAGCCCCTGAGAGCAGTGAGAGCAGGGAAAGTAGCAGCACAGAGTGCGTAGCTTGGAGGAGTATATTCCCTCTAGGGTCAGAAGGATGGGGAGGAATGGGAAGTCCCCAGAGGTTCTGGCAGGGTTAAGGAATGGGAAATCCCCGAGCTGAATGAGGAGAGAATTCCCCTCCAGTTCTAGTAGGGCACGTTAGGCAAGCCTGAAGAGTTGCAGTAGTCCATCAATCAATGGTATTGGTTGAGCACTTTGTGCAGAACACTATACTAAGCCCTTGGGAGAGTACAGTACAGGAGAGTTGGTGGACACGTTCCTTGCCCATAAGGAGAAGCAGCATGGACTTGGGAGTCAGGAGGACTGGGGTTCTAATGTTGGCTCTGCCATTTATCTACTATGTGACCTTGGACAAGTCACTTAACTTCCCTGGGTCTCAGTTACCTCATCTGTAAAATGTGGGACAGGGACTGTGTCCAATCTGATTGCCTTGTATCTACCCCAGTGCTTAGTACAATGCCTGGTACATAGTGCTTAACAAATACTATTTTTTTTTTTTAACAAAGAGGAGCTTACAGTCTAGAGCAAGCAGGGAGGCCTCTGCGAGGCAGGTTGTAATTAATATCCCCAGAACTGACAGATATGGTGAGTGTAAGTTCACCAGAGCCAGGTTTAAAAATAGGCACAAACTTCCCTGGTTAATTTGCAATGTGGATTATCATGGGTGTGCTATGAATCTAAATGCTTAGTGTAGGATAGTACATTGAAATAATTGTATCATTGGTTTGGAATCTTTTCATAGTGTTTGTATGTTTTAGAATCAGCCAAGCATGTTTCTTCTTGGAATGACGATTTTGGAATTTTTCATATATATCATTTTGCTTACAATCCATTTCTTTTATTTCTTGGTCTTATTTCAGTGGATTCCTGATCTAAATTTGAAATTTTGATATGAATATCTATTCCAGAAAATTATGCTACTCTATAATTGAAATACATGTTGTTAAAATTACTATTTTGTTGACTAACCCTCTTGAGTTTTCACAGTTTTTATTAATCTCACTGACTTCTAGATGAGGAGGAATTTTTCGATGCACCAACCAGTCCAGTGAGTGAGTCACCGAACAGTGAGGCCCGTCCTTTGTTCCCCACCCAGAAATGCGGTATAAGTCATGGAAAATTTCAGAGGAGAGAGTCCTTGAAGAACCTCACTGAATTTAAAATAAGATTTGAGTTACCTGAGGTACATGTATAGCATTTGTAGATGAATTCAATTCTATACCTTTTGTATATCTTTACATTTACTCCTGAGCACTTTCAATCTCCCAATTATTTTCACTCCCTTTTCAGCCAGAACACTTCACTGTGCTTTATCATCTTCCTTAACATTGCCATTACTCTTGATAATGTTTTAAGGAAAGATTTGCTTTAACATAAGAAAAGACATTCAGGGTCAGGTCCTGAGTTCTGGCATTACAGCAGCACCAACAGATGCTTAGTGGAACCTCAATATGATTGCCTTCCTCTTTAGGGATATGCTAGCATCCCAAATTCTCCTTCTGCTGTGAAGAATAAGTTCATTTTAAACCTCTCAACTTCTCTAACACCCACCTCCAAACCCCCCCCCCCCCAACATCCTTCACATTTCCCTCCAGTGCTCCAGGGCTTCTTGTTCATGAATTTATCCATACAAATGTTCAACTTTTCTGCCTCGACGATTCTTGCATGTTGAGTGTAACTGTCTGAAAAGTTTTGTGTTTTTTTTCTCGTAAGATTTCTTCTTTACTTCATAAAGATCTGAATACCTTTGTCATCACTTTGCACTTTTTGGTTCTTCATAAATTTAAGATCTTTGGCATTTATTTCCTATTTCTGTGTATAATTTGGAATTGCTGCCTCTGCTGCTCATAAAAATCAGTTTAAATTTCCAATAAATAAGGTCAACAAAGTTCTCTGAAGTTCTCGTCTCATACACTTTTTTTCTGACTGTTTAAAAGAAAATAGGAAATGTTTGTAGATCCTTGAAAGATGTATTAAAAAGACATTTTTCATGTGATTGGCTTTATACTTCATTTAATCGTTTTTTCCCCTTTCATCTTCTCCCCAGGTTATAATTCAGTTGTGTCAATTTACCACAGAAGACTTTGAACAGCCTGTGATGGAGCTGAATATCATTGGATTAGGCACAGAAGTTCAATTTAAAACATTTGATATGAGCATATCTGCATTTCTGAAGGAAATCTGCCTAAAATGTCCAGAGTACCTGGGTGCGAATCTGTTTAATTTGTAAAATGGAGCAACTGATTCCACCAATTTAATATTTTAAAAAAATTACTTCCATTAATCAATCAGTTGTATTTATTGAGTGCTGTGTGCAGAACACTCTCCAAGTGCTTGGTAGAGTACAGTAGACTTAGTAGACACAATCCCTTCTCTCACAGAGTTTACCATCTAGTTGAGTAAAATAAATTATACTTAGGGGGAAGCAACAGGGTTTAAAGATTTAGACCTGCCTGCTATGTGGTGAAAGGTGACTAGCCAAGGGCTTAAAGTGACGTGGAAGTGCTGAAGTGATGGAAGGAAATAGTGTGGAGTTGATGCAAGATTAATCAGGGAAGGTCTCCTGGAGGAGATATGATTTCAGAAGGGCCTTGAAGATGGGGAGAGCAGTGGTCTGTCAGATGTGAAGGAGTAAGCAGAAGGGAGGGCAAGTGTTAGAAGTCAGCAGAGAGAGAGATGGGAGTGGGGCACAATGAGTAGGCAGGTTGAGAAGCAAGCTACAAACAAACAAATGCCACAGTTTATTACTATGAGGTGAGGATTTGGGAGGGAAGGTGAGGAGTTCAGTTTTGGACATGTTAAATTCTTGGATTTTTGACATTAAACTTCAACTGAAGTTGAAATATATTTCAAAATGCAAAGTAACTGGTAGCTTTTATAAGTGGCATATAGTAAACACTTAATACCACAATTATTGTAACTCCCTTGGAAAGCAGCAGCAGCCTAACGTTAGGCTCGATCAGTGATCTTTATTGAATGCTCACTGTGTGCAGAGAACTGTACTAAGCACTTGGGAAAGTATAATAGAGTTGGTAGACTTGAATTCCTGCTCAAAGGTGGCCTTCAGTCTACAGAGGAAGACAGACATTAAATATATTAAAGATTGGGGAAATAGAGTATAAGAATATGTACATAAATGCAAGGATCCAAGTAGTTACGGGTCACAGCCAAATGCATAGGTGATGCAAAGGGGAGGGAAGTGAGGGCTTAGTTCGGGAAGGCTTCTTGGAGGAGATGTAATTTGAGGAGGGTTTTGAAGGTGGGTCCCATGCTGTTTCCATTAGAACATGCTGATTGCAGTTCAATAACAAGTGAGTATCAATTTTGGCTTTAAGGTATCCAGTCAGCTCTCTCCCTCCTGCCTTATCTGTAAGCTCATTATGGGCGGTGAATGTATCTGCTAATTCTCTTGTGTTGTACTCTCCCAAGCACTTAGTACAGTGCACTATACATAGCGCTCAATAAATACTATTGGTTACCTCACTGATCTTCTACTACAACCCAACCTGACCATCCCACTCCTCTAACACCAACCTACTTTCTGTACCTCAATCTCATGTAGCCCGTCATCGATTCCTTGCCCGGATCTTTCCTTGGGCTTGGAACTCCCTCCCCCTTTACATCCAGTAGACGACCACTGTCCCCATCTTATAGCTTTGTTTTTGACTGTGCATTCTCTTGTAGAAGTAACCTTTTTTAAAATTATTTTTAGATGAAGAAAACAAGACAATTTATATCATTACAACATTAGACAACACCATAGATGATCTGCTGACAATGGAATATGTGAAAGTAAGTAAAGAATTAAATTTTCTAATCTCCATTTTGTGTGGGGGGGGTGGGGGTGGTAAATACCATGGAAGATATCTTGAAGTATTCTATTTCAAATGATAGAGCCGTGTTAACCAGTCCTCTAGACTTAGCACACTTCCTCAGCAATGGTTTTGTGGTAGTAGATATGCTGCTAATTTTAACTTTATTCGATTTAATAAATGCAGGCAGAGGAACAGAAGTGGAAAAGAAGAAAGAAAACGTTGGGGGGAAAAAGGAAAGACAGTCAATTGTATTTATTGAGCACATATTTTGTGCAGAGAACTGTACTAAGCATTCGGGAGAGTATGATATAACAGAGTTGGCAGACACATTCCCTGCCCACAAGGATCTTATAGTCTAGAGGGAGAGACAGATGTTAAATTACAGATATGTACATAAGTGCAGTGGGGTTGAGGGTGGGATGAATAAAGGATACAAATCCAAGTGAAAGGGTGATGCAGAAGGGAGAGGGAGTAGGGGAAAAGTGGGCTTAGTTGGGGAAGGCCTCTTGGAGGGGATGTGATTTTACTAAGGCTTTGAAGGTGGAGAGAATGGTGTTCAGTTGGATATGAAGGGGTAGGGAGTTCCAGGCCAGAGAGGGAGCATGGGAAAGGGGTTGGTGGCAAGTTAGCTGAGTTGGAGTTACAGCGAGTGTGTTGGCTTTTCAGGAGCTAAGTGAACATGCTGGGTTGTAGCAGGAAATCAGCAAGGTAAGATAGGAGTGGGCTAGATGATGGAATATTTTAAAACCAATGGTAAGGAGCTTCTATTTGATGTGGAGGTGGATGGGCAGTCAATCACTGGACATTGTGGAGGAGTAGAGAGACATGTATTGAATTTTTTTTTAAAATGATTTGTGCAGCAGAATGAAGTTTGAACTGGAGAAGGGAGAGGCAGGAGGCAGGGAGGTCAGCAAGGAGGATAGTCAAGGTGGGTTAGGGTAGGTGCTCAGATCAGTGTAGTTGCAGAGGAAAGGGTAGATTTTTAGTGATGTTGTGAAGGTTGTACTGACAGGAGATGATGACAAATTGAATATGTGGGAAAGTGTTCTACATACAATAAATATGATTGAAAGAGTTGAGTTGGACAATGCCAAGGTTACGGTCTTGTGAGACTGGGTGGATAACGGTGCTGTCAACAGTGAGGGGAAAGTCATGGGGAGGACAGGGTTTTGGTAGGAAGATAAGGAGTTCTGTTTTGGATATGTTGTGTTGGAGGTGTTGGCAGGGCATCCAAGTAGAGATATCCTGAAGATGTCCTGCAGCTTCACGCTGCATCCTGCACTCAAAATGTTTACACAAGAAATTCCCAGCAGAGTAATGCAAAGAGGTTAGCACTAGTGGTACAAAAAAATACCAAGGAAGTATGCTTGCCATCCTTCCTTGGAATTTACTCCTACCCACAGCCCCCGAAAGGCTTTGAAGCTCACCTTCAATTAATGAATCAGCGATTTATTGAGCACTTACTGTATGCAGGGTACAGTTAGTAAGTAGATGTGATCACTTAATCACCTTGCCCCCCCTTCCTACCTTACCTTTCTAACTTCCTACTACAACCCAGCCCGCACACTTCACTCCTCTGACGCCAACCTACTCACTTTACCTCATCTATTTCTCCACCAACCCCTCACCCATCTGGCCTGGAATCAATCAATCAATCAGTCGTATTTATTGATCTCCTACTGTGTGCAGAGCACTGTACTAAGCACTTGGGAGAGCACAATTTAGCAATATAACAGTCACATTCTGAGGCAGAGGCAGGATGCGGGTGAGAGGTTGGTGGCAAGATAGATGAGATTGAGGTTCAGTGATTAGACATTCAATCGTATTTATTGAGCACTTACTGTGTGCAGAGCACTGTACTAAGCGCTTGGGAGGAGCATGGCTTAGTGGAAAGAGCACAGCCTTGGGAGTCAGAGGTCATGGGTTCTAATGCCAGCTCTGCCACTTGTCTGCTGTGTCACCTTGGGCAAGCCAAGTTTTCTGTGCCTCAATTACTTCTAAAACTGGGGATTTAGACTGTGAGCCCCATGTAGGACAACTGATTACCTTGTATCTACCCCGGTGTTTAGAACAGGTGCTTGGCACAGAGTAAGCGCTTAACAAATATCATAATTATTATTATTACACTATGACAGTATAACAGACATTCTCTGCTTACACATTCCCTGCCCACAACAAACTTACTTTCTAGAAGGGGAGACAGACAATAATATAAAGAAATAAATTACAGGCATGTACAAAAGTGCTGTGGAGCTGGGAAGGGGGATGAATAAGAGGAGCAAGTCAGGGTGACGCAGAAAGGAGTTGAAGAAAAGGAAAAGAGGACTTAGGTAAGGCTTCTTGGAGATGTGCCTTCAGTAAGGCTTTGAAGGGAGGGAGAATAATTGTTGGATATGAGGAGGGAGGGCATTCCAGGCCTGAGCCAGGATGTGGGCGAGAGATTGATGGCAAGATAGACCGATCGAGGTACAGGGAGAAGGTTAGCATTAGGGGAGTGAAGTGTGCGGCCTGGGTTGTAGTAGCAAGATGAGGTAGGAAGGGGCAAGATGATTGAGTGCTTTAAAACCCATGGTAAGGAGTGTCTGTTGTGGTGGAGGACGGGGAGGCCTCTGGAGGTTCTTGAGGAGTGGGGAAACAGGGACTGAATGTTTCTATAGAAAAATGATCTGGGCAGCAGCGTGAAGTATGGACTGGAGTGGGGTGAGCCAGGAGGCATGGAGGTCAGCAAGGAGGCTTCTTGAATAATTCAGGCGGGCTATGTTAAGTGCTTGGATTAACATGGTAGCAGTTTGGATGGAGAGGAAAGGATGGATTTTTAGCGATGCTGTGGAAGTTGAACGGACAGGATTTAGTGATAGATTGAATATATGGGTTGAACGAGAGAGAGGCGTCAGGGATGCCACCAAGTTTATGGTTATGATTGAGACAGAAAGGAGGTGGTGTGGTCTACAGTGATGGGAAAGTCAGAGGGAGGATAGGGAACTCCCTCCCCTTCATGACCGACAAGCCATCACCCTCCCCACCTCCAAAACCTTATTCACAGCACATCTCCTCCCAGCGCTTTCCCCGACTAAGTCCTCATTTCCTCTTCTCCCACTCCCTCCTGCATAGCCCTGGCATCCTTTATTCACCCCTCCCTCAGTCCCACAACACTTATGTACATACCCATAATGTACTTATTTATATTACAGCCTGTCTCCCCCTCTAGATTGTAAGCTCCCTTTGAACAGGGAACTTATCTCACCAACTCATCATACTCTCTCAAGCGCTGAACATGGTGTTCTGCATAAGGTAAACATTCAATAAATATGATTGATTGACCTCTGCCTTCAGAGGGAGAAAATAAAATAAAATGTAGGTAGGCGATGCAGTAAGGTGTAAGGCTATGTACATAAGTACTGTGGGGGTGGGGTAGGGTGAGTTCATCAATACCCAGAGGATAAGGACTTAAGTGCATAGGTGTTTTAGGAAGCCAGGTAGGTGCATTTGGTCTTCAACGTTTCAGCAAAGGATCCTTAGATGACTGTACAAAGAATTACTTTGGCCCAGTCTTACTTCAGGGTCTCAAGACTTGGCTTGTTAAAGAATGAAATTTTATAATTTTGTTTTCTCTTCAGACCGATATTTGTGGAGCTAGACATGCCTCAGCCTATAGTAATATTGAACAGAAGTTAAAGGTATGGGTACATAGCAAATTTTAAATTTCATTACAGAAATATATGTCCCCCATTTCCAATTACTTTTAAATTACACTTGATTCTAGGTTAATTTCTCCTCCTTGGATGTACATTTGCACACTGAAGCACTACTTAGTACCATGAATTATTTAAGTAATCTCCTTCCACAAGTGGAAAAAAAGCCATCCATGGAAGATCAAACACTAGAAAGTGCAGAGAAAACGGAAGTACTTAAAAAAATAGGTAATTCCTTTCAATTTTTTTCTCTGCTGCACATTTTCACTAGATTATCAGTTTCTTTGTCCAGTTTTTAAGGTCACCCTGCATAATGTACTTATTATATTTCATGTTTACTAGGCTTAATTTCTGTCCATTCAGAATTTAGCTCACAGAACCTGGATGAAATCTTAAATTGATTTGTATAGCAATTTTGAAAATTGGAAGAAATAGATTCCTATTCTATGCGGTACCTAAGGTGGAACTTTTAATGTGAATGTTGGTGCATTAAGTCTGATTAGTTGCTGAGAAAAATACCAAAGAAATAGAATAAGGTTAACAGCTCAATTCCTTCACATTTTGAATGATGTTTCAGTTATAGAACTGAACTGCTTGGGTCACATATCACATAAAAAACCATCACTAAGTTTTAGTTTACCACTGGGAAACTCAAGTCCAATATGTTAGCAATCACCTTAAGGATATCTCTTCAAGTTTCAGTTAACTTACCCACTACTGATGTTGAGACCTCTTAGGGTTCCAGGACTAAAATCCCTTGATTAAGTTATAATTCTCTTTGATATTTTAGCTCAATATTTTTTCTATTAAATAAAGAGGTGTTCAGAGCTCTAGTAGTGGACACCTGGGCAGACAAACCCATCTATTTTCATTTATGAAACAAATTTCTTCGATAATATTTTGTGAGAGGAAACCTAACATGTTGTTTTGACTGTTTTTATCTGCAGACTATTCAATTGCAGATTCCTAAAATAATTTGCCCATTTTATAACCATATTGATTCTCTTCATAGCATCAAAAAAGCACAAGCATGAGGATATCATACATTTTCAGGTTTTTGCAGAACTGGAAAGTTTACGTTTCTTTATTCGAGAGCAAAAGCGCAAAATTTCTGAAATTAGGATTGAAGGTAACAGAACTTTTTAAAAATTGAGTTAACAATTATTAAATGAGAGCACAGATGTTGATTAATATTATTGTTTCCTTAGGGCTTGATGCACAGGTGATTATGAGACAGTCAGCAACTGAAATAAAAGCAAAACTAAAGAACATCACTATCTTGGATTCTGATGAAATGGCTGTATATAAGAAGGTATGAAATATTTGCATGCCATGTATCACGTCTAAATAATTTGCTAATCTGTGAGTTAAATTCTTAGTCTGAGTATATGCTCAATGTTACTGCAAATGAGATTGGATTCTTTAAATATTTCAGTTGGTCACCAGCTTTGGCAAATATTCTACTAGCCTGGAAATCGTGATATAGCAGTGGGAATGTATTTGCTAAAGAGGAATTATATGCTTTTTGTCTGTGAATGTAGACTTACTCCATTCTATTAGCAATATTAAGTAGTTTCTTCCACCCTGTTAGTAGAAATATGGGAAAAATTCTAGTTTGACTGTTTAGTCAAATATAACCATTTTTCCTTCTGGTTTTCTAATTCCGGATGATTGAAAATCCTGTAGGCATAGGCATTGGGGGGCGGGAGGGGGATTTATGGTGGAATGTTATTTTAAGTGCCTTTTTTCTTTAAGGCTGTTTTTATCACTGGGAGAGAAGTCTTCACCTTTCACCTGATTTCGTATGTGGGTGCTACTGCTGGTGCTGCATATACAAATATGAACATAGTTGACAGTCACATTTATTTAACTGTTGGTTGCATTCAAGTGGTTTTTGTCAACAAATTTCTTTCTTCCGTGTTGGTAAGTATATGAAGTTTTCAGTGTTGTTTTGTCTTTTCAGGATGGTTCCCAGATGAATCCAGCTTTTGTAGTTTGTGGGGTTTTTTTGTTTTGTTTTGTTTTTACTAATTGTTCATAAAAGATAGGAGAGGGAAAAGAAATACTTCTCCTACAGTCAGTGATATTTATTGAGCACTTTGTGCAGATTATTGTACTAAACTTTTGGGAGAGTGCAATTGGTAAATGTGATCCTTGCCCTCAAGGGACTCACTGTCTAGTCGGGGAGGCAGATGTTAAATTATAGTTAAGGGAAGCAGCCAAGAATAAAGATATGTACTTCAGTGCTGGGGAAGTGGGGGTGTTGGGGGTACTTAAGTGCATAGTTAGTGGGTTTATGTCCATGATTGAGACAGTAGGGAGGACAGTAGGGGGAGAACATAGGGCTCGGGTTAAAAGCTTAGTCCGGGAATACTTTGTGCAGGAGATATAATTTTAGTAAGTCTCTGAAGATGGGAAGAGTAAGCTCTGAAGCCCCATGGCATAGTGGATAGAGCCTGGGCCTGGGATCTTTCTTCTCCCCACTTAGAAATCCTAGTTCTCTCCTCCTGCCCTTTCATTGCTATCTTCAACTTCTTCTCCTTTGGTTCCTTTCCTTTTGCCTTCAAACAAGTCCATATCTCTCCTGCCCTATTGAAAAAGCTACCCCCAGACCCCACTGTGTCCTCTAGTTCTCACCTTCTATTCCTCCTTAAATTCCTTGAGCAATTTTTATGCTCTGCTGCCTTCACTTCCTCTCTACCAAGGGTCTTTTGTGTCTCGTTCGCATCTTTTTCACCACCGTCTTGCTCAAACTCTTACTCCTGCCTGGGGCTCCCTTCCCCTTCACATCTGGTAGACCACTGCTCTCCCCATCTTCAAAGCCTTCTGAAATCACCTCCCCTTCAGGAAGCCTTCCCTGATTGAACTCTTATCTCCCCTCCCTTTTTCCCCAAACTCAACTGCCACTTCAGCACTTCTGTGTCATCTAAGCACATGGGTATTCACTTGCCCTACCTTCCAGTAACATTTAAATGCACACATCTTTAAACTATTTCTTCTCCTACTTGTATTTCATTTAGTGTCTGTCTTTCCTGTTAGCTTGTAAACTCCTTGATAGCAGGGATCGTGTCTACTAACTATGTAGTAGGTAGTTAGTGTCTACTTAGTCTAGGGTCCCCCTCTACTAGACTGTAAGCAACCCCCCCTTTGGACTGTAAGCACATTGTGGGCAGGGAACGTGTCTGTCAACTCTGTATATTGGGCTCTCTCAACTGCTTAGTACAGTGCTCTGCACACAATAAGCACTCAATAAATAAGATTATTTGATAGCTCTGTAGTACTCTCCCAAGGACTCAAATACTCAATATATTGACTGAATAAATACTATTCATTGATTCTCAACTCCATGCAACCTGGATTTTGTCCTTTAAAGGCCATCTTGCAAGTCTTAGTTTTGGGCCCTGGACCCTTCTCACTCTGTGTGTGTTCCTCCACATTTTAACTTTCCACATTCTTTACTTTGGTCTCTAAACTCTGGCAGTTTTTCCTCTATATTATCTCATAGAGCTACCTTTCCTGCCCATACTTCCTATTACATGTCTAAACAAGCCTGCATGAATTATAGTAACAGATTTCTTAATGGCTCCCTGCTTGCAGTTTCTCTACTTTCTAGTTTATCCCTTTTCCAGCTGCTGTCATCTTTGGAAACAAGATTCTCTCTCTCTCTCACACACACACACACACACACACACACACACACACACACATTAATTTGTCTATTTCATTTTTTAAAAATACTAGTCACAGCACAAAACTCTCCTCCTCAAAAGTCGCCTGTGGCTCCCCATTGCCTCATCCTAAAACAAAACTAAAAACTTTGGTTTAAAGGCTCTCCGTCAGCTGTCTTCCTCTTACCTATTGGTTCTCTTCTGCTGCATGTCAACTTGCACTCTTTTCTCCTTTCAGGCTAACCTTCTAATTGTGTCTCACTCATGCTTCCCTGTTTCCAACCCCCATCAGTCATGCATTTTTACTCCGATTTATCCATATTATTGCCTGCTATATTGCTCATCATAACTTTCGTATATAATGAATATTATAGATCATTCACTAATGACTGACCTTTTTGGAGCAACTGCTATCTGTCCAGTGCTGTGCTAGCTGCATGGGAATATGCAGAAAATCTTATAATTTAGGATTTGTAAATCTGTAAATATTTTGAGAGTAGAGATTGTGGAGTTACTTTCAAAGTATTTACAAATTAGGGTGGGAAAAACAAAAACAATAAGACATCAATTGACTATCAAAGGTAACATGCCCTACCACTGCTCATTTTTTCTCCTCCCTTTTTCCTCCCTCATCCTCAGTCCAGAAACAGAAAGTGAAAACCGATTTTGTAAGAATTACCGAAGGAGTTCTTGGAAACAAATTGTTCAATAATACACTTATAACAAAGCAAATGTAATTTTATTGTCTGAAAAGTAGCCTTTTTAAAAACATAGCATATCTCAAGTGCCCATCTTTCTAAGGTTTTTAAATGGACCAGCAGAAAATAAAAAATTGTATGGAGAAAATTAGAGCCTGCATAAATATGTTTATAATTCCAAATATTTGTTAAATTCTGTTTTGAGTTACATTTCCAAATTGACTTGGATGTTATTAGGAGATTTTCCAGTGACTCTGAATCTTCGCCTATTCTAACAGCAAAAATGTAATTCTCTAATTTTCATAGGCTTTTGTTGACAACTTTCAAGCTGCTAAGGAAGCAGTGACAGAAGCAACTGTTCAGGCAGCGGGAAAAGCCGCCACAGGGGTGAAGGAACTGGCCCAGAGAAGTTACCGGATGGCATTAGATATCAATGTCAAGGCACCCATTGTGGTCATTCCACAGTCACCAGTGTCCCAAAATGTTCTGGTGGTTGATTTTGGTCTGATCACAATAAAGAACAAATTCTACATGATGTCGAAGATGAAGTATAACCCTCCGCCTGTTATTGATTCTATAACGATAAAACTGAGTGAAATGAAACTTTACAGGTAATTAAGTTTGTGTTATAGTGTCCTTGACTAGCATCAGGCAATATAATGTCAATGTCATTCTTTTCAGAGGGATTAGGTGTGTGTGGAGACCCAGAACTAGTCTTCTAAGTAGAATGTGGGCATTTTTTTTAATGGTATTCATTAAGCGCTTACTATGTTCCATTTATTCAATCTTATTTGAGTGCTTACTGTGCGCAGAGCACTGTGCTAAGCTCTTGGGAGAGTACACTACAACAATCTACAGACACATTTCATACCCTCAACAAGCTTACAGTTTAGAGGCTCTGTACTAAGCGTTGATTTGGTTGGACCCAGTCCATGTCCGACACGGGGCTTACAGCCTCAATCCCCATTTTGCAGGTGATGTAACTGAGGCACAGAGGAGTTAAGTGATTTTCCCAGTGTCACACAGCAGACAGTGGTGGAGGGAGAATGACCTCCTAGTCAACCTTTAAATGTTCACATGTATTCAATGCCTAGTTTCTGAGGAGACTTTCTCCTTGAGGATTTGCAGATAGGTAATGGGAAAGAAACTCGCCAAATTGTAAAAACATTCTTCACATTTTAGAAAATATACTGCCTAGACTAAGCCCCCCTTTTCCTCTGCTCCCCCTCCCCACCGCACAGCACTTGTGTATATTTGTACATATTTATAATTATATTTATTTTTATTAATTAGATATTTATAGCTATAATTCCTTTCATTTATAATGATGCTACTGATGCCTGTTTACTTGTTTTGTTGTTTTTGTTCTCTGTCTCCCCCCACTTATAGACTGTGAGCCCATTGTGGGCAGGGTTGTCTCTGTTGCTGAATTGTACTTTCCAAGCGCTTAGTACAGTACTCTGTACACAGTATGCACTCAATAAATACGATTGAATGAATGAAGGCGATGTGGCAAAGAGGAGACGCTTTAAATAATGGAAGAGCATTGTCTTGAAGGGAGAATCTTAGTGATAGTAAATGAAGTAATGTTTAGCACCTTCCCTTCCATATGCAAAATATGGCGTGCCTTTCCCTCCATATGCATAATGTGTCCGAAGATCCAGACTGGTGTCATAGTAAGAGCAACCCCATGAGGCTAGTTGTCGGTGTTTCCGACATCTATAGATTGATACAAACTATAAAGGCTCATTAGGGGATTGAGGGTTAAACTCTTATGAACAACGCTGATTAGCGTGATAGTTAATCATTGTAATAACTTGGTCTAATATCTACGACTGTAGTGACGATTGCAAGTTTAACCATGCAATCACAGTAGAAATTTGGATGACTTTGCTCACTTCTATCAGATTGACGCTTTCAAACTCTTTGATAACCACTGAATTAGGTAGGTTTCGGCTGTCAGAAGTACCCCAACATGTTAAAGGTTGTAAAGAAGAAATGGGATTTTTTTAAGCTTGCACTTCTAGTATGATATGCTTCATCCTATCACTCTTTTACAAATGGAACTATAAAATCAATTTCACACTTTAATCTCCAGTATTTCAAAGAACAGTGGCATTATTAAGGGCCTCCTAATTAATTTAGCAGATAGTCAAGAGCAAGTAGTGAGGTCTGTCATTAAATATTTAGTTTTTTAGGGGGTTGTCCCCCTCTAGACTATAAGCTCGTTATAGGCAGGGAAGTGTGAGCTAATTTTGTTATACTCTACCAAGCGCTTAATACAGTGCTCTGCAAAAATTAAGCACTTGATAAATACCATTGATGGATTGATAGTGGAGAAGCAGCGTGGCCTAGTGGATAGAGCATGGGCCTGGGAGTCAGAAGGACCTGGATAACTGCTACCTTGCTGGTACAATCTCTCATCATGTCCCGACTGGATTACTGCATCAGCCTCCTTTCTGATCTCCCATCCTCCTGTCTCTCCCCACTTCAGTCTATACTTCACTCTGCTGGCCGGATTATCTTTCTATAGAAACACTCTGGGCAGGTCACCCCCTTCTCAAAAACCTCCAGTGGTTGCCTATCATTCTTCGCATGAAACAAAACCCCCTTCCTATTGGCTTCAAAGCTCTCCATCATCTTGCCCCCTCCTACCTCACCTCCCTTCTGTCCTTCTATAGCCCAGCCCGCACACTCCGCTCCTCTGTCGCTAGCATCCTCACTGAGCCTCATTCTTGCCTGTCCCACAGTCAACCCCTGGCCCATGTTCTACCTCTGGCCTGGAATGCCCTCCCTCCTCACATCCACCAAACTAGCTCTCTTCCCCTCTTCAAAGCCCTACTGAGAGCTCACCTCCTCCAGGAGGCCTTCCCAAACTGAGCCCCCTCTTTTCCTCTGATCCTCTTCCCCTCCCCATCACCCTTACTCCCTCCCTCTCCTCTATCCCTTCCCCCTACCCACAGCACTTGCGTATATTTGTACATATTTATTACTCTATTTTATTAATGATGTGTATATATCTATAATTATATTTATCTAATTTGATGGTATTGATGCCTATCTACTTGTTTTGTTGTCTTTCTCCCCCTTCTAGACTGTGAGCCCGTTGTCGGGTAGGGATTGTCTCTGTTGCCCATTTGTACTCTCCAAGCGATTAGTACAGTGCTCTGCACACAGTAAGTGCTCTATAAATATGATTGAATGAATAAGTCACTTCACTTCCTTTCTGTCTGTCCCTTCATCTTTAAAATGGGGATTAAGACTGTGAACCCCAAGAGGGACATGGACTGTGTCCAACCTGACTAGCTTGTGTCTACCCCAGTGCTTATTACAGTACTCTGCACATAGTAAGCACTTAACACATACCATTTAAAAAAAGGAGGAGAATATCTACTAGAATCATTTAGCCATATCTCCTGATGCTTAAAAGCTATACTCTATAAGTAGGCTGGATATTTAAGGAGAAAGCATTAGACTTTTCTGAGCTTTCGGAATCTGTTTATAATAATAATAGCAACTACCACAATTATTAAGTGCTTACTGTGTGCCGGGCACTGTACTAAACCCTGGGGTGGATACAAGCAAATTGAATTGCACACAGTCCCTGTCTCACATGAGGCCTACAGTCTAAATCCCCATTTTACAGATGAGGTAACTGAGGCATAGAGAAGTGAAGTGACTTGCCCTAGGTCACACAGCAGACAAGTGGCAGAGCCTGGATTAGAACCCACAGCCTTCTGACTCCCAGGCCTGTGCTCTATCCTCTATGCCATGCTGCTTCTCATTTTTGCATATATTGCTGCAATGTACTAACCAGTTTTTTAGTGGGGGTTGGATAAATGGATTTTGTTAAGTGGGGTTGGATAAGTGACCTGGAGTGGCCTGTAGCCCCATCGTTTGATGAAATATGGGGTATATTTTGCCAGTCAGGTCACAGATTGATCTTGCTTGGGGCAATGTGTGTTGAAGAGCAGTGAGATTAGATTGAACTGAAAATATTTGATTCTGCTAATGGTTAGCAATTTCGCTGTGAAGGTCTGAGAAGGAGAACATTGAAATAATTGGTAAATTGAGGGTTTTTGGATCGACTTGTGTAATTCCGTTACCTCTCTTCTCCAATGCTTTTGTTAGTTGAGATTTATTGGAATTAAACAGTGCATTGGAGATATGAAATAGCATTTTTCCTTTAATTTTCAAAGCCTCAGACGTTATTGGTCAATAGAAATTATTTCAATGTTGAGTCCTCGGAATTGTTTTGTTCCTAATTACAGGTCCCAATTTATAAGCAATTCATTGCAGGAAGTACTTGAGCTACTGCAGCCCTTAAATCTAGAAGTTAATGTTGAGCGAAACTTATCTTCTGAGTGGTATCATGATGTTCCAGACATTAAAATAACTGGGAACCTTAAACCTATGCAGGTAAATCCAATGTACTCGGTCTTCATTTCTGTTTGGATTTTGCACTGCGACCTGTGGAATTTATGCAACAGAGAGACTTTTCATGGGCAAATAAGTTTCTGTAATTTTGAAAGCTTGTTGTGAGTTGTTCTGCTTAATTTGGGACTTTAAAGCAACCAGTTGTATAAGAACACTCAAATCATTGTGCGATTTTCTTCATGATCACTTTTTCAATATGGCCATTTTTAAAGTGCAGCGTTAATACTTGGAAGTAAAGAAAGATTTATAATGTGATTTTTTTTTCTTCAAAAACAGTTAATTCTCAGCCAAGAAGACATAACTACTGTCTTAAGGACACTGCGTGAAAACGTTTGGGACAGTTATATTGAGGATGACCCTTCATCTGTATTCAAAAATCAAGCTAGCCATACTGGTTTTGCTAAGAATGTCTCCCAACTGTCAAGTATGTTCTTTAAACTTAAGCAAGAAGGTCACTCTATTCCAGTTATTTTGAAATTCGTTGTTCCTAGGCATAAATTTTCGTAATCTAATATTGCATTGTAGAGTGTAGTTTTTAAAAAAAAGACATTTCAAGCCACTTGATGGAAATATTTATTTAAATTTTGATTTATCCTGTTATGGTAGAACTTGTCCAGTTTGACTCTAGGCATTTCATAAATGCTGTTTATGCATTTTTCAATTGCATAAAACGCTTACTTAGTACACTTACTGTACTAAGTGTTGGGGCAGATAACTAATCGGGTTGACACAGTCCCTGTCCCACAAAGGGCTCACAGTCTTAACCCCCATTTTACAGATGAGGTAACTGGGGCTGAAGGGAAGATAAAGTAGAATGCATCAGATTTAGGAAGGAGGAGGTTATTGGTGTCCTCGGAGCGTGTGGTCTCAATGGAGTAAGGGGGGCAGGAATGAGATTGTTGAGGGTCAGTGAATCAATCATATTTATTGAGTGCTTACTGTCTGCTGAGAGATGATAGGCACCTTCCCTGACAACAGAGTTGGCAGACGTGTTCCCTGCTCACTCAACATTTAAGCTGAAAACGGAATATTTTTGATTTTCATCTTCACTCCTTTAAAACCTTGATCTTCTCTAAGGAACGACTGTAGTGACAGCTGCTGTAGTGGAAGTTCATCCAAAACAGGAAAAGATTAAGACTACACTGAGCATGAACTTCAGGATTGACTCCCTCACCCTGATACTGTATAGTGGAACTACTGAAGAGGTAAGTCTAGGATGGGGAAACCTAATCACTGCCACCTTTTTCTATTAAAGTTTTTCTAGTGGTCTCTCATTTTTAAAAGTTTTAATTGAATTCATTCACCCCCTCCTCTACTACATACCGTTCCCAGTGCTTTTTCGTTGGGGGCAGTTAGATGGTGGGGGGGAAATGCTGCGGGAATAACTCTGGAAGCTTCTGCTGGCTTTTTCTTTTCTTTTATGGTACTCACCATAAAAGTGCTTACTCTGTGCCAGGCAGTGTACTAAGTGCTGGAGCAGATACAAGCTAATCAGATTGCACAAGGTCTCTGTCCCACTCGAGGCTTACAGCCTAAGGGGGAGGGAGAAGGATTTAATCCCCATTTTACAGAATGAAACTCAGAGAAGTTGTGACTTGCTCAAGGTCCCGTGGCAGACAAGTGGCAGCATCAGGATTAGAACCTTGGTCCTCTGATTCCCAGGACCGTGCTCTTTTAACAAGGCCACACCGCTGCTCTCCTGCTTGTGTGACGGGGACAGGAAACAGTGCAATTAAGACCCATGGGAATTCAAGCTACTGATAGCGAGATAAAGGCACTGCTTTTGCCTCACACAGACATGAGATGGAAAAAAAGAAAATCCAGAGAATCTGCTTGTAAGATTTCTACCTGGTGAAAAATGTTGCTGGAATGCTTTTCCGACATGTCTTGGCAGAGGAAAACCCAGATTATTAGTTCCTAAGTCCATAGGTGAAAACGTATATTTTAAAAGGTTTTGTCAGTGATTGAGGGTAGTATGCATTTTAAAAAGAATTTCTAATCTGCGATTAATATAATATCTGTTTTTGTTTCCCCTCAAAGTTTTTCCCTTTACAAAAGCGGAATTCTTTACTGATAGTTGCAGAATTTAAATTGGATAAGATTTTATCCACTGTCCGCCTCTCGACAGACAGCTCGATATTTGCTGCATTTACTTTAAAAAATTGTGGTTTGGAAGATAAACGGGTGCATGTGCAGAAGGCAACACCGAGGTGTGTATTCCTAATAGTCACGTGAGTTGATGAACGAAAAGTTGTGCCTGTAGTTAGTGGTGGTCATAAAATGAAACCAGCAGAATGAACAAAATGCTAAAATGTGTTAGACGGTATTCAAAATAGTATCGCCTGAGAGCCTTGCTGCGCTAACTTCAAACCCCAGACCCAATCTTGACCTGGCTCATGGGGTGGGTTGTGCTGTTGTGTTGTTTTCTCCCAAGCACTTAGTACAGTGCTCTGCACACAGTAAGCTCTCAATAAATACGATCACAGAATAACATTAGTCATTTCTCAGATTTGTATAGTGCTTCAATTTTTCCCAGTACGTGAAACAATTTACTTCATTTTGTCTTCATGACATCCCTGTGATGTAGGAAGAGCAGATGGCGTTATCCCCATTTTGCAGATGGGGAAACTGAGGCCCCCGAACTGCGTGACTTGTCATGGTCTCACAGGTGGTCCGTGGCCGAGCCGGGATGCTAACCAAGACTCTCCTGACTCTCCAAACCAGGCTCTTTCAACTAGACCCATAGCAAGGCTGAGGTGAAGATAGGCTGTCTGTGGGCCATATTATGCATTTCTAGATTGGGCCCCCTTTGGACGGAGGGAGTAGTGGTTGCTGGAAGGCTCTTGGTGGGGTGGGGGGCTTCTGGACAGGGGTGAGAATAGAGGACATGCCTCACAAGAGGCAACTCTGTGCCATACTGTGCACCCTAGGTCTTTATTTGGAAGAGAGTTCAGCCTAGGATTTGGACCCAAACAGGCCCCTAACAACCAGGCACTGTGGCACTTAATTCTATTTTCATAGGAACATAGGGTATACCTCTCGTGCACCCTTAGTTTTAATGAATATTGAAATGTCTTTTCCCTAAAACGATAGCAACAGTTGTATTTTTAAATTCTCATAGAATGATATTTTTTAGGCTGGAAACATGTACAAACAAGAAATGTGGGGGATTCTAGAAGAACATCAATATGTTATTGAGAGGCAAAACAGGGTTGTGTAATAATACGTGATATTGGCATTCTCTTTATGCTTTTTAGAATGATGGGAATGACGATTGGGTATGAAACAAAAGACATGGTTGACGTAACTTACAAACATAGCAGAGATGGAGCTCTCATCGATGCAGTTATTCAAGAAATATATCTCTGTGCTAGTGTGGAATTTCTGCAGGCTGTTGCAGATATATTTTTGCAGGCCAATGAGAAAAGCGCTGCTGCACGGAAACTCATACAAGCCTTGCCCACTAAAGAACAAGGTAAGTTCATCGTTCTCTGGCAGCTCATTTTTAACTTCCCTCTAAGTGTTTGCTTCCAAGAATGGTAACTTCAGTCTTGGTTTTTTTGAGTCATTATCACCGTTTCAAAAGCAATCAAAATTAGTGGTATTATTTGAGCGCTTATAGAGCATCTTACTAAGCGCTTGGGAGACCCATGCCCACAGTGAGCTTATGGTCTAGAGGGCGGAGACAGGCATAAAAAATTAATAATGGATGTGCCGTGGGGCCGAGGATGGGGTGAATATCAAATGCTTCAAGGGTATGGATCCAAGTCTGTAGGCGACGCAGATGGGAGTAGGGGAAAAGAGGGCTTAGTCGGGGAAGGCCTCTTGGAGGAGATGTGATTTTAGTAAGGCTTTAAAGTGGGAAGAATTTATTGTCTGTCGGATAAAAGGGGGAGGGAGTTCCAGGCCAGAGGGAGGACGTGGGCAGTAGGTTGAGGGGAGATAGAGGAGATTGAGGTACAGCGAGTAGGTTGGTGTTAGAGGAGCAAAGCATGCAGGCCGGGTTGTAGTAGGAAATCAGTGAGTTAGGGAAGGAGGCGGTGAACTGGTCGAATGTTTTAAAGCCGACGGTACGGAGTTTCTGTTTCATGTGGAGGTGGATGGGCAGCGGCTGGAGGTTCTTGAGGAATGGGGAGATGAGGGCTGAATGTATTTTTAGAAAAATGATATGGGCAGCAGAGTGAAGTGAGGTCTGGAGTGGGGAGAAGTAGGAGGCAGGGAGGTCAGTGACGAGGCGGATTGTGCTTGGATCAGGGCAGTAGCAGTTTAGATGGAGCAGAAGGGGTGGATTTTAGCAACATTTTGGAGGTAGAACTGAGGATTTGGTGACAGTTCGAATATGTAGGTTGAAAGAGAGAGATGAGCAGAGGATAATGCCAAGGTTATGGGCTGGTGGGACATGCGGGAGAGTGGCATTTTCTCAGTGATGGGGAGGACAGCAGAAGGACAGGGTTTGGGTAGGAAGATGTAGTTTTCTGTTTTGGATATGCTTTGCTTGAGATGTTGGCGGGATATCTAAGTAGTAATGTCCTGAAGGCGGGAGGAAATGCGAGACGAAGAGGAGTAGAGAGGTCAAGGTTGTCAGGTAGATTTGGCAATCAACCTAATAGAAATGGTGGTTGAAGCCATGGGAGCTCTTACTGTGTGCACAAAGCACCATCCTGAGCTCTTGGGAGCATATAGTGGAGTTGGTAGACATGATCCCTGCCCTCAAGGAGCTGACAAATCCCAGATGAACTTGTTTTTCTGCTTTGTGTGAAAATATTTTGTCATTGTATAAAAATCCCTAGAATGAATTTGGATATTTTTTAATCTTTAGATCTTCTCTTTAGAGAAATTTTGATTTAATGGATAACAAAAATTTGGAAATTTTTTGATTGCAATTTCTTCAATTCCAGCCAACCTCACTTCTTTTAAAAAAGAGAAATAATTGAAGTGGCATTTTGTGTTGAGTTCTAGTGAAACCATTATACATTAAACGTTCAGCTTTGAACTTTATTACTATCCTATTGTATTTGTTTTCAGGGTCTATTCAGGTGGTCCCGAAGCTTGATATTAATGTTATGGTTCGAAATCCTGAAATCGTATTTGTGGCTGATTTAACCAGAAGTGACGCTCCTTCGTTAGTAGTTACTACACAGTGTGAGCTCTCCGTGAGAAACACTCCAGAAGCGCATAAAATTACTGCTATCATTAAAGATCTTCAAGTACAAGCTTGTCCGTTTCTTCGAGGAAAAAGAGATGGCAACATCACTACTGTTAGTTTTCGTTTGGATGTATTTGTCTCTGACTCGTGATCCCCACATAGCCTAAATACTCTTGGAAATAAGTGTGTGCCTATCAATCACGTGGACCTAGACATCATGCTTGAGGGAATGGTTCGGTGGGGAGATGACCTGTTTCTCAAAGCCTGGGTGACCATTCTGACCCTGGGGAAAATGTCTGGATCTGCTATTTGAGGCTTGGTTCAGGCAAATGATTCTTCTACCTACTCGATGGCAAATGCTGTTCCTCTCCCCTGTGCTCATTATCAGTTATATTTATTGAGCGCTTACTGTGTGTGCAGAGCACTGCACTCTGCATCTGGAAGAGAACAGTGTAACAGTGGGTAGACACGTTCCCTGCCCACAATGAGCCAGAAAGGGATTTGGATGGTTGCCTTCCCTTCAGACCTCTGGAATTCTCTGTGTAATCTTACACCTCTCCATGTGACTTCTCACTTTGAAGTGATTTCCAGCTCTTCTAAAACCTCCTCCTTGTCTGGAGTTTTTCCCGGGGGCAGAAATATTTTTGGGGAAAATATTCAGGGCCAGTACCCTCCAGCTAAGAGACCCCATCATGATGGGACAGTATGGGCTAGCTTGTTTCCTCCCCTGTCTTGGGTTCAGTCAGGTCCACTCTAGCAAATCCAAAATGGTGGACGTTAGCAGCAGTTGCATGAGGGGAGGCAACAACCGTAGTAATAATAGTATGTATTAAGTCAATATATGCAAAGCACAGTACTAAGGGCTGGAAGAGAATACACAGGTGGGATATAGAACTGATCCGTGTTCCTTCAGTGGGCTCACAGCCTAAGAACTCTGGGCTTCCTCCCCTTCCTACCAATAATGCCCAAGGAGAAGCAAAACCTGGCCAGATACCCGGGTATGGGAGTGTCCATAGCACGAGTGCTGGGGGTGGTGGAGTGTCCAGTTAGCTTGTGGGTCAGGGTCATTTGGCTGCTTTGGGCTTATTCCCACTGAGTCTCCGATTTCCTGGCCACCTTCTGACTTTTGATGTGTCAGCTGGTAAGGTCTCAGAAACCCAAATGAGGTGATTTTTGCCAAATTGAGCCTTGTTCCTCCACCTTCAAGAACCTCCCAGCCCTTATCACTGGCCTCCATGGGGCCTAAAATAGCCTTGCTGCTGCCTCAGGATCTGGAAGAATTTAGTCTCCGATAGGTCCAGTGTCCTCAGGAGTGGGGTTGAGCCAGACCTGAAGGCAGAGCAAGTTAAAGGGCCAGGTTTACCATAATCAAAGCCAAAGCCCTAAGATATGCTCCGAATGGCTTTTAGCTTCCCCACAACTCTTGGTCTGAATATAGAAATATGAGGTACAGGGTGCTTTACGACTTTAGCAAATATAGGATCAGAGCAGAGAAGAGGCATTCCTCAGAGTAATTTTTGGCTTTTTCACACTTCTGGGCTTAAACGTGACAATATCGGTTATATTATTGTTTAAGATGAGTTTGAAGTTTTGCCACTGTAACATATTAAACTTTATCTTATTGTTTCACCTAATGTCAAAGTCAGGATTTTGATTTCTTCCCCCCCCATAGATCATTTCTTGTATATTTGGATGGGGCTGTGTATGAGTTGGCTCGTACACTTTTTTTGTTACTGACATTTCTTCTTTTTTGTATCATTCAGGTTTTGCAGCCCTGTGACTTTTTTTTCCAAAATATTCAGGCAGGTACCGATCCACAAGTGATTGATATGTCTATAAAGTCCTTGACTTTAAAGGTAGGTCAAACCAGGGCTTTAGTTTGGGGGGCGGTGGGGGAGAAGGTCCCTTAGGTTTACCCTCGGGTCTGAGTCCATCAGAGAGCCTGGACAGGGTCGGGGGTGGGAGATTCCGTAATAATTACGATACTGCACACGTGAGCTAGGAGTTTTCACTGACTGGAGGAGCCAGCGCTTTAATAAATCCTCCTTCACTTACTTTTCCTAATCTATATCGGTCATCTTGAATCTCTCTTTTGGCTAAATGTCCATCCGTTTTGTGCTTATCATTAACGGGGGGTGGAATCCTACTTGAGTGTGCCCCTAGGGAGATAATTTTAGGTCAAACTATTATTGTTTCAAGTTGTGGTTTAAATGTAATTCTGTTCTTTTAGAAGTGCGGTAATATCGGATGCAAGGCTGCAGTTCCTGCGGGTTTGGTTCAGGCGGGATGTGGTGAGGGTCCCGAGAAGGCTCAGCAGCTACTTCTGTCCCCAGCCCAGCATGCGCAGAGCCTGTTGGGAGCAAGGGGCCCTGGGTTCTGAGGAGGGAAGGCGGATGCATTGAGTCTGACAGAAGAAGCATTAGAGAAAGTAAAACACCTCCATCCAGAAATCACCCAATTTGGTTAGGTATCTGAAATTACAGCTGAACAATCAGTCAGTAGTATTTACTAAGCACCTACTGTGAGCAGAGCACTGTGCTAGGCACTTAGAAGACACAATCCTTGTTTTCAAGAAGCTTATAGTCTAGTAGGGGAGACAGTTGCATAATAAATGATTTTGTGCCCTTAGTATAGCATGGCAATTCATAAAGACATTCCACCAAGTTGAGGCAAATCAACTTGAGAAGCAGCATGGCTCAGTGGAAAGAGCATGGGCTTTGGAGTCAGAGTTCATGGGTTCGAATCCCGGCTCGGCCACTTGTCAGCTGTGTGACTTTGGGCAAGTCACTTAACTTCTCTGTGCCTCAGTTACCTCATCTGTAAAATGGGGATTAAGACTGTGAGCCCCACGTGGGACAACCTGATTCCCCTGTGTCTACCCCAGCGCTTAGAACAGTGCTCGGCACATAGTAAGCGCTTAACAAATACCAACATTATTAACATTATTATTATGATTTGGAATTATTAATTTATATTAATGCCTTTCTTTGACTGAAGCTACTTGAGGGTGGGGAGCATATCTACCAACTGTTGTACTCTCCCAAGTGCTTAGTACAGTGCTCTGCATACAGTAAGTGCTCAATATATACCACTGATTAATTAATATGGGGAGAGTGGATAATAATAGTTCCATATTCATCCCAAATCTTTAAGGACTTATAAATGCATAGGAAGCAGCATGGCCTTGTGGATAGAGCACGGGCCTTGGAGTCAGAAAGACCTAGTTTCTAATCCTGGCTCCACCACTTGTTTGCTATGTCACCTCACTTCTCTGGGCCTCAGTTACCTTATCTGTAAAATGGGGATTAAGACTATGTGTTCCATGTGGACAGGTACTCTGTCTCACCTGATTAGTTTGTGTCTGCCTCAGCGCTTAGAACAGTGCCTGACACATAGTAAGTGCTTAACAAATACTATTATTATTATCCTTACTACTACTCTCATGGTCCTGTATAAACCACAATATAAAGTGACCTGAGACACGGACCTTGCCCTGTGTGAGTTTACTTTCTAAATCAAACAGATAGTTGTTGTAATGGCCCTACTACTGTTCATTGAACCCTCACTGGATGTAATGTACTGTCCAAAGCACTTTGGAGAGTTCAATTAGTCAGAGGTATTTTTTGAATGCTTTCTGTGTGCATAGCACTGTACTAAAAACTTGTGAGAGTACAGTATAACTGAGATGGTAGACACGTTCCCTGCCCACAAGGAGCTTACAGTCTAACGGCGAAGACGGACATTAAAATAAATTATGGGTATGAATGTAATTCCTGGGTCTGAGGGTGGCATGAATATCAAGTGCTTCCAAGATATAGATCTGAGGGCATAGGTGATGCAAAAGGGAGGGGGAGTAAGGGGGAACATGACCTTAATAAGGCTTTGAAGGTGGAGAGAGTGATGGTCTGCAGCGCGGCTCAGTGGAAAGAGCATGGGTTTAGGAGTCAGAGGTCATGGGTTCCAATCCCGGCTCCGCCACCTGTCAGCTGTGTGACTTCGGGCAAGTCACTTAACTTCTCGGTGCCTCATTTGCCTCATCTGTAAAATGGGGATTAAGACCGAGCCTCACATGGGACAACCTGATTACCCTGTACCTACCCCAGCGCTTAGAACAGTGTTTGGCACATAGTAAGCGCTTAACAAATACCAACATTAATTAATCCCCTCCTATGCTCTTTCCACAGGGCCGTGCTGCTAAGTTGGCCATGAGGATTTTTTGATTGAGGCAGAGGGAAATGGGAAGTTAGGGGAGGATTTTGAGGTGTAGAGAGAAGTGCACCATGTGACACTTAAAGCAATGAGAATTATACGTTGGAGTGGGGAGAGGCTGGAGGCTTCCGTTAGATTGTAAGTTCCTAGAGGGCAAGGATCATGCTTATCAACTCTACTGTATTCTTCCAAGCACTTAATTCAATGTTCTGCTTGCAGTAAGCACTCAATAAAATACCATTGACTGATTGGAGGCAGGAAGACCATCAAGGAGCCCGATACAGTATAAAGAAGATGCAAACATTTCACTGCATTTTTAATTTGTGTTCAAACATGCAACATTTAGCATGTTGTTCCTGCAAAAGAAGTGAATTTACACAATGGGATGATGAGTAAAGGATTCTCACTACCTCTCAGTGAGTCAAGGAATGCTTTATGGAGGCAGTGAGGTTTCAGAGGCTACTTGAATACCAGAAGTTTGACACAAAGGATAGCCTGGAAAAAGGGTCAGAGATCAGAGACCAGTTTATACCCCCTAAATATTGTAAAAGCCTGAAATCAAAACAAAAATAATGACTAAAGGACTGCAGTTTGGGGAATATAGTTGATATTTTTTAAAAAGGAAACAATGCACTTAGACTTTATGTTGTTCATTTATGAGTATCTGATTATGGAAAATAATTTGTTTTTTATTCCTTAGGTTTCACCAATCATCATAAATACGGTGATTACCATTACAGAAGCCCTTTACCCAGATTCTGACACTTTAGAGAAAGCGGCAAGTTCAACTCGAGTAGATTTATGGGAAAAGGTGGATACAAAGAAACTGAAAATGTGGTTTCTGGAGGAGTCAAACGAAAGTGACGTGGCTGAAACTGAACCTGAATTGATTCCCAGAGGAGAGATGATGAAAGTGTCCATTGAGTCTATTTTCATAGTTCTTGAAGCTGGAATCGGTCATAGAACTGTGCCTATGCTTCTGGCTAAGTCATCTTTATTGGGACAAGCCAAAAACTTTCTTAGTCTGATCCACCTCCACTGTCAACTTCAACTAGAAGTAAGGACTACATATACATATTTTGCTTCCTCTAGGATATATAGCAACAAAAAGGCATTCTAATGGGTTAGTCTTGGGAGGGGAAAAAAACATTTTGTCTATGACACTGTCAGTGAACCCCTTGTAAATGGAGATTCTTGGAACTAGTTTTAAAATCTTAATAAGAAAGGTCCTGTTATAGTGTATATTTAATTGACCATAATGAAAATGTGAATTATTCTTAAAAGCATTACACCTAATACAGAAGTGTCCTTAACATTATTAATGTATTTTTGCTTCAACCTAATTACTGCAGATGAATATTTCTCAACAGAAAAATGCTTTTCAGAGGTACACACCTGCTAATTCGTAGACTACTGTAGGGGAACTTCTATCCTGCAAAGGTGACAGGTGCATCTTAAGTAGTTAGCCAATGAGATTGATTTCAATCGCAAATTCTGAGCTAGAGGTGCTAAAGCACAAGGGGTGAAATGGAGGCAGGAATTTCAGTGTGGATGAAGGCTGGCAAGGTGGGTGGAGGAGACCAGCTTCAAAGAATTGATGTATTAGTCTAGCAGAGATATGACTAGAACTTGGAGCAGTGTGGTAGCTGTTTGGGAGGAGAGGAGCAGGTGGGTTCTTAAGATCAATCTAGGAAGAACTAGCAAAATTTGGCAGTAGACTGAATTGTGAGACTTGGAAGAAAGTGAGGAGTCCAGTTTAGCACTGAGGGTATGGGGTCTGAGAACAGGGAGAATGATGGTGTTACTGGCACAGATAGGAGAGTTAGAAAGGAGGAGGAGAGGGTTTAGCAGAAAAGATGTGGAGTTCCATTTAAGACTTATTGAGTGGGAGGTACTTGCAGGCCATTCAGGTGGAGAGGTTCTGGAGGCAAGTGGAGGTTCTTACCATTTTTTATTAAGTGCTTACTGTGTGCAGATCACTGTACTAAGTGCTTGGGAAAGTACAATAGAACAGTAAACAGTGACATTCCCTACTCACAACGAGCTTACAGTCTAGAGGAGGGGAGTCAGTCATCAATTCAAATAAATACAGTTACAGGTATGTACATAAGTGCTGTGGGGCTGGGAGGGGGGAAGAGCAAAGGGAGCAAGCCAGGGCAATGCAGAAGGGAGTGGGAGGTGAGGAAAAGGGAGGCTTATTCTGGGAAGGCCTCTTGGAGGAGGTGTGCCATCAGTAAGGCTTTGAAGTGGGCAAGAGTAATTGTCATATTTGAGGAGGGAGGGTGTTCCAGATCAGAGGCAGGACATGGTGCGTCTCACAGTTTTAAACCCCATTTTACAGATGTGGTAACTGAGGCATAGAGCAGTTAAGTGGCTTGCCCAAAGTCACACAACTGACAAATGGTGGAGCCGGGATTAGAAACCATGACATTCTGACTCCCAAGCCCGTGCTCTTTCCACTAAGCCACGCTGCTTCTCATAGGGAAGCTGGTATCCAATTTCCAAATGGAGTGAGATTCTGGGTTTCTAGAACTCTTTCATCAGTCGTATCCCGATTTTCCTGGACAAATCAAAACCTCACTTGGGGAAATAATGACTTAACAGTGTGAAGCGGCATGGCGTAGTGCATAGAGCATGGACTTGGGAGTCAGAAGGTCATGGTTTCTAATTCCGGCTCTGCCATTAGTCTGCTGTATGAACTTGGCATGTCACTTCACTTCTATACCTCAATTACCTCAACTGTAAAATGGGGATAGAGACTGTGGCCCCACATGGTACAGGGAACATGTCCCACTAGATTTACTTGTATCCATCCCAGTACTTAGTACAGTGCCTGGCACCAATAAGTGCTTAATACCATCATCATTATTATTATTGAGTGTCTAAGAAATATATCTTTATAGGTGCATTACTTCAATGAGATGTTTGGTGTATGGGAACCTCTGCTTGAACCTGTAGAAATTGAAGATACTGAAGATTTCAGGCCATGGAATCTTGGAATCAAGGTACAGTTTATTTCTAAAGAATGTCAGATGTGAAGCGGAGGAACTCGAAGTATTTCTGCACCTAGTAGGGTAATTTGGCCCCTTCCTGCTCAGAGACTATTAAAGAGGATTGGCACCTGGGACTTAACTCTTCTTCCCTTCCTATTTGATCGCTAAATATGATTCAACAAGTCTAGGAGCGATCCAGTTCCAACGTCCCTGCTCTTTAGCTGGTTAAGGAAGATGCAAATAGCTGGCATCTTGCTTTCTCTGCAGAGCACCCAGTGGCCAAGTTTAATTCTTTCAAGCTTCTCACTCATATCCGTGCACCCTGGACCACTCTTGTGGATTCACAGTCATTTCTCCAACCATTTCTGGGTCTCCCATAGTCTTTTCCTGCCAAATGGTAAAATTGATTTTGGGGTCCTTTGCAGATAGGATAAGCCACCTAGACCCATGCCACTGGGTATTTAATGGAAGCCATTTTCCTCTTCCTCGCATGCTATCCTCTCATTATTGGTCTATGGAGGAGGCAGGCTGCCACTGCGTGGCTCAGCATTGCATGGTTCCCCTTTCTGCCCTTTCCTGCCCACACGAGCTATGGTTGACCCCAACTTTTGCCTTCTATTTCTGTAGACTGTAAGGTCCTTGTGGGCAAGGATCCAGTCAACTAACTCTGTTGTGTTGTATTTTCCCAAGTACTTAGTACAGTTCCCCACACACAGTAAGTGCTCAAAAAACACCACTGATTGATTCAATCAATTAGCTCTAGGAGGAACTGAGGTAGCAGATTCTCATCCATCTCTAGCCCCTGGATGCGGATGGGATTCAACTTTGAAGAGGGTTTTGTTAGGTGGAAAATATCAAATTAATGGCATTAGTTAATATTAATACTTTTAGTCAACGTGCAAATGTAAAGAGTCTCACTTTTTTTTTTAGTCTTTAAATAACATTGAGGTCTGTTTGTAATATTTTAGATGAAGAAGAAATCTAAAAGGGCAATTGTTGAATCAGATTCTGAGGAAGAAAACTACAAGGTGCCAGAATATAAGACGTGCATTACTTTTTTTTCAAAGGACCAACTGAACATAACTTTATCTAAATGTGGCCTTATAATGATGAATAATTTAGGCCAGGTAAGACATTTAAGTTTGAGTGTTTAAATAGAACAGGAAAGCTCTGTGGCCCAGTGGAAAGAGCATGGGTATGGGAGTCAGAGAACCTGGGTGCTAATTCCAGCTCTGCCACTTGCCACCTGTGTGACATTAGGGCAAATCATTTTACTTTGCTTTGGCTCAGTTTCCTTGTCTGTAAAACGGACATTCAATACCTTTTCTCCCTTTTACTTAGACTGTAAGCCCTGTGTGGGAGAGGGGACTGTGTCTGATCTGACTGTCTTGGATCTACCCCAGTGCCGGGTACAGTGCCTGGCACCTAATAAGCACTCAAAAAATACCACAATTATTGTTATTGTCATCATTATTATTATTATTAAATAAAAGGGTCTATTTTGAGTTGCACCGTGTTTCCTCTTGACCAATACATTCAGTATTAGATTTAATATATGCCACTGGTACTTTCTGTATTGGTGCCATTTGACTCCCAGTCTTTTGGGGTTGAAAAACTTCTTTATTTTTTTTATCTAGGCATTTGCAAACGCCGCCAGTGGATCTAAAGATATTTACACCAAAGATCAGGCCCCATTTATAATTATAAATTCTCTGGGACTCGCCATCTCGATCTCGACAAGTGATAACTTTCAAATTGTTAGTGCACCTAGAGTGAAAGCATTCGAATTGAAAAACGAGGAGACTTTAAATCTGGATTATGTCAGAACTAATGACAACGATCTGTTCACCGCAATGACCAGTTTAAGCAGCAAACTCTTCTTCATTCTGATCAGTAAGTGGGTCATCGTCACCGTTTGCCTTTTTGTTTGCGAACCACTTTCGATTGCCGTGATTGATGTATGTTCATGGTACCTTGTAACAAATGCCAAGGCTTGCAATAGCCAGCAGAAAAGATGCAAGCATTTTAGACATTAATATGGAACAGCCGTTTAAGAGCTGGGAAGCCTAGAGTAGTCACAGTACCTAATTAAGATGTCATGGATTGACCCGTATGCTGAAGAATGGCTTGCCAAACCATCCTGCTTGGCTTGCCATTATGTCGACAGTTCTCAACTTCTCTTTCTCGACTCTGGGCCATATAAGGGAAGTTACTCAAAATTCATGGTCTAGCAGCATGGTGTAGTGGATAGAGCATGGGTCCGGGAGTCAAAAAGCCATGGGTTCTAATCCCGGCTCCGTCGCTTATCTGCTGGGTGACTGTGGGCAAGTCACTTCACTTCTCTAGGCCTCAGTTCCCTCATCTGGAAAATGGGGATTAAGACTGCGAGTCCCATGTGGTACAGGGACTGTCCAACCCGATTTGCTTGTATCCACCCCAGTGCTTAGTATAGTGCCTGGCACATAGTAAACGCTTAGCAAATACCATTATTATTGTTGTTGTTATTGTTATCCATCTGGAAGTACTTCACAGCTCCATCGTGCGGGGGCGGCAATCAATTGCTTTCTTCCCCGCCACAACCTGCCTGGTCTCCTCAGGCCTCCTGGTGGGTCCTCCACGGATGGGGTTGGGGTCAGAATAGTTGTAGTGGTAGTCGTGTTTATGAAGCTCTTACTATGTACAGAGCAGTGTACTAAGCACTGGGGAAAAAATACACTGTTGGGATTAGACTCAGTCCCTGAGTGCCATGATCTAATATAAAAGTAGGGAGAGGGGACTGGCAGTAGAGGCCCAAGGAAAGACGGAACGGGAATAACAGAAAAGCCATGTAAAAAAGAGGGACAAATACACCAACTGAAAACAAAAAAACAACAACAAGGTACCGTGGCTAGAGGAGCCGAGATCTGGGCTCCTTGCGACTCAGGGTGACTGGTGCCGGTCATAGCAATAGCAGCTGCCTTGGCTTTCCCAACTCGCTTCATTTTGCAGAGGCCTCGTGCTGGGGCTGCTTCTGTTCCGCCTGCTGCGGCGGTGCAAGGTGGGAGGGGATTGGAGCTCGGTAAGATAGATTGGGGGCCAGCACGGGTTTTCTGGGGGACAACCCAGCTGTGTGGAATGCGGGATGCCCTCGGCAAAGAATTCTGGATCCCCTGTGGCAGCATGCACCCATGGGGCCAGATCGAGTCCAGGGTGGAAACCAGCTTGATGTCGAGGATGAAAACTTTGGCATTCCTCTCTCTTCCCTCCCCTCTCTTCCTTCCTCTCTCTTCCCTCTCCCTTCCCCTCCCCTGCTTTCTTTTTCTCTTCCACTCCCATTCTTTGTCTCCTCTGCTCTTCCCTTCCATGCTCAAAATGAAAAGTCGGTACCCCTGCCTCAGGGATATTTTATTGCTGGTTTATCTGCAAAGTGCTTTCAGTTCCCGGGGTGAATGCTGCATGAATATGTTTGATTGCTCGATGCATAGTTTTGAATACAGTTTTTTTTTTGTAATACCATCTCTTTAGATGTCAAGGAGGTCAATCATTGCATGTTGTCTCTAAGTAGCCTTTGCCATTTTTGAAGACCAGCACACTGGATTTGACGGACTCTTGGTCTGACCCAGAAAAGGCATATCTTATGTTTTTCTGTCTATAAAGGATAATCCTGGAACTTCAGTTATTTACATGAAGTGATTTTTAGATTAAATCTTTCTTCCAGCTATCATTTATGAACCTTTTTATTCCTCTTTTTCATTTTAGCTCCTCATAACCACTCTACAGCTGACAAAATTCCACTAACCAAAGTAGGTAGATTTCTCTACACCGTCAGACACAGAGAGTCTGGAGTTGAACGATCTGTTGTTTGCCAAATTGACACAGTGGAAGAGAGTAAAATGGTGACAATACGCTCCCCTTTACAGGTACTCATTTACATTTTTTTAACTGATTATTTATCTGTTCATAGGCATTTATGATCATCAGCCACTTGGATAGAACTATCGAATAAGAGAAGCAGCCTGGCCTAGTGGATAGAGCATGGGGCTGGGAGTCAGAAGGACCTGGGTTCTAGTCCTGGCTCCACTATTTGTCTGCTCTGTGACCTTGGGCAAGTCACTTCACTTCTCTGGGCCTCAGTTACCTCATCTATAAAATGGGGATTAAAATTGAGCCCTGTGTAAGACAGGGACTGTGTCCAACCTGATTACTTTGTATCTATCCCAGTGCTTAGTACAAGGCCTGGCATATAGTAAGCACTTAACAAATGCAACAAGTACCACAATTATTATTATTAATATTATTCTGCTCTGTGTATGTTTTGTTCACTTTTTGTTCTTTTTAATCACCCTTTGTCTAACTGTGCCTCATTCTCGCCTGACCCGCCGTCTACCCCTGGCCCACATCCTACCTCTGGCCTGGAACGCCCTCCCTCTTCAAATCTGCCAATCACACTTCTCCCCTTCAAAGCTCTTCCAAGAGGCCTTCCCAGACTAAGCCCCCCTTTTCCTCTGCTCCCCCCCACCTCCGTATCACTCCGACTCACTCCCTTTGCTCTACTCGTCTCCCCCCCCACAGCACGTGTGTATATGTACATATCTATAATTCTGTTTATATCGATGCCTGTTTACTTGTTTTGATGTCTGTCTCCCCTCTTCTAGACTGTAATCCCAGTGTGGGCAGGGATTGTCTCTCTTTATTGCTGAATTGTACTTTCCAAGTGCTTAGGACAGTGCTCTGCACACAGTAAGCGCTCAGTATATACGATTGAATGAATGAATGAATGAAAACACTTGCCTAAAGAGCAACTTTTAATACTTTTGAAAATTCTTTTTGTTCTTTAAATGGCTCATTGGATGAGCTTTCATTTGAAGCATTAAGGCACTTTATAATCTGTACTAACATTGTTAATAGTAGGACAGTTTTAAATGAGAATATATCAGAACCTAATAAAAATAATAATAATAATTTTGGTATTTAAGTGCTTATTATGCACCAGGCCCTGCACTAAGCACTGGGGTAGATAAAAGATAATCGGGTAGGACACAGTCCCTGGCCCACAAAAGGCTCACAGTCTTAATTCCCATTTTACAGATGACATAACTGAGGCCCAGAGAAGCAAAGTGACTTGCCCAAGATCACACAGCTGACAAGCGGCAGAGCTGGGATTAGAACCTTTTGACTCCCAGGCCCATGCTCTAGCCTCTAGGAACACTGCTTTTTTTACTTTGTGCTTTGGCTAGCATATTATTAGAGAATTAGGGAACTGAATGACCCTTTCTTTGAACTTGAGTAGTGCACAACATATCCTCTGATGGGGATTTAGAGCTGAGAGAATTGTTTTTAAAGGAACATAAAGATCCTCAATTGAATGATACTTAATAAGTACCAATTATTTCATACTTTATCATTTTGCTTTCACAGATTAGAAATCACTTTTCAATTCCACTGAATATTTTTGAAGAGGCCACATTACTTGGAACTGCTTTACCAGACAACGAATTTAATATTCCATTGACGGCTTACCGGTGAATTTTTCTTTTAAATTCTCAGTAGTTTTCTAAGGTTTCCTATAAATGTATTAGTATATCACTTTGGGATGCTTTATCTTGTCCTGCTTCAGATTCTTTAACAGCAGCATAAATATGACAACACTTATATTGAATCTGCTTCAAAGAAGTGTCTATTCTATGAAAGCTCCATAATGCCTGGTAGTCAGCAGTGTTTATTGTGCATCTGCAGTGAGCAGAGCACTATCAATCAACCTTATTTATTGAGCGCTTACTGTGTGCAGAGCACCCAACTAAGCACTTGGGAGAGTACAGTATAACAGAGTTGGTAGGCATGTTCCCTTCCCACAATGAGCTTACAGTCTAGAGGGGGAAACAGACATTGATTTAAATTATGGATATGTACATGAGGGTCATAGGAGCTGAGGGAGGGGTGAATAAAGGGTGCAAGGGTGACACAGAAGGGAGTGGGAGAAGAGGAAGTGAGGGCTTAATCGGGGAAGGCCTCGTGGAGATGTGCTTTCAGTAGAACTTTGAAGGTGCGGAGAGTGATCAGATATGAAGAGGGAGGGCAGTCCAGGCCAAAGGCAGGGCCTGGATGAGGGGTCGGTGAGGAGATGGTTGAGATGGAGGATATGGTGAGTAGGTTGGCATTAGAAGAGCAGAGTATGTGGGCTAGGTTGTAGTAGGAAATCAGGATGGCGCGGTAGGAGGTGACAAGGTGATTCATTGCTTTAAAGGTGATGGTAAAAGGTTTCTGTTTGATGCGGAGGTGGATGGGCAACCACTGGAGGTTTTTGAGGAATGGGGAAACATGGACTGAACCTTTTTGTAGACAATGATCCAGGTAACAAAATAAAGTATGGACTGAAAAGGGGGGGACAGGAGTTAGGTCAACGAGGAGGCTGATGCAGTAATCAAGGTGGGATAAGAAAAGTGCTTGGATTAACATGGTAATTAACATGATAACTCTCCAGTTCAGGTGGAGAGTAAAAGGCAGATTTTAGCGATGTTGGGAAGATTGAACAGGCAGTGATTGAGAGAGATGAGTTAAGAGTAATGCCATGGTTATAATCAATCAGTGGTACTTGTTGAGCATTTACTGGGAGCAGAGAACCACACTAAGCGCTTGGGAGAGTACAGTGCAACAGAATTGGTAGACGCGTTCCCTGCCCACAGGAGCTCACTGTCCAGACAGGGAGACCGACATCAATATAAATAAGTGAATTTTGGATACGTACTTGAGTGCTGTGGGGCTGAGGGTGGGGTGACAATCAAGTGGTCAGATGGTACAGATCCAAGTGCATAGGCAGGGCAGGAGGGAGAGGAAGGCAGAAAAAAAAGGCTTAAATGGGGAAGGCCTCTTGGAGGAGTTGTGACCTTAAAAATGTTTTGAAGGTGGAGATGGTGGTATAACTCATATGGAGGGGGAGGGCATTCCCAGCCAGAGGGAGGACATGGGAAAGGGGTCAGTGGTGAGATAGGTGAGATTGAGGCAGTAATGACTCTAGGGAGTGCTAAAAGAAGAATAGAGCGTGTCACTACTCTGGTGTGGTTTAGAATTGAATGACAGAGTCAGGCCAGACACAATTGCACAAACCTTTAAGTAGAAATAATGCAGTAGTGGCTCACATAGACCCAAGAAGAATGATAAATGTATACACAGAAACATAACACATGATTTATAGAGAGATTTTTTAATCCTAAGAATATTTAAATTCTTAAACCCTAGGTGTGAGTGCCGTGAGCAGAGTGAAGCAGTCTAATTTGGAAGTTGTGGGTTTTCAGTAGAATTTCTAACTTCATAAATAGAGTTCTGTGTAATATGTTTAGGAGACATGTTACCTAAGATAAATGAAATTGCAAAGTTGAGGGACGGAAGAAAATTCTTTCTTCATTTTGTTAGATTTCAGAGTGCTTTCACTATCGACTCTGTCACCAGAATCTTAAATTTAGTGAATAGGACAACTAAGAGCACATGGGAAATACAAAATAACCTATTAGGTAGGCTGTCTATATTATTTTCAAAATTTGTTCATTTTGTCAGCGCATCTTTTTAGTAGTATTCCCTAACTAATTTTTTTCATTGTCTGCAGATCAGTACTGTTTTTGAAACCTAGTGGTGAGAATTATAACCTGTGTGAAGCAATTACCTTTGAAGAAATTATAAATAATTCTGGAGTCCTCATACAGAAGAGATGTCAAATTCTGCATGAAGAAAACACATCATTTATCCTTAATGTTGTTGCAGTAGAAGATAGCTTATCCTCACGTTCAGTGTATTCTAATGATGGATGGGATTTACCCTATGTGATCCATTTGTGGCCTCCCATTCTTCTCCGCAACCTCTTGCCTTATGAAATGGTTTACTCTGTTGAGGTGACTTTTATTTCTATAATATTATATTTTTTTTTATTTTGGTAAGAGTGCATAGGCTCAGGTAATTAGAGGTCTTATGTTTTAAACACTGCAGTCATGAAAAGGAGTAATGAAAACAGTATTAGGTGGGGGGGGGGGGGTCATTTAGTAAAGACCTCAAATGAGAAAGAATAGTCACTTGAGTACGTAATTACAGTTTTCTTTTCCTTTCTCCTCTTTTTTCTTTCTTTTTTTTTACTTTGTTCCCCTTTGTTACCCCATTTCCTCCCCTTTTTCCCCTTTCTCGGGGATGAAGGGATAATGATGAGTCAGTGGCCACTTCTTACCACCATCTGTGTCTGTTGCCTCACTTTCTTCCTCAACCTGCCTCTCTTGTAAAAGGATTAGAAGGAACGGCAGTCCTTTCTCTTCTGCTACCTACCTTTCCCTGCACTGCCCAGCTTCCCAATTTCAAGATTTCCTGTGGGTAGAGCATAGGGTTCTGGGCACGTAGATAATCTATCCGTTCAAATATGGTTCGTATCGAGATTTCATTTCATTTCAAAGCGAAAATCGGGGGTGAAATTTTCTCTGTAGTTTTGGAAATAGTTTTGAGATCATGTGGTTTGCTTGGCATGAAGAAGATCTATACAGGAGCATTTGTTTTAATTTGGTGTATTTGGTTTTTGTTGGGTTTTTTTTTTTTTTTGAAACTCTAGGGATCTGGTCATGATCTTCTAACTCTAGAGGAGGGCTGTTCAGCCCAACTTTATACTGCAGAGCTGGATAAAGCCAGGATACACTTGGAGTTACTTGACTATCTTGATCGTGATTGGAAAAGCAACTACGATGTAAAGTCCGAGCAAAGCGACATTAGCTTCATCACCTTCACCAGCGTCACTGAGCTAGAAGTGGCAGAATTGGACATCGCCATCCATATAACCTACAACACTGGGCAGACAGTCATTGCCTTTCACAGCCCTTATTGGATGGTGAATAAAACGGGCCGATTACTGCAGTACAAAGCTGATGGCATTCACCGGAAACACCCCCCTGATTACAGGAAGCCAGTTCTTTTTTCTTTTCAACCTAAGAACTTTTTCAATAATAACAAGGTATGTGACTATAAACTTCATTTTGTTGAGTTTTAGTTTTCACCTCTCCTCTTTGACCTTTTAGTGCTGCGAAGAGTAGTCAGTTCTCTGGGAAGTAGTCTGCCATGGTGAGTAGTTAATTCAGGGTAAAATATTCATCTTCCATTTGATGGTAGAGAAACTTTTAGAATTAATGGCATCAAACTAAGTTTTCCTAGCAAGTGGAGAGTTTGACAAATGTCACCCAAACAAAGCCAAAAGACATTTTATTCTCTTTAGTTCACTATGAGTATTTATGATTTTATAAAATTGAGACACATTGAATATAACAGTATATGTTTTTTGGTTTGGCAGGTGCAGCTTTTGGTCACAGACAGTGATTTGTCAGATCAATTTTCAATTGACACAGTTGGCAGTCACGGATCTGTTAAATGTAAAAAACAGAAGATAGAATACCAAGTGAGTTCATTTTGCCCGCAGCAAATCAGGTTCTGTTTTATTTAAAGAACAGAGTGAGCACAAAACCCTAACCACAACATTTTTTTTTAAATTTGGACAGGTTGGTATCACCATAGACCTCAGTAGTTTCAACCTTACGAGAATTGTAACGTTCACCCCTTTCTTTATGATCACAAACAAAAGTAAATATCAGGTAAAGGTGTCTGAAGAGGGCAGTGGAAAATGGATTGCTGTTGACTTGGAGCAGGTTGGTACAAGAACTGTAATTGCTATTTTTTGCAAACTTTTCAGATTATCGAGAATACCAATAATATTATGGGTCCCAACTATGCATGGGGAGCACGGGGATGAATGGGAGGGGAACTCCAAAAGGCCGAATGAGAAAGAGTTGTGAAAAAGAGTTAGAAACTCAGCCAAACTCTGTGGCTGGGCATGGAGTTCAGGCTGTTCTCCCTTCCTGCAAGGCTTTAACCCTTCCTGAGTCCTGCGCTTCTCTATTTCCATGCAGGGAATGAAAACAGAAGCAGCATGACCTAGTGGATAGAGCCCAGGCCTGGGAGTTAAGAGGACTGGGTTCTAATCTGCCTTCGCCACTTACCTGCTGTGTGACTGCTGCAAATCATTTCTCTGTTCCTCAGTTACCTCATCTGGAAAATGGGGACTGAGACCGTGAGCACTATATGGGACAGGGACCGGGTCTGACCTGATTGACCTGATGATTTTGTATCTTCCTCCAGTGCTTAGTACAGTGCTTAGCACATAGTAAGCGCTTAACAGATACCATAAAAAAAGGAGTAGCACCACATGTATTTCCTAAATCCTGCCTTCCTTTGCACTTTGAGATCCTCTCTAGGATCTCAGGGGCTCCGGGATCTCAGTGGTTGGTTGTTCTGGCTCTACAGACAGATGAATAAGTCCGGGCTGCCAGAGCTACCCTCATTCTAGTCGCATAAAATCATTAACCTTCCATAGCCCTCATGTATGTATCATACTTACCCTGCCTCTTAAGCACTAACTCTTAGAACATAGCACACATCCCCTTTTCCTTCTCAATAAGAATAGTAATAATAATGTTGGTATTTGTTAAGCGCTTACTATGTGCCGAGCACTGTTCTAAGTGCTGGGGTGGGTACAGGGTAATCAGGTTGTCCCATGTGAGGCTCACAGTCTTAATCCCCATTTTACAGATGAGGGAACTGAGGCACAGAGAAGTTAAGTGACTTGCCCACAGTCTCACAGCTGACAAGTGGCAGAGCCGGGATTTGAACCCATGACCTCTGACTCCCAAGCCTGTGCTCTTTCCACTGAGCCACGCTGCTTCTCAATAGCAAGGGTGACTAGAGAAGCAGCATGGCCTAGTGCAAAGGGCACGGGCCTTGTAGTCAGTGGACCTGGGTTCTAATCCGGCTCGACCAAATACTTGCTGTGACCTTGGGCAAGTCACTTAGCTACTCCATGCCTTGGTTCTCCTGTTCTCCCTGCTACTTAGACTGTGAGCCCCATGCAGGACAGGGACTCTGTCCAACCTAGTTCACATGTATCTACCCCAGCACTTACAACAGTGTTTGACACATAGTAAGTTCTTTACAAATACCTTTAAAAAAAGTATTTTTTAAATAGTATTTGTTCAGTGCTTACTAGGTGCCAAGCACTGTACTATTCACTAGGGTAGATAGAGGATCAGGTCTGACACAGTCCCTGTGCCTCATTCAGCCCACAGTCTAGAAGCCCACAGTCTTGCTATTTATCCTTGACTCCTCATTATATTTCAACTCTGATCTTCATCCACAGCCTATCTGTTCTTTCCTCTCTATCTCTGCCCAAACAGTTACCGTCATAGTCCAGGGGCTTGTCGGTCAGCCAGTCGATCGTATTTATTAAGTGTTTACTTGTGTGCAGAGCACTGCTTGAGAAAGTACAATATAACAATATAACAAGACACGTTTCCTGCCCATGATAAACTTAGAGTGTAGAGGGAGCTTACATAATCTCGAAATTGGTTACGTTACATTTCTCTTCTATATTTTTGCTATAACGGTAGCATTTTTGAATGACTTGGGTCTTTCAGTTACCCTTTCCCCCTCATACCCCAGAGGTTATGAGTTCCTTGAGGATAGGATCTGTGACTCATACTTGCAGCACTTATGTACATCTGTAATGTATTTTCACATCTGTCTCCAACGCTGGTCTGTAAACTTCTTGCGGGTAGGGATTATGTCTACCTACTCTATTGTATTGTACTCTCCCAAGAGCTTAGTACAGTGATCTGCGCATATTAAGCACTCAGCAAGTGCCATTGATGGAGGATTCCATGGTATTTTCCCAAATTCCTAGTGCAAAGTAGAAGGATATGTACGTAAATGCTGTAGGGGTCAGGTGAGCATCAGAGCATTTAAGGGATACAGACCCAAGTGCATTGGCAACCCAGAGGGGAGAAAGAATAAAGTGAGGAAATTAGAGGTTAATCTGGGAAGGCTTCTTGGAGGAAATATGATTTTAGTAAGGCTTTGAAGATGAAGAGAGTGCTGGTCTGTTGGATATTAAGAAGAAAGGAGTTCCAGCCAGAGGGAACTCTGGACGAGGAGTCAACATCAAGAGCTTTGAGATCAAGGTACAGGAAGAAGTTTGACATTAGAGGAGCGAGATGTGTTGGCTGGATTGGAGTGGGAGATTAGTGAGATTAGGTAGGAGTAGGGACACTGGGTTCTAGTCCTGGCTCTGCCATTTTGCCTGCTTTAGGACCTTGGAAAGTTGCTTGATTAATCAACTTGTCTGGGCCTCAGTTTCTTTGTCTGTAAAATGGCCAGATGATACCTGCTCTCCCTCTCTCTCAGACTGTGAACCCCATGTGTAACGAGGACAGTGTCTAGTCTGATTTTCTTATTTACTCCAATCCTTAGCATAATGTTGGGCACGTTGTGGGTGTTTCAGTACTGTAATCATCCTTAATCATCATTCGCCTTCCTCTCCTTGCTCCCCTCCTCAACAGTGCGATATTCATTTATATTAATGTCCATCTCCTCCTCCAGACTGTGAGCTCACTGTGGACCGGAATTTGTCTGTTGTTATCTTGTACTCTCCCAAACGCTTAGTACAGTGCTTTATACACAGTAAATGCTCAACAAATACGATTGAATGAATGAATGAAGGAAAGTGCTAGAATCTAGTCTACTAAATTGTTAATAGAACAAAAGAGGATGGGGAAAGGCCCAGGCAGAAGAAACTAAATTTGCTTTCTAATAATTGATTCCCTAAATAGTAGAAATGTCACTTTCAGGTGACCGTTGTACCTTTCTATGGGTGTTAATGTTAGGTAATTAAACTAAATTGAAATCACTCAGTGGTATTTATTGAGTGTTTGAGTGCAGAACACTTTACTAAGCACTTAAGAGAGACAATGCAACAAAATCCATGCCAAACAAGAAGCTTACAGTCTAATTGGGGAGATAAGCATAATTTATTTTGATGTCTAGGTACATAAGTGCTGTGGGGCTGAGAGTGGAGTGAATATCAAGTGCTTAAAATGTACAGATTCAAGTGCATTGGTGATGGGAGAGGGAGTAGGGGAAATGAGGTTTAGTTGGGGAAGGCCCCTTGGAGGAGATGTGATTTAAGCAGGGCTTCCAATGCTGATTAACTTGAAACCTGACACAGTGACTTTTATGGTTAGCTAAGGTAGCCATGCCAAAGGAGTTCTCATAGTCAGCCACACTACCACTTCTTTCTGCCCTCAGATAAAAGGAATGGTGTCACTGGTTAATGACCGTACCTCCAATAATAATAATAATAATAGTGGCATTTATTAAGTGCTTACTATATGACAAGCACTGTACTAAGCTCTGGGTCAGTCAATCGTATTTCTTGAGTGCTTACTGTGTGCAGAGCACTGTACTAAGTGCTTGGAAGAGTACAATATAACCGACACATTTCCTGCCCACAAAAAGTTTAAAGTCTAGAGGGTAGATAAAAGATAATCAGGTCCCACATGGGGCTCACACTCTAAGTAGGAGGAGCACAGGTGTTGAGTCGTCTTTTTGCAGATGAGAGAACTGAGACACAGAGAAGTTAAATGGCTTGCCTTAGGTCACACAGCAGACAAGTGTCAGAGGTGAGATTAGAACCCAGGTCATCTGAATCCCAAGTCCATGCTCTTTCCACCAGGCCAGGGTGCTTCCCTGTCAGCACCAACCCCTTCCCTCACCAAGACAGATGGCAATAACTGCATGTGTCCTTTTTAATTGTGTCTTCTCTCTATCAAAACCCCCCACTTTGGTGAAGGTGAATGGGTTGCCTTTTAATTTCCAGAATAATCTATTTGTTCAATTTTCAATTTTCGTTTTGGGGTGGAAATGCTATTGGGTATTCATGGGAAATGCCAAATGTTTTCTCCTTTTAGTGCATCCCCTTCTGGCCTGACAGTGCTGCCAACAAATTGCTTATTCAAGTTGAAAATAGTGAAGGACTCATAAAGAAATTGAATTTTACTAAACAGGAAAATTGTATTCTATTACACCTGGGCAGCAAGGTAAATTATTTTTTTTTTACGTGAGCTGTAATTTGTGAGTGTGATACCCTGCCTGTGATGTCAGTCATTTTGACTGAATGTCCTGTTGCAAACCTGGGGTAAGAAACTTAGCGCTAAGGGGACGGAAGGGGTGGGCAACATGGGCTACTGAGGTCCTCTTGCCCCTAATATTGCCCATTTTTGATGATGGCCATTAAAAGCATTCACATAATGTCCCTATGCTATTTTTTTTTCTCTGATAGCTTGGCGGCATTATTGTGGATGTTAACGTGGCCGAGCACTCTACTGTAATTACTTTTACAGATTACCATGATGGAGCAGCACCGTTCCTCATAATAAATCACACCAACAATGAGGTGATTGAATATAGGCAGAGGTAAGATCTGTGTAAATATGTGCGTACCAAGTGATTTAGAGGCAGTCGATAATGTGGGCCGTGAGGCTCTGGATGCTCAAAATCTCAAATTCAGGGCAACATTGGGTCTGTGTAACAGCTTTAGCAACCATTTATATAGGTATATCTCTCTTCTTTATTTCTCCAGGTGAACTCTGAACATTAAAATGGTTTATTCATATTAGAATTAACAGATTTTTCATATGCCTCTTAACCTCGGAATTCAAGCAAGTGGGCTGTCCTAAATCTACCCATGACAGCTTTTATATGAGGGTTTGGTAGAAAAAGAAATATATAATTTTTACTCCCTCTTCTCCCAAGCGCTGGGTTAGAGATAATATAAGTCCCAGCTTCCCAACATGGGGCTCACAGTCTAAAGAGGGAAGAAGAACTGGTTTCTTATCCCCATTCTTTATTTTGTTTTTAACAAATGAGAAAACTGGGACACAGGGAAGGCAAAGTGACCTTCCTAAGGTCCCACAGCAGGCAAATTGTGGAATTGGAATTAGAACCCAGGTGTCCTGACTCCCAAGTCTGTGGTCTTTCCATTAGGCCAGGCTCCTTCTCTGCAGTGATCTCAAGAACTTTCAAACCATTGGCAGCCATTCAGGTCATATGACCAAGAAAGCTGCTCATTTAAAAAAACAACCTTCAAACACAGTGGTATATATAAGACTGTAACTGGTGTGTAGTTTTATTCCTACTAAAAACTCATTAAAATAGTGTATGTGCGTAGCATCACTATTTGTCTCAATATATTAAATCTAGTGATGAATTTATGGCTCACAAGGCCATTGTATTTTTTTTTAATGATCCTGTGGTTGGTAAAGTAGATTTCAGTGGATTTAGTATGCTGTTGGAGTGCCTTCTTTCTGAATTTGCATAAATTATATCAAGCATATACGTTTAGTGTCGCCATAGAGCAGAGTAGCCTTAGAGCATTAGGCCACAGCAATCTGAGCAATTGGAACGACTATGAAGGTGAGGGGGAAGAACGTGAAGTGGCACCTTCCCCTCCCCTCCTTCCCATACCACCATTAGCCACCTCCTTTAGCCTTGCTCTTGCCCACTTCCTTTCCCACTCATGCAAGACCTCGATTTGTACAGTATTAAATTTAGTGCAGAATCCAGAATCCTTTGCCTATTTCGATAATTGGACATGATTTCTCTGCCTGAATTTTACACACATATTTTTACTTGAGCAAAATGATCAACAGTTAAGTAGCAGGAATTTAGAGTAATTCTAATTATAATGCAAAAGCTTGAAGACTATATTGAACTGTAGACATATTTCTTTCTTTCTTATTTTATTATGTACTGTAGTTCTCGCAGTGAGTTGGAAGATTGTCTCCCCCCCGGCAAAGCGACGTTTTACACTTGGGCCGATCCAGTGGGCTCTCGGAAACTGTACTGGAAATGTGGAAAGAGCCATGGTGAAGTAACCCAGAAGGATGTATGTTTTGGTGATTAAGATGAGATCCTCTTTCTAGCTCGATCATTTTAAGAAATGGCTTTCAGTATAAACTCCCAGAAACGTGCCAGTGATTTTTTGAAAGCCACTTTCAATTCTCCAAAATATTGAATTAGGAGTGCTGGCCAAACTCCTGCCTGGTTTGCCACACGTTGTGGAAATGGTGATGATGGGGAGGAGCCTGAATTGCAGGCTCTGGTGAAAGTTCTAGAAATGGAGTATGGAGTCGAACTGACGTTACGTTCTTTGACTCTGATTTTGATACCTTCTGGCAGCAAGATCGAAAACTGCATAGAAGGAGTCATGGGAGAGACCAATTTATTGAACAGTATTTATTTTGTAAAGTGTGGATTTACCCAATTGCTATACCATTTTCATTTTTCATTGGAAGTTCACTTGCTTGAGCAGTGTGAACTTGGAGGTAGTCATATAGTCTTCTTAGGGACTGCTTTACTTTTTTGGATTATGTAGACAATACCACTATCCTTCCTAAATCACAATTGAGGAACCCTGGAATTATCCTTGAGTCATCTCTCATTCGACCCACATGTTCAATCTGTCACCAAAATCCCGTCAGTCCTACCTTCACAGTATCATTAAAATCCACCCTTTCCTCTCCATCCAAACTGCTACCACGTTAATCCAAACGTTTATCCTATCCTGCCTCTGCCTCCTTGCTGACCTCCCTGCCTCCCGTCTCTCCCCACTCCAATCCGTACTTTACTCTGCTGCCCTGGTCATTTTTCTAAAAAAAAAAAAATGTTCAGTCCACATCTCCCCACTGAAGCAGCGTGACTCAGTGGAAAGAGCACGGGCTTTGGAGTCAGGGCTCATGAGTTCGAATCCCAGCTCTGCCACTTGTCGGCTGTGTGACTGTGGGCAAGTCACTTCACTTCTCGGCGCCTCAGTTCCCTCATCTGTAAAATGGGGATTAAGACTGTGAGCCCCACGTGGGACAACCTGATTCCCCTATGTCTACCCCAGCGCTTAGAACAGTGCTCGGCACATAGTAAGCGCTTAACAAATACCAACATTATTATCATCCATCCACCCTCTCATCAAACAAAAACTTATTACCATCGACTTTAAAACACTCAATCAGCTCATCCCCTCCTACCTCACCTCACTCATGGATTTCCTACTACAGCCCAGCCTGCACACTATGCTCCTCTAGCGTCAGCTTGCTCCCTGTGCCTCGACCTTGTCTATTTTGCCATCGACTCCTTTCCCACGTTCTCCCTCTGGTTTTTTTTTCCCCCTCTACATATGCCAGACTACCCCTCTCCCCACTTTCAAAGCCTTATTAAGGTCACATCTCCTAAGAGGCCTTTCCCAACTCCCTCTCCCTTCTGCATTGCTTATGCACTTGGATCTGTATATCCTTTGTGCACTTGATATTCACCCCCATCCTCAACCCTGTAGAACTTATGTACATATCCATAATTAATTTCTTTATATTAATGTCTGTCACCCCCTCTAAATTGTAAGCTCCTTGTGGTCAGGGAGTGGATCTATTAACTCTGTTATACTGTACTCTCCCAAACACTTAGTACAGTGTTTTGCACACAGTAAGTGCTCTATAAATACTATTGATTGGAAATATATGGAGACAAAACTAAGGAAAAAAGAACGATGTTTTTGACTCGTCACCCGAACAAACAAATTAACATTAAATATTAAATTTGGAAATAATTTAAATGCATGCTTTAATATAGAAGGTGGTTTTCCTTTCTTACCTTAAGTCTACCTAGTAATTCTGTTTTGGTTATGTTGGCTTTTAACAGGGAAAATGGATGTAACCAATAACTCCATAACTAATATAGCTTTTTATTTCGTTACAGGATATGATGTCTCCTATAAATATGGGCGACAAAAAGACCATTTATTTAGTGTCATTCTTCGAAGGCTTACAGCGCATTGTTCTTTTCACTGAAGATCCTAAAGTCTTTAAAGTGGCATATGACAGTGAAAAAGCAGAGATAGCGGAGCAAGAAATTGTAGTAGCGTTACAAAATGTTGGGATTTCTCTGGTCAATAACTATACGAAGCAAGAAGTGGCCTATATTGGCATCACAAGGTCAGATGAATTGCAGTCTCTCAATAACAATTAGTGCTTCTGGAAGCCTAAGTAGAAAAAATATCAGAATTTTAAGACTGTGTGTGTGTGTGTTAACACGTCTATGTACTTATACAGATATCCCATATGCCTCCAAATGGGGTTGCCATCTCCCAGTGTGTGTACCTACTTGCAATATGCAGACATTTCCTTTTGTGGTAACTATTTATTTGAGAGTTATTATTCTCTTTCCCTTATTCCCACTTCCAGTAATTCACGTTCAGATCTGAAATGGGACCGGGGTTTCATCTCACTCTGCAGATTCTGGAACCCAGGCCTGCAAAGGAGTGAGGGAAAACCAAGGTCCTGTCTGAGATCTAAGTGGGTCCTGGGATAGGGCACCCTTACACCCCCTCGCTAGGCTGTTTTTGCAACAAATTCTCGATAAAGTCTGCCATGTAGATTGCATCTGAAACAGGAACCTGGAGCAGGACTTACAGTGAATGAATATGAGGGTGTTCCTTGCAGGCAAATCTTTGCCCCCTTGGAATTGCTTTTCTTCTAGAACTCCTCTTTTCTTCTGCTTTCTTTCTTCAACCTTACCCTTAGTGTTTTTGCCAATATTCATGTCTACAGGCCTTTGGTTGGTGGGAGTGTAGTTTTCTGGGAGTGTCGATGCATCCAGAAGGGGAAAAGAACATTTTTTTTAAAAGGAAAGTAATGCAGATGTAGACTGGGAAGAGAAGGAGAGTGTTGTGAGCCAGGCAAATATCAGGCATTAGCAGTGGTTTCGCCTATGAACATTTGAGGAATTGTGGAGAAAGACCATTTTTCAAAATTAATTTTAGTAATGGACATTTAAATTCATTTACTTTTATGAACATAAGTGATTCACAGAAAAACCTTCAAAAGTTTAAGCATTGATGTTTGTGCTATACACACAGGGGTAAATACAGGAAAATCAGACAGGTCACAGTCCCTGTTCTATATGGAGCTCACAGACTGAGATAGGGTGAGTGGATACCTGTCCTCATTTTACAGATGAGGAAACTGAGGCCCAGAGAAGTTAAGTGACTTGTCCAAAAACACACAGCAGCAAGGGGGGGAACTGGGACTAGAACCTAGGTGCATCTTCTAAACAGTTAAGATTTAGGAAGTGCCATTCCTAGACTCAGTCCAATATCCTAGTTTTTAGAGTGGCAACAGAATAGTAGAACTGTGTGCTGACCATCTTCCTTGACAGCCACCCAAATATTTAGTTAGCTGCGTAAGTCAAAAGCCTTAACATTTTCTTCTACATCTCTAACTTTTCCTCTAGTAACCACTGGCGGACTTATTGCCCATGAATTTATCCATGCCCTTCCTGACTCGACTGATATTTTTAACGTGCGCAAGATCTTGTACTAATGAATTCCATATACTTACCTCCCACAATGTCCCTTCAAAGCCATATTGAAGTCACGTCTCCAAGAGGCCGACCCTGACTAAGCCCTCCTTTCCTCTTCTCCCACTCCCTTCTGTGTTGCCCTGACTTGCTCCCTTTATTCATGCCTCCTCACCCCCCCATCCCCACAGCACTTATGCACATATTTATAATTTGTTTATATTCATGGCTATCTCCCCCTCTAGACTGGAAGCTCCTTGTGGGCAGGGAATGTTTATGGTTATAGTTTACTCTTCCAAGCGCTTAGTACAGTGCTCTGCACATAGTAAGCACTCAATAAATATGATTGGCCGACTAAATAAGTCTTTCCTTTGTTCCATTTGTTTTGAGCCTTAATGGGTGCCTCCTCTTCCTGGTAGTGTGAGATTTGGGAAGCAGCAATGGCTTAGTGGAAAGAGCGCTGCCCTGAGAGTCAGAGAACCTGGGTTCTAATCCTGACTTTGCCAGTTGCTTGTTGTGTGACCTAGGGCAAGGGAAGCAGCGTGGCTCAGTGGAAAAAGCCCGGGCTTTGGAGTCAGAGGTCATGGGTTCGAATCCCGGCTCTGCCACTTGTCAGCTGTGTGACTGTGGGCAAGTCACTTAACTTCTCTGTGCCTCAGTTACCTCATCTGTAAAATGGGGATTAAGTCTGTGAGTCTCACATGGGACAACATGATTACCCTGTATCTACCCCAGCGCTTAGAACAGTGCTCTGCACATCATAATAAGCACTTAACAAATACCAACATTATTATTATTATTATTATTACTTCACTTCCCTGTGCCTCAGTGTCCTCAAATGTAAAATGGGGATTAAATACCTGTTCTCCCTCCTACTTAGACTGGTAAACCCTATATGGGATAGGGCCTGTGTCCGACCTGATTAACTTCTATCTACCCCACTGCTTAGAGTAGTTATTGAAACACAGCAAGCGTTTAACAGATACAAGAATAATAAGAACAATTCTTCGCTGTTGGTGATTATTGTGGGTTTCTCTCCTGTTCCCTCTGAGACTTCTCCGGCTGAAAAATCTTAACCATTCAGTCTATCCTCATGTAGAAATTTCTTCAACCCCCTGTTCATAATAATATTGGTATTTGTTTAGCGCTTACTACGTACAGAGCACTGTTCTAAGCACTGGGGTAGATACAGGGGAATGAGGTTATCCCACATGAGGCTCACAGTCTTCATCCCCATTTTCCAGATGAGGGAACTGAGGCACAGAGAAGTGAAGTGACTTGCCCACAGTCACAGCTGACAAGGGGCAGAGTCGGGATTTGAACCCATGACCTCTGACTCCCAAGCCTGGGCTGTTGCCACTGAGCCATGCTGCATCCTTGTTGCCATTTTCTGTGCTTTTCATACTTGAAGGGGAAGCGCCCAGAACTGCTCGAAGTCTTCCTGGTGCAAACATATCCTGGTTTTGTAGAGTAGAAAAATCCATCCTTTTATTTCTTTATCCCCTTCCTGACGATGCCCAGTTTTTGGTCTCTAGCGCCACCTTGCGGCCTTTCAGCGTCATTGGTGCCAACAGGTACCTGACTCTTCACCTACCCTGGGAGGACTTGCTACCTTTTATCCAACTAGCACATTACCGTGTGATCCTCCCAGACCCTTCATTTTGGCAAGCAGGGATCCCAAAATCTGACCCTCCTTCTTTCATGACTTTACTTATGCTGATGCACAGTAAAACAATGTGGAAAAAGGGGAGATGAGACTAAGCTTCAGGATTATGAGAGGGATGAAGAAATACATTCCTGGTATGGCAGCTAAAAGGAAAAGATTAAAATAACCTAAGATTGCTTTCAGATTTATTTATTTTGCATTGTGCGAGTGATGGGAGGCTATGTCTGCTCAAATGTTTTTATTTAAGGCTGGGTCAGTGTTTCGTTGTGGGTTCAATTGATCAAATATGAAATCGGAAGGTTGAAACTGTAGGTTTTGCATGATGACACAATGCTGCTTTGTTTACAAGCTCGGACATCATTTGGGAGAGTAAGCCCAAGAAGAAATCGAGATGGAAGCCATTGAGTGTAAAACAAACTGAGAAGCTGGAAAAAGAGTTTAGGGATTACACCGAGCCGTCACCTTCTGAGGACAAGATCATTGAGTTGGAATCAAATATTCCGGTAATGTTTGGAAATATTCATTTAAAAAAATCCTCTTTATATCTTCACCTGCCACCTTTAGATTAAATTCTTGAAAACCTTTATCACAAGGTGGCCTAGTGGTTCACCTTTGCCATCTCTGCACTGATCTAATAAGTGCACTCCTAGACAACTCTGAACATTTTCATAGGTCTGAGTCTCTTTATTAAGACACACACATATATATATATATATCTGAGATTTATAGGGGCTTTTAATTTTGTTATTTTTAATGTACTACAAATCTTAAAGATTGCACTGGACAATTTTTGAAAAATCTACATATGTCCTGGAATTAACCATCTTGATTAAATTGGTCAGCATACCTTGCAGTCTCCCAGCTGCTCTTGCTCATGTTAATCAATCATATTCATTGAGCACTTACTGTGGTTTGGAGCACTTACTATGTGTGGAGCACTGTCCTAAACACTTGGGAGAATATGGTACAACAGAGTTTGTAGACCTGGTCCCTGCCCACAAGAAACTTACAGTGTAGAGGGAGGATTTTAGACTTCTTCATCTGGATTGGAGCATGCTCACTACCTGGTCAGTTTAGGGTCTATAAAGTTCTACAGCCATTCTAGGACATGTGGTACACATATTCCAGGGTGCTGGAGGACATAAGCTTCAAACTGACTTCCCCCCCCACCCCCTCCATTCTCATGGTCACCTAGATGGAAGGGGAAGGTAAGTTAAGAATGGTATATACCAGTTTTCAACACAAATTAGCCTAATTAGGTCCAGAGATAGGACGTGTTTCCATGTTCGCAGTATTTGGTGTATAAATAGATCGTTAGCACAGATTAGTACCATTGATTGATTGATTTAGCAGTTGATTTAAAAACAAAGTGTTCTGGTTTCTTTTATGTTTCAGGTTTATTTAACACCTAGTGGCAGTAACATGAAAATTCTCCGGCCAAATGTTATACCACTAAGAAGAAACTACCTACCAGCCATAAAAGTGGAATATAGTACTTCTGAACATCAAAAAGCCTTCAGGGTGCAAATTTATAGGATACAGGTGAGTATTCCTAAAGAGAAGAAAATGGAAATCATGAATGAAATCCCTAGAAAGGTACAAAAAGAACAACTGAAGTTGTGAAAGCTGTGATGATGAGAATTATGGTGTTGAAGTGCTTACTGGGTGCTAGTAATAATCATAATTCATAATTTTACTAAGTGTTAAATACTATGTGTTCTAAGCTCTGGGATAAATACAAAATAATCAGGTTGGACACAGTCCCTGTCCCACATGCGACCCAGAATTTAAGTAGGAAGGAGACAAATACTGAATACCCATTTTACAGATAAGGAAACTGAGACCCAAGGTCACACAGCAGACAAGAGCAGAGCTGGGATTAGAAACCATGACCTCCAACTCCCAAGCCCATGCTCTTGTCATTAGGCCATTCTGCTAATTGCTGTAAAAGCCCAGCATCCATAAGCCCTGCAAAGAAGACAGTTGTTTTTTTTTAATGGTATTTGTTAAGTGCTTACTATGAGCTGGTGGGCACAAACTAAGCACTGGGGTAGATAAAGCAAATCAGGTTGGGCACAGTCCATGTCCCACAAAATCAAAGTCAAGTCAGAGTCTTTATCCCCCATTTTACAGATGAGGTAACTGAGCCACAGAGAAGTGAAGTGACTTGCCCGAGATCACACAGCAGGCAGGTGGCGGAGCCAGAATTAGAACCCAATTCCTTCCTACTTCCAGACCCATGCTGTATCCACTAGGTTATGCCGCTTCTCACCTTGACTGCTGCGTCTGCCTCCTCACTCACCTTTCTGTCTCCTCTCTCCCCACTCTAGTCCATGTTTCACTCTGCTGCCCAGATAATTTTCTTAAAACAAGTTCAGTCCACATCTCCCCACTCCTCAAGAACCAACCTCCAGTGTTGTCCATCCCTCTCTACCTCAAACAGAAACCCCTTACTGTTAGTTTGAAAAGCACTCAGTAAGCTTGACCTCTCCTATCTTACCTCACTGATCTCCTACTACACCCCACCCCGCATACTTCGCTCCTCCAGAGCCAGCTTGCTCACTGTGGGCCTGGGACTCCTCTCCCCCCCCACTGGTTGGACCATATACCATCACTCTCCCCACCTTCAAAGTCTTAAGGTCACATCTCAGAAGCCTTTTCTGATTAAACTTTCTTTTCCCTGACTCCCTCTCCCTTCTGTGCTGTCTATGCACTTGGATCTGTACCCTTTGAGCATTTGATTAGTCACCCCACCCTCAGCCTCTTAGCATTTACATACATAGCCAAAAGTTATTTATCTTCATGTCTGTCTCCCCTTCTAGAATGTAAGCTCCTTGTGGGCAGGGAGCATGACTACCAACCCTGTCGTACTCTCCCTAGCACTTATACAGTGCTCTGCACACAGTAATTGCTCAATAAATACCATTGATTGAGCGACTGATTTTAGCCAGAGTAATAGATTTTTGAGTTTTGCCTCTTCTCCTTCCCTCTGCCTTCCTTTTGAGACAGTGTTAACCAGCAGTGAAAGCCTGAAAAGGTGCAGGGCTAGAGATAGAAATGTACCCGATTACCTTGTACCTACCCTGGCGCTTAGAATGGTACTTGGCACATAGTAAGCGCTTAACAAATACCGCAATTATTATTTAAGGACCCTAGATACTCAGTAATTGGTTTTAGTAAGCTTTTCGTCCCTAACTGATAAATATTATAATAGTTTCCATTACTCTTTTCTAAAATAGCCAGGGAAATTTCAAATGTCATGTATTCCAGATCAGATACCATTGACTTCAATCGATCCATGGCATTTATTGAGCGCTTACTGTGTGCCGAGCATTGTACTAAGTGCTTGGGAGAGTTCAGTCGAGTCACTGTACCTGTAGAGTGGCCTATACACAGGTGCAAGCATGCACTCAGAAAGATAACGGACTTCTCTGATTCTGGGGCGGAGTCCCTAAATCAAAACTGAACTGGTGTTTCTTCCTCCCAGTCAGCCCCCTTCTGTTACGGTTTAAAGGATTTTGGTTTTGTCTCGTCTTATGCTGTCGAGCCGTCGCCGACCCATAGCGACTCCATGGACATAACTCTCCCAGAATGTCCCACTCTCCATCTGCTGTCATTCTGGTAGTGTATCCATAGAGTTTTCTTGATAAAACTCCCGAAGTGGTTTATCGTTGCCTTCTACCGCAGAGTAAACTGGTTTCCCCACTCTCGACTCTTTCCCATACCGCCCAGCACAGGTGAGTTTTGACTTGTAGCATTGCCTTCCACTCGCTAACCATGGCCCAAGCTAGGAATGGAATGGGTATGCCTCTGCTTGACTCTCCCTCCCGTACCCGAGACTGGTAGACTACTGGAAAGTCTCCAGGGGTGATCCTGAGAGGGGTTGGTTTGTGTTGAGTGTTTTTATTCCCAAAGTGCTGGTCAGAGAAGGGGATCCAGGGGACCCCCGTTAAACTGCAGCTAGGTTATAATGTAGTGCAGGGAGCCTTGTTCCCTCAAACCTTGTGTGACCTAAAGTTTAGTGTATACTTTGGAAAACTATGTAGTTTAGTGCCTGTTTCAGTGCAGTAGTTTTATTTTTCAGTTAAAATAAATGAACATCTAGTTAGTTTTGTGTTTTGTTCCTTTTCTAGCCAAAAAAATCCAAAGCAATAGGTAATGGACACTGACATCATAACACAATCTTGACCTGTCTTTTTTCTTCTTTTTAGATTCAAAACCAGATAAATGGAGCTGTCTTTCCCTTTGTGTTTTTTCCTGTTAAACCTCCAAAGTCGATTGCCCTGGATTCAGGTGTGTTGTTTAGTTTGAGATTTCCCTGAACCTCTGCTTTACTTGTTCTTCTTTTAAAAAGCTGTCTTTGGCAAAATTTTGGGTGAAATGAAGCATTTCTCTTCATTTCCCACAATAATATGAACGTCAGTTATATCGTGCTCACACGTTAGGACTGGCAAGTATTTTCCATTCAGCTGTGTTCAACTAATGTGTGTGGGGGGGGAGGGTGTTTTTAATTATCAAAGATTTTTCTTAATTTGAGCTAAAAAAGAAAGACTTTTTTACTCTTGGTAGGCTTGATGCTGAAATATAACATTAATTTTGGTTATTTAACATTAAATGAGTGGCCTGATTTATGTTATTTTAAAATGTACTCTATCTGGTATTATATGTCTTAAAACAAATATTACAGTAGATTGCCTATGAAAGTTCCTTAGACCAAAGAAGTACAAGACGAGTCGTAACGATAGTTTGTAAGCAGTTTAAGTATAAACTTTAGCAAAGCTGTTACTTGGAACTCAAGTCCTTTATCCATTATGTGTGGTTTAAGGGACTCTTTACCTAAAAGTTGGCCTAAAAATTTCTCACAATAGAAATGGGTAGGTGATCTTTCAGTTACTGAACAGGCTTTTGAAATCACAAGAATACAAGTATGTGAACTTAAATAATTGGAAATTTAAGAAAGGCAAAAAAACACCTCCAAAACCAACCGACCTTCGTCTCGCAGTCCTCTTCCATCCTGACAAGGGGGTGGTGGGTACCCTGACTAGGAGAGGCAGGAGGCTGACAGTCTCCTGTTGTTGGCTGGTCTCCTCTTCCCTCTATCCCCATAAACCATGGGACCGTCACCACAGCAAGTCAGCCATACAGCCACCCATGTGGCCTTCTGTTTGTAGGTAGCTGTGGTGAATAGGTGAACTGGTATTTCTAGGGGGAGCTAGATTTGATTTACAGCGTCGTATATGTCAAATGTTAAAGGACCAGACCAATATTTGTTTATACTTTAGTCTTTCCTACCATTAATCAATCAATCAATGGTATTTATTGAGCACTTACTATATGCAGTGCACTGTATTAAGTGCTTGGGAGAGTACAGTGTGGCAGAGTTGGTAGACTTGTTCCCTGCCCACAGGAATTTACAGTCTAAAGCCTATCTTGCAGTCTACCCTTACTATAATTTCACCTGCATTGGACACTTGAGGATGATGCAGTGTATTCTTTTTTGAGTTTTGACATGAGCCTCTAATTCGAGAACATACGCCTCAACGCTGGATTAGAAATTGTACCATTATCAGTGCTATTATTATTATAATAATATATTATTAGAAAAAAGAATAATCTTCAAATGTGCTTCTTCACTACACAAATGTGTTGACCCCTGACTTAATTCCATGACAGCTCCCAGGCCATTTGCAGAGGTCAGTATTGTCATGAGATCTGCGGGACATTCCAAAATTGCACGTATTAAGTAAGTATGTTACAGAAATGTATTAATATAAAGCTCAGTCAAGCGATGGAGGTGGTGCGCTGGGGGAGAGGAAGTTATGGCAGGAGAGATGGCTAGAGTTAAACCAGGGCATCTTGATGGGAGCATTTGCCAGCCCCAGGCGGTCTTCCTAGAGGTGCTCAGGAGAGAACTAGCTTTCCAAGAGTTTCTCTCAGGCCCTGCTGCTGCTGTCACTTGGGTCCTTCTGCAACTTTTTTTTAATGGTATTTGTTAAGTGCTTGCTATATGCCAGACACTGTACTAAGCGCTGAAGTAGAGACAGTCTAATCAGGTTGGTCACAGTCCATGTCCCACAGTCTTAATCCCATTTTACAGATGAGGTAACTGAAGCACAGAGAAGTTAAGTGATTTGCCCAAGGTCACGTGACTTGTCAGGGGAAGCAGCCAGGCCGGTGTCTGGTTAGAATAATTTCTGAGAACTATCTAATATCAACTCTTGTTGAGTTAAGATGTATATTTTTTCTTTTTATATTGGTAGTTCTATTGATTTAAGACAGATTAATCAATGCCAGTTTTTCTCTAAGCTTAGGTGATGATTCTTAACTATTTCTGCAAAGTTGATATGCGAAAAATAACACATTTAAAACAAACTCAAAGTTAGTACTGTTGGGATTATGTATAGAATTTACTCCTAAATAGCAGTATCAGGCTCAATATGGCAAATCAGCTAAAGAGAGCAAAATAAGGCCCTATTGAAAGTAAATGATTCGCATATCTTCTTGAGTAGATTGTGTTTTCAAGGCAATTTCTATATTGGCAATATTCTATTAAAATATGCCATTGTATTTGTCTTTGAATAATCTGCTCCGTAGTTCCTTTCCAGTCTGGGTTTATTAACACTTTACAAGTGTTATCTGGAAAAGTTAGCTTCTTCACAGATGCTGATGTAGAAACAAATGGATAGCCATGTTGGTGTCCCGTAGCAGAGTTTGGAAGATATTCTTGAGTTTCTGACTTGGGGGCCTAAGCACTAAGTGTTACGACAGTGTTGCCTCAAAAATTTTGAATTCTGAAAGAGACTTCTAAAACAACATTTTTGTTCTCTTTATGGCAAAATCTTATGTAAAAACTAGATTTTTAAAAAGAATAATAATTGTGGTATTTGTTAAGGACTTACTATATGCCAGGCACTCTACTAAGCACTGGGGTAGATACAAGGTTGTCAAGTTGGGCACAATTTCTGTCGCACATAGGGCGTACATTCTTAATCCCCATTTTTCAGATAAGAGAACTAAGGCCCAGAGAAGTGAAGTGACTTCCTCAAGGTCACCCAGCAGACAAGCGGCAGAGCAGAATTAGAACCCAGGTCCTACTGACTCCTAGGCCCATGCTCTATCCACTAAGCATTTTGTAGGAGGGAACAAAAAAAAATGGGTGTAAAATTGTTTTGTTTTGAACTTTTTCATTGTAAGAAAGATTTTATGCCCTGGAATTCTGTTTGAAAGTAGGCTATGCTTATGATTATAAAAGAAACTGAGGCTCAATTAATAGTTTCTGCTGTTTCATATAGATACTTCAAAGTGTTGATCCAAGAAATGGATCTCAGATTAGACCTTGGCTTTCTCTTTGCTCTGGCTGACCTTTTTACACAAGCTGAGGTGACTGAAAAACTCGAGGTAAGAAAAATGATTATTGTCATTTGGGGCAGTGGGGAGAGTGGAGATAATTGATCAGTGGTATTTATTGTTTCCTTACTGTGTGCAAAGCAGTGTGCTAAGCGTTTGGAAGAGCACACTACAACAGACTGGGTAAGCCCGATCCCTGCCCACAATGAGTTTACAGTGTTCAGTGGGAGACAGACATTAAAATAGGTTACAGAGAGGGGAAATAGAGAAGAGTAGAGTAAAAGAATACTTAGATAAGTACTGTGGCACTGGGATGAATAGACACCTAACTCTCAAGGTTGAGTTCCAGTAGATCAGCATTGCAGATCCTATCTGACTGCTTATCACCATCCAAGGAAAAGCTGTTGATAGCACAGTAAATGTTCCCAATCTACTAGTGCCTGAATTGCCAATCACACTTGGCTGCTGGCCCTGCCGATTGGCGTGTTCCAGCTAGACCCCCTTATTGAGGCTTGGGAGCCTGAATTACCCTTGGACTTCTGGCTGCATCTTTGTACGTCTGAACATTAATCAGAGCAGGGGACTGTTCCAATAATGACAGGGATTTGGACTTTAGAATCAACAGCTATAGAAGTGAAAAGCTACAGCCCAAAACAGGCAAGTGTATAAATATCTGTTTACATAGAACAGATATTTTGCATAGCTTTCACCTTGACCAGGTATTTGATTTACAGTACATCAAGGAAAAGATGTAATTTTTACTGCTACAAAACTGTGTCCATAGGTTGAGCTTTTCAAGAAGGACATTGAGTTTTTCCAAGAAGAATTCAAGACAGTCCAGTTAACAGACACCTCACAAGTCAGTCTGTATGAATACTTTCATATCTCTCCTATCAAGGTATGTAAAAACAGAATTACTTAGGTTTATCTAATTTTTGATCATCTAATTATTATTAAAATAGTTAATACAGAGGAACACTATTTGCTTCCATTAAAATCTGGAGTTATAAATTGTAATTTATACTCTATAAGTGTCCATTAATCTTGTTTATATTTTCTTTTGATTTATATTGTTATTAAATATTCATATCAATCAATGGTATTTGTTGAGAGCTAACTGTGTACAGAGCACTGTACTGAGCCCTTGGAAAAGTACAGTTCAAGAGAGTTAGTAGATATGATGCCTCCCCATAAGCAGTTTATAAGGGGAGACTATTTTAATAGTAAATTTCACAATAATTGAGACTCGATTCAATCACTCTTGGGTCACTTACATCCAGCGGACCTCTAGCTGGCAAACTAGCAAATCTAGTGTTTAAAATTATTTTCAGATCATTAAGCACATAAAAATGATTAGCTGGCTTTTAAGAATAGAAAATGAGTATATCCTTGTTAAATGTACTTTTCTTTTTAAGCTGTAATAATTTTCATAATTTAAATAAGTAACTTCTGGGTTTGTTAAAAATTTTAAATATTTTGCTGAAACTTCTTGCTAATTAACTTTTCAAAAGCACAATTTTCTAATGTTTTCATGTTGAGCAATATTCAGGTAGGGAACCGTTTTTTTTGTTTTTTATGGCCCTGAAGGGAGTGGGAATTCTAAAGGCCATGTCTTTATGCCTAGAACTCAACCAAGTCAACCAGGGCCTAGTTGAGCTTGGGGATGATCTGAAGTGGAGTGGGGTGTCTAGTCTCCCTCTTTCCCTATCTCGCTATTCAGTTCCTGCAAGACCTGAGGGACTGTGGTATGGTAGGCTGTTGCAGTGCTGTGTTCATATATATATGTACATAAGTGCTGTGGGGCTGAGGGTGGGGCGAATAAAGGGTGCAAATCCAAGTGCAGTGGCAATACAGAAGAGAGGGGAAGAAGAGGAAATGAGGGCTTAATCGGGAAAGTCTGTGCATTTAATAATTGGAAGCAAAGGATCAGGCCCTCTTTCTGTCCGGTCGCGTAGCTTCATTCGGCTCTACATCCAGTCTTGGTACTTAGGTGGAAGAGGGGCCAGGCAGCTAGAGCTTTTTTTTACGTTTTCACCCACTGCTGGCCTCTATCTGCACCTGGAACTCGCTACAAATGGAGACTAGAGCACAGTAAATGGAAAAAGTTAATTATATTTGCAAACCTACCAATAAGTATATGTGTGTAATACCAATGTATTCTCAATTGGCTCTGTGGTCTCACTCAAATCCAAGTCATCTGAGAATGTCATGTATTTGCAGGATAAACTTTGATCAATTTAATGTGAGACAATATGAATCTCTCAGAAAAGCCTAACGATGGTCTTTGAACTTATCGCCACAAGGGATGGGACCAATTTATCAAACAAGAATTTTTGTATGTAAATGAAAAGTCAGATGAATTTACAGTGCATATATATGTCAATGTTGAAAACATTTTTAGTGTATAGCTTGAGAAAAGAGGCCGGCATTGCCTTGTCTTAAAGCTGACTTGGATCTATGTTATGAGATCAATTTGAGATGTGTTTTGTGCATGTTTTACAGTATGTTGAGATTTTTTAAAGACATTCACAAATTGTTCCAAGAAAAATGCTTTTATTTACTTTTGAATTTTTCTTTAGTTGCATTTCAGTGTTTCCTTCAGGTTGGGTGGAGAGGAAACCATCAAAGATGAAAGGCAGGAAAGACTGATACCAGTGAATTCTGTGAACATCCTGTTGAAGAGTATTGGTGCAACTCTTACAGACGTACAAGATGTGGTGTTCAAGTAGGTTCAGTCAAAGAATTGGTAATGAGATTAAGTACCTAATTCTCCTTTCAGTTATGACGTGTACGATCTTTGTGGTGAGGGAGCGAGTTGGTTCTTTTTTGCAGTTTTGTGTGTTGCACCAAGTGGACGTTGTGGCCAGGGAATATATTTGTTATATTGTATCACACTCTCCCAAGCACTTAGACTGTGATCTCATTGTGGACAGGGAGGGAATGTGTCTGTTTTGTTGGTATATTGTACTCTCCCAAATGCTTAATAAAGTGCTTTGCGCACAGTAAGCACCCAATAAATGCAGCTGAATGAAGGAATGCTCTGCACACAGTAAGCGCTCAGTAAATGTGATCGACTGATTAATGCTTTTGCTACTACTTCAGGTCGGTTATGTTTGAACACTCAGAGGGTACTTGTCATTCTATTACATTGTCTGAGTGAGGGTAAAAGAATTTAGGAAGGGCATTGTCCCTGTCCTTGGACAACGTAGTCTACTTAGATAAAATAGTGAAATGTGCAGCTAAGTCCAGGTTAGTGTGGAGAAAGGTGAAATATGTTGCCTCAAAGAAGCACAGTACAGTTGATAATGTGTCCCGCGTGGGGCATATTAATTAATTAATATAATGATATTATCATTGTTATCATTGCCACGAAGTGGTCAAGAAACTTGGAAGATTGAGTGGGGTGTTGCGTGGCGTCTGGGGAGAAGTGAGGGTGTTCCAACCTTAAGATCCAGCAAAAGTGACTGTGCAAAGATGGGCATGGGAGGAGATATGGGACACTCTGGGAAAATGATCAAACTAGTGTAGCAAGAATGTGAAATGGTATGGTTGAAGATGAGCAGCAAATTGGGGCAGGGAGTTAGGAGGGGGGATACAGTCAGGAATTAGAATTTGAGAAGAACAGTGATGGGGAGCATCGAGAATGTTTGGCAGGAGGATATTGGTGTGTTTGGAAAGTGACATCCTTTTAAGAGGCAATGAATGAAAAGGGGAAACTAGGGAGAAGGGATTCATAGTATTTAAGGCCAGAACTGACTGGGTTATGGATGAAGAAAAAGAAGTGAACAGAGAGGGGCCTTGGTGCCAGGTGGGGGCAAAGATCTAGGACAAGATGGTGGGATTAATAACTGACCAGAAAAGTAAGGCACAGACTAGCAAAGGGTCCAAAATAAGTCCCAAGTTTCTGCGTTATTTGAGAGACAGGCAAACGAGTAGAATATCTAACTTGGGCAAGGGGTTAAATGTGCTTGAAATGACTAACGTGGCTTTCAATTTCTCCATATAACATACTTCTTTTTTTAGGCTGGCTTACTTTGAACTCAACTATCAGTTCCACACTAGGCCCCAATTACAGTATGAGGTTATAAAGCACTACTCAAAACAGGTTAGTCTGATGCCATTTCACAGGGGAAGGGGTGGACATTCATTTATAGCTGTGCAGATGAATAGAAAAAGTCATCCTTGTGGTTGGATTCAGGAATTGGAAATTGGAATCCTAGGTTCTGTTTCTTTCTCTGTCACTGATTTGTTTAAAATTAGAAAAGTCACTAACCTCTCTGACCTATAATTCTGATACTAAAATGAACATGTGAATTTTTGGAACCTAGCCATCTCAGAGCAGTGATGAAATGCTAAATGTAAATGAAACATTTTCTTTAGATCCTTACATGATTTTGCTTCAGTACAAGCCCTACATTTTGCTACGTTACTTATGAAGCACATTTTTCCACTGCAAAAAGAAAGTTCTTTCTGAAAAGACTAGCAGAAAGACCCATGCTTAATGTGGATGTGAGAAAGTGAAAAGAAATGTAATAGACTGCAGAGTTTTGCAAGCTTTTTTTAAAGAAACCATACCTTTGGATCCTTGGGGTTCCACCTGAAGTTAAATATGGAGGTGAATGTAAATAGGTCCATTGGGTGGTATATGTTTGTAGAAAAGTTAAGCCCCATGAGAGTATAAAAATGGAAGGCTTGAGCCAAAAATGGCTTTAATAACCTAAGTGAATATTGAGGCAGTTAGTATCATCATCATTAATGACTCTGTCTTTATTTTAGGCCATTAGACAAATGTATGTCCTTCTTCTTGGGCTCGAAGTATTAGGAAATCCATATGGGTTATTTAGAGATTTCTCCGAAGGAGTGGAAGCATTTTTCTATGAGCCATATCAGGTAAACTAATCTCTTTTGCTTTATGTGAAATATAATATAAAATTTCTCCCTATTCAAGATGTTCACATTAAAAACCTTCATTGCAATTGGGTCCCTGGAAGGACCGAGTTGTAAGCATTTGGCAGTGTTTTGAAAAATGCCTTATTCCAAGTTGAGAGAGCCAACAAAGTGGTATAAGCTATATTGAATACCTTAGGAAGATCAACTCACCTATTTGAATGTGAGATAGAGCAACTGAGAACACATTTACTATTATCTGATGATTCAGAGTCTGAAATTATTTCACTTGGTTGATAAAAAAAAAATTAGATCACTTTTCCATTTTGTCTTTACTGTGTTCATGTTTAGCCACCATTTAAGATATATTTCCCTTTTTCGCCCCCCAAAATAAATCTCTTCTGACTTTTTCAACTCCACTGATTGAAATTTCTCCATGCTTCATATATCAAACTCTTTGTACCTTTAGATGCAGCCAGATTTCCCTACGGTGCTGCCTTAAAATATGAAATGCAATTTGTTAGCCTCAACACTGATTATCCTATTGACCTCCATTAATGTAAATGTATTCCTTTAGGTTTCTATTAAATCCATGCCTCTCCACCATATCGCTCCACTTGCATACTTCTAAATTAATATTCCCCAGTCAAAGCACTCATTTTTTAATGGTACGTGTCAAGCACTTACTGTGTCCCAGGCACTGCTCCCAGCGCTGGAGTAAATACAAGGTAATCAGGTTGGATACAGTCCTTGTCCCACATGGGGCTCACAGTCTAAATTAGAGGGAGGAGGATTTAATCCCCATTTTACAGATTAGAACTCAGCTACATAAGGCACTGTCTGGCTGTGGTGGCTCACATGTGGCAAAATCACCACCGGTAATCCCACTCCTTAACCCCTGGTTCGTGTTGTGTGCAGGGGGAGAGGGGTGTGTTCCCTTGAGAAGCAGCATGGCTTAGTGGAAAGAGCATGGACTTGGGAGTCAGAGGTTATGGGTTCTAATCCCAGGTTGTCAGCTGTGCGACCTTGGGCAAGTCACTTAATTTCTCTGTGCCTCAGCTACCTCATCTGTCAAATGGGGATGAAGACTGTTGGTATTTGTTAAGCGCTTACTATGTGCCGAGCACTGTTCTAAGCGCTGGGGTAGATACAGGGTAATCAGGTTGTCCCATGTGAGGTTCACAGTCTTAATCCCCATTTTACAGATGAGATAACTGAGGCACCAAGAAGTTAAGCGACTTGCCCAAAGTTACACAGCTGACAGGTGGCGGAGCCAGGATTAGAACCTATGACCTCCGACTCCTAAGCCCGTGCTCTTTCCACTGAGCCACTCTAATGGGACAGCCTGATTACCTTGTAGAACACTGCTTGGCACATAGTAAACTCTTAACAAATACCAACATAATTATTATTATTATTATTCACCCTAGTAAACATCCAGTATTTCAGAAGACAACCCCTGTGGTTAGAAGATGGCCTTTTCTCTTCCTTACCCAAAGAGAGAATGGGCTTGATTGTATTAGCATAAGAGAGCGAACTGGGAGCACTGGCCTAGGGGGTCAGAGGACCTGGCTTCTCATGTAGGTGCCTGCTTTCTCTGCTGTAAAGAGAATCTAAGTTGATTGTACCTCTGACTAATGTAAGGTTTGCTTTCTCATTCATAAATCTCACTGTGATTTTTTTTTTCCCTCCTTCCAATTTGCCACATGAACTTATGGCACTGATCTTTCCCCTAAAGCTACTAGTTCCCCTTGAGGCTTTCCACGCTTACTTTTGGAGACACTGTTTTTAGAGCAGCTTGCGTCATGCATAACTTTTGCTCGAGGGTCTCTCCTTTGTTATTTCTTCTTGAATTCAGACCTCTCAAACTTTTCCCCCTAGTATTTTGGGAGTTGGTCGATTTAAGTTGATTTCAGTATGCCAGATTGTTTTAATCATTGGAGTTTTGTAAACTAAAATTGCATTTATCCTTTTCTTTGCATTCCTGTGATCCTTTTAGGGAGCCATCCAGGGTCCTGAAGAATTTATAGAGGGAATGGCAATAGGACTTAAGGCTCTAGTTGGGGGAGCTGTTGGTAAGCAAATATGTATTTTCTTTACGATGCAGATTCGTGCTAGCCAATTAATAATGTGGTGATGTTACGTGTAAAAACTTATCTGACCTCTAATAGGCGGTCTTGCTGGTGCTGCATCGAGAATCACTAGTGCAATGGCCAAAGGAGTAGCAGCAATAACGATGGACGAAGACTACCAACAGAGGAGGCGAGAAAACATGAATACAAAACCAGCTGGCATCAGAGAAGGCATCACTCGAGGAGGAAAAGGCTTAGTAACTGTAAGAAAGCTCCCCGGGGGATATGATTTAACTTTCCCAAGGTTCAAATGAAAGTCAAGCGCTTAGTACAGTGCTGTGCACACAGTAAGCGCTCAATAAATACGATTGAATGAATGAATGAAAATTAAGACCATACATTCATGAATTTCCTACTTCTCAGAATTGGTGTACAGGCTAATGAATGTTAGAATTTCTAATATACTTTAACAGTCTCCAATGAAAGGAGCTACCAAAATTCAGTCTTTGTGTTTATGTATATGCAAAGAGAAAGCTAGCTGAATTAGGTGCATGAATTCTTTGAAACCTGGAGATCCGTGTCTAGAAAGCTGACAGATTGATTTGTCCCGCTGACAGTAACCAGAGAACTAAACTCTATAGGTGTGGGGGCCTGGGCTTAGCATCTGTAGATAGCATCTAAGATTCCTTTTTTCACAACCCATGGTAATTATAATGGTGGTATTTAAGCAATTAGTCTGTGTCAAGAACTGCACTAAGCGCTGGGGTAGATGATACAAGATGATAATAATGTTGGTATTTGTTAAGCGCTTACTATGTGCAGAGCACTGTTCTAAGCGCTGGGGTAGATACAGGGTCATCAGGTTGTCCCACGTGAGGCTCACACTTAATCCGCATTTTACAGATGAGGTAACTGAGGCACAGAGAAGTGAAGTGACTTGCCCACAGTCACACAGCTGACAAATGGCAGAGCTGGGAGTCAAAATCATGACCTCTGACTCCAAAGCCCAGGCTCTTTCCACTGAGCCACGCTGCTTCCCCAGGTCAGGTCAGACAGAGTCCCTGTCCCTCACTGGGCCCACAGTCTAAGTCGGAGGGAAAACGGATATCGAATCCCCACTTTGCAGATGAGGGAACTGAGGCCTAGAGAAGTGAAGTGGCTTGCCCCAGCTCACACAACAAGCAGGTAGCAGAGCCGGGATTAGAACCCAGGTCCTTGGACTCCCAGGCCCGTGCTCTCTCCACTAGGCCACGCTGCCAACTGATAGTGATGCAGCGTTGGTGATAACAGCTGTTCGACAATGGATGAAAGTCGTAGCTGCTACCTACCAGTTCTCGGCCAGTTTGTCTTCTACCTCCATTGCAAATTCCAGCTTCCAACTTGCTTTAAATGCTTCTTATGCAATACTACCTAAAGTTACTGAATGAAGAATTTTGTGAGAGGAACAACTGGGGACGTGTAGTGTGTGATCAGTGAGCACTGTAGGATTTTCAACGACTTCTCTCTCTTCTCTTTATGGAATTTTGGTTTTAAGATGTTGGGCCTGGGAAGAAGAGCGAGAATATATTAGTCACGTTCAGATATGCATTGCACTTCATGACATTTGTTTGAGAACACTTTTGTAAATATGCCATTGGGTTTTTCTTCTAGGGCTTTGTAAGTGGGATAACGGGAATAGTGACAAAACCCATCAAAGGCAAGTATACTAATTAATTCAGTTGAGTCTTGAGTTTCCAAGCTTGTATTCATACGAACCCTTTACCTTGTTCTTTCTAGGAGCCCAGAAAGGAGGAGCATCTGGTTTCTTCAAAGGTGTTGGAAAAGGCTTAGTAGGAGCAGTGGCGAGGCCGACTGGAGGACTTATAGACATGGCGAGTAGCACCTTTCAGGGTATTAAAAGGTAAATACTAGGAGGAAGTAGCTGGGGGCTTACATAAAGCAACTCTGCTGGCCAGGTGAAGCAGTACATTGTGTCAAACTGCTCCTACTATTTCTGTCTTCCCCTGCATGTCATTTCTTAGAAGTGTCGGCAGACCTTCTACTGTGGAACTCCAACAGTATGCAGTGCCCTCTCATTTACTAAAACCTTGCAGTGTTCTGGACTTGTACTTATGGATTTTTACTTTCCTTGATATATCCCCTAATATTGAATTTAAACAATTTGGACAATTTGTTGCACATATATGCCCCAAAATTTAGGGATCTTTTTTTTTTTTCCCAAAACGTCAGTTTATGCTAAACTCTGATCTCACGAAAAAGATTATCTTCACCTCCATCTATTTTTTTTAATGGAACCTGAATGGAGTAGACCCCATGTTGCTAGATGTGAGGAATTATTGTGTCCCCAATCTAGAAAGAATTTTACAGTCAGAATTATGAGTCTTTGCTTTTCTCACAATCCTGAGACTTTGTTGTCAGAGTGGCAGGAACTCACTATTTCAACCATAAATTTCATTCATGTATTTTTTCTTCTGAAAATTGACATCCATGTGTTTAAGGTGTGCAGGGTATATGTGCCGTGTGCTTCTGTTATACTTTCCCAGGTACTCAGTGCAATAATAATGATGGTGGTATTAAGGCCTTACTGTGTACTAAGCAATGGAGTAAATACAAGATAATCAGATCAGATACAGTCCCACTTCACTATCTAAATTGGAGGGAGAACAGGTATTGAGAGGGGTGAGAGTTTCAGTGCCTCAGTTGCTTCTTTGTGGCTCCGCCACTCACTGGTAGGGAGACGACCCTAAATGTTGCAGGGCCCAGGTCAGTTGCCCCCAAATGTCACAACACAGGAATGATTCTGTGTATGTAGTTATTTGAAAACTTGAGAGGGCTTTTGATGGATAATGACTTTTAATTGTCCTTTTCAGACTTAAATGCAATGCTGTCACAAACACTATCTTTATCATAATCCTTACTTCCATTTCTTTTGTAAAGCATTCAGGATCTTTATTGATTAGCCACAAATACATTTAGTCATGTTGGTTTCCAAGTCTGACTTGTCTGAAAGAGGATGACTATTGTGCTTTGTTACATGGATATTTTTAAGAATAGAACAAATCATGCCAAGAGCCAAAGCACAGTACTTGATTGGATTGTGAAAAGCAATTTACCAAAAGTGTGTGAAAAGCAAAAATAGAGAACCTAAAATATATTTGCATTTAAAAGAAAGCTCATTTTAAACGGAGAAAACATTGTCAACTCCGCGATTTTAATTTTGATGTTTTAATCCTGCTAATGCTTTTCTGAATTCCACCATTCAGGTTCATAAAATAGTTTTGTCACATAAGAGTAGTATAGTGAGGACTTACCGAATTTTGTAGAAAACTCTACCAATCATAATCATTTTGACAGTATAATTTTTCTGGTTGCTAAGCGTAAGCTATTTTAAATCTGCTGTGGGGAGAAAACATTTTGCTATTATATTTCCATGGATATTGGCTTTATCTTTAATACTGAAATGATTTAAGCCCTACTAAAGTCAGCTCTCCTCCAGGTAACCTTTCCTGACTAGTCTTTCATCTCCCCATCCCAGTCTCCTTCTCTTCTGCATCACCTCTGCACTCGGGTCTGCCCCCCCAAGCACTTTGAAACTCAACCCACCCCCTCGGTACTTATGTACACATCAATAAGTCGTATTTATTTAGTGCTTACTATGTGCAGAGCAACTGGGAGAATACGGTATAGCAGAGTTGGTAGACATGTTCTCTGCCTACAACGAGTTTACACGAGTCTAGAGGGGGAGACAGACATTAAATAAAAAAAATTTGGCTATGTATGTATATAAGTGCTAAGGGTGTAAATCCAAGTGCAAGGGCTTCCCCTCTATGAAATTTATATTAATGCCCATCTCTCCCACCAGATTGTAAACTCCTTCAGGGCAGGGGTCAGGTTTAGCAACTATAGTGTACTTTTGCCATGAACTATCGATCAACTCAGGGAAGCTCTGTTAATCCCACCTTGTATTTGCCTTTTCCCCCAGAGCTACAGAAAGTTATGACGATGTGGAGAGTCTACGACCTCCTAGATTCCTTGATGAGGATGGAGTTATCAGACCATTCAGGCTCAGAGATGGTACTGGAAATCAGATATTACAGGTGAATGAAATGCATTATAAATTTAAGGGGATTTGGGCATGTGTTAAAATTAAAACGGAGTTTAATTGAATTTGTTTTAATGTTTATACATTATAAAATAAGTGACTTTTTTTTTTTACCAGCATCAGTTATATCCCGTATAAGATAAAGACATGTCTCTAAGATATGTCTACTATTTAAGGAATCCTTATTCACTGTAAGGTCGTTTCTTCTTTTATACAGGTGTCACAGTTTGATATGAGCAGTTAATTAATGACTTTACAAATGAAAGCCAACAGTAGATTTTTATAGCAACAGTTGTGCATAGTGTGAAAGTTTTAAGATTAGAATATTTTAAATAAAATGAAAAGTTTGTGTAAGGGTAATTTCATTTGAGTATAGATGTCTTTATACAGTAGTATTTCAGTTTTACATGGGATAAACTTTCAACCAAATATGTTTGCATCTTCGCGGTAGATGTGATAGCCAAGGCGTCCTTTGTGTCTTTCTGAATAGATAACATTTATTTTACAATATCCCTGTAATCTTTTGGGAGTCTTCTGGTTTTCCAGTAAATCAACTATATCCCCACGGCGACTTAGATGTAATTTGTTGAAGTGATCTTGCAATGGGTTCTGATGGGTACAGTTAAAATTAACGTGAGAGAGAAACTTCCCAGATGTCTGAGATATTCCAATATTTTCGGGAACATGCTGTTATGTCGTCCATCCTTGTGTGTTCACAGAATATTGGGTTGTGAAATCTCAGGTGAATTTGCACTCAGTAGTTTCATGCTGTGATTCTGCCTTGCAATGGAGGCATCTTTTCTACCATGGAGGCCCCTCTTGCAGTGTAGACAACTCTATGGAATTCTTTTTTTTTTCCATTCCTCCTCGAGTGGGCTTATGAAAGGTAAATTTTGGATAATGAATACCAGCCTATAGCAGTTTTAAGTAGCTCTGGTATTGTGAATCTATGCCACCAAAAGGAGTCATTATTTAAAAATTGCTTTTTCAGTTTTTGTCCCATTTAATATGTTTTTGTTGAAATACCCTTTAGAAGTGCCATTCTCACTCATGGCCATGTATTACAAAATGCCATTTTTAAGATGACAAAAGTAAAATAAAAATATGGCACATGAAGAACATGTATAATTCAAGAGCGCATGGTAAATGGGGTTTTCAACTTGGTCAGCATTCACCACCGAAGGCTTCTGAAGTTTGAAGATTGCTTTTTAGGCAGCTTCTCCTTCACAGCCCACCATTTTGAGCAGAGGGGTGTGTAACGGATCTCCAGCTTAAAATCATTTGAAATGGGTTTAGCTTCCTCCAGAGTCTGAAAACCGATGGGCACCGCAGTGCGAGTTGCGTGATGAGTATGTTTCCTTCACAGTTTGGTGCTCGGGGATCTGTGCAATGTGGTGTGGGCACAAGTTGAAGAGAAAGCTGGGAGCAGGGACGAAGGTAGCAGGGGTAGGGAAAGCTATTGGGGCAGAAGCGCAATTGGGAATAACCTCCACTTGGAGCTCCCAAAACTGTAGACTCCCCAGGAAGCGGAGGAGCCAAACCAAACTGTTCCTGCTCTGCAACAGGCACTGATCCAGCGGTTTCAGACCACTGAGAATAACAACATGCCGAGGAAACTAACAGAGCAGATCTATCACTTGTGGTTTTATCCCTGCCTGAGTAATGTTACCCATCTGGTGCTCCTCCATCCCTTGTTTGACCAGCATCTGCATATAATATAGCGTAATTTCCACTTATACCAATGTCAGTTCACCATTTCTGGAAGCTACAAAAACAATTTTTTGAGGTAATTCTAAATTTTAGCAAAGGAACACTACTAAAAGAGATTCTGCCGAGGTAGAGCTTCCATGAACCACTTCATACATTTGAGATCCTCCAAGTGCCTTGTCAGAATTCCCATTGTAATCACAAAGCCAAAGAAATCCCTCTTACACCACTTAAAGGTGTTTTTTGCAAGTGTTGAACTTCCATAGATGAAACATTTATGTGGGGTTTATTCGATAAGCTGGGTTTTTCTAATCAATTGCATGTTACATAATTACTAAATACATCAAAGCTCTGAATATAAGCTTGCCATAATGTAAGCAATAGCACCAGATGTAGTTCTAAACTCCCAATGGTGCTGACATTTTGTTCTTCCTTGTCATATTTTTAGGATTACCATTTGAAAAAATTATTAAAAATGTCTCTGAATACTTGTACTTTGAAAGAGAAGGCTACAAGTGTGAGAATTTTGCAGTAAAGTATTTTTCAATCAGTGGTATTTATTGAGTGATTTCTGTGGCCAGAGCACTGTACTAAGCACCTGGGAGAGTGCAATACAATAGAGATGGTAAACCCAATCCATGCCCTCAAGAAGTTTACTTGGTTTGGTCTTAATCCGTGTTGTTTATTGATAATTCCATTAAAGTGCCAGTCATATCTTTTTAGGGGTTTCCTCATACGTTTCTAAGATATTCTTATGTGGGTGTGGAAAAAAAAAGATCTGAACTTTGCAAGATAATCAGGCAGTTTGTGGAATGTGAAAGAAAGCAAGGGTCTAAATGCTTTTCTAATATGTGCCTTCTCAGCGGGTAATAGCCTTTGATGGAAGATGCCTTCCCAAGTAACTCTGACCAGGGTAATAGCCAGTTAAGTATTAAGCCTGAAATGTGTAGTGTTGACTGGGGCTAAGGTTAGAATAGCGAAAACTTAAAGTAAAATCAACAAAACTGTTTTTTTATCATCTTGCCTCTCTATATAACTACATAGTATCCAACAGGAATGCTGCAAATAGTATTCTAAAGCCTGTAACTTTTCATATTTTGTGTGACTTTAGTAGAATAAGTTTACTGATTAAACTAACTCATATACCTTTTTTTTCCTTTATCATGCCTTCAGAAAACTCAGACCTACAGGGAATGGATTAAGACTCACGATAGTAGTAGTGATGATGACAATTAGTTAGATGTGCACTATTAAAATGCATGCATCCTTTGCCATTTTTCATTCATTGAATGCATTAGTTGCTACTGTGTGTGGTTGCTAGTAAAACTGCCATAGTTAAATGAGTGAGGATGTTCAATTACATATTCCCTTTTAAAATATTTTTGCAAAAGTAAGAAAATATACTTTCATAATTTAAGCCAACAAACTAGAAAGCATCTCTTGTCTAAAGAACAGTGCAATATTTGGCTGTATTCATAAAAAATAACTGTGTTCTCATTTCCGTATGCATTTGTTTTACTTTAAAATCCTTTAAAGTTACCTCGTTTGTTTGAACAATGCCTTTCTTATATAAATGCCAATGTAACCCTTCTGGTCTTTATTGTAATAGTGTATTAAAAGGAAAGTAAAACAACCCATCAATATATTAGATTTATTTACAATTTCAAAAGTTTGTCTGATTTTTCTCATATTAAAAATAAACTTGTAGCGTTTGGAAAAAAAAAAGTGAATCTGTTGTTCTGTTCCAACATCATTACTCATAGTGTGTGGAACTACTGTGACATGAAATCTCCAGGTTTTATCCTAAGAAGTTTAGTGAGAATAGTTATTTGGCCTGAGAAAATGGCAAAGCTATTTTGTTTTCACTTTATTTCATTGCCATTTTTCTCCCTGTGCCATGACCTTTTAACATTAATTTTAACACATCATTTGGAGATATAAATGGAATTATGTCAGATCAATTCATTGTTTGATAAAATGTTTTTCAGGGAAATGTAAGTTAAGAACCAGGGTCCCTTAGTTTACTTAAAAAGAATGCTCCAAATGGAATGTGGAGAGGGATTTTTAGGCTCTGTTCATTATCATCATCGCCGTCAATAGTATTTATTGAGGATTTGCTCTGTGCAGAGTACAGTGGAGTTACTAGACCTGATCTCTGTCCTTCAAGAGCTAAGACTCTAGTGAGAGATACAGACACTAAAATAAATTACAGATAGGAGGAAGCAGCAGAGTTTAAAGATATGTGCATAAGTGGGGTGAGGGTGGGGTGTGTTTCAAAGTGCTTAGGAGGTACTTACCCAAGTGGAGGGGTGGTGGTGCAGTGGGGGAGGGGTGGAAGTCAGGTAGGCGAGGGATTAATCAGGGAAGGCCTCCTGAAGAGGTGTGGTTTTAGTATGGTTTTGAAGATGGGGAGAGTAGGGATCTGCCAGATAGGGCATTTATGTTATGATGCTGAATGCTTTTTGCATATTGTTTAAAATTAGGAATTGTCTTTGGATATAAGTTACTGTATGTCCTGCCCATGTTTGCTCAGTGGATGTTAAACAATCACTTTCCAGGAAGTGAATTACCATTAATTAGAGCTCCAGACAATGGACAAATATACTTCATATTTTTAGATATTTAAGTGATCTTTAATCATTTAATGTCTGTCTCTCCTCATAGGCCGTAAGTTCCTTGTGGGCTGGAATTTCATCCACCAACTCTGTTGTATTATCCCAAGCGCTTAGTACAGTGCACTGCACACAATAAATGCTCAATAAATACCATTCGATGATTGATCTTTAGCTTCTTGATCAACAGAAAAGCTAAGTCAGTGATTTTGTGATTGAACTGGACACATGCTTCAGTTCAGGCTACGTATTCTGATCGTGTTTTTAATGGTAAAGTCTTAGAAGCTGTCCTTTGTTGTTTTGTGTGCCTTGAAAATAGGCTTTTTGGGATTTTAAAGACAGAATCGATGAGTCGATCAATAGTATTTCTTGAGCGCCTGCTGTGTGCAGCGTAGAGTACTAAGCACTTGGGAGAAAATGCTAAGAAGGTAGAGCTACTTTTGTATATCAAATCCCCCAAATCAGGTTCTTGGTGGCTGGAGAGCCCTTGTGAAGTCTTGGAATACAGTCGCCATCTCCAGTGTCACCCAGTTCTATTTTTTCTGTGTCATTTGGGGAAAATGAGCTTTCAATCACTATTATAACCAGTGCCCTTGTCATCCCTTCAGAGGGCTGGTCCTAGTCATGCTCCCAAGTGTCTGGTTCCCCAGGGCACCAGAAGCCAGGGGGCTGGCTGCATTAGGGCTGAAGTTTCCTGTGGTCACTGTTGCATCGAAGGAGGGAGCGGGCTTGATGAGGACTTGCCTGACTTTCAACTTCCTCCAGTTCGCTCTCCAGAGAAAGTCAGACGACAAATGGCCCCGTTAAGCCAGTTGTCCCGTAAATAATGGTAATAGTATATTTTGAGAATTTACTGTTGTGCTGTGGCCTTCAGTTTTCAAGAGAAATCTGACCTGATTTAGTCACACATTTTTGCAATGAATTACCAGTGGACAATACTGATATGAATTATTTTGTTAATTTGGGGTAAGAAAATGGTGAGGCAAATCATACAGACTTTAAGGAAAAGAATATTTGAGTGGTGCAACTATTCCAAAAACTGGTGTTTAAAACTTTGGCATTCCACCTTATAATGTATGAATTTTAAATTAAAACTTAATTGATGTAATTGGATTTCATTTAGTCTATTTTGTTAGGATAGGCATGATTACTCCAGTATTATGTTTTCTTCCCCGACAGGGTCTTATGTTTTTTTTTAATGTGTTTTTGAAAATAGACACAAATTGATTGGCAGTAAGTGTTAATTGAATGGATCGAAGTATCCCTAGCATGTGACACAGTCCTAGTTGATTTGGGTGAAAAATCCAGAGCAAAGAGAAGGCATGGTCCTTGCCTTTGTGGAGAGTACAGAAAATACTATGCTAGATTTTCCTTATGTATTATGACCCTTCTTAATGTGAGACTTCCATTTAAATGGGTCTTTATGTGAACTGATGATGAGATAACAGAATGGAAATCCTATTGTAGTGATACCAAACCTCAGGATCAAATCTTTTTAATATCATCTAACCTTATTTTAAAATACTGAATGTTGGGACAGTGACCTATAGGGAGAAAAGAAAAGAGCAAGGCCTGGAAATTGAGGACCTGGGTTCTAATCTTGACTCCACTACTTGCCTGCTGTGTGTCCATGGGCAAGTCACTTTACTTCTCTGTGCTTCACTTTCCTCCTATGTAAAGTGGGGGATAAATACCTGTTCTCCCTCCATTTTAGACTCTGAGTCCCGTGTAGGACTCACTATATGCCAAGCACTGTTCTAAGCCCTGGAGTAGTTACAAGGTAATCAGGATGTCCCAAGTGGGACTCACAGGCTTGATCCCCATTTTACAGATTAGGTACGTGAGGCATAGAGAAGTTAAGTGACTTGCCCAAAGTCACACAGCTGATAAGTAACGGAACCAGGATTAGAACCCCCAACCTCTTGACTCCCAAACCCGTGCTCTTTCCACTAAGCCACAGTACTACAGCCACAGTAAGGGAGGAGGCTTCGGCTTCCTCCTCTCGCCCCGTTGCCGCTTCCGCACTATCCCTCCTCCCCCCTCCCTCTCCTTCCCCTCCTTCGAAGCCCATATCATTCGCCTCTACCACCCACTCCAGTTACTTGTCGCTGTCATCTACCGCCCTCTCGGTCCCACCTCCGACTTCTTCAACCACCTTGACCCCTTTCTCACCTTCCTTCTCTCCTTCTCTCTGCCCACTCTGATCCTTGGAGACTTCAACATCCATATGGATGTACCCGACGACTCCTCTGCCGCCCGTCTGCTATCCCTCCTCGACTCTGCCGACCTCCTACTCCACCATACCGCGCCCACTCACCGACTCGGTCACACCCTCGATCTCGTCATCTCCTACCGCTGCACTATCTCCTCCCTCACCGACTCTGAAATCCCTCTCTCTGACCATAACCTTCTCACCTGCCTCATCTCTCACACTCCCTCCCCCTGCAAATCTTCGCTACTGCCCCACAGAGACCTCCGCTCTCTCGATCCCATCCGTCTTTCCAATAGCATCTCTCCTCACCTTGCCACCCTGTCCTCTCTTCCCACTCTGGATGATCAGGTCTCCGCTCTCAACTCCACCCTCTCTACTCATCTCGACTCTCTCGCCCCCCTTTCCCTCCGCCGCTCTCGCTCCACTAACCCACAGCCCTGGATCACCTCCTCCGTCCGCCTCCTACGCTCCTATGCTCGAGCTGCTGAGCGCTGCTGGCGAAAGTCCAAGCACCGAGCCGACCTCACACACTTCAAATTTATCCTTTCCTGCCTTAACTCTGCCCTCTCCTCCGTCAGGCAAAGCTTCTTCTCCTCCCTCATCGACACCCATGCCCATCACCCCCGCCGACTGTTCCGGACCTTTAACTCTCTCCTTAGGCCCCCTGTTCCTCCCGCTCCCCCATCTCTCACCCCCAATGATCTGGCCACCTATTTCCTCACGAAAATCAACATGATCAGGTCTGAGCTCCCCAAAGTCACCCCTCCGCCTCTCCCCTCCCCCCCACTAATCCCCTCCCCTACTTTCCCATCCTTCCCTGCAGTATCCTCAGAGTATCCTGACACCGAGGGAGGAGTATCCTCTCCTCCCTCCTCGCAAGTGCCACCCCCTCCACCTGCGCCTCGGACCGCATTCCCTCTCACCTTATTAAAACCATCGCCCCTGCCCTCCTACCTTCCTTAACTTCTATTTTTAACCACTCAATCTCCAAGGGCTCCTTCCCCTCTGCCTTCAAACATGCCCATGTCTCCCCCATCCTAAAAAAACCCGCTCTTGACCCCACTTCCCCCTCCAGTTATTGCCCTATCTCCCTACTACCCTTCCTTTCCAAAATCCTAGAACGAGTCGTCTACAATCGATGCTTAGAATTCCTTAACTCCCATTCTCTCCTAGACCCCCTCCAATCTGGCTTCCGTCCCCTCCACTCTACCGAGACTGCTCCCTCTAAGGTCACCCATGACCTCCTTCTTGCCAAATCCAATGGCTCCTACTCCATTCTAATCCTCCTTGACCTCTCTGCTGCCTTTGACACTGTCGACCATCCCCTCCTCCTCCATACCTTATCTTACCTTGGCTTCACGGACTCCGTCCTCTCCTGGTTCTCCTCTTACCTCTCTGGCCGGTCATTCTCGGTCTCCTTCGCTGGAGCCTCCTCCCCCTCCCATCCTTTAACTGTTGGAGTTCCTCAAGGGTCAGTTCTTGGCCCTCTTCTGTTCTCCATTTACACTCACTCCCTCGGTGAACTCATTCGCTCTCACGGCTTTGACTACCATCTCTACGCAGATGACACGCAGATCTACATCTCCGCCCCTGTCCTCTCCCCCTCCCTTCAGGCTCGCATCTCCTCCTGCCTCCGGGACGTCTCCACCTGGATGTCGGCCCGCCACCTAAAACTCAACATGAGCAAGACTGAGCTCCTCATCTTCCCTCCCAAACCCGGTCCTCTCCCAGACTTCTCTATCACCGTGGATGGCACGACCATCCTTCCCGTCTCTCAGGCCCGCAATCTCGGTGTCATCCTTGACTCGTCTCTCTCGTTCACCCCACACGTCCTATCCGTTACCAAGACCTGCCGGTTTCACCTCTACAATATCACCAAGATCCGCCCTTTCCTCTCCACCCAAACGGCTACCTTACTGCAACGGGCTCTCGTTATATCCCGGCTAGACTACTGTGTCAGCCTTCTCTCTGACCTCCCTTCCTCCTCTCTCGCCCCGCTCCAGTCTATTCTTCACTCCGCTGCCCGGCTCATCTTCCTGCAGAAACGATCTGGGCGTGTCACTCCCCTTCTTAAACAACTCCAGTGGTTGCCTATCAACCTCCGCTCCAAACAAAAACTCCTCACTCTAGGCTTCAAGGCTCTCCATCACCTTGCCCCTTCCTACCTCTCCTCCCTTCTCTCTTTCTACCACCCACCCCGCACGCTCCGCTCCTCTGCCGCCCACCTCCTCACCGTCCCTCGGTCTCGCCTATCCCGCCGTCGACCCCTGGGTCACGTCCTCCCGCGGTCCCGGAACGCCCTCCCTTCTCACCTCCGCCAAACTGATTCTCTTTCCCTCTTCAAAACCCTACTTAAAACTCACCTCCTCCAAGAGGCGTTCCCAGACTGAGCTCCTCTTCACCCTCTACTCTCTCTGCCATCCCCCCTTTACCTCTCCGCAGCTAAACCCTCTTTTTCCCTTTTCCCTCTGCTCCTCCACCTCTCCCTTCCCATCCCCACAGCACTGTACTCGTCCGCTCAACTGTATATATTTTCGTTACCCTATTTATTTTGTTAATGAATTGTACATCGCCTTGATTCTATTTAGTTGCCATTGTTTTTACGAGATGTTCTTCCCCTTGACTCTATTTATTGCCATTGTTCTCATCTGTCCGTCTCCCCCGATTAGACTGTAAGCCCGTCAAATGGCAGGGACTGTCTCTATCTGTTGCCGACTTGTTCATCCCAAGCGCTTAGTACAGTGCTCTGCACATAGTAAGCGCTCAATAAATACTATTGAATGAATGAATGAATACTAACCCCACTGCTCAGTACAGTTCTTGGCACATAGTAAGTGCTTAACAAATGCTACTGCCACTAGTACTCCTAATGACTGTTATTATTATTATAAACAATAATCATTAAGTGAAATGCCTTTGCATTTGGGTAATTTTATGTTCCGTATAGGCAAGTTTCCTAACTTCTCTGTCGGCTTGACTGAACAAAGAGGGAATGTTTGTTGTGGAAAAGTAAAGCGATTCTATTCAGGGATCTTTTACCTGAATGAGTTGAAGATGTGGTTGGTAATGGATTCCAAGATGGGAAATTCTGCATATAATGGAATTTTCTTTATAGGCTTCACTCTAAATCTGGATCTATGACACTGGTTCTTTAAGCAGTTAGTGAGGAGTGTATTGGCCATTTCCTTTCAAGAAATGTTATCCATTGTCTTATCGACATTCCTCAAGGCTCTGTTCTTAATCCCCTACTTTACACTCACTATCTTGAGGAGTTTATCTGCGAGCCCCATGTGGGACAGGAGTTGTCTCATATCTAGCCCAGGGTGAGTTACGTTTTGTTAGGTGGGTAATTAAGAACACTGATTTAATTTATGCTCCTCCTTATGCACTTCATTTATACCATGTATAGCAGCAAAAAAGCTAAAGGTGGGTACACAGATGGGGAAAGTGGAAGGGAGATATGCATTGTCTTATGAACAATATTATATATTCCAAGCGCTTAGTACAGTGCTCTGCACATAGTAAGCGCTCAGTAAATGCTATTGAATGAATGAATATTAGAGACAGTCTGCTTGGTGCTGCCCAGGTAGGGAGGCGTGTACTTCACATGGGGATTTAAATATATTAACTATTGAGAGAAATGGTTTGTTTTTGGAGGACAATTCATATATTTCTGACTTTCAATTTTTTTTTTTTTAAGTACGAGGCTTGACATTATTCACTCTCTCAAATATGCTATTAGAGCATTACTGTTTGCCCACTATCCACCAGGATGTACTGGAAAAGTTTCAGTTTGAGATCTCACCTGACTCCCAATCTGATTAGTAGAGCAGCAATAACAAGTGTTTTTTCTTGATGACGTGCACCTACTTAAATGTCTTATGCGTTTTTTCAAATAATTGAAAACCAAAAATGATTTTGTAATTGTCCAACAATGATCTTGTTAGAATTGCCTTCAGTTTACAGTTTTGCATTGGTTCTCTAATGAGCCTGAAATCTGTAGACATCTGAAGTTGAATAAGTGGGAAGCAGCATGGACTAGTGGAAAGAGCATGGGCCTGGGAATCAAAAGACCTGGGTTCTAAACCCAGCTCTGCCAGTTGCCTGCTATGTGATCCTGGGCAAATCACTTAACTTCTCTGTTCCTCAGTTTCTTCAACTTTAAAGTGGAGATTAAATGCCTGTGCTCCTTCGTCCTTAGACTGTGAGCCCCATATGGGACAGGGACCGCATCTAACCTCAGCACTTTGAGCAGTGCTTGGCACATAGGAAGCGCTTAACAAATACAACTATATAAAATAGTATACAAATATAAATATGCGTTAACTTTCACTCCCTGGCACACCCCTCCTCCTCACCCCCCACCCCGCCAATATGGGGCAGGGTCTGTGTCCAATATGCTTATCTTGCATTTACCCAGTGCTTAGTCCAGTGCTTGGCACATAGTACTTAAAATCCTACAGTTATAAAGTGTTATATATGAAGGTGTGTAACATGTAAGCTTGCTGTGGGCAGGGAATGTCTGTTTATTATTGTACTCTCCCAAGCACTTAGTACAGTGCTTTGCACACAGCAAACACTCAGTCAATACAGTTTAATTAATGAAAACAGGGTTAAGTTGAATCTGTGCTCTGAGGTGTACATATGTTTTCTATCATTGAAAATGTATCTTTTATGATTTAAAATGTAGCTTGTAAATATGTCATTATCATTATCATGCCTTCATTTAAGAGGTAATTCTAACCAAGTTGCATGGTGCTAAAGAATGTTTTTCAAATGCATGATGCAGAAGAAAAAGGAAAGTAGTTTTGATATAAAATAAGCTCCCAGACTCCTACAGAAGGAGTTAAAAAAATATTTTCTACAAATATTCCTGGAAATGAAATTTAAAAATTAAAAAGGTTACCATCCACTATCTAGAAATCCAGTCCTTGCTGCCTGTTTTCAAGCAGCCAGTGGGATCATGTCTTTCCTTTGAGGGGAAGCAGAAGCTCTTGTGTGTTCTTGCAAGTGAGTTGGCAGTTTTCCTCCTTTCCTCCCTCACCATGCTCCCTTGGTTGTTTTTTTTTCCCTTTACCATTTTAGTTTCTCATAATTTATATTCTTATGCCCTCTAGTGGAATAAGAATATTGACAGCTCACCTGACCCCTGTAAGTAATATATTCTGCATCATGTCCATTTTTTCTTTTTTAGTCGTCATGTCCTTGTGTCTTTTATAAAGAATGTGCTATGGTGTTTGTTGGTGGGTTGGGAATGTATGTTGGGGATGGGGGTGTTTTTGGTTTTCGTGCTGTTTCTTTTCTTTCAGAGATTGGACAAGTTTGCAAATAGCTTCAAGCACTCCCCTGACAGCAATTGGATGTCTGACTTGATGTTTGCTTCAGGAAGATGATATGATCACAGCTGGTCTGGAAGAGGGGTCTTACTTAGGCAGTCAGAACAGTGTTCCTGGCCTCACCTGAATACTTTAAGTAAGTTGACAGTAGACCTCCCGCCTCCCCAGAAGGCTTGTTGAGCTCCACTCATTCAGCTTCTCTTCCTCTCCAGAAGGACATTGAGGCTGAGGAGAAAGTCATATTTGGTTATCTAGGTCAGTGAGGCCTGTTAGAAACCTAGATATTTTTTTTTTCTTTTTAATGGCATTTGTTCAGCATTTACTAGGTGCCAGATAGACTGTAAGCCCGTCAAACGGCAGGGACTGTCTCTATCTGTTGCCGACTTGTTCATTCCAAGCACTTAGTACAGTGCTCTGCACATAGTAAGCGCTCAATGAATACTATTGAATGAATGAATGAATACTAAGCTCTGGGGTAGATACAAGATCATTAGTCTATGTCCCAAATGGGGCTCTACATCTTGATCCCCATTTTACAGATGAGGTAACTGAGGCACAGAGAAGTGAAGTGATTTGCCCAAGATCGTACAGCAGACAAGTGGCGGAGCCGGAATTAGAACCTAGGTCCATTCTGACTCCCAGGCCCATACTCTATCCGCTAGGCCACACTGTTTCTCCACTGGTACCTCTCTCCCTTCTTGGGAGGACTTCCCAGTTGTTAAGAGGGTACCATTTCTTTGGCAGCCTCCAAGCCCTCAGAACCATGGCAGAATTTTTGAAGTTCCAGGCCCCTGAGAATGAACAAGTAATGATCATAAACCTTATTCCGGATCAGATGGTGGAACTAGGATGGCAAAAAACCGCCTTCGGCTTTTCTGGTACAATAGTTTAGCTGTCTTATGACTACAGCTTTCAACCCTAAACGAGCCCTCCTATCTTTAGTAAAGTTGGAGGGGAAGCCATGATGAAAGAGGCAGTTCTTATGTTCTCCAGAATTTAGATGGGCCTGACCTTAAAATCTTCCAGTGTAAGTAGGCAATGAAATATCATGAAAGCGTGTCTACTCCAGCCAATCTAGGAATGGAGGCTGCTTCATTTCCCTAGAAAAAAATTTATCAACTGCTGTAGTACCTTGAGGTTAAAAAAAAAAAAATCCTATATTTATTTCCAAGTTTCTGTGTCTTTCCTTTTCTGGGCAATTTAGTCAATCAATCAATGGCATTTGAGTGTGTACTTTGTGAAGAGCACTTTATTAAGTGCTTGGGAAGGAACAGTACAGTAGAGTGGTAGTAGATTTGGAAAGATTTATCCATTAAAGGCATGAAAAATACTAGATAATAATGATTGTGTTATTTGGTAAAGGCTTACTATGTGCCAAGCACTGTATTAAGCACTGGACAGATACAAGATAATCAAGTTGGACACAATCCCTGCCCTATATGGGTCTCACAGTCTAAGTAGGAGGGAGAACAGGTATTTAGTCCCCACTTTACGAAGGAGGAAACTGAGGCACAGAACAGTTAAGTGACTTGCCCAAGGTCACCCAGCTGGCAAGTGGCAGAGCTGGAATTAGAACCCAGGTCCTCTGACTCCCCAAAGCCATTCACTTTCTACTAGGCCACACTGCTTCCCTTCAGGCTACTTTTACAGGTGCTTGGAGGGAAGAAAGTCTTCTCTTATGAGATATAATTTCCCATCCTTGTGGAAGATATGAAGATGGACATTTTAACCTTTACCTCCATTTGTGAATTCAGGTATCTCCTGGCAGTGATGAGTGAATTTACTGTCACTTTCTGGTTGGGGTGGGTTTGGACGATGGTCTCTCTGTTGTTGGTGTGATAGAACCATTTCTATTCCAAGCTGATGTTCCCGGGCTCCCATTTGTCCTAAGGTGTATTGGTTTGACTTCTCATATTCTCCTGGCTGCTTAACAATTAACTATCGGTCAGAAGATCATATAAAACTTTAGTTTGGCAAGATTTTGTATGGCATATTATCCAAGAATATACCGTCATATTATTCTAGATGTGCTAAGTGCCTTAATTCAATGATTTATTGGCTATTTAATTGATTCCAAGAAACACCATTCATTCAGTAGTATTTATTGAGTGCTTACTTTGTGCAGAGCACTGTACTAAGCACTTGGAATGTACAATTCGGCAACAGATAGAAACAATCCCTGGACAATCCCTGCCCATTGACGGGCTTACAGTCCAGTCGACGGGCTTAACACTATTGATAATTGTGGTATTTATTAAAGTGCGTAGTATGTGTCAAACACTGTGGTAAGCACTGGATTAAGTACTGGATCATCTGACCTGAGTATTCCACTTGGGGCTCGCAGTCTAAATGGGAGGGAGAACAGGTATTTAATCCCCATTTTCTAGATGAGGAAACTGAGGCCCAGAGACGTTTAAGCAGGCAAGTGGTGGGCCCGGAATTAGTAGCTAGGTCCGTGCTTTTTCCACTAGTCCAGGCTGTGTGTAGTTTCACTCATGTGATTCATTTTATTCCTTTTATTCATTGTGAAAAGTAAGTGTTTTCCCTTCTGCAATAGCATGTTCTTTAACTGAGAGAGGAGAGATGAGACATTTTGGTCTGAAGTTCTGTGTGCTGATAATTACGTGGCTCTGTCTTTGGTCTTAATCAAATTCATCTTCCTGTCCCCTTGGTCTCCACTTGAGGATCTAGAGAATAGGACTGGGCCAGGTTTGGCAGTGGTTAAGCAGGGCATGATGGTCATAGGGCTCCCCTTCTCCAAGCCCCTTGGATCATCAGGACCCTGCCACCTGCCAGTCATGTGGAGATGTCATAGATGTCTCATGTGGAGAGGAGCGAATGGAGCCAGTGGGATTGGCAGGCCAATGCCCCATCCGCTAGGCCTTGCTGCTTCTCAACTGGAGGGAGCCAGGTCACGACCTCAGAAGACATGAGGAAGTCAGAGAGAGAGGGGCATAAAGAGACTGTAAAAGAAGGGCAGAGTCTTCCAGGGTAGGTGAGACTAAAGGGAGGGAACGATGAGATGGGGCCAGAAAGGAGTTGAGGCTAGTCAGGTGCTCATATACTGCAGTGCCAAATTAGGCTGCTGTTGGCCCATAAATTAGTGGTTGGGGAACTGGATAGCCTGATTGGACCAGGGTAGTGCCCCAGAGGTATGATTTTTGGGGGTGTCTTGCTTGGAGATGTAGTGCTTGTCTGATCTGGAGGCTACTGCCCTTCTCAGGGCTCTTTTTTTATGGCAATTGTTAAGTGCTTAGTATGTATTAAGCTCTGGAATAGATGCAAGATCATCAGGTCAGACCCAGCCCCTGACCCTCATAGAGCTCATGATCTTCTCCTTTTCCCCCTGCTCCCTCTGCTGCCTCTCTGCCCCCTTCACCTCCGCTCAGCTACGTCCCCTTTCCCCCCTTTTCCCCCTTTCCCTCTGCTCCTCCCCCTCTCCCTTCCCCTCCCCTCAGCACTGTGCTCATTTGTATATATTTTTATTACCCTTTTTTTCGTTAATGAGGTGTAAATCCCTTTGATTCTATTTATTGCTATTGTCTTGTTTTTGTCCATCTGTCTCCCCCGATTAGACTGTAAGCCCATCAATGGGCAGGGATTGTCTCTATCTGTTGCCGAATTGTACATTCCAAGTGCTTAGTACAGTGCTTTGCATATAGTAAGCGCTCAATAAATACTAATGAATGAATGAATGAATGAATCTAAGTCAGAGAGGGGAGGATTTAATCCCCATTCTACAGATAAGATTACTGAGGCACAGAGAAGATAAGTGACTTCCCCACTGTCACACAGCAGGCTCTGCCCCTAGAACCCAGGTCCCCTGGCTCCCGGGCCTGTGCTCTTTCCACGAGGCTACACTGCTTTTCGAGGGTCCTGGGGCGAGCTACTGCTTCTCAAAGGCCTGTGGGAACTGTGTTCTTGATAGGACTATCATATCCTACTTCTGATATCTGACAATCAATCAATGGCATCTATTGAGCGCTTACTATGTGCAGAGCACTGTACTAAGTGCTTTGGAGAATACAATACAAAAGAGGTGGCAGACCCATACCTGCCCACAAGGAATTTAGAGTCTAATGAGGGAGACAAGATTTGCATATATGTATATAAATGCTTATGGGCTGAGGGTGCGGACAATGTCAGTGCTTAAAGGGTACAGATCCAAGTGCATAGGCGATGCATATGGGACGCTAGCCCCCATAAGCCCTTATTAAGAATAAAGTCTCCCCTCCTCCTACTTTTCCCCTGCTCCCACAGAATCCTTTCAGCTGCTTGTTGTCAGCCAATATATGTCTGATATTGATTCGTTTTGGGATTCGGTACTGAGAGTTGTAGGTGCCATCATCTTGGATTTCAGTGCATATGTATCCACATGCTCAAAATGGGGACCTCGCCACCCCGTGAAAAGGTTTCCATAAACTCCCTGCCTCCCGCCTCCCCACCCTTGTGCTTAAGGGTTGAGTATTCCCAACCAAGGGATGAGACACATGTGGTAGTAACGGTAATAGAATTTAAGTGCTTAGTACAGTGCTCTGTACACAGTAAGCACTCAATAAATAGCACTGATTACAGTGTGTGGAACACTGTACTAAATGCTGGGAGAGACTACATTAGGTGGAAATTAGACATGGTCCCTGTCCCTTGAGGGGAGGCTCACATCTAAGAGTCTAAATGGGGAGAAGGGCCTGGAGACGGGCACATCAGAAATGATGAAACATCAAAACACAACTCAGACAAATACACAAAGGCTTCTACAACAGGCCTAAGGAAAAGTATGCCCTGGCTGAGGGGCTGCACTGAGGCATGAAGTAGTGAGCAGCTGACAATAGGCTACTTTAGTAACCTTCCTTAAAACAACCATCCTTCTGCTTCCTCCCAATGAAATTATTCACATTCTCATTTTCTGACTTTGTAATCATCTCTGCCACTCTCCTTTGAGCTCTGTAAGTTTTGAAACTCCATATCCAGCCTCTTTACACATCCCTTTTCTTTGTATAATTCTTGTCCCGGTTCCCTGCTCTCATTGAATTATTGCTATCCACGAACAGTGAAAAAGGAAACTTTTATTACATGCCCCAATCATCTGAATGTCAGTGCTGGGTATAACCATTTGCTATAAGGAGAGGACGACTGTGGTAGAAAAAGAGGTGAAATCAATATGGAGTTCACTCATTTTATTATCAGTGCGACTCATGGGAGAAAATGGGAGGGTAAAAATAATGTCAAGACCTGGTGAGATCTTTATTCTTGCTTACAAGGCGCTGCTGAAGAATTGAACTACTGTGGGTCAGTCATATGAAAGTGCCAGAAGCCACTCAGAGCTGAGGCAGGAATTCATGTACTGGGGAAGAGAAAGAGCATAGAGAAGGAGGTGACCAAAAGTAGAGGTTGGGGCAGAAGTGAGTCTCTAATTTATGGATTCTGGGTTATTGTAAAAGGGATTTTCAGGATTTGACTCGTTTTGCATTTTGTCAGAGTTGTAAATATCAGACAGTTATTTCTTGGTTTAAATAAAAACCACAATTACAGAAGAAAAATGAAAGTTAGTTGGGCATGAAATATGTTAAAATATTCATCTTTTTAGTAATGACCTATGACAACTTTCTTCGTCCGATATCTATTCGTATTTGTTCCAAAAGAGTCATTGAAATGTAAGTTAAATCCTAATTTGATTGCATAGAAAATCTAGATGGCTGCGATTCCTTTACAATGTTGGAGACCTATCGGTGTTAATGAAATTAGTACTGTGGACTAGCTGAGATGATGTTGAGCCTTAATAATGAAAAGGGTAATGTTGTTGAATAATAATGCATTTGGATACAATACCAATCCCATACTGTCTTCTGTTCAATTACTTGTTCACAGATTAGATTTCGTGGATCTCTTCAAGAAACCTGAATTTGTTGGGAAATCTGACCTAACAAGTGCTGAATAATGTTGACTGAAGATGTGCTGTTAGTTGTTGTGAGAGAGGTTCTTTCAGATATTAATTTAAATGAGTGCGGTGTTGATAGCCTTTACTTGTCTTTGGGTTTGTTTGTTAACGTAGATGTATTCATCAAATGTTATGGTGGCCTTATCTCTTTAGACCTGTTTTTTTGGGGGGGGGGTTTTGGTTTTTTTGGAAGAGCATAATGTATGAATTAGAGAAAGAAAGTTACCAAACTGTGTTTGTCTCTGTCTCTGTCTCTCTCATTTCTTTTTAGAAAATGGAAGATGGAAGATATTCCAATCTTAGATACTTTACACATTCCATGGTCAATAGTACAGATTTATTCATGATAACCAAAACGTAAGCTGTTTGCACTGCTTTCCTATTAACTACACTTCCCAAAGCTGCTGGATTAATCAGATATTTTTGTTTTCAATCAATCAAATGTATTTATTGAGCACTTACTATGTGCAGAGCACTGTATTAAGTGCTTGAGAATATAACAGAATTAGATATGTTCCCTGTCCATAATGAGCTTACAGTCTACAGGGGGAGATGGACATTAATATGAATAAATAATTTATAATATGTAATTTAAAGATATTGCCCTGGTCTTCCTCCAGATGCCTTATGCTTGGTTGTAGTCCATAAAGCAGAGGACTAAAATGTGAATGGAAATGACTTCTTTATCGAATAAAGTAGCTCTCGAGGGGAAAAGAGCAAATTGAAGAGTACTGGAGAGCCTATTGCTTACGTTGTGTTGTATCTTGCCAAGCACTATGTATAGAGCTGTGCACACAGTAAACACTCTAATACCAACGCTTAATTATGGTAAATCATAGGTGAGTTTCTTGAGACCATGAAAGGCATTTGTTGACTGCCTCCTTCCACTGCCTCCGTAAATGATAAGCCTTTATTGGTACAATATCCCTGCTTTGCAGTAGGAGAAGCTGCATTCTGGACCTATTGGTTAGTGGATTTCAATGAGAACTTCACTCAACAGTTTCGTCTCTCCCCAGAGTCTCAAACAGTTGCTTCCTCGAGCCACAGAGTCACATTCTGCCATTTCAAAGCCCCTGAGCCAGTCCTGATCCCTTTGCCCTTAGCATTTGTGCTTCTGAAAGTGCTCAGTTCAGTTTAGACCCTGCCTTTGGGTGCACATTCTCCAAAGAGAGCGAATACGCAAATCGATTCCATTAAAATTCTCCCTGTTACATAAAAAGCGATTTAACCATTTTCTAAACTGGCTTTCCATTTATCTGTAGCGGCGTGCTGTTTGTGACTGAAGGATTGTTCGGGCAGCTGACTTGTGAGTGGCAGTACAGTTTTGAGGAGTTTACCAAAGAGCCTTTCATTATCCAAGACAGAAGATTACGCATCGAGGCCAAGGTATGGGGATTATTCATGCCAAAAGAGGCTTAAGAGGGCAGTGAAAACATTGAAATTGAGTAAATGTTTTTCCCAGTCAGAAAGCTCCATTTTAGTCAGCAGAGATGCCGTTTTAATAATAATAATAATGTTGGTATTTGTTAAGCGCTTACTATGTGCAGAGCACTGTTCTAAGCGCTGGGGTAGACAGAGGGGAATCAGGTTGTCCCACGTGGGGCTCACAGTCTTAATCCCCATTTTACAGATGAGGGAACTGAGGCACAGAGAAGTTAAGTGACTTGCCCACAGTCACACAGCTGACAAGTGGCAGAGCTGGGGTTCGAACTCATGAGCCCTGACTCCAAAGCCCGTGCTCTTTCCACTGTGCCACGCTGCTTCAATTAACGGTCATTGTCGCCGCTTGGCATCTCGTGGCTGGGCAGGGATTTCTGCTACTAGCTCCGAGCCACAGGAATGAGTCCCTCCTAGTCCTGGACTAGCCGGAGGCACCAGCTGATGCCCCAGAGGGTCCAGCCTGGCCCCGGGCCTGGACACTCTGGCCCTCAGGTACAATCTGGGATGGGAAGGGGTGTGTCTGCTTTCCTCACTCACCCATAGAGCTGGGAGGACAAATTCTGAAGGCAAACACCAGGGACAAGTCCCCCGTTGTTACCCTGGGCAAGGACTTGTTTCACTCTAATTAAGATTGTTTTTCTTTGGCCTGTAGGAACGAATCAAGTCTGTATTTCATGCCAAAGAGCTTGGAAAAATAGTTAATTTCAAGACTTCAGATGATGCAAAGGTAAACAACAAAGCATTTGAAAGAATTTCAAATAATGTGAACCCTTCATTTCAACAAATTATCATTATTATCATTATTATTATTATTATTGGTAAGCACTTAATTTGTGCCTAGCACTGGTCTAAGTGCTGGGGAAGGTATAAGTTAATCAGATTGGATCCAGTCCCTATCCTGCACGGGGCTCACAGTCTAGTCTAAGAAGTTAACTCTTAGTTTTAATTTTTTTTTTTTTAGCACACATAATTAAAATGTGGCACGAATTGATTACCTTTAAGGTTGGGCTTGCATTATTATTTATACTATTAATAAATAAAATGTCAATGCAGGAGGATTCCAACTTTTTTAAGAAACTGACAGCTTTCAACACAAGGTTTCACTTGGGGTCCCTGTGCTCTTCCACCTCCTCTCCCCTCATACTGAATACTCCCACCATCCATTCCTCAAGTTCCCCTCACCTTCCACACACACATCTGACCCCTGAAACTCACCCTCTTCACACCTGCTCTTTCATTCTTTATGCTCATCTCCCACCCAAACTCCCCTCACACCCATCATGTTTACCACTCCCCTCGACACACAGACTCTCTGGGAAGATTGGAAGAGCAGGAGGAATTTTTCTTCTAATATACTTCTGCTCCTCCCCTAGCTCCCTGCCAAAATTGCCATAGTCTTTGTAATCCTATGACGTGCCAGAGGAATTTGCAATGAAAACCTCTGCATTCACTGAGTTTAAAGGCATTAGGCATCTTGGATTGGTTTGTTGGTTGTCATACAGATGTTTGAATAGAACCCAGATGCTTCTGATCTGACCTCAAGCCCTGTGCCCTTGACCCTAGGCCATGCTGCTTCTCATAAGTTTTGTAGGAGGCAGAATAAACAGAAGCTTGTCCCGTTGACTGCACTAGTTCTTTTTCAATCTGAGTGAAGAATTGGTCCATTTTAGGATGAATGACATCCTTCTTTTCTTCAGATTTACCACAGTATTGACATTCAATGCCTAATGTTGATTTTGCTTCGCTAGAAAATACGCATGACCCATATCTCCCCAGGTTATATCCCACTCTGCCCCACAAATACCACTTCGGTGCCATCTTAGGCACCCTTTTATTTGAGCACAAACTCATGTAGGAAACCTTTTTTCCCTCTTCCTCCTAGCTTTAATTGATTTTAGTGTCTGTTTTCCCTACTAGGTTGTAAACTCCTTGAAGGCAGGGGATCTTGTCTAGTAATTGTATTATACTGTCCCAAGTGCTTAGCACACTCCTCCGCATTCAGTAAATACGAGAGATTGATCCGTAGCTTTGGAGTTGACAGAAATCTATGCAGATCTCATTATTGCCTTTCTAATTGGCATACTGCTACTTTTTGAAGCAGTCCCAAAATATGCCTGTACTATTAGTAGGAAAAGTTCATGGGCTGCCACGTTCACAGTGGCACAGTGTTAGAAATTAACTTTAGTTCACGTTCATGAGGAACAGATGTGAAGGCTTGTTGTTGTCTTCAAGTTTGAGTAGGAATAGTGTAGTAGACATTTCTATAAAAAGGCAAAAGTGATTTTTTCTACAGATACATCACTAGACAAAACTGTTCATTCTCCTTGTTCGAAGTAAATCACATTTTTAGTATCACTACATTTTCATTGCAATTAGCTTAACACGTGGCTTAAAAAATGAGCAGTTCCTTATTCTATTTTGAATTGCAATTATAATTAAGCTAATCTTTTCCCCCATGGCAACCAATTCAAAATGAACTTTTCCATCAGACCAGAATTACAAACTACCTGCAGTTTGGTGGGTAGGACTACTAGGGATGTTAAAATGGGGTCAGGGAGTGATTAATGGCCCTGACAGAATGGTTTAGATTGTATCTCCTTCCTCCTCTGTGATTTTTTTTTATCCTTTTGGGTGATGAGTGCGAGCCACATTGTGACTTTCCTAAGCTCTAGAGGCCAGTTGCGGTATCCCTGGCCCTCTATAAAAGATTGTTTATTTGAAGGCGGGCCCAGTACAGACCTCTGTCTGGAAGAGCAGTGCTTGCAGAAGAGAATTGATGTGGGAAGCAGCCTGGCCTAGCAGAAAGAGCATGGGCTAATCCTGGATCTGCCAATTTTTTTAAAAAAAATTTTAAAAAAGAAAAATACAAGGTATTTGTTAGGCATTTACTATGTGCCAAACACTGTTCTTAGCACTGGAGTAGATACAGGGTTGTCAGGTGGAACATAGTCTCTGTCCCACATGGGACTTGCAGTCAAGTAGAAAGAACAGGCATTGAATCCCCAATTTACAGATGAGGAAACTAAGGCCCAGAGAAGTTAAGTAATTTGTCCAGGTCACCCAGCAGACAAGTGGCAGGAGCAGAATTAGAACCCAGGTCCTCTGGCCCCTGGGCCTGTGGTTTATCTACTATTCATTCATTCAATAGTATTTATTGAGCGCTTACTATGTGCAGAGCACTGTACTAAGCGCTTGGGATGAACAAGTCGGCAACAGATAGAGACAGTCCCTGCCATTTGACGGGCTTACAGTCTAATCGGGGGAGACGGACAGACGAGAACAATGGCAATAAATAGAGTCAAGGGGAAGAACATCTCGTAAAAACAATGGCAACTAAATAGAATCAAGGCGATGTACAATTCTTTAACAAAATAAATAGGGTAACGAAAATATATACAGTTGAGCGGACGAGTACAGTGCTGTGGGGATGGGAAGGGAGAGGTGGAGGAGCAGAGGGAAAAGGGGAAAAAGAGGGTTAAGCTGCGGAGAGGTAAAGGGGGGATGGCAGAGGGAGTAGAGGGAGAAGAGGAGCTCAGTCTGGGAACGCCTCTTGGAGGAGGTGAGTTTTAAGTAGGGTTTTGAAGAGGGAAAGAGAATCCGTTTGGCGGAGGTGAGGAGGGAGGGCGTTCCAGGACCGCGGGAGGACGTGACCCAGGGGTCGACGGCGGGATAGGCGAGACCGAGGGACGGTGAGGAGGTGGGCGGCAGAGGAGCGGAGCATGCGGGGTGGGTGGTAGAAAGAGAGAAGGGAGGAGAGGTAGGAAGGGGCAAGGTGATGGAGAGCCTTGAAGCCTAGAGTGAGGAGTTTTTGTTTGGAGCGGAGGTTGATAGGCAACCACTGGAGTTGTTTAAGAAGGGGAGTGACACGCCCAGATCGTTTCTGCAGGAAGATGAGCCGGGCAGCAGAGTGAAGAATAGACTGGAGCGGGGCGAGAGAGGAGGAAGGGAGGTCAGAGAGAAGGCTGACACAGTAGTCTAGCCGGGATATAACGAGAGCCCGTAACAGTAAGGTAGCCGTCTGGGTGGAGAGGAAAGGGCGGATCTTGGCGATATTGTAGAGGTGAAACCGGCAGGTCTTGGTAACGGAAAGGACGTGTGGGGTGAACGAGAGAGACGAGTCAAGGATGACACCGAGATTGCGGGCCTGAGAGACAGGAAGGATGGTCGTGCCATCAACGGTGATAGAGAAGTCTGGGAGAGGACCGGGTTTGGGAGGGAAGATGAGGAGCTCAGTCTTGCTCATGTTGAGTTTTAGGTGGTGGGGCAGGAGGAGATGCGAGCCTGAAGGGAGGGGGAGAGGACAGGGGCGGAGATGTAGATCTGCGTGTCATCTGCGTAGAGATGGTAGTCAAAGCCGTGAGAGCGAATGAGTTCACCGAGGGAGTGAGTGTAAATGGAGAACAGAAGAGGGCCAAGAACTGACCCTTGAGGAACTCCAACAGTTAAAGGATGGGAGGGGGAGGAGGCTCCAGCGAAGGAGACCGAGAATGACCGGCCAGAGAGGTAAGAGGAGAACCAGGAGAGGACAGAGTCCGTGAAGCCAAGGTGAGATAAGGTATGGAGGAGGAGGGGATGGTCGACAGTGTCAAAGGCAGCAGAGAGGTCAAGGAGGATTAGAATGGAGTAGGAGCCATTGGATTTGGCAAGAAGGAGGTCATGGGTGGCCTTAGAGAGAGCAGTCTCGGTAGAGTGGAGGGGACGGAAGCCAGATTGGAGTGGGTCTAGGAGAGAATGGGAGTTAAGGAATTCTAAGCATCGATTGTAGACGACTTGTTCTAGGATTTTGGAAAGGAAGGGTAGTAGGGAGATAGGGCGATAACTGGAGGGGGAAGTGGGGTCAAGAGCGGGTTTTTTTAGGATGGGGGAGACATGGGCATGTTTGAAGGCAGAGGGGAAGGAGCCCTTGGAGATTGAGTGGTTAAAAATAGAAGTTAAGGAAGGTAGGAGGGCAGGGGCGATGGTTTTAATAAGGTGAGAGGGAATGCGGTCCGAGGCGCAGGTGGGGGGGTGGCACTTGCGAGGAGGGAGGAGATCTCCTCTGAGGATACTGCAGGGAAGGATGGGAAAGTAGGGGAGGGGGTTAGTGGGGGGGAGGGGAGAGGCGGAGGGGTGACTTTGGGGAGCTCAGACCTGATCGTGTTGATTTTCGTGAGGAAATAGGTGGCCAGATCATTGAGGGGTGAGAGATGGGGGAGCGGGAGGAACAGGGGGCCTAAGGAGAGAGTTAAAGGTCTGGAACAGTCGGCGGGGGTGACGGGCATGGGTGTCGATGAGGGAGGAGAAGAAGCTTTGCCTGACGGAGGAGAGGGCAGAGTTAAGGCAGGAAAGGATAAATTTGAAGTGTGTGAGGTCGGCTCGGTGCTTGGACTTTCGCCAGCAGCACTCAGCAGCTCGAGCATAGGAGCGTAGGAGGCGGACAGAGGAGGTGATCCAGGGCTGTGGGTTAGTGGAGCGAGAGCGGCGGAGGGAAAGGGGGGCGAGAGTCGAGATGAGTAGAGAGGGTGGAGTTGAGAGCGGAGACCTGATCATCGAGAGTGGGAAGAGAGGACAGAGCGGCAAGGTGAGGAGAGATGCTATTGGAAAGACGGATGGGATCGAGAGAGCGGAGGTCTCTGTGGGGCAGTAGCGAAGATTTGCAGGGGGAGAGAGGTCATGCTGCTTCACACACTTGCCTGTTGTGTGACCTTAAACAAGTCATTTCACTTACCTGGGCCTCACTTTCCTCAACCATCAAATGGGATTAAATGCCTGCTCTCCCTCCTGCTCCACCACTTGTCTGCTGTATGACCTTGGGCAAGTCACTTCACTTCTCTGTGCCTCAGTTGCCTCATCTGTAAAATGGGATTGAGATTGAGAGCCCTCTGTGGGACAGGGTCTGTGTCCAACCCGATTATCTTGTATCTACCCCAGCGCTTAGTACAGTCCCTGGCACATAGTAAGCATTTAACAAATACCACAATTATTATTGTTATGTAAGCCTGATCCATGCTCTCAAGGAGTTTACAGACTAGTTATGGCAGCCCTTACTGTCCCGAAAGTCAATGTGGATTTCTACGGTTGGGTGGTCGGTTGGTCAGATCTGGAGCAGTGTTTGGGGCCCACTGTTTGATCTCCCTGTTTTACTGACGGCACGTTTTCCTGACTTCCCCTGCTGCAGTGGATCCTCGGCAAGCTTGATGAAGTGAGAGAGCTTCGGTCCCAATTGTAACCATTGACTGGTGGTGCTGGACTCTGGAGCACGTGGAATCCACAATGAATGCTTAGCTGCTGCTTTCTGCTGCTAGTTTGCTTGTCAAAGGTACACCTTTGACTGTAAAAATAGCATCACGTACCCTTAAATTTGATGGTCGCCGCCCACTGGGACAATCAGTCAGGTAGAATAGCCACGTAATCCAAATACTCAGCCATTTTGCACCCAGTTGGGTTTTTTTAAAAGATGAACCTAAGTAGGTACATCCTTTGTGAATAAATACAAAAGATAAAGATACCCTTCCTCTAGAAGAATCCAGAAAGTCAGTGTTGGAACCAGCCTCCTCTATGCCAAGGAATACTGGAGATGTTCGTCAAGGGTCCACTCCTGCCGGAAGCGGAAGGCTCGTCCAGGGACGAAGCCAGGGTCCTTCCATCAGCCCTACCGGTGCGGGGGGAGCCCGGCGACTCTTTGTGCTTCTTTTTAACTAACAGAACTTCCGGGTTGATTTTCTTTACTTTCGTTATCAATGGCAAGCTCAAATCACGGGGAAGTGAGGTATCACGACGGTCTGTACTTACTATTTTTATTAAGGGAACCCACTGATGCCTCAACTCAAGATGGAAATAAATGAATGAGAAATGTGTCGCTTGTGAAGATGAGCAAAATGGTTGGCTTCCCCAGGAATGACGAGGAGCTCTGACAGTGGTGGAGCCACACTAGAACTGTCCTCACGTAAAATCACTGGGTCCTGTGCTTTGGGTTGATCTCAATCATGTTTTTAATGGAAGTCCAACTTGTACATATAACTTCTAGAAGCCTTACAGATGCACTGTTCCCACTTTACTCCAGAGACTGGGAATGCGGAAGTGATTGGGAATGCAGAGGTGATCGTTAATGCGGAGGGTGCCAAGCATGTGCCCCAAGACACAGAGCCAATTGCAGTGGGTAGAAAAGTAGATGGTTTTTATTGGAAGTCATTATTCAAGTGGAACTCGTCCCAGTCTCCTAGACTAGACTACTTCAGGGTTGCCTCTCCAAACTCGTGATGAGCTGAAAAAGATGATTTGGACTCAGTACTTGAAAAGAACCTGCAGTAATTTGTTTTTAGTTCTTGGCCTCCCTCTAGAGATTTTGCACCCTCGTCCACTGCAGGAGCGACAGAGGGATGGGGTACATGGACAAGCAAGGGGAAACGTGAAAGGGAATTATAATAATGCTTGGTGTCGATGAATTGATTGCACATTTAGTTGTTGATGAGGATGGGATATCTCTGGATGCATGCTGTTCTTGTCTGCTGCTTAAAGAGTCCTTCCCCAAGGCCACTGGAACGTGTAGAGTCAGTGGCTGTAAACTTCTCCTCGAGCTCTGAAAACCCTTGCTGTGTTGTAAAAGTTAAAAGTAAATGGCATGCCAAGCTGTTGGTGTAACTTACTTTCTTTCCCTCTTTCTTTGATCTGGGTGAACCAATCTATTGTGCTGCTGCTTGGTGGTTGATAGGGAATGTCTTTATGTGTGCCAGGATGAATGGCAATCGGGTCGAGGGATGACACCGAGGTCCAAGCCCCGACTGCGAATGGGGGTTGCTTCAGTTCCGGGAGCAGCCTCCCCCTGGGCCCCAGGCTGCTGCTTCTTGCCTGTGGGGCACAGAGCCCACATTCCCTCAGCCTACCTGAAGCAGGAGGAGTCTGAAACCGGCCCTGGGCGCTAGTTAGTGAAGAGGCCTTGGGGAGTGCCTGACTATTGCCCCTCCCCACCTTCTGGAGCTGGACTGTCTCACTCCCGGAGCGTCTTTTCTGGCGGGAAGGAAGTACACCCAGCTCGCCAGGACCCGGAGAAGAGAGGTGTGGGAAGCGTCACCGAGTGTTCCCGTGCCTGGCTCAAAGCCAGGCAGGAGCCGCCTGTCAACTCGCCCCCCTCCCCTGCTCTTCACCGTCAGCTGATGGTTGCACATCCCAGTAGGTGGCCACGGTGATGACCTCTGTGGAGTAACCATCTGAGGCACCAAAGCAAATGATCAATTGGGAACCCAAAGCCATGGGGCACCCTTAGATCAGCAGATATTATGAAATGATCTAATCTGTATGGTTGAGGACTTCTTTCTTTTGAGGATTGTAAGTCTTCTTGTGTGTTTGGTTTCCTTTGGATAGCCTAGTTAATGGTGCCTTCGCATCTGGGCTGCCCTGAAGTAATATCCCATCAGAAGATGTGCTCCTCCATTGACCCCCATTGCCAGCACAGAGGTGGCTGGACTAGGTGAAGGTGCTTAATGGTCTTTTCGGGTGTCCTACTGAGCAGCCCATAGAGGTTGCTCCTCTTCTCTCCCCTAAACGTCAGAATCTCATTTCTGTTCAGCTGGAAGCTGGACCTTTATTGCACTTTGCTCAGGGCAGCTTCCGGCAGGCCCTTCAGAGGTGCTCTGGGGGAAGAGTGGACAGACATTGGTTCAGTTGGGTGTCACTGTTGTGGCGGTGCAGTGTCCCAAGAATGGGTTTACTTCCACTCAGGATCAGTTCCTGGACTGAGGCCCTGCTTCTGCCTACAAATCGTAGATAAGCAGGCAAGGGGAAAGGGAATGTTTTGTGATACCATGGGTCAAAGAAGGAGTCCCGAGTGTTTTAACGGTTGCCTTGCGGATGGTTGTGATTTTTACAAAGCTGCTTGTGTTGGCTTGCAAGCTAGGGTGGCTCTCAAAAATCTTAGAAAGTGTGGTTTGGGGGCTTTTTAAAATTAAATTCTATCATTGTCTATCTTAATGTTTATTGCCTCCTCAATAAGACTCTTCCTTTTGGACTTTGATATCGCTGCATTTAGATAAGAGAAATAGTTGAAGTGTTGACAATGCAAATATTAATTTCCTGCTGTTCTGATCCCGTTAGTATTATCGGAGGCCCTTCCCCTAAATCACAGGTCAGGGTGTCCTGCTCGGAAGATTTAGTTTTCTTTTTGTCCTTTTGACTGAAACTGTTGCCATTTTCAAAGGACCTCTTCAGGGCGTTTGGAATCCTTCCGCCTCCTTTTCCCAGTGATCGAGCATTTAGTCTGTGGCTTAATTAAGCGTCAACACATTTTGTAGTGGATTTTTTAAATTACCAAGTCTGTGTGTGTGTGTATATAGTAAATTATTGAGGAAATGTGCAATTAAAAATGGGCACTGTCCATTTAGATAATTGTTTTTCTCTCCTTTCTATGTTTTGTAATAGCCCTTCTCTAGATTCTCTATATCTCTGCTGTAGGCCTCTGGCCCAGGTGCCTCTGCCCCATAAAACATTGACTCTGTCTGTTCTCCTGTTTTATTTCTTTTGGTGAAATGAAAGTTTTTAACCACAAAAATTTACAAGATTCTTCCAAACAAAATCAAACAGACATTTGTCCTAAAGAATCACCTGGCCAATGAAGAGTCATGTTTCCCATCCCCTAAAGCGGCGGAGTCCCTGGTTCTTTGATTACTGAATCCTTGTGGATATTTGGCAGTGCAAGTGTAACCAAAATTGTGTGCCCGCTTCAGATGAACTGACTCAAATAAAGCTTTCTGACTTCAAATCTGCCCAATGTGGTTTTCGTGAACAGCCCTTGCTCAGATGGAAAAGGACAAACGTGAAATCCTTGATGTCGTTTATTTCTGCCATTTTAAAAGCCCCTGAAATGCCTCTTGTTTTGGGGAACGTGCCTCATGGAATGCAATGCTGAAATTCCTCTGCCCTGTCTTCCAGGCAGACCGTGGGGTGGAAAGTGGGCAGCTCGTCATGCACAGAAAAGGGGATTATAGCCCCGGCTCTTGCTCGGGCATCAGTCGGCTTTACTTACTCCAAGTAAAGCACCCCAACCTTCTCCCCTCCCAGGAGATGTTTTTCCTCAGTAAATAGCAGTCTTGGTCAGGGGAGGGGATGGGGAAAGGAGGCATGAGGTCAGCTCCCTTTCCCTCAGTCTGCCTGGGCTTGCCCTGAGGGGGAACCCTTCTGCCTGAACAGCTGGGCTCCTTAGATCGGGATGATAGGAGACTCTCCTCTTGGCAGGCTTGGAGGCCAGTTCATTTTGACCAGAACACCTGTCTTTCCAGATCAAGTGGGGGGCCTCCAGGGGCCCCTTATCCCCTATTAGGCTGACTCCACCACCACCCTCTCTCACCTCCTTTCCCTTTATCTTCCCCCTGTGGTGGTGAGGGAGTCCCATTTTCCAAGTGGCAGGTCCTCCTTGGCAGGCGGGAGGCCTACCAGCCTAGGACCTCATTCAGCTCCCCCTCCCAGGAGTGCTGCGTTTGAGCACTGAAGGCAGCTTTCTGGGAGAACCCTCAGGACCTCACCCAGGAGAGTCACGCCACAATGGGTGTGGTCTCGCAGGATGTTCAGCTACAAATGGCTGCTTCTCAACAAAGCAGCAGCCAGCCGTGGCTTGTCGCCTGAGCGAAGGGCCGGTTTGCCGCTGGACACCCAGATGGCCCCTCCTGGGACTTTTCCTCCCTCCCTTAGCCCAAGCACCAGTGTTCCAAATCTGGGAAACTCAATAGGCTAGATGTGTGGCCACCTCAGGGGTAAGAAGTAGGGTTGGGAAGGCCGGCCCCTCACCCCAGTATCGAGTCCAGCCCCCAAAGGGTCCCATCAGCCAGGATCAGAAGCCACACGAAGAAGGAACCCCTGAAACCCACGGTGGAAAACAAAAACCAAGAAGTCAAATTAAATGCTCAGAACAGAACGGTATATTTATCTTCACAACAAGGCACAGCACAGGGTCAGTCTTAACATTTTGTCACTAAGTTCACACAGAGGGGCTAGACAGAGTTTACAGGTTGTCTTAACACAGCAATTGTGGCCAGCTCACAAGACAAAGCCCTAAACATTTAAAAACAGAAATTCACATTATTCACTAGTACTATTTATGCTAATTGTGTGGGGAGGTTTCTCCTCAAAGCCTACTCAACCTTCATTGCTACTCAGCATTGTAAATCTAACTTCCCACCGCTGTTAGCTTTGAGGCCAGGAAGCGAATTCATTACAGGTTGGTCCTGTTTGCTCTTACTTAAATTACAAGCACACACCAAAGACGGCTTAAGTTATTCCGTAACATTTAAAGAAACTAGAAGCTTCGACACAAGAGGAGAGATTCATTCCCCACACTTCTCAAGAGTAAATTTATCATAGAGCTCGAGAGCCTTGAACACACTAAAAAGCTCACCCTGACAAGACTTTACCTACACCTCTAAGAGCATTTCTATATATTCCAAGGCATCTCTGGTCAAAAGCTGACTGCATGATTTTAAATGATTAGTCAAACACATAGGAAAAGAAGAGCAAGTTGCCAGTGGCTTTATAGAGCATCCTCTAAAACATTCATCTTAAATAGCCTTAAATTGAATCTTTGCCACACACAAAGCCATATCACAGACCAAGACTCAGGGAAAGACACAAATGCAAAGCTTACAAAAACACCATCACAAAGGCCTCCGTAGACTGGAATGTTTTTAGTAAATTGCCATTCCCCCCCGAGAAGGGTTTGGCCAAGAAGCAGACACGAGGATCTCAGGATCCAGCACTACACTCACAGGAAAATAGGGAGCGGGGGGAGGCCACGGTGTTGCTTGTCACGGCAGTTACACAAAGGAGGAGGAGACCCTGCCTGGGCCAAGGGGAACAAGAGGAGACCCATGGCCATCCTCTTGCCATCCCTGGGGTGGAGAGACCACCGTTTACACCAGGTTGAACTCCCGCAGATTTAACTGCAGAATGGTGTCTTTGACAGCAGCAAAAACAAAGCGGATATTCTCCGTGTCTGTGGCACAGGTGAAGTGCGAATAAATGACTTTCTCTTTGTCTGGATTCTGGTCCTGGTAGAGCTTCAAGATGAAGTCCCTGGCAGCCTTGACATCCCGTTTAGGTCCTGATCAAAGACCCAGCCAGAGAAAGGAGAAATGTGAATGGGGGAAAGGAAGGAGTGGAGGGGAAAAGGGAAGGGAGAGTGTGGCATCAGATCACTCATAAAGTGTGGTTTTTGTGGCTCCTAGACAGCTGACCACACTTGGGGGGGTCCTCAAACCCCTGACTCTCAGCTGGGGACTGGCAGAGGGCAGGGGTGAGGGGAGCGTAGACTGAGGAAGTCGACAGCTGAACCCCCGAGCATCATTTTAGTTACAGGAGTAGCTTTGACCCAAATCTGCAGGGGAACAGGAGAAGGACTAAGTCCTTATTTTCCTTATCCACCCTCCTCTCTGCACTTGACTGTGCACTTTGCACTTTGATTCTCATGATAGCCCCACAGCATTTATGTACTTATCCTTATACTCGAGACTGTAAGCTCACTGTGTCTGTTTATTGTTGTACTGTACTCTCCCAAGTACTTAGTACAGTGCTCTGCACACAGTAAGTGCTCAATAAGTATGATTGAATGAATTGAATTAATATTTTCTACTATTTCCCCTCTCTGTAATTTATTTTAATGTCTGTCTCCCCCTGTAGACTGTAAGCTCCTTGTGGTCAGCGTTCACACCTACCAACTCTAGTATATTGTACTTTCCCAAGTACTTAGTAGAGTGCTCTGAACTCAGTAAGCGCAAAGTAAATACCATTGATCGACTGATGGAGAAGTGCAGGGGTGGTGAAGGATAGGAAAACTAGCCACATGAATCCTGCTTACTGGCTTATTCCCAGCCTCAATTTTCAGACCAACAAAGAGGATCTAAATGGAATTTGGTCAAAATGGATCTTGATTCAACTCAAGGCTGAACGCCTTAAGTTGAACAGAGAACTGGCACCAGGATTGGGGAGGAGGAACATTTTCTGCACAGATAATTATCCACACTTCTGCCTCACCCCACTACAAGAAAATAAAGTTGAAGCCAAATTTCCATGCTAGTAATCCCTAACTTCGATAATAAGGTGACATTGGTGTCAATGGGAGAAGCAATAGAGCTAGTAACAGGGTGAGGGAAGAGGAAAGAAGAGCACCTCCCTTGCTGAACATTTACCTGTGTATTCAGGGAAATAGCTGATCAAGTGAGAATGCATGATTTTCTCCTCCAAAAGATCCTTTTTGTTCAAGAACAAAATCACGGACGAGTTCAGAAACCAGGGGTAGGTGATGATGGTTTTAAATAAGGCTCTGCTTTCTTCCATGCGGTTCTAGGAGAAAAACAAGGGGCTGGGAATGCAACATGCGTGAGGAGCAGGAGGGAGGGATCCCACTGCCATCCATCTCCACCTGGCTGGAGCCATTACCCCGACCCACCCACCCTCAGTCATCCTGGCACTTGGCTCTGTCCATCTTCCCTGGGCTGTGGCTGGTGGGCAGGAGGGGACCTGGCTGACACCATCCCCATCTCCTACCCATCCGGGCTCCCCGCTGACTTCCCCCTCTGGTTGCTCTCACCTCCTCCCTTCTCCCTGAACCCCTCGCTCTCACTCAGCCACACAATCTAAAGCGTAGCAAAAACCCCAAATGATGAGACGTGGAAACTGTCGCCGTCAGACTCCATGTTGTCAGGCCCCCTCCTTGGCAGGCGTTAGAAATGTTCCTCTGTGCCCATGGGCATCGACCTGGACTAAGCCGGGAAAGTACCTGACTCTGTACCAGAGCCCAGCCCAGCCGCCTGTGCCAGGGAATGGAGGTGGAAGGCTTACTAAATGTTTATCTGATAGTGATGAGAGACGGCACACAGAACAATAATACATTTATGAACACTGGACCAAAGCCCATCAAGCCGGATGCCTGGGGGAAGGAAGCAGACAGGGCATATTAGGAACGAAGGATGAAACTGACCTGCCTAACTTTGCAACGAAAACGTTTCAGCTCAGCAGAGCTATCACAGAGGGCATTTATCAACTCCAAGCTTGTTTTGCTTTCACCGCCCCCCCTTTACAGTTGAGCTTTGGAATATAGAACCCGGATCAGAATCCTTCATGGGGTTGGGGGTGGGTGAGGAGAGGGGGAGGAGGGGTCCTTGTCAACCCCGGCGGGAGTTTAGGACGACCTAAAAATTGGTCTCTATGACCTCAAAAACAGCAACCAAGAAGGCCGAGGTGACCTGTCAGGTCCACAAGTGCACTTGAGCCAGGGGCCAGCGGAGCTGAGGAGCAGGACAGGAGATAAGAGGAGTCCGCCTTGCCCTCAGGGAAGGCCATCTGGCAACCTCTCTTGAGAGGCAACTCATCCAAGCTTTATTCGAAGAGAGAAGGAAACAGTCCCCTAAAAGTCCCACCTCTCTTTGAAAGAGGAAAGTTTTGTTGAGCTGGCACAACCCAAATGGGTGAGCCTCAAACAGCCAACAGAGTTTGAAAGAAGAGGACTCAGGTGCTTCCCCTCCTGCCTCCAAGAGGGGGGGAAGGAGGGGAGAGAAAGAGAGATAGAGATACAGAGAGAGACAGACAGAGCACGCTTGTCGAGGAGGGGTCAACAACCAGGCCCGTGGCTGTCATATCGGGGCGTGCTAACAGGTATCCCATCCTGAGGAGCCCCCACAAGAATGGCCCACAGGGGAACAAGACAGCCTGACTGGTGGCTGGCCAAATCTCTAAGGGCCAAGATGTTTTCACTAGTCTCTAGGGCCCCCAACAGATCCACCAGGTTTACTGAGAAAGAACCCTCAGGGTGCTTTCTTCCTGTGAGAAACCCGGATTATTTGACTGTAAAATTTTCCAGCTTGGAGGAGCAGGTGTGCAGCCCCCATTACCTGTCTGTGCAATCACATGATTAAATGAGCTAATCCTCCCCTAATTAGATAATGGCCCAGATGCTCTGAGCTCAGTCAGAAAAGCTCTGGGGAAACACAGGGCATGGTGGGTACTTGATTGAGGTACTCCTGATCAGGAGCTGGGGAGCTTTTTGCTAATGGTAAGATGCTGTGGGGTGAGGGGAGGAGGGGGTTATGGCTTTAGGCCCTATACCGAGGTGAGCCCTATAGGAAAGCAGGCCCTGGCAGAAGAATGATCATGTGATGTCCTATCATTTATGAGTATCTATTTAAGTACTTGCTTATGTGCTTCAGTCATGACACCTTCACTCTTATTCTTTTCCTACTGTATATTTTTTAACTTCGGTCTGTATGCCTCCCCCACTAGATCTCCAGCTCCCCGAGGGCAGGGATCGTGTCTACTAATTTTACTCTATTCTCCCACGCGCCCATCACGGTACTCCCCATACAGTAGGTGCTTGGTAAAGGCTGTCAGTGGCAGTGGTGGTGATGATCCTGATGACGACAATGATGACAGTGGTAAGGGAGCCTCTTTCCCCCAAGGTGGACCTTGGGTCTCATGATGAGTATCCCGGAGTGCAGAAGACCATTCCCCTCTGAGTTCAGGGGACACAGGGATCAGGAGAAAACTACAAAATTGCAGGCCCAAGGGGAAGAGCAACTCTGGTGTCGCTGGCCCATGGACCGTGGTGGGCCAGGGAGCTCCAGTCTGAAGCGGCACAGACCGGAGGATCCCACGAGATCACCTCCTGAAACCTGTCCCTTCCAGGGTATACGAAAAGAGACACCGACCAGATTTGACCTCTCAGGAGCCTCTGGGCTAGTGTGAGCCTGATTGGGACTGGATCTAAGGAGTCCACAGCTCGCAGACTAGGGGTTAGACTCCAGGTTGTGCATTTGCCAAGCAGTCACAGGACCCCAGTGGGGTAGTCCAATCCTGCTCTTGGTGGCCAAACCCGAGGCGGGGGGAGGGGGCAGAAAGGCTGTTACCAGGATTGATTTACTGCTTGCTAACAGCCTCTCCAGTAGTCTGTCTGGCTTACCTCATTGTCACTCTCTGCCAGGACCTGATCATATTCACTCAGAGCTACTAAGAAAATAATGGAGGTGACACTCTCAAAGCAGTGAATCCACTTCCGTCTCTCTGACCTCTGCCCTCCAACATCCACCATCCTGCTCAACAGAAGCACAAAACACGGCTCATTGACTACGTGTCTGTACTCCTCCGTGGAGCAAAGAGCACGGGTCTCCCCACCACGGGTGCCTGGTGCCAAGCCAGGGGTGGGGACCGGGATGCCTCTGGTTTCCGACTGCAGAATCCTGTACCCCGAGTCCACCTGGCCCACCATGGGGCCGCTAGGGGACTAGATGTCCTCGGCAGGAGGGGGCTCCTGGGGCAGTCTAGAGCCTGGCAAACCATTCTTGAGCAGCATTATGTCCACAAAATCCTCTCTGGCCCTCCAAATCGTACCTGTCCCCTCCCACACTTCCAGATGCTACGCATGCACTCTTCCCTTCCTGGTTGGTCTCCCCCGCTGCCCAACTTCCTTCTGGCCCACGGTGTTCTCCTTCAGGCCTGAGATAGGAAGGCAGGATCCTGCTTATTCCCGAAGTTGCTAATCTCTCCCCCTGCTCTCAACTCCCCGCCTGAGGCCTCAGAGGAAACCCAGAAGCCTCTGATTCTCCCAGCCAGAGAAGGGGGTGGGGTGGGGGGAACAGTCCGTGCCCCGTGAAGCATGGTGATGCAGTGGGGACAAAGATGAGGGGAGCCAGGAAACGACCCGGCCGAGAACCATCCATGCTGGTTCTTTTTAGAGCTGGCCGGAGGCGGACCTCCTCTCTTGGCTCTGTGGGCCCCTGGGAGAAGGGTGGTGAGAGGGTCTGGGAGAGATGGTGAGTTGGGTGCAGGATTAAACTCTCTGGAGGAGCCAGGCTTCCTAGGACATATCCAGGGATCACCTCTAGGATTACCGATCCAACCGGCTTCCCAGGCTCTGGATTCAGAGGTTTGTCCGGCTCTGGGGCTAACCTTACCTGAAGACGATGTTTTCTAAATCAAAAGGATACTCAATGATTCCAGTTGTGGGCACACGGACGCGGAGAACATCTTGTTGAGTCGGCACAAAGGACGGCATGGCGATTCGGTCCAGATCGCTCAGGTAACTAGCGGGGCAGAAAAATGGGAGGTGAGATGATTGTCCAAAGGATTACAGATCCTTCGGGGAGCTGGGCCTGGGATGGATGGACTCAGTATTGCCCTGCCCAGGCAGGTCGGGGAGAATCCAGAAAAGGGCCCAAATCTTGCAGATGGAGGAAGGGGAAGAGGTGAAAATGAAGAAAAAGTGCACATAAGAGAGAGAGAGAGAGTGAATGTAGAGAGCAGGGGGACAGAAACCAGTAGCCAAAGGCCCTCCCAGCTTGGAGGGGCCACAACATCTTGCCAAGGTAGGTAGGGGGAGGAGGGGTTCCTTCTCTGGAGGTTTAGAAGGAAAGAGGTGGGGCACTACTTTTCTGAGGACAGAGAGAAGTCAGGGTTTCTCAAGTGCGGCCATCCCTGGAAAACAAGTAATAGAAATCAATCAATCGTATTTATTGAGCACTTTACCGTGTTCAGAGCAAGGTACTAAGTACTTGGGAGAGAACAATACAATGGGTGGACACAATCCTGAACTCAAGGAGTTTCTAGTCTAGCTGGAGGAGACAGACACCAAAGTAAATTACTGGTAAGGGAAGCAGTAAGTTCTGTGGGGGTGGAAGCTGGGTGGGGAGGTATCTAAGTGCTTGGGAGAGGCAGTAGGGAAGGAAAATAAGGGGGGAGGAGGGATGAGAGCTTAGTCCAGGAAAGCTGATTTCAGTACCAGTCTGTAGATGGGAAGAGTGATGGTCTGTCGGATATGTAGGGGGAGGAGTTCCAGGCAGGAAGGAGGATGTGAGCAAGGGGTCAGCAGCAGATGAGGTGAAAGCGAAGGACAGGTTGGTATTAAGAGGAGTAAAGTGTGCAAGCTGGGTTGTAATGGGAAAGGAGTGAGGATAAATTAGGGGGAGAGAGCTGACTGAGTGCCTTGAATCAGATGGTGAGGAATTTCTACCTGATGCGGAGATGGATAAGCAACCACTGGAGTCACCTGAGGAGCAGGGAGACGTCGGATCGAATGCTTTTTTAGAAAAAGAATCGGGGCAGCAGAGTAAAATATGGACCTGAGAGGGCAGAAGCAGGAGGCAGGAAGGTCAGCAAAGAGGCTGATGCAATAGTCGAGAAAAGATTTGGCAAGTGCTCGAACTAGTGAGGCAGCAGTTTGGAAGGAGAGGAAGGAGTGAATTCTAGAGATGTTACAAAGGATAGAATCGACAAGATTTGATGATTGACGATATGTGAGTTGAAGGACAGAGATGAGTCAAGGATAATGTCAAAGTTGGGGGCTTGTGAGGCAGGAAGGATGGTGATGGTGTCTATAGCGATGGGAGCCCGTCACTGGGCAGGGATTGTCCCTATCTGTTGTCGAATTGTCCATTCCAAGCACTCGGTGCGGTGCCCTGCACATAGTGAGCGCTCAATAAATACTATTGAATGAATGAATGAATGAAATCATCAAAAAAGTCAACATTCACCTGGAAATTTTCATTTTTTTGGTGCATTTTATCAGGTTCTAAGTTCAGTAATTACTTTCAACTGAAAACCATTATTCTTCGATTGCCTAATTTTGACGTTCATTGGGAACCCCTGACCAGCTGGCCTTTCCGGGTCGGGCTCAGCCTGCCGAGCCTGTGGACTTGGGCCACACATTTCTGTTGACCCTCCGGTTTTCCTTCCATCCAGTCTGAGATTCCCTTCTCCCCCACTAGAGGTCAGGAGCAGATCAGAGACCAGTCCCGGATGCCAGAAAGCACCAGAGAAACTGGAGCCGTGCCCAAAGCCCTTTCCCACACTGGGCTGGAAACGTTTCCGAATCGCGGAGAGCCGGACCCACCTCCCGCTGAAGAGGACCCGAAGGGCGGATCCTCCACTCTGCAACGTGGCATCTCTGGAGAGCCCCGATCACCAATAGCAGTATCTCCTGGGGCTCCGCTAGGTTTCCAGCCATCTAGGCCCTGCTCAGGAGACTACCAGTTATAGTAATGATAATAATACTGATAATTGTGGTATTTGTTAAGCACTTACTAAGTGACAGGCGCTGGGGTGGACCCAAGCGAATCGGGGTGGACATGGGCCCCGTCCCACGTGGGGCTCACAGTCTCGATCCCCATTTTACAGATGAGGTAACTGAGGCACAGAGGAGGTGAAGTGACTTGCCTAAGGTCACACAGCAGACAAGTGGCGGTGCCAGGATTAGATCCTGTGACCTTCCGATTCCCAGGCCCGTGCTCTATCCACTACGCCATTGCGTTTAAAAACGCCCCCCCCCCCCCCCCCCCCCCCGACATCACCTCAGGGGCTGGTGAGTATTCAAAAGTTCAAATTTCGGGCACGGGAAGGTTCCAGAGAACTCAGATTCCTCTTGACTTAAGAAAACTCTTCCCATGCTGGACAAAGCCAATATTCTAGATCCTCTGCCTTACACCCAGGGACCGTCCTCGAGTAATTCTCACACCTTCCTGGACAGAGCAACTCCCCAGACCTTTCAGCCCTCCGAGATTTATCCTTTTGTTTGTCGTTCATTATTCGTCACTCTTTATGCCGGGAGGCAGAGCTGTCTAGTGAAAAGCACCAGGGACTGGAAGTCGGGAGATGGGGGTTCTGGTTTACCTGCTGCCTGATCGTGGGGACATGTCTCCTGACTGCTCTGTGCCTCAGTTTCCTCATTTGTGTAATGGGGAGGGGATGGATACCTGTTCTGTGAGGCCAATGTGGGCCAGGGATCACATGTGATCTGATTATTTTGCAGCTATCCCAGCACATAACACGTGGCTCAGTGGAAAGAGCACGGGCTTTGGAGTCAGAGGTCATGAGTTCGAATCCCAGCTCTGCCACTTGTCAGCTGTGTGACTGTGGGCAAGTCACTTAACTTCTCTGGGCCTCAGTTACCTCATCTGTAAAATGGGGATTAAGACTGTGAGCCCCATGTGGGACAACCTGATTCCCCTATGTCTACCCCAGCGCTTAGAACAGTGCTCTGCACATAGTAAGCACTTAACAACTACCAACATTATAGCACAGTGTTTAGCAAATAATAAATACCATCATTATTACTATTACCAAAATACAGGCACCCACTCGAGTTCCCACGAGTCCCAGTCATTCTCACCTCTCTCCCTTCCTATCCCCCGTGAGTACAGTCAAGAGCTGCAGCTAGCAGGGTAAGGAAAGGGAGAAGCAAAGAGAAGTGGCCCGGTTCTCACTGAGGAGGCCTAGAGGTCTGGATAGCATGGAACAGGAGCAGGAGAGGGAGATGACGGTTTTACCTCCCACGATGCCCAGATCCTCGTGAATTCGGTGCCCCTGTCGATCCGGAAGAGGCGGCACACTTACTATTTAGCCGAGTCTGAGAGTTGATACTCCCTCCTTCGGTCATAGCACTCCTGGATTCCTGGATCCTCCCAGAGGTTCTTAATGGCGGCCACTTGGGTCCCGAGCAAAACGGACACTTTATCCACCTCCACATCTCTGATCATCTGGGCATTTTCCTAATCGAAGAGTTGAAAGGAGAGGCTTCCATTAGTCATTTGCTTTAAGTCAACAAAACCTTTTTCAGGACCATTTTGAGGGGTTCTTGGTACCAAGGTCTTTACAGATGCTTGAGATTACCGGGGGGCGGGGGGAGGAGGGACACGACGACCACGACGACTCCCGCTAAGATTAATTATAAGAGTTTGCGGTTCTGGAGGAATATGATAGAAAGAAGTCATCCACCAAGTGGTTACTGAGCCCCAACAGGGTGTGATGCACTGTCCTGGATACTTGGGGCGTACGTGAAAGGATGGGCGTGGGCCCTGTCTTTGAGGGAACTGACTCAGGCAGAGCAATATTTTACAGAAAGGAAAGGTTGAGCCTAAGGTCTCACTGGGGCTCAGGCTGCTCCCTTTTTTTATTTTACAGTCAATCAGTGGTATTTATTGGGTGCTTATTGTGTGCAGAACACTGTACTCATCACTTGGGAGCATATAATACAGCAGAGTTGGTAGACACTCTCCCTGTCCACAAGGGACAAACCATGATGTAATTGTTGATCAGGAAGACTAGAGGGAGGACTAGGGGAAGTAGCGTAGTGGTATAGTAGCAGACCGGGACTGGGACTCAAAAGGACCCGGGTTCTAATTCTGCCCCCGTCACTTGTCTGCTGTGTGACCTTGGGCAAATCACTTCACTTCTTTGTGAAATGCAGATTAAGACTGTGAGCCCTATGTGGGACAGGGACTGTGTCCAAACTGATTACCTTCTATCTACCCCAGCATTCACAACAGGGCCTAGCACATAGTAAGTGCTTAACAAATACCATAAAGAAAAAAGGACATGGGTTGTAAATAGTTTCGAAGAAGGGGAGAAACCGAAACTCTCTATACTCAGCTCAGGCCCTGCTAAACTGCCTGGGAGGAAGGGTCAGAAAGAACGGCGGCTATAATCCATCTGCCATTGCCATTTCTCAATCAATCGATCGGTGATATTTATTGATGGCTTACTGAGTGCAGAATGCTGTGCTAAGTGCTTGGGAGAGAGCAACAATAGAATAGGTAGACACGATCCCTGCCCTCAAAGAATTTACAGTCCAGTGGGGGAGAGGGATGCTAAAATGAATTACACATAACGGAAGCAGCAGAGTAGAAGGATACGTACAAAAGGGCAGTGGGGTTGTGGGCGAGTACCAAAGTTCTTAGAGGGAAGCAGCATGGTTTTGTGGAAAGAGGGCAGGCCTGGGAGTCAGAGGACCTGGTTCTAATCCCAGCTCTGTCAATTGCCTGCTGTGTAACCTTGGGCAAGTCATTTCACTTCTCTGTGCCTCAGTTTCCTCAACTGTCAAATGGGGTTTAAATACTGTTCTCCCTCCTCCTTAGGGCGTGAACCCCATGTGGGACAGGAACTCTGTCCTACCTGATAATTTGTAGCTACCCCAGTGCTTAGTCCAGTGCTTGACATATACTGAGCACTTAATATAATATAATAACACTAATAATAATGACTCGAGTCCAGAGGTGATGCAGAACAGAGGGAAAATATGATGGGAGTTGAGGACTAGTTTCTGGATCCGCCACCCCGTGGCTGAAAAATTGGTAAAGGCAGGGGCACAACTGGGAGGGAGAGGAGCAGGCGAGAGGAGAAGCTGGAGGGAGGGGAGAGGTGTGGGGCTTGCAATGCAGGACTCCAGGGCTACCCCAACAGAAGTGACATTTCAGACCTAGACATGCCATTGCCTCTCCTAAAATGGGCATGCGTACTCCTGGCATGGCCCAAAGCTGGAAATTCCAACTTGGATGGCTTGGCATTCTATTCTCTGGCAATGTGCCAGGAGTTACCAATACCCTTTGGAGCTAAGATAAATAGTTTCTCTCTCTTTAAGTCTTCTGTTCCCTCCCAACCTGAAAATTCCCAGTCCCCGTTCTCCGTTCCTAGTCCACGCACTTCTTTGAAATGATGGAGAAAAATGAGCATTCAATACTTCTACCGAGTTTGCTCATTTCTATGCATCAGTTTTTGCTCCCCATATAATAAGGGGGAACATTTTCCATGATCCTCTCTGGCTCCCCATACGTAGTTTTAAAAATACATTTTATGCTTCATGGCTTTAGCAACCCACATCTCATTGCCAGCCTTAAATGTAGGCGGAACATCAGAAAAGTTTAAACAAACATTTAGCTGCACTTTCCTCCCAAACCTGGCCTAAGCTCTCTCCCTCTTTCTTCTGCATTCTCTTTTCCCACTACACCCCAGTGCACAAGCTTTGCTCTCCCAAGTGCTTAAAAGAGTGCTCTGCACATAGTAGGTGCTCGATCGATAATCAAGCTCTTTTATGGAATCAGCAGAGCACTCTGGTCAGACCACCAGTCTGAAGAGGACCAAGGTTATGTGCCAACCCATACTCGACACTTCACACAGTCACGAATCTCAACTGATGACAGAGATCAATGATGTCACTGAACTTTCTACCCAAGCGGCACTGTCTCCGACAATGCAAGGATGGACTAAGGGTAGAAAACAGAATAAGAAGTTTAGTGTGTCCTGTGGGATACTAGCAGAGCTTGGAACCAACACTGCATCTACTGAAGGTAGACAAGGCAACTCGTGCCCATTTTAGGAGAGGCAATGCCATGTCTAGGTCTGAAATGCCACTTCTGTGGGGGTTGCCCTGGAGACCTGCATTGCAAGCCCCACACCTCTCCCATCCCTCCAGCTTCTCCTCTCCCCTGCTCCCTTCCCTCCCAGTTGTGCCCCTGCTGTTACAGATTTTCAACCATGGAGTGGCGGATCCAGAAACTAGTCCTCAACTCCCATCATATATTCTCGCCATTCTGCATCACCTCTGCACTCGAGTCCTTATTATCAGTGTTATTATTATAATAATGTTGGTATTTGTTAAGCGCTTACTATGTGCCGAGCACTGTTCTAAGCGCTGGGGTAGACACAGGGGAATCGGGTTGTCCCACGTGGGGCTCACAGTCTTAGTCCCCATTTTACAGATGAGGTAACTGAGGCACCGAGAAGTTAAGTGACTTGCCCAAAGTCACACAGCTGACAAGTGGCCGAGCCGGGATTCAAACCCATGACGTCTGACTCCAAAGCCCGTGCTCTTTCCACTGAGCCACGCTGCTTCTCTATCAAGTGCTTACTATGTGTCAAGCACTCTTCTAAGCACTGGGGTAGATACAGATGAGTCAGTTTGGACATGGTCCCTGTCCCACATGGGACTCACAGTCTTAATCTGCATTTTACAGATGAGGTAATTGAGGCCCAGAGAAGCGAAGTGACTTGCTCAAGGTCACACAGCAGAGAAGAGACGGAGCTGGGATTAGAACGCGGGTCCTCTGACTCCTATGCCCATGCTCTATCCGCCGGGCCAAGCTGACTTCTGTATGACAGCATGGTGTTATTCATTCATTGATTCAATAGTATTTATTGAGCACTTACTATGTGCAGAGCACTGTACTAAACGCTTGGAATGTACAAATCGGTAATAGATAGAGACAGTCCCTGCCCTTTGATGGGCTTACAGTCTAATCGGGGGAGACGGACAGACAAGAACAATGGCAATAAATAGAATCGAGGGGAAGAGCATCTCATTAAAACAATAGCCTGCACATGCAGCTTGATGAATGAGTTTATATGGAATTTTCCCCCCATCCACCGAAAGGACAAATCTCTGAAGCCGGCCCTGCAGACAGTTGCTCTCTGGTGAACTGAAATGTGGTAACAGCAAATAGAGTGGACAGAAGAAAGGCATTGAGGCAAAACTTCAAACAACACGGCAATGACAGTGGACAGTTGAGAGGCAGCAGCGGAAGATGGGCACCCCGCCGGGTGAGCAGCAAATAGACCGTGCTCGGTACGGGCAGGAAACGTGCCCGCTTGATTCTGTTGTATTGTACTCTCCTAAGTGCTCAGTACGGTGCTCAGCACATAGCAGGCATTCAATAATTACCAACAATTGATTCAAAAAGATTTCTGCACAAAGGAGGGGAAACAAAGCTGGTAAACTCCTTGTGGGCAGCGAGTGTGTTCTACTAACTCTATTGTACTATTATACTATTGTATTATCGAACTCTCGCAAGCGCTTAGTACGGTGTGCTGCACACGGTAAGCATTCAGTCGTACTCTCCCAAGCACTCAGTACAATGCTCCGCACACAGTAAGCTCTCAATTAATACGATTGATTGATTGATTGATTCACTGGTTGGTGTCAGCCAGTCAGGGAAGCAAATGTAACAGTACAGAGCCGGACAATCTCTCCATGCACACAACGTGAAAGAAACTGTCAGTTTTGCATTGGTCTTGTCAGCCACACGGGTTCATGGAGAAAAAAAATCTCCTGGTCTGTAGCAGAACCAGCTTTCTGCATAAAGTATTGCTCAGGCGATAATGAATGATCCACTAGGTGGAGCCAGGCCTCAGTTTATCATTGTCAGGGCAACTTCAGGAATTTGAGAGGTAGAGCAGGAAGTCGAACACAGAAATATCCTTCCTGATTTGATAGACTTCATTCATCAATCAATCAACGGTATTTGTTGAGTGTTATGAGCAGAGCACTCTACTAAGTGCTCTGGCATCCTTCATCTGCCCCAGCTGACACACAATCAATTAATCGATGCCATTTTTACCACTAGTGGATAGAGAACAGGCCTGGGAGTCAGAAGGTCATGGGTTCTAGTCCCAGCGCCATCACTTGTATGTTGTGTGACCTTGTGCAAGTCACTTAACTTCTCTGTGCCTCAATAAGTAAGAGCTCAATAAATACGATTGAATGAATGAATTTTTTTTTGAGTGCGTACGGTGTGCACAGCCCTGTACGAAGCACTTGGGAGAGTACAATACAATACAGTAGGCCAGACATAGTCCATGCCCAAAAGGAGTTTACAGACTAGAGAGGAAAAAAGACATTCATTCACCCGTATTTATTGAATGCTTACTGTGTGCAAAGCACTGTACTAAGCACTTGGGAGAGTACACTACAACGAGCCCACAATCGCAGGGCGGGGGGGGGGGGGGGGCGGCGGTGGAGGAGCCGGGGATGGGACATTAAAATCAATTACAGGTGAATATGTAAAAAAGTGCTGTGGGCCCTGGGGGGAGGGGTGAAATCCAACTGTTCTCAATTTTCTTTCAGAAGTTGCTCCACACCCTTTCATTGTTTTGGCTGTCCTTTCCCAAGTGAATGTGGGCCAACTTGGGGTGGAGCTTAGGGGGTGGGGATTTAAGAAGCAAGGATTTACTGGGGTGAGGCTTTCAGTGAGAGAGCAGATAGCCTGATTCCTGAGGTTGGTGGGAAGGAATAAATCCCTTACCCGATCCCCAGTTTCAGAGCCCACTGCTTCCCCCCCCCCCCCCAAAACCCCAGCCAGTACCAGAGTCCACCCAGGAAGAAGAAGGGGAGAGAGGGGAAGTCATGAGACGTCCACACTACCTGCTGCTGCCACTGCTGCTGCCGACACAGAGGCGAAGCGGCTACAGTGTCCAGGTCAGAGTGGTCTGGCTGGGCCAGGGCTGCTGCTGCTGAAATAGCAGGAGCCAGCGGTCTTTGATCTCAGACTCGGGGATGGCACTGTGTATATGAAAATTGGCCCGATGGCTGCCATAGTGCTTCCTAAACCCAGGCGACTGCCTGGCTCCCAGGCCCTCCAACACCGGACTGCCTTGGCTCACCCATTCATTCATTGAATCGTATTTATTGTGCGCTTACTGTGTGCAGAACACTGTATTAAGCACTATCCTCACTGAGCTCTGAGGCCGGACCGAAGTCTCCGGCCTGGCTTCGGAGCCTGGTGAGGGACCACTGTACTAAGTGCTCGGGAGAGTACAATATAACATCAGACATATTCCCTGCCCACAGTGAGCTCACAGTCTAGAGGAGGAATAAGTGGGGACTACTAATCCCCTTCCCGTTGATGGTCACATGGTCTCTATTACTTGGAGACAAGGTTATCCGCAGGGGATCCTGGAGAATCAACACAGAAGATTCAAAGAAGCACCCAGACAAAGCCTTGAAGGGATTTGGGAGGCGAACTCCACAGATTCAAAGAAGCGTCACATCTCTGGTGAACTTTTCCTTCTCCCTTTCCCTCTCAGTGTCCCCTCTATTTTTTCTAACTGGAGTTTAAACTAGTTCCTCAACCATCTCTGTCTCCTGATAAGACCCTGTGAAATTACATTGTCCGAGGAATCTACTTTTGATGACAAGGCAGTTTCCAGAGCATTAAAATATTTCACTTATTACAATACCATTTGTTCTGGGTTCTGGAAATCTTTAGAAAGGGATTTGACTTTGCAAGTCATACAAAAATATTTGGAAGATAACTATAGTCCTGAAATATGTCAGTACCTCTTTCAATGGCTTCACGATTTCCCAAATAGTTATGTGGATATGCAGTTGTTTAAACCAAATGGGGGGAGGAAGCCTAAGTTATCCAAAGGAAATTTACATTGCAAAATCTGCATTTCATATCCAAGAATGTGCTTTACTCCCAGTTATCAAAATGCAGGACTCTGGCTGCGTTCCAAGAGGGTGAGAAGTTTGCCTTAGTTTCCTTTGGGTCAGAAACCACCTGGGTTGGAACCGCATGCTAACTGGACATGATCTATATCCTATAAGAAATCTCTAGGGAAATTAATAATTGTGGTAATTGTCATATTTGGTAAGACACTGTGAAGGTAGAACTGACTGGATTTGGAAACAGACTGACTGAATATGCAGATAGAAGGAGAAAGATAGTCAAGGATAATGCCAAAGTTCTAGGCTTGTGAGCCAGGTAAGGATCACAGTGTTGGATCAACTTTTTCCTTTTCACAGAATTATGCAAGAACACGATCTTTGTGTGATAGGACTGTGGGGGACTGCTTGGAGGAGGGGGCTCTTGGGCCCTTCTCCATTTCAGGCAAAAATTCTCCTTAGTAAATCCCTGTTATAACCTTCCTAATATCCTAAACACTGTGAGAGAAGCTTTACTGCCATAGGAATAGGGAGGGGGCAGTGGACCTGTGGTTTGGGGCTTCTGCCCATCCTCCCTTCCTATGAAGCACTTTGATCTCCTGGGGTTAAGGGAGTTTTATAAATCTCATTTTTTACGGGTGCACGCTTTGTAGGCAATTATATAGATGGCAGGTAGTTAAGCACCTTTCCCTAAGCCATACCATGAGAACAGAGTCACAAAAAAATCAATTATTTCATCTTCCACAGCTTTTCAGAGTTAATGAAATTCACCAATCAGAAACAGTTTTCCCCATAGGCCAACAGGTAGGTGATGTTATGAGGTGAGAAAAAGAACATTACAGGGTAAGCAACTTTCCCGAAAATTAAGTGGCCATGTGAGGCTTTTGCTATTTTGTCTGCTCTCTGCACATTTCCCTGCTTCCCAAATTCTCCATTCCCAATTTTCCCAGGTCCATGTGAGGTTTTTCTTCCTATTTTATCAGGTCCGTTCATAAGGATATTCAGCAAAGCCTTAAATATTATTCAATTTTTAAGCATAATTTGTCCAATTTTCACATACTCTGAAGCTTAAATTAAAATAAATAAATGTAGTAAAATTTCCAGAGCCTAATTCTGGTATATTCTTGCTCTATCTGTTTTTGGTGCTTTATTTTTTCCACTCTTTTCAATAGGCTGAAAGGTTTTGAGCAATGCCACAACAAATATTTGGGTCACAGCTTGCTTTAATGATTTGCATTTGAAATGGTGGTTTAATCCTTTATGCAGTTTTTGCTTTGCTTTCATTGTACAAGGAGAAGCCACAGGCATGGGTAAGAAGCATTTCCTATCTTCTATAGCTCAGGGTCATATCTTGATGACTGACATCTCATCTGCCTAGAAATTTGCTCATTCTACAAGAAACCCCTTCCAGTTACCAGAGTGGATGTCCTGTTCTCTCTCTCTGACGAGGCTAGCAATCTTTCTGCCCCAACTAATGCTATAAGCAATTTGATATCTATTCCTTTGAGTTTACTTAGTGTCCAGGACATTCAGTCTTTTTCCTTAAACACTCCACGGGGAGAACACTGTGGGAATTCAGGAAGTTCTTCTGACAACATGTATCTCTCTGGATTGAAAATGATGTGGTCAGAATCAATCAATCGATGGTATTTATTTATTTTTTAATGGTTTTTGTTAAGCACTTACAATGTGCCAGGCACTGTACTAATGGCTAGGGTAGATGCAAGTTACTCAGGTTGGACACAGTCCATGTCTCATGTAGGGCTCACGGTCTTAATTCCCATTTTACAGATGAGGTAACTGAGCCACAGAGAAGTTAAGTGACTCACCCAAGGTCACATAGCCGACAAGTGGCAGAGGTGGGATTAGAACCCAGGTTCTCTGGCTCCCAGGACCGTGCTCTTTCCACTATGCCACCCTGCTTCTTTATTGAGTGCTTGCTGTGTGCAGAACACTGTACTAAGTGCTTGCGAGAGTACAGTACAACATAATTTGTAAAGATGTTCTCTGCCCACAACTAGCTTTCAGTCTAGAAGAAAGCCTGTGTGTATATGTGCCCCTTTTGTGAAGCCATGTGGACTAAACATGAGTTTTCTTTGATGCAGGGGTTAATGTGGTTAATGTGGTTAAATTGGTTAATGTGGTCTGTGGGAATTCAGTACCTATTTCTGAAAGATATTTTCTCTGCACATGCCATCCAAACCCCACCAGAAACCAGAGAAGCTACCATCGACCAACACTGGTAATCAATGAATCGTATTTATTGAGCACTAACTGTGTGCTAATTCATTTTATTCTTCACATTCTAAATTTACTTTGAAGAAAAAATGAAATTGCCAAAACTCTTCAAAACCTGCTCTCTTGTTCGAACCTATCATTCCAAGCAAGCTAACCTTCTAACCATGCCTTCTTCTCAACTCTCCCACCTTCAACCCCTAGTCCACTGTCCCCCTGGCCGGGAACTCCCTTCCCCAGCAAATTCACCACATTGCAGCCCTCCCCACCTTCAAAGCCCTGCTAAAATCCTCCCACAGGCCTTGCTCAACTAGTCATCAGCATCCCAGATCTTCTCAACCTTTCAGACACCTCTGGCATTGGTATATTTATATACACCCATCTTTAGCACTTAGTGGTGGTAGTAGTAATTATTGAGTGCTTACTGCTTGGGGAAGCAGCGTGGCTCACTGGAAAGAGCCTGGGCTTTGGAGTAAGAGGTCATGAGTTTGACTCCCGGCTCTGCCACTTGTCAGCTGTGTGACTGTGGGCAAGTCACTTAACTTCTCTGTGCCTCAGTTACCTCATCTGTAAAATGGGGATTAACTGTGAGCCTCATGTGGGACAACCTGATTACCCTATATCTACCCCAGCGCTTAGAACAGTGCTCTGTACATAGTAAGTGCTTAATACCAACATTATTATTATTACTGTGCAGAGCACTGTACTAAGCACTGGGGAAAAATGCCCAGGTGAATGTTAGTCACAGTCCTTAGTCCTCTAGGGCTCACAAACTAAAAAAACCTGGGAGAGGGGTTTGGCAATAGACAAAATAGGAAAGATGAAATAAAAGAAATACAAAAAGGAACTTAAAAGGGAAAGAGTCCAGCAAGTCTGGTGGTGAAGGGGACCTGTAGGGGGCTCCAGGTGCAATGACAATCAAAACTTCCCAAAGTTCTAAAATATGTTATATCTCTGTGTGTGAATCTATATATATATAGATATATATATATACATACAGATATATATATATGTATGCATACATATATATGTATATATACACCTCTTGCATTTGAAAATATACTCAATTACTTTATGTCATTATTATTATTATTATTATGGTATTTGTTAAGCACTTATGTTCATTATGGGCAGGGAATGTGTCTGCTAATTCTGTTGTCTTGCACTCCCCAAAGTGCTTAGTACAGTCCTCTGCATGTAAGTGCTCTGTAAATACGATTGTTGATGATGAAGATGATTACTACGCATCAAGCACTGTTCTAAGCACTGAGGTAGATACAAAGTTAATCATGTTGAACACAGTCCCTGTCCCACATGGTGCTCACAGTCTAAACAGGAGGGAGAACAGGTGTTGAATCCCCATTTTAAAGTTGAGGAAACTGAGGCACTGAGAAGTGAAATGACTTGCCCATGGTCACACAGCAAGCAATAGACAGAGCTAGGATTAGAACCCAGGTCCTTTGACAAAGGAGAAAACTGAAGCACAAAGCAGTTAATCACTTGCACCAACTCACACAGCAGGCACATGACAGAGCTATAGTTAGAACCCAGTCCCTCTAACTCTCAGGCCCATGCTCTTTCCACTAGGCCATGCTGCTTCTTAATTATTATTGTTATTATCATTATTATTAGACAGGGGTAAAGCAGTTGTTTGAATGGCTCCTTCTCAGGGAGTGTCAGGGCAAGAGGGAGAAGAAATTCTTGTGCCCAGCCCCTGCATGTGGTCAGCCCCAGTGCCCCATGAGGACCAAAAAGGGGCCAGAAGAGAATGAACAAGTGCTACTCCTTTTGCACCCTTTGCTCCCCCCTAATTATTTTCTGTCACTTTCCTCCTCCCTCTTCCCCTCCCTCTCTTTGTCCCCTCAGAACTCATTCCTTCATAGATCTTCCCTCCATCCTCAGACCCCAAGCTCAAAATGAAAAGTTGTCCCGCCCTGGCAACTATCAATAATTAAGTACCTCAAGATTGGTACACCAGTCTGCCTAATTTTTCACCAACTGGCTGTCTTTCATAAATACAACTGGAAAGCAGCTAATTTTTCACCAACTGGCTGTCTTTCATAAATGCAATTGGAAAGCAGCTCACTGCATGCTGACTCGACCACCACATGGACTCTGGAGCTCTCCTCCCAGGCGGTGGTTCCTTGGGCTGCCTGCCCCCCGTTTCCAGCCTAGCTCTTTAGCAGCCTTTTGGCCACCGACCGCCGACTTTAGCGGCTTTTTGGCCGCCGACCGCCGACTCATCCACGCCGAGACCAGCCCCCTCCCCCGGGAAACTGAGCCTTGTCATCGCCCGGACCCTTGGAGCCATTACCGCATGGGCCCGGGATCTCTGCTCCCCTGGGGCTGAATCGACCACCACATGGACTCTGGAGCTCTCCTCCCAGGCGGTGGTTCCTTGGGCTGCCTGCCCCCCGTTTCCAGCCTAGCTCTTTAGCAGCCTTTTGGCCACCGACCGCCGACTTTAGCGGCTTTTTGGCCGCCGACCGCCGACTCATCCACGCCGAGACCACACCCCTCTCCCGGGAAGCTGAGCCTTGTCATCGCCCGGACCCTTGGAGCCATTACCACGTGGGCCCGGGATCTCTGCTCCCCTGAGGCGCAACCTCGGCCCACCCGGCCCCTGCCCCGATTCCCGACAAGCCCCCCTTCGCCTACCGCTCGCTGACTCATCTGCGCTTCCTCCGCCTCCACCGGGGAGCTGAGCCTCGGACCGTCCGGACCCGCGCCCGCCTCAGCCTTTCACAACCTGGATCTCCGCACCCCCGCTCGGGAACTCCGATACTACGGATCTTCGCCCCCACAGACCCCCAGCCACCAGCTTCCAGTCCACCCCCCCCCCCCCCGCTCGGGCCCGGGGACATTGCGCTCCCCTTCTCGATCCTGGGGACATTGTGCTCCCCTTCTCGGCCCCAAGGACATTGTGTCCTCGGGGGACATTGTGTCCCCCTGCTCGGGCCCGGGGACATTGTGCTCCCCAACCGCTCCCCCACTCCGCCCGAGGCGGCCATTTTAGGAAGCCCCCACTCTGCCTGAGGCGGCCATTTTGGGAAGGCCTCACTCCCTCTTCCCTCTTGAGGTGATTCATCCCTCCCGCCCCCGCCCCGGGCGACGACGTCCTTGTTCTCACCATGTTACCTTGCCTTAGCCGCCGCCTACGGCCGCCACCCACCCCGGACAACCTCAGGGCCCCCCCGCCGCCACAGGGTTATTTGGTCATGAGCTCTGGGACACTCTCGGCCGCTGGCCGCTTGACTTTGAGTCTGATCGGGTAGGGTCGGCTCGTCCCCCGACCCTGGTCATCGCCTGCTTATTAACACTATTGTAGTGTGCCTTACTGTAGCATGTTGCTATATTTGCGATCTCGCTTTTTATTGTTTATTGTCGTCAGATTTTGAATTTGATCAGGTTGCCCCTTAATCGAGTCTACCCCCGACCCTGGTCATCACCCCTTTTATTAACACGACGATATTGTATCATACTGTATCATGTTGCTATATTAGCACCACTGTACTGTATCATATTGTATCATGTTGCTATATTACCGATTTCGTTTATTACTGTTTATTGTCAGTGCTGCCACCCACCTCTCTGGCCTCGCCATGTCCCTCCTCCCCCCCTCCCCCCTCCCGCCCCTTCCTATCCTCCCCTTCCCCTTCCCCTCTCTCGCTCAGCTCTTTCCCGCTCTCTCCTCTGTCTCCTCCCCCCCTCCTCTCTCCCGCCCTAGAACCCCACTTTACCAGCGCTACCCCTCTTCCCCCTCCCCCTACTCTTCCCCCCACCTAACCCCCTCTTCACCCCCTCCCCCTTCTCTCTTCCCCACCCACGCCCCATCCCAGTCCTCTTGTCCCACCGCCACCCCTCATCCCCCTCTCCTCGTCCAGGGCCCCGCCACCTCCTTCCCATCCAAACCCTCCCCTCCCCCCCCCCCCTCCCCCCCTCCTCCCCTTGCACCCACAGCTACTTTCAAGTGTGGCCTCTGGAACCCCCGCTCTGTTACAGGCAAGCTACCTTTCATCCATGACCTTTTCCTCTCCCGCTCTCTCCTCCTCCTCGCCCTTTCGGAAACGTGGCTCTCTCCCGAAGACACGGTCTCCGCCGCCGCTCTCTCCAGCGGAGGCCTCTCCTTCTCCCACTCCCCCAGACTCACCGGTAAGGGAGGAGGCGTCGGCTTCCTCCTCTCGCCCCGATGCCGCTTCCGCACTATCCCTCCTCCCCCCTCCCTCTCCTTCCCCTCCTTCGAAGCCCATATCATTCGCCTCTACCACCCACTCCAGTTACTTGTCGCCGTCATCTACCGCCCTCCCGGTCCCACCTCCGACTTCTTCAACCACCTTGACCCCTTTCTCACCTTCCTTCTCTCCTTCTCTCTGCCCACTCTGATCCTTGGAGACTTCAACATCCATACGGATGTACCCGACGACTCCTCTGCCACCCGCCTGCTATCCCTCCTCGACTCTGCCGACCTCCTCCTCCACCATACCGCGCCCACTCACCGACTCGGTCACACCCTCGATCTTGTCATCTCCTACCGCTGCACTATCTCCTCACTCACCAACTCTGAAATCCCTCTCTCGGACCATAACCTTCTCACCTGCCTCATCTCTCACACTCCCTCCCCCTGCAAATCTTCGCTACTGCCCCACAGAGACCTCCGCTCTCTCGATCCCATCCGTCTTTCCAATAGCATCTCGCCTCACCTTGCCGCCCTGTCCTCTCTTCCCACTCTCGACGATCAGGTCTCCGCTCTCAACTCCACCCTCACTACTCATCTCGACTCTCTCGCCCCCCTTTCCCTCCGCCGCTCTCGCGCCACTAACCCACAGCCCTGGATCACCTCCTCCGTCCGCCTCCTACGCTCCTATGCTCGAGCTGCTGAGCGCCGCTGGCGAAAGTCCAAGCACCAAGCCGACCTCACACACTTCAAATTTATCCTTTCCTGCCTTAACTCTGCCCTCTCCTCCGCCAGGCAAAGCTTCTTCTCCTCCCTCATCGACACCCATGCCCGTCACCCCCGCCGATTGTTCCAGACCTTTAACTCTCTCCTTAGGCCCCCTGTTCCTCCCCCTCCTCCATCTCTCACCCCTAATGATCTGGCCACCTATTTCCTCACGAAAATCAACACGATCAGGTCTGAGCTCCCCAAAGTCACCCCTCCGCCTCTCCCCTCCCCCCCAACAACCCCCTCCCCTACTTTCCCATCCTTCCCTGCAGTATCCTCAGAGGAGATCTCCTCCCTCCTCGCAAGTGCCACCCCCTCCACCTGCGCCTCGGACCCCATTCCCTCTCACCTTCTTAAAACCATCGCCCCTGCCCTCCTCCCTTCCTTAACTTCTATTTTTAACCACTCAATCTCCAAGGGCTCCTTCCCCTCTGCCTTCAAACACGCCCACGTCTCCCCCATCCTAAAAAAACCCGCTCTTGACCCCACTTCCCCCTCCAGTTATCGTCCTATCTCCCTACTACCCTTCCTTTCCAAAATCTTAGAACGAGTCGTCTACAATCGATGCCTAGAATTCCTTAACTCCCATTCTCTCCTAGACCCCCTCCAATCTGGCTTCCGTCCCCTCCACTCTACCGAGACTGCTCTCTCTAAGGTCACCCATGACCTCCTTCTTGCCAAATCCAATGGCTCCTACTCCATTCTGATCCTCCTTGACCTCTCTGCTGCCTTTGACACTGTCGACCATCCCCTCCTCCTCCGTACCTTATCTCACCTTGGCTTCACGGACTCTGTCCTCTCCTGGTTCTCCTCTTACCTCTCTGGCCGATCATTCTCGGTCTCCTACGCTGGAGCCTCCTCCCCCTCCCATCCTTTAACTGTTGGAGTTCCTCAAGGGTCAGTTCTTGGCCCTCTTCTGTTCTCCATTTACACTCACTCCCTCGGTGAACTCATTCGCTCTCACGGCTTTGACTACCATCTCTACGCAGATGACACGCAGATCTACATCTCCGCCCCTGTCCTCTCCCCCTCCCTTCAGGCTCGCATCTCCTCCTGCCTCCGGGACGTCTCCACCTGGATGTCGGCCCGCCACCTAAAACTCAACATGAGCAAGACTGAGCTCCTCATCTTCCCTCCCAAGCCCGGTCCGCTCCCAGACTTCTCCATCACCGTGGATGGCACGACCATCCTTCCCGTCCCGCAGGCCCGCAATCTCGGTGTCATCCTTGACTCGTCCCTCTCGTTCACCCCACACATCCTATCCGTTACCAAGACCTGCCGGTTTCACCTCTACAATATCGCCAAGATCCGCCCTTTCCTCTCCACCCAAACGGCTACCTTACTATCACGGGCTCTCGTTATATCCCGGCTAGACTACTGTGTCAGCCTTCTCTCTGACCTCCCTTCCTCCTCTCTCGCCCCGCTCCGGTCTATTCTTCACTCCGCTGCCCGGCTCATCTTCCTGCAGAAACGATCTGGGCATGTCACTCCCCTTCTTAAACAACTCCAGTGGTTGCCTATCGACCTCCGCTCCAAACAAAAACTCCTCACTCTAGGCTTCAAGGCTCTCCATCACCTTGCCCCTTCCTACCTCTCCTCCCTTCTCTCTTTCTACCGCCCACCCCGCACGCTCCGCTCCTCTGCCGCCCACCTCCTCGCCGTCCCTCGGTCTCGCCTATCCCGCCGTCGACCCCTGGGTCACGTCCTCCCGCGGTCCTGGAACGCCCTCCCTCCTCACCTCCGCCAAACTGATTCTCTTTCCCTCTTCAAAACCTTACTTAAAAATCACCTCCTCCAAGAGGCCTTCCCAGACTGAGCTCCTCTTCCCCCTCTACTCCCTCTGCCATCCCCCCTTTACCTCTCCGCAGCTAAAGCCTCATTTTCCCCTTTTCCCTCTGCTCCTCCACCTCTCCCTTCCCATCCCCACAGCACTGTACCCGTCCGCTCAACTGTATATATTTTCGTTACCCTATTTATTTTGCTAATGAATTGTACATCGCCTTGATTCTATTTAGTTGCCATTGTTTTTACGAGATGTTCTTCCCCTTGACGCTGTTTAGTGCCATTGTTCTTGTCTGTCCGTCTCCCCCGATTAGACTGTAAGCCCGTCAAACGGCAGGGACTGTCTCTATCTGTTGCCGACTTGTTCATCCCAAGCGCTTAGTACAGTGCTCTGCACATAGTAAGCGCTCAATAAATACTATTGAATGAATGAATGAATGAATGAAATCTAAATCTTCCCTCAGTTCCTTGCCTCTGCTTTGAAAGGACAAGAGGCTGTCGCCCAGTGAAATAAAGGTTTCCCCAAAAGTCCCAAATTGGGAGGTTGACTAATCTACTTGTATATAGCCAGTGAAAAAAATGGGCATTCACAGAAAACCCCATTTTCTATGCATGATGCTTGTTGGAATGTTTCCAGTTCATATGGCAAAATGAAATTGAAGACAATTCAGTCAATCCACACCAGTTAGGTTCCCAGGAGAATTTTTCTCTTCTTCAAACATGTTGACTTCCTTCTTGCATGAAGTCTTTCAAACCAAATGTAAAAGAAGTTTGAGTTACCTAGATTTTGAAAGGAGGGCTTTGTGAGTCAAATGTGTGAACCATATGCATATCGGGAGCAGAAAAAGAAGTTTTTCAGATGGGAGAGAGAGTGGTTAGGGATGTAAATCTAAAGCATGCCTTTGGAGAAAACTGGGTTTGGCGCCAAAGACACAACCCAGGCAAGTGAAAAATTTAGGGCACATTTGGTGTCTGGTTTTTAGAATCTCAGAGTTAAAGATGCCTTAATTTTCCTTGCCACAGAGATTAGCGGAATTCTATTACTTGCTGTTGATTGACTTTTTTACTGCAGATCTGTTGGTTTGCTAGATTGAAGCTACTTGAGAACAGGGATCGTGTCTCCTTACATTACTGCCCTGTGATGAGTAAATAGCATTTATCAAGTGCTTACTCTGTGCAGAGTAGTCTACTAAGTACCTGGGAGAGGAGTCTGTATACAGTAGGTACTTAGTAAGTTCAATTGATTGATTCTTGACTACTGAAGATGGCTACTAGCAAATGACAAGGTTTGCTATCCCTAGATTCTTTTGAAATAGCTCTTTAATCAATCATATTTATTGAGCTCTGATTGTATTCAGGGCACTGTGCTAAACACTTGAGAGAGTACAATATAACAGAGCTGGTCGACTCATTCCCTGTTCCTCTTGTTCCCGACATCCCACACACTTCACTTCTCTAACACCAACCTACTCACTGAACCTCAATCTCATCTATTTTTACTGCTAACTCCTTGCCCACGTCCTGCCTCAGGCCTGGAACTCCCCTCCCCCTTCATGTACAACAGACCACCACTCTTCCTCTACTTTAATGCCTTACTAAAATTGCATCTCTCCCAAGAGGCCTTCCCTGACTAAGCCCATATTTTCCCTACTACTCCCTCTCCCTTCTTCATTGTCTATGCACTTGGATCTTTAAGCACTTGATAGTCACCTCAGCCTCAACCCCACAGCACTTATGTACAAATTCATAATTGATTTTCACCTGTCTCCCCCTCTAGGCTATAAGCTCTCTGTGGACAGAAAAGGGGTCTAACTCTGCTGTATCATGATCTCCCTACTGCTTAGTTCAGTGCTCTGCATGTGGTAAGCACTCAGTAAATAACACTGACTGACTGATTTCAGCCCTCCGAAGCCTGGAACATGTTTTTCTCTTTGATGTGCCCTTCAGCATCAAAGAGCCCTCGATCTATTAACTCCCTGACCTTCAGCAAATTCCTTTCACGTCCCGGTGCTCCCTAAGGGTTGTTACATGGGGAAAAAATGAGATGAGAATCAAGAGAGAAATAGAAGCAGAAGTGAGAGCACCGTACAAATGACTGTAATTGATTGTGGCCAGCTTCTGGCCAGAACACCATTGGCTTTCACCCGATCTCTGGCCCAAATAACTCTCCAGCCTCCCTTGTCTCTCTAACTCACTGCCTTGGCTCGGCACAAAGTCACTTTGGTCCTGGCAAGGAACCAGCTGAGAGAGGTGTGAAGGTCTGGGTACATGGAAAGGAATAATTACCATAAGGATGCTCAGGGAATAATTAGAGTGTGTGAGTTTCTAATGACATTTTTATCTTCAAACTTTTTAAAAGAAGGACATGTGTTTTGCAAATGTTTCACAATCAGCTTACTTTTGGCTAGGCCATCTGTCCCTACCAAATATATAGGAGCCTCTCGGCTGCCCCAGTCTGTTAAGAATCTTCTTCTGGGCAAGAGTAAATGGAAAAGTTATGGACTCTAGCACTACGCGTGGCTTTTGTGAGTTATTGCTGCTGGGGACGAGGTAGCAGGAAAGGGTTGGGGAATGGGGTGGAGGGTGGGAGGGGGAGAAAAAGTGTTAAATCATGTGGTCTGCAGATTTATGGCTTTCAGCTGTGAGACCAATCCTTGGGCCTGTTCAAAGCTTACAGCTTTTCTAATTGTCAACAGGCACAGAATCTTCTGCAGAATCCTTATCTGTAGCTCTTTGTAGTACTGCACTCAATTTTAAATCTCTCTCTCACACACACATACACACACGGCATTTTGGCTGGTCATTTTGGATCTGCCGAAGAGCCAGAAGTGAGTGAAGCAGCACGTGGATTGCATTATTCTCTTGCCCCAGTAAACAGCAATCACTTTTCAGGCCAGAGTGGAAAAGATTACTATGGGACCCTGTTCTAATTAGACCCATACTGCTGTGCATCTTAAAACATCTGCCACAGCTCAGGAGAAGCCAGTGGTAATTTTCAATCCTGCTCCTCCTGCGCCTCAGCCCGGCTAACAAAAACACTTTGGAACCAGGTCCAAATGAGCATGGAATCTTAAAGGAAAAATGTCATGACCTACCACAGCATGGTCAATGTCATCCAACAAATGCCAACATTTTTAAAAAGCTCACAGCATCGTTACTATGACACACCTATTACATGGTCAGGTGAAAGTCCAGAGAAAGTACTGTTCTTAATTTGCATAGCCCCTACTGGCCCTTCTCTAGTTAGTTCAGACTAATTTCTTAACAATGACACCAAAATCACTAAATCCACCTGCCCAACCCCCCGAAAGATCATTTCCATCATTCTTCATGAGAGAGTGCCTAGAATGGGGCAAAAACACCGGCAGCCCAATTCTCTTGCGATTGCCTGGTCACAATTGTTCAGCCCAATGAGTCGTGATAAGTATTCAAGCAATCAATCACATTTCTCGAGTGCTTACTGTGTGCAAAGCACTGTACTAAGCATTTGGGAGAGCACAGTAGCATTGAGTTGGTAGACACGTTCCCTGTCCACAATGAGCTTACAATCCAGAGCAGGAGATGCTCTTGAGCGGGCCTGTGAGTCACAAGACAGAGTCTTCAAACTGGGCTGGCTCAGATTAGCCAAATTGACCACACAGTTCAGCCTTCGACTCTCCTTTCCTTTCTCTCTTTTCTTCCCCTTAAAAAATATCCTCAGCTATGGAGAAGGTCAGTTTCCAATGTGCATCAAGCTTGGTATTTGAAAAATTCTTATTTCTGCTCTAAGTATTTATGGATTTCAAAATGAAGAGCCAAATTAGAGCACAACCCACCCGGCTGTGGGGAAAGGGCACAGTTGCACAAATCCTCAATCTCTCCAGGCCTTGATACAAATGAAAGCCAATGTCTTGTTCCTTCAAAGATTCTTAAATCAGTGGTTGTTTGGCTTCTCATGGGTCCCCAAGAGAGGGAAGGGAGGGCGAAGCCACTATTTCTGTATCATTGTTAGAAAAGAAAAAGAGTTAAATGTAACAGGTACTGGTCATTCCAAAAATAGTTTTAATGATTTTTATTATGCTTGACTACACACTCCCCCTTTAGACTGTAAGTTCTGTTGTATTGTACTCTCCTAAGAGCTTAGTACAGTGTTCTGCACACGGTAAGCACTCAATAAATGTCTTTGCTTGATTGATTAATAAATGCCATTATGATTATCACTTAATGTTCTTATCTGAAACTCCCCCCCACCCCCCGCCCCTGCCCCAGAGCTAAGTAAGGGAAACCAAGTTCTCTCCTCCTGTTGTTTAGTCCAGTTTCAAGCAGGAGCACACTAGAATTTTTGGTTTTGTTTTTAAATGGTATTTGTTGAGCACCTATGATGTGCCAGGCACTGTACTAAGCACTGGGGTAGATACAAGCCAATCAGACTGGACACAGTCTCTGTCCCATTGCTCTTCTCCCCACCCTGCCCCACAGCACTTATGTATATATCTGTCATTTTATTTATTTATATTGATGCTTGTTTACTTGTATTGATGCCTTGATGGCTGTTTACTTGTACTGATGTCTGTCTCCCTGCCTCTAGACTGTGAGCTCGTTGTGGGCAGGGCTTGTCTCTCTTTATTGCTGTGTTGTACTTGCCCAAGCACTTAGTACAGTGCTCTGCACACAGTAAGCACTCACTAAATATGATGGAATGAGTGACTAAATGGAGGGGGGGTCTCTCCCCCCACCCCAAGACTGTAAATCCGTTGTGGGCAGGGATTGTCTCTCTTTATTGCTGTACTGTATTGTCCCAAGTGCTTAGTACAGTGCTCTGCATACAGTAAGAGCTCAAGAAATACGATTGAAATGAATATGGGGCTCACGGTCTTAATCCCCATTTTCCAGATGAGATAACTGAGGCACAGAGAAGTTAAGTGACTTGCCCAAGTTCACACAGCAGACGAGCAGTGGAGCTGCTAGTGTCACGAGAATGACTGCCCATTCAGCTTTTTCCTGGCATGAATCCCCCCCTCCCTTGCTTAAATCCCCTGATGCTATCCCCCCCATACATCGACACCACTCCCACGCAAGGGGAAGATCCAGGCTCGAGATTTGGAACTTAAAATCATTCTGCAGATTCCTGCCTTGCTGTATCTCTAACCTTGATCTCTGCCCGACCAGAAAGGAGCATACAGTTTGAGGTGTCTTGAAAATCAAGAGGGATTCACTGTCTCAACCGGAGAATTGGGGAATTTGGGGGGCACTGCTTTTGAGGGCTGGGCTAAGGCCTCTACCATAACTGCTCTTTCGGTAATAACTCACTTGGCACATTAAGATTAGGTTTCAATAAGAATTCTGCAGCCTGAGACTGAAAAACATTGGGATAAAGGTCTTCTCTGCTAATCTGTCCAGGCTGCAGGATATTACACACACACACACACACACACACACGCTTTTGGTGTATGACAACAGGCCAGTGACTTGTTTGCTCAGGTGTGCAGCATCTCTTCAGCCTGTATCTCTTTCACTTTTGCAATGGGCTTTGTACAACTCAAAACAGTCAGGATATTAGAAGGAAGGGGCCAGTTGGAGGGAGGTGGAGGCATGAGCTATTTTCAGGTAATTAACAAGACTCAAATCAAAGGTTACAGACTGACATTCAGAAGATAATGAGTTTCCAAGTAATACAGGAACAATTTCCTCATACGTGCAGAGTAGCGGAAAAGAAAAGTACCTATAGCACATTCTCCATTGTTTCAAAAAGCAGCAAACTCTGGAGAGGACAACCCTGGATTTTCAGGTTCAGAAGGGAATGCCACAAACTCTTTGGAACCAATAGACTTCTTCCATAGCAGTCAGTCAATCAATCAATGATATTTATTGAGAACCAACCAAATGCAGTGCTTGGAAGAATACAAAAGAAACAAAGAACGAGTTCCCTGTCCTCAAGGAGCTTACAATTTAAGGGGAGATGACTAGATAAAAAATATTTACAAAGACTCAGAACAGGAGGGAAAACAAGGATATAACAGATAGCATTAGGAATATGTCAATATGCAATAGTGAATAAAGATTGAAATATTTTCTATATAGATAGTTATAAAGATACATACAGTGTGGCCTAGTGGAAAGAGCATGACGCTGGGAGTGAGGAGACCCAAATTCTTAATCCCCCTTTGCCACTGGCCTGCTGGGTAATTCTAGGCATGTCATTCTTGTCCTCTCTGGATCTCAATTCCTAATCTGGAAAATGTGAATATAACGGACTATGAGCCTCTTGAGGGAGAGAGACAGTGCCTGATCTCCTAACCTTAGTGCTTAGTACATAGTGCTTAACAAATTCTGTAATTATTACAAAATTATTACTACTGAGGAAGAGCATCAAATACTTAAGCTCTAAGAGTGACTGTTGGGTGGACCCGGCTTGATGTCTTTCTAATGAATTGTGGAAGGCTTCCTGGAGGACATCGAATTTTAGGAGGGCTTTGTAAATGCAGACAGATGTGAGCTGTGGTCTGACAGGATTAGGGATATGTGGCGGGAGAGAATACGAGCTCATTCATCAATAGAACCTCATTAAGATGATATTGCTTTAGTGAAATCCTTGCTGATTTGAAGTAAATCTACATCGCCTGCTAAAGAATAAGTTAATTTACCAGTGTTTTCATTGTGAAATTTGGTAATTATTTATAAGAAAGCCAGTGTTTTTGCCATGGGATATATCCTGAAAGGTTACAATAACTCCTCTGGTCCCTTGACTCAGGGTTGGCTGAGGCTGTAGACGTTGCTATACCTCTTGTGTGCTGATGGCAGGGGAGTGTGTGAATATCAGGGGAAGGAAGTCTCAGCAGCACTGGAGGACTCCATTCCTGCTAATCCTCCTCCTCTGCTTCCCTCCCTCCACGATGCCTTGGTTGAGGCTTGCCAGCATCTCCTCCCCACCACATCCACACCCTGCCTGGTAACCTGCCACTGAAGAAAATGTTGGAAATTAGGGGACCCGGGGCGGGGGGACAGGTGTGTGTGTGTGTGCGTGCACGCACACACGCACGTATACATGTGTGTTTGGATTGCAAAATATTAAATGATTAACTATATGTTACATTAATTATTACTACATGATCATCTAGTATGGAATGCATCACAATACAATGGCAACTTAATGGCCTGAAATGGTCCATGTACCTCCCCCACATTTGGTCATAAAAATAACTTTCATAATCAATAGGCCAAATAAACACAACAAAGCCAGAAAAGCAAATAAAACACAAGACATTTGCTACTTCCTGTCAACTGGCAAACTTGAAGCACTTTTCATCCCCAAACCCAGCACTACCAAATCGAACAGCCTTTATACGGAGGTTTACGTAATTGATTTTCGATGAACTGGAGAGTGTTAGCAAGGAAATCCTTCCAGCTTGTCTCCTCTCACTTTTGTGGATTGCGCTAAGGGGAGACACAAGGGTTTCATGCCCAGAACTCCATATCACAACCCAGACTCGAGGCAGCACAACTCAGTGACTGAGCACTGAGCGTCGAGTTGAAAATTCTATGTGTTCTAGTTCTGTGTCCCTTAGGCTAAAGGAGTTACAATTTTTTACCCTGGAGAAGATGGAGAGGGAACGTAATGAGTGTTTGCTGGAACAGAAAATGTTAGAACAGGGAAGATGTATGCCCAAAGAAAGAGCTTATTTTCTGTGAGGATGATGAGATAATGATCAAACTCTGAAACTGTCAAGAGAGGTGAAAGTACCTCTCCTGAAGATCTTTAAAAGTAGGCTGGACAATCTGCTAGCTTGGATGGTATAGAGGCAGAAGACTGGACCAACAATCTCTTCCAGCGCAGTGATTCCAGTTTGTTTTGTAGCACCCTGACACACCACTTAACCAAGGTTCATTCATTCAATCATATTTATTGAGTGCTTACTGTGGGCAGAACACTGTACTAAGCGCTTGGTAGAGTACAATACGGCAATAAACAGATGCATTCCCTACCCTCAACAAGCCTTTCCAGGTAAGCGGACTTTCCCACCTTATCCTATCAATAACATATTCCCCCTTTGAACAGGCGCAGAGAAATGGGCAGTAACTAAAAATGTAAGATTGGTAACTGGAGTAGAAGAAATGCCACTCTCCACGGTTAAAAATGGGGACAGAGAGTTTCAAAACGCAGCAACGAGATTAGTCATGGTGAGAAGGCTGAGAAAGCCTCTGAATGTGAAGAGAGTTGGGCTTGAGAGAGTCTAGTGATGACAGGTTCCTGAACTTATCCCTTTCTACTGTAGGTCAAATAAGAGAAGTGTGTCTAGTGGAGGAACATGGGCCTGGGAGTCAGAAGACCTGAGTTCTAATCCCTTTCTGCCATTTGTCTGCTGTGTGTCCTTGGACAAATCACTTAACTTCTCTGTGCCTCAGTTATCTCATCCGTAAATGGGGATTAAGTCTGTGAGCCCTATGTAGGAAAGGCACTGTGTCTGACCTGATGATCTTGTATCTATCCCAGTGCTTAGTACAGTGCCTGGCACATAGTGCTTATTATAAATTATTTATTTATATTAATGTCCATCCCCCCCTCTAGACTGTAAGGTGATTGTGGGCAGGGAACGTGTCGACCAACTGTGTCGTATTGTAGTCTCTCAAGAGTTTAGTTTAGTGTTCTGCACAATATAAGTGCTCAATAAATACCACTGATTGATTGACTAACAAATACCATAAAAAAAAGAGAAAAAATGGGATTAAAGCTAGCACAGCATGGGAGACTTTAGTTAGACATAAGGAAGAGTTTCCTAACAGGAAGAATTGGTAAACATCAGAATGGATTACGAAATGATTAACTATATATTACATTAACTGTTACATCAACTACTACACGATCAGCTAGTACGGAATGCGTCATAATACGATGACGACCTGTGGGACTCTTGGGAACTGCTTCTCTCTCGTTTGTCTGGCATGTGGATGAGAAACCAGGAGAGACTATATAGTCACCGTGAGTGGACTGGGTGGCTTATTTCAGTAATATTATTCTTACTAGTCACGGATTTCCCTCTTGGTAGGAAAAGGAACAAGGACTCAAGGAGAGGCCTTTTGGATACTTGAAGCCATTGCAGGAAAGCAATCATGGCAATGTGTCTGCCATTCCCTAAGTACATGGGTAAAGTAAATCTAAATTGGCCTGGGAATCTTTCAGTGGGTCCACAAGAGAAGGGAAGGAATTCACGGTTTTTTCCCACTCGTAGCAAAGAGTGACTTTCAGAGGACTGGAGACATAACATCTTTGAAAACCTTTTTCGATTCAGAATGTTTGACGTGGACCTTTTTCCCCACGTGGCTAAAGCCAGCTGATTGGGAAACCCCATATCTTGATTTATCGATTGAAAGCTGTATAGGCAAATGACCATGTCTCAAATTGGCTAAAAATGCCCATTATTAATCTATTTACCCCCTTAATAAAGAAAAGAGTTTAGCCCTACAACTTACTGCCGATTGATTGCTCATTTCTGAATCATTCCTAGACAAATGAAAACGGCCTTTCCTCGTTGCCCTAAATGAGCCATATGGCCTGCCAAAATAGATACACTTAACAGAAGAGATACTCTTGCACCCATCGAAGATATTTTAGTTTCTCTAGCTACAGTCCTATTGGATTTGGTGTCTGAATTTTGCTCTGGGTGTTGTTCTTCTGGTGCATGCTGCTTGGTGTATTTAAACATTTTATATCAATGCTATGCTTGCCTGGCCGCCCTGAGTACCCCAAAACAATAAAATTTTGCTAACAGAGCTACCGCTAATCAATAACATTTAGTCACCTCTGGCAAAAACCTATCATGACCAGAATCTGGGAGAGGGCAGGGTATTCAGGCTAGAGTAACCTGTTCCTTTGTCAGGAGAACTGCCTCTAAATGCCATTGCCACATGTGTTTGTAGTCGCAACATCGCGTTCCTTGTGGAGTAGGAGGAATCTGCTGTTGATTAAGCATTCTCACGTTACTTGGGGGTGGGATCGGCCAGGGCTGGGGAGGAGAACTGTACCTTTTCCCTTTGCTGGCTGTTTCAAGAGTAACAGGGGTTTCTGAAGCACCTCTTCCTGTGTGAACTTCATCTAAAGTTGGTATGCTGGAAGAGCTGAAGAGAAAAGCTGACTCTCAAACACTGATCTGCCATGAAGGCCCCCTCCGGGGATTGCTTCGGTGGACTGCTGGTCTTTCCCTTGCAGTATTTGCCGTAACTAAATCTGGTGGCTCATTGATAAGTGGAAGTGCCAGTGGATGCCAGCAGACCACAGGATGTCTCTCTTTTTTTACTTTTACAGTATTTGTTAAGTGCTTACTATGTGCCCATCACTGTTCTAAGCAGTGGGGTAGATACAAGGTAATCATTCATTCATTCCTTCTTTCATTCATTCATTCATTCATTCATTCATTCGTATTTATTGAGCACTTACTGTGTGCAGAACACTGTACTGAGCACTTGGAAAGTACAATTCAGCAATAAAGAGAGACAATCGCTGCCCATCCCAGGATTACAATCTAGAAGGGGGAGATGGACAGCAATACAAGTAAACAGGCATCAATATAAATAGAATTATAGATATATACATAAGTGATGTGAAGCGGGGACAGGGGTGTCAGGTTGGACACAGTCCATGTCCCACATGGGACTCAGAGTCTTAATCCCCATTTTTTCCAGATGAGGTAACTAAGGCACAGAGAATTTAAGTAATTTGCTCAAGGTCACACAGCAGACAAGCGGCAGAGCAGGGACTAGAACCCATGTCCTTCTGATTCCTGGGCCCATGCACTATCCACCAGGCCATGTTCCTTCCTGCTCTTTTTCACAGGTCTCACTGGTTCTGGACCCAATATATGTAAGGATTCCCTAGGGTGCATGCTTCAAGTTTAGGTGACTCTTTGGCCTGAGGATGCCATGCGAGTGGGATGGTTCTATTCTGACCAAGAGATTGTGCTATCGGGACCCTAAAGGAGAGGGGAAAACAATCCTCCCCAGGGGTTCAGCAGATCTCCAGGGCAGGCCTAGGCTTGAAGCAGTCCCTTCCCCCAACCTCTAGACAGGAAGAGGCCTGTACCCTCCCCAGCCAGCTCTAACCCACACCTCAAGGCTGGACAGTGGCACGCCTCAGCTGATGATCATCCCACCCTCACCTACTGTTCTCGGGCACATGCCAATTGACAGGACACTGGAACCCCTGGAAATCTGTTTCCAAATATCCCTCCCTGATCTGCGCAGCCTTCTATCACCAACTCCTTAATGCTTCATGATCTCAACATCAACTGCAGGTTTCCTAGCATCACTTCACTCCCTGCCAGAACCACCACCACCACCTTCTTTCCCATTCTCCAGTTGTCTTCCTTGATGGCTGACTGCAGTAGTGTAGCCTAGTGGAAAGAGCATGGGCCTGGGAGCCAGGAGACCTGGGTTCTAATCTTGGCTCTGCCACTGGACTGATGGATAAGTTTGCACAAGTGACTTCATTTCTCTATACCTCAGTTTCCTCATCTGCCAAATGGGAATTTAATACCTGCTCTCTCCCCTTAAGACTGTGAGACCCGGGTAGGAGAGGGACTGTGTCCAAGCTGATCATGTTGTATCTCAGTACAGTGCTTGGCACATAGTAAGCACTTCACAGATATCACGATTATTATTATTGTTATGATTATTATTATAGGAACGGCCAGCAAAGCCTCCCCGATGATTTGCATTTTGATGGGGCAGCAGAGCGAAAAAGTGCCCAGCAACAATCGGACTCTACAGTGCCTGGGACATAGTAAGCGCTTAACAAATAACATAATTATTAGAGGGATCACGATGGTTTCCAGGATCCAAGCAACAGAAATGCTGACTGCTGGATGGGGCTGAATGGGTGGCTTGGCCCTTGTATTTGCCTGATGAATGATGTGGAGCAAATGATACGGCATGTTCCAGATTGGTAAAGATGGTGAAACTGACTGTGTGGGGAATTTCAGAGGTATATTAAGACTCGTACAGTGTCGTGAGGAAAAGGGCAAGCTTTGCCTCCCCCGCTGGCCTCACTTCTATTTGAGCCATTTCAAGATTATGACCTCTCTCAGCCATGCTAAAATGAAACCCAGCATGTCCTGTAAGCCATCTCACTCATTTATCTCCTCAACCTTTAGAGAATCAAATTCAAATCAGCTGTCTTCACCACAGTGAGCAGATGTACTAGTGTCATCTGTAGTTCATATAACAAATGGTGACACAAGATCCATACTGGTATCAACAGTAGTGATTGAGCACTTATTGAGTGCAGAACACTGCACTGTGTGTTTGAGGAACATGGAAATAAGTTAAAGAGGCAATCCCTACCCTTAAGGAGCTTAAAATCTAATGGGGGAGATAGCAGGCAGAAATGGACAAATATAGCAAAGAGGAGTGACTAGATATAAACAATAGACACCAGTGAATCAATAAACCCATTAATGCGTGAGTGCTTAAGTTAACCTTAGAATACTCTCTGGAGGAGATGAGGTGCTTTGAATAATAATAATGATAATAATAATAATTGTGGTATTTGTAAAGTGCTTACTATGTGCCTGCCACTATACCAAGTTCTGGGGTTGATACAAGAAAAATAGGTTGGACACAGTCCCTGTCCCACATCGGGTTCACAGTCTTAATCTCCATTTTGCAGAAGCGGTAACTGGGGCACAGAGAAGTGAAGTGACTTGCCCGGGATCACACAGCAGATGAAGGAAGGGAGTAATCAGTGGCTTGGGTTACTGGGGGGGCAAGGTATTCCAGACAGGGGGAAAGGCATGAGCAATGGGTGACGGGCAGGAGAATCGAGAGCAACAGATAGTTAAGAGGCTGCTTTGGAGGATCATGAACAAAATGGTCCTGGAATGCAGTCAGTCCACCAACCTCCAAGCAATTCTACTGTAATAATTGTTGTAACTGTGGTATTTGTTAAGTGCTTACTCTGGGTTTAGCACTATTCTAAACACTGGGGCAGATACAGGACAATCTGATTGGACACAGTCCCCGTCCCACACAGGGTTCACAGTCTAAGAAGGAGGGAGAACAGGTACTGAATCCCAATTTTACAGGTGAGGAGACTGAGGCATAGAGAATTGTGACTTGCCCAAGATTCCACGCCAGGCCAGTGGCAGAACTGGGATTAGAACTCAGGTCCTCTGACTCTCAGTCCTGTGCACTTCCATTGTGAGGAATATGGATCCCCCAACAAGTGTTATATGCTGAGCTGAATCAGGGAGAGAGGAAAGAGGGAGGACAAAAGAAGCCCTTTAAAGACACATTGTAGTAAAAATCACAGATAATAATAATACTAGTTGTGGTATTTGTTAAAATGATGTAGCACAGCAGTAGACAGAGGGGAGATAATCACAGAAGACATGCTAGGGCGGTGCACTACAATTCAAAATGGGCAACTCGCTGGAGAGGCGTCCAGGAGATTGTGACACCAAGAGGGAGGAATGAAAAAGGCCCCTTGGTGGGGAGCAGGCAGCATATAACAGGCCAAAGGGTAAGATAAGAGACACAAAGGAATAAAAAACAATGGTAGGCAAGGAAACCAAGAATATGGAATCAATCAATTAATCAATGGTACTTATTCAGCACTTACTATTTGCAGAACAATCAATCGGTCCTATTTATTGTGTGCTTACTGTGTGCAGGGCATTATACAAAGCGGCTGGGAGAACACAATACAACAGAATAAGTGGACACTCTCCCTGCCCATAATGAGCTTTCAGTCTACAGAGGGAGACAAATAAATAGATAGACCAGGAGTTAAAAGATGCCTGATGGGCAGGGATCTTGTTTATTCTCCTCTTGTAATTCCTCTCAGCGGCTAGTACAGAATATTGCACCATGTCAGTACCCAGTAATTAGGAGTGACAATGATGAAGAAAGACAAACATGACCAACCACCCTTCTATCTCCCTCTCCTATCTCCAGAAATGGTCTCTGCAATCCCAAAGATCATGTGGTTGGAAGGATAGAGCCGTTGAATTTCCCCCTTGGGGTGATCTCTTAGGTCTTCCTTTGATTTCCATGCTTGTAATCTAGTGGGGTCATGCTCGTCTCTATTCATACTGAAAGATTTGTGAAGCTTGCACCATGTTGCAATCCTGCCTGCACTACAGTTGTGTAACATTTGCAATCTCGGGATCTATTGCTCATTGATTCAGTGACAAGTTGTAAATCATTTCACTAGGACAAAAAAATGTGACATGTGGATGTGGCCTAATGCTGGCATCGGCAGTTCCCAGCGTGTGGACCAGAGGGTGGCATGCCTGGCCATTCTGCCTGACTCACCAACTTCTGGTCTGAGTTCTGGGGTTGCCACATTTTGCTCAGCTCTGGGACTCTCTTAGTAGCATCTGTACCATAACCTCCAGGCTCCCGCAGCCCTCTCTCCTGTCTGCTTCTTCTTCTGCTTGGATGGCAGAAGAACCAAGGGGAGCCTTGGATCCCAGGCTGAGGCACGGGACAGAGGAAAGCAGGAAAGAAGCCCTGCAGAACTTGAATGGTTTATCCTCTCCCTTCCCTTCCTGAACAAAGAAGCAGCATAGCATAATGGATGGAGCAGGGGACTGAGTCAAGAAGGCCATGGGTTGTAATCTCGGCTCAGCCACTCATCTGCTGTGTGACCTTGGGCAAGTCACTTCGCTTCTCTGTGCCTCAATGACCTCATCTGGAAAATGGCTATTGGGACTGCGAGCCCCACGTGGGACTGTGTCCAACTTGATTTGCTTGTACAGTGCCTGGCACATACTAAGTGCTTAACAAATACCATCATTATCATTATTAATCCCTTCCCCTCTTCCCTGCCTCCCCAGAAAAATTTCCTGATACCTGTCATAATACATTTTGCCACCATCTTTGTATCAAAAAATAGGCCTTAAAAAGCAAAATGGAAAGCTTTCTGAAAAGTGCCAAAAATATTTCGACCTGCATATTTAGTTCACCCATCCAAGTGAGAAAATGCATTGATTCTGGACACCCACACAGAGTGTCCAGAAGAGGACGCAGTTGTATAGTTGTACAGCCATTTTTTCCAGGATTGCTTTTAGATCACAGTTCACAATTTCTGAGTTGGCTAGCTCCTGCCTGGAAATATTTCTGGGCCATAACTTAAGTTTTTTTGGACCCAATAAGGAAATAGATTTAGTGACCCATTATGTCAGTTAACCAGTGAACCCTGTAATGCAGGATCCTCTGAAAAGGAGTAGGAAGATCGGTCACAGTCTACCGATTCAGGAAAACAACACTAGGAAAGTGCTGCATGCACAAAAAGGAATTCTTTCCTCCCATCCCCTGGCCTCCCCCACTCCTTCGAAAAGAAGATTTAAAGCCAAATACTTGTACATGAAAAATAGCCCAATTTCATCTGGATAAAAGTCATCCTTCAATCACACACAATTTCATATTTTATAAAAGCATTTCTGTGTCAGTCAGTCCATCATATTTATTGAGCGTTTACTGTGTGCAGAGCATTGTTCTAAGCTCTCAGGAGACTACAATTTGAAACTATAACTGACAGATCCATCGTCCAGTCGCAGAAGTTCACAGTGATGAAAAAGTGTTGTAGTAAATGAAATTTAACAAAAATCAGAAAGATGAAGCCAGCTATTTCAAAATTTTATGAAAAAAATCCATAAATAAGTAGTATCTATTGAGTCCTTACTGTGTGCAGAGCACTATACTAAGTACTTGGGAGAGGACAGATAGAATTGGAAGACATGACCCAGCCTTAAATTCGTTTACAATCTAGCTAGGAAGACAGATATTAAAAGGAATGACGGCTATGAAGAAGATGGAAAAGGGGTTATAGAAGGCCTTGAGCTGGTGCTTAAATACTAGGGTATGGAAGCAGTGTTCTCAAGTGACTTGGAAGGTTCATTCATTCAATAGTATTTATTGAGCGCTTACTATGTGCAGAGCACTGTACTAAGCACTTGGAATGAACAAGTCGGCAACAGATAGAGACAGTCCCTGCCGTTTGACGGGCTTACAGTCTAATGAGTGTTCTGAGTGTTCTGAAGTGGAAGGTTCTGAGTACACGGGCGCACAGATGGTACAGGAGTGCTGAGGTAGCAATTGTGAGTTCCCATAATCTGGGGAACAGATTTTTTTTTTCTTAAATGACCATTCTATATTTGTTTTCCTTAACCATGGTCATTTATGTCCATGTCCTGAATGTTCTGAAGAACTGGTCAATTAAGACCTTTAGTAAACCACTCAAAAAATTCAAACTCACCATACATAGATCCTTACCCATGATTCTAATGGATTTATTTGAAGCGCCCGACAGATACTATGAGGATCATGCTAGGTGAAAAATAACCTTAAAAGTGAACTGTTTGCAGTTTGGGGTGATTTGGGGTGATTTTTCATCTGAGATATGAATACATATTGAAATTGCTCAAAACGTTCTATAATGTGCAGCCCAAGGGTCAATTTAAAGCACAGTGAAGGCTAGCTTTTCCTATAAAAAAGGGAGAGCGAGGTTTACACTGTGAAAGGCAAATAGGGAATCAGGCGTAGAAATAAAGCCAGCTAACTGCCATTTCACCTTCTATAGCATTTCCCACCAATGACAACCAGTTCCAATTGGCTTCATCACTTTGTTAAGTTTCCATCTGACAACGGAGAATTTAAAAAACTCCAATACTCCCCATTGAAACTGTATGTAATGGAAACAATTCGCTTGTATCAGAAATGTTCAAGTGACTTTCATCTGCTTGAATTGGATTGTGTTCAGGGCTCCCATAAACAATGCTTGATCCCTACCTCATGACTATACAAACCAGATTTTCATTCCATAAGGCTGTGCACACAGTAAACCAGAACTGTAGGGATCCATCCTGGCTGATCCGACCACACAGGCTTCTCTTCCAAAGGCAGAAAGCCAAAAATGTTTAAGAAGTAGGGTGGGGGGGGTCCTGAAAAGATGAATGATCGTGAACAAGTTTTCAGTTGTCCCTTTCCAAAATGCTTCTCTTTTATACAATGAAAATCCAGTCCAGACTTGGTTGGCTGAGCTAGTCGTGACCACAAGTTTATTTCACTGAAGAATTTTGTCTTCTTGCAGTTCTATCCTGACAAAGTGGGTGGGTTTTTTTCTTTTCATCAAAAAGCCCAACACCTATTTCAATAAAGACTAGGATTAGAGCCATATATTAAAAAATGAATCATCACAGAAAAAATAGTTCTCTCTGTTGATGAACCTATTTAGTGTTAATGGCCCCTACTCGTTTTGTGTAAGGATTTGTAAGTAATCCACAAAGGCCAAGACAGAATACCTTCTACAGCCAGTCTAGCTAAGCAGGGCTTCAGTTTAATGGACAGAATAAATGCGGAGGGATAAGGGGAAAGTGTGTTAAAGTTTCTCTACAATAAAGTCTTTCTTTGACCTGGTGGCTGAATAATAGTCTGTACTAATGCAATTATTTGGTTTCTTCCAGCCCCTTAAAGGAAGATTCTGGGTTCTAATTGTGGCTCTGCCACTTGTCTGCTGTGTAACTCTGGGCAAGTCACTTAATTTCTCTGTGCCTCAGGTACATCATCTGTAAAATGGTGATTAAGACTGTGAGTCTCACGTGAGACAGAGACTGTGTTCAATCAACATAATAATGTTGGTATTTGTTAAGCACTTACTATGTGCAGAGCATTGTTCTAAGCACTGGGGTAGACACAGGGGAATCAGGTTGTCCCACGTGGGGCTCACAGTCAATCCACATTTTACAGATGAGGTAACTGAGGCACAGAGAAGTTAAGTGACTTGCCCACAGTCACACAGCTGACAAGATTAGCTTGGGTCTACCCCAGCGCTTAATACAGGGCCTGGCACATAGTAAGCACTTAAATGTCATTAAAAAATGTTATTTTGCATAACCTACATCATGTATTGTCCCCTAGAACAGAGACCACAATGAACAGCAGCTGGCTGTCCAAAATCCCAGAAAATGACAAGGTGAGATATAAAGAGGGACATTTTCAGACATTCTGTAGATAATTGAGAGGAAAAGATAAGGGATTTTAGTTATAATAATAACTTTTCTCTGCTCCCTTCTATTCCACCCAATTTGACCAGCATCAAATATGAAATCCTGGGTCAGACCAACTCTCTACTGAAGCCAATAATCTGTCTTCGACACAGGCATCAGTGGAGTCCATCTCATAGTTAAGAATTTTTTTTCTAACCTCCCTAACCTTCCCTTCTAATAACCCATCATCGTGGACCATCGTTTTTCATTAGTGTCATAGTAATAGTAGAAATGCTTGTTGAGCTCCCACTTAGTATAGTGTACTGTACTAGATGCTTGAAAGTGCAGAATGACAAAGGGACATTCTCCCTACCCACTAGGAGCTGTACTCTAATGGGGGGAGACAATCATAAAAGTATTTACAACTCTGTCAATATAAATAAATTGAACGGACATATATTCATGAGTGCTAAGGAAGGTGTAAATGAGCTCACAAGTGTTAGAGATGGATGAAGAGATGGTATGGCTCAGGATGCTGGGAAATTAATCTGGGAAAGCTTGTTGGAGGAGGTGGGATTTTAGGAGTGTTTTGACTATGGTAGTAGCTGTGGTCTGTGGGAGAGAGTTCCATGATGGGGAACAAAATGAGTGAGGGGACAGAAGTGGTAAAGTTCAGAGCAAGGTACAGATAGAAGATTGGCTTGCCGATGTGGGCAGGGATCGTCTCTCTTTATTGCTGAACTGTACTTTCCAAGCTCTTAGTACACTGCTCTGCACAAGTAAGCGCTCAATAAATATGATTGAATGAATGAAGAGTGGAGACACGGGTGATTGAACAGCCAGATGGTGCAGAGCATCAAAGCCAACCGTGAGGATTTTTTGTTTGCTGAAAAGAGACATGGGGATCCAGTGGAGCATGTTGAGGAGAGGAGAAATGTGGGTCAAGTGATACTTCAGGAAGATGATCTGGGCAGCAGTGGGGATTGGAGGGGGGAAAGAATGGAGGCTGGGAAAACAGTGAGGCTAGTGATCAATCAATCCATTGATGGAATTTATTAAGCACATACTGTGTGCAGAGCCCTGTATTAAGGGCTTGGGAGAGTGCAATAGAATTGCTAGACGTGATCCCTGCCCTCAAGGGACTTACTGTCTAGAGTCTAGTCCGCAATGTTGAAAGCAGTACAGAGATCGAGGAGGATCGGGCTCAGAGTATAGACTTGCCTATAATGCTAAGATGTTATAATGGCCTATGCAAGGTCATTGGTGACCTGGAGTCAGCAGGCTGAGTGGAGTAAAGGAGTGGAAAGATAGATTGCAGAGGACCAAGGAGAGAGTTGGTGGAGAGGAAATGAGGGCAGTGGGTGTATATGACCCGTTCTAGGAGTTTGGATAGGAATGGGAGCAAGGAAATGGACAGATAGTTGAAGGGGACCCTGCGGCCAAGAGAGGCTTTCTTGAACCAATTGATATTTTCTTCCTTCTTAACTTCTCTGGTAAATTCTACAGGATAACTACTTGCTGGGTGGGGTTTCCTTTTGTTTGTCTTGAATTGACAATCTTCAAGCTCAAACATTATTCTCACTCAACCAACACCTTCAAAAGCAGAAATGATGAGAAATCTTTAGAAGGCTTAGTAGTCAAGAAAGAGAACCACTCATTTTAATGATTATGCCCTAAAATTATCATTAGGCAAAGAGGCAGTGTGTTCCATCACTAGCCTACTATGAAATAGGGAAATAACTGCTGCCTCTCCCTACCTTACGGGGATGTTGTGAGGACAAAAACAAGATAACCAATGTGAAAATTTCTGGGGAAAATCAAAGCACTCTGCAAATATAAGATATTATTATTTTATGCAGCAGGGTTAAGCAAGGAAGTGAACGTTTGGAGAAGTTATAGTCCTAGCAAAATTACTTTACAGAAATATCAGCCATTTGGAGAAAATGTCGCCAAAGTCGGACATTGTTGGAATTCTAAAAACTGTATCTTCATATCTGGTTTAACGAAACAGCTGCTTCTCTATTTTTATTCAAGTAAAACTTTATGTGCTGCATCTTGCTTTATCAATACACATAGCATTTGCTCTGGCAGAGCAAGCAAACAAAAGTCTTGAGGAAAACTTCCAGCTTTCCCCCGCTTTATCTAGTAATCATTCATCTAGTGGATTTAGTTAGGCTTTACTTTCAAATGTTAAATCAAGATGGATTAACATCTTACTTTGACCTTTCCTCCACTCTCCTCAAATGGCTTCTCCCCCAGCCCCAAAGCAGACACTATTTTAAGGAAGTTGGTATGTGGAATTTTCACCTTTTGTTTTTTAGTGGTGAAATGAAAAGAAACAAGTGAAAATGCCACCTGCCTCTTGACTTTACAAATGTGTCTGAGGGTATGAAGGAGAATGGTGGGATCCTGGAAATGGCCTCAGAGACAGATTGAACATCAAGAGAGGTGACAGAAAGATAGATACCTTGGATAGGACTGTATATTTGATAACTGGTAAAAAAGAATTGGCAATTTCATTGGGCTACGACTGTCCTAAACCTTATATGCAGAATAATTACATGTTGGTCGGCATGGGAACTTATCATTTGGAGCTTTGTAAATTGCTAGTTCCCCTCGCGTTTAGGAAAGTGACTCTGAAAAGTGGTGCCAGGAGTTATCCCACCTATTCCCGAGCAGAGAAAAGAAGCTCTGGAGACAGGGCCGGGTCCAGAGCAAGGCCACCTTCAGACATTTGGCCACCCTGATGTGGGGGAAAATGGGCTTACATATTTGTTAAGCACTTACTATGTGTCAAACACTGCTCTAAGCCCTGGGGTAGATATAAGTGAATTAGGTTGGACACCATCCCTGTCCTGCATGGGGTTCACGGTCTAAATAGGAGAGAGAACAGCAGAACTGAGGACCAGAGAAGTGAAGAGACTTGTCCAAGGTCACACAGCAAGCATTTGGCAGAGCTGGGATTAGAACCCAGATCCTTTGACTCCCAAGCTCATGCTCTTTCCTTGGGCCATGCTGCTTCTCATGATGTCAGTACTTTACCTTGTCTGTGTTATATCGGGCAAGCAGCATAACATGATGGGGACAAGCCAGCTGAAAACTGAACTGTTGGAATGGGCCCCTTAGGCAATGGGGAAAAGAGTTAGAGAAGAGAAGAGAGGGAAACAGGGAAGAGGGGGCCAGAGGGAGAAGTGGGGAAAAAAGAGTGTAAAAAAGAGAGGGTACTCTTTATGTTTATGGTAAGTACAGCTTATGTTTCCTGGCCCAGCTGAGTGTGGGAAGGAGGGGGGCGAGGGGTCGGGGGGACCGCCCCAGCCACAAGAGCTGTGCAGTGGCTCAGAAGGGAGCTTGGGCACCTCCCTTACCTCCACCTTAATCTGGCCCTGCCTGGATCATGACTTTGGCTCTAAGTGAAATCTCTTTCATGTGCCTGCTGCCTTTGGCGCTTCGCTCTGCAGGCCACGTCAGCTTTTCACTTCCCTACAACAAGTGGGGTAGGGTACTGGGGTTGCAAGTAGCCAGTCATCTAGCCAGAATGGGGGAGAAAGCAAAGAAAACAGTAATCAAGTACTGGGCAAGAGCTTCATGTTATAAACTCCAAAGAAAACATCCATCACAGACCATCACCCATGCAAGTGACCCTCGTTACTGCTCTGACTCTCCTTTCGATGGCAACTCTCCAGGAATCTGCTCCCTTCGCATCTGTTCTCCCAGCTCACTCTCCTAATTATATCCTAGGAGCTCAATATAGAAAAGGGCAGAAAAGGAATGCTGTAGGCCTCCCTTTGACCTCCTGGGGGATTGTCCTGAGTCTTGAACCTGGGGAGATGGCCAGTGCTCCCTATGTTGGCAATGCCATGACCATCAGCCTCTCCCTCTTCTGCCTTGATACGGCTAGGGAAGTAAGGACAGACTACTGCTGAATAAGGTGACAAGTAGGTGAGTGATGCGCTCCTCCAGCCGGATGCATGTTTTTAAAAAATCCCATCGACATGAAATAATAATGATAATATTGATGGTACTTGTTAAGTGCTTACTATGGGCCAAGCACTGTTCAAGCACTGGGGTATATACAAGTTAATCGGGTTGGACACAATCCCTTTCCACCGTGGGCTCACAATCTTAATGCCCATTTTACAGATGCAGGAACTGAGGCACAGAGAAGTTAAATGACTTGCCCGAGGTCACACAGCAGACAAGTGGTGGAGCCGCAATTAGAATTCAGGTCCTCCCGACTCTCAGGCCCATGCTCTATCCAGTATGCCACACTGCTTCTCAAGGAAATGGAAGCTAAAACCCCATTTATGAAAAGGACATGGAAGCTAAAATCCCATTCATAGAGGAGTCAGTCATTTGGACTTGATTTGACCTCCAAAGAAGCAGAAAGAGAGTGTGGAGGACAAATCCCCAGTGGCCTTTCCTCTTCCCCTGATCTCTGGGGCATCCAACGGATATACTAATTCTAAAATTGCTGGAATTTTGAATCGCCCTAGCTACACCACTGTGAGAACATACATGAAGGATGTAGTTTTTGGAGATTATCTCCTGATTCTCTAGCATTGGGAAGCCCTTCTCAAGGGGTGACTTGTATCATCTTGGAAAATGACCCCAGGAGTCTGTAACAATGTCCGGTTTATACATTCTTTCTGCATCTCGGTTTCAGACAGAAGGACCATCCTCTCTAGCTTACTCAATGGAATGTATATCAACTATTCAGACTTCATTAGTCGATCAATAAATCATATTTATTGGGTGCTTACTGTGTGCAGAGCACTGTTCTAAGTGCTTGGGAGGATACAATATAACAGATTTGGTAGACATGCTCCAATCATATTTATTAAGCACTGTTTTCAAGGCACTGTACTAAGCCCTTGGGAGAATACAAACAACATTATAACAGGCACTCTCCCTGCCCACAACAAGCTTACAGCCTAGAGGGATGAGCTTACCTGCCCACAAGGAGCTGACAGTCTTGAGCTGACAGTACATCAAACCAAGCACCTTACCACCATGTTTTAATGAAAGAAAAGGGGTAAAAATCATTCTGGGTGTTGCTACCAATAAAGTGATAAGGCAGAGGAGAATTGGCTATTGGCAACTAATCTGAAATTTCAAATGCCAGCATCCTCAAAGATCAGTAGAAGAGACAATCAAACTAGTTCTGCTTCTGAGTTTTTCACCTACATTTACCTCTTGTAGACTAAGTTCTATTGTTGAGGATTTTTTTCATTGTGTTGCTTTGTATATGCATAGGTTTGCATACATACACTTTTCATCTCTGATGTGCATATATCTATGATTCTATTTATCTTGATTGGTATTGATGCCTGACTACTTGTTTTGTTTTGCTGGCTGTCTCCCCCTTTTAGACTGTGGGCCCATTGTTGGGCAGGGATTGTTTCTATCTGTTGCCGAATTGCACATTCCAAACACTTAGTACAGTGCTCTGCACACAGTAAGCGCTCAATAAATACGATTGAATGAATGAATGAATCTTTGATTTTGAAGCCTTTTACAATTTGTTCTTTACATTGTATTGGTCTGTGACAGTACAGCAGTCACCAGCGCTTAGAACAGTGCTTGGCACATAGTAAGCGCTTAAATACCATCATTATTATGTCCGGTAGACACAATGAAGTATGAGATTCATTAAAAGATGTATTCCTGTCAATTCTTAAATGGCACAATGTTAAACATAAATGTGCAGACCCTGTGAACAAATGAGTCATGATTTACTAAATTCAAATCATACATGCATAAAGTATGCATGTGATTCTTTTTTGTTTCAGGACCACTTTCAAACTTAAGGGGGTTTTCTTTCAAATCGGAGCAGTGATGGAATAGGGTGGAGGGACAACTAGGAAAGGTGGTAAAAAATGCAGGAGTTTGTAATTCCTTTTCCCTCACATCCAACTGAGCGATCTGGCATTTATATAGATCTTTTGTTCTACTAGATCACGTTAATATAAATATTGATGGATGGTTATGCTAACTCTGCTTGTCCAGCAAGCTAATGGGTTTTCTGGAAGGATGAATGGAGAGGATTTGGGATAGTGGATACACACCATCTCTCACTCCTCAGGTGTTAACTAGCTGCCCTTCACACCCTTCCTTCTTCCCTCAATCTCCTTCCCACAGTGAGAAAGCACCCCTCCCTTCCCTGCCACCTCCACAGCCTTACAGTGCCCTGAGAACCAATGAAAGAAATCAGCTGGGAAAGAGTTAAGTCAGTCAGTCATTCCTATTTGTTGGGGGCTTACTGCGCGCAGAGCACTGTACTAAGCAGTTGGGAAAGTACAATAAAACAGATACATTCCCTGCCCACAACGAGCTTACAGTCTAGAGTGTTAGTTCCCCAGAAGGCCAAATATATTTCATGACCCAAGTAAATCAAACCTGTCAATAAACAGAACCATTATGGGTTGATCACTTCTCTGCAGTGCATTCAGCAAATCACCCCCAGCTGACTCTGGGCTAGAGAGTGATCTCTGACTTACAAGCCCCAAAAACACATCACATGTTCATCTCCCAAGCCCATGCCCCCAGGACCATGTCACATCTCTGTCATCAGGAGAATCTGTGGCAGCAAGAAAAGTTTCTAACCATTTTCCTTAGGAAATAACAAACCCAGCCATGTGTGCTCACTGTTGCTCTTGGCCAAATAGCACAGTCCCAAAGGCAAGGAGGCAAACCCAAAATTAAATCATGTGGGAAAACGCTTGAATTACCCTCCGAGGTCATGAGGTTCACCCGATCCCAAGCCAGATAAAAACGCCTGAACTGCTCTGGGGTCTTTTTATTTTATCTTTCCATAGGGGTGTTTTTTAAATGTAGAGACTGCTTCAGGTTGGGGACATTCCCTTTTCAAGGCTGACAATTACAAGGAGGATTTCGGCAACCTTTCAGCTACTGAAAAGGAAGCTCTGAGTTCTGTATTGTGTACTTCTATCCCAGATTGATAGAGGCAGGTGCTGCAACCAGCTCAGTTAATTGAACCCATGGTTTGCCAATGTTCTTGCCAGGAGTCAGCAGCGATGAGAAAGGACCTAGGGGGTCAGGGAGTGTGGGGGGGGGGGGGGGACAACCCTTAGGAGCAAAAGTTTGTGTCTTCATTATTTATTTTGTACTTGGTCCTGTATTTAGTACAGCGCTCAGCACTCGATCCCCAGCTGGCTGATTTTGCTCCTCTCAAGCTAACTTTCTAGTTGTGCCTCGCTCTGCTCTCCTGCCTTCGTCCCCTTGCCCTTTCGGTTCCCCCGGGGCCTGGAACTCCCTCCCCCTACAAATCTGACAGAACACAGTGTTCCCCACATTCACAGCCCTCCCCAAATCGCGCTTCCTCCAACAAGCCTTCCCTCACTAATGCTCCAGCACTTACATATGCTATTCGATTGTACATTCGATTACTTGAATATTCTGTTTGCAAATATTTTTATGTCCGTCTACCCCGATAGAGTTTAAGTTCATTGAGGGCAGGGGATTTGTCACTTCTCTATTTTGTACTTCTCAAGCACTTAATACAGTGTTAAGCACCCAGGGAGCGTTCAAATAAAACTATTGATAATACTACTATTGCTATTCAATAAATCACATAATCATATTTATTGAGTGCTTATAATAGTATAATATTACTATTGGTATCAGGTGATTTATTTAGAGTAAGAGAAATCATAAGTAATCATCATTGTAATTGTTACTGTTGATTCTCTTTCCTGTTTTCAGAGCCTAAGGTGACAGTAGTGAGGGGTTCTTTTTGTTTACAAGGGCACACAATGGGGTTACGAGACATTCCCATTATGAATGATTATGTAGCTTCTCCTCTAGAACACTAATTCTACAAAGTCCATTCCTATCTGGGCCTCTGCCTTTCTGTTTTTGTCTAAAGTAAATCTTTACTCTTGGGTTGTTTGTTTCCTCAGTTTCAGTCAGTTTTCTCCTACCAAATTGATGGCTAATATCAACTAAAACTTAAAATGAAGGCAACTGTTGATTAGGGATGACAATGAAAGGAAAGGAATGGATTTGCTATTCAGAATCATAGGCTGAGCCTCCATGAGGCACACCTAATAAAATGTAATCTCCCCGGATACCCTTGGTCAGGGCAGGTTTAGCCAAGAATTCATTTCCACAGCTTCAGGCAGAACAGCCCATGTTCCCAGACAGCTAAGAAGCCATCTGATTTCAGAAAACTTCAGACAAGGAAGTTTAAATCTCATTTAAATCTATCATGCTAGAATTTAGACCATTCTTTATATTCAATCCTCATCTCTGCAAGGCCGCCTTTCATACACAGTAATACCTCACTGTGCTTTCACATATATCATTTTGCTTTCCTGCTGTGATCTTTATCATTGAGGTGCAATAGGAGATAGTCCTTTTTTGGTGGGGAGGGTGGGATGGGAGGGAGGGGTTGTCCTCTGCTCCTGTCCAACCTCAGTTTAGGGGGAGACAGATCCCATAATACTGCTTCTCAAAGACTTTCTCTGGGAAATACATGCCTCCAGAGACACCTACCCCATTCTTTTCCTACCCACAAAGTCCCCTCCCACAATCCCTTTATCCAGGCTCCTACCCAGCAGCATGCACCCCTTCAGTTAGTATAAACTTGTTCTGTCATAATAATAATGATAAATATGGTATCTGTTAGGCATTTAATAATAATGTTGGTATTGGTTAAGCGCTTACTATGTGCAGAGCACTGTTCTAAGCGCTGGGGTAGACACAGGGGAATCAAGTTGTCCCACGTGGGGCTCACAGTCTTAATCCCCATTTTACAGTTGAGGTAACTGAGGCACAGAGAAGTGAAGTGACTTGCCCACAGTCACACAGCTGACAAGTAGCAGAGTCAGGATTTGAACCCATGACCGCTGACTCCAAAGCACTTACAATGTACCAGGCACTGTACTAAGCGCTGGATGTAAGTAAATCAGGTTGAACACAGTCCCTGTACTACATGGGGCTCACAGTCTCAATCCCCATTTTACAGATGAGGTAACTAAGGAACAGAGAAGTCAAGTGTCTTGCCCAAGGTCACATAGCAGACAACAAGTAGCAGAGCTAGGATTAGAACCCATGACCTTCAGACTCCCAGTTCTGTGCTCTATCCATTATGCCAGGCTGCTTCTCTAACCTGGGACCAGGGGGGAAGAAATCCATGGAAAAACAAACCAGAGGTAAACAAATGTGGGTACTCAACCTTGTATACCCTGTTACTTTAATTATTTCCCAATTCCAGTAGTTTACAAAAACACAACTCCTGTGGATGACATGGTATTAAGGAACTCGAAAACTGTAATAGAGCCTCTCCTGGTTCCTTTAGTACCTATTTTCTTATCTTCTTATTTAGTAATGGAAAACAGTTCACAAGTTACAGGTCCAGAGCCCAAATAACTCTGTTCAAGTCTAAAGGAGTACCTGTACTGGACCTCAAAGAGCTTGATTATTAGATTCTGCTCATTCTTATCCCTTTTTGCTTGATTTCCAAGCAAATCTGAATGTGTGGGGGCATAATAATGATAATAATATTGGTTAGGCACTTACTGTGTGACAAGCATTGACCCATACCCTGGGGTAGTAATGAATACTGGACACAGTCCCAATCCCACATGCCACTCACTGCCCAAGGTGAGGGAGAACGGCTACTTAATCTCCTTTTTACAGATGAGGAAACTGAGGCACAGAGTGGCAAGTGACAGAGCCAGAATTAGAACTCAGGTCTCCTGACTCCCAGGCCGGTGCTCTAGCCACTTTGCTACACTGCTTCTCACAATGAGTATATTTGCCACGAAGCAGATATCTGTTCTCCTAGGCTAAAGGGGAACCGAACAGGGAAATGGAGATGGTGAAGGAAGGGAGAGAATGGCATTGATGAGATAGTGTCTAGGTGACATGCAGGACAAATATAGTGCTTAGAACAGTGCTCTGTACATAGTAAGTGCTCAATAAATACTATTGAATGAAATAGACTTTTCGTGTACCTAACCACTAACCATGTCAAAAACTGGATTTCCAAATCTGGTTTGAGCTTTGTTCTTCTAACGCTCTTGCTTCTACATGAGGGAAATAATCCCAACAGGGCTGATATAATAAATTGAACTTTAGATAAAGTTACCCAGAGTAACTTACATCCAGGAAGCTCAATAATTCTCCATAAAGTACTTAATAATGGTAATTACTGTGGTATTTGTTAATCAATCAATCATATTTATTGAGCACTTACTGTGTACAGAGTACTGTACTAAGTGCTTGGGAGAATATGACAGAATTGGTAGACATGTTGGTAGACACATAGCTAAGCACTTATTAAGTGAAAAGCACTGTTCTGAGTCCTGGGGTAGATACAAGATGATCAGGCTGGGCATAGCCCCTATCCCACATGAGGCTCGCAGTCTAATTAGGAGGGAGAGCAGGTTTTTGATCTTCCTTTTACTGATGAGGAAACTGAGCCACTGTGAAATGCCCAGGTTCACACAGCTCTTTCCACCAGATCCTCCAATGGCCGCCCGGCCACCTCCTCATCAACAGAAATTCTTTACCATTGGCTTTAAAGCACTCCATCCTACCTCACTTCACTGATCTCTACTACAGCCCAGCCCGCACGCTCTGCTCCTCGGGTGTCAGCTGACGCATTGTGCCCCAATCTCATCTATCTCTCTGTCAACCCCTTTCCCATGACTTTCCCCTAGATTGAGACTCGTTCCCCCTCCACATACGCCAGACCACCACTCTCCCCACCTTCAAAGCATTATTAAGGTCACATCTCCTCCAAGAAGTCTTCTCCAATTAATCCCTCTTTTCCTCAGCTCCCTCTCCCTTCTGCATCATCTATGCACTCGGATCTATGAAATCTGGGCAGTTGATTTGGCCCAGCCCTCAACCTCACAGCACTCATGTACATATCTTTAAACAATATATTATAAATTACTGATTTCTTTTTATTTCCGACTCCCTCCCTCATTGTGGGCAGGGAAAGTTTCTGCCATCTCTGTTGTTTTCTACTCTCCCCAGGGCTCAGTACAGTGCTCTGCACATAGTAAGCACTCAACCATTACCACTGATAGATTGATAGATCATGCTGCTTGTCTTGAAATCTCAAATGCCTAAGACACGGTATTATCCCCATTTTGTGGAAGAAGAGAAAAGTTTCAGTAACTTACCCACAGCTGTACAAGAAGTGAGCAGCAGAGCCAGGAAAATATCATCCACTATTCTTGACTCTCAGATCCCACACTCCCATTCAATATTTACATTTGATGACAGAGGCGCTCAGAAATGCACTCAATTCTGTGATTTTCTGTAAATACCATTACTTTTATTCCTGGACTCCCAAAACTTCATCCAATTTTTACACTTTCTGAGTTTCAGGAATCAATGCTCTTTGAAATCCCAGATCATATACCTCGGCAGAGGAATTCAGCTTAAGGTTAAAACTGCCTACTGTTCATAAAATTCTAAAACAAATATTTACAGTCCCAACTTTCCAGAATCATGAAGTTCCATTTTCCAAGTTTCCAAAATAGGCTTTGAAAGAGACCTTTTAATAAAGAGAGGTCCAAAACACACCATGATCTTTTTCCCTTGCAACTGTAAGTTAGGTTAAAAATTCCAAGGACACAAAAATCTTCTAATAATCAATCAATCAATCATATTTATTGAGCACTTACTGTGTGCAGAGCACTGTAGTAAGTGCTTGGGAGATTACAATACAACAGAGTTGGCAGACGTGTTCCCTGCCCACAAGTGGCTTAGAGTACAGAGAGAGGAGCCAGCCATGGAAGAATATAACACAATCACCTGGGATGAATCCAGATCTGCCTCTTCCGTATAGGGTATGGGGGTCTCAAATGGACCCCTCTCCATCCCCAAAGAGATGGTAGTCACTTGCAGAAATTGGTCCTGTTTTCTCTTCCAGGATCTGCTGAAACTTGGCTTGAACAATGCTTGGTTCTTTCCTGAGTTAATGTTGGATGATTGAATGAATATGCCTGTACTCCACAGTTGGCTTTATTGTCAGTGATTTGCCTAGAGCAATTTTCAAGGGCAGGAATAAACATGTTAGCCACCACAGAATTTGGACTCATGTAGTGGAGAAGCAGCATGTGTAGTGGATAGAGCATGGGACTGGGAATCAGAGGTCAGGGGTTTTAATCCTGGCTCTGTCACTTGTCTACTGTGTGACCTTGGGCAAGCCACTTCACTTCTCCGGGCCTCAGTTTCCTCATCTGTAAAATGGGGATTGAGATTGTGAGCTCCAAGTGGGACAGGAACTGTGTCCAATCTGACTTGCTTGTATCCACCCCAGTGCTTAGAACAGTGCCTGGCACATAGTAACTGTTTAACAAATACCATTATTATTATTATTACTCCAGGAACAGACTCCATGAAGACCCTCTCCAATTCATCATAGTCTCCCAAGGGCTTAATATAATACTCTGCCCACAAATAACAATGATGGTATTTGTTAAGTCACTGTGGTAGAGTCTTTTTGGACCAAGCATAAATCATCTGTCTATCCCTTAGCTTTCCATTTTTTCATTGTTTTCTCCCCCAAATACGACAAAAGCTTTTCAGAATGTGTTGCTCGGTGCAGTATGGCATTTCCTTTCTCTATTCAAGAAGGAAAGCATCTTCTAAATCCAATAATCTGTTGAACAGGTAAGCTTCTTGGCATGTCCCCAAAACAAATCCAACTGGGAAGTGAGCTATCTGAGCATATTTATGATGCCTAATTAGCTGGGTAGTAGCTTTGTAGCTGTGTACATAAGGGAGCCACATTGGAGAAGAAGAACTGGAAGAGGGAGTGTCCCATCACGTCTGCTCTCGACCACTGGAAAAAAATCTCTATTTGATGAGTCAAGAGACGAAGTGAGGGGAAAAGCAGCAGACCTAATCTGGTAAACCACAGCCATAGGGAGCCCTCAATACAGTTTAATAATAGCATATTGTACTTTCCTAAGCTCTTAGTTCTGTGCCCTGCATGAACACTCAATAAATAAAAGCTCATTGTGGTCAAGGAACATGCCTGTTATATTGTTGTGCTGTATTCTCCCAAGAGCTTAGTACAGCACTCTGCACACCATAAATACACTCAATAAATATGATTGATAGGGAGAGAGGAATTTTGGCACCTACTCCTTTGTGCTCCAGCAGGATAAATAAACTAGAAGTTTCATGGTCTGTCCTGAACGAAGATGATGGATTTCAAGAAGGGCAACCACCCCGTGATTCCACAAAGACGCCACTGTTGCTCTCAGAGACAGAATGCTGGGCTGCACAAACCATTGTTCCAATCCAGGAATGGCATTTTCTATGTTGCACTTGGATCTGTGACCTTTGGGCATTTGATATTCACCCCACCCTCAACCTCACAGCACTTAAGATTCACTTATCTTTAAATTATATATTATAAATTATTTGCATTAACACCTCTATCTCCCTCTAGACTGTATGCTCATTGTGGGCAGGAAATGTATCTGCTAACTCTGTTGTATTGTACTCTCCTAAGTGCTTAGTCAATGCTCTACACATAGTAAATGCTCAATAAATACCACTGATTAATTGGTTGTTATTCTTCCCCTATTTGAAAGTCTCAATGTATTTAGTATTCTCCTTTGTAGGTTACATTTTGTTATCATTACAAGTATATATATGTTATATATATAATGGTATTTGTTAAGCGCTTACTTTGTGCCAAACACTGTTTTAAGCAGTGGGGTAGATACAAGGTAATCAGGTTGTCCCACGTGGGGTTCACAGTCTTAATCTCCATTTTACAGATGAGGTAACTGAGGCACAGAGAAGTGAAGTGGCTTGCCCAAGATCAAACAGCAGATAAGTGGCAGAGGCCGGATTAGAACCCAGGACCTCTGACTCCCAAGCCTGCGCTCTTTCCACTAAGCCAAGTAACAATGATAAAGGAGTAGTTGCTTCCTATGGCAATGCTGGAAAATAATTAGCATTAAAAAAGAGGCCCATAGTGAGTGTAAATACCATCATTATTATCATTATGACTCTGAGACACTCACCTCCCAGAATCTTTGAGATGTGGGATTATTCCCAGCCCAGTAAAGGAACAAATTAAGTCTTCCTGAGTTTATGGCAGGATCCTGTTTCTTTGCTGCCAACTCTCCCCCAACTAACACCCGCCCCGCCCCGCTGAATGCATTTACATATCTGTCACACACACACAGACTGTGGTTAAAATGTACATTATAACCTTTGCCAACCCACTGTCATGGCCTCAGAGTCTCAGGGATCGAGGAGCCATGAAGCCTCAAAGTCGCTAATCACTCTGGCCTAAATCATCTCATTACGGATGGTAGACCCATTTGTCATTTTCCCAGGAAAATCAGTGGCATATTTGCCAAGTGTTTCTAGTTGATCGGAAAAAAGGTAGTATCTCCACTCAAAGAAGTGTGATTCTTGAGCAATTTACCAATTGAGGTAAACACGAGCAGGATGGGGATCTGTGGTGGCAAACAGAGCAGCTGGGTCTTTGGATCTTTATCTGTGGTTGGAATGTTGGCTAGGACACCATGTTCTTAGCAAGAAAAAAAAGGTGTCATGGGATTTCTAATGTCCACCAGCAGACAGGAAGAAGGGCCCAGAGTTTAACATTCACCAGAAAAAGAGCGGAATTATCAACATTGAACAGCTGCCAAAATCTTTTCACCTTTGACCTCATCTACTCATGTCTGATGCTGATTCTGATATTTTAATTGGTGGAGGAAGGAGGAATCCACAAATTTTAAAATTCTCATTTATGTCTTCTGGGCTCCTCAAATGATCTATCTCCTGCTATAGGTCCCAGCAGCCCAGAAAAACAATTGTGAAGGCGGCAGCCCAGTACTGTATAAGCAATAGATAGTAATTGTGGTATTTGTTAAGCGCTTACTGTGTGCCAGGCACTGTACTAAGCGCTGGGGTGGATACAAGCAAATCAGTTTGGACACAGTCCCTGCCCCACATGGGGCTCACAGTCTCACTCCCCATTTTACAGATGAGGGAACTGAGGCCCAGAGAAGCGAAGTGCTTTGCCCAAGGTCACACCGCAGATAAGTGGTGGAGATGGGATTAGAACCCGTGACTTTCTGACTCCCGGGCCCGAGTTCTATCCACTACGCCATGCTGCTTCTTGGTGATGATGTTGATGAATACCCCTGAAAGGTGAGCCCTCTGGGATGTCCCCAGTGGGCAGGGGTGGACCCAGGCCTAAAGGTTTTAACCTACAAAAGCCCACTTGTCCCTGTGTCATTGAGCAGAGCTGAAAATAACCCCCAATTCCTGGTTTGGAGGTCGATTCCCTAATCAGTCTGGCTCTTAGGGAGCCCTGTGGGGTGAAGTGCACTAAGCAGAAAAGGTAATAATAATAACAATAATAATAGTAGTATTTGTTAAGTGCTGACTATGTGGCAAGCACTGTATAGGATGCAGCATGGCCTCATGGATAGAACATGGGCCTGGGAGTCAGAAGGACCTGGGTTCTCAATGCTGACTCCTCCACTTGTCTGCTGTGTGACCTTGGGCAAGTCATTTCACTTCTCTGGTAGCTTGTATCTACCCCAGCGCTTACAACAGTGCTTGGCATAGAGTAGGTACTTAACAAATACCATCATTATTACTAGGCTCTGGAGTAGATACAAGATAATCATGTCCCACATGGGGCTCACAACTGTGAGCCCCATAAGTAGGAGAGAACACAAATACTGCATCCCCATTTTAGAGTGGAAACTGAGGCACAGAGAAGTAAAGTGACTAGCCCAAGGTCACATAGCAGGCAGGTGGTGGAACTGGAATGAGAACCCAGGTCCTCTGACTCCCAGGCCTTCGTCCTTTCCGCTAGGCCACACTGCTTTGAACTGGGAGAGTGGCAATTAGGGTTAGCCTAAACTGAAGAATAGGAGAAAGCCAGTCGTGGCAGGAGGCAAAGGTAGGAATTACAGTCAGATCTCAGGTTTAACTTCGCTGTTTCTCATATTTAAGCTGAGCTGTAGACAAAAAGCAGTGAACTTTTATTCATGTATGAGGAAGTGTACTACCAGGTTCTTATCCTCCCACTGTTATCTCAGCACTTCTGAACCAATTATGCACTTAGGCACCCGTAGCACTTCTGGACATATTCTGTAAATCACAGACCCTATTTAAGTACTTACTCCTCTCTCTTTCTAGTTTTCCTTTCAGCTCTTCTATCTCTATTTTATTTTCATGCCTGTCTCCTCTGCTAGACCTTAAGGTCCTCAAGGACAGGGTTCACATACTCTAACTCTGCCACTTGTCAGCTATGTGACTGTGGGCAAGTCACTTCACTTCTCTGTGCCTCAGTTACCTCATCTGTAAAATGGGGATTAACTGTGAGCCTCACGTGGGACAACCTGATGACCCTGTATCTCCCCCAGCGCTTAGAACAGTGCTCTGCACATAGTAAGCACTTAACAAATACCAACATTATTATTATTATTAATTCTATTGTACCTTCCATAGTGCTTAGTACAGGGTTCTTCACACATTGGGCACTCACTCAATCAATAAATTGGTGGTATTTATTGAATGCCTATTGTTTGCAGGGCACTGTATTAAGTGCTTAGGAAAATACAATAGAATTGGTAGACACGATCTCCACCCACAAGGAGCTTACAGTCTACAGGGGGAGACAGATATTAAAATAATTACAGAGAGGGGAAATGGTAGAGAATGAAGATATTTACATAAATGCTGTGAGTCTGGGTTGAGAGTCAAAGTGCTCAAGGGGTCCATAGCCATGCTTGTAGTTGATGCAGAGGGGAGTTTGGATAGGGGAAATGAGGGCTTTAGTCAAGAAAAGCCTCTATAAATATTATCGGTGGAATGATTTACAAGCATAGTGGCTTCCTACTGGCTCCTCTTCCCCACCTGCCTTGTATGAGGCAGCTGATCTGGGCCTCAGGACTACGGTGGAGTAAGTAAAACCCTGAAGATGCAAGCATTCACAACTCTCCTTGCTTTGGTTAAAGCCAAGGCATAAAAACAATGATAACCCTTCTAGATGGGCGACAACCTAGAAATGCTGTTTTGGGTCAAACCAGTTTTCCACCCAGCTGTGTTCGGTCCCAAAGTGGCACCAAAGTTCATGTGGAGGAATACTGTGGTGGTATCACATGGAGGACTATTATGAGGCGCAACATGGCCTAGAGGCTTTGAAGTCAGAGGCCCTGAGTTGTAATCCTGAGCTCTGCCACTTGTCTGCTGTGTGACCCTGGTCAAATCACCTAACTTCTAGGGGACTCAGTTTCCTCTACTGTGAAATGGACATTAAACTCCTGTTCTCCCTCCCCTTCAGACTGAATCCCATGTGCTCACACTCCTGTGCTCTTGGAGAAGCAGCGTGGCTCAGTGGAAAGAGCACGGGCTTTGGAGTCAGAGGTCGTGGGTTCGAATCCTGGCTCTGCCACTTGTCAGCTGTGTGACTGTGGGCAAGTCACTTCACTTCTTTGTGCCTCAGTTACCTCATCTGTAAAATGGGGATTAAGACTGTGAGCCCCACATGGGACAACCTGATTCCCCTGTGTCTACCCCAGTGCTTAGAACAGTGCTCTGCACATAGTAAGCGCTTAACAAATACCAGCTCTTTCCACTTTCCTCAGACTTATGGACAAGATTTCATATTCAGGAGCATCCCTAATCAGTAGTATTTATTAGCATATAATGGGGGCAGAACACTCTACTGAGCCCTTGGGAGAGAACAATAAATATCCAAGATTGGATCCCTGCCTACAAGGAGCTTCCAGTCAAAAGGGGGAAACAGTCATAAAATCATTTATAAATAAAAGGAATTTACAAATGAGAGGAATTGGACTGTATCCAATCTGATTGTCTTCTATCTACTACAATGCTTAGTACAGTTCTTGGCACATAGTAAGTGCTTAACAAATATCACAAACAATATCATTATTGTGGCTGCCCTTAACGCCAATGCTCATGGTTAGGGATGGATCTAGGGGTTCTTTGTACTCACAGGTGACACCCCCAATGATGAATTTGACCCACATGTGTGGGTGTGATTAAAATGGGTAGTGCTGCACACCCACAAACCTTTCTGTGGCACTGGAGAATGTGCCTTTTGTAGGAGCTCATGCTGTTCTCCAGTTTGCCTCTCTATTCTATTAATCAATTAGTGGTATTTATTGAGCACTTCCTGTGTGGTAGAATACTGTGCTAAGCTCTAGGGAAAGTACAATGCAATAAAGTTGGTAGATGTGATCCCTGCCTACAAGGAGCTTCCAGGCAAAAGGGGGAAAGAGTCATTAAATCATTTACAAATAAGAGGAAGAAGTGTCCAAACATTAGTGACACAAAACTCCACTCTGTACACAAAGAGCAATAATGCCTCAGGAGTTAGTAGGTATTTTCCTGCTTCCTTTTTACATCAAAAATATGGTCACCCTCCCACCCAGGCCCACAGCACAGATGTACATATACCTGTAATTTATTTATTTATCTATTAATATTAATGTCTGTCTCCCCCTCTAGATTGTGAGCTCGTTGTGGGTAGGAATGTGACTGTTGTTATATTGAACTCTCCCAAGCACTTAGTACAGTGCTTTGCACACAGTAAGCACTCAATAAAGATGACTGAATGACTGAATGAATGAAAGGAGAGGGGAGGAGAGTCACTGTCAGCTTCACTTTCTTCCTTAGAAATCTTAATGGACAGCTTGGTCCTCTAATTAGCACCCTGCCCCTCAGCCCAGATGGTCTGAGAGGGGTTTCAGAACAGCTTTCAGTCTCCTAGAAAAACAATCTCCTTCATCCTCCCAACCTGACAGCACTTATGCACATATCTTTAAATTATATATTAAAAATATTTATTTATTGTAATGTCTGTCTCCTCCTCTAGACTTTAAGCACCTTGTGGGCAGGGAACGTGTCTACCAACTCTGTCGTATGGCACTCTCCCAAATGCTTAGTACATGGCTCTGCACATAGTAAGTGCTCAATAAATACCATTGATTGATTGACTGATCCTCCCACTAATTCAACGTCTTTCCATTTGAACCTGCCCCTTTTCCTCCAGTTTTATCATTTTCCACTCTATCGACGACACCCAGGGCTTTATCCTCAACTTCTGATTTCAATTCCCCCCCTTAGCTCTTAACCCTTTTGTGATTTCCTCTTTTTTTATAATATTTTTTAAGCGCTTACTATGTGCCAGGCACTATTCTAAGCGCTGGGGCAGATACAAACTAGTCGGGTTGGACAGAGTCCATGTCCCACATGGGGCTCACAATATTAAATCCTATTTTACAGATGAGGTAACTGAGGCACAGAGAAGATAAGTGACTTGCCCTAGGTCACAACAGACAAGTATAGGCACCAGAATTAGAACCCAGGTCCATCTGACTCCCAGGCCCATGCTCTCTCCACTCAGTCATGCTACATCTCTTCTACTTCTCTACTAAGCCCACTGGGTCACTTTGATTTTTTTTTCTCACTTTCAGTACAGTTTACCTTTTCTCCTCCTTCTGTCAGGCTTTTACATCTTTCTTTTTCAATATTAGCTCTGAAAGCATTTTCAGCTCCTGGTTAATCACTTACCAATGGCATTCATTGACTGCTTACTGTGTGCAAAGCACTGTACCTATGTCCTTTGGAGAGTACACTAGAGTAGGAAGACATGATCCCTGCCTTCAAAGAGCTTAGTCAAGTGGACTAGAGGAAACCCCAAGCTTCCTATGAGGTTTGCCTTTCCTATCTATCGTGGCTTCTGCTTTTCCTGAATGGCTTAAATAGCTCTTCTTTTCTTCTCGAACCTTTCAGTCTGACCTCCAAGTTGCACTTTGCTAACTTCAGTGCTCTCCTTAAGCCTTTAGCCTAATCCTTATCCTCTGTCTTCACCATCTCTGTCGAGGATCTGGCATATTGCTTCAAAGGTCAAACGGCAGTTGCCAGGAACTTGCCCTTTTCTCTTCTCCCACTCGTTACTTTTTAATCAGGATCAGAAATCCCCTTCCTTCCATTCACTCGACATTGTGTTCCCTCAACTCTCTTTCCCCTCTCTCCTCAGGCTCTTCTCCTAAATGCTCCTCCTTTCTTCCCATTTTCTGATTTTCCAGTGTACTCTCCTTCTGATCCTCAGACTTTGGGAACTCCCATCCCCGTATTCCTCCTTTCCATATCTTGCCAAATCTCCCTAGCCTTTCATGTATGGTATTTATAAAATGTGTGCTCTTTTTCCTCAGTGCATATTACCCAGACTTTCCTAACCACATTTGGGTTATTTCTCGCCCGCAATACTAAAGCCACCTACTCTCTGGCCTTTAGTTTATCCTTCTTGTGGGGCCCAGATTACTTCACATATGTGACACTAACCATATCATCCCTGTCCTCGGAAGCTTCTCCCTGGCTGATCCCTCTATAACTTTTGTGTCTAGAACTCTGCTTTCCAAAATTCCATCTGTTCTCTAGGAAGGCTCAGGTGGACAGGGACTGCCATTTCAACCATGGAGGGGACCAGAAAAAGGCAAACAATTCTTTTCACTGGAAGGATGTTTGTGAGAATGCAAAATTGATGAGGCATACAAGCAGCATGACCTAGTGGAAAGAGCACAAGCCTGGGAGCCAGAGGCCCTGATTTGCTTTCATCCACACCAGTGCTTAGTACAGAGCCTGGTGCATAGGAAGTGCTTAACAAATATCACAATTATTATTATTATTATCTGGATTCTAATCCTGCCTCCACCATCTGAAGGCTGTGTAACCTTGGGCAAATCACTTCACTTCTCTGGTCCTCAGTTCCCTTATCTGTAAAATGAGGATTCAATACCTGTTCTCTTTCCTACTTAGACTGTGAGCCCCATCTGGGATAGGGACTGTGTCCATGCTAATAAACCTGTACCTACCCCAGCACTTCGAATGGCACTTGGACACACTTAGTAAGCACTCAACAAATACCATAATTATTATTAATTATAGCATCACCCTTTCAGCTAAATCTAGAGGAAGCACAGTGCTTTTTGCCAAACACAAGCAGCGTCTCCAGTCAGTCAATGGTATCTATCAAGCACTTACAGTATGCAGAGCACTGTATAATGCTTTTGGGAGAGTCCGATCTATCAGCGTTGGTAGATATGTTCACTGCCCACAAGGATCCTGGTGCTGGGTCATTCATTCGCCATTGGAGCCACTCTCCAGTTTATGTCCACCTCCCTTGTCATGTCACCTCCAAGAACACTATGCAACATTTAGCACTCCTGCTCTTTTTATGTCCCTAGCTCTTGTCTCATTTGTTCTAAGTCCTCATTTCCCTTGATAGTCACCACACCCTCAACACCACAGCCCTTATGTACATACCCATAATTTGTTTTAATGTCTGTCTCTCCCTTTAGACTGTAAGCTCACTGTGGGCAGGGATGGTGTCTACCAATTCTATTTTATTTTACTTTCCCAAGTGCTTAGTCCAGTGCTTCACACAGAGTGAGTGCTCAGTAAATACCACTAACTGATGGATTGTTCCTATCATATGTTTGCAATCTGTACCTGTTTGCTCCCTCCACTCCTCGATTAGATTGCAAATTCAGAGGGCAAGGACCACATCTTTTATTGTATGTTCCTAAGTACCTACCTAGTAGAATGCTCCACTCAGAGTAGATGCTCAATCGCTACTGATTCAATTATTGTTCATTACTGTATCTGTTAAGTGCTTAATGTCTCAAGCACTGTTCTAGGCACTGGGGTAGATATAATAATAATAATAATAATGTTGGTATTTGTTAAGCGCTTACTATGTGCCGAGCACTGTTCTAAGCGCTGGGGTAGACACAGGGGAATCAGGTTGTCCCACGTGGGGCTCACAGTCTTCATCCCCATTTTACAGATGAGGTAACAGGCACCGAGAAGTTAAGTGACTTGCCCAAAGTCACACAGCTGACAAGTGGCCGAGCCGGGATTCGAACCCATGACCTCTGACTCCAAAGCCCATGCTCTTTCCACTGAGCCACGCTGCTTCTCTATAATGTTGGTATTTGTTAAGCGCTTACTATGTGCCGAGCACTGTTCTAAGCGCTGGGGTAGACATAGGGGAATCAGGTTGTCCCACGTGGGGCTCACAGTCTTAATCCCCATTTTACAGATGAGGGAACTGAGGCACAGAGAAGTGAAGTGACTTGCCCACAGTCACACAGCCGACAAGTGGCAGAGCTGGGATTCGAACTCATGAGCCCTGACTCCAAAGCCCATGCTCTTTCCACTGAGCCACGCTGTAGATGTAAGTTAATCAGGTCAGACACAGTCTCTATCCCACATGGAGCTCACAGTCCAAGTAGGAAGGAGAACTGGTATTGAATCCCCATTTTACAGTTGAGGAAATTGAGGCACAAAGAGTGAAATGACTTGCCCAAGGTCACAAGGCAGTCAAGTGGTGGAGCTAGGACTAGATTACCGAAGATGATGCCTTCCCTGTTGCTCCTATTATGACACTATTCCTCCACAATCGTAAGCCTGTTGTGCACAGGGAATGTGTCTACCGACTCTGTTATATTGTACCTGATTTCTTCGTATCTATTCCAGCACTTAGTACAGTGCCTGGCACACAGTAAGCACCTAACAAATACCATTATTACTATTATTATTATTACTCTCCAAAGCACTTAGCACATTGCTCTGCACACAGTAAGGGCTCAATAAATATGATTGATTGATTCTATCTATAGTCTAAGCATGGAAACTTGGGAAAACCTTTGAAACCCTTCCATCCTCTGTGCCTTTCCTCCCACTTCCCTCCCTCCTCTCACTGTGGGCTGGGAATATGTCTGTTTATATGTCCCAAGAGCTTAGTACAGTGCTCCTCATACAGTAAGTGCTCAATAAATGTGACTGAATGAATGAGTGAATGAATGAATGAAGTCAGTTGTCAAATCCTGCTGCTTCTTTACCTTCAACATTAGAGGGTCCAGTTCCTCTTTTCCTCCACCGCTAATCCCTGGTCTACAATCTGGTCACTTCCCTTCAGGGCTACTCTAACCTCATCCCTTCTGATCCCTCAGCCTCCAACTTCTACCTACTCTGATATGTTCTTGCCCACAGCAGCTAAAATCAATTTTCCTGTCTGACTCCTCCCCCAGGGCGTGCCACTTCTTATAATAATGATGATGATAATAATAATAATAGTATTTGTTAAGCGCTTACTATGTGCCGGGCCATGTACTAAACGCTGGGGTGGATACAAGCAAATCAGGTTGGACACAGTCCTTGTCCCACATGAGGCTCACAGTCTCAATCCCTATTTTACAGATGAGGTAACTAAGGCCAAGAGAAGTGAAATGACTTGCTCAGGGTCACACAGCAGACAAGTGTCAATGTGGGAGGAGGTGTGGCTTATCCTTGGCCAGCTCCCTGTCCCCCAGTATTTTAATCAATGATATTTACTAAGCACTTACTGTTTGCAGAGCACTGTACTAAGCTTTGGGAAGAACACAGTTCAATAGAGTTGGTATACATATTCCCTGCCCTCAAAGAGCTTAGGTCAAGAGTTATTTCCAATAATTATCACTGACTGTAAAACAAAATAACCTCATCTGCTCAAGACACAAGTTTCTAGATGGCAGGAATTATTATTAAAAACATTATCACTATTACAATTAATACTTTTATTTGTTAAGTGCTTACTATGTGCCAAGCACTGTTCGAAGCACTGGGATAGGTACAAGATACAAGATCAGTACCTGTCCCACATGGGGCTCACAGGCACAACAGGCTTACAATCCCCAGGCAATCAATTAAGTACTATATGCAGAGCACTGAACTAAGTGGTTGGGAAAGTACAATACAACAGATACATTACCTGCCCACAATGAGTTTACAGTCTAGAGGGGGAGAAGGACATTAATATAAATGTCTAAATTATGGATATATACATAAGTTCTGTGGGACTGAGGCGGGGATGTATAAAGGGAGCAAGTCAGGGTGACACAAAAGGGAGTTGAAGAAAAGGAAAAGAGAGCTTAGTCAGGGAAGGCCTCTTGGAGGAGATGTGCCTTCAGTTAGGATTTGAAAGGAGGGAGAGCGATTTTCTGTCAGATATGAAGAGGGAGGGCATTCCAGGCCAGAGGCAGGATGTGGGCAAGAGGTTGCTGGCCAAATGGGCAAGATGGAGGTACAGTGAGTAGGTTAGCATTAGAGGAGTGAAGTGTGTGGGCTGCAGGGGAATAATACCCAGCAAATCAACCAAAGGGGCAGGGTAGAAGTAACAGAGCTCTGATTTGAACTTCATTACCGACCTGTTACACGTCTCAGCCAAGTCACAACAAAGTAAGCATTAAACGAATACCATAATTATTATTATCATTATTATTATCGTGGGTTCTTACAGGTGCAAAGAATGATCTTGCTTTCCCTTTTCATATTTTTATAGGGGGTTCATTAATTGGCATCATGCCATGAATGTTAATTTCTGCAAATGAGGACAAATCTATGTCAGAATGTCAACTAGTCTACAGGATTTTAAGAGAGGGATAACCAATGGCCTCTTCATCAGCAATTAAGGAATAAGAATCGTTCCATAAAGCTGACAGCTAAATGGCATGAAAATCCAGAGTGAAAAACAAGGAGTTGTGTATAATTTGAATAGACCATATATGAAAGAGTTTTCTGTGATAGTTTCTATTTGTTGTGGTTGTTTTTTTGAAAAACCTTTCACTGTTCAAAGAGTACTGAAGAGTTCTATTAATTTGATACATGTTCCTTGTCTTTTTACCAAGAACTAATAAAAATAATGGGGGTGGGAGGGTGGGGAGAGAAAGAGAAAAAAACAATCTCCAGAAGTGAATTTCATTTTCATGACGTTTCCCTGAGAAGCACTCATGTATGAAATTGGTTTGTGTGGTCTTTGAGGAGTATTCTGGGGTACAGGCTTTCAGAAACACTTTATTTTTATTTCAGTGGAACTTATTTGCATCTTTCCTGAAACATTTCCAGACATTTAACTCCCTCCTCAGCCTCCTGTCCCCTCAACTCCCCACTCCCTTGCCCTCGGTGAGCTGGCCGCCTACTTTATTAAGAAAATTGACATCATCAGGTGTGAGCTCCCTAAAATGGTCCCTGCCCCTCCTCAGTCCCTCCCCCTTCCGGCCCCCTCTTCAACTCTCCCATCCTGCCCAGCAGTATCTCTAGAGGAGATCACTTGCCTCCTCTCAAATGCCAACCCCTCCCCACCCGCGTATCTGACCCCATTCCTTCACACTTTATCAAAACTCTCGCCCACTCACTTTTTCCCTCCCTAACAGCCATTTTCAACCATTCACTCTCCAGTGGCTTCTTCCCTACTGCTTTCAAACATGCCCATGTCTCCCCTCTCCTAAAAAAAGATCCTCCCTTTACCCCATGTCTCCCTTCAGTTATTGCCCATCTCCCTCTTACCATTCCTCTCCAAACTCCTTGAGTGAGCTGTCTACACAACTCCTTGAGTGAGCTGTCTACACCCGCTGTTTCAAATTCCTCTCTGGTTTTTCCGTAACCTTGGTACTATCCTTGACACCTGTCTGTCATTCAATGCACACAACACCACTAAAATCTGCCCTTTCCTCTCCATCCAAACTGATACCACGTTAATACAACCACTCATCCTGTCCTGCCTGTCACTAAATCCTGACTAGTCCATCTTCACAACACCACTAAAATCTGCCCTTTCCTCTCCATCCAAACTGATACCACATTAATACAATCACTCATCCTATCCTGCCTGGATTACTGCATTAGCTTCCTTGCTCACCTCCCAGAGTCCTGTCTCTCCCCACTTCAGTCCATACTTCACTCTGCTCCCCAGATTATTTTTCTACAAAAACGTTCAGGACATGTCTCCTTGCACCTCAAAAAAGTCCAGTGGTTTCCCATCCACCTCCACATCAAACAAAAACTTCTCACCATTGGCTTTCACCACTGGTTTTAAAGCACTCAACCACCTTTCCTCCTGCTACCTCGCCTCGCTTTTGTCCTTCTACAACCCAGCCCACACACTTCATTCCTCTAGTGCTAACCTTCTCACCCTGTCTCAATCTTGCCTGTCTTGCTGCCGACCCCTAGCCCACATCCTGCCTCTGGCCTGGAATGCCCTCCCTCCTCAAATCTGACAGAAAATTACTCTCCCCTACTTCAAATCATTATTGAAGACATCTCCTCCAAGAGGCCTTCCCAGACTAAGCCCCACTTTTCTTCATCTCCCACTCCCTTCTGCGTCACCTGACTTGCTCCCTTTGCTCTTCTCACCTCTCAGCCCCACAGCACTTATGTACATATCTGTAATTTTATTTATTTGTATTCATGTCTGTCTCCCCCCACCCCACCCCAGACTGTAAATTCATTGTGGGCAGGGAATGTGATGCTTTAGTATTGTATTGTACCCTCTCAAGTGCTTAGTACAGTGCTCTGCACACAGTAAGCACTCAATGAATATGACTGAATGAATGAATGAACTTTTTCCCTCACAGTCAGTGGAGAGGATGTTTGAGTAATATGGATTTTGACAACAGCATTAAAGAATGGAATAAAAAAATTGCCTTTTTCAACTTTTGCAACAGGGTAGACTCGAAGGCCTGGGGTAGGGGCTCTCTTCTCTGGTGTCAACCACATCAAACTTTAAGTCCTTTTCCTGGAAGCATCCTTTGGCATCTTCCTCCCTTGATGCATGCCATAGTTCACCTGCCACCCACCTTCTCAACACTGAATTCTGCTCTTGGGTACAGACTGAGGTCCTGGAAGTTTAGATGCAGAACTTCACAAAAAACACTATTCCATTCAGGTTGGAGCACACTTTCCTTCACCAAATCCAGCAGACTACAGTTCTCCTCACATTCAACTCCCTCCTAAAATCCTACTTCCTCGAACAAGCCTGCTGCCCCGATTAGTTCCCCAGCACCCTAAGCCATATCATGCCAGCCACCACTAGCACTTGTGAACTTGTTTACACCCTCCTTAGCACTCATGAATAATATATCTGCTCAATTCATTTATTTTTGCTACTCTAGTTGTATATCTAGTGGCTGTCCCTATGGTCTAAACACCCTTTTCTTTCACTGTGAGACCTGAACTACAAGCAGGAGAGTTGAAATTGGGAAAGCAAGGAAGGCAGAAGAATATATCGCCTCAACCACTGCATCTGCCTCCTCACTGACCTTCCTGCCTCCAGCCCATACTTCATTCTGGTGCCTGGATCATTTTTCCAAAAATATCTTCTGCGCACATTTCCCCATTCCTCAAAACCCTCTAGTGGCTGTCCATTCATCTCTGCAACACACAAAAACTCCTCACCCTTGGCTTTAAGGCACTCAATCAGCTCTCTCCATCCTACCTAACCTCACTTCTCTCCCAAAGTGCACAGACATCCTTCTCTCCCAAAGTGCACAAACATCCAGGCTCTACCTAGCAGTCAAGCCATCCTAACTCACTTACTTGCATGGGACTTGCGTTTAGGTTAGGGAGGTGGATTATCTCACCATCAGCAGGGAAAGAACTGCATTATTTTTCCAGTGGTGAGAATAGATTACCCTGAATCATCCACACTTTCTCATCTGAACTGCAAAATGCTTGGGATTAGGAGAACGGAACACCCCCAGTGCCTTCCCGATCACAATCACAGAGGCCACAGACAGGACTGTGACTCCAACACAAACTAAGCAGTTCCTAGTGGGCAGACTCAATCATCATCCAGAAAACACTTACTTTCCCACCCCATACCCAAAGTTTGGTCTTTTAGGCAGCTCCCCTTATTGGACCCTGCTCCTACCATCACCCAGAATTTGACAAAACCTCAATTAGCCTCCACCTAGGTGGTGATGTCTTCTTAAATTCCTTCCTCATCTGAAATGAAAACTTGGGCTGAATATTCAAAGGATACCACAGTAGGTGATGAGCAATCAGAACCCATGAGACCAATGAACCTGGGATTTCAATTTAGAGCCCTAATGCCTTCTGTGACTTCACCATGGTGGTGGTGTTGTTCATGTAAATGTAGGCTCGTCCCCACCAAGAGGTGAGGCCAGTGTGAGACAAATTTTCCCAAGACTTCCCACTGTCACCAAATATATTCACTTGTAAACAGGGTGAGTTGCTGGGCACAACTGCTTTTGGAAGGATTTTGACCGACTCATTGACTTCTCCATTAACAAGTTAAAAGGGTATAATCTGGAATGCAAATCAATCGATTATAGTATTTATTGAGCACTTAATCTATGCAGAGTAGATCTTGGAGAGTGGTTTCAGAAATTTCACTTTGATTTGCAGTACACAAATAGGCAGATGCAGTTTATTTGGAACATTGGGGTGGCTCTACGTGGAAAACCCGATGTTCAGGAAAACTCGTGCTGTAGTATGCATCCATTTCGAGGCCAAACTCACAAGCCATTTTCTTTTGATACCTCTGCACGCTGCATCCAACCAGGCTCGTGTTGTTGGATGAACATTAACTGATTGTTTAACAACATTCTAGCCAAAAAGTGAAGTGAAAATACGCTTTATGGCAAAACTGAATGTGTAGGTTTTCACTTATCTCAGGGCTTGCCAGAACCCAAATCCTAGACAGACACAAATTGGTCAGTCTAACCTACTAATTTTAACAAAAATGAGTTTCCATCTCATTGAGACTTAAGCGCCTTGCTTCTAAGCAACTGTTGCTATAGTATCTTTCCAAAGAAATCATAAATGATGTTTTGTGCTGGTAACACATTTCTGCAAGATTTCCATGTAAAGTGTAAAGTATAGACTAAGTAAATACATCAGTCTGACTCATCTGTCAAAAAAAAATAATAATCAGGCAGGGAACAAGCAATCATCTCCAACAGGATGCATCTTGGTTCAAGAAAATATATTGGTAAATATAAACCTTAACTTTCATCAAATATAAATCATTCAATTGGTAATTATTGAGCCCTTACTGTGTGCAGAACACTATACTAAGTGCTTGGGAAGGTACAGTACAACAGAGTTGGTAGACATATTCGTTTCCCACAAGGAGCATACAGTCTAGATGGGGAGACTGACATTAAAATAAATTACAGAGATGCGCATAAATTCTGTAGGGCTGAAGGTGGGGTGAATATCAAGTGCTTAAAGGATGAAGATCCACCTATTCATGAGAAGCATCATGGCCTAGTGGATAGAACATAGGCCTGGGAGTCAGAAGGACCTGGGTTCTAATTCTGCCTCTGCCAATTGTCTGCTGTGTGACCATGGGAGAGTCACTTCACTTCTCTGGGCCTCAGTTACCTCATCTGTAAAAGGGGGACTTCAGACTTTGAGCCCCACAAGAAATAGGGACAGTGTCCAACCTGATTTTCTTGTATCCACCCCAGCATTTTTGTACAGTGCCTGGCACATAGGAAGTTCTGTCTCACAAACCCGTAACCTTGGCGTTATCCTTGATTCCTCTGCTTCTCATTCAATCCACATATCAATCCATCACTAAATCCTGCCTGTCCCACCTTTAAAACATCGCTAAAATCCACCCTTTCCTCTCCATCCAAACTGCTGCCACACTAATACAATCCCTCATCCTACCCCGCCTGGATTAGTCCATCAGCCTCCTTGCTGACCTCCCAGACTCCTGTCTCTCCCCATTCCAGTCCTTACCTCACTCTGCTGCCCAGATCATTTTTCAACAAAAATATTCACGACGTGTCTCCTGGCTCCTCAAAAGACTCTAGTGGTTGCCCGTCCACCTCCACATCAAACAAAATCTTCTTACCATTAGTTTAAAGCAGTCCACCACCTTGCCACCTACCTCACCTCGCTACTCTCCTTCTGCAACCCAGCCCGCACACCTCGTTCCTCTAGTGCTAACCTTCTCACTGCGCCTTGATCTTGCCTGTCTTGCGGCCAACCCCTGGGTCACATCCTGCCTCTGGCCTGGAACGCCCACCCTCCTCAAATCCAACAGGCAATTACTCTCCCTGCCCTTCAAAGCCTTACTGAAGGCACATTTCCTCCAAGAAGCCTTCCCAGACTAGGCCCCTCTTTTCCTCTTCCACTCCCTTCTGCGTCACCCTTATTTGCTCCCTTTATTCTCCGCCCCCTCCACCCCAAACTCCCAGCCCCACAGCATTATGTACATATCTGTAATTGATTTATTTGTATTGATATCTGTCTCCTCCCTCTAGACTGTAAACTCGTTGTGGGCAGGGAATGTGTCTGTTTATTGTTGTATTGTACATTCCCAAGCACTTAGTACAGTGGTCTGCTCATAGTAAGCACTCAATAAATACTATTGAATGAATGAATGAATGAACTTAGTACAGTGCTCTAAATGTAGTAAGCACTCAATAAATAAGATTGAATGAATGAATGAATGAATAACAAATACCACAATTATTATTATTATTCATATGTAGCGGTCCTTTTTTTTAGAGGTAAGATAACTCATAGTGAGGTGCTAAGCATGTGCATGTGGCTAAAAAGCCCAATATGCATCTGATAATCCATGTCACAGTCTTTGTACATTTTCTAAGAACTGTCAGAAACTTTCAGTGACCCAGCACACTAATTGGCTGATTAAAATTTTGAAAGACCATTAGCATCATTTCGAATTGCCCCAGAGATGTAGGATTTTCAGGTTCTAAATAAAGCAGGTGAGGAGATGAAGGTGGGAGTTTGGACTGGCAAGAATTTGAAATGATTCTGAATCATCTTCCATGAAGCATAAATCTTTCTGAAACACTCAGACTAGAAGCTCAGCTGAACAATAATCTTGGAAGCACTGCGGCATGCTTAACTTTCTACGCAACCTGAATATCTGAACCAAAATGCAATCCAAATTTGTGCAGACAGACACTGAGGTCTTATCAATGAGACATGAAAGAAGAATTCCAGAGCTATTAAAGGCCTTTTACAATGTTTTGTCCATTCCTGAACTTTGAGATATGTAAAAATTTGGAGAGGGTTGGGGGAGGGAAGTGGCCTGGGTGGGGGGTGGGGGGAGGGGGGCAGGGCGTGTTTCCAAGTTTACTCCAATTACTTAGAATTCTTGAGTACAAAAAGTTCCTAAGACCCTTGACAAAACACAGAATTAGACCCCACGCATATTTAGTGGGTTCGTATTCTAAATTACACAAGACATTCATAGGGAACATTATGAAAACAACTGCAGAAGTACAGAGATTGGATATGAGAAAGTATGAAGGGATATGATGAAAGGGATGTGAAATAAGGGGTAAAATTCTTGGGGGGGTAGGGGGGAACACGGGTTTCTGCCTGCAAAGCAGGTCTGAAGGAGGCACTAGCAAGATACAATCAATCAAAGGATCAGTGGTATTTATTGAGCACTTGCAATGTGCAGAGCACGATATTAAGTGCTTGGGAAAGTACAATACAATAGAAATAAGGGTAAGATCATTGTAAGACTAACTGGAGCCTGGTTTCCCAGGCTGTGGAACCAAGGACATAGAAAGGAGACATGCTTGAGGGAAGCAAAGGATTCCAACTGGGAAATGGAAGATGAATGAATGAAACAATCAATCAATGGCATTTATTGAGCACTTACTACTCAGTTTTACTACTATTAGTAGTAGACTAATGATAATCATGATTTTGTTGTTGTTGTTGTTGGTATTTGTTAAGCGCTTACTATGTGCAGAGCACTGTTCTAAGCACTGGGGTAGATACAGGGTAATCAGGTTGTCCCACGTGAGGCTCACAGTTAACCCCCATTTTACAAATGAGGAAACTGAGGCACAGAGAAGTTAAGTGACTTGCCCACAGTCACACAGCTGACAAATGGCAGAGGAGGGAGTTGAACTCATGACCTGACTCCGAAGCCCTGACTTTTCCACTGAGCCACGCTGCTTCCCACTTCCATTTATTAAGCACTTACTATATGCCAGATATTGCACTAAGTACTGGGGTGGATATAAGCACACTGGGTTGGACACAGTCCCTATCCCACATGGGGTTCAGTCTCAATCTCCATTTTACAGGTGAGGAAACTGAGGCACAGAGAAGTGAAGTGATTTGCCCAATGTCACACAGCAGACATTTCGCAGAGCCCGGATTAGAACCCATGACCTTCAGACTCCCAGGCCTGTGCTCCATCCACTACGACATGCTGCTTCTCTATGTGCTAAGCGCTTTGGAGAGCACAATCCAACAGAATTAGCAGATACATTCCCTAATACCTGCCAGATATGTGCCCATCACACGCTTACAGTCTAGAAGGGGAGACAGAAATTAATATGAATAAATAGGTAATTTATAATATATAATTTAAAGATAGGTACATAAGTGTTGTGGGGTTGGGGGTTGGCCGAATATCAAGAACAGTGCTTGGCACACAGTAAGCGCTTAATAAAAACCATCATTATTATTATTAAATAAAGAATGAGGCCTGGGGGAAGGCCATTCTATACACACTGATAGCAGAGCCAGCCTATAAAGTGGTACTTCAGTCATACTTTACAGTTCTCAAGCTCATGCTCTCTTAGAGATAGCTGACAGGCTTGGCTTGGTAAAGAATTTCCAGACTGCAGGAAACATTAACAGGCTTTAAATGGAGGGCAAAATGAGAAGTGAAGATAAAGAAACCCAATTCCCTCCTCAGTCACTGCTTTCCCTCCCCTTCTCCCCACCTCCCTTCTCTGCATTTCTCTCCTTGGTCTGAAAACACGTCACTGTTGGAGTGTTGTTTTTTCAAGTAGCTGGTGGCGACAGGAAAACAAATATAATAGCAGCTTTGTGATTTCCTATTCCTTTAAGACCTGCCCTTTTATTTCCTGTACTACCTCTATTTTCTTACTATGTCTTGTAAGCTCAGGCATGCATATACTTATTACAGCAACCGTCCATTTGCCTTAGGAGCCCATCCACTCTTGCCTCCTCAAAAGGCTAGGCCATGGGCACTCTGTTGTCAAGAATGCTATGTTGCCCTTCTAGATGAAACAAGGCCAGTCCAGTGATGTATTGAGTGTGTTCTGCAATCAGTTAAAGAATCAAAGTCATTTACTGCCTGCTTACAGGGTACAGGGTACTGTACTAAGCGTTTGGGAAAGTGCAATACAACAAAATTGGTAGACAACATCTCTCCCCACCAGGAGCTTACAGTCTACGGGAAGAGACAGATGTGAAAATACATTACGGAGAGGGGAATCAGTGGAGTACACAGATATTTACCTAAGTGTTGTGGGGCTGAGGTTTGTATCTAAGGAGGATCATTATTTTTAAAAAAACAACAACAAAAACACTGGACACTGCAGGCAAAACACCAAGGAAACAAGAAGTCAAATTGGACAGAAAAGACTTGAAAATTCTTGGTCCCTAAACCCCAAATGAGTAATCAGATCCACAAATTGAACAAAATCAGAGAAGCAGCATGTCCTAGTGGATAGAGCACGGCCCTGGGAGTCAGAAGGATCTGGGTTCTAGTTCTGGCTCTGCCACTTGTCTCCTCTGTGACCCTGGATAAGTCACTTCACTTTTCTGTGCCTCAATTACTTCATCTGTAAAATGGGGATTAAGACTGTGAGCCTCATGTGGGACATGGACTGTGTCCAACTTGATTATCTTGCATCTACCCCAGCACTTAGTACAATGCCTGGCATATAGTAAGCACTTTATAAATATCATAAATAAAAATCATCATCATCGACAAATTGAACGGCAGCACTGAAGATTCTTTACAATTTTGTAGTTGGGTTAAGCTCAGATGCATCACTTTGTCCATCCTTATCCCCCTTTCAATCCATCTTGAGCACTTGTAACTAGGGAGGTTTGGTGACTCCTACATTCATAAGGCCAAGCCTCGATAAAGAACAGTCTATAAAGACTTCTCTGGAGTATCTCAAATCAAATCAAAGCTTCAAGGGCACTTTTGGTGCCCGAAACACTGTGAGGATCTCCTTATTTGGAATATTCTTTTGTTCAACCAGATGCACTTAATTATTTTTTGGATACACACATGCCAGATATGCCAAAGTCTGGCAGCTGTTTTTTTAAAAAATGAACCCAGCTTCCAGTTCCTTAACTGCTTCCAAAGACTGAAACAAATCCACTTGAATAAAAATATTTTTCAAATCTTACCTTGTTCTCCTCAGAAACATACTGTATTCTCAGAGTGTCCATGGCTCTGATCATCGACTGCATGGCCGTAAATATGTTTTGATAAACCAGCTTCGTGAAGCCTTTTCTATCTTCATCCGAGTAGCCGGATCCATGGATAATCCTCATCTGCTTGATAAAGGTGCTCTTGCCACTCTCTCCGGTACCTTAAGTAAGAACCAAGTAAATGTAGAGTCAGCCAAAAGTTTCAAACAGTAGAAATGACCCCAGAAATGAAGTGATTATTTGTCCAGAGTCTGTACACATGTAAAATAGTCCTTGTTGCTGCATATCCGGGAACCAAGCTACAGATTTAGGAATCTGTCAGTAACTCAGCAAGTAGCTGAACTCCTACCAGAAACGTAATACTAAATTAGGTGCTTGAGATACAGGTTAATGAAGAGAAGAGTTTCTTGTCTTATGCTATTGAGGCATCTTCGACCCATAGCGACACCATGGACTCATTTCTCTCAGAATGCCCTGCCTCCATCTGCAATTGTTCTGGTAGCGTATCCATAGAGTTGCCTTGGTAAGAATACGGAAGTGGTTGACCATTGCCTCCCTTGCAGCAAACTTGAATCTCCACCCTTGACTCTCTCCCATGACGCTGCTACCCAGCACAGGTGAGTTTTGACTTATAGCAGACTGCCTTCCACTCACTAGCCACTGGCCAAGCTAGGAATGGAATGGGTTGACCCCTGCTTGACTCTCCTTCCCATAGTCGAGATTGGTAGATTACTGGAAACTCTCCAGGTGTGACCCTGAGAGGGGCAAAGAGCCCCTGCCCTCAAGGAATTTCCAGTGCAATAGGGGAGACAGTGTGCAGGTAACTACCCAACAAATATGTACAGATATTTACAATTACATACAATTATATAGGTACCTATATGTATATATATATATATATATATATACATATACATATATTCATGTGTGTGTGTGTTTGCATGTATGCGTGGGTATCCTTTTTCAAAATGATGATACTAGCAGAGAAATCTTTTACACGCACGGGGTCAAGGCTAAAAAGCCTAATACATAACTAGCTGGCAGTTGATAAATCCCATATCACTGTACCACACTGTTTGAGATGTTGCTTCACTATATCTCAAAACTGTTTATTTTGCCTTCTAGGCATGCGAGTGCCCTCTTTCAGTTCCCCATCTCCAGAAGGCACTTGGGTATCCCACTGTCATCCATCTATCTGCCTAACATGCCCTGTCCAGAGAAAGTGTGCTGTTGTGAATACTGTGGTTGAGCTGACCCCAATGCCTCATTAGGATTAAATTTGTCCTATCATTTGATCTAGAGTATGGCTGACGAGTGACACTGAACACCTCTGACTTTAGCGAGTGATGCTACACTCCTCCACCTATCATCACCTGCAGGAATACGACAAAGCAGACCCTGAGCTGTTACACATTGGAGAGGTTGTAACTGCTGGATTAGGGTCAGCTCTAACAGAAGGGTGAAGAACCTGAAAACAGTTCCCTTTAACAGTAATGCACTAGAGCTCTTATTGTTACTGTTCAATCAATCTATCAAACGTATTTATCGAGCGCTGTGTGCAGAGCACTGTACTAAGCACTTGGGAGAGAACAACACAACAATATAATGGACACATTCCCTGCCCACAAAAAACTTACAGTCTAGAGGGGGAGACAGACATTAATATAAATAAGTAAATTATGGATATGGACATGACTGTTGTGAAGCTGGTAGGGGGTGAATAAAGGGAGAGTTCCAGGCCAGAGGTAGGATGTGGATGAGAGGTCGATGTCGAGATAGGCGAGAATGAGGTACAGTGAGTAGGTCGGCATGAGAGGAAGGAAGTGGGTGGGCTGTGTTGTAGTAGGAGAGTAGTGAGGTGAAGTAGGAGGGTGTAGGGTGATCGAATGTTTTGAATGTGTGTGTGTGTGTGTGTGTGTGTGTGTGTGTATGTACTTGGATTAGCAGTTTGGATGGAGAGAAAGGGTGGATTTTATTGATGTTGTGAAGGTTGATCTGACAGAATTTGGTAACAGATTGAATATGTGGGCTGAATGAGAAAAAGGAGTTAAGGATAACACCACGGTTACGGGCTTATTAAACATGGAGGATGGTGGTGCTGTCTACAGAGATGGGAAAGTCCCAAGAAAGACAGAGGTTGGGTGGGACGATAAGGAGTTCTGTTTTGGACATGTTAAGGTTGAGGAGTTGGTGGGATATCCAAGTAGAGTTGTCCTGAATGCAAGAGGAAATGTGAAACTGCAGAGGAGAGAGATTTGGGCTGGAGATGTAGACTTGGGAATTGTCCATGGAGAGATGGTAATTGAAGCCATGGGAGTGAATGAGTTCTCCAAGGGAGTGGATGTAGATGGAGAATAGAAGGGGACTCTGAATTTAGCCTTGAGGGACTCCTACAGTTAGGGGTGGGAGGCAGAGGAGGAGACTGTGAAAGAGACTGAGAAGGAGTAGCCAGAGAGATAGGAAGTGAACTAGGAGAGGACAGTGTCAGCAGAGCCAAGGTTGGATAATGTTTCCAGAAGAAGGGGGTGGTCAACAATGTCGAAGGCATCTGATAGGTCGAGGAGGATTAGGATGGAATAGAGGCCATTTGATTTGGCAAGAACCAAATGTGACCTTTGAGAGGGCAGTTTCTGTGGAGTGAAGGGGGAGGAAGCCAGATTATAGGGGGTCACAGAGAGGAAGTGGAAACAGTGGGCATAGACAACTTGCTCGAGGAGTTTGGAGAGGAATGGTAGGAGGGAGATAAGGTGATAACTGGATGGAGTCATGGGGTCAAGAGAGGGTTTTGTTGATCATTTTACAGGCATTACTTCAGCCACTTCAGAATTTAATGGTCTTTGGGGATAAACCCCAGCTAAGAAAGTGTCACGTTGGCCAATTCCAATCTCTACTATTGAAGCCCAGGGTGGTGAGGTCGGGGTGAGATCAGAGCCACAGAGCCAAGTGCATAGGCAATGCAGAAGGGAGAGGGCCTAATCAGGGATGTCCTTTTGGAGGAGATGTGATTTTACTGATTAATTGATTGTTGGCATTAGAGGTGCAAAGTGTGAGGGCTAGGTTGTAGTATGAGATCAGTGAGGTAAGGTAGGAGGGGACGAGCTGTATGACTTCCTTAAAGTTGAGAAGTTTTTTGCTGTATGCAGGAGTGGATGGGCAGTCACTGGATGTTTTTTGAAGAGTGGAGAGATGTGGACTGAACTTTTTTTTAGAATAATGATCTGGGTAGCAGAGTGAAGTATGGACTGGAGTGGGGAGGGACAGGAGGAAGGGAGGTCAGCAAGGAGCTGATGCAATCCTCATCAAGTGCTCAATAACCATGATTGATTGATAATTGCATGGTAACAGTTTAGGAGGAGAGGGAAAGGTTGATTTTAGTGATTTTAATGATGTTATGAAGGCAGAACTGACAGAACTTGGTGACAGATTGAACGTGTGGGTTGATAGCATTGGGAGCAAAATCATAGGATGAATGAGAGAGATGAGTCGAGGAATGAAAGGTATTTATTGAGTGCCCATAGTACTAAGCACTTGGAAGAGTACAATAGAATTAGTAGATATGACCTCTGCCCTCAAGGAGCTTACAATATAGCAGGGGAAATCAAAGGAAGGAATAGGCATTTTTATCATGTGAGAAACCAAAGCACACATCAGAATTGTGTGATCATCTGGCCAATAAAACAGTCTTTTATTTTAATCACAATATAATGCTTTCACATTCCAAATTCATCTGTCAGTTTTTAAAGGGTATATAAACGATGTATTTAACTTGGTCACTTTTCTCAATGAAAAATGTTTTTACCCCATTCCCTGACATCAACTCCCTGTAAATCAACTAACAGATATTGCAGATATCTGGGCCTTTGTGAATCAGGCTGAAGTGAGAAGCTGTAAAGGAGCATTTGAAGAGAAAAACCATTTTGTCAGAAGTCAGTTTGGGGTTTTGAGTTTCCCAAAAGTTACATAAACATTGAAAAAAAGTATATTAGTATATCATGTGAAATTCCTTACTCGGTAACTTCATGCAGGAATACATTTGTAGCCCACAGAGAACATTGTACAAAATGCAATTCCATTTCATATACTAATCGAGAAGATATGAAGGTCCCTATCTTTTTTTAACTTCATATTATTAGGTCTGTGCTTTTGATACAAGACAATCAGAGGTACTCTTACTCCAGATTAAAGTACAGTGAAGTGCTCTGAGACGTTCATCAAAAACATTTATTTTGTTCTATTTTGATGGCACTGTCCTGGGAAATTCTACACTTATCCCAAATAGGATTGCGCTTTCATCTTGCAACCCTCTTAACCAAACACACCTTCACGTTTCAATCAACTTAAATTGTGGGCTCTAAAAGGTAGAAATGCTACTTTTGGCTTGTGTATCATGAAAGGCTTCCCAACCTACGTGACCTTTCCTTATCTGTACTGTCAAAGGTATAATTTACTAATGTGGAAATCAAGCCACAAGAACTCTATTTTTAACTCTGTCAATAACTCATAATAGGGCTCCAGGTACCCACACTATCCCCCTCTGCTACATTGCCTGCCCAGGAGCATGATGGGATTGGAAGAATTTACACAGCTTTAGTCAAGTTGGCAAATGGGGATGCTGTTTCCTCACCTGCCTTAAACTAATTCATTGGGAAAGTCACTAGAGTGCCCCAATTTATTAACAAGAGCTAAATATTACCATATTTGCACATTGTGAAGCTGTTCAATAATAGCTCGGCTTTCTTAAAAGTTCTGTTGGTCTGCTAAAGGCTGTCTTTGATATATCAACATCATCGTCCCTCTGTTGAGGCACCTTGCCTTCAAAGTCACCTCCCAGATGCAGCCCTGCAAAACCCAAACCCAGGGCCAGGAAGTCAGAGGACCTGGGTTCTAACCCTGGCTTCGCCGTGTGTGAGCTGTGTGTCCTTGGTCAAGTAACATACCTTCTCTGTTCCTCAGTTTCCTCATCTGTAAAATGTGGATTAAATACCTGCTCTCTGCCCACTTCCTCACCAGGTGTTACAGGGACTGTGTCTGATCTGATTATCTTGTCTCTACCCCAGGACTTAGTACAGTTCTTGGCACATAGTAAGTGTTTAATACAATTGTTATTATTATTCAGGTACAGGACCCAGGGAACAGGGCAGTTGGGAGCAATCAATCGATCAAGTAATCATATTTATTCATTCAATCATATTTATTGAGTGCTTACTGTGTGCAGAGCACTGTACTAAGCCCTTGGAAAGTACAATTTGGCAAAAAATAGAGACAATCCCTACCCCAAAACGGGAGTAGTTACTGTGTTCAGGGCACTATACTAAGCACCTGGGAGAGTACAATACAACAATATAACAGACACATTTCCTGCCCACAACTAACTTACAGTCTAGAGTGGGAGACAGACATTAATATAAATAAATAAATTATGGATATGGATGTAAGTGCTGTGGGGCTGAGGGGCCTGTTGGTGAATAAAGGGAGCAAGTCAGGGCAATGCAGAAGGGAGTGGGAAAAGAGGAAATTAGAATTTAGTCAGGGAAGACCTCTTGGAGGAGATGTGCTTTCAATAAGTCTTTGGAGGTAGGCAGAGTAATTGTCGAGCACTGTGGGATATAATGAAGAGGGGAGACTGAGAATCCAGAAAGACCCAGAAATCCTCAGACTGGTGAGTAGTGGAAGCAGAAAAGTTGCTGTGAGCAGGGTCAGGGATAGCTTCATGTTTTAGTCTTTAAAAAAGGAATTTTTCTGCAGCCATAAGTGGGAATGTAAAGTATTAGAATTCACATAATGTCTCAGCCATAGGCTAAAGATATTAGGGATAAAGTTTTCAGGGTTTCATTCTAACTCCTCAAATCATTTAGATATCAAACCTAGAGATTTCCGCTGGGAGGTAAGAAGAAATTGCCTTACTCTGGATAAACAGATGTCTTAAGCACTAAGAATTACAGATCATACTGCCCATAACAACAACTATGGCATGTGCTTAGAACAGTGCTTTGCACAGAGTAAGTGCTTAACAAATGCCATTATTATTATTATTATTAATAATAAAAGCATACTACATGCCAGGCACTGCACTAGGTGCTGGGGTGGATACAAGCCAATTGGGTTGTACACAGTCCCTGTCTCACATGAGGCTTACAGTCTTAACCCCATTTTATAGATGAGATAACTGAGGCACAGAGAAGTTAAGTGACTTGCCTAAGATCACACAGCAGACAAGTAGAGGAACCAGGATTAGAACCCAGGTCCTTCTGACTCCCAGGCCTGTGCTTTATCCACTAGTCCATGCTACTTCCAAATTAAAATTAAGGGCAGCCCAAAAAAAAAAATCTTAGAAAAAATTCAGTAAGGACAGGAAAGAAACTTTTTTATGGTAATTGTTAAGCGCTTACGTTGTGTTCAAGCACTGATCTAAATGCTGAGATAGATACAAGCTAATCAGATTGGACACAGTCCCTGTCCCACTTGGGGCTCACTTATGGCTCTGCTTGTTGGCTTGTGAAAAGTGACCAAACACACTCATTAATTACCACATCCCTGGCTTTTGGAAGCTTGAATAATAATAATTCCTACTTTTCCTGTTCCATATGTGTCCTATCTATGAAGAGGCAAATATCTATAAATTATCAGTATTGCGAGGTGGACAGAGCACGGGTCTGGGAGTCAGAAGGTCATGGGTTCTAATTCCAGCTCTGCTACTTGTCCACTGTGTGACCTTGGGCAAGTTACTTCACTTCTCTGGGCCTCAATTACCTCATCTGGAAAATTGGGATTTTAGACTGTGAGCCCCAAGTGGGTCAGGGACTGTGTCCAACCCGACTTGTTTTCATCCACCCCAGTGCTTAGTACAGTGCCTGGCACATAGTGCTTAACAAATACCATTATTATTATTATTATTTAGCTCTATAACTCTGCATAGATATATACATGATTCAGAGTTCATGTGACTTGCTGAAAATTAAGTTTTCTTGAATTTTTCTTAAAACTCATTCCATTTTTATAATTTGAAGTACACATAACAATAGCTACAGTGCCATAGGTTTGGCTGATAATGTGTAAATAGGCACATGTGCAAGCTATTAAAAGAATAAGGGGAACAAGAACCGGCAAAAACCCTGTTTATAAACACTGCAGAGCCTGCAAAATGCTCTGTATACCAATCAACTTTCTACCCCCCAAAAAAAAGACCCAGATTTCCAGAACTTTAGTAAATCAGTACTTGAAGAATCACTGTCATTGCATTAAAATTATAACATTGTAACTGATCTTACTGCTGAATAGCCTCATGAGATTGCTCACTGTGGTTGGCACTCATTATTCGGTATTGTTTTATTCTTTTGAAAAGGGAAACCATCAAGCACTGTCATAAACAGGTTAAAAGGTGTCCACTGCTCACTGCAGCCTCTGTAGGTATCTTTGTATCTGAACTAGGTTTCTACAAGAAGCAAAGAGATGATTCCAGGGAATCAGACCCGAGGTACTTTAGAGAGATTCTTTTCACTTCCCTTATCTACAAAGGCACATTATCAAATTCTGTGTTGTCAGGACTTCCTCTGTTTGTTTTAAATTAGCCATCAACAACAAAACAATTTGCAAAGCCCAGCCTTATGACATAGAACTAAAACGTAATAAGTACCATCCACATAAATATTCCCGTTTCACACACGTGAGTGTGTAAATGCCACCAGAAAAGTGAAAAAAGAAATGACTTCCTTCAGGAACCTTGGTTGTATTACTCTTCAAACATTTGCACACTTGTGTGCTTGCTGGGGTAGACCCTCTAAATTTGCTTTTCCACTACTCCTTCCTCCAACGTATAACATGAGAAATATATTATAAACATTTTTATACTGTCTCTCCTGTTAGAGCATAAGCTCCTTGTGGGCAGGGAATGTGTTTCATGCTTCAGTTGTACTTTCCCTAGTGCTTCACACCTAGTGGGTGCTCAATAAATAACTTGACTATTACTGCTAGAAATTTAAAAAAATAGCTTTAATCTGATATTCCTAGAGCTTACATAGGGAGAAAAGGTTCAATAACTTGGGACGCTAATCTATCCTCCAAATTGTTCCAGCAGAGAGTTGCGGGGTAATGGATCTTTCCCTGGCTAATAGTTTCCCACTGTTGTGATCCCAGCCTTATTCACTAAAAGGGAAAATTGTCTATAGCATCTACATTTTCCTGCTATCCTCCCCACACATATCTTTCTCTTGAGGGTTTCCAAAAATAGGAAATGCGTGACTTGGAAGATTTTACTGGGCCCTTTCTAAAGGCAGAGAATGCTGGCTAAATGCTATATGATTCTGCTTCCTTTATTTTGATTATACAGTAGTAAAATATTTTAACGAATGTAAGTATTTTACATAAATATGTGTATCTACGTACGCGGCGAGCATTAGAATGTTAGCTCCTTGTAAGCAGGAAGAGCATCATTTCTTTGTGTTTTCCCATCCCAAGTGCTTAGTACAATGCACGGCCCTCAGTGGGCTTTCAATAAATATTGTTACCATTACCACACTTTAATATCCTAAGGAGGACAGGACATGTAAAACAAAAAATCTTTCTCTTACAAAAACAACAACAAAAGGAATCAGCTCCCACTTTCTTTGGAGGAGGATAGCTATTTAGACCAAAGGAATGTATTTTGTAACCCTGATATTAAACCAGGAATAAAAGCCATCTTTCAGGGAGCTGCTTCGTTACCTAGGGTGAGTAAAAAAGGCGATTATACAAAAAATAAGGCCTCATTCAAATGGCTACAAACCCCAGAAATCTAGTAATGAGACTATTATCTTCCTCATTACCTATGACTCCAGTAACCTACATCATTCCACCAGAAGTTGATCTGATTTATCTTCTGTCTAAGGCTGTAATTAAACACAAGCCAGGAATTCAGTTGTTGCAGCATAAAACAGCAAAACATGCAAGCTGCAAAACTGTCCCCGCAGTGGGGTTTCCAATTCTCGGCCAGTAGAGGGGGGTGAAAGACTTGGGAACCACTTTCGTTAAACTGCCTGGGCATCCCTTAGATACCCGTCCTTTGGAAGTTAGGACTCAGGGAGGGGAGGGGAACCTTACTAACCTCGGTTGAGTGATAGCCTAGAAATTTCCCCAGAGCTCCAGCCTGGGCTTCACAGGAGAGCTCCTCAGGGATTGTAAGAGATCCATAAAGAGGACTGTTGCAGACTTGACCATCTAGATGGTTGTGTGCGAAATGTGTTGGGTACCACATTACAAGAATCATTACCCCGGTCCTAATTAAGTTTTGTCCCTTTGAGAGAAGAAAACTTTCATTTTACAGGGCCCAACTTTAATAACCTTCTCTGCCCTTCAGAAGACTAATTTTAAATTGATTAACTATCTTGAACTTAATGACAACCTTTAAAGTTGGTCTTAGCAACAGCAGTCATTATTTCAAACATAGGCCTAGCAAGACATTTCCTTATCCAACTTAGGCAACATGCCACCGCCTCTAAATCTCTAGGCTTAGGATCAAAACAAAGTAGAGAAGCAGAGAAGTAGAGAAGTAGAGAAGTAGAGAAGCAGCGTGGCACAGTGGAAAGAGCACGGGCTTTGGAGTCAGGGCTCATGAGTTCGAATCCCAGCTCTGCCACTTGTCGGCTGTGTGACTGTGGGCAAGTCACTTAACTTCTCTGTGCCTCAGTTCCCTCATCTGTAAAATGGGGATTAAGACTGTGAGCCCCACGTGGGACAACCTGATTCCCCTATGTCTACCCCAGCACTTAGAACAGTGCTCGGCACATAGTAAGCGCTTAACAAATACCAACATTATTATTAGAAGAAAGGAAAACGGACCTATTATTGAAACTATCTGTGCTCACACACTGTACACTTACCCTATTCTAAATTAACTTTGTCCAAGATATGATCACTTTCATTCAGCTGAATATGTCTCTGTGACTTTCAGTTGGAAAGATGAATCATTCAATCCATCGCATTTATTGAGCACTTAATGTGTGCAGTCCACTGTACTAAGCGCTTGGGAGAGTTGGTAGACAGGTTCTTTAGGGAGTTTACAGTCTAGAGGTGAGCCTAAAGATGAAGAATATTCAGAGTTGGCTGGCATAGAGTTAGAGATGTGAACTTGTTTAGGGGTATTTCCCATTTTCCAAGCATGAGGAAAAAGAAAGTACAGATTTTAATTTAAAACAGAAAGGGACCCAGATAAGATCCTTATATCAATGAAAAACAATAAATCTAGAAGTGAGCTGATCATATAAGCAGTGAGATCCCAATGGACAGTACACTTCTTGACTTCTTGGCAGTTGCACTCAAACCTTGTGGAGTTCTATATGTGTGCTCCTGATACCCAGCATGCCAACTTTTCATGTGGAGAATGGGGGGTGAAGTTGTGGTGAGACATAGGGGGGGTAGGGCACTGGGGGAAGAGTATCGAAGGGGCAAGTCTTTGATGGGGACCTGGAAGAAAAATGGAGGAAAAGGGAGATAAAGGAGATAAAGGGAGGGAGATAAAGACAGGGGGAGAGGAAGAAAGGGAAAAAGGTGAAAAGAAAGAGGGAGATCAATGTATCTGCTCTCACCCCCACCAGGCTCTGGTCTCCAACCACAGGCAGCCTTGGGGAATCCTCCCGGGATGAGGTATGGGGGTTGAAGCTCTGATTTCTGCCTGACCAAGAAGCTGTGGGCATAAAGCTATTGGCTGGGATGGAGACTGGGTCCGATTTGACTACTGGGTGTCTACCCCAGCAATTAGCCCAGTGCTTTCAGTGCTTAGTAAGGGCTAGCTACATAAAGGCTTAGTAACTAGCATCATAATCCATTCATCTGGGGAGGAGAGGGAAATCACAAATCATATCTATTCCTTTTCTTTATAAAAATACATTTTGAATCAAGAATTTGGAAACAAGTCACTATCGCTTAAGAAGATGGAGGATCACATCTGGCATTCAGACATTATTTGGTATAATGTATCTAGTTGGGAGGGTGCTTACCCAAAACAGTACAATGTCTATAAATGCATGTAGATGCATGCACACAGATCCATTCTAATATGTAGAGTGACTACAATCCACTTGGTAAAATTTCAAGTGCTGCTCAAATGCCTCTTTTAAACCCAATATAAATGAAAAAAATCAAATATTGCTTGTTGCCCATGGATTCTCCTCTTCTGAGTCTCAAGCCTTTATAAAGGATGCAGTGATGCAGTCAAGTGGGAAGACCTCATGGGGAAGGAAAGGGGGACCATCTCAGAAGAGTTGAGATGGGAAACATGAATCTAGGCTCTAGACAGCACTTTCATCAATCATTAAAGCACTTGGAGTTCGCGGGAGGAAACATGCGAATGAAGGGCAATGTCTATTATTCATTATACCACTCCTCACAATCCTTCTGTGAGATATGTGGTGGCCCCCTCATCTTTCAGCAAAGGCACTGAGGTAGAAAGATTAATTGACTTGCCAGGGGCTCCAGTGGGCTAGCAGCAGAGCTGGTATTGAACTTAAGAGCGTGACCATGCTCCTATCACCTAAAGAGGATCGGAGAGGTGGGAAAAGGGGGAAGAAGAGGGTGGGAATCAAGAATGCCCCAAGATTTAGTTCATTTAATTTTTCCCCCCTAATGATTTTCACACCATGAACTGCTGCTTTCCATTGCTCTGAAAAATTCCTGAACCAAAGAGAATGATACGGAGAAAACTTTTCTACCAAACCATTTTTAGAGAAGCAAATTTACCTTCAAACCACCTTACATCACAGTAGTTCATCTCGTACTCGAACAGGCAACTTAAACATTACAACAACAGACTTTAACCGAATGTAAATCAAGATGATTAATCACTCAGACCTCTTAAAATTCCCGCATGCCAACTCCACCATGTGCTTTACTTTTGATGAGAGTAATTGAAGACAGATTTTATAAATGCATTCTTAATGGAGCAGGATTCCACACCATTCAAGCAGACCCTATCGGTTCATCTCTGCCATGTCTACAGAAACATTTTGTAAACCCTGATGCCTGTGCAGAGTAATTGGGAAATGGGAAGGAGGTGACATTGATGGAGTTTTTGCACAGCCTGAATTGCCTGCAAGCAGGAAACAGGATCAATAAAGGTTGTGTTTTGCATATTAAAATATTCTTTTTTACATTTTCTTTCTCTGGTGCGACAAGCTGAGTTATAACTAATTTCCAGAGCAGACTCAAGGCTCTCCCTTCCTAGTTACACCATCGGGGTCAATTTTCAAAAAGACCTTAGAAACTTTTATGGAAATCAAAAGTCAAATTGCACATCACTGATGAAGACACTGAGCAGCCCAGACAGGACTTTTTACTGATGAATTCAGTCATTTGAATAAAGACCAAATATATTATTTATAAAACTAAATCAGAATTCTGCAGTAATTTTCACGTCTTTATTCAAAGGAGGGAGCAGAGTAAATAATGGTAATATCCATGTAGCACTGCCCTTCATGTGCAAAAAATATGCTGCAGAGAATTTTATCCACATATGTGAGTGTGATTCAAAAGACCAATGCGTGACTGGCAAAACTTGTGTCAAGCACAGTATGAACTTAATTTGTCTTTTGTAGTTGTCGTATAGAAAAATCATTAACTGATTCTTCCTTCAAAATTATCTCTTCCCTTCCATGATTGTCCAGAGTACTCCATTTTATGCCACTTGTTGACAAGTCTAATAGCTTCCAGCAACCTAAAGTTCGTTTGAGCATCCAAGTAAGGTCTCCAGGGTCAAACTTCCTTTATCCAGGTCATGACAATTGATCACGCAGCCTTCAGCATCCCCCAGCCTGGCCTCATTTCACCGGACACACATATGGCAGCCAGAAAACTTTGGGAGACAGTAGTCATTCACACTCGCCCAGGGGCGCTTCAACTGGCCCTATGATCTTTATTCCCTTCTGACCTCACCTTCTAAACCTTGCCTCCAGCTTACGCGGTGGTCTCTTGCTTCTCATTCATTAAATGTGCAGGAAAAAAAAATACATTGAAAGAGAGCTACTGGTGGTTTACCAGTGTTGCACTACAACTTCCAGACAGCACTCAGAAAAGAACCAAGGAAAGGTCTGAGGGAGTGGAGGGGGTTAGCTTTGTTTCCAGAAAGCTGTCTACCCTTATGATTCATCTATGGAGGAAAAATTTACTCCTCAGGCATTGTCAGAGTAGTGTTACATCTGTGCATCAATCAAACAGGTACTAGTTCTATAAATTCTATATTATAAATTATTTATTTATATCAATGTCTGTCTCCCCCTCTAGACTGACTGTAAGCTTACTGGGGGTCGGGAACCTGTCTTCCAATTCTCTTGTACTGTACTCTCCCAAGTGCTTAGTACAGTGTTCCGTGCACAGTAAGCTCTTAATAAATACCATCGATGATGATGAGGTTGATGATTAATCAATCAATCAATAAATGGTATATTCCATTCTCCCTCCTACTAAGGCTGTGCGCCCCTTGTGGGACAAGGACTGTGTCCAACCTCATTCACTTGTATCTACCCCAGTGCTTGGAAGAGTGTTTGACACATAATAAGTGCTTAACAAATAACATAAGAAATAAAGCTAGAGAAATGGGGAGACAGACATGAACACTGGCCAATGGCTTAGTACGTTGGAAGCAGATATAGCAACCACACATAAGTAAAGAGTCTCCCATTCAAATAAGGTGCCACTACCCTTAGCAATCATTCGATGGCATTCTATGACTGCTTACTGTATGGAGAGCACTACGCTATTCAGGAGTTTTGTTGTGCTGGCTGATTTCTTTTCTGTCCAGGATCAGAAAAGCTGGGGTGAACAGAAGTGGAAGTCAAGAAAACTGCTTGGCTTAGAGCCTTTTGCCGTGAAGAAAAGAAGTCCAGGTAGCCTAAGAGGGTACATGAATGAGGTTAACTAAACACAGAAGATAGTCAGACACCTGGAAGCAGCAGATGGCTGTGGAGTCTCACTTCTTACTCCCACTCTCATGCTCCAGAGTTCAGCTGAAAATGCTCATAGAACCCTTTTTGTCCTGTGTTACATCTGCTAGTGCTTATGTTAAAAAACCCTGACCGGTTACTAATATCAACGAAAATGATGATCATAAGGATTCTCAAAGACATTTTACCAAGAGTGATTACCCTAGGTGATGAAACGGAGGCACAGATAGGTCAAATGACATGCCCCAGGCCACATAGTAAGCACGTGGAGAAAACATACACCAGATGGCTTTACTGAAGCAAATGATTTTTACCCTGATACAAGAGCGAAGCATCCCCCGAATAACCTGAAGAATGGTTATTATTTTACTTGGGTTTTTCAAAATTCTTCTATAGACCAGGGGATGTGTGATGGGTTTTTTTTTTCCATTAGTCAAGCGATAAAAACATCTCACTGAGCCACTCTGCCATCACGTGCCTTCTGCCTGAGCATTTCTAATCATCAGTGGGCTTTTAAGACAGTCAATTTCTCTCTCTCTCCCTCCCTCTCTCTCTACACCGCCCCCCCGCCCCTTTCCTAGACCATCACTTAGAAACAGCAATCAGTTCTTAAGGGGAGGGATTTCTTGAAAACCTATCAGAGTAACTATGGAGACAACTTGTTTTTCTGTCTCTAGGACTAAATTGCCATCCAGCACCAAAAAAAAAAAAAGGTACTAACTAGGTAATTCATAAACTCACATTTTGCAGTTTCAAGCTGTTAAATCAACAAGCAGAATAGAAACCTGGTATTTCTTAGGTTCCAATTTTAGATCTCAATCAATCCAAGATCGGGGGAGAAAAAGGCAGGAAAGGAACAGAGCCAGAGATGGGTCTCTCTCACACCTTCACACTTAAAGGCACTCATAGTGATGATCTTCTCCTCAGGAAGTCAGTGGGTGGCAGCAGAAGGCAGATGATCAGACCACACCCTCCCTGACTGGCTCTGCCCAGCCCCTTGCTTATGGCATTTGTTAAGTGCTTACTTTGTGTGAAGCACTGCTCTAAGCACTGGGGTAGATACCAGTGAATCAGGTCCCACACAATCCCAGTCCCACAGTGGGACAGTCTAAACCCTTCTGGCTGACTGGAGATGCTGCCAGCAACTGTTCTGTAGCTGGGAAGATGCAATCAATCAATCAGTAGTATTTAATGAGCACTTACTGTGGGCAGAGCACTGTACTGTAGAGAATATACTATTACAGAATTGCACGTTCCCTGCCCACTACAAGCTCAGCGTCTAGAGGGGGATGAGCATACAGAGTGTGGCCCTGGATTTCTGGAAGATGACTCTCCCTCAGTTTCACCACCCCCACCGAATACCAGCAGGAGCCTCACCTGCAGCAGCCCCCCAAGAGAGGGGACCCTGACCAGACTTAAGCTCTGTTGAGCTCTAGTTGGACTGGGGGGATCAGAGGAATGGATGTTTGGAATCAGGGTGCCCGCACTCCTGGCCAAGTTGTTACAGGTAAGAGTCTGCGCATAAAGTAAGCTATTTTAAAGCAGCACTACTTGACCTTTATTTCTAAGTTGTGCTGGGTTAAAATAACTCAGTGCATGCACAGACTCCTGCCGGCAGCCTCCGCCTGACAAAAAGAGGGTTTGAGGCACGAATCGATTAATCGTATTGAGGGTTTACTGTGTGTAGAGCCCTGTACTAAGCTCTTGGGAGAGTACAGTGTAACAGAGTTGGTAGACATGTTCCCTGCCCACAAGGAGCTTACAGTCCAGAGGGTGAGACAGTAAAATAAATTATGGATATGGGTGAAAGTGCTGTGGGGTTGAGAATGGGTTGAATAAAGTCTGTAAATCCAAGTGCACGGGCAGTGCAGAATGGAGAGGGAGTAGAGGAAATGAGGGCTTAGTTGGGGAAGGCCTCTTGGAGAAGTTGTGCTTGCTGCTTGGTCATACTCTATATGGCTTTCTGCCCTGATTGTATGCCAATGTATGTGGCACAGACATAGAAAGGTCAGCAATTGTGTCCCTGCCAGCACACTATGTATCACTTCCACAGCCTATTGCCCAAGCTCATTTCTGTGGGGTTTTTTCTTATTTGAAGGACATGTAACTGTGGACAGAGTCACTGTAAACATCTGTATGCGTGTGATCATCCTTACCTTCCAACTGACAGATTTCTAGCCTTCAAATTTACACTTAGCATGACAGACCCCTTTCACCAGAGTAAAACTCCCCTTCTAGACTGTGACCTCTTCCTTGTACAGGAATGTGTCTATTTGTTGTATATTGTACTCTCCGAAGTGCTTAGTACAGTGCTTGGCATACAGTAAGTGCTCAATAAATACGATTGAATAAATGAAAGAATGAAAGTGCCTTCAGGGAATCAAACGCTGGGTGTGGTACAGGGACCTTTTGGAATAAAAGCTTTCAAAGGATCATGAGTCAAAAAGGGGATTGCGAGCACTTACTGTGTGCAAGACACTGTCCTAAGCCCTTGGGAGAGAACAATATAATAGATCCTGATCCTTGCCCTCTCAGCAGGACACGTTATGGGCAGGAAACGTGTGCTAATTCTGTTGTATTGTACTCTCCCAAGCGCTTAGTAGAGTGTTCTGCACAAAGTAATCACTCAATAATGATTGATTAATCAGTGTCGGATCTGTTAATGCTTCATAGGAAAATTTCACCAATTAATCAGTGGTATTTACTGAGCACTTACTATGTGCAGAGCACTGTTCTAAGTGCTTGGGAAAGTACAATACAAGAGAATAAGCAGACAGGTTCCCTGCCCATAATGAGCTTACAGTCTAGAGGGGGAGGCAATGACAGTCTCCTTGAAAGAGGGACCATGTCTTACAACTTTACCATGTGTCATCCAGTGCTTTATACAATGCTCTGCATGAGGTAGGTGTGTGGTAAATGATGATCTTCCAAGATAAAGGATAATCATCAGTGGTACTTATTGAGCACTTACTATAATAACAATAAAAAATTATTGTGGTATTTATTTAGTGCTGCCTATGTGTCAGGCACTGTTCTAAGCTCTGGAGTAGGTACTCGGTGGTAGGTACAAGATAATCAGATTGGACACACTCTCTGTCCTACTGTCTTAATCCCCATTTCACAGATGAGGAAACTGAGGCGCAGGGAAACTAAGTGACTTGCCCAAGCTCACACAGCAGAGACGTGGTGGAGCAGGATCAGAACCCAGTTCCCCTGACTCTCAGGCCTGTGCTCTTTCCACTAGGCCATGCCACTTCTCAATGCAGAGCATTGTACTAAGGACTTGGGAGAGAGTTGGCAGATATGTTCCCTGTCCACAGTGAACTTACAGTCTAGCGGGGGAGACAGACATTAATACACATAACTAATTTCTAAAGAACAAGCCCATTTGCTTGATGAAGACATCCAAAATGTCTTTTTTTTTAATAAGACAGTCAGCAGGACTGATCGGCTAATCAATAGGCTATCTTTTGTACTCTCCCACATGCGTAGTACAGAGCACTGTATCCAGTTGATACTCAATAAACATTGATTGATTAGAAATTTTTATTTTCATTTTCTCTCCCCTCCTGCTGTCTCCCTTGTCACCATATCAATATTCCTTTTTCCCACCAAGAGAAGACGGACTCAATCAATCCTGTACTAACTGCTTGGGAGAGCACAACAGAGATAGAAGACACAATCAAACAGAGAAAGGAGAAGAAGTTCAATTCAAATCTGCCAATTTTGCTGCTTGAGAGCAACTCTAGCTTAAGGATTAATAATGGAGCAGGTTGAAATGAATGACGTACTTAGGATTTTCACAACAAACTTTTTATCTGAAAGGGAGATGTTTCACTTGAAATGCAAATGACTGTCAGGTACCTCATGAGAAATCTAAAACATGTGGATTTGGTAAAGTCATAGTTTCATTTTGGGGAACTTTCCTGTTTGATTAGGGTAGCATCTCCATAAATTACTTCACTTGTGGAAATTCTGATTTATGATTTTAATGGTTAATGCTTTAATAATACCATAAATATTTCTCTTTCAGTATTCTATGTCTAGGTGTCCAGGTGACTGCACTGTGATGTCTATAAGTCTGCAAAGACATTAAATTTTAAAAGATTTTCCCCTCCTGCCAAATAATGTAAATTCATTATTTTTTTCATTGTGGTTACATAGTAATAGCAAGAAGGGTAAAGCTGTTTGTCCTAAACTTAATGCTTATACGGTGCTCTGCACACAGTAAGACCTCAACAAATACCACTGGTTGATGTTGATGTTGATGCTGATTATGGTATTTAAGTGTTTACTATGTGTCAAGCACTGCTCTAAGTACGGGGGTAAATACGAGTTTATGAGGTTAGACACAATCCCTGTCCCACGTGGTGCACACATGCCTTTCATTTTCTAGGTGAAGGATTCAAAACTTGTGATCGGTGGAATGTTCTTAGTATGTGATAATGTGGAGAAGATAATGATTATACATATTGTTCATTCATTCATTCAATCATATTTATTGAGTGCTTACTGCATGCAGAGCACTGTACTAAGCGCTTGAGAGAATTGTTCCATGTAGAATATTTGTATTACTGAAGATAATGATGCCAAATATTTTTTGACAGTATTTGGCTGAAGAAGTCACATGTATTACATTAAGAAACAATCATACATTTTCTTTTTAAATCTTGGCAGACATTACCCTACCATGTGTAGGTTTGTAAATCTCAGCAGGAAGACTCATTAGCTTGATTACATCCTATTTGACCTGATGGGTTTATTTAGTTAATTGTAGAATAGATATTCATGGCTGCATTGCGTGTTTGTGGTTAAGCTGAGTCTTTTTCTATTTTAGTTTACCTGAATATGAGGTATTTTGGAAGTGAGAAATGGTTAGCGATCCTAAATGTAAGTTGGTAAATTTTTTTGGAAATGCATGAGCTAACCCTCTTAAGCCTCCAGGAGGCCAGTTAGAGAACTGTTATAATTGAATCTGTGGGTCTTGAAAGGACCAAATATATCTTATATCCAAGGAGTTAGTTACTAGTCCAAAGCTTTCTCACCCATATTGTCTGTCCCATTGGAGGATAGTCAGCACACAAGACAAAGTAACAAAATGAAAACAAAGTCAGAGAAAATACTTGGTTCTTGCCCATTTTTGAACATTCAAGGACAAGCATGGATTCATTTTATCAAGCACTGTTCATCCCCCACACTTGTCTTGTCTTATGCTGTCGAGTTGTCTCCGATCCATAGTGACTCCATAGACACAACTCTCCCAGAACATCCCACTTCCATCTGCAATCATTCTGGTAATGTATCCATAGAGTTTTCTCTCCTCCACTTACCCAAGCAATATTTAATTAGGAGCATTACGATACTTATATCGCTGGCCCACATAAAGCTGATCCTTTTTGACAAGAATAAGGAAAACAAAAATCCAGTGGTCGATAAAGCTGCATTTCATTACATAAGACAAAAATGGATGCCTCAAGGTAATGACCTGCATCAAGGCCCTTGATCCATGCAAGGGCAACAAGAGGACAAAAATTATTTGTCAACAGGTAATGTGAGTGGCATTAAGCTAGCTCAGAGTTTCTCCAACCAGGAAAGTTAAGAGAAGTTATGAAGGGTAATGGAGACCGGGGACATGAACACCTGGTTGCTGAATGCTGGCAGGGCTGGTCATGCCCAAGTCTCCTTCTCCCATGGGATCCCTTTGACACCCTCTTTTCCAGTTGTCTTGCTCCCCTACCTGCCCTTCCCCCATCACCTCATTCCCCGTTGACACCACGCACCCCCGCCCAACCAACAATCCTGATTCAACTATCCTCCCCTAACCAAAATACAGATATCCTGCCAGAGTCCTTCATTTATTTATTTGTTCACTTCTGGAGAAGTTGCAGGGAGTGGGGGAAAGACCTTGAGTGGTGACACAGGATAAAACTGCTAAAGAAGCACTGAAGTCAGAGACCTAATCAAGAGAAAAATGAGGAGAGATGCTAGGTTTCTCCAAGGAAAGCTAGGCCGCGTCACCTATTTGAGTTTCCCACTTCAATCAATGTATAGTATTTACAGAGTACTTGGAAATAGGGTGGGAGAATCCAATAGAGTTAGTAGACATGATCCCTACCCTGGAGGACCTAGCTATCTAGTTAGGGGGACTGCCCCAGCCCCACACGCTTCACTCCTCTAACACCAACCTACTCACTGCCTCACCCTCACCTCTTTCGCCACCGTCATGCCCTCCCTCCTACCTGATGCTCCCTCCCTGAGAGACTGGCACTCTCCCTAACCTCAAAGCCCTACTGAAATCATATTTCCTCCAAGAAGCCTTCCCTGGCTAATCTCTCATCTCCCCACCCTATTCTCCCTTCCTTTTGTGCCACCTATGCTCTTAGGTACTCAGTCCTTGGGGACCCTGAATTTATAGCCTTTCACTCTGTTTTCCCTATCTGTAATTTAGTTTAATGCCCATCTCCCGCAGTAGACTGTAGTAGTCCTTGAGAGTAGGGATTGTGTCTATTTACTCTATTGATTTTCCCAAGTGCTAGTACAGTGGTCTGCACATAGTAAGTGCTCAATAAATGTGATTGATTGTCAGTAAAATAAATTCCAGAAAGGGGAAAGCAATATAGTATACATATAGTAATAATAATAGTAATGGTATATGTTAAGTGCTTACTATGTGCCAAGCACTGTTCTAAGTGCTGGGGTAATCGGGTTGTGCCTCATGGGGCTCACAGTTCTTAATCCCCATTTGACAGATGGGGTAACTGAGGCACAAGAGAAGTTAGGTGACTTTCCCAAGGTCACAGCAGAAACGTGGTGGAGCCAGGATTAGAACCCACGTCCTCTGACTCCCAAGCCCGGGCTCTTGTCACTAGGCCACGTTGCTTCTCAGCATATACGTGCAACAGGGGTAGTGCTTAGGTTAAATGCTAGAGCCACAGTGTCAGTAAGGGGTGGAAATAGGCTGAGGAAATTCGAGATTAATCAGGAAAGGTCTCTTGGAGGAAATTTGACTTCAGAAGGGCCTTTAAGATGGGGGAGAGCATTGGTCTGCCAGATGCAGTGAGGGAGGGAGGCCCAGGAACTTCACATCTCCATGTGTTTCCTCATCTATCAACTACAACTTGGGTCTTGCCTCACAGGGGTGGTGAGAGGATCAATGAGAGCACATGTTTTCAAGCCACATAGCTTCTTGGATATAAAACTTAGAAGATGCCAAAAAGACCATTTTTCTTTTTAAACCACAGTGATTTACTGGACTAACTCCATTTTCAGGTGGCCAATGCAGTCATGAGTGCTTGAAGGTATAAATGCAATTGCTTTCGAAATGCCTGAATGGCCAGTTATTTGAAAGTCTCAAATACTGTCTCATTAGGATGTATCTGAGATGAAACCTTTCCTTATCAGGACTATTGCCTGGTCACCCTGGCAATATCCAATTTCCATTTCTTTCAAAACCAATTACAATTTAGGTTTTGGTCAGTGGATGTGCAGGGTTTGGAAAATCCCAGTACCCCATATCCAGGAGCTCTCACTTCTAATTAATCCATAGTATTAATTAATTGAGGTATTTGTTAAGAGCTTACTATGCACCAGGCACTGTTCTAAACACTGGGGTGGATACGAGCAAATAGGGTTGGACAGAGTCCCTGTCCCACATGGGGCTCACAGTCTCGATCCCCATTTTACAGATGAGGGAACTGAGGACCAGAGAAGTGAAGTGACTTGCCCAAGGTTACACAGCAGACAAGTGGCAGAGCTGGGTTTGGAACCCATGACATTCTGACTCCCAGTTCCGTGCTCTATCCACTGTGCCATGCCACTTCTCTGAGTGCCTATTCTGAGCACCTGGGAAAGTATGGTAGAATTAGTAGATGTGAGCTCTGCCATCGAGGACCTTGCAATCCTGAACTTGTCACCCTTTTTACCATTAATTATTATCATTATTATTACTGTTCTAAACACTGGAGTATATAGAAATGAATCAGGTCAGACACAGTCCCTGTCCCACATGGGGCTCTAGGAGGCAGAACAGGCACTGAATCCCCATTTATAGATGAGGAAACTGAGGCCCAGAGAAATAAAGTAACTTGCCCAAGGTCACGCTGCAGGAAACTGGCTGAGCTGGGATTAGAACCCAGCTTCTTTCCACTGGGGTACACTCCTTTAGTTTCCAAATTCTAAAGAGCATATCTGGGGCTTGCCATCCCCAAGAATCCTCCTTTCCTTAGAAGGAACCCTGATAGAGTGACCACTGACAGCACTTGCAGACACCTGACCCCTAGATTCAAGTGATTCTATTTGTGTTGTGCTGGGCAAATAGTGAAATGGATGTTATGGTATAGTTGAGCACTATCTGAATGAAACACACTGTGCTATACACTCGGGAAAGTAGAACAGCTGCACAACACATCTTCCCACCCAACAAGAGACATACACTCCACTGGAGAAGCTTGTACTCTAGTCCCCCCAAATTTAGGGCATTTCTGCATTTCTTCTGGGGGAACCCTGACCACCTCTCCCCATCCACTCATCCTCTGCTCCAGAGCCACTGTGTTTCTCATAGGATCTTCCCTTGGGAGGATAGTCAGCACACAAGACAAATGAACAAAATGAAAATGAAATTAGGGAAGCCTTGGTTATTGTTCATTTTTGAATGTTCAAGAACAAACATGGATATATTTAATCAAACTTCCTTATCCAAATAAAATTTATTTATGAATATTAAGTTCCTTAACAGAGAACAGGGACTGGCCCACATTAAACTGATCCTTTTTCACAGGAAATAAGAAGAAAAATATCTAGTCAACAATAAAAGCAGCATTTCAGTAATCCAGGCTAGAGGCAGGGATGCTGTTTCCAAACTGTGGGCCTTGCTTAGAGGAGATGAAGTCGAGATAGGCTGGATGTTTAAAACCCAAATACTGGACATAATGTTGTGTTTAATCCATACCAGGAAGGAGACACATCAGCTGCAAAACAAATGTCTGTCCAAATCAAGCAAGCAATGGTACATACTGAACGTTTAATGTGTGCAGAACATTGTACCAAGCACTTGGGAGATATGCAATAGAACTGGAGTTGGGAGACATGATCCCTTTAGACTGTGAGCTCGTTGTGGGCAGGGATTGTCTCTATTGCCGTACTGTACTTTCCCAAGCGCTTAGTACAGTGGTCTGCACACAATAAGCTCTCACTAAACACAATTGAATGAATGATCCCTGTCCTGGAGGAGCTTACAACCTAGGCCCTGCAGGTGGGGACTGAAGTAATTGATTTACAGCAACCATCTTCTATAGGGGTGTTGAAACCTCATCCTCTTATGTAGCACTGCCCAATACCTTTTGGGCACACACTTCGTCATTTAAATTTTCTGCTTCCTCCTGTGACCTTAAACCAGGGACACAATCTTCCCTCTATGGTCTCAATGTTGGCTCTTCACAGTCCTTGTCCTTGCTTCTTGCTTCTCCCCCAAAATTATAGCCTGTCTCTGCTCATTTAAACGAGTGTCTTTTCTTCTCCAATTATTCAGAATTTAGTGTTTTGAAACAAAACAAAGACTTTTAGGTATACCTTGTTGCAGCATTGTTTTAATGCCTAATTAATTAGCTTGTTTCTGGGAAAGTCTTTAATTAGGTGACCAGGAGAGAGGGAGAAAAAAAGGGAGAGAGGGTTAGAAAGGGAGAGAGAGAGTGTGTGTGTGCGTGTGTGTGCATGCACAAGTGTGCATACACTGGGTGTTGTGAGAAAAATGTTTTCACTTCCGCCTTGCGAACGGCAAAACCAAAATATTTTACGTTTTACTCCCCTAAACATAAGCACGGCAACCAAAAGAATTTACGGACATGTAAAACAAATTATAACCCTACACTCAAGATCCTTAAAAATAAATTATTATAAGTTAATTTTCTTTTGATGAATTAATAGGAGAAAGTCAGAGCTGTGCTATCCTTCTGAAAAATCAAATGGAAGAGAAAGAAACTCTCTCGGTTTTTTTTCGAGTTGCTTCAGCATTGAAGTTTGCCAAACCTAATCAACAAGCTAAATAATAATGGCAATTGTGGTGCTTACTATTGTTGCCAAGTATTGGGGTAGATACAGGTTACAGATTGGACACAGTCCCTGATGCACATGGGACTCACAATCTATATTGTCCCCATTTTATGGATCAGGAAACTGAAGCCCAGAGTGGTTAAGTGAGTTGCCCCTGCGAATCCATTGGGCTGGTGGCAAAGCTGGGCCTAGAAGCCGGGGCTCTTGCCCCCCCCCCATCCTGCGAACTTTCTACTAGGCCATACTGTAAACACAAAGGAGGAAAAGAACATAAAGGCAATACTTGGATGCCGGCAGCCAGGATTGAAGAAGCTGGGTCTTAACAAGAAAGCTCACTAAATATTGCTCTATTTTTAGGTTGGGTCAGTATACCTAACAGGGAAAGCAGTGGATTGACTAAGTGTTTCAAATGAAAATGTCTTGTCTCAGGCTTTTTTCCGTTATTCATAGGGTAGACGTGGGTCTAGGCTTCTTCAAACTATTCTCCCCATACATTTTTTAGTGACAAAACAAGAAACCTGAAAGTTAGTGTTGCAGTACCATTTCTTTTGTTTTATAATATTTGTTAAGCTTTTACTATGTGCCAGGTACTGTGCTAGGCACTGGGGTACATACACAACCTCCGCTCCAAACAAAAACTCCTCACTCTAGGCTTCAAGGCTCTCCATCACCTTGCCCCTTCCTACCTCTCCTCCCTTCTCTCTTTCTACTGCCCACCCCGCACGCTCCGCTCCTCTGCCACCCACCTCCTCACCGTCCCTAGGTCTCGCCTATCCCACCGTCGACCCCCGGGCCACGTCCTCCCGCGGTCCTGGAATGCCCTCCCTCCTCACCTCCAACAATCTAATTATCTTCCCCTCTTCAAATCCCTACTTAAAACTCACCTCCTCCAAGAGGCCTTCCCAGACTGAGCTCCCCCCTTTTCCCCTCTGCTCCCTCTTCCCCCCCTTCACCTCTCCGCAGCTAAACCCTCTTCTCCCCCCTTTCCCTCTCCTCCTCCGCCTCTCCCGTCCCACCCCCTCAGCACTGTACTCGTCCGCTCGACTGTATATCTTTATCACCCTATTTATTTTGTTTATTTTGTTTAATGAGATGTACATCACCCTGATTTTATTTAGTTGTCATTGTTTTTATGAGATATTCTTCCCCTCGACTCTATTGCCATTATTCTTGTCTGTCTCCCCCGATTAGACTGTAAGCCCGTCAAAGGGCAGGGACTGTCTCTATCTGTTGCCGACTTGTACATTCCAAGCGCTTAGTACAGTGCTCTGCACATAGTAAGCACTCAATAAATACTATTGAATGAATGAATGAATGAATGAATGAATACACAAGGTAATCAGGTTGGACACAGTCCCTGTCCCACATGGGGCTCACATTCTAAATCCCCATTTTACAGATGAGGTAACTGAGGCTTAGAGAAGTTAAGTGACTTGCCAAAGGCCTCACAGCACACAAGTGGCAGAGCCAGGACTAGAACCCAGGTCCTTCTGACTACCAGGCCTGTGCTCCATCCACTAGGCTCTGCTGTGCTCTTAGGGGAAGAGATCTGTTAAAAAAAAAAAAGGGTCAGGGTCTTAACTATATTGAACCTTAGGCTGCATTTATATACTTCGTATTTTTAGTGTGGGCTGCCTGTGGACTTCTCCTTGCTGAGCTATTTGATTTACTGGCTTCTGCCTGTTCCTCATTCCTTCTGTCATACACATCCTAGTCAAACTATTCTATGCTTGAGCATGAAACAAGGGACCTGGAAGATGGAGTCAGGATATGCTTCCATTTCCCAGGTTCTCGACAGATTAAGAGCTACATGTGATACTTTTGAGACAGCCATCCAGGATTTTCTGTATGTTGATGTCTGGGCTCTTAAGGCACATTTTCAAGAAGACATACAGATAAAGAAAAATCCCTTCACAGCATCGGCACAGAATTCCTGACTGATACAGATAGGGGAAATCATGGAGTGCAAGGATATACACACGAGTGCTATGCGAACAGGGGTGGGGTAAGTTTCAATGTGCTTAGGGAGTATGGACTTAAAAATGCAAAGATGACACAGAATGGAGGGAGAGGAGGGTAGGGAGATAAGTGGTTAATCAGAGAAGGCTGGGATTTAGTAGGGCTTTGAAGATGGAGAGAGTGGTGATCTGTCGGATATGAATGGAGAGGGAGTTCCAATCAATCAATCACTGGTATTTATTGAGTGCTTACTGTGTTTAGAGCACTGTATTTAACACTTAGAAAAGTACAATAGTCTAGAGTGGGTAGATGTGATCCCTGCCCACAAGGAGCTTACAGTCTTCAAGGGGAGACGGACCTTAAAATAGATTATGGATAGGGAAAATAGTAGGGTATGACTTAAGTGCTGTGGGGCTTGGCTGGGGTATCAAAGTGATTAAGGGGTACACAGCCAAGTGCACAGTTGACAGAGGAGCGATGACGGGAAATGAGGGCTTAGTCAGAGAAGGTTTCTTGGAGGAAATCAATGGATCAATGGTATTTCTTAAGCACTTACTGTGTGTGTTGCACTCTACTAAGTGCTTTGGAGAGTTCAGTATAATAATAGAGTTGGTAGAAACGTTCCCTGCCCACAATGAGCTTACAGTCTAGAGGGATGTGATTTTAGGAGAGTGGTGGATGTCAGATATGGGGGATGGGGCGGGGAGTTCCAGATCAGAGGGAAAATGTGGCAAGGCGTCGGCAGCAAGATAGACGAGATCGGCAAGATAGAGGAGATCAAGGTACAGAGAGAAGTTTGGTATTAGAGGAGTGGAGTGTGCAGGTTGGGTTACAGTCGGGGAGAAGTGCCAGGATAGGTAGGAGGGAGAGAGCTGATTAGCTGCCTTAAAGTTGATGGTGGGTGTTACCAGGGGTAACATCACTTTGGCAGAAAAGAGGGGTTAGGTTCAAAACAGGTGGGACTGTAAGTGCTGGGTCCTGCAGGATCCCAATAGTAAGGCAGAAGGCTGGGTTTCATTCATTCCATAGCATTTGTTGAGCACTTACTGTGTGCAGAGCACTGTACTAAGCGCTTAGAAGTGTTCCGATGATAGCCCATCAATGCAGATAAGATATAAGGGGAAACTTGGGGATAAGATGAAAGGTGGGTGTGCCAGATGGGTGAAAGACCAGCATTTGAGAAAAAGATACTGATCACCAGAAATACAGTCAGCTCACTAGCTCATGGCAGTACAACTTTGCTGACCAACCATACGTGGAAAAAGGATTAGAGCAGAATATTCAAGCAGCTGTGATATGGTGAATTTTAAGAAAGCACACATGAATCAATCAAAGCAGTTGGGAAAGTACAGTTGGAGAAGCAGCGTGCTCTAGTGGATAGAGTACAGGCCTGGGAGTCAGAAGGAACTGGGTTTTAATCCCAGCTCCTCCACTTGTCTGCTGTAGGACCTCGGGCAAGTTGCTTAACTTCTCGGTGCCTCAGTTACTTCATCTGTAAAATGGGGATTAAGACTATGAGCCCTCTAAGGGACAGGGACTCTGTCCAAGATGACTAACTTGTATCTACCCCAGTGCTTAGCGCAGTGCCTGGCATGTAGTAAGTACTTAACAAATACCATAAAAATTTTTTAAAAATGTATAGGCAGGTTCCCTGCACAGGAGGTAAGGACAAACAGACTTTTTAAAGAGAGAGTGAAGCACATTCTCAAAAAATGTGAAAAAACAGCAGACCTGTGGGCAGCAACTGGGAGAGGGGCTACTCTCCATGAGGAGAACCTTTACAAGGATGGAGATGCTAAGGGACAGCCTTGAAAACAAAGACAGGCATTCATTCATTCATTCAATCGTATTTATTAAGTGCTTATTGTGTGCAGAGCACTGTACTAAGCGCTTGGGAGAATACAATATAACAGCAAACAGACACATTCCTGCTCACAACGAGCTCAAAGCCTAGAGCAAACACATCAGTGCAACATGGAATGGGAAATAAACTGTTCATCACCCATAAGTCTTTTCTGCCACTCCTGCACATATTGTTAAGATTTTACCTTTAACACAAGACAGTCATGTTTTAAAATTAAGGACTCCTCCGTACATGTACGTATTTATGTGCATCTGTGGGTTTATCACCCTTGGGTTTGAAGGTAATAGTACCTATGGTTATAGTTATTTCTAATGCCTGATCAACAATTCCTTTCTTTAAAACAGTGTAACTACAGCTGGTATTTTCAAGATTAGTAGTGATATCTATCTTCATTCAAAATCCACCCAAGGCCTCTGCTCACAAAGAATAATCCTATTTTTGATTGCTACCCACCTCCATGCAAATCAGTTAAAAGCTTGGTATTAACTTTGAAGTACTGAGGCAGAATTTTTGACTGTATCGGGTAGTGAAACTGAAATCCTCCATGAGATTGTGGAGCTTCCCAGGGATTTTTAAACTGGCTTAATCAACTAAATAATTGTAAACAATTTCAATGAATCAGCCAGGCAGTCAGCCAGGCTGACGATGTGATACACAACCAACAATTTATATTTCTCATACAGAGTTAAAAGTTGTCACAGAATTCCTACTTAGTCTGTGATCTCTATGTGGGACAAGGACTATGTCCAACCTGAATAACTCATACTTACCCGAGCATTTAGAACAGTGCTTGACCCATAATAAGTGCTTGACAAATACCATAAAAAAATCACTTTACCACGGCAGCACACTGACCAACAATGCAATGATAAGCAACAAGTAAAATACTGAAGCATGAAAGGCAGCACACCCTTGGGGAGATTGTCAGACTGGGGTACCAGGCTCCAAACCAAAGTTCAATGGAGCTGTTGTGTTGTCCAATCTCCTCTATGGCTGTGAGACCTGGACCACACACACACAAGGTTAATAGTAATTAATAATAATTATGATATTTGTTAAGCGCTATGTGCCAGGCACTATACTAAGCGCTGGGGGAGATACAAGCAAATCAGATTAGACACAGTCCCTTGCCCCACATGGGGCTCACAATCTCAATCCCCATTTTACAGATGAAGTAACTGAGGCACAGAGAAGTTAAGTGACTTGCCCAAGGTCATGCAGCAGACAAGTGGCAGAGTCGGAATTGGACCCCTTGACCTTCTGACTCCCAGGCCCGTGCTCTAGCCAATACGCCATGCTGCTTCATCACCCATCCTCTTGAGCAGTTCCATCTACATCCTATGGGCCAGAATCACTACCGAATGGCAAGACAAGGTCATAGACAGTGAATTTCACCATGAATAGTGTCGTCTTTGAACATAAAGGACAACTATACAAATTAACATAGAGATGGACACAAACAAAAGCAGTGTGGGCTAGTGAAAAGAGCACGGGCCTGGGAGTCAGAGGATCTAGTTCTAATCTCAGCTCTTCCAATTGTTTGCGGTGTGACTTTGGGCAAGTTACTTCACTTCTCTGTTCCTCAGTTTCCTCAACTGTAAAATGGCTAATAAATACCTCTTCTGGCTCTTACTTAGACTGTGAACCCCATGTGGAACAGGGACTGTGTCCAAACTGATTAGCTTGTACTTATACCAGGGCTTATAACAGTGCTTGACACCTAGCAAGCACTTAAATACCATAAAAAAACCTGTTTCTGGAAGTACACATATGCCTAGACAAAAGCATCTATCTAGCTGCCCTTCATTTTCAGAGATGATGCTACTGACCATAAGAGCCTCCAATGCATAATCAACACTCCCTGTCCCATTGTTTTATTTTGTTTCACACTATACCAGGCCTGTCTCTGTTTCAAATCTGCATGAAGTGTCTCCATTACAAGTCTGCACTGAAACCTCTGTGGAAGGCAAGCTATTCCACTCACATTTTCTGGTCTCCCAACTGATGTGGCTTCCCAACTGTACACTATTTCACATGGTTTGAGATCATGTTTCACTGTGTCTTTAAATCCTCTCTAGGTTGTGAGTGCATTGTGGACAGGGAACGTGTCTATTAACTCTGTTGTACTGCACTTTCCCAAGCGCTCAGTACAGTGCTCTGCACATAATAAGCATTCATTAAATACCATTGATTGGTTGATGTATTGTTTCCCCTAAGCTTGCATGGGCCCCTTCCCTCTCATCCTACAACAGCTGCTTACTGTCATCCATTCTCCTCCCCAGCAAAGATGCATAGCTGTGAGCATAGCTTCCATGCTAGCAAATAGACTGCGATCTAGGACCACCCTGGTGGGTAATCTTGGCCTGCTTTTCGGTGTATTATATAGTTCATGGGTGATGCTGATGAAACTACTCGGGAAGTTTGGATGTGGCTTCTATAGACGGATCAGGTCCCACAGCCAGATAAGAGACTGGACACCATGACAGACTTATAGACTTTTGCTTTGGTATAGAGTTTGTTGCCTCATTTATTCTACTGAGAACACCATCAAGAGTACAGCAGACGCAAAGAAGTCACCAGAAAATGACAGGTTCGGAGTAAAACTAAAACCCGGAGGCATATCCTCTGCATGAAAGGAATGTGATATATTTGGGACTCTTTTTTCGACTTTTATGAGCACTCTTCTCAAAGTTCATCACAATGACTAACCACTGACACACTAGCCAATGGAAATACTATTTAACTTCCATTGCAAGCATGAGTTTATCTTCACTGTTTAGCAATTAAAGCTCCAGTTAAAACCCTTAGGAATAATCAGGTATACTCAATTATTAGTGTTTATTGAGGCCTACTGCATGCATTACACCATACTAAGCTTTCGGGAGAGCATAAAATACAATCAGTTGACATGATCCCTGTCCTCAGATAGCTTACAATGAAGTAGGGGAGATGGATACTTAAATAATTTACAGAAAGAAGGAATAAGGAAAAGTAGATATACGTATATGATTAGTGTTCAATTAATATAGGGTAAGATACCTGCTTAAGTGAGTACATAATCTGGGAAGAAGATAAATTAATCGAAGAAGGCCCCCTAGAGGAGATGAGATAACTTGAGTAGTTTCTGTCCAGTTTTAGTGCATGGACATTAAAATGTTAATTACTCTTGAGATAAATGCGCAAAACATGTTACTTGATAAAATGAGCATATCTGCATGTCAGCCGGATTTTAAGCTCGATCAGTTATCAATGAGAGTTTTGGATGTTTTCTCATACGCCTTTGTCTTTCATTCATAACTTCCATTCTCAGAACTTTACAAAATCAACAGCAGGCATGATATAAAACCATTTTCTATCTTTTTTAGTAGTTAACAATGCCGAGAAATCTCTAGGTGACTCAAAAGCTCCATTCATTTGCCTTGGCATTCAGAGACTCATGTCTTTCTTGTTTCCATGGAAGCAGACTCCAAATTCCACTCCATGCAGAGTGGAGTCTTAGGTTTCAAAAACAGGTCTTGGTGATGTTTCCTCCAAAGAACTCCGTATTGCATCTTGGATGTAAATATCAGAGCTACCTTTTTATCTAATTGGGCCTAGTGGCAGATCACATCCAAAGAGCATTCGCTGAACAGCCAGAGAGTATAGCTATTAGCTGAATGCAATATTACATCCTTCTCTGTTGTTAAGTTCACTGTGCTGGGCTTAGGCTTCCCTAGGGTTTCTAATTCTATAATAGTGAGCTTCCAAGAATCCTGCAGAATTAACTATTTCACCAGGCCAACCAGAAATAATGGTGCTAGAGATATGAAAAACCAGAAACGACACCACAAAAAGAACCCACTCCTCTGATCCAAGTATCCTACCCCACCCCCCAGTTCCCAGTTTCACTGGCACCTGCAGAGATGTTAGGGGAGGGAAGAGAGCAGAAGGATGACTTAGCAACACAGTACTCCAGGGTCTTGTCTTACCTGCTCTAATGGGGGTCGGGGGAAAACAGGCCTGGGAGTCAGAGGGCCTGGGTTCTAATCCCTGCTCCGCCACCTGTATGCTGGGTGACCTTGGGCAAGTCACATAACTTATGTGGGCCTCAGTTACCTCATTTGTAAAATGGGGATTAAGACTGTGAGCCCCACATGGCACAGGGACTGTGTCTAACCTTATTAGCTAATATCTACCCTAATGCATAGTATAGTACCTGGCACACAGTAATCGCTTAACAAATATCATTAAATAATACCATAAAAAAGTGGGTGGAGGAATTTATTCCTCAAAATCTGTGTTAGAGCAAAAAATTACCCAATTCTCACATACAATTAGAGTGTAAACGGATGAAGCCGTACATTTAGAAGTTAAATTCTTGATTGCACAATTGGGTTGGCCACAGACTTTCTTGGGTCACACATTGAGGTACAGTTTACTGTTGGGGAAAATAGAAGAAGGAGGAGAAACTATTTTAATGCAAACTAATTCAGAATTGTATGATAGAGCTAACGACATAATCAACTCAATATCTCACCAACTCATTTTCCTCTGCAATTATTCTATGTATAGCTGATTCCATTCTACTTCAGGTAGAAGGTTAAAATTTCATCTATGTAAATTAATCCAAGGTTTGAAAAAGGTCATAAATTCTCCTAAATAGCAGGACGGATGCAGAGTATAGATGTCATGCAAACATGCTGGTTTACAACCGGCTTCAGATAAAATTTGTATATTGATAAATAGGGAAATTGCAAAGGTAAAGCAGATAAACAATTCTGTTTCCTAAAACGACGGGGGTGAGATGAAGTACAACAACGCTAGAAATGCTTTGTTGAAACACTAGATTTAATATCCATTTGACTTTGAACAATGGTCTGAGTAGGAAATGTCCTCCAATTCCCTAATTGGCCAGAGCTAATTAAAATACATGCTAAGTTTGAGAACGATAGCCACACAGAGCATACAAATTGCTTATCCTATTGTAAAGTACAATTTAAGGGAAGGTCATAAAGGCAAAATTTACTCAAGTGTATCTGGACTTTTGGTCTCATGCAAATGAGAGATGAAACACTGTCAGTACAGTATCTCCGGGAATTGCTATTTTTTCTCCAAGAAAACAACGTAATCATATCAGACACAGTCTCTATCCCTCATGGAGCTCACATTCAAAGAGGGAGAGAAAACAAGTATTTAATTCCCATTTTACAGATGAGGAAACTGAGGCACAAATAAGTTTAGTGACTTGCTCAAGGTCATGAAGCAGGCAAATGCCAGTGCCGGGAGTAGAACTGAAGTGTCATAGCTCCAAGGCCCATGTTCTTTCCACTGGGCTATACTGCTTCTCAATACTTCTGAAAACTCTAACAAGCTAAATTATGGAGACCTCAAAAAAGCATAGAAGTGACATTTTAATTAAAAGATATTAGGAGAATTGTAGCATAAGGAAAGGGTATGGCAAAAACTATTTCATGCTCTATACCAGCCGCCAAGCTTCAAAAGCACAATTCTGGAAATGTTCTGTGGTTGCAATATCAGTAGAGAAGCAGCATGGCTCAGTGGAAAGAGCATGGGCTTGGGAATCAGAGGTCATGGGTTCTAACCCCAACTCAGCCACTTGTCTGCTGTGTGACCTTGGGCAAGTCACTTAACTTCTCTGTGCCTCAATTCCCTCATCTTAATCTGGGGATTAAGACTGTGAGCCCCATGTGGGACAACCTGATCACCTTCTATCTACCCCAGTGCTTAGAACAGTGCTTGGCATATAGTAAGTGCTTAACAAATACTACCATTATTATTATTATTATTATTAAAGATCAATTGCTCAGAAATTTTTAAGGGTGAACTGAGAAGAACAGAGCTCAAAAGAATGGAATTGTGATTGATACTATGCAATTGGGCATGGTCCATATCAAATGTAATGTTCCTTACAAGCCCTACCATGAGGCTGGGAATCAGACAAAATACAAGATGGTACTGTAGTACTATAATAAAAATGTATAGTGTCTATTTCATCCTGGCACATTTTTTCCACGGAGAAACTGTGGTAAAGAAAGAACAAGTGGGTGGGGCTGTGACACCCTTTAGCTGGCCCAGTGTTGTTTTTTAAAATTTATTGCAAGGCTATTTTTTTCCTGAAACAAAATGATCCTGATGGGAAAGCAAAAGACTGATAACATCAGTGTCTCCCCACACCTGCTGGATTAGACAGACTTTCTACCCCAAAGCCTTTCTTGTCAAGAAGAAGATTGCATTTTTGCACCCTCTGGGAACTAAGGGAATCCCCAAAAATGCAAACAGGGATGAGGAAGACCCCACCCCAACGATGCAGGTCAGATGGCCTATTGATCCAAAACAGCAAACCAAGTTGAATGTTAACATCTCTCATAGCATTTGGTTGTGAAACCAAGTCTAGAACTGCTGCTGTATGTAGACACTTTAGGACCATCCTCTTGAGGTGACCAAATTCTTGCTGCAGCCCTCAGTCTAACAAGACCTCTTTGAAGTCTACCAATTCTGTTCTATTGTACTTCCCCAAGCGATTAGTACAGTGAGTGTTCAATAAACACGATTGATCGATAAGCCAGCCTGTAGATGGAGAAGATACACAGGGGGAAGAAAGAGACCCACATTCTGTCCCCAAGGCCACAGAGCTACTGTAAAACTGAAAAGTAGAACATAGGAAATGCTGAACTCTATCATGATTGGAAACACATCTGAAGAGAATGCAAGTCCCCTAATCACTCAGGCCTGTTTCTAGCGAAACATGACCCCTTCAACTCTCTCCGTCAGGACACACGAGCACAATCAAGTTTATTCACTCTTTCCTGGCTTTGACATTTCTGCCATGCCATCCAAGCATAAAAGATAGCAATTAAGGAATGTTATGATCTGTAGAAAATAAAATAACCAAATGGTAATATTGAAAAATGAATTTCCTGAAAAGAACTGGCGGCAAAAGGAAAATTGGATTAAATGGAATCATTTGCAGAGGTAAGGAATCCATAAAGAACCTTAATAGCAGATAGTTAATGCATTATTCTACAACTAAATTGAGATTTTAAAACCTCCAGTCAGTGAATCAATGGTATTTACTCAACCGTATTTATTGAGCGCTTACCCTGTGCAAAGCACTGTACTAAGTGCTTGGGGGAGTACAGTATAACCATAACAGACACATTCCCTGCCCTCAGTAAGCTTACAGCCTAGAGATGAGCGCTTACTGCATAGAGAGCACTGTACTAAGCACTTGGGAGAGTATGCCGCATTCCCTGCCCACAAGGAGTTTACAGTCTAGACATTAAAATAAATTATGGCTATGTACCCAAGTGCTGTGGGGCTGAGGGTGGGGTGAATATCAAGTGCTTTAGGGGGACAGATCCAAGGCATAGGTGATGCAGAAGGGAGTCCCAGTTTTGGAATGGCTCTTTAAGACAACCATCCCACCCACAGCAGAGTGGCTGGATTGCCCAGACATTGTGGATATGAAGTACAGTTGCCCCATATTGGAGCAACATGAGCCTCATCTCTCTGCAAGAGCAGGCAAATGGATGAAGCCAAACTACATACAGAGAATGCCCCCTCTAGACTGTAAGCTCATTGTGGGCAGGGAATGTGTGTTTATTGCTATAGCATACTCTCCCAAGCACTTAGTACAGCGCTCTGCACACAGGAAGCGCTCAATAGATATGATTGATTGAATGAATTCTCAAGCCTGAAATGTGGCAACCAAACACTGGCAATATGGCTCACTCCTCACTGTCCTTTGGCCGCCTCCCTCCCCGGGTCCAATCACTGTCCGTGTCACTTCATACCACTCCTGGGCTTTGTTCATCATGCAGTTTTAGGCACAGTGGAACTCGTAGACCACGCTGGGGCTTTGTTTTCTTTAAGCAGTGTTCTACCCCAGCAGAGGCTTTGAACTCCTTGTCAGCAGAAAGCCATCCAGGGGAAAACAAGCCCCGGCGTAAGCTTTCAAGCTTTGCCTTCCATGTGGTTCGCAATCACCACTGAGTACAAAACCTTCTCTAGGAGCTTTTTTTCTGCCTGGCTCCATTCCACAGTGGCTTTTACCATGAGGGACAGCGGGTGTGAGACTTAAAGAGTGTGTGTGAAGAGAGAGAGAGAGACTTAAAATGTACCATTTTTGTTTTGCTTTTTTAATTCTGAAGTGCTGTATTTTTGTGGGGAAGGTGGAGATTGAGAAGAGGTGCTCTTAAATACAGAACACTGGTCAAAGGGACAGTCTCTACTGAAAAATCAGCACACAAAACTGCTTACTATTGATCCCCGGTGGCATTGCAAAGCAGATCACAGGAAAAAGAGCAAATGCTCACTTTATGGAATTTCATTAACCACCCAGGCTCCAAGGAACCAATTTAGTGATCTGAAACAGTCATTCACTAAATGGTGTCCTGGTGGGTGCCATAAATACGACATTGAAACAATGTCTGCTCCATCACATCTTCACTCCATGGGACATATGAGGAGACAGCAGGACACCTATACCACTGCTCGATGGTGAGCTGAAATGAGATTAACTAAGCAGGGTGGACAGAAAGAAATGTTTGAGAAGCACAGTCAAATAGGTCTCCAAACAACATGGCAAAATCAGAGAGATTGGGAACAGCAGCCCAAGTCTGACCTGCCTCCTGCATGGTCATCAGAAAGGGGGTGATCTTCTTCCATCAGAGTCTTCAGAAAGGTCACGGCATCGAGGGGGCAAAATATAAATGGATCTAGACATTGGGTACAAAATGCAAAACTGCAACAAGGGACAGCCTTGAAATGTTTGTCGTATGGAAAGGAATGTAGGTTTTGCATTGGTCTTATCAGTCACGCTGTCCACACATACACATCTCACTGGTCAGATCAACAGTATTATGAGTCTTGGATGGCTAAAGGAATACTAAGGAATACTTGGGAATACTAAGGAATGTTATCTTGGCATTCATATATAACTATCCAACCTCAGCACTTGTGTGATCAACTGTACATTCAATTATCAATCATATTTGTTGAGTGCTCACTGTGTGCAGAGCACTGTATTAAGTGCTTGGGAGAGTACAATCTAACAATATATCAGACCCATTCCCTGCCCACAATGAGCTTATGGTCTAGAGCTGCATTTCTTACATCCTTGCTGGTTCCTCTCTCTAAGGAACTCATATCAGCCCATCTCCCCCCATTAGACTGTAAAGGGGCTGGGCCTTTTTCTTCTGCTGTACTTTCCCAAATGTTTAGTTCTGTGCTCTACATCCAGGTGATCAGTCAATCGATAGTATTTATCACATGCCTAGAGTGTGTGGAGTGTGCTAAGTGCTTGGGAAAACACCATAGAAGAGGTGGTCCCTAAGAAGCTCATCAAATTCCATTGTTTCAGTAATTTCTGATCCAGGAAGATGCAGAACTTTTAAAATACAGGAAAAAAAAATCACATTTTTATTCAGTGAACAGAAGGTTAAAAGCATCCTCATTAGCAGAATGAGAAGAGCTGTGCCAAAAGTCATTTTCAGGCCCAAAAGAAGGATTAGGAAGTAGGATAGATTACTCACTGTACACTCTCAGTGATTTCCTCCTGCCCCAAAACATTTACAGGAGCTTGGAAATTGAGGTGAATGAAAGTTTTCTAATGTCACCAAGGCAACCAGATGCTCAATTATAAGAGAATAAGACCATCAGTATCACAGTTGACAAAGGCAGTAATAATAATGTTGACCCTGACTCTGGGTTGACTGCAAATCACCTCTAGGAGGGGCAAGCAAGCTTCCCGCCCCCCGGCCCACTCTAATTCTCTGTTTGAAGGCTCCTGCCTGCTTTAAGGGGAGAATCACTGCCAGTTGGAGACTGCACCTCTTGTTTGTTCTGCTTGCTAACCACGTGGCTGTTTGGGTCATACTGTTTAGGAGGTACAAGGCAACAGCTGACTCACTGAGCACATATGCTAGTCATCCCATCTACAGGCAGGCACTCCAACTCTGTCAGGCACCTGGACACCACATGCAGCGTTCCCAGCAAAGACACAGCTGCTCCCCCTTGTGTAAGTGTGTGGAAGGATCCCCTCCACACACTTGCGACCATACGCTCTTGCCCTTACCCGATAGGGAGAATATTGCTACCGATTTGGAATCTGGGCTTCTCCTTTCATGTACGGGAACTCATTTTTCTTCACAACATTCTTGTGAGGTCACACTGCCTTTTACAACTAATTCCTAATCCCCTGAACCGTAAGCTCGTTGTGGGTAGGGAACGTGTCTACCAACTCTCTTTTATTGTACTCTCCCAAGTGCTTATTACAGTGCTCACCAAAAAGTAAGCTCTCAGTAAATACCATTGATTGTTCAACTGAGGCCTGAGACTCCATAATCAGTCCTGGAGGAGTACAGTGCTCTGCACATAGTAAACGCTCCATAAATACTATTGAATGAATGAATTGGTGGCCAGAATCTCTGGCTCTCTGCCAAGTCCTCTCTAATAATAAAGTTGGTATTTGTTAAGCGCTTACTACGTGCAGAACACTGTTCTAAGCGCTGGGGGAGATACAAGGGAATGAGGTTGTCCCACGTGAGGCTCACAGTCTTCATCCCCATTTTACAGATGAGGGAAACTGAGGCACAGAGAAGTGAAGTGACTTGCCCACAGTCACACAGCTCACAAGGGGCAGAGTCGGGATTCGAACCCATAACCTCTGACTCCCAAGCCCGGGCTCTTTCTACTGAGCCACGCTGCTTGCTTCTCTCTACCCCCAGTCTATGCTGCCTCCCACCATTACCAAGGGTTGTTTAGGTCATTGGCATCTGCAGTGTTCCTGTGAACCCGTTGTGGGCAGGGATCGTCTCTCTCTGTTGTTGAACTGAACTTTCTAAGCACTTAGTACAGTGCTCTGCACATGGTAAGCGCTCAATAAATACTATTGAATGAATGCCCTGCACACAGTAATAAATAAATCAATGCGCTCAATAAATACGATTGAATGAATGAAAGCCTCGACTGATTCCCCTCGGCCTTCTTCATGACTTGTAGGTTTAATATACACTCCTCCTCTGAAGGCTGGATTTCTCCCCGCTTTGCTTTTGTCTGTTTTTCTGCTTCATCTTTCCATCCGTTCTAAGTCCAGCTGCTCACTTCTTCACTAAAACCATCGCCCTTATTTTCCTCATGCTCTGTTGGTGCTCTGAAGTCCTCTGGAGGCGACGTAGTATCAAAAAGGGAAAAAAACAGTGCCAGGGGCATAATGCAGTTATCAGATTTTCCAAATGAAGTCATCATCACAGGAATCTTAATCCCGTCACCTTGGCTTTATACATCCACCTCAAACCCATTCATTCATTCATTCAATAGTATTTATTGAGCGCTTACTATGTGCAGAGCACTGTACTAAGCGCTTGGGATGAACAAGTCGGCAACAGATAGAGACAGTCCCTGCCGTTTGACGGGCTTACAGTCTAATCGGGGACTGTATACCATATACCATATGCCCATATACCAGCAGATTCTTTTCGAACATCTCAAAAATCCACACTCTTTTTGGTTATGCTTTTTAGCCTTGCATTCCCCCTCAAACACTGTGCCAGTATACATCCTCCATAAATCTAATACATCCCTCAGAAACATACTTCTGAAAACATTCTGTTACCAGCTCTCCTGTAAACAATTAGAGAGGGAAGGCCTCAAGCTAGAGACCATGTTATACCATAGTGCTTGCCAAAATGGAGCCTAACGGGCTATGTTTGAGGAGATAATGGAGATGATCTCTAATCTTGGAGTTGAAATCTCTCAAGAGATCATTTTAATTTTTCCAAGCCTTGTGGGCTCCAACTCAGTTGAGTTGATTGTTCCCGGGAAAAAGGAAGCAGATGCCCCCTATTTGTTTCCAAGCCAAGCACTTCCTATTGCCAGGGAAGGAACCCAATGAACCCTGGCCGTCCTTCTAGACTGCAATTTATGAGCTTGGTGAATTTGGTTAACTCTCTTGAAAAACTCCATTCAGACCACCTGCCTTTCAGAAACCTGGCAGCACAGTCCCAGTTCCCCATCAATCACACAGGGGTCAGCAATCTCTCATCCCTTAGGTGCAATTTCATCCTCAACGAAATTGGTTTTCAGTCTATCAAGGGGTCTTTAGGAAGAAGCTAGTTTGCCATCAATTTCAGTCAAAATTTCTGGAGTGGGATGCTTCCAGTGTCCAAACTAGCTCTGGTGTAAATCTCCGGGAAGTCTTTGGAAACTATATCAAGTGTTTTAAGGCACTAAAAGTCTCTTCCAGGCTGGGGCTGTTTTCCTAGGTATCTGACTTGGAAATGGAATGCTGGCTCAGTCCATCAACCAAGAGGATTTACTGAGCACCTACTATGTGCAGAGCACTATACTGAAAGCCTGAGGGAAGACCATAGAGTTGGCAGGCATGATCCCTGACCTCAAGGAGCTTAGGGGCCAGTGGGTGAGAAAAACACTAAAATAACAGCTAGAAGGAACTAATAGTACATAAAGATAGATACATAAATGCTACTTGGGGGGATGAGTACAACTCTGTTGTATTGTTTTCTCCCAAGCACTTAGTACAGTGAGCGGTCAATAAATACAATTGATTGATTGGTTGATGAATACCCAAGTGCTTAGTTGGTGCAGAAGTGGCAGTTGGAGGGATATATATCCCCATTTAATAACTATCAAGAAAAGAAATATTTAGAACACATAACAAAGCAGCTTAGCTCCCTGACTTAAGTTGCCAGTTGAGCACCTTCAACTGCATTGATTCTTTCACACAAGTTGGCTACATTTTAGCGGTCAGCAACAATGCCATCTGCTCTAATTATGGTACCAGTTAAGCACTTACTATGTGCCAAGCACTGTTCTAAGTGCTGAGGTAGATACAAATTCATCAGGTTGAACTATGGAAGTCTCTGTTTTTTGGGAGTTTTTTTAGTCAAATCTTTGCCCACTCTCTTCTACCCAGATCCTCATTAAGCTCCCCATTTTGTTAATCAAAGGATTTCAAGATCTGGATCTCTCAAGATGAGTGCCCTTGGAGGAAAATGAAAAATTCTAAATATGCAGCATTGCCTAGTTTGAAGAGCACAGGACTAGGAGTCAGCCCGGGTTCTAGTCTTGCATCTGCCACTGCCTATAGTGTGACCTTGGGTAAGTCATTTACCTTCTCTGAGCCTCAGTTTCCTCATTTGTAAAATGGGGATATAATTTCTGTTCTCTCTTCCTCTTTGACTGTGAGCCAGTGTGAGACAGGGGCTGTGACCATTCTGTTTATCTCATATCTACCCTAGTTTTTGGCACATAGTAAGTACTTAATTAATACCCTCATTATTTAAAACTATCATTTAAACATTTTCATCGGGTAACTTGGTAAAAAATACCCTGCGCCATGGTTGACAGAGCATAAGACTTAATGCCAATGTCCTCAGCATAGCGTGGCTCAGTGGAAAGAGCACGGGTTTAGGAGTCAGAAGTCGTGGGTTCTAATCCCGGCTCCGCCACTTGTCAGCTGTGTGACCTTGGGCAAGTCACTTAACTTCTCGGTGCCTCAGTTACCTCATCTGTAAAATGGGGATTAAGACTGTGAGCCTCACATGGGACAACGTGATTACTCTGTATCTACCCCAGAGCTTAGAACAGTGCTCGGCACATAGTAAGCACTTAAATACCAAAATTATATGAGAAGCAGTGTGGCTCAGTGGAAAGAGCCCGGGCTTGGGAGTCAGAGGTCATGGGTTCGAATCCCGGCTCTGCCACTTGTCAGCTGTGTGACTGTGGGCAAGTCACTTAAATTCTCTGTGCCTCAGTTACCTCATCTGTAAAATGGGGATTAACTGTGAGCCTCACGTGGGACAACCTGATTACCCTGTATCTATCCCAGCACTTAGAACAGTGCTCTGCACATAGTAAGCCCTTAACAAATACCAACATTATTATTATTATTCTTTCTTTTCTAGGAAACCCTAGGACTAGCCTATCTCTGAGCACACATGGTCTCTCATGCAAAACTAGAAAGAGTACTGAGTCTAGAACAAGTGAGGTCTCCATGCCCCTTGAAAAATCTGAACAGAAAATGATTTTCACTGTTGTCCTTCCAAAGTGACTCAGCAAGTAGTGCCAAAGAAACAACAATGAAAAGAATTCACTATATGGGTTTCTCCTGGAAAGTATGGTTAGTGTGATTTCATTCTGCTGCCTGGATCATTTTTCTACTAAAACTTTCAGTCCATATCTCCCACTCCCCAAGAACCTCCAGTGGTTGTCCATCCACCTCCACATCAAAAGGAAACTCTTTACCATCAGCTTTAAAGCATTCAATCATCTTGCCATCTCCTACCATACTGTACTGCTTTCCTATTACAATCCAGGCGGCACCTTTCTCTTCTCTAATGGCAACCTATTCACTGTGCCTCTATCTTGTTGATCTCGCTGCTGACTCTCATGTCCTGCCTCCAGCCTGGAACACCCTCTTTCTTCATATCTGACAGAGCATCACTCTCCCCACCTTCAAAGCTTTATTGGAGGCACATCTCCTCTAAGAGGCCTTCCCCGACTAGGCCCTTATTTCCTCTTCTTCCACTCCCTTCTGCATCACCCTTGTGCTTGGATTTGCACCCTTTATTCACCCCTCCCTCAGCCCCACAGCACTTATGTACATATCTATAATTTCTATCTGTTGCCGAATTGTACATTCCAAGCGCTTAGTACAGTGCCCTGCACACAGTAAGCACTCCATAAATACGATTGAATGAATGAATTTATAATAATGTCTGTCTCTCCATTTAGACTGAAAACTCATGGTGGGCAGGGAATGTGTCCATCAACTGTTATATTGTACTTTGCCAAGCGCTTAGTACAGTGCTCTGCACACAGTAAGTGCTCAGTAAATAGGATTGATTGATAGGTGCAGCTCAGCTAGATATTACAGGGTTTTTTGTATGTGATGAGGCAGAGATTATAATTTCTCCTCCACATCCCCCCCAAAATGCTAATAAACATCTCCTCCTGTGAGGACAAAGTAGCTTTTTCCAAGTGTTCACTGAAATTCAATTTCACTGGTGTGACGACAGCTCATTTACAATGCTATCTTGTGAGGCTCGCAGTCAGAATCGTGTCCCAAAAGCAGACAGGTTTCATTTTGAAAAATCTGGGTGAGGAGTAAAACTGACTTTCAAAATGTAGTGACCTATGAAGGGCATGGGTTGGCCACAAAACATTTAAGTCCTTTATTCTCCAAACCTTAAACCACCTTAAAAGTTCAAAATACAAGTTGAACCATAAAAATGTTTGAAACCCTCAGTCCAAAATTAATCTACCTAGCAATGTAATATAAGTAGCTTCTAAAATTCCAGAGGCCCAAAAAATTCAACTGCAAATATTATCTGATTTGGAAATACCCCAGATCCCCTGTCACTTACCATTAGTGGTTCTCCCCGCTCCCACCCCCACAAACCATTCCATTTCATTAGCAGCTTGGCATGCCACGTTATGAGACGATGCTGTTTGTGCACATGTATGTGGCATGAGAACGAGTGAGTACTGCAGTGCGTATTTTCCTTCAAGTGAGGTTTTGCAAGAATGCAACCACCGTGTTAGGGAGAGTTGGGTGCACTTCAATAACACAGCTTCAGCCTGAAGCATAGCCACCCAAAGATACTCACCATCACAGATGTCATGAGAGCTGGGGGCTAGAAAAAAAAGGTAGTGTATAAGAAATGACTGATAATTAGGCTCATGCTGTGTGACCTTGGGCAAGTCATTTAACTTCTCTGTTCCTCCGTTACCCTCACCTGAAAATGGGGATTAAATCCTCCTCCCTCTGACTCAGACTTTAAGGCCTGTGTGGGACAGGGAGAGCGTCCGACCTGATTATCTCGTATCTACCGCAACCTGTCACACAGTAATCACTGAATGAGTACCGTTAAAAAAAATGACATTACTCGAATGGGAGAGGGTGTTGTGACATACTGGTGAGATGGGAAAATAAAACAGTACTAGGTTTTTCCAAGAGCTAGGATGAGGATTGGTTGGGATTTCCTCTGGGGTAAAAAGGTGATAAACAGAAGTTCAAAGCCACCTAAACCTACACACTACATGATGTTCAGATGCAACAAGTTGAGACCCATTCTCCCCGTCTTAGAACTTCCTCCACCCCAGATTTGAATGACCACAGCTCTCCCCATATTCAACACCCTCCTGAAACCCTACCTCTTTCAACAAATCTTCCCTGATTAATTTCCCAGCACCGTAATCCATCTAATTCTCTCAGCCAATTCTAGCACTGAATAACTTCTTAGACTCCTCCTCAGCACTCTTGTATATATATTTATTCAATGTTGGAATATTTTAATGTCAGGCTCCCTCCCCTGTTAGAGTGACAGCTCCTTGTTGGAAAAGAAACACGTCACTTCTTTATTTTGTACATCCCAAGTAGCTTGTATAGAGTGCTATACCAAGTAGTTGCTCAATAAACATTACTAATGTCAGCCCGTTACTGGGCAGGGATTGTCTCTATCTGTTGTCGAATTGCACATTCCAAGCACTTAGTACAGTGCTCTGCACATAGTAAGTGCTCAATGAATACTATTAAATGAAATACTATTGAATATTACTACTACTTTGAAATCAGCTAAATGATCACTGTCTGAAGGAGAACAGCCTAATTTAACAATTGCCTAGTAGCGTTCAGGTGAACTCACCAAGACAAATTATGTACCGTGCCATTCTTTCCTTCAACCTTCCTGGCATCAAGGGAAGGTCAAGTCTACAGTTACCTTCAGAAAGAGTGATGTTTCCCATTAGCTGTTTCTTTAAAGGCTACATCTTTAGTACCTTCAACAAAACCACCATACAAACTTGGAGCCACGGTATTATTTGCCCCAATCCAGTCCTGGGAATCCCCATATAAATCACTATGGAAACTGATTCAAGGAAGAGCTTGTCCAGTTCAATCTATAGGCAACAAGGCATTTCTCTCACATAGTTGTGGCTTCACTTTAGCCATATTCCCAGAAATGCCTTTCTCCCAAAGCGATAATAATAATAATAGTATTTAAGTGCTTAATATGTGCCAGGCATTGTACTAAGCGCTGGGATGGATACAAGCAAATAAGTTTGGACACCATGGGGCTCCCCTTAGCCCCAAATTGAAGTCCAAAAGCAGATAGATGCCGCTACTAAATCCTCGCCGGGGCTGCCATTTTGAAATTTGAGAATGCTTCTGGCCTGCCCCAGCTGGATCAATAAAGCATAGCTATCATCATTTGTCTGGGTCCTCTCATGCCTAACAAGCATAGAGAGAACAGGACATTGCATAATTGCAAGTTGTGGACTTTTGGGGTAGCGTGACTTGTGTGTGCGATAGAAAGGAGGCATTCTATGGGACCTTGACACCCTGCCTTTCCTTCTAGCACGGTCCGGTCCCCTCTCAGCTCTACCCAAACCAAAAGATCAGAGGAACACCGCCGAGAAGCAGCGTGGCCTAATGGAAAGAGCACAGGTCTGGAAGGCACAGGACGTGGGTTCTAATCCCAGCCCTGCTGCTTGTCTGCTGTGAGACCTTGGGCAAGTCACTTCACTTCTTTGTGCCTCAGTTTCCACAACTGTAAAATGGGGATTAAATATCTGTTCTTCCTCCTGTTTGGACTGTGAGCTCTATGTGGGACAGGGACTGCATCCAACCTGATTAAGCACATCTCCTCCAAGAGGCCTTCCCCGACTAGGCCCTCATCTCCACTTCTCCCATTTCCTTCTGTATCACTCTTGCACTTGGATATGCCCCCTTTACTCACCCCTCCTTCAGCCCCACAGAGCTTATGAACATGGCTGTTATTTATTTTATTTTACTTATATAAATGCCTGCCTCTTCCTCTAGACTGTAAGGTCATTGTGGGCAGGGAACACGTCTACCAACTAGGTTATACTGCATTCATTCCCTCTATCATATTTATTGAACGCTTACTGTGTGCAGAGCACTGTACTAAGCGCTCGGGAGAGTACAACATTAAAAAGACGCATTCTGAACTCACCCAAGTGTTTAGTGTTCTGCACACAGTAAGCACTCAATAAATACTATTGATTACCTTGTACCTACCCCAGTGCTTAATACAGTGCTTGGTACATAGTAAGCACTTCAGTTCAAAAAATAAAAAAAGGGGAATGCCAGCAGCCAAGCTTTTTCATGGACGACCCCTTTACCATTGGCCATTTAAATTCACAAAATGTCTTCAGCCACATGACCCCAAGCATGATTTTGGGACCTCAGTCAGGATTGGGTGGGAGGAAAGGAAAACTGAAAATCTAGTGTAACTGTGTCCTCTGATTCGGTTGCAGTGAACTGGCTGAGTCCACATAATATCACCCTATCCTTATTCCTTATATCCTTATTCCCGTTCTCATGGCTAATGTTTCAGTCTGGCTTCTCCAAGTGATACTCGGTGCATTTTTCAAGCAGCACTAATTCTTGCGACACCATTAAGGACTTCTGAGTTCCGAGGTCTTTAATCGGTCAAATTTACTGTTCAACTGAAAAAGTACTACTACCTCGGTTTTGCCAATTTGCTCAGGAAACACAGTCGCAGCATTTACAAGAGAAGGGTTTGAAACATTAAAACCTTTGGTCTGTAAAAGTATGCAAGGAAGAGAGCATTAGTTTACACCCTGGACTATTAAAGTTTGAGTTAACAATGGCAAATAAATAACAGACTCTGGAAATTTTGTAAAAGTTCTGGCAACAGAATATCTCAGTTCAAGGAAAGAGCATCATTATTTGACTTAGAAAATTCCAGATTCTAAACAAACCCCTTTTTATGTAAGTGCCGCAAGTTCCTGTAAGTTTATTTTGGAAGGATGGGGGATTCCTTGCAATGTGAAAGCTTTCCATCCCTTTGCACTTTATCATCTTGGATAATAATAATAATAATAATTGTGGTATTTGTTAAGTGTTTACTATGTGCCAAGCACTGTACTAAGCACTGGAATAGATTCAAGATAACCAGGTCCCATAAGGGGCTCACAGTCTAGGAGGGAGAAGAGGTACTGGATTCTTATTTTGCAGATGATGGAATTGAGACACAGAAAAGTGACTTGCCCAAGGTCAAACAGCAGGCAACAGGCAGAACCCGGATTAGAGCCCAGGTCCTCTGACTCCCAGACCCTTGCTCTTTCTACTAGGTCACGCTGCTGAAGGCAGGGACCTTCTGCATGTACCTGTTTTCTTTCTTGCACCATGTACTCCAAGTGGCAAATGTGTAATAATTTCTTAAATGTGCTTTTGTTTTGTCAACTGACCCTGTAACTTGGGCTTTAACTAAGAAAAGCTTTATGCTTTCCTTTTTGTACATCATAAATAATCTTTGGATGAAACATCAGTGGGATAGGAGTCAGCTTTTGTACAAGGAAGCCAGGGTCTGGAAATGCTTTGGTTTCAGCAGCAAATTCAACACACACACACAACACACACACCCAAAAAGTAACTAAGCCAGTTTCTCTCTAAGTAAATTCCTGAGCATTCAGAGTGAAAATCAAAAGAAGGAAGGATTTTTCTAAGACCTTCAGGATAACAATCAAAGGAGAGAGCCTTAAAGCATCTAATATTATTTGCCAATCAGTAGCATTTATTTGGGATCATTCATTCATTCAGTAGTATTTACTGAGCGCTTACTATGTGCAGAACACTGTACTAAGCACTTGGAATGTACAATTTGGCAACAGATAGAGACAATCTCTGCCCAATAACGGGCTCACAGTCTAAACTGAGGAGATAGCAAAGCATAACAGAGCAAAAAGTGTGCAGAGCACAGTGCTAAATATTTGAGAGAGTTCAACACAAGTAGTCAGTCAGTAGTATTTATTGAGCACTTCCTGTGTGCAGAGCACTGTACAAAGTGCTTGGGCGGGTACAATATAACAATATAACAGACATTCCCTGCCCACAATGACCCTACAGTCTAGCAGGTAGAAGTAGAAGACACAATCCTCAGCCTGAAGGTGTTTAAAATATAATGCAGGGAGACAGACACAGAATAAGTAACAAAACACAATTAGATGACCTGGGTTCTAATCCCAGCTGCATCACTTTTTTTTTTAATAATAGTATCTGTTAAGCATTTACTATATGCCAGGCACAGTATTAAGTGCTGCGGGAGGTAAAAGCTAGTCAGGTTGGACACAGTCCCTGTCCCACATGAAACTCACAGTCTTAATCCCCATTTTGCAGATGAAGTAACTGAGGCACTGAGAAGTCACTAAGTGATTTGCCCCAGGTCACATAGCAGACAAGTGGTGGAGCTGGAATTAGAATTCAGGTCCTCTAACTCTTTAGGCCCATGCTCTTTCCACTAGGCAATGTTGCTTCCCACTATGTGACCTCGCCTGCTGTGTGAGCTCAGGCAAGTCACTCAACTTCTTTAAGCTTCAGTTTCCCCATCTATAAAATAGGGATTAAATATCTGTTCTCCCTCCACCTTAGACTGTGAAGCTCAAGTGGGGCACAGATTGTGTCTGATCTGCTTATTTTGTATCTACCCCAGTGCTTGGAACATAATAAGCATTTAACAAATACCACAACTATTATCATGATTTGTGGCCATCCCTCTATAAGGGATGTGCACTTTGCTACAGTGAAGTCTGTGAAGGTGCCCATAGCAAATCAGTCTCCTTCCACCGTCCTATGAGAAGATGTTCAGTTGTATAACAGTATCTGACCTTTTCTGGGATACTTTTTGGCCATTTCAGCCAATTTCTTCCCCTCTCCCTCTTCTGCCCTGTTATGCATCTGCCAGAATGTCCCAATGTATTGCCGCAGTATTTGCCACTAAACCTCAAAAACTATCTCTCTTCTCCAGGAGCAGAATCAGTGGCCCCCAAATCTGGAGGCTGTATTCCCTGTTGGGGTTCCTGTCCCCCAGGAAGGGTAAACTGGGATATTTACTGGTTTGGAAGGAGAACAGAAGAAACTTGAATACTCAAATTCTAGGAATGTGCCTCAGAACCTAGTCAACATCCTTCATATCTCACCCCCCAAATTCCAGATGGTTTGGACCCAAACCAGATAATTCTAGGTGGGAATGGTTTTATTCACACTCCTTGAGGAGGTTGGATCCCTGATGAAATAACAGAGGGGTCTGCTATTACGGAGAATGTGGACTCTTGAAGCCTCAGGGTTTTGGGGCAGCCATCTTTGCTTCCCCATTGCCATTTCTGCCCTTCCTGGTGTCCAGATTGACCAGGAACTTCAAAGTTCAACTCACTGGTATACAAGTGATTTTGAGAGAGAGATTTTCAAAGCCTTACTGCTTTCACAAGGAAGTGCAAACACTGCTAGTTGTATATTTTCCAATCATCGATTGGTAGCAAAGCCCAATTAATTAAAAGCTAGGTTCTTGTCAATGTATTTTCCTTAAAAGGTAGATTTCATCACATCTGTCTTTCACTGACTATTGCAACAGTAATGCCCAGAAAAATGACTGAGAATTTGCTGAAAATCTGACCCCCTGCATCGGAAATCTACTCCTATCAGTTAAGAGTCTAGCTGGAATTTGTTTGACTTTGACTTCTAAATTTTATTTATGCAAAAGGTTATAGAAAGAGAGAGTCAATTTTGATTAGGAAAATCAGGTTTCATACTCAGTAACATCAAGGAACAACCATTCATTGGTCTACCCTGGAAGTCAGATACCATTTACATTTTAGTTCCCCAACACCACTGTGCATTTGGCCTTTACCAAGGTTGCTTATCTGCTGGGGTTTTTTTCCTGTCGTCGTTTGAGGAGGGTGGAGAAAGAAGTGGAAGCTGGATGTTACCTTTATCCCCTTTTCTCTGGTAACAATCTCAAGTCAACACACACTGTGTAAACTTTCGGCTTCCTAAAACAACATTAGTAACTGGAGTTGCCTGGTATGACACTGTCTCTTGCATTTCCTGCATTTGATTTTAATTAAATATGATAACTCTGGGATGTGTCATTTTGAGTATTATGAACTTTAGAAATACCATTTGAGAGAAAGAAAACACAAAAGCAAAAAAATGTGATTTTTGCAACTTTCAATTTGGAAGAACTCCCACGGGTTATTTATGTATTTATTTATTTTTAATTTACAAGAGTAATCTTGGAGCAGATTTTTGCTCTGAATTAGAAATTGAGGCCTCAAAGAGAGGTTGGGAGTTCCAACGTTTCTTCTTGGGTTTTCAGTGACAAACATGACGTTTGATTGTTCTCTCCTAGTTCCTGATTATTCACTTACTTCTCTTTCTCCACCCGCTTCCTCTGCCTCAGCAAAGAAAAACTGCTCATAATTAGCTTCAAGACTCTCCAACAGTTCTTTCCACCATACTTCCTTAGCACTCTTCACGGGCTACTCCCCTACTCACATTTTTCACCAAGCCCATCTCCTGGCTGTACCCCACTCTTGTCGTGCCCACCTCTGTCCCTTGCTTCCCTGGTCCCCAGGTACTGGAACTCCCTTCTCCCCCAGATCTGCCAGATCTCAACCCAGGCCTTCACAGCCCTTCAAAAATCCAACCTCCTCCAAAAAAGCCCTCCCCAACTAACCTGAATCTCATCAACCTTTCAGATGCCTCTTGTACACCCTCACCATTTATGTGTGTATTTGTCTATTCACTTATAAATTATTTCTGTCTCTCCCCTCCATTAGCCTGTCAGTCAGGGATGTAGCTTTTGTTTTGATTGTACTTCCTAAGCGCTTAGTACACCACAATCCATTCAATAGGTGTTCAATATGTACCATTACTACTGCTTGACTGGCTTTGAGCAATGGTGCGGCCCAATTTCAGAGGTCTTCTCACACTGCTCAGCTTGGTAGGATACAGAGTCCAGCAAGGAAGCACGAATCATAGCCAGAAAACAATTTTAGAATTAACTTATTCCGTGTTTCTCTCTCTCTCTCCCTCTCATGCACTCACACACGCACACAACCTCTCAGCTCCCATTTTTGGTTCAAAGAGGCGGCTACTGTCTGCAATTGCTATTTGTGAGTGAATCTATGGTTGTGAAATCCAAGATGTGACCCAATAGCTTTTTCTACTATACATACAAACAGACCGTCCTTTGGTGTGCAGCTAGAAGCTGTCGTTTGTAGCACCTGGCACGGTATTCAATTTTACTTACTTGGGTCAGCCATTCTAAGTCCTTGAGTTGAAAAGAGCCACTCCATTCCAAATTGCTGCACCCTCACCCTCCCACTCATATTTACTGACCCACCAGAGGACAGCCTGCTATGCAATCTCTATAATTGTTCTTCGTTGCCCTGGATTTCCTCGAAGACCCCAACAATTAGTACAGTGGATGTGCATTTCTCACTCAAGAATGGTGTCCCAACCAGATACGGGCACACGAAGATATTCCTCAGTAGAGTAAGAATTCTGGAAAGAGGTTATAGAGTATCAGAGTCCTAATCCTCAAAGAATTTACATTAAGATCGACATTATAAACAATCCATGCCACACCCAGACCATGCATATACAATATAGTATATCCAAGCTGACACCATTAAAAAATATTGGTGGGCTAATTCTCTTATGCAAATCCCTAGTTTCCCTTTCCCACTTACTCACTGATCCATTCCTTCAGTAGGATTTATTGAGCACCTCCATGTGCAGAGGGCAGTCAGGAACATACAACAGCAATTAAAGACACAGTCCTCCCCTAAAATAATTTACAATCTAATGGGGTTGACGAGTACAAAATACTGAACAATAAAATAAGGAAGCATCTTGGCCTAGTGGAAAGAGATTGGGCCTGGGAGTTAAAGGACCTGGATTCTAATCCCGACTCCGCTACTTGTCTGCTGTGTGATCTTGGGCAAGTGCTTCCGTTACTTCATCTGTTAAATAGGGATTAAATCCTACTTCCTCTTACTTAGACTGTGAGCCCCATGTGGGACAGGGACTGTGTCCAACCTGATTACTTTGTATCTACCCCAGCGCTGCCCCTCTCAGGGTCACACCTGGAGAGTTCCGTTACTCTATCAGTCTCGACTATCAGAGGGGGAGTCAAGCAGAGGTATATCCATTCCATTCCTAGCCTGGGCAGTGGCTAGCATGTGGAAGGCAATCTGCTACATGTCAAAACTCACCTACCCTGGGCAGCAGCGGCATGGGAGAGAGTCCAGAGTGGAGACTCAAATTTAATGCACGGAAGGAAGCAACAGTAAACCACTTCCATATTTTTACCAAGAAAACTCTGTGGATACCCTACCAGAACTATTGCAGATGGAGGTGGGGCATTCTGAGGGAGATGTGTCCATGGCATCGCTATGGGTCGGAGATGACTCGACAGTATACGACAAGACAAGACCTCAGCACTTAGAAGAGTGTTTGACAGCGCCTAAGTACCATAAAAGAATACAAATCGCTGAATAATAAAACACCTAACAGAGCACAGCTAAAAATGATAAAATCAAAAGTAAGCTACGAAATATGAGAGATACACAAGAGTTCTAAAGTAAGATAAACTGAAGAGGGGAGAGTCTAGCGGCCCAGAAGGGACAAGGAGGCTGATGCAATGATCCAGCTGAGAGATGACAAGGGTGGAAAGGAAGGGGTAGATCGAGGAAATACTGTGAAAGAAAAAGCCAACCAGGTTCAGACACTGACTAAATGTGCAAGAGAAATGACAGAGAGGAGTTGGTGATGACACCAGGGTTCTGAGCTTCTGGGACAGGGAAGATGGTCCCATTTTAGAGAAGCAGGGTGGCCTGGTGGATAAAAGCATGGGGTGGGAGTCAGAAGGACCTGGGTTCTAATCTCAGCTCTGCCACTTGTCTGCTCTGTAACCTTTGGCACGTCACTTCACTTCTCTGTGCCTCAGTTCCATCATCTGTAAAATGGGGGGGGGGGGGGCTCATGTACTTTGGACATGGACTGTGTCCAACCTGATTATCTGGTATCTACCTCAGCGTTACAGTGCCTGCTACATAGTTAGTGTTTAACAAATGCCATTAAAAAAAAAAAAGTTGGTGGTGTTGTCAACCATGATGGGAAAGTTGAAAGAAGGTGGTAGTTTAGGAGGGGAAAATGAGGATTCCAAGTATTTCCTACATTGAATTTAGGGAGCCAGTGGGTTCATCATAGAGCAAGAGTGGGCCCACCTGCTTATCCCTACTTCCTTATTCATTCAATCGTATTTACTGAGCGCTTACTGTGTACAGAACACTGTACTAAGCGCTTCCTTATAGGAGAAAGGAGTTGCTGCCATGACCACTACCATCTAGAAAGATATCCTTGAGGGCCTATGGATCAGGGGCAAGCTTAAAGAGTCAACAGGGTGAATTTAGCCCATGGGATTCAGGTCATTTTTAGGCATCCTGGTGGAATCTCTGAGTCTAATGAGCACATTATGTGGTTACGCATTTTTTTTTTCTGTTATTGTGCAGAAGCCAAAAGGTCTTTGGGGCAGATTTAGGGTTAAGGAACCAGATAGGAAAAGGTTGTTTAGTCCATGTTCTAACGTGAGTGAGGCCTAAACAGAACGGGATTTCACAGCCAACGTTTTGTTTAATCTTGTATGTTCAGGAAAAAAGGGGGTGGGGTAATTTGCCCTGGACTGAGATGGGAAAAGAGGGAATAAAACCAATAAAGGTTCTAGATGTTGAGGTTGGAGTTAAACAGCTACTCCCAAGTGTTTATGACTGAGTCATTTAGCACTGTTCAGTAAACTGTGGTACCACCCTGACCAACACGTTTCCCCGTACCTCTATTCATACCGCTCTAACGGCAACTTCTAATATTTAAGTATTTGTCTGTATCCAACCTCAACTCTTGTGAATATATGTACATGTGATCAAATATTCAATGTATTCAGATTCTACTTCTTGTTAACATCTATTTGTCCACACCCTCTCCCTACCCATCTCCCCCCATCAACACCTTCATTACAGCGTTAGCTCCTTGTGGGCCCAGAACGTGTGCTATTGTTGTACTCTCCTAAACACTTAGTACAGTGCATTCAGTAGGCGATCAACCTGAAGAACCTTGACCCCCATCATTATGACTACTCTTACCACCTTGTCAGTCGGCGGTCTTCTAGTGACCTGAGAGAGTTAATATTCTTCTTCTGGGAGAACTGGCTTCAAGTCCTCATGATGGGGATATTTACATGGGAGGGAATGGAGGGTGAGATGGAGAAGGGAGGGTAAAAGAAAAGGTGGAGATACAACCCTGGAATGCAAACAGGGTTCTCGATATGATTATTCACCATGTGACCTTGAAGAAAAATTTAGCTAATCTCGGGCATCGGCTCACACCTCTGAAAGCAATACTAACCTCTGAATGATGGTATGAGGGACACCTAAAGGGTGTTTGGAACAGAAACAACTGGACGCTTTGATGATGGGGGCTGTGGCACTGTGCAAATGATAAATTTGAGAAGCGGCGTGGACTAGTGGAAAGAGCACGGGCTTGGAAGCCAGAGGACCTAAGTCCTATCCCTGGCTCCACCACTTGCTTGCTGTGACGTAGGGCAAGTCACTTCACTTCTCTCAGCCTCAGTTACCGCATCTGTAAAACAAGGACTGTAAGCCCCACGTGGGACATGGACTGTGTCCAATCAGATTAGCTTGAATCTACCCCAGCCCTTAGTACTGTGCCTGGAACATGGTAAATGCTTAACAAATATCACTTATAAAAAAATCCTAGACTGAGAAACTGTGCTGAAAGTCGTCTTTGAAAATTTGGGAGAAAGAAACTAGTCCTGGAATTCAATCAGCAAAAATAAAATCCTCCTAATTCCCACTTCTATATCAACAATGCAAAGTTACCTGGGCCTATATGGTGGAGATACAGAAGCAGCGAGGCCTAGTGGAAGGAGCACAAGCCTGGGAATCAGAGGACATGGTTTCTAATCTCGGATCCACCATTTGTTTGCTGGGTGACCTTGGGCAAGTCACTTAACTTCTCTGTGCCTCTGTTACCTCATCAGTTAAATAGGGATTAAATCCCCCTCCCTCCAATTTACACTTTGAGTCCCCTGGGGGACAGGTTTTGGGTCCAAACGTGATTAACTTGTATATACCCCAGTGCTTAGAACAGTGCTTGACACAGAGTAAGCGCTTCACAAATACCATAATTATCAATATTAATTATTATATTTCAGCTGCCTTTTAGATCCACATGCACCTAGATATGACAGTCAGGAAAGACATCCTCCCTCTATGGAGGGAATAAAAAGAGAAAGGTCTTCTAAAGGGTGACAAACCAAACTAAATTAGAATTGTCTAACAAAATGTTTTGTGTTTTACACTATCTGGGTACTGTGGCATAACCAAATCAATTACATTTAAAACTCTTCCTTTAAATAAATTTTAGATCACCACTAAGTACCTGGGTGGACAAACATTACTCAATAAAATACTAATACATGACTATAATTGCCTTCAGTTTCCATGGTTGCATATTTACCCTTTCTTCCTAGAACAAAATTTAGTTGGATTCATGGCGTCAGTGAATCTATGGGTGATAGTGTGTATCAATAATCACATGCAGCAAAAAAAATTAATCAAGAACACACACTCAACACTGATCTCATGTACTAAGCATGTCCTTGTGCCCTGACCCAAATAAAATTCAGTCTGTTGGATCATTGGGGATTTCACAACACTGATATATTGTAAGAACCAGATTCCTCCATGTTTACTTTGTTCAAAAGATATATACTAAGGCCAGGAAGTAAAGAATAAAATATTAGCATAAATAAACAGAATTACCACCTAGCCCAGAAAAAGCACAGACATATTAACAAGCCCTTTGCTTACACTATACTTCAAGTGAGATGCCACCTGTCCACTAGAAACCAGTTCTCTCTAACACCACAACTTTAACTAAAATCAGTCAATCAGTGCTATTTACTGAGCACTTACTGTGTGCAGAGCACTGTATTAAGTATGTGGGAGAGTACAGTATGAAACAACTTCCTAGATCGGGAAGCAGCATGGCTTAGTGGAAAGAGCACAGGCTTGGGAGTCAGAGGTCTGTGGGTTCTAATTCCCGCTCTGCCACTTGTCTGCTGTGTGACCTTGGACAAGTCACTTAACTTCTCTGGGCCTCAGTTACCTCACCTGTAAAATGGGGATTGAGACTGTGAGCCCCACGTGAGACAACCTGATTACCTTGTATTTACCCTAGCGCTTAGAACAGTGCTTGGCACATAGTAAGCCCATAACATATGCCGTAATTATTATTATTAGATTGCCTTCCTGAACAGCATTTCTTTATGAGATTAACCACATAGATTTGTGTCACAAGAGAAATTTCCAGTATAGGAAAAAGAAATATGGAGCTTGATTCTGGACACATTCAGATCCAAACACCAAGCAACCTCCTAATAATCTAAAATAACTAATGCTCCTCTCACAGTGCTTGCCTACTATCAGGAAATATTCATTCATTCAATAGTATTTATTGAGCACTTACTATGTGCAGAGCACTGTACTAAGCCCTTGGAGTGTACAAATCTGTAACAGATAGAGACAGTCCCTGCCCTTTGATGGGCTTACAGTCTAATCGGGGGAGACAGGCAGACAAGAACAATGACAATAAATAGAGTCAAGGGGAAGAATATCTCATTAAAACAATAGCAAATAAATAGAATCAGGGTGATGTAGACACTAGGATAACCAGGCTCATTGTTCCTCTAGTAAACGTAGGAGTTCGAAGATGACGCTGCTAATTGTGAGATGGCATTCATGAGTCTGAGTAGCAATGAGAGAGAATTTTTTGCACACTTTGCCCATGAAATTCCAATCGTGCACCTATACTGGCCTCTTGCTATTCACAGTGAGCATGTAACAGACATCAATCAATCAATCAGTCGTATTTACTGATCGCTTACTGTGTGCAGAGCACTGAAGGACAAAGCATTTAAGAGAGTACAAAATTTACCAGAGTTGGTAGACAAAGTTCCCTGCACACAACAGGCTTACAGTCTAGAGGGACAGATAGACATTAATAAAAATAGACAGACTTTGGATATGTACATAAGTGCTGGGGAGCTGAGTGGAGTTGAATAGACAGTGCAAATCCAAGGGCAAGGGTGACACAGAATGGAGTGGGAGAAGAGGAAATAATAATAATATTAATAGTAATGGTATTTGCTAAGCACTTACCATCAATCTTTTGTCTAATCGTGTTAGTTTAAGGCAAAATACCCTGGTAGAGTGGATATTTTGTCCCCACTTTCTCTAAAGCTATTTTATCAAGTTCCCCCCCTGCCCATGTAATTGTATGAACTGGCTATTGGAAAGCCACAAAATTATCATAAAAACCAACCAAGAAGTAACCACTGATAAGATCACCCCCAAAGCCTGCCTTCAACTCTAGAGAATCTAAAGTTCCTTTGCAAACTGTTGCATAAATCAGGTGTAGGTCAAGATTCCAGAGCTCATTTGCCATGCGAGCTTACGCAAAGGGCTAGACTGTAAACTCCTTGAGGAAAGGAATCATGTCTGCCAAATATCAGGACATGGTTCTAATCCTGGCTCTACCACTTGTCTGCTGTGTGACCTCGGACAAGTCACTTCATTTCTCTGGGCCTCAGTTACCTCGTCTGTAAAATGGGGAGTAAGACTGAGAGCCCTAAGTGGGACAGGGACTGTGTCCAACACAATTACCTTGTATACCCCAATGCTTAGCATAATGCCTGGCACATAGTAAGCACCTAACAAATACCACAATTATTATTATTATTGTAGTCTCCCAATTTAGTTAATCAGTGGTATTTACTGAGCATTTAATGTGAGTAGAGCACTGGCCTAAGCACTTGGGAGAGTAAAACTTTTTGTTTTCTGGGGATTTTTTTAATGATATTTGTTAAGCACTTACTATGTGCCAGGTACTGTGCTCAGTACAGTGCTCTGCACATGGTAAGTGCTCAATAAATACCATTCATTACTTGATAAAAAGGAATGCTGCATATTGCAAAGGGCATATATAGTCTCCATCCAAGTTAGTCAGCTACTGGCAAATCCCAAACTAGATCCCATATCATCCGATTGCCTAGAGCAGTGCTCTTCCTACTGGACCCAAAAGTGGGGTTGGGGCTCAAATATTTTCTGATGCACTAAAGCACTGAAATTCACACAAAGAGCCCAAGGGATCAGATCTCCTCTATGGCCAGCTAAACCATATCACTTTTTCTGTTGTAAAAACAAGTATCTAAATTAGGGTTGTAGTCAACAGCCCTTTCAGGGTTAAAAATATCCACTTCTCTTTCCCTTTACAAATTACCTATGTTGAGGTTTTCCAGTTTCACTTCAAGCGTGACACTGGAAGTCAGGGGGACCTAGTTCTGCCACTTGACTACTGTGTAAACCTTGTGCAAGTCACTTAACCTCCCCACAGCTCAGTTTAAAGCCTTATTAAAATCACATGTACCCCAAAAGGCCTTTCCAGACTAAGCCCTCATTTCCTCTACTCCCCTTTCCCTTTGTGTCACCTTTGAGCTGGGATGGATACCCTTTAAGCACTTGATATCTACCCCACCCTCACTTCTGTACATATCTGTAATTTATGTTACGTCAGGATGAGAACGCAGGTCATCTGACTCTCAGGTCCCTGCTCTTTCCCCTAGGCCAAGCTGCTTCCAGATCTGTTCATACTGGAAGGCAGGAAAGAGGGAGGGGAAAAGAAAAGAAAAAAGATGAAGTATGAATAAAGCGAACCCACGTTCGTTTTATCCAACCCACGTTCGTATAAAAAGACACTTTTCCACATAAATATTTTTTAAAATCAGGAAATCTTATTTGCTGAGTTTTTCAATGTGACTGAAAATCAGTAAGGCAGGACATTCTAAATTCTAAATTCAAAGGCTTTTGTGAAAGAAAATGATTTGTCATAAAGGCCAGCTGAAGCAGTGCCCTTTCAGTTCTGAGAAGTAGCATGCCTGCATGGTTCGTGGAAATTAGAGCAGGGGCTAGGATTGCAGGATGTACAGCCCTGCCTGGGTCAAAGAGTTCTAAGGAAGAGAAGCCATAGTCCTATGCCTGTGGTGTTTCTTCCATATGCATCTCCCACCGGTTCCCCCTCATACCTTACCCCCACCCCACTGGTCAATCAAAATGTTCTTAATCAAAATGAATTTAAAGTTCAGGTGGAAACCACAAAAATATAAATGCCAATGCCACAGCCTCCACAGATTTAGAAGCCATGACTGTACTCTGCAATGGATCATCAGTCACACAGATAACACCCATCTATCCGCTCCTGTACGCGACCATCCGTCAGCACAGTAGGGTCAGTCAGTTGCCGTTGCCGGCTTGGAAGGTACACTTTCTGTATGATGCTGGGACTTTTTTTCACCTTATTTTTCTCTGTGGAAGCACTGAAAGGAAGAATGGGAATCCCACTTGATCGTATGCCCCCTGAGAGCAGGGATTGTGTCTCCCACCTCTATTGTATTGTACTTTACCAAATGCTTAGTATAGTGCTCTGCACCCAGTAGGTGCTCAATGAATGCCATTGACCAAGTCCCTATTTCCTTATGCGACGTTCTCCTGGACCTGAGAATAAGAAACATTGCTTTCTGATAACCATGAAAACTTAGTTCTAGGCTTGCCTTCCCCGTCATTCAGACCATGACACTGTGACTCTGCTTGGAAACCCTCTTATTAATAATAATAGTAATGGTATTTGTTAAGCACTTACTATGCGCCAGGCACTGCACTAAGCATTGGGGTGGATACAAGAAAATTGAGTTGGACACAGTCCCTGTCCATTTGGGGCTCACAATCTCAATCCCCATTTTACAGATGAGGTAACTGAGGCACAGAGAAGTGAAATCATTTGTCCAAGGTCACACAGAAGACAAGTGGTGGAGCTGGACTCAGAACCCAGGTCCACGCTCTCTCCACTACACCATGCTGCTTCCCTTGCAAACAGGACATTTCACATAATCAGTAAGTATACATCAATTGGAAACAATTACTTTTCTGCATTAAGCAATAGATAAGCCAAATGTGTCCAGAGCAAAGCAGCTTCATTTGAGGCTCTAAGTGATGTATGATTACCAGAGTTTTAAAGCCTTTCGTACAGAAAGCAAACAGAGTATCTGTGCTAAAATGCTGAATGGGTTTTATGGCAGATCGCATGAGAAGGCAGCAGACAGTAGGGATGCAGCACCCTTCTAGACTGCAAGGTTATTGTGGGCAGAGAATGTGTCTGTTTATTGTTATATTATACTCTCCCAAGTGCTTAGTGCAGTTCTCTGCACACAGTAAGTGCTCAGTAAACACGATTGACTGACTGACCAAACAATGATGCCTTTGGAATACGAACCAATTGGGGGGATGCAGTTGTCGATGTTGTTGTTTGGTTTGGGCCTGATAATCGAGCTGCAGATCCCGGGAAGAAGCTGACTCTCCTAGCACCTAGACTACTCTCCCAACCACTTAGTAGGGTGTTTGGCACACAGTAAGCGCTCAATGAATACCACTGATTGATTGATAAGGGCAGACAGAGGCAGGGCCAGAGGCAGGAGGTCTCAGCCAGCAGGTCAACCTGGCAAGTTCCATGAGAAGCTAAAAGGTAGAGATAGCACTAGGTTAATGATATGGGTTGAGGCCTGGATTTGGGGTGAATAATAATAATAATAGTAATAACAACAAGAAGAATAATAGGAGTAATACTATTTAAGAGCTTACTATTAATACCACAATTTTATCATTATTATTATTACTCTTAGTGGCTTGCCTGGTCCATAACAGTGTACAAGATTAGAACCACCTAATGCTCTCCTTGCAAAATTGGAGAATCTTCTACTTACTTGAATCTTCCCAATTTTCTTACCGTTTTTCTGGGAGCTCCTCAAAAGAAAACATCTGTAGAAACAGCCTACAAAATTTCCCAAGAGCTGAAATTCAACATTATACAATCCAAGCCAAGAACCCAAATTCAAAGATGAGAGACTTGGCAGTGGATCAAGAGAAAATCCATACCCAACAGAGGTGGCAGTAGAGATAACAGGCGAAAGGAAAAAATGAAAAAAACACAGCCTACACTTTGAAAGGCTGCTATATATCTTTATGTAACGCTGAATTCTCCAGCTTGGATTTTTCACTTCATGAAGTACTGCCAATGTCTGTCAAAATAGACCACCTATTGAATGAAATCCTATATTTTTAATTAATCCTAGAGTATTAATTTTATTTTTCGAAACTGGCCAGGCAGAGAAGAGACCCCAGTGATGAGACAACACCTCTATATTGGCAATTTCAAAAAGGAAAAAAAAATGCAAGGCTCAAATTAGCCCAAGCCATAAATATATGCTTAATATCAATCAATGGTATTTTTCGAGTGCTTACTCTGTGCAGAGCAATGTACTAAGTACGTGGGAGAGTACAATACAATGAGTTGGTAGACACCAGTCCCTGCCTTCAAGGAGCTTGTAGTCTTGTGGTGTGTGAATTGACCTGGGCAAAAATTGACCCCAACCTTCTAATTGAGGTTCTGGCCATGTTTACACCAGACTGGAGGCTGTTGACTTTTGATGCCACCGTGAACACAAAGGCTGCCAAATCTCACTGCTCCATGTCCCAGAGGCTTTTAGTGAAACTGCTTCAACCATCTCCCAGACCTAGTTGAGATGCCGGGCAGAGGGAGAGCCTGTGAATCCTGCCATTCTGACCCAAGGGCCCAGCCATCTCTTTCCAGTTGGCTCTGTCCACTTCCAGGGGAAAGATGGCCAGAGCCAAGTATGCTGGCATTTGCTCTACCTCAGGATGGTCTTGGAGGGACGGAGTGAAACGGCACAGAGGAATTTGAAGTAAGCAGATATCAGCCCCAACTGGGGGAAGGGTTTCTGGATGGATTTCTGGCCATGATATATAGAAGGTTGCCAGTCCTCAAAATTCTTATCATGCCATTCAGATTTGGTCTGCCAGACATTCTGACCTGCCAGACGTTCTGACCGGGGACCATAACCCAGACAATACAGAAGATGATTACATAAATGCTGAAATCTCAAAGTGAGATAAGATTATTAATTTTTTTGTTTATTGGTGTCTTATCTTTGAAAATTGGCCTCATAGAGAAAAGAGCCCATGATTTCACTTGGCAACCCATGCTAATTTTTAAACAACCCTCACTGTCAGAAAAACCTTCCTCAAATCTAACCTAAATATCTCACGCTGCAATGAGAGCCCAGTTTCTTTTATGTCATCAATGGAGACTGAGTCACTGTCCTCTGTACAATAACTGCTTAATTAAATCATCCCAGACTCTTCCATTTCTGGATAAATCAACCCAATCCATTTCCCCTCTTCCCAGAGGCCTACTTTCTAACCACTCAATCATCTCCCAGTTCTCTGTGCTCCTCTTTGGTTGTGGAGCTCAGAGTTGGTCAATGTACTGTAGAAAAGGCATGGCTCCCCCGATCTAGACTTCTATTTCTTTATCCCAGGATCCTGCTTGCTTGCTTAACAACACGGCACCATTGCCCACCCAAAATCAACAAATGGACTTTAGAATACTCTCCTTCTCCAGTTCCCATCAACTAAGTTGAAGCATACCTTTCCCCTCCAAGGTAAGGTAGGAGGGGGTGAGCTTGTTGAGAACCTTAAAGCCGATGGTAAGGAGTTTCTCTTGGGCAACCACTGGAGGTACTTGAGAAATGGAAAGAGATGGACTGAATGCATTTTAGAAAAATGTTCCAGGCAAAAGAGTGAAGTATGGACTGGAATGGGGAGAGGCAGGAAGCAGGGAGGTCATTGAGAAGACTGGAGGCTGGATATGATAAATGCTTGGATGAGCATGTTAGCAGTAGGAATTGAAGAGAAAAGGCTGGAGTGTGTGGTGGGGTCCAGAGAAGAGCTTTTTCTGTTTACTTTTTTTCTAGTTAGCAGAAATGTGAGAATGCTTGAAGGCAGAGGGAAAGGAGCCATCAAGGACTGAATGATTGAAGATGGTGGCTAGGGAGGGAAGAAGGGTGGGAATACAGGGCTTTTGTAAAAAGGGATACGGTCAGAGACACAAAGACGAGTAGAATCTGAAAGCAGGTGAGAGATAGCCCCAAGATGTGGCTGGGAAAGACGAAAGAGTGGACACTGGAGTAGGGAGAGAGGATATGGGGGAAAGAGGGGAACTTTGGCCTGATGGCTTCACTTTCCCTAGTAGTCCCATCTCCCTTCTCATTTTGGTTGCCCTTTCCTTACTTCCTTCAACTCTACCATGGACTTTTGGAGTTGTTTGCCTAAATTTCCTCAGTAGCCGGATAGTCAATTGATGGTTTTCAATAAGCGAGTTTATCTCTCAAAAACACGGGTAATAATAATAATGATAATTGTGGTATTTGTTAAGTGTTTACTATGTGCTAGGCAATGTACTAAGCCCTGGGGTGGATACAAGCAAATCAGATGGGACGCAGTCCCTGTCCCACATGGGGCTCACAGTCCCTGTCCCACATGGGGCTCACAGTCTCAATCCCCATTTTCCAGCTGAGGTACCTGAGGCCCAGAGAAGTGAAATGACTTGACCAAAGTCACACAACAGACAAGTGGCAGAGCTGAAATTAGAACCCAGGTCCTTCTGACTCCCAACCCCATGTTTTAGCGACTAGACCACGCTGCCTCCCAAATGGACTGTAAGCTCTCCCTATAAATAATAATAATAACAGTGGTACTTGTTAAGCGCTTACTATGTGCAAAGCACTGTTCTAAGCGCTGGGGGGATACAAGGTGATCAGGTTGTCCCAAGTGGGGCTCACAGTTTTAATCCTCATTTTACAGATGAGGGAATTGAGGCACAGAGAAGTTAAGTGACTTGCCCAAAGTCACACAGCTGGCAAGCGGCAGAGCCGGGATTAGAACCCATGACCTCTGACTCCCAAGCCCGGGCTCTTTCCACTGAGCCACACTGCTTCTCTATACTGTAAACCCCTCCTGAGCAGGGAACATGTCTACCAACTCTATTAGACTGTAATCTCCCAAGCGCTTGGTACAGTGCCCTGCAGACAGTAAACACTCAAATATGATTGACTAATATAGTATATGCATAGTACAGCTAATAAAGTCTAGCTAATACGTGTCCTTTCATTGTCCGATTTGAATAGAGTACTGTTATAGAATCAGGGAATGTTCTTCCTCAAATATAAGTCTGGTCTGGGTTTAGCACAGTCCATGTTGGCATAAACAGATTCAGTGCAGAAAGAAATGATTATGGACATGCATGATGTAAGTATAGCGTGAAGTTATTCAAAAGTCCCCCTCCCATGTTAGAGCAGAGCTACCTGTATCTGCCATCCAGTTGGGGTTACATCAAGAACCTCTGCAACGCAGATAGGAGCTTGCAGCCTGTAATAATATAATCCGCTCTTTGGGAACATAACCTCTAGCTCCAAGATAAAAGAAGAGAGCATATTAAGCAGAAGGAGCCCATAATTAAGGAGTATGGAATTTGCATTACAAAGTATCTCAACTTTAAAAGCAAATGGCAAAACAACAAAGCTTTTGTTCCTCTTTTAATTGAAAGCAGGTTATAAATAGAGATGATTACCCTCATTTGGAGGGCTTCCTTTACAGCCTTAGAGTTAAAAGAATTGGTGGCAGAGTTTTGATTACTTTTTACAGTTGCCAAACTCTTAAATGTATGGAGAGGAGGGACCTAGAACTTCCTTTTAAGATTAAAGTGTATTTCCTTATTGTTGAAAGTCAAGACCCACTTGTTTAAAAGCAAACTTGAATGCCTGCTAAATTTCTCACATTTCCTCTTGCTTCCAAGACATCTCAATCAATCAAATCAATCGATGGTATTTACTGAGCATTGACTGTGTGCAGAGAGGGTTGCATTTAGCGCTTGGGAGAGTATAACAGAGTTGGTAGATGTAATCCCTGCCTACAGGAAGTTTACAATTTGACTAGGGACACAGACATTAAAATAAATTAAAGATAGGGGAAATAATGAAGTATAAGGATATGGACATAAGTGCTGTTGGGCTGGGGTGAGTATCAAAGTGCTTAAGATATATACAGCCAAATGCACAGGTGACAAAGAGGGGAGGGTGGATATGGGAAATAAAGGGCTTAGTCTGGGAAGGCCTCTTGGAGGATGTGTGATTTTTTAGGAGGACTTTGAAAGTGTGGAGAGTGGAGGACTGTCAGATAAGAAAGGGGAGGGAGTTCCAGGCCCAAGGGAGAGCACCAACAAGGTGTCAGAGGCAGGAGAGACAAGACAGAAGTACAGAGACTAGGTTGGTTTTAGAGGAGCAGAATATGCGGACTGGGTTGTAGAAGGACATCAACAAAGTTAAGTAGGAGGAAGAGAGCAGATTTAAATCTGATTGTATGGAGTTTCTGTATAATGTGGAGGTAGAAAGAGCACAGGTTTGAGAGTCAGAGGTCGTGGGTTCAAATCCAGGCTCCACCACTTGTCAGCTATGTGACTTTGGGCAAGTCACTTAACTTCTTTGTGCCTCATTACCTCATCTGTAAAATGGGGATTAAGACTGTGAGCCCCACGTGGGACAACCTGATAACCTTTTATCTACCCCAGTGCTTAGAACAGTACTTGGCACATAATAAGCACTTAACAAATACCATTATTATTACTATGGGCAACAATTAGAGGTCTCTGAGTAGTGGGGAGATATGGACTGAACATATGTCAAAAAATGAACAGGGAAGCAATGTGAAGTATGGGCTGAAGGGAGGAGAGACAGGTGGCAGGGAGGACAGTGGGGAGGCTGATGCAGTAGTCAAGGTGGAATATAAGTCCTTGGATCAGCATAGTAGCAGTTTGGATGGAGAGGAAAGGGTGGATTTTGGCAATGTTATGAAGGCTGAACATGTGAGGTGAATGAGAGAGATGAGGATGACACCAAGGTTATGGGCTTATGAAACAGAAAGGATTGTGGTGCTGTCAACAGTGATGGGAAAGACAGGGGGAGAACAGGGTTTGGGTGGGAAGATGACGAGCTTTGTTTTGGACGTGTTCAGTTTGAGGAGTCGGGGGAACATCTAAGTAGAAATGTTCTGAAGGCAGGAGGAAATGCGAGACTGCAGAGAAGGAGAGAGGTCAGGGCTGGAGAGGTAGGTATGGAAATCTTCCACATAGTGATGATAGTTGAAGTCATGGGAGAGAATGAGTTCTCCAAGGGAGTGGTTGTAGATAGAGAATAGAAGGGGACCCAAAACTGAACCTTGAGGGCCTCTCACAGTTAGAAAGTGTGAAGCAGAGGAGGACCCAGCAGCGTAGCTCAGTGGAAAGAGCCCGGGCTTGGGAGTCAGAAGTCATGAGTTCGAATTCCAACTCTGCCACTTGTCAGCTGTGTGACTGTGGGCAAGTCACTTAACTTCTCTGTGCCTCAGTTACCTCATCTGTAAAGTGGGGATTAAGACTGTGAGCCTCACAGGGGACAACCTGATTACCCTGTATCTCCCCCAGCACTTAGAACAGTGCTCTGCACATAGTAAGCGCTTAACAAACACCAACATTATTCGTATTATTATTATTACCCAGCAAAAGAGACCAAGGCGTGGTCAGAGAGATAGGAGAACCAGAAGAGTTGATGTTGATGAAGCCAAGGTTAGATAATGTTTCCAGGAGAATGAGGTGGTCAAAGTGTCAAAGGAAGCAGAAAAGTCGAGAAAGATTAGGATGGAGTAGAGACCACTGAATATGACAAGAAGGAAGTCATTGGTGACCTTAAAGAGGGCTCCTTTCATGGAGTGGAGGGGGCAGAAGCCAATTTGTAGGGGGTCGAGGAGAGGGTTGGAGAAGAGGAAATGGAGGCAGTGAGTGTAGACAATTCACTTGAGAAGTTTGGGGAGGAAAGTAGGGTGGTAATTGGAGGGTGTCAGAGTCAAGGAGGGTTTTTTCTAGAATAGGGGATACATAAACATACTTGAAAGCAGTGAGGCAGGAGCCACTGGAAAGTGAATGGTTGAAGGTGGTGTTAAGGGAGAAAAGAAGGGAGGGGGCAAGTGCTTTGATAAGGTAAGAAGGGATGGGGTCAGAAGCACAGGTGGAGGGAGCAGAATTAGTGAGGAAGCAGGAGATCTCCTCTTGAGATAGTGCTGGGAAGGATGGGAGAGTCAAGGGGCAGAAGGAGTGAATGATTGGAGAGGAGCAGGGGAGATTTAAGGGAAATCACCCTTAATCATTCATTTCAATTTTATCAATAAAATACATGGACAGGACACTAGAGGTAGGAGATGGAGGGGGCAGGGGGACAGGGTGATTTAGGAGGGAGTTACAAGTCAGAAACAGCTGTCGGGAAATGAGCGTAGGAGTTAATAAGGATGGAGAAGTAAGTTGCCGGGCAGATGAGAGGGCAGAAGTAAATCAGATGAAGTTGAACTTGAGACAGATGAAGTCGGCCTGCTGACTGGATTTCTGCCAGCAGCTCGAGCAAAGTAAAGGAGGAAACACACTCTGGAGGTGATCCAGGGTTGGCGCTATGAAACTGGAGGAGGGACAGTGGAAGGAGGGAGTTGAATTCAGTTGAGAGGGCGGTATCGAGGGCATGGATTTGTGTGTCAAGGGACGGTAGCTTGGGTATGGAGACGAGATGGGGTGTGATGACTTCAGAAAATTGGAGGAGGTTAATAGATCAGAGGTTTCGGTTGGGGAACAGGACAAATTGCTGGGAGAGAGTGTACGGGAGAGAAGGCAGGTGAGGTAGTTGTGATGGAATAGGGAGATTTCAGAGTTGGTGAGGGCAGAGACTATACAGGGAGATGATGAGATCAAGCATGTGTTCAAGTTGGTGAGTGGGTGAAATGGGGTGGAGCAGAAGGCCGGTGGGGTTGAAGAGTGAGAGGGAGCAGGCTGCAGAAGGGTGGTGGGGGACATTCGTTCAGATGATGAAGTCCCCGAGGATCAGTGTAGGGACAGAGAAAGAGAGAAGGAAAGTGAGAAATGGGTCAAAATGGTTCAGGAAGTTTGAGGAGGGACCTGGGGGATGGTAAATAATGGCGAGAAATAATTGGAGTTTGTGGTAGAGGTGTGGGCTTCAAAGGAAGGGAGAGAGAAAGATGGGGGTGTGGTATTGTATTCTCTTTGTACGGCTTGCCTGCTCCTCAAACTTCCCTGTTTAATCTCTCATCTCCCCATTCTATCACCCTCTGCCATTTCAGAACTTCCATGTCACAAAAACACTTTGATATCCCACCCTCACCACCCTGTTCTCCCTCCTTCTTGGACTGTGATTTCCCCTGTGAGACAGGGACTGTGTCTGACCTCAGTAACTTGTAACTACCCCAGCATTTAGAACAGTGCTCGATGTATAGTAAGCACTTAAATACCGTAATTATTACTATGATCCCTATCCGAATAATAATACTGATGGCATTTGTTAAGTGCTTACTATGTGCCAAGCACTGTTCTAAGCAATGGGTGGATACAAGGTAATCAGGTTGTCCCATGTGGGACTCAGTCTTCATCCCCATTTTACAGATGAGGGAACTGAGGCACAGAGAAGTTAAGTGACTTGCCCAAAGTCACGCAGCTGACAAGTAGCAGAGCCGGGATTCGAACCCATAACCTCTGACTCTCATGCTGTGCTCTTTCCACTGAGCCACGCTGCTTCTCGTGGCTGAAAAATCCATAACCTTAGTGTCATCTAGGACTCCTCACTATCTTTCACATTCCATCAACTGCTACAACCTGCCAGTTCTTCCTCCCCAACATTTCCAGTCTCCTATGGCCTCCCGGCCTCCAGCCTCATCCCCCTTCAGCCTTTGCTTCCCTCTTGTGGCCGGATATTCTTCTTGAAATATTGCTTGGCCCACATCGCTTCACTCCTCAGAAACCTCCAACTCTTTCTGCACTCACAGCCAACCACAGCAGTTTCGTACATGGTGTTTTACATATTCTTCCTTCTATCAGTAAATTATTTTGTGTCTATCTTTCCTATTAGAATATAAGCTCCTTGAGGACAGGGATCATGTATTATCTACCCTTATTGGGCAGGGATTGTCTCTATCTGTGGCCGAATTGTACATTTCAAGTGCATAGTACAGTGCTCTGCACATAGTAAGCACTCAATAAATACAATTGAATGAATGAATGACTGAATCTACCTGTGCTCTCAAGTCCTTAATACAGGGTTCTGCACACAGCAGGGGCTCAATCAATACTTTTGATCAATTAGTTGATTCGGAGTTGATTCTCCACCAACTCTCTCCATCTTACATTCATTCAATAGTATTTATTGAGTGCTTACTATGTGCAGAGCACTGTATATCACTGGCTCATACATACTGGTCTTTCCTGGTATCCCAAAGCCACGGAGTTGGGGGAGGGAGAAGGAAGGGAGCTTTCCCTGCCTCATGTGTTTGAGGTTTTGGGGTACAGCACCAGTGCAGTGGAGATGGGCAGCAGGGAAGCTACAGCAGGAATGCAAGTTTAAAGAAGGGTGGTGAGAATAGCAGCTGTGTCGAGTGGCAGGGCAATTAAAGAAAAAACTGCAATGGCTTACCTGGACAACAGCTGGCAGCCACAAAGAGATTTCAACTCTGCTGGCCAGTGGCAGCTAGAGAATTCCATCAACTGATACGGTGCCATCTCTGCATACAGTAAGCGCTTAATAAATACGATTGAATGAATGAATTACAATTTCATTTCCCTGCTGCAGAGAATCCATTTCTGGCCTCTCTAGACTCAAGTGGACCATGTCCTGAAGAAATCACTCCAACTGCCTAGAGACGCCTGGGTGAACAGAATTGGAGCCACTTCAAGGGTCTCTCTAGGCAGCCATCTTATAAACTTGGTGATTTATGCCAGAGGGGCTGCAGACAAGAAGGGGTGTCTCAAATGGCCACCCACAACCACCCACCCTTTCAGGATAGTATCCCCCTGCACCTCCGCCCAGGGGAGGAGGGAGGAGCCCAAAGCCATACACCCTGCTCTGGGTTGACTCAAAAGCCAGAGGTTCCATCAGCAGATTTGGAAATCTCCAATGATATTTTTTGAGCACTTTGATGCTGTGCTGGACACTGCATTTCATGCTTGGGAGGGTACAGTCCAATAGAATTAGTAGACGTGATACCTGACCCCCAAAAGCTTACAGTCTCGGAGAAGAGTATACAATCTATTTGGGAGTCATTCAATTCCTTGTCCCATTTTTAATCAATCGTATTTATTGAGTGCTTACTGTGTGTAGAGCACTGTACTAAGTGCTTGGGTGATCACAGTATAACAAAGTTGGTAGACACATTCCCAATGCCCAAAGGTTTGAAGGGGTGGGTTATGCCAGTTCATTTAAACTATTCTCAGGGATAAACCTCCTCTGACTTTATGATTAAGGAATATGGATGTTGATACCTGGATTGACCAAAAAAAATTAATCACTGAAAAGGTTCTTCAACTTAGAATTATTAATGTCTAGAATGAGTCAACAAATAGGAAACTACATTAGCACAGTTGATTTTTTTTGTTTAAAGGCTTAAGAGCTATGGGCTCAAAGCCTCCAATTTACTGTTTCCTAAATAAAGATCACTCAGATAATTAACCAAACAGGTCACTTAAGATTAATTAGCTTCCTTTCCCTGAGCCCCAACGCACCTGGTGGTCCAATTCCAAATGCAAAAGTGGCCACCCAGTTCTGGTCCCAATCGGACTTGCCTTGGGGCTTCCAGGTGAGACAGAGGATGGCCTTTGGCAACTTATTCTAAACCTCATCCCTCTTGCCAAGGGAATGGCCTAGATGCCCTAGTCTGATACCAGGGAAGGAAGTAATGGTTAAGTGTTACCTGAAATGCTCCCCGTGAAGTTCTGATTGATTCGGTATCTCACCTACACTTTCTGCCAAAAGTTACTGAGTAGGGCGACTGTCACTGTTTATCCATCTGGCAAGTTTCAGACCAACTACACTTCAGTGGCAACGTCTTCCTGTGTGTTACAGACTGCTTGGGATTCAAGATGCTATATAAACATCAGGCTACATTTCAAAAAGGAACTCCTGGTTGACCGTGTCTACCCTTTGCCCTTTCTCCCCACTAAGGTCCATACCCAGGTAGGAGAAGCATTGCTGGCTACCCTCACCCTCAGATTCACCGCTGCCAAAGGACACGGTGAATAGCTCAGAGGCACTTTGAATTAGATGGATATTTTCAAGTAGGTTTTCAATACTCCTGAAATGTTTGTCTGCCTTCCCCATTAGAATGTAAACCCACTGTGGGCAGGAAACATGTCTTACATTTCTGCTGTGACTTCCAAAGTGCTTACTGTACTGCACTGCATCGTTCCATAAAAACTTTTACCATGTGTGCACATGGGGCAGAAAACACTACTTCTGCCTCATCATTTGCAGTGTGGCTTAGTGGAAAGAGCCCAGACCTGGGAGCCAGAGGACCAGGAATCTAATCCCAGTTCTGCCAATTGCCAGCTGTGTGACCATGGGCAAATCACTACACTTTCGTCTGTCTCAGTTTCCTCATCTGTAAAATGGAGAATCAATACCTGTTCTTCCGACTACTTAGATTGTGAGCCCTCTGTGGGGCAGGGACTGTGTACGACCTGACTAACTTGTATCTACACCAGTGCTTAGAACAGTGTTTGACATATGGTAATTGCTTATCTAATAATAATAATAAATAATAATAATGAGATGTAGAAGAAGAGGAACCCTTGCTGCATTTATGGGTCTGTCTCATGTAGTGCCTGTCAGTGTTTTCACACTTTTTTCTTTGGAGGCCTATGTGAAGGTTTTGCCCAAGGAGAGCAACCGTCTCCTGATTCTTGCCCAGCAGAATGACCTGCTTACTGCAGTGGTCAATCAATTAATCCATCAATGAGTGGTTTTTTTCTGAGCACTTACTGTGTACTGAGCACTGTACTAAGTGCTTGGGAAAGTACAATACAACAGAGTTGGTGGCACAATCCATGCCCACAAGAGGGAGACAGACATTAAAATAGATTATGGAGAGGGGAAGGTAGGAGCCTTTCAATAGTCCCCTGCCCCATCTCATTGTTCATGACTCTGCTTCACTATGTCTTCATAGCGTTTAGTCTGCTCTCCTGACTTGCCCACCTTCTCTTTCAATACCCCATATAGCAGCTACTTGGGAATTCTGCTGTCATCCATTCTTCTCACATGCCCTGCCCAGTGGAGTGTTTTTGGTCGTTTTGCCTTTTTTTAATGATATTTTTTAAGCGCTTACTATGTAGCAGGCACTTTGCTAAGCACTGGGGTAGATACAAGCTAATCAGGTTGGACACAGTCCATATCCCTCATGGGGCTTTCAATCTTAACCCCCATTTTACAGATGAGGTAACTGAGGCACCGAGAAGCGAAGTGACTTGCCCAAGGTCATACAGCAGGCAAGTGGTAGAGCACAGGATTAGAACCCAGGTCCTCTGACTTCCAGGCCTGTGCCCTTTCCACTAGGCCATGCTGTTGTAAGCTCTTGCGAGCTAGCAAATAGTGAAGAGCAGGGTTGGGGCAGGTATAAAATCCAAGGGTACAGTAACTTCTGCTCATGGTGGCTCCTTTCTGACCACGAGCTGGCTGCAGGCAGATACCTTTGCTAACTCCCAAATGCCCTTGGGCCTCTAGTCATAGCATGCCAGAAAGATGCCGAGTGAATACAGGGGTGGGAAAGTGAGGTAGGAACTGCTGTGGGGGGAAGCAGCTGGCTCATGGGTCACTGCAGGCCATAATTTGTCCACCCTTGTTCTAATCCCTCATATGGGCAACAGTGAACACTTATAAATGGACCAATAATTAGTTTTTAAAATGCAAACATGCTCATTCTGTGTAAGCATCTCCTTTCTGTCCATTTACTCAGCATTTGGCTTTACCTTCTATCCTTTTAAATAGATCCCAAATGGAAACACAGTAAGGCACTCACCATGTTTACCGAGTTTGAGGCTAACATTATCAAGGAAATTGCCTTTCACATTTTAAAGCATAGGATTTAGCAAGTAAATGCTCAGCACCTATTTCCTTTAAAGAACAGTCATTTTCAGTACATTAGGTGATAATGTCCACATGAGGAGAACATTTTTGGTTAACTAATATCCTCATATGGGCTAAGAGGAACTGCTCTGCCCCTGAGGTGTGAACTCTCATTGGTCCCTCTCTCAGCTCTCGTCCCAGCTACTACCCAATCAGATAGCTGCTCCTCTGGTCTTGTCTTATGCCGAGTCATTTCCGACCCATAGCAACACCATGGACACATCTCTCGGGAAGCAGCGTGGCTCAGTGGAAAAGAGCCTGGGCTTCGGAGTCAGAGGTCATGAGTTCGACTCCCGACTCTGCCACTTGTCAGCTGTATGACTGTGGGCAAGTCACTTAACTTCTCTGTGCCTCGGTTCCCTCATCTAATAATAATAATAATGTTGGTATTTGTTAAGCGCTTACTATGTGCCGAGCACTGTTCTAAGCGCTGGGGTAGACATAGGGGAATCAGGTTGTCCCACGTGGGGCTCACAGTCTTAATCCCCCTTTTACAGATGAGGGAACTGAGGCACAGAGAAGTGAAGTGACTTGCCCACAGTCACACAGCCGACAAGTGGCAGAGCTGGGATTCGAACTCATGAGCCCTGACTCCAAAGCCCGTGCTCTTTCCACTGAGCCACGCTGCTTCTCCAAAGCTCATCTGTAAAATGGGGATTAACTGTGAGCCTCACGTGGGACAACCTGATTACCCTGTATCTCCCCCAGCGCTTAGAACAGTGCTCGGCACATAGTAAGCGCTTAACAAATACCAACATTATTATTATCTCTCCCAGAACACCCTACCTCCATCTGCAATCGTTCTCATAGTGTATCCATAGAGTTTTCTTAGTAAAAATTCAGAAGCGGTTTACCCTTGTCTCCTGTGCAGTAAACTTGAGTCTCCACCCTCAACTCTCTCCCGTGCTGCTGCTGCCCAGCACAGGTGAGTTTTGACTTGTAGCAGATTGCCTTCCACACTCTAACCACTGCCCAAGCTAGGAATGGGCTGGCCTTTGCTTGACTCTCTCTCCTATAATCAAGACTGGTAGAGTACTGACTGGAAACTCTCCAGTTGTGACCCTGAGAGGGAAGCTGCCCCTCACACACCTTCAATTTCTCCAGTGCCCTCTAGACTGTAAGCTCGTTGTGGGCAGGGGATGTGTCTGTTTATTATTGTATCGTATTCTCTCAAGTCCTTAGTACAGTGCTCTTCACACAGTAAGTGCTCAATAAATACGATTTAATGAATAAACGTTATACTGTTATACTGTACTCTCCCAACTGCTTAGTATAGTGCTCTGCACACAGTAAATGCTCAAATACGATTGATTGGCCACAGAAGGGGCAACGGGAGAGGGAAATCTGCATCACAAAATAATAACCACCCCCACAGAAGGGCCACGCCAACTAGAACCTTGTCTTAACTCTGATGGCATAATGTTTTTAACTGTGTGGCAGAGAGGTCTGTATGACATATCAATTCCAGCAGCCATCGAGATGGCTCAATGGCAAGTTTCTTAAGAATGAAGACCCCTGTAAGGATTCTTCAATGGTCGTCAAAATGAAACTCCAAACCACTGGCTTTAAAAAATCAATGATATTAATTGAGCACTTGCTGTGGGCAGAGCACTGTACTAAGCACTTGGGGAAGTACAATACAATATAGTATATGCCTAGAACTGTTTTAACTGTTACAAGATTATCAGGTCCAAGCCCTCCTTCCCACCGTACCCTGTTCCTGACTCTCCTGCATCCTCCCATTTCAATCAATGGTATTTATTGAGCACTTACAGTGTGCAGAGCACTGTACTAAACACTTGGGAGAGTACAGTACAACAGAGTTGGTCGACACATTCTCTGCTCACAATGGGCTTACAGTCTAGAGGGGGAGACCGAATCTGCCGGACCTCAGTTCTCCCCCTTTTCAAAGCCCTTCTGAAAATCTACTTCCTCCAGGAAGATTTCCCTGATCAACTTTTCATCTCCACAGGTTATAACAAAGATTGGTTTGATAAATTAAAAACCTCCTTGCAGCAAAGCACTGAGTAGGACATGCTCTGGGACAACTTTGCTTCTCCTCTTGATCCTGAAAAGGAAAGGCTTTTAAAAGCCTGTCTCAGGATATGTGAGGATCAATTATATGGAACTATGGCGAGATACCAAGGCTGAAAAGCAGGATTATGCTGAATGACCTTTTACTCATCCCTGAAGATGCTATATGTCCCCATACACGCTACCACAGCGCCTCTGAAGAATATAGCTAGTTTCACCCAACTAGCCAGAGTTCTTCTGGATCACCTACTAGAAAATATAACTAAACATTCTCTGAAGTATAAGGCAGCTTCAGACCAAAAATGCAGTCAGTAGTATTTAGTGAGTGCAGAACAGTGTACTAAGCGCTAGGTAGAGTACAATAGTTAGACATGATCCCTGCCCACGAGGAGTTCACAATCGAGTAGGTTGCAAACCAAACATGATCACTAAGTCACCGGAGCATTTAACACCGTCAGTGTAACTGGATATTGGCAAGAAGCATCAAGCAGTGTTGCCTAGTAAAAAGAGCATTGGTCTGGGAATTAGAGGACCTGGGTTCTAATCCTATCTCCCCCACTTCTCTGTTGGGTTACCTTGGGCAAGTCACTTAACTTCTCTGTGCCTCAGTTACCTCATCTGTAAACTGGGGATTCATTCATTCAATCGTATTTATTGAGAGCTTACTGTGTCCTCCTCTCTCCAACTTAGACACAATCCCTGTCCCACATCAGGCTCTCAGTCTAAGTTGATTATCTTTCATCTACCCAAGCATTTAGTCTAGCACCTGGCACATAATAATCACTTAAGTACCATTTTAAAAAATGAGATGCTCACCAAGATGCCAAAGTTATCTCATGGCAGTCGAGTTGATTAGCTTGTTCGAGTCTTTTCCCCCTCACCATCTAGGCTAGAGCAGGGATATGTAAAAGAGGTAGGATACCCAAGCAGCTGTTGCGTGGAGCCCTTAAGGCACAGCGAAAGCCAGTCTCAATCCATTCTCTCAGTATGGCAGCAGGTGTACCTGTTGGGCATGTGACAATCAAGATACAGATTGGTCTTCTCAAGTAGAAGCTTCAGGAAGATTGGGATGCCTTGGGGCAAATTCTAAACTAGAATTAGGCGCCATTAATGGTGGACGCGGCAATGCAATGGAGGGCTGTCTTTGCACGTGCTCAGGATGAAATAGCTTGTGAGTCACATAGCCATCTTTTTCAGCCACAACCTTCCCAGGTCGTCTTCAAAAATGGAAGTCAACTACAAACACACACACATACCCCCGCTTTGTCAGTCACCTTAGTCTTAGCCTAGTCTCAGCTCCTGCCCTAGAGACTGACTATTCTGGCAAGCAGCCAACAGTCCAGAGACTGAGAGTAACTTACCAACCCTGCCTTTGGGTACTGTTCGTGTTAGGGTTTGAGCCATATTTGTAGCTTCACTGTTTATTAGGCATAGATGGGACTGGCAAGGTCCAGGGCAAAGGTCACTGCCAAGTAGGAAAAGGATAAAAACAACCATCACAAAGAGCCATGCGATTAATATCCAAAACCATTCCCGCCTGGCAGCCGCTCAAGCATAACTTTACAAACTAGTGCAACCACATGGCTCCATTACACACTTACCACCTAAACGATATGCAGGCAGTTCATATAATTCTGGGAGACGGCATGGCCTAGTGGAAGGAACACAGGCCTGGGATTCAGAGGACCTAGGTTCTAATTCCGGTTCTGCCACTTGCCTGCTGGGTGACCTTAGGCAAGTCACTTAACTGCTCTGTGCCTCAGTTTCTGCAGCTGTAAAATGGGAATTAAATCCTCCTCCCTCCTACTTAGACTGTGAACCCCAGGACAGGGACTATGTCCGACCTGATTCCTCCTACGCAGACTGTGAGCCCCAACTTGATTATCTTGTATCTATCCTAGTGCTTATCACAGTGTTTTGCACATTGCATAATGTGCACACTGCACATTTTCCACAATTAATATTATCATTATTATTATCTTGGAGCCAAGACCTTCCAAATTTTTTTTTAAGATTTATCTTTCCTTATTATCCATTTGAACTCTTTAGGTAGATTACAGAGATGAGGGGTAAGTGTTTTGACCTCCTCACTGTCCAAAGAGATCAGAACAGCTATCGGGCTTGCTGAGCAATCCCTGTCTCATTCATATGCACGTAATCTTTGTTTCATCCAATCACTGACCATTCACATTCCCAGCTTTCTTTCTGAGCTCCATTCTCTCTCTGCCTTTGACAGCCTCTTCCCTCCTGTGTGCTAGAAATTAGCTTATTCTCAGTTACCTCATCTGTAAAATGGGGATTAAGACTGTGAGCCCCAAGTGGGACAACCTGATTACCTTATATGTGCCCCAGCACTTAGAACAGTGCTTGGCATATAGTAAGCGCTTAACAAATATCATCACCAGTGTTATTATTATATTGCCTTATCAGGCTGGGCAAACCCTCAAAATGTCCAAAGGCTGGTTCTGAAATGATGGCAACTCTATTCCAGTCTGTCTGCTTCTACCACCTCCATTTAATCAATCAATGGTATTTACTGAGCGCTTACTGTGTGCAGAGTATTGTACTAAGCAATTGGGAGAGGATAATACAGAGTTGGTAGACACATTCCCTGCCCACAATGAACTTACAGTCTAGAGAAACTGCTTCTGCCAATGATCTCCTTCCCTTCTCTGCGGTCTGCTTCCCAATCCTTCACTGTACCTCTCTCCATCTCCTCTGCTCCTCCGTATTCTCACTAGCCTTGGCTTCCAAGCAATCATCACCTGCTTCACCTTCTCCCTCTGCAATAGAGAGAGGCAGCATGGCCTAAAGGATAGAGAATGGGCTTAGGAGTCAGAAGGAGCTGTATTCTAATCCTTGCTTTGCCACTTGTCTGCTGTGTGACCTGAGGCAAGTCACTTACCTTCTGTGCCTCAGTTACCTCATCTGTAAAATGGGGACTAAGACTGTGAGCCCAGTGTAGGACAGGGACTGTATTCAACCTGATTAAACTTGTATCTACTCCAGTGCCTAGTTTAGTGCCTGGCACAGAGCAAGCAGTTAACAAATACCATTAAAAATATATGCACACTAACCAAGTTGGGATGTTCCAGCCTGGAAAAATTCTTTTCTGGGTCCCACCTAAACTCTCTATTCAGAGTGACACTGACCTTGGGCATGAATCCTCTTAATTAATTATCCCCTCCTGCCCTCAACTCCCTAGCCTTTTGACTCCCAGAAAAGTTACATCCTACTCCATATATTCAAATCTTCCTGGATTCAAAGATGGCAATTTTGACATTTTACATGGTGCCAAAAAATCTCTCTCTCAGGGATTAACTAGTTTCGTAGGTCATAATTCAAAATCTGCAATATTTACTTTTGCTCCTCAGGTTACAGTACATTATTCAAAAAACATCGGAAAATGTGTCCAACACGATAGAAGTGTTTTCGTCTAAATATATTAACTGCAAAATCCTACGTTAAAGATTGGATAAACTAGAAATAGGAAGAGCTGATGGTGCTCTAATGCTAACCTTCTCATTGTACCCTGATCTCATCTATCTCACCGCCGATCCCTCGCCCACATCCTCCCTCTGGCCTGGAATGCCCTCCCTCCTCAAATCCAAAAATTACTCTCCCCCACTTCAAAGCCTTATTGAAAGCACATCTCCTCCAAGAGACCTTTCCTGACTAAACCCTCCTTTCCTCATCACTCTGACTTGCTCCCTTTGTCCATCTCCCCTCCCAGCTCCTCAAGCACTTACGTACATATCTGTAATTTATTTATATTAATGTTGGTCTCCCAGTCTAGACTGTAAGCTCATTGTGGGCAGAGAATGTATCAGTTTGTTATATTTTACTGTCCCAAGCTCTTAGTAAAGTGCTCTGCACACAGTAAACACTTAATATATACGATTGAATGAATGTGCTAGTGAAGGAGATTGCTCTCTCCTTAACATCCCTGTGGGTAGACACCCATAAGTGCAACAGCTGACCCTCTGCCTGGCATGATATCCCAGGAGGATTCCTCATCTCAGCCAGCTGAAAGGCCATTTGTCCTCTCAAACAGGTATCACAGGGCCCAGTAGAATTAGTAATATTGAACACCCAGTAGGCATAATGCTTTATAATACTAAACACCTGGGAAAGTACAACAGTTCACAAGACAGGTAACCTGTCCACAAGGAGCTCACACTCAAAGGGGAAACTTTCTCCCTTAACAATAATTCTGGTATTTATTAAGCACTTGCTATATAGCAAGCACTGTACTAAATTCTGGTGTAAGTGATAATAATAATAATATTTAAGTGCTTACTATGTGCTAAGCACTGGCATAGATACAAGTTATGCAGGTCAGACACAGTCCCTGTTACACTTGGGGCTCAGAGTTTAAGTATGTGGGAGATCAGGTATTGAATCCCTTTTTTTCCAATGGTATCTGTTTAATAACAAAAATAATAATAACAACAATAATGACATTTGTTAAGCACTTACTATGTACAAAGCACTGTTCTAAGCACTGTAGGGGATACAAGGTGATCGGGTTGTCCCACGTGGGGCTTTCAGTCTTATCCCCATTTTACAGATGAGGTAACTGAAGCACAGAGAAGTTAAGTGACTTGCCCAAAGTCATACAGCTGACAAGTGGCCGGGGCGGGATTAGAACCCATGACCTCTGACTCCCAAGCCCGTGGTCTTTCCACTGTGCCATGCTGTGCTTACTATGTCCCAGACACTGTACTAAGCACTGGAGCAGATACAAGCTAATTAGGTTGGATACAGTCCATGCCCCACATGGGGCTCACAGTCTTAATCCCCATTTCACTGATGAGGAAACCAAGGAACAGAGAAGTGAAGTGACTTGCCCAAGATCACATAGCAGACAGGTGGCAGAGTCAGGATTAGAACCCAGGTCCTCGAATTCCCAGGTCCATGCTCTTCTCACTAGGCCACCCTCTCAGGTCACACAAAGCTTGACTGCCTCTTGATTATGTAAGACCCTAGTCAGTTCTCCTTCTTTTAAAAAAATGGTATTTGTTAAGCATTTACTAGATGCCAGGCATTAATAATAATAATGATGGTATTTATTACGTGCTTACTATGTGTGGAGCACTGTTTTAAGCATGGAGGGGGTGGATACAAGGTGATCAGGTTGTCCCACGTGAGGCTCCCAGTCTTAATCCCCATTTGACAAATGAGGTAACTGAGGCACAGATAAATTAAGTGACTTGCCCAAAGTCACACAGTGGCGGGGCAGGGATTTGAACCCGTGACCTCTGACTCCCAAGCCTGTGCTCTTTCCACTGAGCCATACTGCTTCTACAGTTACTGTAAAATGGGGATTAACTGAGAGCCTCACGTGGGACAACCTGATTACCCTGTATCTAGCTCAGCGCTTAGAACAGTGCTCTGCACATAGTAAGCGCTTAACAAATACCAACATTATTAAGTTAATCAGGTTGGATATGGTTCCTGTCCCAAATGGGGCTGACAGTCCTAATCCCCATTTTACAGATGAGGTAACTGAGGCATGGAAAAATTAAGTGACTTGCCCAAGGTTGCATAGCAGACAAGTGGCGGAACTGGGACTAGAAAGCAGGTCCTTCTTCCTTCTAGGTCCTTGTTCTGTCCTCTAGGCCATGCTGCTTCTCACAACTTCTAGTGAGTAGAAGAATTATTCAAGTTTCATGGGGGTGGGGGGAGAGAGGGATCTGAAGAATATCCTGTCTTGTTTTGCCTCATAGGTGACAGGCAGTGGCCAAGAAAGGCAATTTCAACCCAATAGGTGTTAAATTCACTCTTCTGGGTTGTGTGAATGTTGTTCTTCAATCTGCTATCCAATCGTGCACACTGCTGGGGAGATGTAAATGCATTTGGGTACTTGCTGTTCCTTTCCTTCTACAGTGACAAAATGCTGAATTCCAAGAACATGCCTACCTTCATCTATGAAAATCTTACCACCCGTATAAACCCTTTACTGGGAAACCATGGCTTTTAAGACCCTATTACAAAAGGAAAAAAGATCACCGATGCAGTTACCGCTTAGCCTGCAAAGTTTGCAAACTAAAATTACCATTTCATTTCTTAAAGAGTCATGCACTTTCGTTGACTTTACAGATGAAAAGAAGAGATTATGATATTTTCGAGTTCTTCATTAATCAATAGTGTCTATGTATATGGCTTCTCTCCTCAAAGGTATCGCCCGTATTCAAGTGCAACAATATTTTGCCCTTCAAGCTCTTTTCTAATTTGCATCACACAAACACATACACACATGTCCATTTCCACCCCCTGACCACCCCCTGCCCCGTCCGTCTATCCCCCCCTTCTTGGGGACTGCCTAACATAATAATAATAATAATGTTGGTATTTGTTAAGCGCTTACTATGTGCAGAGCACTGTTCTAAGCGCTGGGAGGGATACAGGGTAATCAGGTGGTCCCACGTGAGGCTCACAGTTAATCCCCATTTTACAGATGAGGGAACTGAGGCACAGAGAAGCTAAGTGACTTGCCCACAGTCACACAGCTGACAAGTGGCAGAGCCGGGAGTCGAACTCATGACCTCTGACTCCAAAGCCCAGGCTCTTTCCACTGAGACATGCTGCTTCCTGTAGACATGAGGCCTGTAATTCCACATAATGACTAGATGATGACCTTCCTGGGAGCAATTCTGAATGAAAAGTGGGTAGGTGGATAGGGGCGTGGGAATTCAGAGACTGTGCAGAACATTTTTGCCACAGCAAGACAGATGGGGTATCCCATTAGGCAACCCCTCCATGGAACATTCATTCCCAAAGGAAAAAGTAAAGTTATCTGCCCAGTCTGTCCCTTTAAGAACTTAAACTGGGAGTTGATTCAGAATGACAGCCAACTAAAGGACATTTTCTTTCAGAAAATGAGGTAATTCTCCGGTAGCTTAGACACTGTTTCTCATTCAAAATAATCCTCATCAGTTTCCATAGCCCTGTTGATTAATCAACTGCAGATGTTTACAACAAAATAGTGTTAATTTGTAACAAAAACTAAAAAAAAAAGTGGGTTGTTTTCATTATGGCTGGTTAATGAGTTCTGACCCCAGTGACCACACTGTTGCCTGTGCAACAGACTCCTCAGCAAAATGGATTCCTCCATTGACATGAACCACCAACTATCTTTTAGCCAAAGACTGGCAGTGCCATTTGTATATGGATTAGCATCTTTCCCCCTGCTCTTCCTCCCCTTTACTGCATGCTTTTTAGCCAGCTCATTAACACCCTTACAAGATGGTGGGAAGGAGAAGAGAAAAGACACGATATGAAAATTTGTAATTTTGCTTCTTGAGACCATTCCAGGGTAGAGAACCAGTGAGAGCAAGTGACAACTAAGGGCTATCACAGGGGAGCAGGCTTATTCATGAGCCTCTGTATTTTGAGGTGTTCCTTTTCCCTCCAACTCCTTGGGATAATCATGTTTGGATTGAATTGGAGTTTCCTTCTTTCTGTATAGGGGCAAAACCAGGATGTCCCTAACTGGCTCTGAGGCAGGTGCTGGAATGAAGGGGCCCTCAAACTGTGGAGAGCGTTCACGGTCACTCTATCACCAGGACTCCTAGCTGCTGCTGGTACTGTGGCAGGAGATAAGCTCGTTGTGGACAGGGAATGTGTCTGTTTATTGTTGTACTGTACTCTCCCAAGTGCTGTGCACACAGTAAGCGCTCAATAAATACAACTGAATGAATGAGATAGATAGACTGCCATATCTTCCTCCAGCAGCTAATGGGAGAAGTGGCGGTGAGAAAAGAGGGAGAGCAAGCCCCTTGAACCTCTCAGCAGCTAGGGTCCAGGGTGTAGCCAAGCGCCATGGAAAAGGCCATCTGGTAGCTGGGGTTTTTTGGGCTTAAGATGTCCTTTGAACAATGAAGAGGCCTCCCTTTGGGACCATATTTCTGCAGAGCCCTTTCCATCCCCCAGACAGATGCTGGAGTGAATAATGCTGTGCTAGGGAGGATGCTGCTTTGAGGTGGCCCAATAAGGTCTTTCCTACCTCTAGCTTCTAAATTGTGAATACTCACCCGCCATGGGGGCACATCTGCTCAGAACTCCAGGGCTCATGGGAGCTTAATTTGTACTGCTGAAAACTGGACAACAGGCACTTCTGCCCTTGCCAAATAAATTCACTCTCAGCCAACGTGCTCCAGAGCCGTGGGGCTGAAGAGTGAAGGCTCAGCTACTTTTTCCCCCTGGGACTCCTTATTTCAGTCTCTGGTGACTTGCCAGTTCGACTGCCACCTGCCACAGGCCAGCAGTATTCCTTCACCATCGTTCACACCAGAGAGGTGCCGGAGTTTCTGAAGAGATCCCAGGGTTCCGCACAGGCACAAATTGCACTGCTGAGCAGGAGGTGAAAGTGGGGAAGAGGGACTGAAGGTGGCTTTCCAAATTTTTGCTCCCACCAAACTTCAAAATTTCAAAAGCTCTGTGAAAAATTCAATGCATTTGTTTGTTTTCCAGGTAGATTTTAAATAGGTCCAGAAATTAGAGTAAGAGAAGAAAAAAAGAGGAAGGAAGACTCAGGAAGGGGGTGGGGAGATGCCAATTCTTGGAGCCACACACCATAAGTCAGTCCCCTCTAGACTGTAAGATCGTTGTGGGCAGGGAATGTGACTGTTATATTGTAATCTCCCAAGTGTTTAGTACAATGCTCTGCATATAGTAAGCACTCAATAAATACGATTGGCTGACTGACTGCCAAGAACTGTTGACTGGATCTGCAGCTTCCAGACCAGAGTGACCAAAGGGAAGGTTCTGTCCTCAGAACACTTTCCAGGTTAGATTCCTATCTGTCCCCTGAAAGCAAGTGTTTCGGTACAGGCACTGCAACCAAAAGTTAAAATTGCCCTTAACTCAATGGTGCTACGTTAGATGTGTCTGAATCCAGTTGGTGCTAATGGAGTAGCAGCTGAGCATAAATATATATATATATATAAAGAGCAAGAGAATGTAAGCCTGAAGTTTGCTCATTAATGAGCTAACCTTTTATTCAGAAGCCAATTTCTGGACAGGAACTGTAATTCAGGAGTTACACAGAGTTCTTTTTTTTATTAAATACCACCACCTTCCCTCCTCTTTCTTTCACCATCGAAACTAGCGTTAAATATTTCAATGCAATCTGTTGCAAAGGAAACACACATTCAGAATTTAAGGAAAATCCTCATTAAGTGTTACCTTCCTGTCATGCTTCATGTATAGCTCCTTTGTACCCTGGCAGCAAGAGTAGTGGAAAGGTTACCAACTCTTGTTCTATTAACAAGGCATACCAGGCTCTTGGAGTTTTCCCTTCCTTTGAACATTTTATTCATAGCACCAACAGCTTACCCCAATCAGAATGCATTTGAGAGCAAACATAGCCAACTGCCCAGCCCTAAATGGCTTTGCACTGCTATCGCAGCAACAGCAGGATATTTAGGGTAGTTTCAGTTTACCGTAGGATCCAGAAGGGAAACTGAAAAAATGCAGGCCTTAGTTAGAAATAGGTTGAAAGGAGAGGCTAAAATGACTTACTAGAACCTTGGTAACTAAAAGAAACCCACCATTTTAAAAGCCCGAGGAGCTGTGGGCCAAAGACCTTCCTTCCAGAGAAAAACAAACCAAAAAAATGCGGGGGGTAGGGGGGAACCAGAGGAAGCTAGCATGGCAAGATAAAAAGTCAACAAAAAAATAGAAATCTCACCCAGTGGGCAAACGGGACAAGCCATAATGAGTGTTCATTCAGGTGCAATTAGGAAATTAGAAGGTTCAAAAAAAAAAAGTTTGAAACTCTTTGCAAGCGATATCCCAGATAATAAAACTGTCTAAATAGAACAGAAGGAGCATTTCATACAGGGAATCAACAGGGCCATTTGATCATCAGGGGAAATTGCACTCAGGGATGAAAAGGAGATAGCCAAGGAGTTCATTGAATTCCTTAGCTTGGTCTTTCCTGAGGAAGGTGTCAGAGATTCCTATAGCTAAATTGGTTTGGGGGGGGCGGTTAGTGGGGGAGCTGGTGGAAGATTAGTCAGAATTATTGAATCAAACCTACAGGAGGTTTTAGACCAGATAAAACTTGATAAAGAGAAATCACTGAAGGTACTCCTGGTGAGCTTGTCCATCTTTCATTCATTCATTCATTCAATAGTATTTATTGAGCACTTACTATGTGCAGAGCACTGTACTAAGCGCTTTATAAATGGGCAAATTAATACAATTGATGATTAAGTTTAGGATCAGTGAGTATCTAGAAAAAATAACCTTCAGGGGAAAAATAACAAGGGGAAACCATGCCTCACTAATCTGCTAGAGTTTTTTGAACTTTCAATTAACAATGAATGGAGTAGATTGTTTTTTCATAATTTGACATAGTGCATACCAAAGATTCCCAGGGGATTGGTAGAAGTGTTCTGTTATAGAAAATGATGATAAGGATGGAGTCTCAATGGCAAATAAACCTTGGTCCAGTCATGGGGGCTTCAGAACCAAGAACTGTGCAACAACAACAATAACAATGTTGATATTTGTTAAGCGCTTACTATGTGCAGAGCGCTGTTCTAAGCACTGGGGTAGATACAGGGTCATCAGGTTGTCTCACGTGAGGCTCACAATCTAAATGCCCATTTTACAGATGAGGTAACTGAGGCACAGAGAAGTTAAGTGACTTGCTCACAGTCACAGAGCTGACAAGTGGCAGATCTGGGATTCGAACCCATGACCTCTGACTCCCATGCCTGTGCTCTTTCCACTGAGCCACGAAATGAGGTAAGATGAGAAACAAAGGGAAGGGATAAATAATAATAATAATAATGCTGGTACTTGTTAAGTGCTTAGTATGTGCAGAGCACTGTTCTAAGCACTGGGAGGGATACAGGGTAATCAGGTTGTCCCACGTGAGGCTCACAGTTAATCCCCATTTTAGAGATGAGGTAACTGAGGCACAGAGAAATTAAGTGACTTGCCCACAGTCACACAGCTGACAAGTGGCAGAGCCGGAATTCAAACCCATGACCTCTGACTCCCAAGCCTGGGCTCTTTCCACAGTCTCTCAGGCAGAAGAACTGGAATATTGGGATGTCCCAGAGATCTGTGCTAAACTGTGGTTGTTGTTTTTTAGCCTCTTCATAATTGATATGCAAGAGAGGAAGTGCAGAGAAGTTTGCAGCTGAAACTGAGTTCTTCTGAGTGGTGAGACACTATGTAGAGAATTTTATGAGGTCTTCCTGCCATATATTTCCGAGTTGACAAAAGAAAAAAAAGTATATAAGTTTCAGCAGAAGTGACAGGTGTGTGACCTAGTGGAAAGAGCACGGGTCTGGGAGTCAGAGAACCCGAGCTCTAATCCCATCTCTGCCACTTTCCTTTGTATGACCTTGGGCAACTCATTTAACTTCTCTGTGGCTCAGTTTTCTCATCTGTAAAATGGAGTTTCGATACCTATTCGTCCTCCTACTTACAGACTGTGAGCCCCGTGTGGAACATGGACTGTTTCTGATCTGATTTTCTTGTATCTACCTCAGTGTTTACTACAGTGCTTGGTACACAGTAAGCACTTAGATACCGTCATCATCATCATTGTTATTAATGCACCTAGGGAAAAATAAACCAAAATTGCAACTACATAATAATGATGGTATTAAGTGCTTACTAAGTGCCAACTACATGATGATAGGCTATCTGTCACAACTGAAAAAAGAGATTTCTAAGTCATTATTGATTGTTCTTTCAAATCAACAGCAGCCAAAAAAAGCCAGCCAAATATTTGTCATGATCATCATCTATAACAGAACATTTCTACCAATCCCCTGGAAGCCTTTAGTGTGGAACCATATCAAAGGCTTTTGAAAAAAAAAATCTATTCCATTTACTGCTAATTGAGACAGAAATGAGATAGAAAACACAAAAAGGCACAGTTTTTCCATTATATAAAATTATGTTCTGTCCCCACCTGCTGTGTAAAGTTCAAGTCACCACATCTTTGGAAGAATTTAGCTAGAGCAAGGACAGAGATGGGCAACCATGGCGATCAAAGGGATGGAGAAATTTCCCAATTAAAATAGCTTGAAAAGACTAAGACTCTTCAGCCGGGAAAGACACAGATTCAGATGAGGCCTAATTGAAGTTTTTAAAATCATGAAGTATGTGAGCAATACCGATACAGAATTATTGCTCACTAAATCCCACAGCATTGCGATGAAGTAGCACTCAATTGAAACTTGACCTAGTAGATTCAAAACAGTAAAAGAAAGATTTCTTTATCCAGTTGGTGGTAAGCATGTGGAATTCATTACCAGCTAAATTTCATTAAGTTTAAGGTGGTTTTGGACGAATTTATAAATTCACTGAGTAGTATACAATGAATTACTAGAGGGAAAGATAGGAATACAGAGGGGGATGGTGGGGATTTTCGAGGGCACATTTGAAAATTTGGGTCAATGTCAGGGAAGACTACCAACATCATGCTGCTACTGTGCAGAATAATGGTCTAGAGGAAACACTGGTCTGATCCAGTAATGACAATTTTACATAGACTTAATTCTCTTGTACAGTTCCATGCACACAATCCAAGGGAAACTATTTAATTGGCCTTGAAATAACTGCCACGTTTGTAAAACAACTGTGGGCAAAATGACAAGGTGAATGATGATAATTTGGGGACTGATAATACCTGTCAGTAAGGTTTCACTTTTTAGAGAAAAATTAACTTTTTTTCCAGCATCAATATACTGGCCCACCAGATTCCAGGAAATCCTTCAGGGGTCCAGTGTCTTTGTAGGGCTCTATGGGCTACAGTAGCAACATCTGGCCCCAAGAGTTTCCTTGTTTGCCTGGAGCACACAGAAAGCCACAAAGAGCCATTTAGAGTGGCCTGACAGAGGTAGAGGAACTTTGCTCCCAAATTCCATCCCCACTTCCAAGTGTTCATATTGGGATTTCCTGGTAGGAGTTTTGGAACCAGTTCAGCCCCTCTGCTCAGACTCCACTGTTAGTATTGTAAATTACAGGGTAATCTAGGACCTAAAGGAGCTATTTCATCTCTAAAAAGAAACCACTTCACTCCCAAAGTTATTCTTCAAACGTTCAAGGGATATAAATCTTGGGGGCAATGCACAGAGGAGATTTCCAACATTTCTAATTCAAGGACAGACTTTTTTTCCCTTTTAAGAGACCAAGATCTGACCTTGCTATTTGTATGAATTCTGACTGGACTTCAGAACCCAGCAAAAAATGCTAGTAGGGCCACTCATTGTTTACAAACTGTGAGACATAGGGGGCAGGGACTGTGTCCACCCTGATTATCTTGTGTCTACTCGGGTGCTGAGTACAGTGTTTGGCAAATGATAAGCACTTAAACACCACAATTATTACTATTACTATTATTATTCACCTATGGGAGATTCAAGGGCAGAGGATTTGGAATTTGTCCTTTGTCTTAAGAATAATGCAATTATTAGAGAAGCAGCATGGCCCAGTGGAAAGAGCACAGGTCTAGGAATGAGAGACTCAATCAATGGTATTTGTTGAGGGCTTAGTACGTGCAGAGCACTGCACTAAGTGCTTGGGAGAGTACAATACAACAGAATTAGTAGACACATTCCCTGCCCATAACAAGCTTACAATCTAGAGGGGGAGACAGATGTTAATATGAATTAAATGTGTTCTAAACCCAGCTGCCACTCATCTGCTGTGTGACCTTGGCCACGTCACAGCTGTAAAATGGAGATTAATAGCATCTCTCTGTGCCTCAGTTTCCACATCTGTAAAATGGGGATTTGCTCCCCCTCCTTTGTATACTGACAATTATTCTCTCCCCTGCTCAAACAAAGCCTTATTGAAGGCACATCTCCTCCAAGAGGTCTTCCCTGACTAAGCCCCCCTTTCCTCTTCTCCCACTCCCTTCTGCATTGCCCCGACTTGCTCACTTTTTTCATCCCTCCTTCCAGCTCCACAGCACTTATGTACATATCATTTATTTATATTAATACCTGTCTCCCCTCCTCTAGACTGTAAGCTCATTGTGGGCAGGGAATGTATCTGTTTATTGTTATATTGTACTCTCCCAAGCACTTAGTACAGTGCTCTGCACACAGTAAGCGTTCAAAAATACAACTGAATGCATAAATGAAAGACAGGGATTGTATCTGATCTGATTATCTTGCATCTATCCCCGTTCTTAGAACAGTGCTTAGCACATAGGAAGCAGTTAAATACCACAATTAACAAATACCAGAATTAACTATTCAGTTACTCATTATAAAGTCCAAGTTTTGGTCATTGTCAACATGGGTCAGGAAAGGCCACAACTAACAGAGCAGAACAAGGTTGAGCTGGCCACTCAAGCATTGGCTGCCTCAAAATCACCTCAAGGAAGACAATTTGCAAAACTTGATCACAAAGGGTAATGATAACATTCCCAAGAGGGTCAAAGGATGGGATTTACTCATGCAGTCTAACCCATTCTCAAAAAAGTTCAGGGTTAAAGGTCACAGCCTGCCACTGTTTATTGTTGTATCGTACTTTCTCAAACTCTTAGTACAGTGCTGTGCACACAGTAAGCGCTCAATAAATATGATTGAATGAATGAATGAACTACCACTTCAGCACTTAAGCATTCATAGCCACTGATCTCATTTAAGACTTATCAGTTTACATGCTTTACTAGCTAAGCACTTATTAGTACACTTTTCCATTCTCCGTTTCCTCCTATCTGTAAATTATTTTGTGCCAGTCTCCTGCAGTCGACTGAAAGCCCCTTTAGGGCAGGGACTGTGTCTCAGTCAACTGTACTCTTCAAACTGCTACATATGGTGCTCTAGGCTTTCAATTCAAAGCACAGATTGAATAATGTCAGGAAGCTTTTTACATTCTGTTTGCCTCAGCCAGGTACCTGGATCTATTGGGTATCGCATACAGTAAGCGCTCAATAAATATGATCGAATGACTACTCTGTGCCGAGTTTTCAGACAAATGGTTTATAAAATAGGCCCAGCGGTATCTGTTGCTGAGGAGGTCTTACTGAGATATTCTGTTCAAGGACTGCACCTGCCACTCCTCCCAGGCACATCGCACCAGTGCTGTTGGCCACTGGTCAGGGGAAAGATAAAAAAAAAAATCAGGAGAGTGCAGATGGCTCAGTAAATCTCATTACCATTATTGGAAAAAGAACTCAAATGAGTACTCTGTGGTAGTAGGATATGCTTTTGGCCTCTCACTCTGCACCCCGACACTTAACTAATCTCCTATGATAATAAGAAATATGGCCTAGTAAAGAGCAGGGGCCTGAGAGTCAGAGGACCTTGTTCTAATCCCAGCTCCACCCCAGGCCTGTTGTGTGACCTTGGGCAAGTCACTTAACTTCTCTGTGCCTCAGTTTCCTCATGTGTAACCTGAGGATTCAATTCCTGTTCTCTCACCTACCTAGATCATGAGCCCCGTGTGGGACAGGGAATGTGCCCAACCTGATTATCTCATAACTACACCCACGCTTAGTATGGGGTCATTTATCACCAGTTATCATCACGTTTAGTGCCACTGTGAAAAGACAAAAAGAGAAACATGGCAGCCCTATTAAGGGCTGCTTAACCTGATGGAATAAATAACTGTAAGATGTGTCACTATATTTTTGTCCTTCAGGGATGCCCACACATAAATGCAACTTCACTGTCAACAGCGTCACCTTCAAATATGTAGGACAGATAGATGTACATAGTGCTCAGCTGGGAGACAGGAGAGGGAAGCACTCCTTTTCCAATCTCCAACCAGAAAGGAGCCTTTCGTACAAACTTCCATGATTAAAACTATCTTATCAGACATTCCCGTTGGGAACTTCCCAAAGGATCATAGGCACATTTCAATTCAACTGGTTTACGTGGAACAAATGCAGAAGGAAAACATTATATAAAATCAGTGATAGAAGCTCCCCCTTTTGAGTACACACACCACTCTATTGTTTGGGGGACTCTTAACTTAAACTTTTCTTTGCTTGTTCAATGAGTAGTTTTTGGCTTGGAACAAGTTTCCCAGGTTAGGGAGAGAGGAAGGGACACAAAATAAACCACAGAATGACTATAAGTTGCACCGAGTATTTGTTCTTCTTGATGAAAAATATACTCACTCTCCCCCTGGCCAACTCATAAACCGGGTGGTTCCCTGAGAGTTATGGTTAGTACCTAAATAGTTTTTATACATTCGTCATCCTTAGAACATGATAAACATTTGTGACCCAAAATGTTTTTGTCTGGTCTATCCCTTTGGATTTGAAGAGACCTCCTATTCTGACACTTCCACATTATCTATAAATTTGTAAGGTAGAAATGACTTACCTTGGTTGCTTCTCTCCCGTTGCCTGGATCAGAGTCCGGCTCCAAAAGGGGGCTTCTTGTCCTTGGTGTTTGGAGGCCCGCCCTTCGGATCCCACCTCCTTCTCTCCCCTCTTTCTGGCAAGAACCTGCTGATGAGCTCAGTGTGAATAGAGAGACCAATCCCTCACTCTATTCCATGTTAGCCAGGAGGCTACAGGCGGGGACCAAGCTTCCCCAGGAGCCTCCCTTCCGTACTATGGGAAGCAGTGTCACTTGTAAAAGACCAGTGTTGTGACCATTCTGGCTTCTGAGCAGAAGTGCCAACTTTTCATTTTGAGCAAAAGGGCAGGGATTTCAATGAGCATGAGTACTGAGAGGTGATTATCCTGTGTCTACCAGAGCTTACTTAGCACAGTGCTTGGCACTGAGTAAGCACTTAAATACCACCATTATTATCATTAGGGACAGGCTTCAAAAAGCTAAGAGACCAGGAAGCCACCATTTGGGATCTTTGCAGCCCTAAGATTGGAATCTCTTAGGCCTTGTAAGAGAACTGGGCTGAGGGAGGCTGGCTAACCTCCATAGAATGGGCACTTCTGCTACTGAGGAATTCAAGCTTACCTTTAGAGCATTTTCATCATCAACATTTATTGAGCATCCATGAGGTACACAGCACTGTGATTAACGTGTACTATACTGCTGTCAAGTGTAGATTTTCATTTTCTTCTTTATATATTGTCTACCACACCTTTTATCTGTAACAACAGCATTTATTGGACACCTATTGTGCACAGAGCAATCAGTCGATCAATCAGTGGTGTATATTGAGCTCTTACTGTGTGTAAAGCACCATACTAAGCACCTGGGAGAGTACAATACACTAGAGTAGACACAAACCTTGCCCACAAGAAGCTTACAGACTACAGTATACCAAAGAAGCAAGTCACACATTCTCTGCCCACAATGAGCTTACACTCTAACAGAAGAGACAGATATAAAAATACATACAAATATAGTGATCAGAATAAATAACTGAATATACACATATACATATGCCCTGCAGATGGGTATAAATATAGAATATTTGGCTATAGGGGTGGTAGGACTCAAAATGTTGGGACTTCACCAGGGAAAGATAGCTGAAGTGGGATTAGCATGAGAAGCAGAGTGGCTCCGTGGAAAGAGCACAGGCTTGGGAGTCAGAGGACATGGGTTCTAATCCCGGCTCCACCACTTGTCAGCGGTGTGACTTTGGGCAAGTCACTTCACTGTGCCTCAGTTCCCTGATCTGTAAAACGGGGATTAAGACTGTGAGCCCCATGTGGGACAACCTGATTACCTTGTATCTACCCCAATGTTTAGAACAGTGCTTGGCCCATAGCACTTAACAAATACCATTATTATTATTAGAGAAGCAGCATGCCTTAATGGAAAGAGCCCGGGCTAGGGAGTCAGAGGACATGGGTTCTAATTTTGGCTCTGCCACTCCTCTGCTGTGTGGCCTCGGGCAAGCCACTTCATTTCTCTGTGCCTCAGTTACCTCATCTGTAAAATGGGGATTAAGACTGTGAGCCCCACGTGGGACAACCTGATTACCTTGTATCTACCCCAGCACTTAGAACAGTGCTTGGCACGTAATAAGTGCTTAACAAATGCCATTATCATCATTATTATTATTACTGTAGGAGGGTTTTGAAGTTGGGGAGGTAGTGAGCTTCAGGGCCGGGAACAGCATGAGCAAGCGGTTGGAGGAGGGCAAGGCAACAGCAAGATCCAGTTAAGAGGTGACCTTGGAAGGAACAAAAGAATGCAAATTAGGGAGTAACGAGTGAGATAAGTAGTAATAGCAGTAGAGATGAGCAGTAGAGATAAGTCAAATGAAGAGAGATGGCAGAGAGCCTTGATGCCAACAGTAAGGGTTTTCATTCATTCAATAGTATTTATTGAGCGCTTACTATGTGCAGAGCACTGTACTAAGCGCTTGGAATGAACAAGTCGGCAACAGATAGAGACAGTCCCTGCCGTTTGACGGGCTTACAGTCTAATTGGGGGAGACGGACAGACAAGAACAATGGCAATAAATAGAGTCAAGGGGAAGAATATCTCATTAAAACAATAGCAAATAAATAGAATCAATAGGTTTTCGTTTGATATGAAGGGAAATGGGCAGCCTTTAGAGGTTTATGAGGAGTGGAGAGATGTTAATGATGTTTGCCATCATAATGCCATATTTGCCATTGTTTTTATGAGATGTTCTTCCCCTTGACTCTATTTATTGCCATTGTTCTTGTCTGTCTCCCCCGATTAGACTGTAAGCCTGTCAAAGGGCAGGGACTGTCTCTATCTGTTGCCGATTTGTACATTCCAAGCGCTTAGTACAGTGCTCTGCACATAGTAAGCGCTCAATAAATACTATTGAATGAATGAATGAATGTTTCAGGAAGATGACCTGAACAGTGGTGTGGAGTCTGAACTGAAATGGGGAGAGGATAGAGGCAGAGAGACCAGAAGGAGGCTGATACAGAAGCTTAAGTGTGATACTGTCTGTGGGAAGAGGAAGGGGTGGATCCGGGAAATATTTTGGAGGAAGAATCAGCAGGATTTAGCAATGGATTGAATGTGAGAGCTGAATGACAGTGAAGGATGAGCCCAAGGTTGAGGGCTTCAGAGAGAGAGGGAATTGATGGGGATGGGAAAGTTGGGAGGAGGGGAAGATGTAGCGGGAAAGATAAGAAATGGTGTTGGGTTTGAGGACCTGGTGGGCCATCCATGTGGGATATGCTGGAAGGGAGAGAAAATGTGTGTTTAAATAGAGGTGGAAAGGGCTGGGCTAGAGAGGTGAGTGAGTCATCTGTAGAGCAATGGTACTGAAACCATGTGAATAGATGAACTTCCCAAGAGAGTGAGTGTAGAGTGAGAAAAGTAGAGAAAGTATGACCTAGTAGATAGAGCACAGGCCTGGTGGTAAGAAGCACCTGAGTTCTAATCCCGGCTCCACCCCTTCATTCAGTCATTTTTTTTTTCATTCATTCAATTGTATTTATTGAGTGCTTACTGTGTGCAGAGCATTGTACTAAGCGCTTGGGAGAGTACAAAATAACAGAAACAGACACATTCACTTGTCTGTTGTAAGACCTTGGGGAAAGTCACAACTTCTCTGGGCCTCAATTCCCTCACCTGTAAAATGGGGATTAAGACTGTAAGCCCAATGGAGGATAAGGACTGTATTCAATCTGACAAACTTGTATCTACCCCAACGCTTAGTACAGTGCATAGCACAGAGCAAGTATTTAACAAATACCATAAGGTAAAAAATAAAGGATACAGAACACGCCAGGACACCCACAATTGGAGGATGAAAAGTAGAAGAGGAATCAGTTAAAAAAAAAAAAGAAGAGTGGTTGGAGAGGTAAGAGGAGAACCAGGAGAGGAGAACCAGAACTAAGATCTGACAGCGTTTCAAAGAGGGGGAGGTAGTCACGAGTGTTGAAGTTGGCTGGGCGGTCAAGGAGGATTATAAGTAGAGCGCATTGGCCCTGGCTATGAAGAGATTGTAAGGGAGTTTAGAAAGTGCAGTTTTGAAAAAGTGGAAGGGGTGAAAACCTGATGAGATGAGAGGAGAACTGGTGGAAAGGAAATAGAAGCGGTAGATATAGACAAGCTTATGTAAGCCAGAGGTTCTTATCCTTTGGAATAACATGATAGAGTCAGAAGATGGGGAAAAGGTTTTGCATGAAACAGAATGCAAATCAGGGCTGAAAGTAAACTGAAAGCCTAAGTAGAAGTTAAGGAAAGGGAAAGCATTATCCTGAGTTAGGTTTTCACACAATGCTAAAGGTATTTGCTGATCCTCCTTGCTTTTCATAATTCACTACACTATTTGTATCTTCCCTTTTTCTCTGAAACCTTTTGGTACATAACTCCCAAGCATAGACACCTAGAGGCACAATGAGAGAAAAACCAATAAAGCAGGGAAGAAGGAAAAACCAGAACTGGTATTCTGTCCAAAAAAATCCAAGAGATTGTTCAGGGCCCCTGCTTTGTGCTCATGGGTTCAAACTAAATGTTCTACTCATCCCATCTAGAGAGGAAGCAGAGCAATTAATAATGTGTGTGGCCCACTTTGTAAATTGTAAGGCTGATCCTAGGGAGGATTGGGGTAGGGGGGTTATCCCACATTGAAAATGTCAATCGGAAGTGGACTACATGACTGAGAGAGTACTTAGTCCACCGAATTTCTCTTTCTTGCAGGCTGGAAAGACTCAAAAACTTTAACTATTCAGTCACAAACCTGAGATGCATGTGGATGGGATGTCCCTCTTCTTGCACTCCTGATATCCGGGAATGAAACTATCACTACAGCTACACAGATCGGTTTGGACTAGCAGCACAGTTCCTGACAGGTCAGGACTAGTACTGGGCCTTGGACTAGTGAAGAGTTAGGAACCAAGAAGAAGGCCAGAAACGGCTGTGAAGTAAGAGGAGAAGCTGGAGTTAATTGTTGGAGTCGTGGGGAACAGAGAGTGATTAGCTGCTGATTTGTCTATCGTATGTTCCAATCCTCTGCCTTTGCAGATGGGAAGTATTATTTAACTGATCAGGCATGAAACACGTTACAAAGGCCAATCTCCCAAAAGTCTAATAAAAGCCTTCATTAATGTTCAGCCATTACACTGGAACCATCATTCCAACTGATTTTATAACCAACTCTGTTGGCTTCTTTAAAAAATACTTGAACCTGCAAAGAGAGCTTTAAAAACGTTGTCAGCCACTTAATTTAGCAAGAGTTTCTCATCCCTATTAATCTTGTTTCCTGCTTTCACAAGAAGGGGAAAAATGGGTTTCAGTGCTCCCCACACATTTGCATCTGCCATGTTACTATTTTAATAAATATCCAGTGTCCTGGAGCTCTTTTGCTATTCCAGATGAGCGCATTCAATCTATCTGAATGGGGCTTTAAAATTATTCTGGCATTTTTTTAAAAAAAACTCAAGAAATTTTATATTTTATCCAGTTTCGGGCACTGCAGATGAGTCCATCTGAAAGATTTCATTTGGCAAGTCATCACTAGATTTTGGTTGCCAGGCTGCTGGAGACTCTTAGAAAAGTAAAATGTTTTATTGGCACTACTTTTACCATGTTGACTTGCATCTAATTTTCATCTCTACCTATGACTAAGTCAAGCAATTATTGTGCTTTAAGGAGGATTCCTACTAGGCAATTCATCACTGGAAATTGATTTTTTTTGTTGTTGTTTTAGCACAGCTCTTCTTCAAACTACCTCATGCTACCACAGCTGGAAAGGATTGCTGAGCTTGATTCTTCCATTCAGGAACTGGAGGTTGTGTGAGGCAAAGATGCTATAAGTGAAAACTTAGTGATGATAAACATGTGTTTTTCCAACCCCTTTGTGACATACAGTTCCACAGAGGAGAATTTAAGAGGTCTCTCACAATAGAGGAGAATCAAGCTCTTTGCCTTGAACATCTCTGACATCTTAAAAAAAAAAACCACCCTCTGTCCAGTCATCGAAGCTTGCAGATTAAATCTTACACCAGACCCACACTTTGGATTCACCCACTTTTCTGAACTGAGCCCACTTTCGCAGAAGCTATACATGAAACTTAACACTTTTCTTAGCTTTCTTTCGCCTTCGGCCTCCTGCAAATTGGTTCATCTCAATGTGTTTAAGAATTCCTTCTGTCAGCTACCAAGGTGCTTCAAGGCACTGTGAGATCTCACAGAAATCAATGACTTTTCATTCAGTCAACAAGGCACCATTCAGGACAAGTGACCGAGCCAATCCGTTTTTGGAGGCACAGAAAGAAAACACCCCGCATAAAGGTCAGCAGTTCAATGGAAAGCCAGTTATCTGAACTAATTGGGATGGAGGCGATTTCAGATAGCGAAAACCTAATTTTGTTTGGCTTCCTCAGACAGGCATGAACCCAATTGTACTTGGTTATCTGGCATTTTTGTCTTCATTATCCAAATTAACCTCGGTTCCTATATCCAGTTGGTTTGGTTAACCAACAATCAGATCATCAGATTTCCACTGTAGTTACCTTGAAAGAGATTATAGGCAGGATCTATGGCAATGGCTGACGACAGCTTGGTTGTGTTTTTTTTTATTATTATTGCCGGTCACCTTTCCAATAATTTCTTACCCTTGATTTCAACATTTATTGAATGAACAACATGCCGAGGGCAGTTCAGTACGTAATGAATAGTTTTAAAAGGCTTTCAACCTAATTAGGGAAGAGAAGGGGAAATACAGAAGATATCATTTTAATGAAAAATTTATGGGTGCTATCTCGATCAGGCTGGAAAGGAGAATATAATGACTAAACCGGAAAAAGAATATCAATTGATGAATTGTCAGTGCCAAGAAAATCCCAGCTCCATGGAACCTATGGCTTTTGGGAAAAAGAAAAGTCCATGCAGCTCTTCGCAGAAAGGTTTGTAGGGGTAACTTTGCCAGGAGTTTTAATCTAAGAGTAAAATTTGAGAGTGCATCTATCTCCAAAACACTGGTGCCCTGCTTTAGTGTGTCCCCACCATCTGAACCAAGAGAAGCACTTGGAGCGAGGGCCCAGTCAAAGGAGCGTCTGGCTCTTCTTGACTGCTCCATCCTCAAATCTATTAGAATGAAAGTTGCAGAGTGGTTCACCATGCTCCAGTCTGAGGTAAGCTCTCAGTAACTGATGGATGTCAATTTAGTTTTTAGACTTAGAAAAAATGCCAGTGATCACCAAAATGCTTCTGGGAACACACACAAAGACGAAGAGATTAATCAAACAACAAATCAGGCTGTCTTTCCCTTACCTACAGGATGTCCAAAATACACAGGCAAAAACCACCTTCACAGAATGTCTCAACTTAAGCCCTAGAGATCAAAAATAGAGGTTCTGCCTGACTCAAGAGATGAAAGGAAGAAAATTACAAGATGACAGAGGGTGTGGGCCCTTCCCGAAAACACCATTTAGCAGCACTATACGCGTGTTGCTTTAGCACAAGTATAGCAAAACTGTAAGTCTTGTGAGAGGATCCGTCCGTAAGTTCATATGAAAGATGTGGGAGCAGTCAAAATACTGCCATTCTTCACAGTTTGGGCAGGAGGTCATAAGTCTGTAACCTCCTTTTTCTTTCCACTAAGTGAAAAGGATAAGCTCTCTCTCCCACCCTACAATACCTTGCTCCTTTCCCACTTCAACCCAGTCTGCAGACTTTGCTACTCTAGATTTAAGCATCTAGAGGGCAGGGATCATGTCTACCAATTCTATGTACATTCACAAGTTCTTAATACAGTACTCCGCACGCAGTAAATGCTCAATAAATACCATTGGTTAATGCCAACCTACTCACTCTATCTCATTCTCTTCTCTCTCACCATCGACCCCTTATTCATGCCCTTCTTCCTGCTTGGAACTCCTTCGCACTTCATATCTGACAGCCCCCAACTCTTCCCGTCTTCAAAGCCCTCCTAAAGTCTCATCTCCTCCATGAAGCCTTCCCTGACTAATCTCTCATCTCCCTGTCTCCACCGGAAGGTGAAATGTATTTAACTATGTGATTTCTTTCAGAAGCTACTTATTTAACTTAAACTAGGAATAGTTATTTTGGTAGAGAGAAATAACGGAAGAGGGAGTTGAATGACTTCACTGTCTCATTAATAGAGTCCCCCTGGTTGTATGGGGTCACGCTGAGAAGCAGTGTGGCCTAATGGATAGAGCATGAGCTGGGAGTTCTAATCCCGGCTCTGCCACATGTCTGCTGTGTGACAATGGGCACGTCATTTCACTTCTCTGTGCCTCAGTTACCTCATATGTAAAATGGGGATTAAGAGTGTGAGCCTCATGTGGGACAGGGACTGTGTCCAACCTGATTAACTTGTATTTACTCAGTGCTTAGAACAGTGCTTGGAACATAGTAATCACTTAACAAAAACCATAATTATTATTATAACATCCAGTCCAAGGAAGATATCAGATTGTGAACTCAGATGGGTTGGTTTCTCAATGACAGTGACCCCTACCAGCTTCTCTAAACTGAAACCATAACGGTCAAGTAAGAATAAAGGGATAGTGGGGAGGGGGGTGAAATCTTCACCTAGGTGCAGTAGTTGATGTCAATAAGAAACAAGGAAAGTGTGTGAGGATTTCACGTTTAAGCCACCAAAAAGAATGGTGGCTTTTTATTTCACCAAAAACATTCTGGGAACATAGTAAGCACTTAATAAATGCCATAATTATTTTTATTAAGGCCACCTGTCAGCTTATTCCAGAACATACTATATGTAACCAAAGCTCTTCAGAGATACAGAGTCAAAGACTGCCTCTGAAGCTGGCTAGTTCAAAGGTATATTGATAATGAGGCACTGATAAACCAAGATGTTAAAAATAGGAAGGTGAATGCTAATTAGGAGATTGACAGACTGAATGTGGATTCGCCATGGTATCAGGTAAAGCAATAGGGCTTATAGAATGATAGCCACGTCCAATCTCTTAGAAAACTGTGAGATTTTGACCTGCCATGGTCATAACATTCAATTCTCTAAGCAATTTCATTATGGCACTTATTCATCAAATGACCAAACAGTTCCTGGAGCTCAGTCATTTGAAAAAAAAAGATTGACTGCATACTAATGCTGCTAGGCTACAAATGTGTAAGTATGGATAGCCCCGTGATACCTAAACAGATTCTGTATGATGATAAGTCAAAATGGGAAAAGTCATGGGCAAGAGAAACACTACAAAGACTCACTAAAGACGATTCTCAAGGCTGGTCAGGGACTGACCAAGGCCAGAGCAGACAGACTAACTTGGCATGCAGAGATGGGATGATTTATTTTGAGCAAACCTGTCAAGCAACAGATCAGCCGAAGAAGCAGAACCAAGTCTTACAAGCATATCACAGCATACTCTCTTTTTCTCCTCCACCCTTTAGAATTCACCTGAGAAACAAGCATTGGCATACAATGAATGTTTGAGCTCTCCCAAATGACTAGAAATGCAGAGTCAAAAACAGTAACTTCTAGATAGAGAGGTGACAGTCACTCTTAATGGAAATCTATAGAACAGATCCATCCATTTAACTCTCTCCACTGACCTCCACCAAACTACAGAGGACCCCGTGATTGCATTTACTTTATAGACGATGAGATGCTATTTACGGGAAAGGTAATCTTTGAATTAGGACAACTAAACTGCTACTGAACAAAGCATTCCTGGTTCACATTGCACCTGTTTAGGAATCATCAGTCTCACACAAAGTTATAAAGGATTGTCTCTTACTGGCAGCTGCAGGAGTTTCAGGAACTTGGGCTGTCCATGATGCTCTCTTAAAATATTTTCCTAAAAACATCCTCTATTTTTATTCTAGATATTAATAATCCATACTTGGAGGAGCTTCTGGTCTTGGCAAAGAGAACTGCCTTAATTCAAGGTAACATGAACTGTTCAAATATCAGCTGATGGAACAACCTTGCCGTTTATTTAAAATTCAATTAAATGGCCTGAATTGAAGTTCACCAAATGACAGAAGGATGAACAGGTTTCAAACCCTAAGATAAGCATGAAAATTCAAACCATAAGATAAGCATGAAAATACTCTAAGGATCTCTTTATAGAAAGAAATATACATTCCTGAAGAGTATTAAAGAGCTCAAGACATTTCAGCCCAAAGTCAACATTTGTGTATAAAGTGTGGTTCATGATAGAAAATTTAAAGCAGGCCACTGTCAGCATTTTGTTTGTTTTTTGATATTCAGTTTAGAGTCAATGGGATTATTTCTGTCGGATTGTGTTAAACAAATTTAGTCGGCCTCCTAAAATAAACAATGTATTTTCCAATTTCTAACACACAGGCTGAACAAGTCCTCTAAGGAATGCCCCCTCCTTTTAAATTGAGCAAATTACTTTAATGGAAGCTTACTGAAGCCCACAAATCTCCTAACATATTTAAAGAGAAAAACAGAATGTTAGTAGAGAAACATAATATGGAGCCATGCTGTTCTTCAGCCCTCTGCAGTAAGTACAGTCACTAGCTACCAAAAGGAGATGGACAATCCGTCTCCCCTTTGAAGCAACTGAAAGTGAATTTTCCAGCCTCTGCCTTCCTCTCTACCCACCGAAGATACCAGATCCAACATCCTGTGAGATTTCCCTCCCTCCCCTCTCCCATCAGTGAAAACACTGCACAAAACCATAGACTCGAATCAATTAATGGTTTATATATTGGGCATATAGTGAGTGCAAAGCATTATACTAAGCACTTGAGAAAGTTCAACAGAAAGAAGACATATGATCACTGCCCAAAAGGAGCATGCAATTTAAACTGATTTTTAATGAAAGCAGATACTGCTCAAGAAGGCCAATTGGCAGAATGGAAGGGATTCCCAACTCAAGAAGAACTCAAGAAAAGCATCGTGGCCTAGTGGAAAGAGCATGGGCCAGGGAGTCAGAAGGACCTGGATTCTAGTCCCGGCTCTGCCACCTGTCTACTGTGTGACCTCGGACAAGTCACTTCACTTCTCTGTGTCTCCGTTACCTCATCTGTCAAATGGGGATTAAGACTGTGAGCCCCATGTAGGACAGGGACTGTGTCCAACCCGATTTGCTTGTATCCACCCCAGTGCTTAGCACCGTAACTGACACACAGGAAGTGTGTAACAAATACTACAATTATTATTATTATTGTAATTATTCTGGGAAGAACCTTTTCAGGACCACCTCCTCCTCGGTTCAGCCAGCCTCTTGCTCTCCTGGGATAAGGCAGGGGTGTCACTTCTAGTTGCTATCTCACAGCTCCTGGTTCCCCCTTTAAAAGGAAAAGCCTAGCTGATAGCAGCCAGGAAAGTGTGTCAGATAGCCATCATGTCAAAAATTATTTTCCTTACCTTCTCCTACGTCTCCAGAATGTAAATGCCGGTTGCAAGTTAGATGGCAGGCAGGTGTGACACTTAGCATACTTGATAACCACTGGACCAAGCTAGCATACCCTCAAGGTTGATTCCTGTATCTCTGGAACAAATCAGTCCACCTTAAACTTTAATAAAATGATCATTTGAAATCATCTCAGATTAATCCATCAAGGGTACTGATTGAGCGTTTACTCTGTGGAGAGCACTGTAAGGGGTGACTAACCTACGGAATCAACGGGGGAAGAAAATGTCCCTCCACTGTGTTAAGGCAGAAATCTGCCATCAGTAGCAAAGTGAAAGAGTAAGACCCCAAACAGTGAATACCCAGCATCTTCTTCCTTTAAACCAATAAGACCATAGTATGGTAGTAGCAAGAAAAAGGAAGGTCCTATCAAGCACAAAGGTATAACAAATTAAATTCACTATATCTAAATCAATGAAATCTCAGAGAAGCAAGCCATTTTTCTTACTTTTTGTCACTGTCTCTTGCCTTTTTTTTGATGGGGGTTTTTCTCTTTGTATTATCAGGTATGTGTATGTGTTCCCTTAGTGCTTTTTTATGCTACTTGTTAAACGCTTACTTTGTGCCAGACACTGTAATAAGTGCTGAGATGGACACAAGCTAATGAGGTCGGACACAGCCCTTCTCACATGGGGCTCTCGATGTAAGTAGGAGGGAGAATGGCAATCCCCATTTTGCAGATGAGGAAACAGGCACAGAGAAGTTAAGTGATTTGCCCAAGGTCACACAGCAGAGCCCAGATTAGAAGCCCGGTTATCTGATTTCCAGGCCCATACTCATTCCATTAGATCAATACTGCTTCTGATTCCCGCTTTACACACTACTCCTCAGTTCTCTTCATTTCTACCCCCTTCACTCATGTTTTCCCTAGTGGTACAGTGGATCTTGGAATCCTAATTCAAACAAGCTTGCCAGAACTAATTGCCAGAGAGGTTTAGTCTTCATGGCTCATCTAGGACTGGCCCAGTCGGATGTCTTTATTACCCACGAGGAATTGGGCTGGGATTTCCAACCATCCTACTTACAGCAGCTGTTAAAAATTTAACCATGTGCAGAAATAAAATTCAAACCACTTGCCCTATGCACTGAGAGCCCCTTTGCTCCATCAGCAATCTCTCCAAGTCAATCTGTCTCCTGCAGCCTCCTTAACTGAGTAAGAAAGACCTCCTCCCACCCCCCACCCCCAGTAACTGAGGTGTCCATACATGCTTCCTTATTTGGTTGGCACAGAATAGGAGTACAGCCACTATTCAATCTATTCACTTTCTTAAAGAAGTGAAAGTCAGCAACAAGTCAAAAGGAGGTTGAAGAGGAAGAGTGAGACACCTACAAGTTTCTCTCAAATCCCTAGGAACATAGCTGAGAAATGGTCTAATAGTCTTGCTTTTTCCTCATGCAATTAGCTGTACTGTGGGACTACTCAGTTTAGACAGAACATTGGGCTGGAGAGGTCATCGTAGTAGTCATAGCAATAGCATTTATTAAGCACTTACTGTGTGCAGAGCACTGTGCTAAGCTCAGCTCTGAGCCAGGAGTGTAATTTATTATGGTCTCAGGGAGCCAGTGCTATTGGTTCAGCTTTGCTGAGGATTCATTTTTAAACCCTGGGCCGACCGTTTCGCCTCCCTGTGCCAACCTTTTTGGCCCTTACCTACCTTCTGTGCATGTGGAGAATGAAATGTGTGTAAAGGGCTCTGCATGCCTTGGAAGAAAGATGCAGTATAAATTCAAGGAACTTGGTAGTAGCAGTGCTGCCTTCCTTGAAGTGCATCAATTGATCAATTGTATTTGAGCATTTACTGTGTGCAGAGCACTGTACTAAGCACTTGAGACAGTAAAATACAATAGAGTTGGTAGACACGATCCCTAGCCTCAAGGAGCATAAAATCAAATTATTCCTTTAATCGATTGTATTTATTGAGCACTTACTGTGTGCTGGCCACCGTAATAGGCACAGGGTAGGCACATTCCCTGCCCATGGTGAGCTTACTTGACTGTATTTTCCCCTGGGTTCTGACCACTTATAATCTTCTGACTTTTCTCAGTTTCTAGTCTCCATCCTTTTCTGAACATACACTATTTTTCTGGTTTATCTCTCTCTATTACTTTTTCTTCCCTTCAAGTCTGCCATTTGATGAACTAAGATGCCATATGTAAACCAAAACTCACAAACTTACTTCACTTTCTCCTCCTTTCTTTCCTTCCTTCTCTCTCTCTTTCTCTCTCTCTCCTGAAAGTTTCTGTTTTCATATCTCTTCTGCTTTAACGTTAATATTACAACTGATAAAATTCTGCTACAAAAATTTTTTGCCAGTGTCCAGACTACGTATCTGAATGTGGACCCAGCTTCTTGAAACCCTACCTCCCATTACACTATTTTTAATGGTATTTTAAAGATCATTAAAAACCAGCTTGTTTCACCTTCCTGGCCTGCTATATATAGTCATTCCTGGAAGATCCTTCCAGTCCTGTGATTCTACTCCTCAACACCTCTATACTAACTATCCATATCTTTCTTTTCCCCTTAAGCATTTTGATCTCCCCCAGCCCCCAAACACTTATTTATATATATCTCCATCTGCAACTTATTTTAATGTCTGTCCGCGCTGCGGTCTGTAAGCTCCTTGTGGGCAGGGATTGTCTATACCTACTCTTTTGTATTGTACTCTTCCAGGTATTCAGTATAGTGCTCTTCCCACAGTAAGCACTCAATAGTTTTGACTGATTCTTTATCCCCACTCCCATTTTCCATCAAAGCTCACTGCTAAATCATCATTTCTTCACTGTACCCACGAACAAATTCCTAATGTTATTTTCATCTAGTTTAGGGCTCTCCAATTATTTTTAGGTATATACCCCTTCAATCTCGAGCTTCTAGTGGAAAGAGCAGAGTTCTAGGAGTCAGGAGACCTGGATTCTAATCCCGATGCTGCTACTTGCCTGTCGTGTGATCTTGGGCACATCACTTACCTTCAGTTTTCTCTTCGGCAAAATGGTGATAAGATACCTGTTCTCCCTCCCCATTAGACGGTGAGTCCCATGTAAGACAAGGACTGCGTCTGATCTGATTATATCTACCCTAGTGCTTACCATAGTGTTTGGGACTTGGTAAGTCTTTAACAAATACTGTATTATCATTTTTATTCACCTGAGTCTCTTCTATTCTATACTCTGCTGCCCAGATTATCTTCCTAAAATGCTATTCAGAATGCATCCTTCCCATCTCAAAAACCTCCAAAGTTCAGCCCCCTCCACATCAAACTCCTGACAATTGTCTTTAAGGTTCTCTATCAGATCTCTCCAACTTACCTTTCCGCTCTGTCCTTCATTCACCCATTCACTATTTCTGCAGGTTCTTGATTCTGAAGCCTCAGGGCCAACGCTATCCGTTGTTTCTGATGGGAGATTCTATCCACATCCAGCTGGTATTTATTGAGCACCTATTATATATGGGGAACTGTGTACTAGGCCCTGGGAAGAGCACAGTAAAAATAAAAAATATGGTCCTTTGACACAGAGGATCTTACAGTCGAATGTGGGGAGACACACAGACATAAATCATATACAGTGGGAACAAGAGGGTGAAATATAGGCACAGTTGGTAGTAGCAAGAGTATGGATAAATTAATTAATAAATAGTGTTTGTAAATCAGTGTATACCTAAGGGAGGCTATTGGGATTACTCAACCTGGGTTATGGTATTTGGGGAATGACTCCTGGAAGAGGTGGGTTTTCAGAAAGGTTTGAAGAGGGATATGGGGTGTGATGACTCTGAAGGGAGCAAAATGTAAGAAGGGAATATCTGGTGGAGGAACTTGAAGGCTGCCTTACAATGATCAGAATTGTTTGAGACAGAGTCATATAGATAACCATGGGAAGAATTTGCCAAAGTGATACGTTGAGAATGGCATTTGAGAAAGATGATCTGGGCAGCGGAGTGAAAAGGTGGGAGGATGGAGGCACGGGAGATAAGCGAGGAGGTTGATGCGACAGTCTAGTAGGGAGAGGTCAAGAGCAGGGAAGCGGTCCTAAGCGTAGAAAGGAAGGGGCAGAGCCAGGAAACATTGCGGAGCAGAAACTAGCAGGATTTAGCAACAGGGTGAAGGTGAGAATTGAAATACAGCAAGGCGTTGAGGATGAGACCAAGGTGGTGTTGCCGACCGCTGGGCAAGTAAGGAGTGAGTTTGCAGCAGGGGAAGATGTAAAGTTCAGTTTGAGACAGTTTGAAATGCCAGTAGGACATCCCTGAAGAGGTATTCTGGAGGCTAGAGGAAATGTGAGGTTGTAAAGCAGATGAGACCTCTGGGCTGGTGAAGAGAGTCATCCATAGTTGAAACTAATGTGAGCAGTTGAGCTCCCTGTCACAGTGAGTATAGAGTGAGGGGACTAAGGAGCCCAGAACAAAGCCTGGCTGCACATTCAATTAGGGACTGGGAGGGGGAAGGAGAGACAGCGAGAGAGACTGAAACCGAGGTCAGATAGTGTTTCTAGCAGAAGGGAGTCATCAACAGGTGCCAAAGGCAGCTGAGAGGTCAAGATGGATTAGAGCCCACTAGATCCATTTAAGAGGAAGTTATTGGAGCTCTTTTCCACCTACACTCCATCTTGCACTCTTTGTTCCTCTCAACTAGCCTTCTACCTGTACCTTTCTCTTGACTTTCCCATCTCTAACCCATTGAACACACCTATCCCTTTGGGTGGAACTCCCTCCCACCTCAATTCTGCTAAGCTACATCCTTCCTCCTTTCAAAAAAGGCACTTCTTCCAGAAGGTGTGTCACATCCCCTTCAGCCACCCTTATCATTTGATTATATCAATTTATTCCATGTAATTTTTTTGGTTTTTGTTTGTACTAATACCTACTTAACCTTTTGTTTCCTTTATACACACGCAATTTGTGTTTGCCTCTCTCCAGTAATTTCTAAACTTCTTGAGGGCAGGAACCATATGCTCTATATTTCTGTACTCCCAATAACTTAGTATGGTGTTTGGCACATGTGAGCATATAAATTAAAGTAAATTAAAATACAAACATATACTTGTAGGTATGCATAAAAATAATAATAGTAATTATAGTATTTAAGGGTTTACTGTGTGTCAAGCACTGGGGTAGATACATGATCATCAGTTCCCATCTGGGGCTCACAGTCAAAGCAGGAGGAAGAACAGGTATTAAATCCCCATTTTACAGCTGAGGAAACTGAGGTACAGAGAAGTAAAGTGACTTGCCCAAGGTCACACAGCAGACAAGTTGCAGAGCCAGTATTAGAACCCAGGTTCTTTGACTTCCAGGTCGGTGCTCTTTCCATGAAGCCATGCTGCTTCCCTATAGCTGTCCTTCCTACTCAAAGACATCGCTGATGGTGAAATTCACCCATGTTTGTGTGCGTGCCTGAAAAGGTCAGTGAGAGACTCTTCATGCAATCATGTTGTGCACACGTAAAGGCTGACCCTTGTGGTATTGTCATGTTTCCTTGTAGAGCCTGGTGCTGTTTTCCTTTTTACCTTTTTGTTTCCTGATTCTTATGGAGCTTCTGCTCTAAACAGAACCACTCCTTTCCTGATTGCAGAGTACCAGGCATCTATGACAATCAACTCCCAGTTTTGATGCAGACCTGTCTGAGATTTTATTTTGATGAATCCTATTTGCTGCATAGAGTACATACTCAAATACTGAGGAGGGAGAGGACGCCCCCTCCCACACACACACACACCTAGCATCCCCTCATATCCCTCCCACCCTAACTCTCTCTCTCACACGAACACACACACACCACATCCTCTAAAACAAGAGCCAAAGGAATAGAGCAGCAGCAGCAGCCAGAGCAGAGAAGAAGAGAAACTGCTCTCGCCACTGCACCTTTCCAGCAGAGGTTGTTCTTCCAGGGATGTGAGGGCTGCTTCTTGCTATGCTACTGAAAGACATGATCTTTGGGGGAACGGGCATGGGTACACTAGCGGGGACAATGCCTCTTCTCACTGCTCTTGATACCCACTGTCCTGCCTTTTGTTGGATTCCCAGATGAGGTGAGAAGCAGCTGGATATTTGTAGAAACCGCTGCCTCCCTGACCACTATAATACTGACTGCCTAACCCACACCCTCCGTCACTGAAGACCTCTGGTGGAAAAGCTGAAAACCCATTGATCTATGCTTCAATATCCCTCTCTTGCCCTTTAAAGAAAATGGGGGGAGAGGGGAGGAAGGATGTTTAGAAAGTATGCTCTTGTTAGCTTATCTTTTCTACCTCTACAGCTTGGCTCTTCATAATAATCCCATCTACCTACTTGGATTTGGTAATGAAATAACATGTCCCCTATGCTTTATCTTTAGCGCTGAACTCGGGGCTGGCTTTCTGTTTGGTCAGACATCTGTACATGAAAGGTATAGCATAAAATGTTCGCTAGAATACAAATATGAAATACAGCTATCATTATAGATGAGAACAAGAGCATTTCCTGCCACAAGTGTGTAGGAAAAATCGAAAGTAAGAGATAGATGTCTATTTGTCCTGGCAAATCCAAGCACATTCTAGGGACTGGACAGCCAATTCTTACTTTCAAATAATTGGATGATCTTTAGAGGAACACCGGGTTTATGCCCACCACCACCCCAACCTGACACTCAACATATCCTTATTTAACCTAAAGCTGAAGCTAAGATCAACTAATAACATCTACCAATGACCCCTGGGACTGAAAATATTAAGACAAGTGGAAACGAGGGAGTAAACTACAAGTTTGTTGATTAGCCTCTAAAATATAGGCAGGGGTGCTCCTTCATGAGTTTTATAGCATTAGTTTTAACCAGAAAAAATGTTTTTCTGGTTTCACTTCCTTAACCAGACTAATAAATGAGGGAGAGGAGCTCTACTTTTTTTTTTCTTTTTCCATTTAATGCAATTGCCTTTTCAGCCCGTCTCTTCCCAAGCTAACCTGAAAAATAGATGTCAAGATGTTAGCAGAGGATCTTTTTATTCAACTTTTTCCCCATTTCCAGGATCCAATGAAGAGCATCCTTTCCTAGCTCGACTCCTTTATTTTTCTCAATCACTTTGATAGTATCATACTGACAACCTGCAATCAAGTGTTTGAACTTGGCTACAGTTTTCATGTTTCGGCACCGGACGCTAACCCGTGCTCTATGAAGAACCACCTGGCGATGTCATTAATTCCCAAATGAAGCATTTTCATGTACTTCTTTAAGGAAACAGCACTCTTCTTCCTGTGATGGAAGAGGAGCTGCTTTTCAGTTTACCGACTAAGCAGCTGTCACGGCTCATACCTTTACCACCACGCAGCTTGATACAGATGGAGAATGGAGTCGACGTGAGAAGGAAAGTCTGATAGGAAACGAAGCTTTAGGATAGCAAGAGCTTTGGCAAAGGTTGCAATTTTAGAGGATACGCTTAAGTTGGCCCATGCCTAAGACGTTCTAGATCATCTCTGTGCAAGCACCAACATTTACATGCCTATTCTAAAGGCAAGATAATATCCAGCAGTTTTTCGGTCTGAAAGGCTCGCCCCATTCATCGCCTCAACGGGACTGATGACTTTTCAAACTAGTCAGGGGAAGGAAAAAAAATTGCAAACAATCATGTTAACAAATATCTTAGCTTTGCCCCCATCGAGAATGGCCGTCTGTCTTTCAGGATGAAGCTTTCCTGGGGCGGGGTTGTTAAATGCGGGTGCAGATAGGGACCAGCAAGGAGACTCGATCCTACAGGAAGCTAGAAAACAGACATAGACCAAGCGTCCAAAATAGGAATCTGTGTTGCGGCTGACATTCTTGTCCTGTGGTCTCTGCAGGTGGAAAGCGATGCTAAAACAAACACAATTAAGTTCTAGGTTTGGACATTCATCAATTCAAACAGAACGATATTTTCCAAGTTGGGGAGAGGGTACCGCACGCGTGAACAGGTGCCGGCATAGACCGTAAGCCAGATGTGGGCAGGAAACGTGTCTGTTGCACTCTCCCAAGCGCTTAGTACAGTGCTCTGCACGCGGTAAGCGCTCAATAAATACAGTTGACTGGCGAGGAAGAGGTGGGTGGGTGGGCATTATCCACTAGCCGAGACGAAACAAATCCCAAGATTGCTTCCACAAAACTCCCCGTTCTAGATGACGGGAGCCCCTTACGATGTCCCGAAAAGGCTGAACGGGCACTTGATGGAGGCCGACCGGACCTCCCAATTCGGGAACTGCCCAGACGGAGCGAGAGTTCTAATTCGGGTCTCCAAAGACTCCTTAGAGCTGAGAAGTAGCCCCTTCGGGTGCCCCTCTCTAGAAGGGGGTGACGACCCGGACAGAGGGAGGTCAGAGGGTCCAGATTTGGGGGGACGGAGGGGCGCTCAGGAGGAGAACCCAGAGGCTCCAAGAATTCCCTCTTGCGCCCATCCGAGAAGGGTCTGGGCAACACATGAGGGATGTGGGTGCGCTTCGGGGCGGGGAACTGAAGGTGCTCTCTCCGGACTGGAAACAGTTCGTCTCGGGGACCCCCGGGCGGGTTTAGGACTGGGGAGGTGAGGGTCACCCCTGCCACCCCTAGACAGATCTCTGTCCCCCACCTCGGCGGAGTCAGCGTCCCCTGAAACACACACACAAGACTTCGGGAGCCTCCCGAGCTGTCGCCGAGCGCGCTAAAGCGGCACCGCTCAAAGTTTCCAAAGAATCGCTCCGAGATCCCAGGGAGGGGATCTCCGGCCCCTGTCTTTGGGCGGCCCGGGATCCTTCCAGTCGGGGGACAAGCGGGGAAGGTGTGTGTGTGTGTGCGGGATGGGGAGGAAGAGGCGAGAGGGGACGGGGATGCGGAAGGGGGAGGGAGCGGAGGGGCGATCGCTTACCGAGCAGCAGCAGCTTGAGCTCCCGGCGCGCATCCCGCTTGTCCCTGCGGAGCTGCTTCTCGATCTCGGCGCTGATGCGCTGCGACTCCCTCTCCTCGGCCGACAGGCAGCAGCAACAGCTCGCCATCGCGCCGCCGCCTCACCCGGCCCGGCTGCGGAGGGAAGCGGCAGAAGTCGAGATGTCGACGGAAAGTCAGGGTCCGGAGCCACCGACTTGACGCGGTGCGGTCCGCTGGCGCTCTGCCTCTAAGTACCGCGGCGCGCTCGGGCCGGGAAGAGGTAACGGCCGGGGGGGCGGGGGCGCGAAGGGGAGGGGACGGAGGGAGGGGAGACGAGGGAGGGGAGGGGACGGAGCGCCGCCTCACCCTGTTGCTTTCCTCGGGGGGGAGCGTGGGGCTGGGGGCGGCGGGACCGGGGAGGGGGAAGGAGAAGGAAGCGGGGGCGGAGGCGGAGCGTCCCGTCCTCCCTGGCACAGGACGGGCCCCCGCCCCCAGGGAAATGCTGGGGGGTGGGGTGGGGTGAGAGCCTCCGCACCTGTTCCTTCGCGGGAGCCTCTGGCTCGGGAGCCGCGACTGCCTGCCCTTTCCCCCCCTAGCCTTGGCCAGAGGCGGAGCCGCCAGGTGAAATGAGCGTCAGCGATCCCCCTCTTCCCCCCGAGCTTCTGCCCCGTCCCACCACCCAGGTCTCTAGGCTCGGGAGCTGGGGGGGGGGGGGGGGGGGGGGGTCCTCTGCCCTCGCCCGCTCGGCGCAGGTTCGGGTCCAGCCCCCATCACATCAGCCCTCTGTTGACCTTTTTCCCAGAAGGAGGAGATGGAAAACGGAAAGATGTTTTGTATATGCTAATCTGTAGGAAAGGTTGGCACGGATCTCGGCACTCCAAGCCGGCTACCTGGACCGACCCCAGGCCAGGTGCCTGGCAGCCCCTGCCCGTTGAAGGAGTGAGCCCGCCAACCACTCCCGCCCAGGTTCACATTCGGTGCGCTGCAGCTGCGGCAGCGCGCTTTAAACTTCCGACACTTCCCCCACGCCCGTCTTTGAAAATACCTTTCGCCCGAAGCGGACGTGCAAGCCAAAGAGGCACGACCCCACTTCACCAGAAGATGGTAGAGATGGGCATTTGAAGAAAGGATCCCTTTCCCTGACAGCTCTACGTCTACATTTTCTCTTCAGAGCATTGAGTCGACGTCTGCGATGTTAACGTTTCCGGGCAGCGGCCAGTTAGCGCAAACCAGGCCAATTTAGAACAGGTGAACTGCCGTTTTAAATGAGTGCCGTGGCGGTGCCTCAAGTACCCCGAACAGGAGCTGGGTTCGGTGAAATGAATTTTTTTTTTAAAAAAAAACTTAATGCGGCATAAAAATCTGGTGGTATGGACTTGTTTCCTTATGGTCCGTCACCTAGCCCTGCGCTAAAAACACTTGATGCATATACATTAAGTATTCGTCGTGGCCCTTTTCCGATCGATGCTGCTATTTTGTACTTTCCCAAGCGCTTAGTGCAGTGCTCTGTACACAGTAAACATTCAATAAGTGCGATCGATTTCTTCTTCCAATAAGAGGAATGGCTTGATGGGAACGGTGACCCTTTCGGGCATAAGGTGATCAGCTCGGACACAGTCCCCGTCCCAGTTGGAGCTCACGGCCTAAGGGGGAGGAAGAAGAAGAGGTATTTCCTCCCCATTTTACGGCTGAAGAAAATGAGGCACACAGAGGTCCAGTGATTTACCTAAGGTCACCCAGCAGGCAGGAGGGTGGAGCCAGGATTAGGAGTAGCATTAGAACATCTAAAATGGGGACGTCGAAGAGTAAAATCTGACTTGAAGCTGTTCTCTGAGAACTGGTTCGAAACTTTCAGCTGCAATTTTTCACAAGTTCTGCTTAAGTTTACAACAGCTGAAGTTCTCAGAAAATTCAAGGGTGCTCAGACCACATCCCCAAGTGTCCTTTCAACTTGATTGTATAGTTACTTTCTGTTGTTACATCCAGTTATAAATTTATCATTAAAGATTGTTCAGCAATTTTGGGCCCCAGTCCACACCCATCAGGGTCACTGCAGTTGCAACCCGAGAGCGATAATAGAATAATATCACCTATCGCTGAGAGGCTGAATTGATTCTGGCACCCCCCTTGACTGTGCAGATCCAGCTCGGAGAGCTCCAGTCCCGTCTGATCTGGAGGAGCCTTAAAAGGTCCACTCCCGGTCTCCCAGTTGAGGTCGGGGGGCAGGGGTTGGATGCTGTGTGGGAGGCAAAATGTGAGTGCGATCTGTAGTCCTGAGGAGGGCTGGGAATCCCCAAGCCTCTGTCTGGAGGCCACCCAAATTTGGGTGCTCCCTAGGGTGAGGCATTTATCACTCTGGCTGATCCCCGGTTGAGAGTTTTCTGTGCCCTTAGGTCCACGGCATTGATTAGCAACGGTGCACTTGAGAGTGTTCGTTAGACCATCCCAGCTGATGGACACAGAATACGTTCTGCCAAGAGCAGCCTAGAAAAAAAATGCCTAGAAAAAAAGGGAAGAAAGCAAAAGGAACAGTTAGCCTGGAAGGAGCAAGGAGCAAGATGAGAGCAAACTGCAGTAGACTGAGGCGGGTTCAGCAGGGGGGGAGACTTGCAGAGCAAATGCTTGACATTCTTTCACTTGGAAAAAAAGACAGTCAAGGCACATAAACTAGTTATGGTATTATTAGAATTTTATCATACTTCAAAGGCAGTTAAGTTTATTACTGAATGTAATGTCTTCTAAAGGAGATAAAGTTATAGACAATAAAGTGTTTAAGCAGGCGTGCATCTGTAAGTGGAAAAGAATGTGTTTAAGATTATTCAGTTATTTTATTTTATTTTTCATGGTATTTGCTAAGCACTTACTCTGTGCCAGGCACTGTTCTGAGCACTGGGGTAGATCCAAGCTAATCAGGTTGGAGACAGTCCACGTCCCATGTGGGGCTCACGGTCTGAGGTGACCGAGGCACGGAGAAGTTAAGTGACTTGCCAAGGTCACGTAGCAGGTCAGTGGCTGAGCCGGGATTAGAAGTCAGCTCCTCTGACTCCCAGGCACATGCTCTTTCTTCGAAGCCATGCACCTTCAAACCAGAGAGTTCAATTCCACTCCAGAGGCAGGCTAGAACCTTCCTTTGCCCCAAATAAAATGGAATTCAAAAATCTAGGAAGGGGTCTCCATTAAGAAGGCAAGAGGGACTAGCACATTTTTGAACATCACAGCAAGTCATTACCAGTAGTATTTAATCAATCAGTAGTATTTGTTAGGTGCCTATTCTTTTTTTATGTCATTCGTTAGGCACTTATTATGTGCCAGGCCCTGTTCTAAGTGCTGGGGGTAAATACGAGGCAATCAGGGAGGACACAATCCATGTCCCTCGGGGGGCTCACAGTCTTAATTCCCATTTTACAGATGAGGGAACTGAGGCACAGAGAAGTTAAGTGACTTTCCCAAGGTCACACAGCAGGCAGGTAGGCAGGGAGAAGCAGCGTGGCTCAGTGGAAAGAGCACGGGCTTTGGAGTCAGGGCTCATGAGTTCGAATCCCAGCTCTGCCACTTGTCGGCTGTGTGACTGTGGGCAAGTCACTTAACTTCTCTGTGCCTCAGTTCCCTCATCTGTAAAATGGGGATTAAGACTGTGAGCCCCATGTGGGACAACCTGATTCCCCTATGTCTACCCCAGCGCTTAGAACAGTGCTCGGCACATAGTAAGCACTTAACAAATACCAACATTAATTAATTAGTGGAGCCGGAACTAGAATCCGGGTCCTTCTGACTACTGGGCCCGTGCTCTATCCACTAAGCAATGTTCTTCTCTATTCTGTGCAATAGAGTCATTAGACATGATTCCTACCCTCAAAAAGCTTACATTTTAATGGACAAGACAACTACTAAAATCAATTACAGGGAGGGAGAAGCAACAGAGTTTAAAGTCTGCCGTGTGACCCTGGGCAAACCACTTACCTTCTCTGTAAAATGGGGATTTAAGCCTGTGAACCATATGTGGGACAGGGACTATATCATTGTTTTAATGAGATCTTCATCCCCTCGATTCTATTTATTGCTATTGTTCTTGTCTGTCCGTCTTCCCTGATTAGACTGTAAGCCTATCAAAGGGCAGGGACTGTCTCTGTCTGTTACCGATTTGTACATTCCAAGCGCTTAGTACAGTGCTCTGCACATAGTAAGCCCTCAATAAATACTATTGAATGAATATATCCAACCCAATTATCTTTTAACTACCCCAGCGCTTAGTATAGTGCCTGGCACATACGAAGCACTTAACAAATAATGTAAGCAACAACAAACACAAACAAAGGTGTGTACATAGGACTACTGGGGGTGGGGAGATAGAGTGAGTTCCTAAATGCTAAGGGGGTAAGAACTCAAATGCTTAGGACATCGGTACTTCTACAGTGCACCCCTAAATTTATTTTCCAACTCATGAAAGGGATATAATAACTGCAGAAAACATACAGGAAATTTCAAATGCTCAAATCCTACTTAGCATTCATACAGTAACGTGTAAACATTACGGTACAGATCTTGGTACACCTTTTTGCCAATCACATATTCCTTCCAACAAAGAACTAAATCAAATAGAGCATTTTTTGTCAAAATGTTAGGGCTCCAACACCTATTCCCCAACTGTCAGATGATCAATCCAAAAAAATATTCCACTGTGCATTTGAGGAGTCAGTAAGAATATACAAAAAGCAACCGAAAAGAGAAGAAACAGTGCTAGGCCCTTCCCATGAACTGTAAAACCCTCTATAACAGGTGTTAGTTAACTAGCGATGGTGGGGAATCTTCCCTTCTTTCTAAAGCAGATTGAGCAACTAGGATGGAGAATTCTCCAGCCCAGATTGAAACCTCATCTAGTTCCCATGCCCTCAACTTCTAGTTGAAATGGTGGGAGATGAAGGACCGGGACTCGCCAGGAAACCAGAGACAGAATGAGCTCACCTCCAGCACAGGGGTTAGCCATATCACTGAAGTTCTGGTTCAACTACAGATTAGGTTATAACTCCATTTAGATCGAAAATTTCCAAGAAGGAACTGTGCCTTTCAGTTCCACTGAATGTTCCCAAGCATGTAGGACATTGTTCTGCTCCAGGTGGTCAAAAGCACTGGTGATCAGAGCGAGAATTAGCCTCACCCCTAGGTCAGAATTAGATTAGAACTGCCATAATTACATCCTAGGGCTAGGCCCAGGCCACAGGGATTTCAAAATGTTAAGAGACCTACTCTTGAAATGTATAGGAAGCCAGGCCACCTGCTGAAGTCGTTGGTCCTTGTTCTAAGGATCTGGCCACACTTTCTAAGCTCTTGCACACCTGTACACTGGTACCATGAAGGCTCCTTGTGGGCAGGGATTGTATCTACCAACTCTGCTGCATTGCAGTCTCCCAAGCGCTTAGTACAGTGCTCTGCACACAGTAAGCGCTCAGTAAATACCACTGATCATTTGATTGATGAAGCTAACCCGACTTTGTGTACAGAGGTTCTCTTGTTTGGTGACTTATCTGACATGGATCGTTTTTGAGGTGGCATTGCCAGTAAAGAGCCAGCAAGAAAGGGAAGGAGGCAGGTTGGGACCACCCGTTTATCCCCCATTTTCCTGCCGCTGGAAGCCTGGCTTCCAGCCTGCTCACCTTCCCCCACATCCCTTCAGCAGGCAAGGAAGAAAGCCATGGCCAGATAAGTAGTTCGGAGCAGCATGCCCTACGTTGCCCAGAGGACTCTTGCAACGTGCCTCGTGCTCGCCTGTCCCGCCATCAACCCCTGGCCCACGTCCTACCTCTGACCTGGAATGCCTTCCCTCCTCACATCTGCCAAACTAGCTCTCTTCCCCCCTTCAAAACCCTATTGAGAACTCACCTCCTCCAGGAGGCCTTCCCAGACTGAACCCCCTTTTCCTCTGCTCCTCCTCCCCCCATCTACTCCCTACTCCCTCCCTCTGCTCTACCCCCTTCCCCATCCCACAACACTTGTGTATATTTGTACATATTTATTACTCTATGTTATTAATGATGTGCATATATCTAAAATTTCTATTTATCTATTTTGATGTTATTGATGCCTGTCTACTTGTTTTGTTTTGTTGTCTGTCTCCCCCTTCTAGACTGTGAGCCCGTTGTTGGGTAGGGATTGTCTCTATCTGTTGCCGAATTCTACTTTCCAAGCGCTTAGAACAGTGCTCTGCACACAGGAAGCGCTCAATAAATACAATTGAATGAATGAAAGAGGGGAAAAAGCCATCAGGTTTGCTTCTCTCTGGAGGAGGGCAGCCCCCCCACCCACTCCCAGGGTCCAGACCCACTTCTCCCCCACACCCTCCCCCTCCCCCCTCCCCCTACCCCCCCCCCCCCCCCGTGCTGAGGGCAGAGCAGGGGCCCTGGTCCGGGCAGGGGAGGGTAGGAGGGTACCCTGTGGGAGGGAGGAGGAAAAGTGGGAAGATAAACCAAATGTTATGCTGCTTCAGCTTTTCCGAAGAAAGACGTGATGTGTCCAGAGGATTGGCACTGGTCTTTGCAGGTAACAAGCCATTGAACCCTAAGTCTCTGAACAGGTCAGATATTTTCATAACGGCTCACATTCACTTTATAAGAAAAATTAAACAAATAGCAAATATTTGTTCTTAGATAATAATAATACAAAGGATGGCATTCATTAAGCCCTTATCCTAACCCTAACCCTAATATAAGATACTTTATTATCTTTATTATATTCTACTTTCCCAAGCATCTAGTACAGTGCTTGGCACACAGTAAGTGCTCAGTGAATACCACCAATTGACTGAATGGAGGCAGAGTGTGTCAACTAATTCGAGGAGTTTGGAAATGAACAGGAGGAGGGGGCTGGGGTGATAACCGGAGGTAGCCGTGGAGTCAAGGGTGGGGTTTTTTTAGCATAGGGATACATGGGCATGTTTGAAAGCAGTGGAAAAGGAGCCACTGGAGAGAAGTGGAGTCAGGGAGGGAAGAAGGAAGGGGGAAAGTGTTTTAATAAGGTATGAAGGGATGGAGTTGGAAGTACAGATGGAGGGAGTAGATTTTGACAGGAGACAGATCTCCTCTTGGGAAACTCAGGAAGGAAGGGTGACTCAATGAGGGGGTAAGAGGAAAGTGTAATTGAAGCTCTTTGTGGAGAAACAGGACAGATTTGAGGGGAGAGGCCATTTGGGAGAGAAGGCAGGTGAGGAGGCTGTGTTCAGATAAAGGGGTTTCAGAGTTGGTAAGGTTAAAGATGATGTCTAAGTTGGTGAGTGGGTGAGGTGGGATAGAGCAGAAGGTCGGTAGGGTGGAGGAGTGAGAGGAAGCGGATGGTGGGAAGGTCTTTGGGAACATTCACATGGCTATGGAAGTCCTTGAGAGTCAGTGCAGGGATGGAGAAGGAGAGAAGGAATGTGAGAACTGTGGTGAGGATGGTGCCAGCCAGGCAAGATGACAACCCTGATTGAAGAGAGTATTTCAGGCTTTACATCTCCCCTTGCCCTGTCCCCAAACCTTACTGCTGCCCTGGGTGGCTTCAGGGAAGTTCCCCTAGTCCAGGCAGACTTCAGGCCAGAGGAGAACAGATGCCAGTAAGGGAAAGAATGCAAGACTGTCAGGCCCAGTTAGAAGACTCCCATTTAAACTGGTCCATTTGCCTGACTCTGACTCACTGCGTTAAACTGTAACAAAAAGCAATACGGTTGCTTAACATTGATTAGCACTGGAGCTTTTTCCTCCAATCAATCCACCCGCCTGTCACGTAAATCCCTATTTATATAGAAAAGATCTCAGGGGGCCACATCAGCAAACAGAGCAATAGGGGCAGGGACTCCAGGAAAAATGATGGAATTGTAACCATGACTACAACTGAGGGAGACTGTGGTGCATTTAGTCCAAGTAACATCCATTAGTGCACTTCTTTGGGGTCCCTTACCATTCTGGTAAGTACTGCATAGACATCAGTGGTTAAGAGGGGGAAAAACATGCCTTATCCTCAGCGGGATATGTCTTTGAGTCCTTTCTTCAGTGGTGGTGATGGTTTGCACTGAGCCACCGGCACTCTCCCACCCAGTGCCCCTGGGCTCAGTTATGCAATGACTGATAGAGAAAACAGGTGCAGCCCCAGGACACAGAAACAAATATCTCTGAGATGGCAACAGCAGCAGACAGCACTCCTTTGCCTTCACCCAATTCATGAGTCATCATTGACTGGGATACTCAGTTTGATTTAATAAGGGTCGAGCGACGGCTGGAAGGGGTTGGGGGAGATCTGGAAGGGGTTGGGGGAGATCTTCCTCATCCTTTTGGAAAAATCAGGGGAAAATCAAAAGCAAAAATGATAAATAAAACATAAAAGCAGAACAACAAAAAATACAGTTGTCCTTCTCAGAGCTGGATGGACTGGAGCAGGAAAACAGCAGGAGCATCAGAAGGGGGCAAATGCAGGCCGGGGCACTTGTTCCAGGGAGCAGAGGAGCGGAAAAGCAGCATCAAACAGTCACTTCTACCCCCGGGCGGTTTTGGGAGGCCTGATCCCAGCAACCGTCTGTCTGCACAACCGCCTCCTAATAGCTACCACTTTGATTCATTCATTCATTCAATAGTATTTATTGAGCGCTTACTATGTGCAGAGCACTGTACTAAGCGCTTGGAATGTACAAATCGGCAACAGATAGAGACAGTCCCTGCCCTTTGACAGGCTTACAATCTAATTGGGGGAGACAGACAGACAAGAACAATGGCAATAAATAGAGTCAAAGGGAAGAACATCTCATTAAAACAATAGCAAATAAATAGAATCAGGGTGATGTACATCTCATTAAACAAAATAAATAGGGTGATGAAGATATATACAGTTGAGCGGACGAGTACAGTGCTGAGGGGATGGGACGGGAGAGGGGGAGGAGCAGAGGGAAAGGGGGGGAGAAGAGGGTTTAGCTGCGGAGAGGAGAAGTGGGGGATAGAGGGAGCAGAGGGAAAAGGGGGAGCTCAGTCTGGGAAAGGGGGAGCTCAGTCTGGGTGGGAGCACCACCATCCTCCCTGTTCCAGAAGGCCACAAACTCGGTGTCATCTTCAATTTTTGGCTATCCTTCAACTCACCTTCAGTCTACTGCCAAATCCTGCTGGTCTTTCTTGTCCAACATCTCCCTGATCTATCCCTTTCTCTACCACCTGCTACCACCCTGGTACAAGCTCTGGTCTTGCCATAGTTAGACTAATGTGTTAGCCTCCTCGCTCCAGTCTATACCTCCCACTGCTGTACAGATCAATTTGATGAAGAAACACCTCTCCTAAACAAGATGCATCTATCACCCGTCTCCATGCACTATCCTTCATCAGAAGCCGGGCTTTCCCAGAGCAGTGTTAGTGACTCTTTTAACTCCTAGTTTACTTCTAGGTCACTCTGACTCGTGGAGCTCTGGGGCCAAGACCTGAGAACAGCAGATATGTCTCCTATTCTCCCAATATCCCGGTTACAATAATCAAAGTATTTATTAAGCACTTTTTGTATGCCCAACACCAGGCTAGAACCAAGGTTATCAGATTGGACACAGTCTCTTTCTGTATGGGGCTCACAATCTATCTCATCCCCATTTTACAGATGAGGTAACTGGGCTACAGAGAAATTAAATGTCTTGCCCAGTGCCTTGCAGCAGTCAAATGGCAGAATTGAGACTAAAACCTATGTTTCCAGACTCCCATTCCTGTTGCCGACAGAGGAGACACTGATATGGAAAGCTATAGGGAACTTCCCAAGGCTCCCTCCACTCTTTCAAGAAAATAGGTTCTCACCCTCTCCCATCATAAGGTTCTTCTTTTAATAATGTTGGTATTATTTGTTTAAGCACTTACTACGTGCATAGCACTGTTCTAAGCACTGGGGTAGACACAGGGTAATCAGATTGTCCCACGTGAGGCTCACAGTCTTAATCCCCATTTTACAGATGAGGGAACTGAAGCACAGAGAAGAAAGTGACATGCCCACAGTCACACAGCTGACAAGTGGCAGAGACGGGATTCGAACCCATGACCTCTGACTCCCAAGCCCGGGCTCTTTCCACTGAGCCACACTGCTTCTCTGTGATGACCATTCAGCTCTTCCGCATCACTTGGGAACTCCCTTGCACTTATGTACATATCTCTACTCTCTATTGCTTTCCCTTATCTGTTATGTATTTTTAGTGGCTGACTCCCACACTGTATCATAAAATCCTTGAGGCAGGGATCACGGCTACTAACCCCATTGTGCTCTCTCAAGTGCTTACTACAGAGCTTGGCACAGAATAAGCGCTCAATAAATAACACTTGTGGATTGATCTGGTAGCCCAAGGAGGCTTTTTGACTTTTTTTTAGTGGCATTTGTTAAGCACTTACTATGTGCCAAGCACTGTACTAAACACTAGGGGAGATACGAGCTAATCAGATTGGACATGGTCCATGTCCCATTTGAGACTCACAATCTTAATCCCCATTTTACAGATGATGTAACTGAGGCACAAAGAAGTTAAGTGACTAGCTCAACGTCACACAGCAGACAAGGGATGGAGCTGGGATTAGAACTGAGGTCCTGTGACTCCCAGGCTGATGCTCTTTCCACTAGGCCACTTTGCTTCCCATGTTATTTTGCTGAATGGGATGTGAAAAGTAACACTTTAAAAATTAAGTACTGTATTTACATATGAACCCCAAGAAATCTAATGCAAAATGGTTTTATGATTGGTACTTGTGAATCCCTGTTTTGCTTATATTCATATTGTTTGGGTCAATGTTTCTGGATCCTGATAATACATTAATTTCCTTCATTTTAGTGTTCTTTCATTTACCCTCTATTTTCATGGACCCAGTAATTTGTGTATGCTCAGCAGTGTGATAACTAGTGGCCTACATAGTTACAAATCTCTTTATTGATAGCTGGCTAACATGGGTCACTAAACATATAGACGAGTTCCATGGACATCTCTTTCCTAGCTGATGATTTTACTCTGTGCAGACACGTGTATGGGAGCCCAAGTGTACCTGGTGATCAACTGTTGCACTATTCTCCCAAATGCGTCAGTCCCTCTGGTAATAAACCTGGGCAGTGGAATAACTTTCTGAGGCCATCAAGATAATATTCTGTGACATCAAATTCTACCTGAAGGTAGGGTGGGGGGGGGGGGGTTGGCCTTCCTGAATGTAAGCCATTGGTGAGAATCTGGATTTTAATGAATTACTTCAGGAGTAACAAGAATAAACAGTGCCGAGATCACATAAAACTAAATCTACATTCATGGAGGTGAGCTGTTTGATTAGGAGAGGCGGAGGAGTAAGAGGAGATGGAGGCATAGCTACCACCCTCCTGCAGAGACTGTAGTGATAATAAAAATAATTATAAAGGACTAAGCAAGGGAAAGACACAGATAATCAGATTGGACATAGTCCCTGTTCCAGTCTCATACTATATAATTTGAACCCCCATATTATAGAAGAGGAAACAGGCACAGAGAACTGGAGTGACTTGCCCAAGATCACACAACAGACAAGTGGCGGGGCTGGGATTAGAACTCGGGTGCTCTGACTCCCAGGCCTGTGTTCTTTTCTGTAGGCCACGCTACTTTCTCTAGCAATGACGGCAACAGCGGTGACAGCAGGAGCAGCAGCAGGTGCAATGTGCATTGAGCACCTACTTGGTATGGTGTACTGTACTAGGCATTTGGGAAGTACAGAATCAAGAAGCGACGCATTCCTTGCCCACAGGGAGCTTACATTCTAATGGGGGAGACAAACAAAAATATTTACAATTAGAGAAGTCAAAAATAAATAAAGTGGATATATATACACGAGAAAGAGAAGCAGCATGGCCCAATGGAAAGATCATGGGGCTGGTCAGAGGAGGTGTGTTCTAATCTGGCCGCACCACTGGTCTGCTGTGTGATTTTAGGCAAGCCACTCAACTTCGCTGGGTCTCAGTTTCCTCATCTTTAAAATGAGGATTCGATACCTGTTCTCCCTTCCTCTTAGACTTTGGGCCCCACGTGGGACAAGGACTGTGCCTGACCTAATTATCTTGAATCTACCCCAGGGTTTAATACAGTGCTTGGCACATAGTAAACTTTTAATAAATACCACAATTAAGTGCTTAATAAATACCATTATTGTTACTATTAGTATTATGAGTTCTAATTGTGGTGAGCAAGAGTGACTCCATTTTGTAACACAGAAGCCATTTTATAAGAGACTGTTCTTTGACCCCCGGGAACAACAACATCAAAGGAGGAATTTGAGGAGGCACTGAATTGTCTTTCTGTCGGGGAGAAGAAAGACTGCAGGAGGTGTGCACCAGATAAGCTATCTTGCAAAAACAGCCCGCGGACACGGAGAGAGAAGTGGCCGTCCCACCTGGCTTTACCGGGTAATGGGCTTGAGACAGCAGACCATCAAAGCAGCGAATCAAGACCCACGCGATCCCCCGAAACAACCACCATGAGTGAATAAAAAGGGGGAAAGAACCAGATCCCGCAGAGTGGGCCAAGACCACCTAAGACTCGTCCCGAGACGCCTATGGCACGGTCGCCAGGAACCACCTAAGACTTGCACCGGAACGCCGTGCTGCGGGCAACTGGACTCCTCCAACTTCTCCGACTTGGGACCATCTGCTTGAACTTGGGGAAAACGGTCGGACGGGTAGATGCGTGTGTGTGTGTGTGTGTGTGTGTGTGTGTGTGCATGTATGTGTTTACCCCTTTAATAGACTAACAATTGAATAAAGCTTTTCGCTGTACATAGTGATGGTTTGGTTTCACTTTGAACTTGTCATTGAGTGCCTGACTAAAGTCTAGGTCTGGCTGCATGGTGGAAGCCGGATTGGTCTCAGGCCCCAACACAGAGGGGGATCCTTAGAAGCTCAGAGCCAAACAGGTCAGGGGGCGTCTAGAGGGCGTAGGCCTTCTTTAATCACCTCTGGGGAGGCTGAGCTAGGTGAGGACCTCAGAGATGGGCTCATAACCCGAGCACCTGAAACTAGGGGGAGTTGAATCCCCAGCAATTGGTTCATAACTTGAGTGCCTGAAACTAGGGGGAGGGGAATCCCCAGAGATGGGCTCATGACATTAATGAGGATGCAAATCAATTCATAAGAGCTGGAGTTGGCTGAAAGGCTGATATGGCTCAGGGTGCTGGGAAATGAACTAGGGAAAGCTTGTTAGAGGAGGAGGGATTTAGGATGGCTTTCCATGTGGGGAGAGCTGTGGTCTGTCTGATGTGTGGGAAGGAAGGAGTTCTGGGCCAGGGAAGAACACTTTAGAAATTGCAGTTGTCTCTAGAATCACATTTTTTAGATGCTCTGCTGGGAACTGTTTGGAAAGATTGACTGCTTCAGAATGGCCACCGTCCTTATTGACATCTCTAATTCTACTGTGGTTTTGCCTCAAAATTTGCTAATGGTTTGGAGGAAGATGTAGATAACGGGTGTTGCGTTGGAGATAAATTGATCAACCAGGGAGGAGAGTGAATTGATTTCCTCTGTCTAGCCCATGGTGGTGAATTAAACTGCTTCCTTTCCGTCCCCTAGGAGCTTAGCAATCCAGATAGTTAAGTTGTTGGGTGTTGACATGTTTATGAGGCTGTTAGCCTTTCAGCCCACAGCTGAAATCAACTGTAGTCTGTAGCCCAGAGGAAATCACTGACCAGTCCCTACCACTGGCCTGGAGTTTTCCTTTTTTTTCACTTTTCTTTTTCATTTAGCTCTCCTGCCATCACCCTCTCCATTACTTCCCTTCCCCAGCTTGCAGCTCCTCCCCACCCTGCCCATCCCAGCCAAGGCCCAGGGTCAGAGGCAGCCTGGCCACTTTAAGTTTCAAAGAGAAATTTTAAAGAAAAATTAAGAAAAGCCATAGGGGGATGGTGGACTTCTAGCAAGGGAGGAGTGCGGGGGACAGAGGGGATAATAATAATAATTGTGGCATTTGTTAAGCATTTACTATGTGCCAGACACTGTTCTAGGCACAGTGGGCACAGGTTGGACACAGTCCCTGTCCCACATAAGGCTCACAGTCTTAATCCCCATTTTACAGATGAGGGAACTGAGGCACAGACAAGTTAAATGACTTGCCCAAGGTCATGCAGCAGACAAATGGCAGAGGCGGGATTACAACCCAGGTCCTTCTGACTCTCAGGCCTATGCTGTATTCACTAGGCCATGGAGCAGTGGACAAGCTGAAGGTCTGGGGTGAAAGTGTAGGAGATCTGCACCAGCAACCAGGGAGGGCAAGGAAGGAGGAGCAGGGAGAGAAATACTTACTGGGATGTCTTGTCTTGTCTTATGCTGTCGAGTCATCTCCGACCCATAGTGACGCTATGGACATGTCTCTCTCCAAACGCCCCACCTCCATCTGCAGTCGTTCTGGTAGTGGATCAATAGAGTTTTCTTGGTAAAAATCCGGAAGGGGTTTACCATTGCCTCTTTCCGCGCAGTAAACTCGAGTCTCTGTCCTCGACTCTCTCCCATGCTGCTGCTGTCCAGCACAGGTGAGTTTTGACTTGTAGCAGATGGCCTTCCAGTTGCTAGCCACTGGTCAAGCTAGGAATGGAATAGATGGATATGCCTCTGCTTGACTCTCCCATAGTCGAGACTGGTGGAGTACTGGAGATTCTCCAGGTGCGATTCTGAGAGGGGACTTCCTGGGTGAGGACGCGGGTATTTGTGCGAATATGCCTATTCATTCATTTGGTTTTGACCTCTTTGGTATAAATATCCTCATGTTTGTCTCCCCCAATCGAATGGAAGCTCCTTGTGGGCAGAGAGTGTGTCACTTTGCTATTTAGTACTGCCCAAGAGTCCAGTGTAGTCCACCGCACCAAATGGGCTCTCAGTAAAGGCTGCAAGTTTTCAGGGGTACTTGCTAAGCACTTAGTATGTGCCAGGCACTATACAAAATGCTGGGAGAGATATGAGGTAATCAGGTTGGACAGCTCCCAGGATATGCATCTGCCAACTCCATTGTACTGTGCATTCCTAAGCATTTAGTACAGTGCTCTGCACACAGTAAGTGCTTAATAAATATCAATGATTGATTGGTTGATACTACAGCTTTTACTAGCACCACTAAGACTGACAGCTGATGAGGGATTGTCCCTAGGCTAACCATTTGTTTCAGTTTAGTATATCCATACACCTCAGGACTTTTGTTGGCTGACTCACAACAGCAGTAGCAGTAATTCATTCAATCGGATTTACTGAGCACTTACTGTGTGCAAAGCACTGTACTAAGCACTTTACTGAAAGTCCACTGGATGCAATGCACTCTAAGAATTGGGGAAAAGCAAAACAAAGAAGTCTGGTGTTCCCTGTCCATAAGGCATTCACACTTCTCTCGACTGTAAGCTCGTTGTGGGCAGGGAACGTGTCTACCAACTCCGTTCTATTCTACTCTCCCAAGTGCTTACTACAGTGCTTTGCACACAGTAAGCACTCAGTAAATACGACTGATTGATTGATAATAGGGGAGACAGACTTAAAACTATTTAAAATGAAGTAGTTACTTGAACATACGATTGAATTTAATCTACATACATAAGTGCGGAGAATGGCAGCAAAATTAGACAGATTTCCCAAAATTATTCTGAGCAAACTGGGCAGCTTCCCATGCACCAACCTCCAGTTACTCTTGCTCATATTAAATGCTTCAGTTTTCCCATCTGGCCTGGAGCAAGCTCAGTTCATATTCAATTTAAATCCCGAAGCATTTTGGGATCTGTAGTATGCAAAATCTCAGAGTGCTGGAGGATTCTAATTCCATACTCTCCTCCCCTGCCCACTTCTCACAGTTGCCAAGAGGGAAGGGGGAAGTATACAAGCTTAGATGATTTACCAGTGTCCTGGTTTTCAATGACAATATCAGTTATTTACCTCTTTGGGGTGTCATACTCATATTCTAAATATCGACTTTTCTATTTTTCCTCATTTCCAGGGTGTAATTTCCTAATGTGTAAACGCTGAGATTAATCAGTAAATCACTGGTATTTTTAGAGTACTTACTGAGCACAGAGCACTGTACTAAGTGTTTGGGAGAGTGTAATACAATGGGGTGTGTAGACAGAATCCTTTCCCTCAAGGAGTTTACAGAGACATGGCTATCTGACTTGCTTGGAAAGTTCCAAGCATTGCAACCAACACATATGGGTATGTCACGGTGATCTAATAGGCAGAGAACATGTCTACCAATTCTGTTATGTCATATTCTCCCAGGCGCTCAGTACAGTGTTCTGTACACAGTAAGTGCTCAGTAAATGCCGTCGATCAATTGATTGTTTGATATATATGTCTTTTACATCTAACAAACTCAAACCCAAAGATTCTTTAATGGCCTGGAAGAGACAGACCTCAAGCTAAGCTTTTTAATGGCAAATTTGAAAATGTATTTTGTATTCAACAGTAGACCATATCACCACTTAGGGCTGGATAGGGAAGTTATCTTCTGAAGACCACAGAAAATTGTTTCAGGCTCTGTAGCTTTATTGGAGGATGAAATGAGTGAACCGAGAAATACCCAAATCTCCTCGAATAGGCTCCCCCCTCATGCTTACTGTGTTTACTGCTGCATCTCCTCACAAGTTAAGCAGCTGCCTAATCTTCTCCACTAAGCCATGCTTTTTCTCAGTTACCTCTTCAATGGCCCGAAATGGGGAAACAGCAAGCAGGATGGACGGTAGAAATGTGAAAAAGGCCCAATGAGGCAAAACCTCAAATGATGTGGCTCAGCAGCTGAGAGTTGGGAAGCAGAAGCAGAAGACAGGTCACCCTGGCAAGGAGCCATCACAAATGGAGCAGAGGCTTTGGTACGATTCTGACACCAAGAGGGAGAAGTGAAAACAGCACCAGGCACTGTGCAGAGCAAAAGCACAGCCTATACATTTGTGCAATATGGAAAGTTGGGACCTTTCTGTCACACATCAGTCTTCTCAGAAAGAGAGAGAGAGAGAACCTCAAATATTTCATATATCCTTCAAACCTCAACAGGCAGAAAAATAAATTATCTTATTTTAAACAAATGCAATCCTCCCAAAAGTCCCAAGGAGTTTCAAGGTTTGTGCACAGTGCCACTTGTAGATTTGAAGACATGAGTGCAGAAGAGAGCAGAACTTGTCATTTGTGTAATAAGCAAAGACACCATTCGTCCCTTCAGACCCTCCCTTATTGACATACAATTAAAAGCACAGAAATTCAGTACATAGTTGGAGCTGAATTTTGGTCCTGTTCCATTATTTGGAAAGCAAATTTAGGGCATTCATATACCTTGAAGATTACACTTGATGATGGTCTTGGTCCTTCTTTTTCACTCCTCAATCTCCACTCCCAATATGTATCCCTTTCTTTCATTTTTATCTTTGTCCCATTTTCCCTTCAGCTTTTTCCACCCCAAACCTAGCACTCTGGAGGCGAAACAAATAAGGCCGCCTTTTGACTGATTGGCCTAAATTTTTTCTCGGGAAGAGGCAATGTGGCCTACGGTAGAACTAACAGTGACTGAGTCTCTGATCAAGAATAACGAACGAGCCTCCATCTTCAGACTTTAGGAACAAGAACCTGTGTGAAGGAATTGATTAGTATGCTGGTGGTTTGCAGTGATCCACTCCTATTCCCTTGTCCCTTTCAGCCATGTTCCCACCGAGGTATGGAATTCAACAAGCGATCAGGCAGATGGGGGTGCAGCACGCTGCCAACAGCACACCAAGGATTTTTGCGTGAAGGACCTATTTACAGAAGAAGTGACCCATCAAGGCACAGTGCCGATGGCTCCACCGTATAGTACCATGATCCAACTGGGAATTTGCTTTGGTTTCCAAGGTGATCTTTACCATCCACATGAACAGCTATTTTTTAGGTTTCCTGATGGACCTGTCCACCTCACAGACTCCGTGTGGAGAAGCAGTGTGGCCTAGAGGATGGAGGATGGGCCTGGGAGTCCAAAGGTCCTGGGTTCTAATCCCGACTCTGCCATTTAATAATAATAATAATAATGATAATAATGGAATTTGTTAAGTGCTTACTATGTTCCAAGCACTGCTCTAAGCACTGGGGTAGATAAAAGGTAATCAGGTTGTTCCACTTGGGGCTCTTAGTCTAAGTCTACATTTTACGGATGAGGTAACTGAGGCACTTGTCTGCTGTGTGACCTTGGGCAAGTCACTTCACTGCTCTGGGCCTCAGTTACCTCATCTGTAAAATGGGTATTAGTGTGAGTCCCATGTGGGACACGGACTCTATCCAACATGATGATCTCGTCTCTACCCCAGTGATTAATACGGTGCCTAGCACAGAGTAAGCACTTAACAAATACCATTTAAAAAACAAACCCTAGGTGATCCTTCACCAATGTTGGCATATCTTCAGCAGGCAAAAGTGAGATTAGAACCCAGGTTTTCTGATTCCCAGTCATGGTCTTTCCACTAATGGGAGAACCGATCCAGCCCAACTCCATCAGCAAATTGCTGAATTAGGTAAATCCCCTAATCCTTTGGTATCCCATCAGAAATGACTTATCAGTAACAAGAATCAATGTAATAATTAAGGGTTGATTTAATAACCATATATTATTTATTAAACACTTCCAAGATGCCAACACACTGCGCTAAGCACTGGGGTAGATACAAAATAATCACATCCACACAGTCTGTGTACCACTCAGGGCTCACAATCTGCATATGTTATGGAAAGCAGTTGCTTTTTTGGCTCAACTCTGGCATGATGCCCTCGGTGAACACTGACGGAATGCCTACATGGTACTTGGAATCTAGGTTTATACAAGCTATTTTTATTGGATGGAAGTACTATCTTTTTGTTAATAGAGATGGTAATTCTCCCTGATAATAATAAACTCAGAGATATATGGCATGGCATTTGCTGTTTTGTTAATAGAGAGCAAATGCCATGCTGTATGTCTATCTAAACTTCAACCTGGAGAAAAAGGGAAGAGTGCCATTAAGTGATAGTAGTAAGATTTACAGTCTGCACTGGAGTGACTTTCACTGTAATTAATAGACTCAGGTACCAGTGTTGCCTCTCCTCACTCACACAGCTTCCTTAGAACTTAAATTCAGTAGTTAGGCATTGTTTTACCTAGAAATTTCACTGGGTTGTTTAGTTAGTGAATAACCCATCCAATAGCTAGCCACTGCCTCTCACCATCAGGTGAATTTTTGCCCAAGAACAGGTTGAGCCTAAGTGAAGTGGTCCAGAATCAGGAAACAAGGGGTAGTGATGGAGGGAGGAGAGAGGAGAACTCGCAGCAGCAATCCAATTTTTTTAATGGTCCTTGCTAAGTGATTACTTTAATTATAGTATTTATTAAGTGGTTACTATGTGACAGGATCTGTACTAAGTGCTGGGTTGGATACAAGCAAATCGGGTTGGACACAGTCCTTGTCCCACGTGGGGCTCACAGTTTTCACCCCCATTTTACAGATGAGGTAACTGAGGCACAGAGAAGTTAAGTAACTTGTCAAAGGTCACACAGCAGCTAAGTGGCAGAGTGGGGAGTAGAACCCAGGTCCTTCTGACTCCGAGGCCTGTGCTCTATCCACTAGGCCATGCTGCTTCTCTTAATGTGCTGACAGATTACAGTATTATTAATATCTGTGAGGAATATTAATGGTAAAAAAATCTGATATTTGTCACAGAATTAACCTGAACACAGACTAGTTCTATTAGGAGGAAGGGGAAGATAGCCCTAGATAGATGTGGCATAGGTGCAATCATTCAGTCAATCAGTGGTATTTATTGAGCACTTACTGTGTGCAGAACACTGTACTAGGTGCTTGGGAGAGTACAATACAATAGAATTGGTACACCTTCCCTGCCCACGAGGAGCCTACAGTCTAGTGGGGGAGACAGATATGAAAATCAATTACAGATATGTACATAAGTGCTGTGGCACTGAGGGTGGGGTGAATATCAAATGCTTAAAAGGTACAGATCCAAGTGCATAGGTGACACAGAAGGAAGGGACAATAGGGGAAATTAAGGGTTATTCAGGGAAGGCTTCTCGGAGATGTGTTTTTAATAAAGTTGTGAAGGTGGGTAGAGTGGTGGTCTATCATGTATGAAGGAGGAGGGAGTTCCAGGCCAGAAGGAGGATGTGGGCAAGGTGTCAGTGGCGAGGTAGATGAGATCAGGTACAGTGAGTAGGTTGGAATTAGAGGAGTGAAATGTGCAGGCTGGGTTTAGTAGGAAATCAGCGAGGTAAGGTAAAAGAGGAAGAGCTGTTTGACTGCTTTAAAGCAGATGGTAAGGAGTTTCTGTTTGATGGGGCGGTGGATGGGCAACTATTTGGATTAACAATTTTAAAAGATTTCACCTCTCCAAAGATCCCTAGTTTATATACAGTACAATGGTCCAATTTCAAAACCCCAAACAGCATCCTGAAATTTCTATTTTGCCACATTTTGTGGATAAGCTACAGTTCCTTCTTTAAGTTTAGCTCTACACGTTAGGTTTACTATAAACTCTCTGTGATTTAGGTACCCTGGGGAAAGATAGGTGTTAAGAATGCTCAGGGACCTATCCCTGAAATCTGGAAGATTTTCTGAAAGATGACTTGTTCCATCCAAAATCTAGAGAGCAAAGTGAAGCAGCCATTGAATGATTTCAAAATAATGTAAGATTAAATTCTTTTTTCAGATTGGTGTTTAAGTTTCTGTTTGTCTTGTTGTTTCAGTGAATGATAAAGCTGCATTCCAGCTGTCTTCTTTATTTTCTTTGGCTCTTGATGTTCACAGTGCGTGTTTGACTGCCCGGTAACCTGCAGTAGCAGTACGCCTTGAAAGGAGAGACCGACTGACTGGTCCAAACAAGTCTGACAGGCTTAATGACCCCAAAATGATGGTGCAGGGGAAAATAATCCAGATTCAGTTCTTTTCACAGGGCATAAAATGGTGTCCATTTCTGCCGGTGATTTCAGGAATTGAGAAGAATTTGAGTAAAAAGCCACATTGCTCTCTAACGGAAATCATTCTATCAATGCCGGGGCAGATATTTCACATTTACCTGCGTTGGAGGACGATTGCCACTGCAACTGCACTCCAGCTGTCCTCATGAGAAGCCCAGCGCCCCGCCACAGTTTTCCCTCTGCAGCTTAGCCGAAGCAAGGAAACACAAGTTTGTGGGGGCAGAGACGGGATCCTTCAGTGCTGCCCTAAATGTTTCTGGTACATAGAGTGCTAGAAACATTATAATAATAATGTTGGTATTTGTTAAGCGCTTACTATGTGCAGGGCACTGTTCTAAGCGCTAAGGTAATCAGGTTGTCCCTCGTGAGGCTCACAGTTAATCTCCATTTTACAGATGAGGGAACTGAGGCCCAGAAAAATGAAGTGACTTGCCCACAGTCACACAACTGACAAGTGGCAGAGCTGGGCTTCGAACCCATGATCTCTGACTCCCAAGCCCGGGCTCTTTCCACTGAGCCATGCTACTTCTCTATTGGCATTTCCCAGAAGCACTTGGGAATCCAAGTTTTATCTCCTCCCCTCCCCACAAACCTCCCTTCTCACTGTCTGCATTGAGTCCAGAATCCCCCTGGAGATGGTCCTGCTGGGATGGTTCACTTTCAATTAGGAAGAAGGAGCCTAACTCTCTCTTCTAGGGGGCAGAATGAGCTGTTGTCAGTTCCTGGAGGTGAGCCCCCCTGTGGGGTTAGGCATGGAGAGGAAAATATCTCTCTTACCCATCATTCAGATGGATTATTACTGCTCCACCACATTGTTTCCAAGTATAAAAGAATTCACTCAGCCCTCCTGGAGGTGTGCTGAGAGTTGGGCAAGAGGTGGAGAGGAACAGAACTGGGAAGCACATGCTTGGAATCTCCTCTTGTTTCTGCTCCTTCTTCTCTCCTCCCCATCCTCTCCTCCTTCTCTCCATCCCATCCTCCCAGTTCCCTCTGGCCCAAGCCAGATTTCCTACTTTCCTTCTCACCCCTATTGTCAAGGCATTAGCTCTGGGTCTGCTAAACTTCAGAAACTCCAAAAAAAATTAAAATTCTGGAAATCACTGCATGGAACCTCTGCCTGCATTTTCTCTCTGCTGGTCCAAAGGCCCATACTTGTCAGTACTCATCATTGTCTTTCATAATTTTACTCACTGAGGGAGGCTAAAGAGTGAGATATATTGTATTCTGCATCCTGGAGAATGAAGGCCATGCTTTCTTGTGAAGGACATTGATTTCAGCATTCCAATCCCTCATCCTAAATAATCTGGCCTGCAGATTGGCAACCACATACACCTTGAAGAGGACCGTAATGCCTGTATAAGATTGGCCAGTGAGAGACACTTTCATTCTCAGATACTGGCACGGTCTAGTGGTTAGAGCAAGGGCTTGAGAGTCATAAGGATTTGGGCAAGTCTGTTATGTGAACTTGGGCAAGTCACTTCACTTCTCTGTGCCTCAGTTACTTCATATGTAAAAGTGAGCCCCGTGTGGAACATGGACTCTGACTGATCTGATTATCTGAGAATCAGAAGGTCCTGGGTTCTAATCCCGGCTCCAATGCTTGTCTGCTGTGTGACCTTGAGCAAGTCAATTCACTTCTCTGTGCCTCAGTTATCTGCTCTGTAAAATGGTGATTAAGACTGAGCCCCATGTGGGACAGGGACTGTGTCCAACCTGACTAGCTTGTATCTCCCCCAGTACTTAGAACAGTACTTAACACATAGTAAGCGCTTAACAAATACCATTATCATTTTCATCATCATCATCATTACCCCAGCGTTTAGTATGGTGCCTGGCACATAGTAAGCACTTAATAAATTCCATTAGAAACAACAACAACAAGCCACCCTCCCCCCAAAACCCCCCAAAACTCTTACAGAAGTGATTAGGTGAAAAAGACTCAATTCCAGGATGCAGCTGTTGAGTCCACATGACAGCCATTCTAAGCCCTCTACACACAGGTTATGATTGAGAAGCAGCGTGGCTCACTGGAAAGAGCACGGGCTTTGGAGTCAGAGGTCATGGGTTCGAACCCCAGCTCTGCCACTTGCCAGCTGTGTGACTTTGGGCAAGTCACTTAACTTCTCGGTGCCTCAGTTCCCTCATCTGTAAAATGGGGATTAAGACTGTGAGCCCCACGTGGGACAACCTGATTCCCCTGTGTCTACCCCAGCGCTTAGAACAGTGCTCGGCACATAGTAAGCGCTTAACAAATACCAACATTATTATTATTATTATTATTTCTCAAAGGTCCACAAGTAATTTCCTGCAATGTTGAAACGGTGAAAGAAAAGTACTGCAGGCAAACAGGAAACATGGAAATGAAGCTGGCAGGGTATTGGCAAACTAACGGGTAAGTGTGGCATTCCTGTGCCAGATCACTGATTCATTCTGGCCCAAATCAGCAGGAACTGAGGAAGTTATCATCTGAATCATCTCATGACAGTGGCGATATGGCCTCAGCTGTTTCTGTGTGCTCACCACTGAACTGTCATTTTCAGTTGCAAAGTCAAGGCAGAGATTGTTACCATGTTGTGGGCAGGGAATGTGTCTAATGCTTCTTTTACTTTTTTCCAAGTGCTTAGTATAGTGCACTACGTCTAGTGGGCATTCAATAAATAGTATTAGAACTGTCATGTTTTTAGATAGTTAAAGGATATAAGAAAAGTGGACTGAAACAGGATCCTTGTAGCCAGGCAGGTTAGTCTGGGGTTAAAGTAGCAGAGTTTTGAATTTATACTGAATTACCCAAATCTCCTCCTACGTTCAAAGGAAACCTCTACAGCTTAATTTCCCTGATAGAGGCATTATGACAGAGCAGCATCTTCCAATAGAGAGATAAAATAGTTCCATCCATAATGGGAAAGAACATGAAAAAATGTCATTAACGAGTCTGACCATGGAACATTCAGTCCAATATTCTGTCTCGGACATTGTGCAACAAGGAGCTTCGAAGACTATTGTGAGCTGGCTCTTTTTGACATCCAACAGCATAGTTAGGATGAACCATCTGATGACCTTAAAGTTTCCCTCCGGTAAGCTGTTATGGATTTGACATTCCTGAATTTATCTCTTACCTTCTTGAAGCTATAAAGGAAGAGAGCCACAGGTTTGAGAATCTGTCCATCCACATTTTCAGTAACCTAAAGTCTAGACCACGACGGTCTACTGTGTTTCTGCCCAAGTGACCTCCCGAGGTTTCCCACAGCCTTCTGCCTCCATACCATGTTATAATAATGTTGGTATTTGTTAAGCGCTTACTATGTGCAGAGCACTGTTCTAAGCGCTGGGGTAGATACAGGGTAATCAGGTTGTCCCATGTGAGGCTCACAGTTAATCCCCATTTTAATAATAATAATAATAATAATAATAATGTTGGTATTTGTTAAGCGCTTACTATGTGCCGAGCACTGTTCTAAGTGCTGGGGTAGACATAGAGGAATCAGGTTGTCCCACGTGGGGCTCACAGTCTTCATCCCCATTTTACAGATGAGGTAACTGAGGCACAGAGAAGTTAAGTGACTTGCCCACAGTCACACAGCTGACAAGTGGCAGAGTCGGGAGACGAACCCGTGACCTCTGACTCTGAAGCCCAGGCTCTTTCCACTGAGCCACGCTGCTTCCCCTGATGCAATCCTAACAATCCTTACATACTTATTTGATGGGTCTCAAAGACTCCTTTTGATAAGAACAGTGTTCTGCACATAGTAAGTGCTCAGTAAATATCACTGATGATATCACTGCTGATTTGCCCTTCTAACATTTCTTTTATATCTATTCCCACTTTGCTCTTCTCGCTTCCTCTTTTCTAACTACCTGATTTAGAACAGAATACTCGGAAAGCTCTGGGCTACTGACTTTGACCACCTTGTGCACATCCACAAGTCTAGAATGTGATCTTGAATCCAAAATTATTCTTTGCCTGTCACCAGATTAAACTTTGGAATGTAGATGCAAGGAGAAACGTATTTAATAATAATAATAATAATGTTGGTATTTGTTAAGCGCTTACTATGTGCCGAGCACTGTTCTAAGCGCTGGGGTAGACACAGGGGAATCAGGTTGTCCCACATGGGGCTAACAGTCTTAATCCCCATTTTACAGATGAGGTAACTGAGGCACCGAGAAGTTAAGTGACTTGCCCAAAGTCACACAGCTGACAAGTGGCCGAGCCGGGATTTGAACCCATGACCTCTGACTCCAAAGCCCGTGCTCTTTCCACTGAGTCACGTATTTGCCTTCTGAACTTTAGGCAAAGAGTCCAATGCTCTCAAAAAGTAGGGTGGAGAGAAACCTCGAGTGGGATTATTCTGTAAAGAATAAGGTCTGACTCTCTCGGGAACACTGGTCTCCACATCCCAGCTGTGTCCCCACGGGGGCTGCCCTGTTTTTAAGCTGGTACATCTCAAGGAGAGGGAGCAGTGCCTTGCCTAGGGAGCAGGAGTGCATACGCAGCAGGCAGAATGGCAATTTGCACGTTGATGGGTGGAGGTGGGGGCTGGAGTGGATCCCAGACTAGGTTGGTCAAGGTAGGGAGAATGGGTGTGTGGCAAGAACGGGGGGACAGAAAGAGGAGAAGAGAGATGTGCACTGATGTTGCCATTGCCATCCCTCTGCCTCCTTCTGCCTCCCACTCTGATTACTGATCCCTAAGACAAAATGAAAGAAAGGGCAGATGTCACGTTATGAAGCCCAAAGTATAAGAAAGTCTCTATTTCAACATTTCTGAGGGTCGCACTGGGGGCGAGTGCAATACCTTTCCTTCAAATATTGAAATATACATCCCTCAAACCAGATCTTCCAAAATTATTAAGAAAATTTCACTGATAATGAGAATTTCAAAATGGCTGTTGTGATTTTTCTTTCTGAACACTGCACAATTGGTTTAATCAAGGGGAGGGCGGGCAGGGGAGAGGTATCGTTTGAAGGAATGCAGAAACAGTTTTACATCTCCCCGTATTTGGCAATAGAATTCTCTCCCTCCCGTTTCCTCTGAGTTTAACAGCTTTCCAAGTGCACTTCATTAGAGTGATTTCAGCTGTGTTTTTCTCTTCTATAAACTTGGCCTTACAGAGATTGTCCATATTTCAACTCTTCTTCTCCTGGGTGATCAGTGGTGCTTGAAGTGGAAAGTAATTCATGAAAGCAGCTGGACCAAAAGATACCTAGACATTTTCTACATCATTTCCTTAGCCAAGGTTATAGAAGAAGACCTGGAATTAAACCTGCCCTCTGGCTCATTTTCAAAACCAGCATTTCAGTCCCTTCCGCCTGTTATATTGTACTCTCCCAAGGGCTTAGTACAGTGCTCTACACACAGCAAGTGCTCAATAAATACCATTGATTGATTGATTGCCTCCTCCTGGGAGTTATGCCCTTTCACTAGCTCTTTTAAGGGAAAAACCTTACTCATCTCAAAGTAGACAGGCTAAACATCTCACTGAATTCAGAGCCAAAGTGAAGCTGTGTGCGGCCAAAGCTAGTGGAAGTCCAGAAGGTCCAGAAGGCCTGAAAAGCCCAAATCCCACCTACCTCTTCCATTTCTCACCCTGGCAAGAATGAGTTCCCCTGGCAGGCTCCACACTTGTGCTCCTCCCTCTTCCCCTATTTTAGCCCAGGGCAGGAATAATGGTGGAGGAAAGAGGGGATGGGGGAGGCAGAGAGGGTGTTGTTGAGATCAGACTAGTGGGTCCTCCCTGACAGCCGCAGGGGGCTTCCTAGGTCAGTGCATCTGTGGCACTTCCCCCTTCCCTAGCCCCCAACCTCCCTTCACCCAATTGTAAAAGCTCTCAAGACTAATTTCCCCTATGGACACATCCCTTCTCTCCAACAACGCAGCTTCCTTCGTTCAACATGCCTAGACAATAGTAAGCCTCCTAGGTTGATGATAAGAGGAAGCTTATTTAAAAATGAGTGCAGGGGCTGTAATGAGAACCTGACCAAAAAGCTCTCTGACAGCCCCTATAGGGGAATCAAGGACTCCTGAGCTCCATATTGGAAAAGCGAAAGTTACTAATCTGCAAGAGACCCAGTAGCCACTGAATAAAGAAAACATCGGCGTGGACTGCAGATCCAAAGGCTTTCTGGGTGGGAGACAATTAGATGTATTTGTATTGGCTCCACCACCGGTCTATTGGCATTCTGCCTCTCTTTTACATAATGAATATTCCCAAGAGGTACATTCATTTTCAAAACTCTTTCCCCCTTATCATTCTCCCACACATTTCCTTGTGAGTGTGACATCTTTGAAAATTCTGTCAATGGATTTAACACACTCCCGGAGCATCTAGCTACTGGAGTTGCATGTCTCTGCAGGATTAATGAAAGGCTACAGTTTCCAGTGAATGCTAGCTCTCCCTTTAAGTGGTGAGAACCATTTGCAAACTGACAGCAGGGTGGTGTGAGCAAAGAGGGTCTTGGACAGACTTCACAAATGACTGCTTTGCCACATGCCTTCTGCTTTGCAAAGAGCAAACATTTTAAATGGCCTGTTGTTCATGGCAGCCTACCATAAATGCAACCAAGCATGTACTTAGTGTTCAGTGACACCATTCGAATGCTGGGAATTATGTTGGAATGGCTCGAGTTCTTAAATCACTCCTCCGATACAAAACAAATCACTTCCACCATAATTCCCTTCTTTCTCTTCAGAACATGAGTTTCACCATTGAAAGGAGAGGTTCTAAGGGCCCGTTAGTCAGGACATTGGTTTTCCAGTCTGGATCACTTTATCCCAAAGAGGAGACACTGCCCTGGCTTGAACTATGAATGTAACCAGAGACCCTTTCTCTGGCGAAGCTCATGAAGCTCTCACGACTCACTACAAGCTTTTTTGGCTGGGGAAGGACATGCAGCACAGGATTGAATGTTGCTTCCTGATTATTTCTTTCTGAGATCTCCCTGCAATTGATTGATTTGTTTATTATTGGTGAGCTGGTTCTCTTTTCCCCCCTTGTGCTTTTACCAAGTTGTTTTACTGGTCTTGGAATTCCTCCAAGGACAATTCCATGACAGGCTGGAGATTTGTGCTTCCAGCCAATTCATGCCTGAATTTTCTATCCTTCGGACCCTGTCTTTGTCCAGAAAAGCCTATTCCTTTACTTGTTTTCCTTCGCTTGCTCCTCTCTCTTCCTCTGTCCTTTACCTCCCATCTCCTCTTGTCCTACGCTCTTCCCTCTCCCTTCCCCCTCCTTTTATTGCATCCTTTCTCTGCCCATTTCAAGCCCGCTCCTCCCGTGGAGATGGGAGGGCACATTTGGTTCTGGGGTCTAGACTGTGGTGGTATTGTCTCTGTTGTGAAGTCTCAGGCTCCCTCTCTCAGAGGATGCTGAATGCCTCTAAAAAAACACAGAACCTACTAGAGGGTGCTCAGTTGTGAAGTGTGGAAATTTGGACTTCAGGGTGTTCTAGGCAGGAAATCCTGTTCTGGGCACCAGATTAGCACAGGTGAATCCAGCCCCCAAAGTGTGGTGCTGCTGGACCAGGTCATCCTGCTTTTCTCCCCTTCCCACCATCCCTGCTCAAGGGGCTCCACTGGGAAGATCCCCAAAATGAGGCAGGGCATGCCCCTGCAACCCACAGCAACAGGAGAGAGGAAGATGAGCCTGGAGATCCTGCCCCCTATCCATTTTCTTACCAGCAAAATTCACAGTCCAGTCAACATCACTGTGGCAATCCAGCGCCACCCCGAGAGGTGGAACCCAATGAGGCCCACCCTGAACAAGTGAGCACACATGTACATCTGGAAGCCTGCAGCCCCATTGCTGAATTCACAGGCTGAATTCAATGCCAGAGTGACACCCAAGCACTGAGCAGCCCCTCGCCCCCTCTGGTGCTGTTTGTTGGCAAATCCCAATCTTTCAGGATGTTTCTACTATGTAAACAATTAGTGTGGTGTTCTGCACATAGCAAGCGCTCAATAAATACCATCAATTGATTTGATTCACTGATTAAATGGCTCACACTTGGACAGGAGACCTCTGGTGTGAGAATCTGTTTGGGTTGGCAGTGCATTTCTAGCAAGGCCATGACCATCACCGCTATGGATTTCAGGAATTAAATTCCTGCTGTCTGCTCAATGGGCTGCAACTGGAGGCTGGGAGCCATCTGAGAGAGTCGGCCTACTGAGCCATGTTTCCCAACAGCTGGATTATGGGTAATATCTGTTAGGGTAATCAAGACTCAAGACTCAACTGTCTTTTAACAGCCAATCTGGAAGTCCAGACAGAAGGACACCCATGGGAGTGGAAGGAGTTAATGGATGTGTCAGCTCTATCATTTCAGAGAAACAAGCAGAGGACTAGCACGAAATGGGGAACTGGGTCCCTGCTCCCCATTTAATGTTTCCTCCTAGCTTGTTTGTCTGAGGGTTATCTGAGGGCGAGCCAGGCCACAAAGAAGGGGCATTTTAAAGATCAGGATCCATTCGTTCTTCTTGGTATTTCATCATACCAGAAATGCACAAATGATTAAAGTATGGGCTTCACATAGCTGCCTGACCACATCATCTTGTTCTTAATGCAAGGAATTTGTGGCCTCCAGGGTTCACTAATGAGAACCCAGGAGCTATTTCCGCATTTCCGCCTCGGGGTGGGGGTGGGGCGAGGGCTGTGAGGGGGGCCGGGGGGCGGGGCACTGCAGTGCCTGCTGATTCAGCCCAGGATCCAATTCATAAAGACCGGACTCGTTTGCTTTTAGCCCAAGTCCCCAAAGTCTTGAATGATGAATCAGCAGGCCTAGCGCTTAAGGCTGTATTGGCATTAGCTGCTAGCTGAACTGATCTGAGCACAGGAGGGAGAGGAAGAGGAAGGGATGCCTCAGCCAGGCCCATTCAGGAAACAATCTCCCAGCTTGAGGTTCTGAGCCCATAAACTTCCTCCCAGGGTAGACTGGAACAGATTCCAAAGAGGATGACTTCTGGGATTTTGCTCCTTGGATTCCTAGCAGAGCAGATAGGTTTTCCCCAGGACTGGGGCAGTCAGATCCTCATGGGATGGTAACCATAGGATTTTTTGAGCTGCTGGACCTCAGCTCTCCTGCTAGGCCTTTCCTTCTGGGACAACCCACCCCCCCGCCCCCCAAACCCACATTGTCTTTGGAAGCCCCGCCCACCCCCCCAATGAACATGATCTGGATTGTCTCTATCTGTTGCAGAATTGTACTTTCCATGTGCTTAGTACAGTGCTCTGCACACAGTAAGTGCTCAATAAATACAATTGATTGATTGAATGAATGAATGAATGAATAGTACTATCTTGAATTTCTATTTATTTCCAAAGCTCTTTCGCATCAATAATCTCATTTGATCCTCAAACTATCCCCATGGCTGGTATTATTTTCCTCATTTTAAGGATGAGGAAACTGAGGCACAGAAAGTTTAAATGACTTGCCCAAGGTCACATAGACTGTGAGTCCGTTGTTGGGTAGGGATTGTCTCTATCTGTTGCCAAATTGTACTCTCCAAGCACTTAGTACAGTGCTCTGCATACAGTAGGCACTCAATAAATACGATTGAATGAATGAATGCGGCAGTTTCATCCATCTGTTCATTCATCCGTCCATTCATTCATTCATTCAGTAGTATTTATTAAGCTTCTACTGTGTGCAAGGCCCTGTACTGCGCACTGGAGGAAAAAGTGCACAGATGAAAATTAGATCCAGTCCCTGGCCCCCAAGGGGCTCACAGTCTAAAACAAGTAGGAGAAGGTTTTAGACAGACAACAGACACAATGTGGGCAACAGACACATAAAGAAATGTGGAACAACAGAATCAGAAAGACAACTTAAAAAAACAAAATCCAAGGACAACAATGAGTACAGAAATAGCTAAAGAGCACTGTGACGAAGGAACAGTTTGATGCTGCTCACTGCTCGGGTCAGGCTGTTCAGAGTCCAACAGTCACCACAGGCACAGCCACCTCAGTGTTCTAAAAGTCTGGAAGGCCTGTCGCCGCTCTGCCCTCTCCCTGCCGTGCTTGTACAGAGCAGGATGGGAGATCCAGTCAGTGAGGGGGAGGGCATTTGTGCAGTATCTTCTCCAGAGCTGAGGAACAGCTGGGCCACTTATTGCTCCATCATCCTCACCTTGATACGCTTATGTACTTACTTAGACCCTTCCTCAGCACTTATGTATATATGGTTATTCAATTGCCCATGCAATTTTGTATCCTGATGACTTGTTCATTCATTCATTTAATAGTATTTATTGAGCGCTTACTATGTGCAGAGCACTGTACTAAGCGCTTGGAATGAACAAGTCGGCAACAGATAGAGACAGTCCCTGCCGTTTGACGGGCTTACAGTCTAATCGGGGGAGACAGACAGACAAGAACAATGGCAATAAATAGAGTCAAGGGGAAGGACATCTCGTAAAAACAATGGCAACTAAATAGAATCAAGGAAATAGTCTTATGTCTGTCTCTCCCGTTAAAGTCCCCTAGACTCATGCTCTTTTCCATTAAAGAGATGCAGCGTGGTTTAGTGGAAAGAGCACGGACTTGGGAGTCAGAGGACTTGGGTTCTAATGCCGGCTCCCCCGTTTGTCAGCTGTGTGACTTTGGGCAAGCCATTTAACTTCTCTGTTCTTCAGTTACTTCATCTGTAAAATGGGGATTAAGAGGATGAGCCCCACTTGGGACAACTTGGTTACCTTGTACCTACCTCAGAGCTTAGAACAGTGCTTGGCACATAGTAAGTGCTTAACAAATTCCATTACTATTATTATTATTATTCTTAAATCTGGCATCTGCTCCCTTCACTCAGTTGTCACGGATGACCTCCTCTTGCCAAATCCAATGGCGTCTATTCCATCCTAATCCCCCTTAACCTCTCAGCTGCCTTTGATACTGTGGATCACCTTCTTCTCCTGGAAACATTAGCTAACTTTGGCTTTACTGACACTGTCCTCTCCTGGTTCTCCTATCTCTCTGGCCACTCATTCTCAGTCTCTTTCACAGGCTCCTCCTCTGCCTCCCACCCTCTAACAGTGGGAGTGTCTCAAGGCTCAATTCTCAGTCCCCTTCTGTTGTCCCTCTAAATGCATTCACTCCTTTGGCTTCATCTACCTTTTCTACCTGGATAATTCCCAAAACTACCCATCCAGCCCTGACCTCTCTTCCCTGCAGTCTCACATTTCCTCCACCTTCAGGACATTTCTATGTGGTTGTCCCACTGACACCTCAAACTTAATGTGGCCAAAGCAGAATTCCTCATCTTCCCACCCAAACTCTATCCTGCCCCTGACTTTCCTATCACCATAAACAGTACCGCCATCCTCCCTCTTTCACAGCTGTTATATTATACTCTCCCAAACATATAGTACAGTGCTATGTACATAGTAAGCACTCAATAAATACAATTGATTGATTGATTTCCCAAGCCTGTACATAATCTTGACCTTATCTTCTATTCCTCTCACGTTAACTCATAAATTCAATCTGTCGCCAAATCCGGTAGGTTCTATCTTCCCAACTTCTCTAGAATCCACCCTTTCCTCTCCATCCAAACTGTTACCATGCTGATCTAAGCACTCATCATTTCCTGCCTTAACTACTGCATCAGCCTTCTCTCTGACATCCCTATTTCCTATCTCTCCCCTCTCCAGTCCATACTTCGTTCTGCTGCCAAGATCATTTTTTTGAAAATCTATTCAGTCCATATCTCCCCACTCCTCAAAAACCTCCAACTGTTGTCCACCTACCTCTGCATCAACAGAAACTCCATACCGTCAGCTTTAAAGCACTCAATCAGCTCTCTCCCTCCTACTCTATCTCACTGCTCTCTTACTGCCACCGAACCTGCGCTCTGCACTCCTCTAACACAGACCTACTCACTGTATCTCCATATCATCTATCTCGTCCCTGGCCCCTTGCCAACATCCTCCCTCTGACCTGTATCTCCCTCCCCCTTCATATCCAACAGACCACCACCCTATTCACCTTCGAATCCCTCCTAAAATCTCCAAGGGTCTTCCATAAGCCCTCATTTCCCCCATCTGTCCTCCCCTCCATGTCTGCTAAGCACTTGGCTGTGTACCCCTTAAATGCTTTGGTACTTAGCCCAGCCCCACAGCACTTATGTACATATCCTTATACTCTACCGCTTCCCCTACATGTATTTGATTTTAATGTCGTTCTCCCCTGTAGACTGTGTACTCCTGGTGGGCAGGAATCATGTCTATCAACTCTCTTGTGTTGTACTCTTCCAAGCACTTGGTACTGTGCTAGGCACACGGTAAACACTCAATAAATGTCGATTGATTGATTGATTAATTAAACTGCATTGCTTTGCCCAAGCTGTCCCCCGACTTGCTTACGTGGGGTAGAGTGGTGTTTTACCCATACAAGTTTTTCATCTTGATTTAGGTTAAATTAGTCCAATTATTTTATGGTGGCTTCAGCATGCAAATACATGTAGATGACATCTTTCAGCTAATAGTGAATTCACTTCATTTTCCATCCAAAACCAACCCAGCAATTCCCTAACTGATTTTATTGTTCTCTGGCCTCCCTCCAATTCTATTACTTCTGGTCCTGAGGTGCCCTATGCTGAACACAGTGTTCCAGGTGCAGCATCCCTAGACTCATGTTGAGAGGGGCCCTCATCTCCTGGTTCCATAATAAAAATCTAACTTCTTCCAAAGACCAGACCTAACTGAGCTGCCACATCTTTTTCTATTGTATAACTTCAGGACAGGCTCTTACCTGGAGCCTTGCCCTCTGGTTTACGGGGTCCCTTTTGTAGGAGTGGCTCAGGGAAAAGAAGGAGTTAAAGCAGCCCCGGAAATATACTTGAAAGGCTCACTTTACTGGTTTCTGGAGCAGTTGCTCCACTGTGGACTCTGAAGAGGGGATACCCCTGCTTCAGTTCTCTCACTCCTGCAGTTCCCCCAGCCTGGAGTTCTCTCCCTCCCCAAATCTGAGAGTCCACAGCTTTCCCCACATCTAAAGCCCTCCCGAAATCCCACCTCCTCCGACAAGCCTTCCCCGGTTAATTCCCAGAATCCTGAATTATAGAAACTCAGCAGCCCTCTCTAGTACTTACATAGTTATTCACACCTCTCTTCAGCAGTTTTGTCTATATGTTCACTCAATTGTACATTCAACCATTCATTTTGAATACTCTGCTTGTGGATTTTTCCCCGTGGCTTCACTGTTATAGAGTAAGTTCCTCGCGGACAGGGAACGTCACTTGTTTTGTACTTCCCAAGTGTCTAGTACCATGCACTCCAGGCAGGGGATGCCTGATACACGTTATTATTACTACTCCTATTCCTAGTAGTTAGGACTACTGCAACTATTATTATTCCTACTATTATGGAAGGAAGGGGGAAAGAGAAAGTCAGATCCCCACCAATTCCAGCTCCATAATGATTCGGGGACACAGAAGGTGGTAGGCTCAGGGAATGGTGAGGATTTCCTCCAGCCTGCTCTTTTCTTTCTTCCTCTTCCTTCCCTTCTTAATGTCACTATGGCAGTTGAGAGTGGGCGTATAATGACTAATTAGGGGATTTATTTAAGTGCTTACTATCTCCCGAGCACTGGGGTAGATACAGGATAATCAAGGCAGTCCCTTTCCCACACAGGCATCACAGTCCAAGAGGGAACGAGAACAGGTATCTTATCCCCTTTTTACAGATGGGGAAACTGAGGCCCAGAAAAGTGAAGCGACTTGCCCAAGGTCACCCAGCAGGCCAGTGGTAGAGCTGGGATTAGAGCCCAAGTCACCTGACTCCCAGGCCTGTGCTGTTTCCATTAGGCCACACTGCCTCCTTAAAGGGGATGTGTATAGTGGAACGCCTGGTCTCTTTAAGCCCGTTCTCTTTGAGGCTGCAGGTCTATAGGTCTGTGCACGTGGGGATGACTATAACAGGTGCTGTTTTGATTAGACACTTTCTCATTGTTCACTGTGTGCTAGGGAAGAACGTTCTTCCAAAAACTGCAGTCTTCTTCTCCATAGCCTTGAGTTCAGGAGTCAGGACACACATGCCATTTGGAACCTTGGCTGCTCTCTCTGACAACATAATATCATTCTGAAAATACGATTTCTTTTAACTTTGGCCCCTCACAAATGATATAAGTTCACAACCTCCACCCCATAGAAGTCTCTCCCTTCCCAAGCTAAGAAAATCACTGGGGCACCAAACAGCGTGGAAGCAGGTCTTCAAAATCCCAGCTTTCATCCTTCTTAATAATCTCTGATGGTTTTCATTTGGATTGGTCCAGGCTTTTCAGTCTGAAGTGTCTCATACATTTTCCTGAAAGCTCTGAAAGCCTCTGTCATTTGGAGAAAGTGCTGCAGGGAATGTGTATCCTATCAGCTTCAGTGGCACGACTCTCCTTCCCATGCTGTATGATCATAATGATACCTTGAATTTGTACGGTGCTTTTATTTCTTCAAAGTACTTTCACATTACTTATCTTAGTTTGTCCTCACAGCACCCCTGTGAGGGAAGGAAGAGGCAGGTATTATCCTCCTGGTTTGACAGATGAGGAAACCGAGGCACAGCAGCTTGACTTAGTGGATAGAGTACAGGTCTGGGAGTCAGAGGATCTGGGTTCTAATCCCAGCTCCGCCATCTGTCTGCTGTGTGACCTTGGGAAAGTCACTTAACTTCTCTGTGCCTCAGTTACCTCATCTGTAAAATGGGGATCAGAGTGTGAGCCCCATGTGGGCCAGGGACTGTGTCCAACCTGATTAACTTGTATCTTCCCCAGCGCTTAGAACAGTGCTTGCCACATAGTAAACACTTAACAAGTTCCATAATTATTAATTTTTATGAAGTGAACTCAGAGAGGTCACGCAGGAAGCCCATGACAAAGCTGGTCTCCTGACTCCCAAACCTGTGTCCTTTCCCATTAATTGACACTGCCTCCCGGCAGGGGCGACAAGAAGGGTGAATCCGGTGGTAATTGTTCTAAAGTTCCATCCCTGTAGCTTCCTCTCCAATTTTGAGTCATTTAAATGGCATCAGGATCCCAAGATGTTTATATTTGCCAAAAGGCAGAAGTGGTGAGGGGGCTCCTCTGGGCATGAGGTCAGGCTTTGTGGCTGAACACAGAGAGATGGGACTGAAAACTCCCACTTGCAGGTAATCCACCAGCACCATTCGCTGCTTCCCTTGTACTGCACCAGATACCCCCAGTTGGGGTGGTTCACTACCATGCCTATTGGAAAGGAATTTCACCAGTTAGAAAATAACTGGTAGGGTGGGAAGGTCTAGGGGTTGTGGAAAGGGCTGGTGGGGTGGGCAGGAGTGGGAAGGGCAGCTAACTGGGCTCATCTCCCTGGCCCCATTGCTGTGAGCTGCAGGTGAGGCCCACCAGAATAGGGGACGTCCCTGCTGAAGTCCCCATGCAAGACTCACGGTGGAGGCAGCGAAGGAAGAGGCAGGATGGCCTAGGTCAGCATTTCCACCCTTTTGAGCAGAATGGGTTCCTGAGAGAGCCCCTTCCTTACCCTCCACACAGGGTCAACACTCAGCCGAAAAGGAGAAGATGTGAATCCTGCCCTCGAGGAACTTGCAGCCTAATGGAGTAGACAGACACAAAATAATTTGCAGATAGGAAGAAGAAGAAGTGGGTGGAAAGATATGTGGTTGACAAAGTGCTTAAATAGGACAGCATGTAAGTCAATTGGTACAAAAATGCTGAGGTGAGAGTTGAGTGAATATGAGTTGAGGAAAAGAAAAAATAAAGCTCCTGGAGGAGAGTTTTGAAGATAAGGAGGCCTGGTGTCTGATGGAATTAAAGTTGGGAGCATTCCAGGCAGGAGGAAGGCACCACCATCCTCCCTGTCTCACAAGCCCATAAACATGGCTTCATCCTTGACTCATCTTCCTCATTCAAGCCATATATTCAGTCTGTCATGGAATCCTGTTAGCCCTCTACACTGCAAGTTCCTTTTAGGCTGTAAGCTCCTTGTGGGCAGGGAACGTGTCTACCAACTTTGTTATACTCTGCACACAGTAAGCACTCAATCAATATGATTGATTGATTCTGTCTCTACAACATCTCCAGTGCCCATTCCTCTCCACCCAAATTACTTACCACACGTCCAAACACTCGTCAAATCCTGTCTCAACTTTTGCATCTGCCTCCTCCCTGACTTCCCTGCCTCCAGCCTCTTCCCTCTCCAGCCCATACTTCACTACGTTGCCCAGATTCTTTTTCTAAAAAATTCTACTGCACGTGTCTCCCGACTCCTCAAAAACATCCAGTGGTTGTTCACCCATTTCTGCATTGAGCAGAAACTCCTCAGCATTGACTTTAAGGGACTCAATCGGTTCTCTTACCTCTACCTAGCCTCACTCCTCTCCCCCTAAAACCCAGCACATGCACTTGTTCCTCTAATGCCATCCTATTGACTGTATCTAGCTCTCATCTCCTTTGCTGCTACACTTTCTCCCTCCTGTCTGGAATTCCTCCCCTCTACATTACCTGACAGATCACAACTCTTTCCATTTTCAAAGTCCTACTAAAATCACATATCTTCCAGAAAGCCTTCTCTGACTAATCTTTCATCTCTCCATCCCATTTTCCTTCCATGCTGCATTACCTATGCACTTGAATCCATCTCCTCTAAGCACTTACCCTGTTTCCCCATCACAATTCCCCACATTGCATACATATATGTTCTTATACTTGGTTGCTCCTCTTACCTTTAATTTATTTTAATGCCTGACCCTTCTTAGACCATTCTAGAGATCGTAAGAGGCTTGAGGGCAGGGATCATGTCTTCCTACTCTGCTATACTCTCCCAAGCTCTAGGTACAGTGCTCTTCATATAGTAAGTGCTCAATAAAAGGTAGATCTGGTGGAAAAATTAACAGGATTCAGTAACTGAATAAGAATAATAATAACAATAATGATAATGCCATCTTTTTTTCTAGGGCTTTTATTTCCCCAAAGTGTTTTTACATCAGTTCTCTTTTTATCTTCACAACATCCTGGTGAGCTAAGGAGAGGCTGATATTATTATCTCCATTTATACAGATGAGGAAACTGAGGCACAGAGACATTACATGTCTTGCTCAAGGTTACACAGGTCAAAGGCAGAGAGGGATCTAGAACTCTCTCAGTTCCATGACTATTTGACTATGCCCTGCTGAGTGTTTAAAGAGAGCTGAAGGAGGAGGGAGTTCCTGTCAAGGAAACGGATGTGAGCAAGAGGTCAGAGAGTGAGGCACAGTAAGAAGAAGATTAGCTTCAGAGGAATGAAGAATGCAAGCTGGAGAATAGCAGGTGAAAAGAGCAAGTAAGTAAAATGGAGAGAGCTGGTGTGGTTCTTACAGCCCATGAACAAGAGTTTCTGCTTAATGTGGAGAGAAGCAGGCAGCATCTGGAAGTTTCTGAGGAAGAGATAAGTGTGGAGAACAATGTTTTAGAAACAATGATCCAGCCAGCAGAGGGTAGTATAGACTGAAGAAGGGAGGGGTTGGAGGCAGGGTGACCAGTGAGGAAAGGAATGCAGCAGTTGGGAAGTAGTGAGAGATTGAACTTGGGTGCCTTCATTTGAGAGGAGAGAAAGAGGAGGAGCTGGGAAGTGCACTGGAGGCGAAAACTGGTAGATTTTCTGATACTGATACCAAGTCAAGGGTGATGCCAAGGTTACAGGCATCGCTGTTAGATTTACTGAATGTGAGAGTTGAGACAGCCAGGACTCAAAGAAGGCACAAAGACCACAGGCTTCTGAGACAGAGAGAATGGTGGTATTAAGAAAGTTAGGAGGAGTGGGTTTAGGAGAGAAGATGAGGAGCTCCATTTAGCCATGTTGAGTTTAAGGTGTCAGTGGGACAGGCACACAAAGATGTCCTGGAGGCAAGAGGAAATATGAGAGTGAAGAGCAGGTGAGAAGCTCGGGCTTTGTGAGGTAGATTTGGGAGGTGTCCACATAGAGGTAGCTGAAGCCTTGTCATATCATGGTTTTCCGACTTAGAATGGGTCATGATTTGGGATTCATCTATCGTCTCCGGCCAACTTCCAAAGGACTAGAGCCGCTGGGGAAAGAGCTTACCTGGTTAATCCAAATCTCCTGATAGTAACTTATTATTATTGTTATCATCATCATCGTATTTGTTAAGTGGATCATAATAATTGTGGTAGCATGGCTTAGTGGAAAGAGCCTGGGCTTGGGAGTCAGCGGTCATGAGTTCGAATCCCAGGTATGCCACTTGTCAGCTGTGTGACTGTGGGCAAGTCACTTCACTTCTCTGTGCCTCAGTTCCCTCATCTGTAAAATGGGGATGAAGACTGTGAGCCTCAGTGGGACAACCTGATTACCCTGTATCTATCCCAGAGCTTAGAACAGTGCTCTGCACATAGTAAGCACTTAACAAATACCAACACTATTATTATCATTATTTCTTAAGCGCTTACTATGTGCCAGACCCTGTACTAAACACTGGGATAGATACAAGGTAATTGGGTTGGACACAGTCCCTGTCCCGCATTGGGGTTCACAGTCTAAGTAGGAGGGAGAACAGGTATTGAATCCTCACTTTAGGTAACTCTTTTAGTCCTGTCTTTGCTCTAGTGGAACGATCACAACTCTGGGAATAAGGAAACCTGGATTCATGACCAAGCTCTGCAAGTTGGGGAATGCCTGCTGGGTTGTGGGAAGGAAACATGTCTACCAACTCTTGCTATACGATTGTCTCCCAAGAGCTCTGCACACAATGTGTCCAATAAATACCATCGATTGATTGAATGGGGCTATGCCATCAGTGGTGAAGGTTTCTGACCCCCCAAAACTGCCTAGCATGCTCCATAAAGTGGACAGAAATCCTGAAAAACAGCTGGCCAGTGTGGGTAAGGATGACCATAGCAGCTATCAAGGCAACTGCTCTCCAAGGCATGGCACTACTGCCCAGTGTTGGAAGTATGTGGCAGTCCCTTTGGGAGCCAACATGGCCTAGGGGAAAGAGTAAGGACTGGGAGTCAGAAGACTTGGGTTCTAGTCCCAGCTTCACCACTTGCCTGCTTCTCTGTGCTTCAGTTTCATCCGTTAAATGGGGTTAAGATCCCTGTTCTCCCTTCCCCTTTGTCTGTGAGTCTCGGGTGGGACAGGACCATGTTCAATCTGACTATCTTGAATCTAGGCGTAGTAAATACCATCATTATCATTATAATAAATTGGCCTTGCAGCTGAAAAAATCAAAAGCTTGGCGCTATATTGCTGCCCCCCTGCTGGCTGAGGTGCCCCAGGGGGAACCTGCCAGGCAGGGATGAGAACTCACCAACGCTCCAACCAGACCGCTAGCAATAGAATCACACTCCGACCAGACCGCTAGCATTGGAATCGATTCCTCTGTGCAGGTTCTCTTTTCTGGGGTTTCAGGCCTGAGGCTTGTCCATCGTTCTCAATGGGACATTCTCTAGACTGCAAGCTCCTCACGAGCAGGGAACGGCTCTGTTAATTCTGTTGTACTGGGCTCTCCCAAGAGCTTAGTACAGTGCTCTGAATTCATTCATTCATTTATTCCTTCAATCGTATTTATTGAGCACTTCAGCAACAAATAGAGACAATCCCTACCCAGGAAACTTCAGGGAGGAAAGGAAGCATAAGGATAAGCCACTGATTGAAAATTCCACTCCTGGATAATTGAGAGTGGGGGTGGAGGGTTTTGCTAAATGAACCTCTTGTTCTTTAAAATGGCCAAATTCAGGGACCCTGGAACTGGTTGAAGTTTGAGTGTTGCTAGGTAAGAATGGGAGGGTTACGGTGTTTTTTCCCAGCACCATAGGGCTCCTCTTTCCCCCCCTCACTTGAGTTCGTGCCTCCTTGAAGCAGCTGCAGCTAAAGCACTGCTAACTTTACAGGGAGAAGGACAGGGAGGTGTACAGCTGCTTCGGTAGTAGAAGTTTGGAGGATGAACAGTAACGGAAGAGCCGCTATGTGGTGGGGGTGGTAAACGTCTGCCAGAGTGGGTAGAGGGCTGCAAGGTGAGTCCTTCACAGGTACTAACCACAGACTTCAACAATCAAAAATGATCCGAGAGTCCCAGCTCCACCTTCCTTGTCCTAATATGTCCTTGGACTCATTTAGCACCACAGGGAAATGACTGAACACTGGGAAAAGGGAAGGGAGAACATTGAGTTTGAAGAGAATTCAGCAAGAGGAAATGGGGATGGGGGGCAGAGAGATGCATGACAGTGGCATAAAAACATGTCTGCGTAAAACAGCACTTTTGTTGCTGATGCTTTATGATACGCAGGCTGGACGATTTCGCCGTCTGTGTCCACGGCCTATGCATCAACATCTCAACCTGCTCTCTTGGGCTCAAGCCATCTTAGAGGATTGATATTTTGGGTTCAAATATTCGTTTTTAGTTTTTCCTCTTGATGTAGTGACTGAAGCCATGAGCAAGACCAGTGTCCCTGGCATAAGAGCAAAGGCTGTCAAGGTGATGGCTCATGTGGCGCGTAATTATTGCGAGCATTCTACTGAGAACCAGCCCTTCTAGCTGTGCTGTTAATAGCAGTCCCTTTTCAGATCCTTACCCCACTGCCGGAGAATCACTAACCTCATTTACCACAGACCTTCAGCTCCTTGGGCTCAGAAGTTACCTGCCACACGACCCAGCCTGGGGTTCCCCCCTCACCGGACTGTGGGGACACCCCGGATAGATCTGAGGGCTGAGACCACCTTCAGGAAGTTAGAATATCGTGGCTCTTGCTCACCCAGAACCCCTCTGGCCTCAAGTTGGAGGAGTGTCCAGAGATGAACTCTTACATATTTTTGATTGTTAATCATTCTGATTTGATGAATTTTAACTAGGATTCTTCCTGTTCAAATTAGGTTCCCAATGTTCTATGTGTCTGACTCATCATGCCTCCCTCCCCCTTAATTTATATTGGGAGCCCCTTGTGGAATAGGGACCGTGTCTGAAATGAGTTTCATGTAATCACCCCACTGCATCTCAGTGCCATACTTTCTTTCATTGTAAATGTTTCAGAATTATCAGTTGTAACAATGACACCGTGTCCGCAGGGACTGAGGGGAAGGCTTTTCCAAGTAGAAGGCGCCCCTCAAGTGACTCTTCTCCCTAAAATCCCATCTCCTCCATGAGGCCTTCTCCCACTGGGCCCTCTTTTCCCCGGCTCCCTCTCCCTTCTTTGTCATCTATGCACTTGGATTTGTGACCTTGATGCATTTGATATTCGCCCCACCTTCAACCCCACAGCGCTTATGTACCTTTGTTGTTGTCTTGCGCTGTCGAGTCGTGTCCAACCCATAGCGACACCATAGACACATTTCTCCCAGAATGCCCCGCTTCCATATGCAATCGTTCCAGTAGCATATCCATAATGTTTTCTTGGTAAAAATACGCAAGTGGTTTACCATCATCTCCTTTCGCGCAGTAAATGAGTCTCTGCCCTCGACTCCCTCCCATGCCGCTGCTGCCCAGCACAGGTGAGTTTTGACTTGTAGCAGATTGCCTTCCACTCACTAGCTGCTGCTCAAGCTAGGAATGGAATGGGTATGGCTCTGTTTCACTCTCACTCCTGTAGTCTTGACTGGTAGAGTACTGCAAACTCTCCAGGTGTGACCCTGAGAGGGGCTTATGTACATACCTTTAAATTATATAAGTAACTAATTTATATTAATGTCCGTCTCCCCTTCTAGACTGTAAGATCCTTGTGGGCAGGGAATATGTCTGCTATGCTGTATTGTACTCTACCGAGTGCTTAGTACAGTGCTCTGCACATAGTAAGGGCTCAAAAAATAGCATTGATTGATTGATTGGTCGATTAAGATCTTCCCTGTGTAATTACCTGAAAGGCACTAAATTCCACATTGTTGATCCATGAGGCATAGGAGCCAAGCCAAAGGTTTTCCCATCCCTTCCACCCAGGGAGACATGGAGATTTAACTTTTGTTGTATCTTTAAACCATTGCCCAGTGCATTGGCCTTCTGGAGAAAGTCATTGTCACTATCAACCCACTGCCACCGGGTCCCTAGACACAAGCGAGATGTTCGCTAACTTCAAGGGTTCAGACCACCATGTAGTCCCTCAAGTACCACAGTTCACAACATGTTGCCAAACCAATTTTTTTTCTCAAGGCGATTGATGATGTGAGAGTTGTCAGAGTCACCACATGAGTGTTGAAATGGACACAGTAAAACGAACCATACTGTATGTTCTGGTCTATCATGCTAGTCAGCAGCTTAACAGACCAGGAAATAGTTTTCTGCTTCTCTTCCTAGAACTTGAACTTGAACCTAGTTGGTTTTTCCAAATTAGGATTTAACTTGAAAAAGCCTGAAAATATACCCACCCAATCTGCCACTCTGCAATTCTTGCTACTGGTCACAGGCTGAGAGAAAGCAGCACCCCGCAAACCAGCGCTAATACTGAAAAGTCCTCTCAAGCGAATGTCTTACTGTCAGTGGGATACTCCTCTGCCCCTAAACGATAGCCCAATGCCAATAGACGATTGGGGACATTAGTCGTTGGATTGCTGAGGAGGTGAGTCAGCGATCAATGGTAGTTGTTGAGCGCTTCATGTGTGCAGCGTCATTTGGTGAAACCCTGGTTAGCGGCCCTATTAGAGGTGTGCTGGTCACCCTGAGTCGGGGGTGGGGTGGGGTGGGGTGGAGGGAGGGAGGGGCTAGAAAAGGTAGCCTAAACTTTACCGACCTCACCAACCTCAGACCTGGTTCTGCAGAGGACCATGCCTGGTAAACTTCAACTTGCTTGTGCAATAACAGAAAGTCACCAGGATCTATCCTGCTTGCGATCAGTGTGGGAGGGTATGTCAACCCTGCATCAGGCTTGAGATAGACCCTTGTCCTCAAAGCGTCATCTTCAAAGGTGAAGGATGGCAATATGCGTACGTCTGCACATGTTGCATACGATCCTACAAATCTGAGCTAAAAGAAAACTGCTAATTTTTGAAATTGAAACCCAACATTACTTGAATTAAAAAAAATCATTCATAGAATTTTTTAACACATGACCACATACTTATCAACAGTGATGAGTACCTATTTCACTATTTTAAAAATCTTTTCCACCTACTACAGCTCATGTTAGCGGTAATAATTATAATTGTGGTATTTGTTCTAAGATGAGCAGTGTTGGTCTACCCCCAACTTTTTTTCTGGGAGATCAAGGGCGTTTGATGGCAGCCACCTGCCAGGCTGTCTCTGTCCCATCTCCTAGGGACATCACACAAGGCTAATCCTACCCTTCCCCAACAGAAAGAAAGTCTCAAAGTCACTGAAGCTTTGGGTTGGAAATCTACTGGTCTTGAAAAAGGGCTTTGATGTTTAGAAAGTATTCAATATGTCTAATTAGGAAAGACATGTTCAGTCTAACATATCAATGGAATAAAGAGATTTATTCCGATTCTCATCATCATGAAATGCATTCTAGAACGACAGGAAGCCGGAGTACTTCAGGAGAAGCCCAACTCAAGGAATGAAGAATAGTGTGGTACACAATGACCGCCAAAACCACTATTTTTAACCAGCAAGAGAATTTGGGGAATGATCATACAATATTAGTTTTTTTTCAAAAACTATTTCCCATCCCCAAACAATAGACAATACATGCATTTGAATGACATTTTAAGAACAGCAAAGATGAGTCTCTTAAATATTGTCAGTTAAAAATGTTTCTGACCAAACTCCCTATCTATGCAAGTCTCAAGAGTTTCCACCATAATGACATGTGAGGGGGTCCAGCAGCTGGTTATACTCTAGAACACCTTTTGAGGGGAAAAATAAGGACCAGAACCATTTCTTCCAACCAACTGAACCCCCACCCCATCCACTCCCACTGCACCTCAGTATTCATCCCCTCTGCCCCTGCCAGCCAAACTTTTTTCATTCAATTCAATAGTATTTATTGAGCGCTTACTATGTGCAGAGCACTGTACTAAGCGCTTGGAATGAACAAGTCGGCAACAGATAGAGACAGTCCCTGCCGTTTGACGGGGTCATGGAATACCCTTTACCACAAAAAGATGGAGCAGGGCAATAATATCAAGGGCCGAATGTATGTCCTCATAGTCTGGGTGATTTTTCCTTTGGTCGGCTGGAACTCTGAATCATACAGAAGAACAAACGGTCAGAAGTGGGTGAGGACAAACCTACTCCTTTGAACATATGGTGCTGGGGAACTGGTCGGCGAGAGTGTTTCTGAACTTACACTAGTAGACTGGAGAAGAGGCAGTCCAACGATTACTCAATGCTAACCGTTTGGTATACTAAGTGAAAACAAATGGAAAGTTTAGACAGCAGACTAAACAGCAGATGCCGGAATGCCCACAATATGGGCATTCTCCATAGAATCCGCCATTTTCTTTTCCCAGTTGGATGGTAGCAACACAATGGAATCTCAAAGACCAGGATTGATCCAGTTATCATTGCAAATACAGAGATGGAGAGAAACTATTTTTACAGATCTAATGTGTGTTAGCAAAGGTAGGTCTTTAGAAGGCCAGGTAAAACACACTCTGCACCCACTTATTTGGTTAAATGAACTACAGTGATTGTCAATTTACCAATAAATGCTTGGGTCATCCTTACAGAAGTTTCAAGAAGAGCAGCACATAATACATTATTTAGGTACACTTTATTTTTGATGTGGGTTAACATTTTGCTATGTTTTATTATTTCACTCTCTTATGAGGAATGGAAAACACAGGAAAGGGTTATTAAGATGAGCAGTTGGAAGGTCATTTGCATCTTAAACCACCAAAGGCTGGGAGTCTTGCAGTATCTTAATATGCAGCCCTTTCCCCCCTTTAACATTTTTGCAAATAAAGCAGTCAGTTCTGACTGAAATCCAGATTACATTCTCTCCTTCACTTCCAAGCTTAAACAGAATTAGATTTCACAATCATGTGGCAGTATGATTTAAAAACTACAGTTCATACACCTTGACAATCAAAATAGTCTGACTTATAAAAAGTAAACTGCCCTTACAGCTGCATTATCCTTGGTATGTCAGGACATTGCCAGTAAGTTTCAGACAAAGGCAAGTTTAAAGTTTTCTTAAAACACATATTACAGCTTTCTTGTGCTAGTGAACATCTAGTATACACAGGTTCCCAAGAAGGTTGTTTGTCTCTATTTATGACATTCAACAAGAGCGCATTGTTTGGCAAAGTTAAAAGGTATTTTCGCTTTTAACAAAGTTAAAAGGTGGGTTATTTTTCTGGTTTTTTTTTGTTTGTGGTTTTTTTTTTTTTTCTTTTTTTGGACATGTGTCTATTTCCCCTCAGTTTTGGGTTTGAGGTACCAATTTCTGGTTTCAAGCTTGATAAGGCGTAGTAGAAATCACCAATTTACAAATACCAAGTAATACACTGCGGGTGGGAACTGCTGTGTCACTTAAAAGGAAAAAAATGCTTTGTAAACTGGCACATTGCAATGTCGTGTGGAGTGAGTCATGAAATGGTTGCTTGCCTTGGCATGCTAGAGAAGTGTATTTTTCTAAAACATGCTCAAGTCATTTCAACAATCTGCCACAGGCCCCACTTACCCATAGCACAGCAAAGTACTCCAGTGACACACTCTGAATTTTTTGCAATCACAATAGAACTATAAAGCATGAGTAAACTTCTGTTTGTTTTTATACAAAACTGAAAAGAGTCCCTCCCCACCCCCCTCCCCCACTTCTCCTTTGCCCCTCCCCCCACCCAATCCCTTCAAAAAAAAACAAACCAAAACAAAACAAACAAACCAAGAAAAATCCTTTAGATTCAGTTGACTCTTTTGGACACAGTTCCACTTCTATCACTGTAGCTAGGGTGATCCATTTATTCCCTTCTGAAGAGAAGGGCTGTTATCATGCACCCTAGGATGAACAGTGAAGCCCCAACTTCAACTGTGCAGAGCAAAACCCATTCTGGTTTGATAGTGCCAAATAGAACAAGCTTTCCATCTTAGAACTTTGGGGTTTCTTAATGGCCTACATCTACTACAGCTTTATTAAATAGAATAACTCAATTCCCTAGAATTGTAACACTTGCGATGAGGTTTGAGTTTAATTCAGAAAGTATCTGAAAGCCTACAGATACTGTTTCAATTTTCCAATGCCCCAAATTTAACATCATATTTTTGGGGAAGCAGTGGTGTAGCGCCATTAAGGCATTTCTTTAACGGATCACGATAGCTTTTCAAACCACCTTCAATAGAGACCACCAGAGAGGTAATACTAAATTGGGCAGTGGCCAAATAAGATTTCAATTGACAGAAAAGCCCAAATTCCAACTCAACATCATATGGCAAAAGTTCTACAAAGGTGGTTTCCATATTTGTATCAAAGCTCTGAACTTATGCATTTTACTGTGAAATCGCCTCTGGGACTTTTTATCAGTATACCTCTTCTCAGGAATGTGCAAATGATCTTGTACAGCACGATGCTAGTACCGCTCTGTATGATAGTAAGGTTTTTTTTCTTCCTTTCTAAATGGAAAAAAATATCCCCAGTCAGAAATAAACTGACAAAATTTACATTCTCCTCTCTTAAAAAAGTAAATAAAATAACATTATTCAAAATGTGAATTAGCTATAAGACATACAATACAATTACATAGATACATATCAATACAGCACATTCAATCTGCCAAAAAATTAATGATTACAAAGCCAATATGGATGCTGCCATATATATAGAGAGATGTATGTACAATGATTATAGCATTCATAATTGCACTAGACCTACAACCAGTATTTTTGTTTGTCGTCGTTGTTGTTGTTTTTACTTTAAATTACAGGTGTTTTCTGAGGGAGCAAAAATATAGCTTTCGTTGTTTTAGGCTGGGAGAGTTAAAGATGATATCATTATATTTATACTTATTAACTTTGGTACTTAACTAATAAGCCAATAATTTTCCCTCTCCCTTTACTGCTCCGACAGCGATTTCTACGCACGTTCACTCTGGTGCCAGAACAGTGTGGCAGTTAATCAGACCAGAGTTGTGGCTGAACTCTGACTTGCCTATAGCTTGCTAACAATCACGAGACAGCCTTTGTTTTTGTTTTTTTTAAAATCATCTTTCTAGCCAAGCTGCTTAGTAGAGGCTCATCAATTCGTGTGCCTTTTTTTAATTTGTTAAAAAAATTGCACGTTAGAGTTCCAAAGTTTTCTTTTAACAGGCTCGATTACATAAATAAATCTTCAATAGAACACTGTGAGGCTACTTTAATGTTAAGTCCATTAATCCTCCTCAAATTCTTTAACAAGTAACCATATCAAGAAAGGTTCCTGAATGTGGTAAGTCATCAGTAACTTTATATCCTACAACTAAAAGGTGCCATTATAATACTACAAAAAATGTCTTCTGCAGTCTTACTCCACCTTGGAAATTATTAGGGTAGAGTCAAACCATCTTTAAGTCAGAAAACTATGAGCAGATGTCCCCATGCACCTAACAGCACATTCACACTTGCTGCTGGGTTTTGGCTTTGAAAATGGAACACTTCCTTAAGGGGAAAGAGAAAAGGGAGCCATGTTAACTGGTGGTGGCTAGAATCCTTGAATCTACTTATTAATTGGCAGCTGTTTACTCAGGCTGAGTCCCAATCGGTCAGTTTGAGCTTTTCAATTTCCACAGAGTCTTGTATTTTACAAAATCAGTTTCCATTTTTTTTCCTTTTCTTTTTTGTAATTGATAGCCAATTTGGCAAACATAAATGTTCTTTACAACATAAAAATCATTTTTAAATTATGGATACAACCCTAAGGCATAACAAGAAAAGGATTGAGGGGGAGAGAACAAGGTTCCAGGCTGCAGCCGCTGGGGGAATGTAGTGTCTGCTGACATTTTTGTTTGGCATCTGCAATTAAAAAAAATATATATATTATGTGTGTGTGTGTATATCTATCTATGAATACAGATAAATAGATAGATATTAAATGGCACATGGCATTTCAACGTAAGGTCACCCTTTTGGGTCTTCTGCAATTGTGTTACTGTCTTCCGTGCATTTCTCTTAATCGCCAAGTTATGGCTGAAGGTAAAATTCTACCGAAATGCCACTTTGTTGTTTGATGAGCATTCAGTGTCCTAGGCCAGTGTGAGAAAGACAGTATCAAAAACCAGGCATATTTTAAACTGGGCCAGTGACTTCTTGAAAAAAAAAATCACAGTATCGATACTTTTGATTCTTCGGGAAAAAGTACATACTGTGGAATTAGGTTGACTGATGACGGCTTAAATCTAGTGCCATTTTCCTGATTGTATCACTCAAGAGGAAAACCGTTTGCTGAGGAATGCAACTTGGAAAAAGAAGACTATTGCAACCTCTGAAAACTCAAGAGGAAAGAGAGGGTCAGGAAAAGGAGAAACCAGCTTCATTTTGCCTCAATAGCAAAACCCTCCGAATCTTTGGGAGTACACGACTGAAAATTGAAAACACATTGTGCCACAAGGTTTTGCCTCAAAAAAATGAGGAAATGTGCTGTGAATGTACTTCAGCATCTTTTGTTTTTCCTCCATATAGTTTAAATAAAATCAAAATATTTACTACAAGCCCTGTGGACAAACTCACACAGAGCCCAGGACAGCAATAAATTAGTATTATGCAAATTGTTTTCACAGATAATATAGTCCCTCTTGTAAGTCTTCAATCGCCCGACGGGGTGGGGCAGGGTGGGTCTCCCTCAACATGGTTAGACCAGGTTGTACTCCTTCAGATTTAACTGAAGGATGGTGTCCTTGACAGCTGCAAAGACGAAACGGATGTTTTCGGTATCTGTGGCGCACGTGAAGTGGGAGTAGATGATTTTGTCACTGTCTGGATTCAGGTCGACGAACATCTTCAGGATGAATTCTCGGGCAGCTTGTGCATCCCTCTGGGGACCTGGGAGGAACGGAGGGAAGTAAGCATTTAGATCTAGCTGACTGACCGAGCTGTTCATCGATTAGTACTCCCTGGAACAGCTTCCAAAAGGCCCTTTGGCGCTCCTTGCTTACACCTGTTTCCTGTGTTTCTACTCCTATCTCTCCGGCTGAAATTGGCTCATTAGGTTTGGGCCCAGCTTTGTGCCTTCCTAATCCTAGAAGCCCAAATTGCTCCAAGAAACAGCTCTTTCTCTGCGGGGGCCTCTTAGCTGCGGCGGCATTCCTCAAATATGACCTAGGGGTCTCATTTCATCCAGTCATCTTTCTCCACAATCTTGCTCTGCAGGCAGTTGCTGTCTGGTTGAGACCCCACCTGCCTCATTTTTCTTACTGTACCTTGGATTTTGTTGAAGACCAATGAAATCAGCACACACTTGCTTCTCCTTGATCAGCCAGATGTGTCCAGAGAAAGGACCCAAGATGGGTCTTTTCAGATTGGGACACCAAATGTTCTGTCTGCCTGATTTTTTTTCCCTCTGGCCACCACCAGGGAAATGCTCCGAGTCTTCCGTTTGACTTTTCTGAACCCAGAGCCTCTTCTGTGACTTAAAGTCTTCATGATATCATTTTAGTCAAAACGTACGCAAAGGCTGTTTCTACCTACCCTGGCTGAGAGAAGGGAAATGGAAGCTTTCCACATTGATATGGTGAATCTTTTCTCAAACTGCAGCCCACCTTGGCTACCAGATGGACGTTCAGAGAATGAAGAAAGCACCACGACGGTGCTCTCCATTACTGGCAGAGTCTCTGGAGAACACTGCTCTGTAAACACGACTACCAGCAAATTATTCACCATCTCAATGTTGCCCTGAGTCCTGTTGATTACATCGTTAGAATTCAGAGAACGAGGTGGGGAAAAGTCAAAGTAAAATTCTCCACCTGGTATTATGACCAGTGGGAAAAGCCATAGGTTTCTCTGTAGTCTCTTCACTTCAGCTAGTATAAAAATTCTGGTAGTCAATTCTGAACCCTACTTTCCCACTTCTTTCCCCAGATTGGTTTAGCAGAGTGCCTCCGAACTGGATGAATTTCACGCACACCGAATTTACGTGAAGGGTGAACCGCCTCTGTTCTCGACACTCCAAGTTCATCACACAGTGCTTCCATCAATCCACTCAGTTGAGCACTTCAAAAAAAATAGAACTCCAAAACCTTTTTCACACTGAGAAGAAAAGTCTTCTCTGTTTGCCTAGAGTCTCTCATTTCAAATCTTTCCAGTTTCAGAGGATTTCTTCGAGTCTGGCTTGAGAATTTTTCCTTCGCTAGGACTAGAGCTCTGTGATATCTGAAGCTGAGCGTTAGAGCGATTTTGGAACTATTTATCTACAAAAGGGGGAAAAAACCCTGGAAGAGGCTCATGGAGCTTTATTCGGGCTGGAAAAAAAATCACCTTTCCATAATTTCAAAATAGCTGGATAAGAGATTTCCCTCCAACTCTCCTAATGGCCTGATCGATCCTGGAGTTAGACAGCCTGAAAATCAGTCCCTTGGTCTTTTGAGTTTTGTGAGGGGCACCCATGTGAATGTAAGCGTGTGTGTGTGTAAATGCCCAGGGAGTGGGATTTGCTCATCTCAATTCCTCCCAGTTAATTAGCAGGCCTGTAATCGGCTTCCATTATTAAACAGCCGAGAACGGCTCAGAGGATTAGCCTTTTGGGAATCTCACTTTATTATGTATTGATTACTAATCATTTGTCGAGGGCCAAAAATACACAAAGGACTGCTCGGAGCCAGCAGCAGGGGTGGGACTGGATTCCCCCCCCGCCCCTCCCACTCCCGGCATTTGGGCTGGGACTCTGGAGAGAGCCAGACCCTCTCCAGTGCCCAGTCTGGCCATCACGGGACCCGCTGACAGAGAGGGGAGCAGCCATCCTCTAGCACCAAGGGGCCAGGGGGAGCGGTCTCGTCATGGCCACTTTAGCACGAGAAGCCACGAGAGAAGGAGGAGCAGCAACAGGTGGCAAGAGGGGACGCAACTGCCCGTTCATTCACTAGTATTTATTGAGCCCCTACAGCGTGCAGAGCACTGAACTAGGAGGAGCTTGGAACATCCAACCGAAGGAAGAGACACGGTTCCTGCCCTGGAGGAGCTTACAATCCTGTCGGTCCTCTCCGCTTCGTGCTCCCTCTCCCCCGGGCCAGGTGCCTGGGCCTGGGGGTGAGGCTTCCCACTCGCCACGGTCAGGCCAGCTTGGGATGCCCCGATGGGGCAGTCCGGTTCCTCAGCTGGGCGGCTGCCCCTGAGCGGTAAGGGGGTGGAGGAGGGCGTCGGCTGGGTGGCACTGCCCACCCCCCACTTCTTCCTGCCTCCCGCAGGCACCCCAAAGCACACATCCCAGCTTTACCCCGTTCTGCTCCCCTGGAAAGTGGGAGCCGCCGTCGGGCAGGAGGCAGAAGGAGTGGGGTCCCTCGGGAGGAGTGTGGGTGGGAGGCGGGGAGATGGGAAGAGAGTTCCCTGACGCTGTTGGGTGAAGCATGGTCCGCGCGACACGTGCTTGCCCGGCAAGGGAAGGACCAACCCCGTCCCGCCCCAGGCCGGGGGGCGGAGACGAGGCGGCCGTCATCCCTTCCCAGGGCTCCTCCCAATCCCACCCTGGTCCGGCTCTGGCCGGGGCGGGGGGCAGGGCCGCAAACGGGGAAGGGGCGGGAGGGTGGCAGTGACGGTGGCCACTTAACCTTACAGACTTTTTCAAGTTCCGAAAAAACAAAAAAAAAGGAAAAAGCCCGGCCGGTTGGGGGGGCTAGGCCTGCCTGGCAGCGGGGCTGGGTGGCGGGGCGGGGGCATCGGAAAGGACGGGAGTCTGCTGGAGGGAGGGTTGGGGGGGGCGGTGGGGAAGCCGGGCCAGCGGCTCCTAGAGTGGGGAGGGCAGGGCAAGGGGATGCGGGGCGGGGAAGGGGAGGGGATGACGTACTTACCTGCCGAACCCGCAAACGCGGAAAGCCGAGCTCAAATCACTTCAACACGAAGTGATTTCCGCCAGGCTGTCGTGGAACCGGGCAGGGCTACTGATCGGGCCCGGGCAGAAGTGAGACATGTAGCTAGGTGTGGGTATTCAAATTCAAATTAAACAATCTGGGGAGGAAGAGCAGGAAGATGGGGCACAGGACTGAGTCTGAGCCAAACAATCAACATTAAAAAAAAAAAAATCAAACTGCAAGCGAGGAGAGATAGCATCTTTGACTTAAGATTCCCTTTTTTATTCTATTTGCAAAGCATCTCGCGTCAAGCAGGCAATGACTTCAAAGAAGATAGGGGTGGGGCTAAAAGGGTCCGAGAAAAACAACCAATCCGATACATCATGGGGCCAAACCGAGGAGGAAAACATTAACTTTTCTGGCACACTCGACCAATTAATCGATAGTATTTATTGAGCGCCTACTGTGTGCAGAGCACTGTACTAAGCGCTTGGGAGAGTACAATTGAGCAAAAGACAAGGCCCCTGCCCCCAAGGAGCTTACAATCTAAGCGGGGGGGGGGGAGAGACTGCCATTCAACAAATAGGAGGAGGAGGAGAGAGAAACAACGCTACAGCTGCTCTTGGCAAGAGAATAGAAGGATACATAGATGTAAGTTAATACTACGGGCAATGTACCTAAGTGCTAAAGAAAGGTGAATAAACCTACGGGTTAAGGGCCGTTATTGGGCGGAAGCGACCCGGAGAGGTGGGGAATACCTGGCAGTTGAGTCAGGGAATGCCCCCCGGAGAAGGAGGGATTTCAGGAGGACTCTGAAGATGGGGTGAGCTGTGTTCTGGCAGATAGGGAGATAGAGTTTTGGGCAGGAGGGTGGGCATGAGCAATGGAACAGAAGTGGGAGAGTCAAGAACGAGGCACGGTCAGGTTAGTTTGGGAGCAACAGAAAGTGTCAGTGGGAGAATAATGGATACGGAGGAGAGAGAAAGAGCTGATGGCGTGCCTTAAAGCCAGTTGCCAGGAGTTCTTCCTTGCTGCAGAGAGGAATGGGTATCATCAGAGGTTGTTGAAGAGTTGGCAGACTTGTCCGAGACAACAGAGTGAAATATGGCCTGGAGAAGGGAGACCAGTGAGGAGGCTGAGGTGGCAGTCGAGCTGGGATGTGACAAGCGCCTCGACCAGCGAGGTGGTCGTTTAGATGGACAGTTTGGGGTTATATCCTGGAAGCGTTTTGGAGGAAAAACCGACAGGACTAAGCGACAGACTGAATATGAGTTGAAAGAGAGAAAGCACGTGACAAGTGGGGGCTAGTAAAGTAGATTTAGGTCTCATCCACATGAGGTAGTAGCTGAAGCTATAGGAGCAGGTAAGCTCCCTACGGGAGTGAAGACAAAGTGAGAAGACTAGGGGATCCAGAGCACAGCCTTGAAGGCTATCCAAATGTAGTGGGGGAGCGACAAAAGAAGAACCAGCGAAAGAGACTGAATAGGTAGGAGTGGTCTGAGAAATAGGAGTCAGTAAGTCGGTCAGTCAATCGTATTTATGGAGCCTTAACTGTGTTGCAGAGCTTGGGAGAGTACAATATAACAGTATAACAGACACATTCCCTGCCCACAGTGAGCTCACAGTCTAGAGGGGGAGACACACGTTAGTATAAATAAATAAAATTAAAGCTATGTACATAAGTGCTGTGGGGCTGGAATAATAATAACAACGATTGTGGTATTTGTTAAGCGTTTACTATGTGTCAAGCACTTTTCTAGGTGCTGGGGTAGATACAAGGTGATCAGGTTGGACACAGTCCCTGCCCCACATGGGGCTCACAGTCTCAATCCCCATTTTACAGATGAGGTAACTGGGGCACAGATAAATTAAGTGACTTGCCCCAGGTCACACAGCAGACACGTGGCAAAGCCGGGATTAGAACCCATGTACTCTGACACCCAAGCCCGTGCTCTTTCCCCTAGACCCTGCTCCTTGAGTGAGTTGTCTAAGCCTGATGTCTCAAATTCCTCTCTTCCAATTCTCTCCTTGACCCCCTCCAATCTGGCTTCCGTCCCCTTCACTCCACAGAAACCGCCCTTTCAAAGGTCACCAGTGATCTCCTTCTTGCCAAATCCAACAGCCTCTACTCCATCCTAATCCTCCTTGACCTCTCAGCTGCCTTTGACACTGTGGACCCACCCCTTTTCCTGGAAACAAAACGTTATCTAACCTTGGCTTCACTCACTTGGTCCTCTCCTGGTTCCCCTCTCATCTCTCTGGCCGTTCATTCTCAGTCTCCTTGGCGGGCTCCTCCTCTGCCTCCCACCCCTTAATGGTGGGGTCCCTCAAGGTTCAGTTCTGGGTCCCCTTCTCTTCTCCATCTACACCCAGTCCCTTGGAGAACTCATTCGCTCCCACGACTTCGACTACCACCTCTACGCGGATGATACACAAATCTACATCTCCAGCCCTGATCTGTCCCCCGCTCTCCAGTCTCGCATCTCCTCCTGCTTTCAAGACATCTCGTGCCCCTTGTCAGCTGTGTGATTGGGGGCAAGTCACTTCACTTCTCTGTGCCTCAGTGACCTCATCTGTAAAATGGGGATGAAGACTGTGAGCCTCACGTGGGACAACCTGATGACCCTGTCTCTACCCCAGCGCTTAGAACAGTGCTCTGCACATAGTAAGCACTTAACAAATACCAACATTATTATTATTATTACTTGGATGCCCTCCCGTTACCTCAAACTTAACATGTCCAAAACAGAGCTCCTTATCTACTCAACCAAACCCTGTCCTCCCCCTGACTTTCCCATCACTGTGGACGGTACCACCATCTTTCCTGCTCACAAGGCCGTAACCTTGATGTCATCCTTGACTCCTCTCTGTCATTCAACCCACACATTCAATCCATCACTAAATCCCGTCGGTCCCATCTTCATGGCGTCACTAAAATCCGCCCTTTCCTCTCCATCCAAACTGCTACCACATTAATTCAATCACTCATCCTATCCCCCTGGATTACTGCCTCAGCCTCCTTGCTGACCCCTTAGCCTCCTGTCTCTCCCCACTCCAGTTCCTCAAACTCCTGTCTCTCCACTATCCAGTTCCTCAAAAAACTCCCGTGGTTGCCCATCCACCTCTGCATCAAACAAAAACTTCTCACCATTGGCTTTCACCACTGGCTTTAAAGCACTCCACCACCTTGCCCCCTCCTACCTCACCTCACTTCTCTCTGTCTACAACCCAGCCCACACACTTCGCTCCTCTAGTACTAACCTTCTCACTGGTTCTCGATCTCGCCTGTCTCACGGCTAACCCCTAGCCCCTGTCCCACCTCTGGCCTGGAATCCCCTCCCTCCTCAAATCCGATGGACAATTACTTTCCCCCGCTTCAAAGCCTTATTGAAGGCACATCTCCTCCAAGAGGCCTTCCCAGACTAAGCTCCACTTTTCCTCATCTCTCACCCCCTTCTGTGTCACCCTGACTCACTTCCTTTGCTCTTCCCCCCTCCAGCCCCATAGCAATTATGCACATATCTGTCATTTTATTTGTATTGTTGTCTCCCCGCCTCTAGACTGTAGGCTCGTTCTGGGCAGGGAATGTGATTGTTTATTGTTGAACTGTACTCTCCCAAGCGCTTTGTACAGTGCTGTGCACACAGTAAGTTCTCAATAAATATGACTGAGTGAATGAATGAATAAGTGAGTAAGTCAAGGCAGCGCAGAAGGAAGTGGGAGAAGAGGAAAGGAGGGCTTAATCTGGGAAGGCCTCTCGGAGGAGATGTGCCTTCAATAAGGCTTTGAAGATGGGGAGAGTAATTTTCTGTCGGATTTGAGGAGGGAGGGCATTCCAGGCCAGAGGCAGGACGTGGGTGAGAGGTAGGTGGCGAGATAGACGAGATCGAGGTACAGTGAGAAGGTTGGCATTAGAGGAGTGAAATGTGCAGGCTGGGGATGTAGTAGGAGAAGAACGAGGAGACTTGGGTGCATAAAACCAAGATGGTAAAGAGTGTTGATGATGGCCAAGGGGTCAAGGTGGATTAGGATAGAGTAGAGCCCACTAGATTGTTCGAGGTGCTAGCCCAGTTGCGATGGGTCAAGAGGGAAGGTAGGGGAGAGGAAGTGAAGGCAGCAGGTAGATACAACCTGTTTGAGGAGCTTGAACAGGAATGGAAGCAAGGAGTTGAAGCGATAGCTGGGTGGTACAGTGAAATCCAAAGCAGGATTTTTTGGGTTTTTTTAATAGGATAGGGGAGACTTGTACGTGTTTGAAGGAGCCATCGGAAGGGGAAAAGTTGAAGACGGCGGGTAAGGAGGGAAAAAGGGTGACAGCAGTAGTTTTTAGAAGGTGTGGGAGGATTGGGTCAGAGGAACAGGCAATCCTTGAAAATGTGTTATAGACAAGGTGGCCATCTTTAACTGGAAGCGATGCAAGTGAAACAGAGCATTTAGGAATTTAAGAGATGTGTGGCAGAGCTGTGACTTTGGCTACACTTTGAGGCAGAACATGCTATGCCCAATGAACCTGCCCCTCCTTCCCCAAACCCATGGCGCTGGCATGGCTTTTCTTCTCTACTTCATGCCGGCCCACAGCTTCCCCTACGCTGAATCCCTCCCCCAGCCAGGCCAGCCACCCCAGCACCTGTACTCAGCTATCTTTATTCAGTGAAAGATAACGGCCCCACTGCTGCCACACCTTTATCCTTCCCTCGTCCGGGTGGGCAGGGCCAGACCCGGGGGTGGGGAGGGGGTGTTTGATTAGGGGAGGATAAGCATCAGCAGCATGGGAGGAGGCCTCTAGGAGGGGACATTAGGATGGTGACCCTCACCTGATTCCTTCAAGCTTACTGCTGCCACTGACAGGGGCCAAATACTGGCTTGGTTGGACAACTGATCTTCACTAGCAAGGACATTGCTAATGGTCTCCTGTTCTTATGCTCATAGCCTAGAGAATAGTTTTTCTTATACTGGATTTTTTTTCTGTGCCCTAAATTTAACCAGATGGAATTATTTTTAAATATCATCCTAACCAACCTTTTGAAATGATGGATGTCTCTTTTAATGGGAAATCTGCATTTCATCATAAAGATGGAACACAACGTCCCTGGCTTAGCCGTTCTCCAGAGAAGCAGGCTCTTTGGGTACAGTATGCTTTAGAAACAGATTACTGCACATTTATTTCCCTCGCAGAGAGGGGAGCAACCTACACTAACACTGTTCTGCGGGCAACTGAAAAGAAACTAGTAAGCACCACTAAACTCCCAATTTCCAATGAGGGGTCCATCAGAGCAAGATATGAAACCATATCCATTAACTGATGAAACTGAAGGTGTTTGCAAAGAAGACTTGAGGAATGACGGAGCTAAAGTCAAAGGAAGTTTAGGCAATGAAGCAACATGCCTTTGAAGGAGAGGACTTTGAGTGTGAAATGAAGGAAAAAGGGAAGGGATGGAGGATAAGGTGCTCATCTGACTTCTTTGCAAACCAACTACCACAGGATGGAAACACTGGCCCAGAGTGAATCAATCAATCGTATTTATTGAGCACTTACTGTGTGCAGGGCACTGTACTAAGTGCTTAGGAGAGTACAAAATAATATGAGACACATTCTCTGCCCACAATGAGCTAACAGTCTAGAGGGGAGAGAGACATTAATATAAATAAATTACAGATATGTAATAATAATAATAATGTTGGTATTTGTTAAGCGCTTACTATGTGCCGAGCACTGTTCTAAGCGCTGGGGTAGACATAGGGGAATCAGGTTGTCCCACGTGGGGCTCACAATCTTAATCCCCATTTTACAGATGAGGGAACTGAGGCACAGAGAAGTTAAGTGACTTGCCCACAGTCACACAGCCGACAAGTGGCAGAGCTGGGATTCGAACTCATGAGCCCTGACTCTAAAGCCCATGCTCTTTCCACTGAGCCACGCTGCTTCTCCAATGCTTCTCTTATGTACATAAGTGCTGTGGGGCTGGGGGGTGGGGGGCAGTGGTGAACAAAGGGAATAAGTCGGAGCGATGCAGAAAGGAGTGGGAAAAGAGGAAATGAGGGCTTAGTCACGGAAGGCCTCTTGGAGGAGATGTGCCTTCAATGAAACTTTGAAGGTGGGGAAAGTAATTGTCATATATTCATTCATTCAATCATATTTATTGAGCATTTACTGTGTTCAGCGCACTGTACTAAGTGATATGAAAAGGGAGGGCATTCCAGGCCAGAGACTGGACGTGGGTGAGAGGTCAGCAGCGAGATAGATGAGATCAAGGTACAATGAGTAGAGGAGCGAAATGTTCGCGCTGGGTTGGAGTAGGAGAGTAGTGAGGTGAGGCAGGAGGGCTCAAGGTGATTGAATGTCTTAAAGTCAATGGTAAGGAGTTTCTCTTTGGTGTGGAGGTGGATGAGCACCCGCTGGAGGTTCCTGAGGAGAGGGGAAACATGGCCTAAGCATTTTTATAGAAAAATGATCTGGGCAGCAGAGTGAAGTATGGACTGGAGTGGAGAGAGACAGGAGGCAGGGAAGTCAGCAAGGAAGCTGATACAGTAATCAAGGTGGGAGAGGATAAGTGATTGTATTAACATGGCAGCATTTTGGAGGAAAACAAAGGGCAGATATGTTGTGAAGGTTCAACTGACAGGATTTAGTGATGGATTGAATATGTGGGTTGAATGAGAGACAGGAATCAAGGATAACACCTAGGTTATGGGTTCATGAGAGAGGAAGGATGGTGGTGCTCTCTAGGTTGATAGGAAAGTCAATGGGGGAGGAGAAGAGAGGGTTTGGGTGGGAAGATAAGGAATTCTGTTTAGACATGTTAAGGTTGAGGTGATGGCAGGACATCTAAGTAGATGTGTCGAAGGCAGGAAGAAATGAGAGACGGCACAAAGGGAGAGAGATCAGAGCTGAAGATACAGATTTGGGAATCATCCACCTAAAGGTGGAAATTGAAGCCATGTGAATGAATGAATTCTCCAAGGGAGTGGGTGTAGATGGAGAATAGCAGAGGACCCAGAACTGAACCTTGAGGGGCACCCAGAGTTAAGGGGTGGGAGGCAGAGGAGGAGCCCGTGAAAGAGACTGAAAATGAGTGGACATAGAGATAGGAGGAGAATCAGGAGAGGAGAGTGTCAGTGAAGACGAGGTTGAATAATGTTTCCAGGAGAAGGGGGTGGTCAGAGTTGCCATGCCAGTGAAGCTCCAGCATCCGTTTGGCCCAGAGCAGCCTCTTTGCTCCCTCCAGTACTGTAAGAGTGAGGCTTGTAACGTTTTAAACATGGAGACAGCTACAACACTTTGCAACCAAGGACTGTCGCCTGGAACAGGGGCTGAAGGGGGTATTGTTTTAGCAGTTGTTACTGCATTGCATTTAGCATTGTTGAATTCCACTGCTGAATTTGTAATTTACTATTGTCTGTAATCCAGCCTTATTGTTCTGTGTCTTCCCCAATGTAGAGATAGTGTACTCTTTGGGGGACAGAGACAGTGTCTGAGTTAACGACTGCACATTTAGCCCAGGATTTACCACCCTTCTTGGCATATGGTAAGCACTTAATAAATACCCTAACACAGTGAACTATAGCTTTTTCAGCCCAATCCTCCAGGTTACTGGTTCAGGGGACATAGCTAAGCTCCTTCCCCACCAGCCATCTTGGCCTACACCTGCTTCCACTGAATTTCTTGTGAGCACAGCTGGAGGGCGAAATGCTTCCGCAAACACAGTTGGTCCCCCCGAGTCCCCACTTCAACTTGAGGACCTTCTGGATCATCCCCTCTGCCAAGAGGTCGGGGCCACCTCGGAAACCTACGTGGGTACATATGGGTAGCTCCTGAACTGACAAAAGCAGAGCCACCACTGTGTAGTAGTTTCTCTGGCCCCACCTCAAAATGCCATTTTACCCTGGAAAACAAGCACAGCCCCCAGGCTCAAGGCTGAGGGGGTTTCTGATCTTCCCTCTACACCAACCTGCTGCCAGTTTGCAACCCTCCCCTTCCTCTCTGCACTCCAGCAGGGGCAGAAAAGAGCTCATTGACAGCAATGACAACTTAAAGAGATGTATTTGGAATGTTATTAAGCAAGCTGGGCTATTGTCCCCTTGGAATGACACTACTGATGTTTGCTCTGTAATATCAGGATGTGTCATGGAATTTATGGCAAGGGAGTCTGGCCACCATTATTTGGTCACTTGGGCATTTTGAAACTCCACCCACTCTAGAGACGCAGGTCCCCATAGAGGTCAGACTTGACAAGCAACTTGACTTCCTTCTGCAGTCCTTTCCTTCCAAAGCTTCCTGCACAGAGACACTTTCTGCCACTTCTGATCCCATTCAATCCAAGCAGTAGATAAACACTAAAAGAGAAAACCTGATGTGGCTGGGAAAGGATTTGCTTTTAGAGGAATAGTAAAGCACACAAAGAGAAAGGACTAAATGCTTTTGGAGTAAACTCCAAAGGCTGTCTCATAGTACCCCAGGATTTTGATTTCTCTGTCTAAATTTACCCATCTCTAGAAATCTTGTATTTCTACAATACACACACCCAGATATTAATGTCCATCACTAGCTCCAGAACTTTAGTTTACTTATGTTCATATGCCTTGATATGTCACACACATGAAACTAACTTTATTTTACTATTCCATTCAAAGAATATATATTGCAGTAAACTATCTTTAATAGTACTTTTAAAGAATAATTTTGGTGTAAGCTTGTAAGAAGTACAAGTTGATACACAAATCAAGTTCATAAAAGATCAGAAGTTAAGAACATAATGGAAATATTTATTTGTAGCCTGGGTTCTTGCCATTACACTGGTACAATTGCATATGTCAGCATATCTTTTTATGTCCATGTCAGTGTTGCCCACTTTGGAATAAAAAGTCCTAGAAGAGAAGGAATGCACTAATTTAAATGTTTATATATTTGTCCATCTTCCTCGAAGAAACAACTCACAGTAAAATTTGCCTATGGGTATGTATGTGACTGAAAAAAACCAACATGGAACTGGCGGTCCTGCTCGCACTGTGCGTGCACAGATTGTACTCTGCCGTGTTGTCACATTTGTGCTGTTTCACTTTTACCTTTGTCTCACAATCTTCTTGATACTCCTGCTCAAAATGAGCTATTCTTTTCTTGATTGCAGTGTGCCATACTGATTTGTCTGCTGCAGTTGTCTCCCAGTTTTCAGCTGAGAAAGAGTATGGTTTGAGACTTTGTGTTACTGCATCCTTAAAACAATTCCTTCATCCTCTTTGTTTTTCAGTTGTCCCTTTTCAGCACACCATCTAGTAGCTGCTTTGGTAGTAGCTGCTTTGGGTATCTTATTATTGTCCATTCTCTTTTCAAGTCCATCCAGTGAACTGTGCTGAGGTAAGCATAGGTTCAATGCTAGGAGACTGACTGTATGCCAGGACTGTTGATCTCTGTGATCCTTGATGTTGTGTATGGCCTCTGAGTGATGCAGATGGAAGTGCTCATGGATTCGCAGGTGACACTTGTGTGGAGTCCAGGTCTCACAGCCTTCGAGAAGTTTGGACAGCACCTACTGTTTTGTAGACCTTCAGTTTAGTCTGAAGCCTAAAACCCCACTGCTGCCAGTGACAGTTTCTCAAAGATTTGATTTTCTATGCTTGCATCCCTGGCCAGTGTGCTGCCTGGGTAACAGAACACTTTGAGTGGGGCCTAGCTCCACGTTGCCAATAAATTTCCTTGGATTTCCCTGGTGCAGGCTGACAGACTACTTCAGTTTTCTTCAGACTTACTGTCAGTCCTAGGGCCTCGTTGATTCAGTAAAGTGATCTAGAATCAGCCGCATAACTTCTCGAGTGTGTGCCTCTGGGCTGCAGCCAACAGCATACAGCAGTACTTGATTGACTAACTACCTCTAGGACTTTGGATGATGCTCATAGCCTGTCGAACTGGAAAACTCTTTGGGAGAAGTGGAAGCAAATTCTAATGTTTTCGTTTAGGTCCCTTGCTACATCTTCCAGCAAAGCTGCATAGAATAAATTGATTCTACAATGCAGCCCTGCATCACTCCACTGGAGACGAGGAATAGATAATAATAATAATAATGATAATAATAATGTTGGTATTTGTTAAGCGCTTACTATTGTGCAGAGCACTGTTCTAAGCGCTGGGGTAGATACAGGGTCATCAGGTTGTCCCATGTGAGGCTCACAGTTAATCCCCATTTTACAGATGAGGTAACTGAGGCACAGAGAAGTTAAGTGACTTTCCCACAGTCACGCAGCTGACAAGTGGCAGAGCCGGGATTCAAACCCATGACCTCTGACTCCCAAGCCTGGCTCTTTCCACTGAGCCACTCCCAGATCTGACTTAGCCAGACAGGGCCATCGTGAAGGCATCTCAGAATCCTAATGAGGTTCTCAGGGAGTCCAATTTACTAATATATTTCCAGAACTTTGATCTACTGATGGTGTCCAATGCTTTGGTGAGATCTATGAAAACCTCATAGAGGGGCTGGTGCCGCTCCCTGCAGACACATCTGTGGCTAACGAGCTGCAATGGCTTGATCTCTTGTGCCCTGCTGTGGTCTTGAAGCCACGGTGAGATTTCAGGACCGTTTGGTTCATAATATTCTTCAGTAACCAGGTCAGAAAGACTCTCTGCCTAGGATCTTTCAGGCAACTGAGAGTAATGAGGTGCCTCGAGACTCGCCATCATCTGATCTTTTGCCTTCCTTCTTGCAGACAGTGATAACAGATGGGTCTTTGAGATCTTCTGGTATATAAGGGGATCCTTCCATGCCAGTAGATCTTAGTGGGTTTGCCATCGGATCCAGGAATTCTGCCCATTTTCATGGCTCTGACTGCTGAGCTGACTACCTCAGGCATCTTCAATAGTATTTATTGAGCACTTAATTTGTGCAGAGCACTGAACTATGCACTTGAATAATGTGGAGAAGTTCCTGGTTGTGTGGTGGTTTGCGGGACGTGACCCAAACCCCGTGTTTGTCCGAATCAAGAGTGCCACAAGGAGTTGTTGGTGTACTGCTTGCTTTCCTGAAAGTAGAGATCGTTTTTCCGAGTCATTTGCATCAAATCAATTTTGGTGACTTGGCTCAGGGACGTCCAGTATCTTCACCGCTACCTAGTAGACAGCACGGTGGAGAAGTATGCATTTACTACCTAGGGTAGAGACCGTGGTTGGGATTCCTTGTTCCAACAGGGCTGTAGTAACGCTGTTGGAGACCTCCTTCAGATGTCTTCGTTCTCCATAAGTTGGCTTGGGGGTTCGGAAGCCGCTGTTTGATGCAACAGAAGTAGGGTCAGGGTGAGGCTGGGGTGTTTCAGTGATGGTCCATTCGGCACACTCTGCTCCACACCTGGCTGCTGTGATCCATACATCCTTAAGGTCCCTCTGCCCCACTGTGACACAGGCGCTGAGGTACCACTGTTTGGATCACAGCTGCATCCGGCATGTTTTCCGGTTGTCCATCAAAATTTCACTCTCTACTCCATGTCAGCCAGGAGGCTAAGGGCAAGGGAAATACACTTCCCCTGAAGCCCTCCCTTTTCTAGGCCAAGCCAATGGAATGACATGGAGGTTGAAGAGAAAAGGACGGAGATGGTTCACCTTACTTGCTGCCCTCGTGCTGCCTAGTTCGGGATCTGGGTTCGAAGACAGCTTCTTGCAACTTTTGTATCCCCAGACCGCCCTTCAATTCCCCATTCCCCTCCCTGGTAAGAACGCAATGACAAGACCAGTGGAAACACCGACACAACTGCACGCTCTACTCCATGTGAGTCAGGAGGCTAAGAATAGGGGAACCCCGCTTCCCAGAAGCCCCATTTTCCTAGGTCAAGCAACAGGAAGGACATGGAAGTTTGATTGCACTCATTATATTGTAAGCTCCTTTAGGACAGGGACCATGCTTTCTTCTTCCTATGTAACTCCCCATTGTGCCCATTAGTCCTCTGCACTCAATAAAGAGCTCAATAAATACTGCTACCTGAAAATGACTGAATTTCTGGAAATTGCAATGACAAAGCATCATTGAAGAGCCATAAGGACATTCATCAAATTATATTTCCTACTTGAGTACTTTTCTCCCCTCTATTCTCCAGGTGATTTAATTTTTTTTTTAATGTGACTTTTTCTAGACCTTTCAGTTTCATTAGAACTATAGGTTTTCTAACATTATTAGTAGGCATGCAATTACCACAAGAGGGAAAATAATCATTGCTAATCAGTGCATTATAAAACAAGTTTCCAGAGGCAATGATAGCATTCAGCACATTGTACTGGAATACCTGGGAAACTCTCCCTCGTATCATCACCGTACTGCAAAAGGTCTCTTTAAACTAGAGGGTTGCCTCTGAAATGTGGAGTAACTTACCATCATATTCTGGGAAATAATCAACTAGATGGGAGTACATAATTTTCTCCTCTAGAAGATCCTTCTTGTTTAAGAACAGAATCACTGAAGAGTTCTGGAACCAGGGGTATGTGATAATTGTCCTAAACAGCGCTTTGCTTTCCTCCATTCGATTCTGGAATGAAATTTAAAAAGAAAGAGCAAGTTAGATGATTGCCAAATCTGTGAACTCTGATTTTTAAGACCAACAATTCTATCCTCTGTACCCAGTTTATTTAGCCAAAAACTTTTACAGCTTCAATCAGAATGTATTTGCTAGTGAAATGTGGATGTTGTTTCCGTTATCCAAACTCAGAGGCTCACATGCAGAAAGAAATCATCAAAGAAATAGCACCGCAAAGGAGCTCCAAGGCTGCAATACAAAATGGCCTAGCTCTAATATTTAGATCAATAGTTAGCCCATTGGCATCAACATCTGCCACTGGAAAACTAGTCTGCTCAAATCAAAAAGTGCTGCAGCTTACTTAAGGACCGAGTGCTGGGCAATCTTACTTTATTTGATACAGTACATTCAAACTTAATCATATTTATTGAGCACCTACTGTGGGCCAAGCACTGTACTAAGTGCCTGAGAGAATACAATAGGATTTGTAGATATGTTCCCTGCCCTCAAGGAATTTACAATCCAGCAGGTGGAGACAGACAATAAAATCAATGACAGGGAAGAGCAAAGAAATAGAGCATATAAATTGTGCACAAAGGTGCTATGGGAGGGTTGTGGCGGTGGAGGGGGGTGGGCTGTGGAGCTGGGAAGGGCTAAAGCGGCAGCTGGGGGATATAAAGTGGATGATGGGAGATTAATCGGGGAAGGCCTCATGGAGGAATTGTAATTTCAGAAGGGCTTTGAAGATGGAAAGACCTGTGGTCTATTGCATATGAAGAGGGAGGGAGTTCCAGGTAGGGAGAAGGGCATGAGCAAGAGGTTGGTAGTAGGAGAGACAGGAACAAGTCACAGTGAGTAGATAAATCAACTAAGTAATGAAGAGTGCGAGCTGAGGTGTAGTGGGAGAAGAGAGTGGTTAAGCAGCAGGGAGAGAGGGAGCTGACTGAATGCTGAAAAAACCAACAGTCAGGAATTTCTGCTTGTTGCCGAGAGGAATGGGCAACCAATCATTGGTGGATTATGAGGAGTGGGGAGGTGTGTGAAGAAAAGACATTTTAGAAAAACGATCCAGGCAGCAGAGTGAAGTGTGGACTAGAGAGGGGAGAGGCTGGAGCCAGGGAGGTCAGCAAGAAGGCTGATGCAATAGTTAAACAGGATAATACAAGTGTCCAAGCCATCTTGGCGACTGTTGAGATGGAGAGGAAGGGATGGATCCTCACAATTTTGTGGAGGAAGAAATGATAGAACTTGATGACAGACTGAATATAGGCGTTTAAAAAAAGGTAGGAGTCAGTCAAGGATAATGCCAAGGTTGTGGACTTGAGAGATGGGGAAGATGGTGGTGTTGCCAACCGTGAAGGGAAAGTTAGGTGGAGGAGAGGATTTGTGGGAAGGGGGGTGGGAGGGATGGGGGGAAGATGAGGAGTTACGTCTTAGAAATATGGAGTTGGAGGTGACGGCAGGACATCCGAAGTAGAGAGGTCCCGCTGGCAGAAGAAATGTGAGATTGCAGAGAATTAACCAATGAAAACACAGGAACAGCTTAATTTCCTGGGAAATGTATATTTTTCTCAAGGGAAGTACAAAGGAAATCCAGATTATATTACACTCGATGCCCCTTATTTACTATTTGCCAGTCCCTGAACAGCAAATGCTAGAGAGCAGAAAGCCTCCATTTTAACTTGCTAAAACTCCTGCCTTCAGAAATCACAGACAAAAGTCAGTCTGGGTGACCAAAAGCAGCACTGAATGCACTCTTTTCGGCGTCCACAGCTTGGGGTTCAGAATGGTCGCCCTGAGTGTGGTGAGGTGGGGAGTAAAACAGAAGATTCTTTTTCTTGAACTTCTTTACCATCACAGTTTAGAACTCTCCCTTTCTCGTCTTTTTCCTCCAAAATCATTCATTTTCTTAGTCTTAACAACACCTTGGGCTTTTGTGCTGATCGTGGTCACTGGACCAGATGTGAAAAAGATACTGACACCTATGTAAAATTTATAAAATGGATAATGACCAAAGCAAATACGGAAAAAGCCTGGTAGTTCGGGGTGCTCATGTGAAGCTGAGTCCCTGCTTCTAATATTCTCAGCTTGCTGTCTGCCTCTCTAATGCACAGTTCCTTCTCCCTAATGTTCACCGCACAGGGCTACAGAGACAAAATATGCCCGTTTGCATAACCTTCTGATCCTCGTTCCAAGAAACCTCCAGGAAGCTAGGCTCAGCAAACACGATTATTAGACACCAAACATGTTTTTGTTTTCTTTCTGTAAATTGTGCCAAGCAAGATGAAGTCAGAAAGGCACACATGGCTAAGTCAGCATTCGTGCTTACAGCGAGTCTTTTGCACAACCCTTCAGGCTTATTAACTCTGTGTCTACAGTTTTACCTAGAACTCCTTTAATGGGAAAATGCCCACAGGTTAAATAGGAACTGTGTGGAAATGTACATTTCACTACTCCAGTAGAATAATATTTATTTCCTTGAATTAAGAGGCAAATCATTCTTTCATTGGAATGAAATACTATGGAGTAGGCTATATAATTATTATATACCTGAAGTAGGAAAGGCACTTTATAAAACCAAGTGATCTTGCTGGGCGTACACACCTGGCTATTACAACCCCATAAACTTCAAGCTTTTACTGCCGGGGAGTCCACAGTCACCAAGTGGAAAGACTCAGTAGAGTGTTATGGTGTGTCTTACATTGAAAATACATTTAAGTTGCTAAAGTGGAGCTTAAGTTCTTGCCAAGAAAGAAAGAAATTTCTGGCGGTGATTAAGAAAAGAAAAGCAGCAGGTTACCTCTCCATGTTATGTACTTGTACTCCCTCTCTCCTCCTCTCCACCCCTCCCACCCCACCCCAACCCTGAACCCAACCAGCTCTGCTCCTGGCCCTACAGATCTCACAGGTCTGTGCTCCCTTGGCGGGACAGTTAGGAGTAAGGAATAATAATAATAATAATTATGGTATTTGTTAAGCGCTTACTATGTGCCAAGCACTGGTTTGGCTACTCCTACCTCACTGCTAATGCCCTAGGCCGCCAAAGAGTTGTCCTTGCATTGAACTGCACAGGCCGGGCAATTCAATTTTGTCTTGGGTGGAACTGGGAGGAAGTGGGGAGGCTGGTTCTGTCTTTCCACTGTGAATCAGTGCCTTCCATGGATGGTCCATCACTCTCTTGGCTAGTGGAGCCAGGTCAAGCGTAACTGCCTAAGTGTGTGCTTTTACCACCAGTGTTGGAGAAGAAGTCAGGGTCTGGTGCTCTGGAAGAGTTCAGGACTTTAATTACTTAAATCATGAGCAGAATTTCCCAACAATCTTCCTTGTTATAACTAAAACCCCCGATCTGCATGCCTACAACTTGCTCATTCTCGATTTGCTAATCTGGCATTCTCGGTGAAATCAGTGGGTCCTGGGTCAAGATAACACTGAGGTGCTGTGACCAATGCAGCATTATTTCTACATCAGTCTAAGCCGTTTTATCGAGTGCAATTAAAATGAACCCGGTCCCCCTCTCTCTAGATTCACCAAAATCTGAGAAGACCCCTAAGAAGACTGACAAATAGCCAGATGCCGATTCTGTAACCTATATGGCACATGACTGCCCAAGTACGGAGCTTGCTCATTTTTAGTAAGATGTTTAAACATTTGGTTCAAGCTAAGCCCAGGCCCATGCAAACCTACAGCCTTACCCCCAGCCCAAATCAAAGCTGCCTGAAACTCCTAGGACTGAGAATATACTGCTATGTTCTCCAGATGAGGTTGGGTGATAGGCAACTCAATATTTTTATCACTGTGGACCAGCCAAGTTTCAGAAAGAGTGACAGCGATCAGGGTCTTCCTCTCCTTCCCAATCAACATCGAGTCCCCGAACCTGCCCTCGACTTCAGAAAGCTTGACTGAGAAGGAATGTGAGGGAGAAAAGTTCAAAGTGGTGCATCCAAGGGATGTACACACACACGTATAGGGGAGAATTTTTTTTTCTTTTCACTCAGGGGAATGGACAAGAGAAATCTCTCACTTGTAGGTGGGCCTTTCAGGAGCATCCAGAATTGCCTTGATCTAACTTGAGTGCCTTCTAAGCATCTCCATGTGACAAGCCTTGGTGCAGGCAAAGGCCCAGATGAGCTCTTTACTCTTTCTAAGACTGACGGTGGCTGCTTGTGGATGGCTGTAAAGGGTCACAACCAAATTGGGTGAAACGATCTTCTAGCTATTAGGACTAAGTTCCCAGCCTTGGTTTTCCTAGCAACGTGGGACTCATTTTTACTCCCATGGTAATATAGCTGCAGGGAAGTGTGTAGCAAAACCTCTGCTTTGGAATTTCACTATCCACAACAGAGATCGAATGGCCCTATGTGTGGACTAGTGGAGAGAGTACAGGCCTGGGAGTCAGAAGGCATGGTTTCTGGTCCAGACTCCTCTGCTTTTCTGCTGTGTGACCCAGGTGCAACTCACTTCATGTTTCTGGGCTTCAATTTTCTCCTTGGTAAAATGGGAATAAAATACCTGTTCTCCTTAGACCGTGAGCCCCCTTGGGACCGGGACTGTGTTCAACCCGCTTACCTTGCAGCTACTCCAGCACTTAGCACAGTGCTTAGCACACAGAAAGCACCTAATGCATACTTTTACAACGACCTAGGACCTCATCTCCCACCTCAGGCTCAATCAGCTGAGGACACCCCCATGGCAGCAATCTTGATCATACTGGTTAGACTACTCTATTTGGCCCTGTAGGAAGTTACAAAAGGAAACTGAAGTTACAGGTCCTATTCCAAAAGAATCATACAGACACAAAACTCCCAACTCAAGTGCCTTAGATGGCTTTGTTCGTAGCAAGAACAATGAAAAAAAGCAGCTAGTTTCAGGTGGGTAGAAAAGAAGACTCATCGTGTTCTCTGCGGGCAAAGCCACCAGGAGGGTACTGGAGAGTAGAAAAAGCGGGAAGTGAATCATTCTGCACATAACACCTTTTTGCACCCAAGCAAATGAAAGAGCTGCCAACGTGGACAACAGCAATAGCGAACAGGGGGGAAAAATCTCCACACTTTTCTGATTGCTTGCCCTCTCTCTACAGGAGCCTTAACAGCATGTACGTTGCAGTTGCACACTTCACTGGGCCTTTCGGCTAAGACGAGCAAATGAAATATCTGTTCGTTGGGCCAGTGTGAAACCCCTGGAGGAGGATTTTTTAAAATAAAATGGGAAATGTGGGAAGCATGAGGATTGGCACTGAAGTTTCTTCCCCCACTAAAAGAAAAGCCTATTTTCTGGCAGCCGAAGACAACTAAAAATGGACTCCAGATGCTTGGCTGCCCAGCAGACAAGCTGCTGACTCTGCCGCTCAAAGTCCTGGCATTTTCAGAGGGGACCTTAACAGGGCAACTGGCTCCTCTGGTCCAGTCTCCTGGTTAGTGTCACAGAATGGCCACTGGGCCCTGGGCCACCCAGACGAAAATTTGCCTGTGACTCATTCCAGACGGGACCCGCCTAATTTGGCAGCCAAGGCCAAAAAACAAAACAAAAAAAAAAACAAAAAAAAAACCCCATGAAGAAAGAGCTCAGTTTGGATCCTCAGTTTGGATGTATGGGTCAGTCTGGGAGTGAGCCTAAGTTTCAAGGCAGGGAAGATCATGATGGGAACTCACTGAGGGAGGAGCCCAGAGCTGATTTTGAGGTCAGCCCTGTTTTTGTTTATACCATCTTCACCCCTCAGGATAATAATAATTTAAAAAAAGCAAAACACTTAAATAGCAACATCAGCCCCTTGCTTCACCTTATTTTCCCAATTCTAGTGTTATCTTGAGCTGAAGGAAAAGCACTGTGTGGTCTAGTGGAAAGAGTACGGGTCTGGGGGTCAAAGGACCTGGGTTCTAATTCTGACTCTGCCACTTCTCTGCTGGGTGACCTTGGGCAAGTCACTTATCTTCTCCAGTTTCCTCATCTGTAAAATAGGGATCCATTGCCTGTTCTCCCTTCCCTTTAGACTGTGAGCCCACCCAGGGCTTGGTACAGTGCTTGATACATAGTAGGAACTTAATGAACCCCACTATTTTTATTATAAATATGAAAACAGGCCACCTCATTGCTTCAGTACATGTGCCTTCCACAGAATAGTGCTTGTTCCCTAGCAATGTATATTTGTCTCCTGCTTTTTCAAAAACCATCCCCAAATCCCTGGATGATCTACACTTTTTATGGACCCTCAAGAGTTTGGACACTTTGCTGAGGAGTACCTGAACTAATGAAGAGGGTGTAGGAAGAAAGATGGGGAGAAAATTGACCAATGGTTCCTGCCTTAGTTGCCTGCTACCCAAAAAATGAAAACTGCTCTTCACAGAATCTCCTGAGCCAGGAAAATCTTTCACCAAGTCAGAAAAGTCATTGTTTTGGGAATGTGTTTGCTCCTGATGTCCATTTCCCCAGGAGCACACTCGGGTCCTTGCCCCTTTTAAATGCGACTGACGTGTCTGTGGACGATGCCTTTTGCATTTAGAATGAATTACAATGTGCAAATTGTACGAAGAAGGCAAAACAACAATAAGCCACTTCATAAAATTGAAATCCTGCATACCTCGATGGAATTATTAAATCAGGGCTGCCATGACCCTTAGTTTGGCTCCAATCCACTCATTTTGCAAAATCTACTCTGAGTAAGAAGAGCTGGGAAGTGAATTCCAATGACCACAGGCAAACACTCCGAAGGGAATCCAGTATTTAGGTTTGGCATAAGCCTTCCCATACAAAATTATCAAAGGATTTAAGGAGAGTCCAAAGATTCATGTTTATACTGTTTGGAACCAGGCCAGTCATTGAGAGAGACTGTTGTTCGGTAACTTGGGCATTGTTCTACATCACCTCCTGCCAAAGCATCTCCTTCCCTCCTCTCAAAGGCAGCATCAAGAGGGGATGCAATTTCAGGGTAACGTCTGCAACTTCCTAGCATTCTCTGTGTTACTTCTTGCCACCACAGAATTCAGCCCTTTGAATAGAATGGTACAGTGTCCAGGTGGTCTCAATTTACAAGATCTGCGATACCCCCATTGACAATTGGGATTTATTAGAAAGGACACAGCTGAGCCTCAGTAAAATGCACTTTGTTAAGCCACCAATCTAACATTCTCCTGACAGGCCAGTGCTTTCCCCCCAAATGCAAACAAGCTACTGGCATAAACCTATGGGGCATTTCACCAATGTCCAAGTAATAATAATAATAATAATAATGGCATTTGTTAAGTACTTATTATGTGCCAGGCCCTGTACTAAGCGCTGGGGTGAATGGAAAGAGCATGGGCTTGGGAGTCAGAGGTCATGGGTTCTAATCCCGGCTCTGCCACTTGTCAGCTGTGTGACTTTGGGTGTCACTTCACTTCTCTTTGCCTCAGTTACCTCATCTGTAAAAGGGGGATTAAGACTGTGAGGCCCAGGTGGGACAACCTGATTACCTTGTATCTACCCCAGTGCTTGGCACATAGTAAGTGCTTACCAAATACCATCGTCATTATTATTATTATTACAAGCAAATTGGGTTGGAAACAATCCCTGTCCCACATGGGGCTCACAGTCTCCATCCCCATTTTACAGATGAGGTAACTGAGGCACAGAGAAGTGAAGTGACTTGTCCAAGGTTACACAGCAGACAAGCGGCGGAGCCAGGATTAGAACCCATGACCTTCCAACTCCTGGGCCTGCCTTATCCACTACGCCATAGTAGCTCTCACAGAGGCTCTGCAAGTAGGCCAACCACCCTTCTTGCCCTGCCCTCCCTCCTTTGGAGGAGTTGGTATGCAGTGAAGAGTCTAAAGGTGAACAGTCTAGTGAGACACTGGGGAGAAGTGAAGGGCTTGGCTAATCCATCCCAGAACTGAAGTTGGCTGTCATGGAGCATGAGTAGCAGCAAGAGACTTGGGGAAAAGCCACTCAGAGCAAGCGAAGCCCAGAGAGGATTTATGAGTGCATCTGGGAAGTGCTTTGCAACAGGAATATTGTTCGGTAATAGGAAAAACACATGGAAGGTGTCGTTTGTCAGCTCCTTACAACAATATCGCTTGATGCGGATTCTCGGCAGTCAATATCTACAGCCCAGACATCTCATTTCGAAGCCTGCCAGCAAGCTATTCCAAGCACTCTTCACACCATGAGTAATGCCCACAGAAGGTGAGTTTTTACAGGCACCGTTTCAGTCTCCTGTGGCCAGTAAATTAAAAAAAAAAAGAGATGAAGTCTGGATATTGGGGTTTTGAAATACTGGGGCCCATTCAACAAGACTCCATTTTAAAAACCACTCTCCATTTTAATCATTCCAGTGGACTTCACACTCAGTCTTTCTGGGCAATACCTAATTAAAAGTCCACGTATGCAAAGCTCTTTAGAGGCCCTTATCATTGCACAGAGAGAGGTTGATTGAACTGCTTTTCTATTTACTAACACATAGCCAAGTCAAATTCTATTCAACATTTGCAAGTATGTGCAGCTTACTAAACTTCAAACATTTGAAACATTCAGGCCTGATTTCCTCCTTGATGAGGACTCAGGGTACAGTCCTTGTTAAGGAGGTATTTCATTTCCCAATGGCTATTGAGTAAATAAAACAGCCACCCAAAAGACAAACAATTCCAAAAACCTTATGAAAAAAAATTTGCAAGTTTGATCATCTGCATGTTTTTTCTCCCCCTGATTATCCAGGATAAAGCTTATTTGTTTGACTTTGTATCCTCCACAGGATCACATCATTATGTGTCCTATCTGATGTAAACACTACAATAATTCAAAACACATTTTGTGCCAAGTTCCTGTTGTTGGGGGAGAGAAAGAAGAAAGGGAAGGGAAAATGGACATAAATTTGCTGTCTGATAATGCTCAGAATGCTTTCTGTGCGCAGATTTCCAAAGGACCTCAGAGTAGTCGTATGTGCCTTATGCGACATGCTGTACCGGACAGATATTGCAAGAGAGTGAGATGACCAAGTCTCTGCCTTTGGGAAGCTTACGGTCAGGGCTGACTTCAGATCTGCAGCCGCCCTAATGCTGGGAAAAACTGGCTACCCCGAGACCCGTTCGAGACCCGTTCGGCACGATGTCATCTCATCACATCACATGCACGCACACACACACACACACACACACACACACTCACACAGCGTTTGGTATGACATCACTGCAGAAGCCCGTTCGAACCCCGAACCTTGAGAGTTCCTCCAGGGAGACCGCTGGCCTGCCCCCTAGTACGGAGCCATCACGTTCCCTTCCGGGGTCTCTGTGAACCCAGGCTATGACTTCCAACAGGCAAATGCTCTTAAATTTCAACTGCTGCTGCTGGGCAACTGTTCTGCTGCAGTGCCCCCGATGGTGCTCCCTGAGGCAATTTGCCTGGCTCGATTACCACCTTAAGCTGGCCTGGCTTACATTTCATTGGAGGGCGGAAGGCAAGAAACGTGAAATTCCTGACAACTTCCTGGAATAAAGCAGAGTGGCGAGGACTTTCCAGGTGGAAGCGAAGGCTTAGAAGTGGGAGAGTGGAGCACTGGAGAAGGAAAGGAGATTAGCTTTTGCTAGGGAAGCAGCATGGCCTAGCGGCTAGGGCACATGCTTGGGAGTCAGAAGGCCCTGGGGTCTAATCCTGGCTCCACTGCTTGTCTGCTATAAGATCCTGTGCAAGTCACTTAACTTTTCTGTGCCTCAGTTACCTCATCTGTAAAATGGAGATGAAGACTGTGAGCCCTATGTGGGACAGGAACTGTGTCCAAACCAATTAGCTTCTATCTACCCCGGTGCTTAGCACACTGCCTGGCACATAGTAAGCACTTAACAAATACTACAGTTATTATTATTTTGCTCAACAGAGGGCAGACACTGGGTGTGATGGGAGAAGAAGTCGGCTAGGTATGGGGAAGTCAGATCAGCGAGAGCCTTGAACCCAATTTTGGGGAGCATAAATTGGATTAGGAGTGACAAATGGGAGCCTCTGTAGGATTGTGAGGAGAGTGATATGGATCCAACTGATATGTAAAGAAAACGATCCATGTTGTTGTGGGTAGGACAGACTGGTGAGAGGAGAGATTGGAAGCAGGGAGACCACCAAGGAGGCTGTTGCAGGAGTAGAGGCGGGAGATGACGAGGGCTGGTGTAAAGGTGGGATACAACACAACTTCTTAGTTCCTCCCTCGCCCTACTCCTTCCGCCCACTTTGATCCCAGGTCTAATTTCAAAGGAGATTGTTGCTTTTCTCCTTCCAAGCAGGGACACAGCTCTTCAATGAACTGCTTCTGCCCCATGGGCCATTTTTCTATCTCCACATGGCTGATAAAGTGTCTAGATTTTCCACTGATCCCTCCAACTTGGTGCACATTTCCCCCAAATTCTTTCCTCCTCACCTGCTTGGGTTTGGCCAGGGTCTCAGGACTCTAAAGGAGAGTTTCCTTTTCCAAATCCCTCCCTGCTCGCCAGCTCCTCTCCCATCCATCTCTGTCCAAACATGTTGGAACATCTGAATGGAGTGTTTGGACAAGATAGAGAAGCAAGGCTGCTTCCTAATCTGTGCCAAGCCTGCTGCTGAAATCAGCCAACTGGGGCCACGGTAACAGGGACACCAAATCCAGCTGCATCCAGAATGGGCACCGTTGCCTCTTTGGTAATTCTTCTTCGCCCTAGCAAGCCTCAGCAGCAAGAGACAGCTGGAGATCCAACTTGGAGCACTCTCTTGGCAAAAGGAGAGTTCTCTAAGGTGGAAATGTTATTCAAAATCTCTGCATAGGCACATATGGACACTACTTACCCAGGATGTTTACTGAAACAAAGAAGATGAACACATTTGCCTTTCACCTCCAGGTCAGTGACTGTGAAGAGGTATTGATTTATGTTCAGGATAATGAATCTACAGCCTGAGAGGTTGGGGCCCCTTTAAACCAAGGGTAAAATTGTGTGTGCTCCTGGGGGACGGAAGGGGAGGAAAAATGTGGGCAAGAAAAGCAAACTGCCCAGACGGGGAGAGAGGTAGAGAGAAGCAAAGATCAAGAGCCTTTTGAATTTAGTGCTAGCAATCTTGCGATAGGGAACAAACTTAATTTACAGCAAACAACTGCCCGATCCTCTGTGACCTTCTGCTGGGTAAAACTTTTGGAAAATACACAGAGAAATTAGAAAATGAAAAACAGAGCAAATCATTTAACCTATTCCCCTGCCACTGTAGAACTGATTCTTTTCAAACGTTCTGGGGTTTTAGCTCCCTGACTCTAAGCCCTCAGTTCCCCTACCTGCCCTCCCCTCTTGCATCACTTGGACCCTTTTTTTTAATGGTATTTGTTAAGCACTCACTCTGTTCCAGGTACTGTGCTAAGCCCTTGGGGAGGTACCAGCTAATCAGGTTGGACACAGTCCCTGTCCTACATGAGGCTCACAGTCTTAATCCCCATTTTACAGATGAGGGAACTGAGGCACAGAGAAGTGAAGTGATTTGTCCTAGGTCACACAGCAGGGATGAGCAAGGACCCAGGTTATTCCGACTCCCTGGCCTGTGCTCTATCCACTAGGAAACACTGCTTCCCTGCCCCTTAAGCCCTTGATAGTCACCCAGCCCTCAGCACCAGAGCACTTATATGGGCATAGCTGTAATTTATTTTCATACTTCCTCGCCATCTAGATTGCGAGATCCTTGTGGGCAGGGATCCTGTCTACCAACTCTATTCATTCATTCACTCATTCAATAGTATTTATTGAGCGCTTACTATGTGCAGAGCACTGTACTAATTGCTTGGAATGTACAAATCGGTAACAGATAGAGACAGTCCCTGCCCTTTGACGGGCTTACAGTGTAATCGGGGGAGACAGGCAGACAAGAACAATAGCAATAAATAGGATCAAGGAGATGAACATCTCATTAAAACAATAGCACATAAATAGAATCAAGGTGATGTACATCTCATTAACAAAATAAATAGGGTAATGAAAATGTATACAGTTGAGCGGACGAGTACAGTGCTGAGGGGATGGGAAAGGAGAGGGGGAGGAGCAGAGGGAAAGGGGGGAAAAGAGGGCTTAGCTGAGGAGAGGTGAGGGGGGGTAGAGGGAACAGAGGGAAAAGGGGAGCTCAGTCTGAGAAGGCCTCTTGGAGGAGGTGAGCTTTAAGTAGGGTTTTGAAGAGGGGAGGAGAATTAGTTTGGCGGAGGTGAGGAGGGAGGGCATTCTAGGACGGCGGGAGGACGTGGCCCAGGGGTCGACGGCGGGATAGGCGAGAACGGGGGACGGTGAGGAGGTGGGCGGCAGAGGAGTGGAGCGTACGGGGTGGGCAGTGGAAAGAGATAAGGGAGGAGAGGTAGGAGGGGGCAAGGTGATGGAGAGCCTTGAAGCCTAGAGTGAGAAGTTTTTGTTTTGTATTACTCTATAATACATATTATAATATATATGCATTATATACTATAATATACAATAGATTATATTATAAAGTATAATACTCTATAGTATTATACTTTCCTAAGTGTTTAGTGCAGTGCTCTGCACACAATAAGCACTTGATAAATGCCATTAAGTTATGAACTGATTAATGTCTCTACCAACTCTGTTATACTGTACTCTCCCAAGCGCTTAGTTCAGTGCTCTGCACACAGTAAGTGCTCAATAAATACAATTGATTAACCGGCTGGCTAAGGAACTAGCTCTTTTTAAAACTGTTTCATACCCAAAGAGTTTTGACACCAGCGATAAGCAGCGGTGTACGAAAACTTCATACCCTGGGGTGTGGGAGGAGTTTTTTCACTGTAGCCTTTGCCAATAACTGCTGGATATCTGGGTCTCTCGCTCAATCATTTATGCCTGATCAATGGTATTTATTGAGCTCTTACTGTGTGCAGAGCACTTATTTTGATCAAGAAACCCATTCTAGCTCTCATCCAGGATAAATAAATCCGCTCCTCCTATTCAGGACAGCCCTGGGCAGAAATGTAGCACACATTTACTATTTCCCCCATCAGCCCCTCTATTTCTTCTTCTTCTTTTTTATGATATTTGTTAAGCGTTTACTATATGTCAAGCACTGTTCTAAGCGTTGGGGTGGGTGCAAGATAATCAGTTTTGAGCCAGTTCCTGTCCCACATGGGGCTCACAGGCTAAGTAGGATGGAGAACAGGTATTGAATCCCCATTTTACAGATGAGGTAACTGAGGCCCAGAGAAGTGAAGAGACTTGCCCAAGGTCACACAGCAGACAAAGCGGCAGAGCCAGGATTAGATGCCGGATCCTCTGACTCCCAGGCCCGGGCTCTTTCCACGAGGTCTCACTGCTTCCCAGTGTCCTGAATAATTTGTCTCATGTGTCCCTGCATCCCATTTGGCTGGGCCCCAAGAGCCTCAATAGCTGGCCAGAGTCCAGGGGACTCTGCTGCTCTCTGAAGGGGTGTGTCATGGTCCTCAACTCAGAGGAGCAGTGGCCTCTGAAAAGGCCATATCACATGGCCAACTCAGGTCTAGCTCACTGTCAACTATCACCCCACAGTCTCTTTCATCATAACTGCTTTCCCTCCCCCAGAATATTTATGTGTCAGATAATTTTCCCCAGCTGGTGTAATTTGTATTTCTTCCAAGTTGCATCTCATTTTGACAGATACTTCCCATATTTCTAACCTCTTTCGATCCATTCTCACTATTCCCTTGCCTTCACTGGAACAGCAGAGGGGCCGTTTATCTTGTGTTAACAGGCTAGCTAGCCTGCCCTTCGAGTTCAAAGAGCCCAGCGATGTCCCCAGAGCTTCCCGCCCCCAACTTCACTAGCTGTCCGTGGCTTGCCTCCCTCTCCTCGTCAGATAAGGTTTAATAAATAGGCTCATGGGGGTTGTGCTGCCACACTGTGCTAGGGCCTTCCAGAGTGCCAACTAAAGTCACCCATGAAAAAACTGACTAATGATGGGCTCAGATGGGACCCCTTGGCAATATGTCAGGAGTCCAAAAAGCAGAACTGTGTATGCATGTGTTCCCATCCAAAAGAAACGCATAACCAGGAATTACGCTTGTCGGCCCAGTTCCCACAATTAAGTCATGGAAACAGCTTGCTGCTGGTGTGGGACAGCAGTCCATTTGAGAAGGATTCCCAAGTTAGATTTCTGCCCAGGAACTATCCTTCTGCTTCATGGCTCCATGGTCAGAAGACACAGTCATTAGAGAGTGGATCGATATATTTCAGGGGCCCATAGGTGGCACTGGCTGTGAGACTGCTCTTCGATTCGCTTTAGGGTTGAATCGTTTGCAAATTCATTAATTAAACAGATCATGACTGTGGCCAGTCAAAATGGAGAGAACAGGTTAAGGAGAGTTTATTTGGAATTCCGTTATAATCATCAGTACTTACTGAGCTCTGGCTGTCTGCAGAACACCATGCTGGTTCTTGGGAGCATACAATAACAATAATGATAACACAAGATAATGATGCATTTATCTAGTGCTTACTGTGTGTTAAGCACTGAGGTAGTAACAAAGATACACCTTCTCTGCCCCACACAGGGGCTCACGATCTATTTTATCTACAGTTTACAGATGAGGCAACTGAGGCCCAGTGAGGTTGTGACCTCCCCAAGTCACACAGTGGGCCAGTGCCAGAGCTGGGGCTCGAACTCGGGTCTTTTGACTCCCAGTCCCGAGCTCTTTCTATTAGGCCAAACTGGCTCCCCTGATTAAAAATGAGACACATAGTCCCTGTCAACAAGGAGCTTACCATCTAAAGGAGGAGACAGGCAAAAACAATTGGCACGTTTTCACCCACATTCAGCGGTGTGGGACCCATTCCAAATTTTAAGGCAAATCCCTTGGCCTAAAGTGAGTTATAATCTAGTTCATTTCCTGTTTATGACAGGATGAACTACTCCTCCTGCGGAGGGGAAGCCTATCCTTAGCATTAATAGAAATGGGAGCCTCGTTGAAGGGAGTCAGCAGCTTCAACTGGCTCCCCAATCCACACTTCTTACCCATTTTTCCTGAGCTAATTGAAATTGCTGAACATGCAGCCCGTGTGACTTGGCTGAAGTGTGTCTGAAAACTGACTAAAAGTTACTTTTGCCTTTTCTCTTGTATGATCCTGACTCCTCAAGCAAGGTGAAAAATCTGTTTGGAGGCACCCTCAAACTGTCTAGTCAGTGACTGCTTCTGTGTACTAAAAAATACTTTAATCAATCAATCAATCAAGCAAAGGTATTTATTGAGCCCTTACTGTGTGCAGAGCATTGTAGTAAATGCTTGGGAAAGTACAATAATGATGTGAAAGAGTTAATGCAGACCCCATGGAGATTTTATTTCTATCAGGGCTTGGCTCGGGTACTGAGAGAATCTAGTTGGCCATAATGCTGAGTTGGAAGTTTGACTTCTGAAATTATTTTTCCCATTTTTTTTTTTGTTTTGTTTTCATGATATATGATGAAGTGGAGGCAAGACAAGAAATGAGATCATTGCTTTTCAGTAGGATCCACACTAACAGTGGGATTTCTCTTCATTCTTTTAAGGTTCAGTAATGCCCAGATGCTTCCTATATCTAAGACTTTCCTTCCATATTCATAATGAAACGCTGTAAACAGAAAGCCACCCAGTTGTACGATATATCTCGATTTGTTCTGTCAAATTCTGGGGAGAGATATTTACATCCTGCTCCTTTAGCTCTTCCAAGCTCTGAGAAAGGAGATGGAATTCTTCATTCTTCATCTCCTCCCGTTCTTCACTGCTCTACAGTCCATTCTCAGTTGTTCAGGAACGGATCGGCTAGTGTGTGGATGAGCTAAATGACTTGCTTCTCCTCCTTACACTTCCTGCTGTCTACCTCAGCCCTCTTTCTTCCACCGCCGGCCACTTGGTGGAGGACACAAGTCCCCACCAGTGGGCCAGTAGATGAAATAAGAAAGGAGAAAAGGAAGTGAAGCCCCAATCGGTCAATCTTTGCTTGTCAAAATCTCTGGTGGGGAAGGTGGTTTTAGTGATGGAGCTTGTTTATCTGTGGATTTCGGTTTTCTATGCTACTTCCATAGGCAATCAAGGTAGGTTATTAGAAGGCAAAGGCTAGGATGTTATAAGCAATAGTCTTAAATATGCAGTTGGATGTCGAAGACGGTAAGCAACCCATCGTTCTTCAAAGCATGCTTTAGGACTACTGTAGGAAACAGAATACTAGTTTGGGTGAATCACTGGTCTAAATCAGAATTCCATTTTCAATTTTTTTTAATGGTATTTGTTAAACACTTACTATGTGTCAAGTACTGCTCTAAGCACTGGGGTAGATATAAGATAATCAGGTTGGACACAGTCCTTGTCCCACATGGGGCTCACAGTCTTAATCCCCATTTTACAGATGAGGTAACTTTGGCACAGTGAACTGACTTGCCGAAGGTCACACAGCAGACAAACTGCTTCTCATTTTCAATGTTCTTCCAATTCTACAGTGTTGGTATTGACTTACTGCAGAGTTTCATCCTTAAGAAAATCGTGTTGGTTCATTCCCTCTGTCTCCCTTGCTTCCTAACTAGTACACTCTCTCCTTTCTCAGGTATAAATTTTCAAGGTATTTCAGGGTCTTGTCGGGTAAGACAATGGCATTTATTGAATGTCCACTTTGTGTGGAGAACCAGTGGTGTGGACAGTTACGAAGCACAAATGAAGCAGCGTGGCCTGGTGAAAGGGCATGGACCTGGGAGTCAGGGGAGCTGTGTGCTAATCCTGGCTCTGCTACTTCTCTGCTCTGTGACCTTGGGCAGGTTACTTAACTTCTCTGGGCCTCAGTTTCCTCATCTGTCAAATGGGGATTAAGACCGTGAGCCTCATGCGGGACCGGGACTGTGTCCAACCTGATTAGCTTGTATCTATCTCAATGCTTATTCAGTGCTTGGCACACCATAAGCACTTATCAAATGCTACAATTATTATCAGGGCCAGATTAAACGTGCTGACAGTGAGGGGCAGAGTCGGATTGAATGTCCCTTGGCCCAAAACAGAACCACGGGGATGGGGTATTTGAAGTATTGAAGGAGCCAAACTGCTCTAATAGGGCTCTACCAGATATCTGCTGCTCTGCCTGGTGCCGGGGGGCTCCTGGGCTCGGAGCCCATTGCAGAGATGTAGCAAAAGTGAAGGGGGTTCTGGGGGCCCCTGAAGCAACTCTCTGGGGTCCCAAGACTGCACCGATGCTAAACTGGACCTGGAGGGTGCAACCTGACGCTTAGAGGAGAGAAAACGGAAATCCTAAATTCCCTGGTTATTCTTTGTGGGCTGCAGCTAGTTAAATCAGAAGGGGCTCAATTTAAGTGACTTTCTGGTGCGCAAGATCAAAGGGCTCCCTTCTTTTTTGTGATAAGAAAATGTTTCTACAACCTCAATTAACTTCAGCGGCACTTAAGGACAAATGACAGTACTTTGCAGAGCATGCAGCCTTATGTCAGTAGCAAAGTAAATGTTGGGTGTAATTGCTTCCTATTAAGAATAAATGGTGAGAGCGACTATGGAACAGGAGAGCCAAGTTTAAAGTGGCAGCTGGGTTGAGTGGGATAAGTGAAGGACTGATAGTTCAAGAGCCTATCATTTATTGGCTGTGAACTAGGATCTGGTTTTTTTCCTAGCTGGATTTTTCAAGAGAAACTTCCATTTCAGCTACAATTTCATGTGGGAAAAGCTTGGTTTGCAGTGCTCAGTGGTAGCTGGGAAGGAGCTGTAGAGACACAGCAAACTCAGTGGAGGTATCTGCCACTAGTTCTAATTTTGAGCCCACCCTAGGATCCCTGATAGTATACTGCACCAGTTTGTAGAAATGCTCTCATGCTTTTACACCAGCCTCTTCCCCCCGCGCCCCACCCCCACCCCATCCCTACAGTTCCACTGCCAGACAGAGGCCAGACAGGTTAGTGGGGAAAAGAGAAAGTGAAGAACAGAGTTGCCAGGACCCTTAGGGATCAACTGTCAATCATGCTTAATCCTGGGCCAACCGGAATCAATCAATGGTATTTGTTAAGTGTTTAGTGGGTGCAGCACACTGTACTAAATTCTTGCGCGAGGACAATACAGTAGACTTGGTTAGACACAATCCCTACCCTCAAGGAGCTTAAAACCAGAAGACACACACAAATCTTTTTTTTTTTAAATGGTATTTGTGAAGCACTCACTATATTTTAGGCACTGTACTAAGTGACTGGGGTAAGATACAGGCTAATCAGGTTGGAAACTATCCATGTGCCACACGGGGTTTATGGTCTTAATCCCCATTTTATAGATGAGGTTAAATGAGGCAGAGAGAAGTGAGGTATTGTCCAAGGTCACACAGCAGACAAGTAGCAGAGCTGGGATTAGAACTCAGGTCCTCTGACTCCCAGGCCCCTCCTCTTTCCACTACGCTACACTGCTTCTCTAGTCTGTGCCTCCTAAGCCTTTTGATATTTGCAGCCCCCCCCACACCCCAGCACTTTTTTTCATGGCATTTGTTAAACGCTTAAAGATGTGCCAGGCACTGTACTAAGCACTGTGGTAGATGCTGGCTAATCAGGGTGGACACTGTGCACGTCCCACATGGGATTCACAGTCTTAATCCCCATTTTACAGATGAGGCTACTGAGGCAGAGAGAAGTGAAGTGACTTACCCAAGGTGACTTAGCAGACACACGGCAGACCCAGGATTAGAACCCAGGTCCTTCTGACTCCCAGGTCCTTGCTCTTTCCACTAAGCCTTGCTGCTTCTCTAAGCACCTAAATATATGCTTATTATCCTTATACTCTCGTTGCTTCCCCTACTTGTAATTTAACGTCTGCCTCTTCCACAAAACTCTAAGTTCTTTAAGAGCAGTTTTTGTATCTACCAGCATGGCCTGGTGGAAACAGCGTGGGCCAGGAAGTCAAAGGACCTGGGTTCTAATCCCAGGCCTGCCTCTTGACTGCTGTGTGACCTTGATCAAGTCACTTAACTTCTCTGTGCCCCAATTCCCTCATCTGCAAAATGGTGATTCAATATCTGTTTGCCCTTCTACTTAGCCTGTGAGCCCCATGTGGAACCTGAATATCTTGTATCTACCCCAGTGCTTAATACAGTGCTTGGCAAATAATAAGCACTTAAATACGACAATCATCATTATTACCCATTCTGCTGTATCATACTCTCCCAAGTGCTTAGTACAGTGATCTGCACATGGTAAGCACTCGATCTACCATTGATTACCTGAAAAGAGGAGCCGCCATAACCCTACTGCCTTCTCTTCACCAACCCAAGCAAGTGTTCTTGGGGTAAAGCAATAAAGAACACTGGTTTTGCTCAATTGAAAATGTGGTTGCAAATATTACAGTGGTTAACCAGCAGGACCTCAGCTTTTAAGGTTTTCTTTTTTCAATCTGCCAATTACTGTGTTATGTTCAGTGAGTTTCTCAATTTCTCTGGGTTTCATTTCCCCTTCCTGCCATCATGGGTAAAACAGGGAAAATGCCCACTGTTACCATCCACGTAGAGGATGTAATGAAATAACAAACGGAACAATAGAAGGCTCCATGACAAACTGGCGCATTTTGTGCTACTATACATTAGTCAGACGCAATCCTTCAAAATGATCTGATAAACGAGAGGTTTATAGTGGCTCCCGATGGATTGTCTTCATAATTTCAATTACAGAGTCGCCTGATGTTCCGTCAAGGGGACGGCGCCAGGGAAGATGGAGGTGGGACTTTGCGTGAAGCTCTACAGGAGGAAGGAACCCGGGCTGACTGCAGATCAAGGGGAGACACATTTGTATTTTTCTCTGCTGGACTGGGGGGGCGGGGGGTATGGCGGGGGGGGGGGGTGAGTGCAAAATGAAGTGGCTGTGCCCTGGCTCCTTTGGAGGGATTGTGCCAGCCCGGGGCATTTCCCTCCAGGAGACAGAGGGGCCGTGTGGGTAAAGGGAAATGCACTGGCAGTTGACTCCGCTGGTCCAGCAGGGTGGGTGCACACCGAATTGGCTCTGTCCCAGCGGGGGCAGGAGGGATCAAGGTCCATCTCCCACTCATCAGCCTGGGCTCTGGAGCAGGGAAGCTCTTCTTTTCCCTCTACTCAAAGCAGGAAAGCATCAATGGCTCCTCTTTGCCAAACCCCAGACCCTCTGGCCCTGGTCCCGGGGCGGATAGAGGAGATGCGAGCACTGGGCTCACCTGCCTCCTTGCAAGGGGCTGGGAGACCGTGCCCTGGCGAGGGATGAAATGAGGAGCCTCCTGTTAGTTTTGTTTAAAAAAAAAAAAAACTGACAAAAAAAAGAAGTCCAGGTTTGACTTCTCTTTTCCCTGTCCCAAACGGGCCTGGGGTAAACCCCAGACTGGAGAGCACTGGCCGGCCCAGCGGGAGGGCTGTGGGTGGTAAGGCACCCACCCAAATCTTTGCACCAGGCCTACACCCATACCTCCGTCACGGCTGCACATATGTGTAAGGGAGGAAGGCGCCATGCTGGTGTCAGATTGCGTCCCCCAACTGGCAGATGTCAATGGTAGGGGAGACGGCACCCTTTCGGGCCGTAATTCAACCCCTTCTACTACAGATTACTAGATTTATTAGGACATTTGTAATCCAACCAAATGCATCTTATGCAAATCCCATCCCTGTTACAGCCCCCACTGGAAATGCCAAGTTAAATGTGACGTAAAGAATGATAATGTGGCTTAAGTACCACCTTAGTTCCCTTATGCAGCAAGTACAGGAGGCCAGTGTGAAAAAGAAGATAATAGAAAGCGAGAACTTGAGGCTGACTCAGGCAGGAAGCAGGTCTCACAGACTGCTGCCCTCCATTCCCAGCCTCTGAAAGAGAACCATCATATCATATAGTTCCTCCAAGTATCCTGTTGCCACTGCCAGAGACAGAATGTTGGGTCGGGTGAACCCTTAGTCTCACCCAGGAATAACATTACACATGGACTTACAGTTCCCTGCTCATTCCCAAGAGCCTTCCCAGACCTGACATGTTGACGGTAGTCTCGAGTTTCCCATGGTATTCCGGGAGAGTCTTAGGTCAAGTCTACATAGTCAAAATGAAGCAGTAGGTGGAGCAATTGCTGGTGAATTCGGGCCCTGCAGCCTGTCAACCCAGCTAGTCTAGATCTACTTCTCTGCTTCCATCTCCCTCCTCAAACTCTACTCTGAGGACTGAATATCTGGGTGGACCATCTGCAAGGTCAGAATTCCCTGGAGTATTGCACCATCTTTTGATTTGCTCTGACTGGGCACATCTGGTTTTTGGATCCTGTCTGGATCTGATTTGAGAGATGGGGAGCTAAGGAATATCTAATTCAAGTGTTCTACATTCAGTAGATACTCAATAAATGCTACTGATGATGATGATGCACCCTTGAAAGCAATCGCTGGCCCTTGTCTCCGGAACCTAAAAGAACCAGCACAACCTCAGGAAATCAGCCAGTTGTCCAAAATGACTTTTAATATGCCATTGCACATTCTGTTCCCTTTTCATTTTGGTTTCCTGGGAATAAGCATTTTGGGGGGGCTCTAAGTGGTGGTGTTTTAGAATGTATGCTCCCAGAGGGCAAGGTCTACATTTACTTCACACAGTGCTTTACATAGAGCCCCCTGTAGGTCAGCAGAACACTGTATTAGATGCTTGGGAATATATACCATAAGTAATCAATCAATCACTCAATGATATCTATTGAGTGCTTACTATGTACAGAGCACTGTACTAAGCACTGCGGGGAGTACAATGCAACAGAATTAGCAGATATGTTCCTTGCCCATAACGAGCTTACAGTCTAGAAGTAAAGGATACAGTCCCTGCTCTCCAGGTGTTTACAATCTACTGGGGGCAATGAGTAGGCATTAATTGCCAAACAGACAATAGGTAAAGGAATGAGAGCATAGATTCAAATGATCAAAAACAAAACCAATTAAATAATGAAATATCAAATGAACAGACTTGAGTGTTAAGGAGGCTGTTGAGGTGGCATCCATCAACCAACCGTATTTACGGAGCACATTACTGTTTGCAGAGCACCGTACTAAGAACTTAATCAGTTAGGGATTAATCGGGGAACGCCACTTTGAGGAAGTAATTTAATGTTGGTATTTGTTAAGTGCTTACTATGTGCAGAGCACTGTTCTAAGCGCTGGGGTAGTCACAGGAGAACTTCTTAGGAGAACTCTGAAGGTGGGGAGGTATGTGATTTAGCAGATTTGAGGCAGGGAGGAAATTCCATACAGGGAGAAAGGCATGAGGGTGGGGGATGAATTTTGATGATGGTGGCGCTTCAGGCTGAAGTTTGGATTTTACTTAGCCCTAGTTACCTGAGCCACAGTAGGAGGAGGAGGTGAAGATTGATGGGAGGTGTATTCTTAATGCGGAAAAGGCCAATGCAAATCCTGTAGCAGGAACCAAATTTTGAACAACTATTTGCAAGTTTGAGCTAAGGTGTCTCTGTGGCAAAAGGAACATATGGTTTTGAAATCTAACGATGGCCTAGTCATGCTTCGAATATCCCCTCCACCTCCAAACCCACACATTCACTCGTTTTATTTGTTTGGGTTACTTTTTCCTAATGCCAGTGATGAGAGGACATCCAAAGAGGCACAACTCTTTGGCAAAAATCGGGTTATCTTCTTCAATCAGATCTAACGCAAAAAGATTCATGGCTGAATGACAAACTTCCACAAAGCCACATTGTGTTTGTGTTATAAGGTTATCAAAAGCAGATGTTTTGGAAACTGTCCTGCTTCTTCCTAAAGGGGAACCAAAAAAAAATCTACCTCTTCCTAGAAACAGAGAGGAACAGCATCCCGCTCCTCCCCTCCCCTTCATTGATTTGGCAGAGATAAAGAAGCTCTTAATGTGGATATCTGTGATGTAGTAAATTGTCTAAGGAAAACCCCAGCTGCTTAATTCCTCCTCTTTGTGGCAAGGGGATAGTAGCCTGTCTACTTGGATGCAAGCAGGAAGAACTCCAGGGGTAAATTGTTGCCTGAATAATAATAATAATATTTCTAAAAGATGATAATAGTAATAGTGGTATTTGCTAAGCATTTTCATGAGCCAAACTCTGGGGTAGATGTAATCAGATCAGACATAGCCCCACTCCCACATGGGCTCACAGTCTAAGGGGAACAACAAGCATTTAATTCCCATTTTGCAGATGAAGAAACTGAGGCACCTTTCCAGATGTGATGAGGCCCCACTCTCTCTCTCTCTCTCTCTCTCTCACCCACACACACACCCACACACACACATATATTTTACACACCTATGGAAAACTTCGGGGGAAGGAAAGGTGGACTCTGGAAAACCACTGGGAAGTGCATGCTGGGTCTTTCCCTTCTGCCACCCCCTACCCCGTTCCAAGCTTGGCAGTTAAAGTTCACCTGAACCCTGTGAAGCTTCACCTTGGATAGCATGCCTTAACAACTTTAAGACAAGCCACTCTTCTTTCCTCTTCCCCTCCTAAAGAAATGGGCTAACCCATTTCACTTTACCAGAGACTGTAATTAAACTCTGAATAATCATAAGCATCATTTGTTAAGTGCTTACTATGTGCCAAGCATGGGGATAGACATGTGATAATCAGATCAAACTCAGCCCCTGTCCTACACGGAGCTCACAGTCTAAAGCGGAGAGAGAAAACAGGAATTGAATCCCCTTTAACAGATGAGGAAAATGAGTCACAGAGGAGCTAAATGACTTGCCCAGGGTCACATAGCAGGCAAGGGACAGAGCCGGGATTAAGAACCCAGGCCCTCTGACTCCCAAGCCTATGCTCTTTCCACTAGGCCACAATGCTTCTTTAGGAGATGTTATTTACTGCAAGGAAGAATTTTACTCTGTCAGATTAATGGGACTAACTAAAACCCCTGAGTGTGGAGGCTGACCATCTGACATTTTGCATAATGGAGACTGACTCCTCCTTTAGGGGACGAAGATTTATCTCCTTCATTTCTCCTTCAGTGATGTGAAGCCATGCAGGTAGCAACTTTTGTGAAAAGAGGTGAGCAAACATTCGATGTTTGAGCAAGGGTACGGAGCTGTAAAATACTTCAATAGTAGAGTGCTGGTTGATCTCTAGATGTAGTGAACTCCATAATATTGGCTTTGTTTACTTCTATACTATTGACTTATTTGTTAACAGGTCAGTAGTAGAGGAACACCACAGGAGAGCTCAGAGAATGAGGTGATTTGTCAAACAGATAAGAATCAGAGACTTCAATTCCTTATGAAAGAACTAAAATGAACTACTTGATGGGTTGAGAATTCCCCAGGAAAGGTTCCTGCCTTCTTTGTCTGTTAAGCCTTGATAACTCAGTATTTGATAAGTGTTCGACATTACTATTAAACATTTATTGAGCAGCAGTACTACGTAGTGTACCAAACACTGAATTAGGCTTGGCCCCTTTCCACTGGGCCAGTCTCAAACAGCCCAATTGCCACAAAGAAGCAGTGTGGCCCAGTGGTGAGCACATGGGCCTGGGGGCCAGAGGGACCTGGGCTCTAATCCCAGCTCCACCATTTGTCTGTTGCATGACCTTGGGCAAGTCACTTAACTTCTCCGTTCCTCAGTTACCTCATCTGTAAAAGGGGGAATAAGACTATGAGCCCTGTGAGGGACGGGGACTGTCCAAGCTGATTAGCTTGTATCTACCCCAGCACTTGGTACAGTGCCTGGCACATAGTAAGAATTTAACAAATACCATTAAAAAAAATCAACTAAAAAAAAACAAACCACCCACACACAAAGAAGAAGGATTGGAATGCATTCATGCCATGGGGTGGGGGTTACCACCCAGTACCTTACCAACTCAAAAGCACTACTAACTGGAACTTCATATATTTCCCTGTACAAGGTCAATCATGTTTGGATGATTGGCTGGAAGGAATTAACAATACCTATTTATTAGAGAATAAATTCCTTGTGAGCTGGGAATGTGTCACCTGCTTATTTTGAACTTCCCAAGATCTTAGTAGAGTGCATTGCAACCAGTAGACAATCAATATAATTCTTTGATTGTGACCCCCTCACCCCCCTCCCCTAAGGGACCCTGTCTAATCCTCACCTTTGCATTCTCTCCCAGAGCTTAGAACAAGTGCTCAGCTCGCAGTAAGTACTTAATGAATACTATTTAAAAAGCTATTATTATTATTACTACTAGTCAGTCGTATTTATTGAGCACTTACTGTGTGCAGAGCACTGTACTAAGCATTGGGAGAGTACAATATAACAGACACATTCCCTGACCACAACGAGCTTGCAGTCTAAGTACTAATACTACCATTACTAATGTTTTCTTTCCCACTTTACTGAGTCCTCTTGGCGATTGCTCACAGGCCCTGGCAGGCAGGACTGACCTTTAAATAGCTGGCATTTTTTTTTTTAACTAACCTTCACCTCACAAATCCCTGAGCCTGCTGGATGACAAAGAGTTTGGATCTTTGGCAAAATAAATGCCAAATGATGAATTCTAATAAATGAATATATCCTAATTCTGTGAATACTTTCATTAAGATCCCTCCCACTGACACTGAGTCACAGTCTCCTCCACATTTTTCACTTTATCACATTAATGGGACCTGTCATGAAGAAGAGATTACATGGAGGCATTTCCGGATTAATCCCCTGCTCCTTCAGTTATGTTTTTATGGTATTTGTTAAGCGTTTTCTATGTGTCATATACTGTTCTAAGTGCTGGGGTAGATAAAAGCTAATTAGCTAATACATACTCATGTATTTGTCTATTTGGTACTTGTGTGTATTTTTCTCAGTCTCTGGCGTAGTGGATAGGGAACGGGCCTGGGAGTCAAAAGGTCATAGGTTATAATCCTGGCTCTGACAAACATCTGCTGTGTGACCTTGGGCAAGTCACTTCACGTTTCTGTGCCTCAGTTACCTCATCTGTAAAATTGGGATTGAGACTGTGAGCCCCCTGTGGGACAGGGACTGTGTCCAATCTGATTTGCTTGTATCCACCCCAGCACTTAGTACAGTACCTGACACATAGTAAGCACTTAAGAAATACCACAATTATAATTATTATTATCAACTTGTCCATTCTCCTGCATCCCTCCATCTTTATTTTGTAAACTTCTCAAAGGGCAGAGCCTGTACCTCTTATATTTCTTTTGTATCCTCCCCAAGCCCCTGGTGCTCAGCACATAGAAGGGGCTCAATAAATACCATTAATGATAAAAGCAGGCATTTACCAATATGTGTCAGAAACAGGTTCCTTCCTGGATTCAGGAACTACAACCTACTCCCAACAGGAGAAATAATAGTCTCTTATACGCTTCTAGATTGTAAGTTCATAGTGGGCAGAGAATGTGTCTACCAACTCTCTTGTATTTAGTACAGTGTTCTGTGCACAGTAAGCATTCAATAAATACCACTGATTGATTGACTGATTACAGAATCCTGCAGAGGGTCCCAATTTCCCCTTGAATCAATGGAAAACTCCTGGATTTAAGGCCCTCAACAAATTTTCCTCCCCTTTCCAACCTCCCTTATCTCCTGTTAGGCTCTCCTGCCAAGCAAACCCTCTCCTGCCTCTGAATTATTGTACCTGCCTAGTTCACAACATCTCTCCACTTAAGTCTCCCCTTCAGAATAGACCCACTCATCTATAATTGTGCTAGTCCTTATGCCATCACCCTGCAGGAATTAGCACTAAATAAGAATGAATACCCAAAGTAACTTCTAACCATACCACAAAATATAAATTATCCTTCCTATCTCTTTGACTACTTGCCGTTATGGGACTACTCCCTACAGTTGATTAGTGTACATTTCTGTCATTTATCTTTATATGTAAATTTATTGAGGGCAGAGGCTACAGCTTCTACTTCCTTTTGTTATTCACCACTGGACCTTCTACAGTATCCTGCATTTAGTGGGTGCTCAATTGCGATTGTTGACTGAACTAACACAGATGGAGATAGGACCTACTAAGTCCATTAAAAACATGCCGCTATCACATGGTAACCTATGGCTGAATCTATCACTCATTCTCCTTAATAATAAATAAATAAGACCTTTGACTTCCTGAAATTTTGGTTTGTCGGCTGTTGCCAAGACAACTAGGAAATGAAATGAGGAACAGAGAGACCTTCAAGAAAACAGGTCAGCGAAGTAAAGTTATTATATTAATTCCAATTGAAACTAACTCTGCCCAGGGAAATGGAAAATGAAGTTTGAATTAGATGCCAGTGTCATGAGCTCTGATGATTCCAGATTAAAGTGCCCGTCTATGGGAAATTTGACCAAGCCACATATCAAAAACAGAGTATGAATACTGAGGGAAAAAAAGAAACTTTCCTCTGGACCATCAGAAACGCTATCAGAGGAAAAAATTCACTACCTTGTCTAGACTGTAAACTCTTGGTGGGCAGGGAACGTGTCTACCAACTGTGTTGTAAGCATACTCTCCCAAGCATTTAGTTCAGTACTCTGCACACAGTAAGAGTGCAATAAATGCCACTGATTGATTGATGGATTGATTGTAGGCAGGGAGCAGGTGTTTTGTATTTTTTGGACTTTCCCCAGTGCCTAATACGATGCTCTGCCCTCAGTAGATGCTCAATAAATATGACTGATTGATTGATTTTCCTAGCAGTCATTAGCCCCTAAATCCCTTCAGAAGTGCTAAGTTGAATTTTATCAAAAATAAACCCAAGAACACGCTGATATACAAGCAATGCTATTCATATCATTTCACAAGCATAGAATCTATTTTGAGTTACGGTTTCATGTGTTTCTGGAGGACTCACAATAAGAGCTACTACAGCAGAAGTGACAGTAGTTAAATCTTCCATTACAATTTGTAGACTTGAAGAAAAATCAATCTTGGATTCCCACTTGCTCTTTTAAAGCCCGACTGCAAAACTGCAAATTTATTTTATTCATTACAGACGTTAGGACTGTTCCAGTAAAGAGAGGAAGAAAACTGAGACAATTATCCTAGCAATACAAACCAAACATCCAATTTTGTCTCAATTATCTAAATAATTCAGGTGAAAATCTTATATTTTTGCTCTAAACTATGTACAGTCTTTATTTAAATAGTTGCTCAGCTCCCCATTTTATTTTGTTAATGTGTCTGGCCTGTGGCTACAGCAGATAAATGTTCCCTAGAAGATTTTTATATACAGCCATTACATTTCTAGGGAAGCTATGACTTCTGTCATTCATTCTGCTCTTTCCCTGGTGACTTTAAATTGAGGTCAACTTCAGAACTGGGGTGCCTGATATTAAAATTCAATTACTTTTCCCTAGTGGTTTTTCCCGGTAGTAACAAAATAAGCGCAGCTTCCAATTTAAGATATCTAGACGTATTTTGTTCCTATTCATTGCACGAAACTCTGGGAGTTGTAGAAATATCATACACTTACCTAAGGTATACTAGATACATTCTCGAGAATGAACTGGAAAAAGGTTTCTGGGTCAGATGAAGAACTGCACCTCAGGAAAAGCTCACTAGGCAGGGAACTTGTCTACTAATTCTGTTGCATCAAACTCTCCCGAGTGCTTAGTACAGTGCTCTGCACATAGTAAATGCTCGATAAATACCATTGATCAATCGTGTTTTCTCATAGCACTGTGGGTGACTTTGGATAATGGGGCAGTGTTGACTCAGGACCCAAGAGATGTTATCGTGTTTCACTCTCCCCTGTTTAGGTCTTGATCTGCACTGCTGGTGGAGTGATGAGGAGAGACAGCCCAAGAGATGATTCTTGAACTAATAGAAATGCCCACTCTTCATTTGGGTAAGTTAAGCTCATGGTCTCCGGTATGTATAATCTGAGTGCTAATACGGTTCCATACCTAAAGACAGGTCCCCATGGGTCTCGTCTGATGACTTTTCTCCTGGCTCTTCTCTGGATATTTTGTTTTCTCCACCCACAACAGCTTGCTTATCTATTGCTTTTTTTCCTCGGCTTTAACATAAATAATAACAATAATAACCATGATAATTGTGGTATTTGGTGAGTGCTTATTATGTACCAATATGGCACTAAGCGCTGGAGTAGGTACAATACAATCAGATCTGACACAATCCCTGTCCCGCATGGGGCAAGGAGGGAGGGAGGGGGGAGGACAGGTATTGAATTCCCATTTTGTAGATGAGGAAACTTACGTACAGAGAAGTTGAGAATCTTTGAGTCCCAGGCCTGTGCTCTTTCCACTAAGCCACGCTGCCTCAAAGCTCAGGTTTCTAATCAATCAACCATTTGTATTTACTGAGTGCTTCCGGTGTGCAGAGCACTGTATTAAGTGCTTATTTCTACCACAGTACTTTTTTACAAATCCTTTTTCGTAAGCCCTCGCACTCTACCCCCACCTCAGCATGCAAGGGGCCAGTTAGATCTAGGGACAAGTATCATTTTGCTTTGTGGCAAGTTTTCCTTTTCCACACATGCACATTTGTTGGCTTGGCTTGGGGCATAAGTTCTTCCTTGCCTGGTACCAACTGTAGCCTGCTGTTACTCTGTCCAGCCACACAGGAACACAGTGACCCAGCATCATAGACCCCAGCCAAGGAGGCTTTCTGACTGAACTGTCCTCTATCAACACATAAAGTGACTAATGTTCATCGGTGAACTGATATCATACCAAACAAGGACTTAAAATGGCCAATGGGACTCAGTTTTTCTTTTTCTCCGTGAGTTCTGGGAATGTACTCTTGACTGAGGGGATTGAGAGGGGATGACAAACTGAAGATACATTTTTAAAACTGGGGGAGGGGAGACTTAAAACTATGGACAAGCCACTTTTTCCTTGGACTTCCTCTGCTGAGAAAACTAATGTGATGACGTCTGATGATTGTGTTTAATATTCCCAAGTATTCTTCTTAAAGTCATTATTTTCTAATACCACCAGTGGCCAAATACATAAAGCAGAATTTTCCTTCAATAACAATAACACTATATCTTAACTCATTAAATTTAATAGAATGGCAAGCCATTCAACCACATGAAATGAATTCATCTTCTTTCAGCATTCTGTTATCTAGTTTGGCACAGGGACAATTTTTAAAAAAAACAAAACTGTATTCTAAGGGAAAAAGAGTCACATTACCAATTTAACTTCATAAATAGCTGCCTCCTAAAAAATAACATCTCTACTGCAGAGTGTGAAGATTCACTCCATTGGTTAATGTTGAAAGTAGAACTGGCATTTTAAAAACCAAATCTGTGCATAAATGGCAGGTTCAATTATTTAGCGTGCAAATAAAGTGTGCTACTCAATCAATCGGTTGTATTCACTGAGTGCTTACTGGGTGCAGACCACTGTACTAAGTACCTCGGAGAATACAATAGAACAGAGTCGGTAGAATCGTTTCCTGCCCACAAGTAGCTTACATTCTAGAGAGGGAAACAGACATTAAAATAAATCACGGATATGTACATAAGTGTTGTAGGGCTGAGGATGGGATGAATAAAGGGAACAAATCCAAGTGCAAAGGGATGCAGAAGGGAGAGGAAATAGGGGAAATGAGGGCTTACTTGGGGAAGAAGATGTGATTTTAGTAAGACTTTGAAGGTGAGAAGAGTGGTGGTCTGTCAGATATGAAAAGGGAGGGAGTTCCAGGCCAGAGGCAGGATGTGGGCGAGGGGTCACTGGCAAGGCAGACAAGGTTGAGATACTGTGAGTATGATGGCATTAGAGGAGTGAAGTGAGAGTGCTGGGTTGTAATAGGAAATCAGCAGGGTAAAATAGAAGGGGCAAGGTGATTGAGTACTTCAAAGCCAAAGGCATGGAGTTTCTGTTTCTGTTTCTATGTGCACACAACCAAAATATAAAGGACAAGATGAAATGTGACGATTAATAATGTAGCTTGTTCACATAGTTCTTTGCCCTGATGTACATACCTCCTTAAAGGTTAAACAATATTTAAGCTCTTTACTAGAAATTGGCTCAAAGACCAGAAAAGGGATATGCTAAAATTTATTTCATAAACACATCAAATCCACTTGGATTTTATGAAAGCGTAGGTTAAAATCAAAATACATGTACAATTCAAACCAGCTGGTACTGGACTGCAACACTGTAAAGCTCATTCATATTTCTATTGGCTTGAATTATTCCTAAACCCAACTCTGCACTCATAGCCTGGAGAAAGGGCTGAACGCCCGGTGCTGCATATCCCAAGGTTCTGAATTCTGCTATTTTCCAGACTCAACACACTGATAGGTCTTCAAAAGAGGTAGAGCAGATGAATACTACAACAGGAAGGGAGTAGTATAAAATTTCATTTGAGAATTCTTGAGATGTAAGCTCCATGTGTACAGGAACTATGTCTTCTCTTTTTACTATGTGCTCCCAAACTTAGATACAGAGGTCTGCACACATGAGGAAGAGCAATGTGGGACAGGGACTGTGGCTGACCTGATTATCTTATATCTACTCCAGCAATTAGATTAATGCTTGGCACATAGTAAGTGCTCAACAAATACAATAATAATAGTAAAAAAGTATATCCTGGCTCTCCACTTGGCTGTGAGACCTTGGGCAAGTCAGTTCACTTCTCTGTGCCTCAGTTATCTCATCTGTAAAATGGGGATTGAGACTGAGACCCAAGTGGGACAACCTTGGGTCCCAGAAGCAGCGTGGCTCAGTGGAAAGAGCACGGGCTTTGGAGTCAGGGCTCATGAGTTCGAATCCCAGCTCTGCCACTTGTCAGCTGTGTGACTGTGGGCAAGTCACTTCACTTCTCTGTGCCTCAGTTCCCTCATCTGTAAAATGGGGATGAAGACTGTGAGCCCCACGTGGGACAACCTGATTCCCCTATGTCTACCCCAGCGCTTAGAACAGTGCTCGGCACATAGTAAGCGCTTAACAAATACCAACATTATTATTAACCTGATTACCTTGTATCTACCCCAGTGCTTAGAACAGTGCTTGGTACATAGTAAGAGCTTAACAAATACCATTATTATTATTATATACCTATAAAATATCCAGCAGTTCCAGATCTAGAGAGTGACAGCAGTGGGCAATAAATGAAGAACAGTTCCAGGTGGATACATAGGTTTTACTCTTAATGTGGACTTAGAAACAATGGCTGTGGCAAAAGGAATTATCCCCCTCTAGACTAAGGTCATTGTGGGCAGGGAACATGTCTATCAGCTCGGTTCTACTGTACTCTCCCAAGCATTTTAGAATAGCACTCTACACACAGTAAGTGCTCAATAAATATGATTGCTCGAACCTCACCAACTTAGAAGTTCTCAAAAGTCTAGGAAAGTCAGGAAAGCCGGTTAGACTTAGTTTTCCCACTGATAATTAGGAAAGAATGATAGCTACAACAAAGGTAGAAAATACAAAAAGAATTATATATGCTCTTCCTAAATCTAGACTTGTGTATCAACTCATCTTCAAACAGAAAACCTCACATTAATCCTGATTTGAAGACATTGGGAGGGTTGAAGGAGGAAGGGGAAAAGGCTTTCACTTGCTGTTACATTTTTAATGGTGAAAAGATTCAGTGAATATAATGTGAAGAAACCTTTTTTCATTCAGTGTTAGAATAAGCAAAAACAGTTGCTCTGAACACAAGTATTAACATTTATTGAGATGTAGCGGCCATATAATTTAGATACGGTGCTCTTCTGGTAGGTTTATAATCAATAGTCAGACAAGTGAAGCACAAAGCACACTGGGAGAGGATAAGCAATTTACAGAGGGAAAGATAGGTGAGAAACAGGGCATGAAAATCTGTAAATGATCAGCATTTTAAACTATCACCATCTGTCTGGATGCGCATATCCTACTAAATATCATTTTGTACTTTCTGCAGCTGCAAATACTACACTTTTTTGTTATTGGTATCATTTTAACTGCCTGCTAATGTATTTTCAGGATTATTTAGTAAAATTGAAAGTTGCAAAAATGTTCAGCTTCTCAGGTGAGAGAAACATTTAAACCCTACATTTCCTCCTAAGGACACATCTACAAATTTTAGTCCTTTTAGCTCTGAGGAGCAAAGGCAATTAAGACTTTACACTTGCCCATTTTACAGCTGAAGATAATGAAGTAGAGTGCATAAGTGCAAATAATAATAATAATGTTGGTATTTGTTAAGCGCTTACTGTGTGCCGAGCACTGTTCTAAGCACTGGGGTAGATACAGGGTAATCAGGTTGTCCCACATGAGGCTCACAGTCTTAATCCCCATTTTACAGATGAGGTAACTGAGGCACTGAGAAGTTAAGTGACAAGGAGACAATAGTATGCCACTAGAACTACTGATTCCATGTGGAAATTATTCCCCTAAATATCTTTCCTTTCCTTCCCTTCCCTCTTTGACACAGAAAAGCCAAACTACATTATAAATGTCATCTGTCAGTCATTTTCGGTATGAAATTATTTTGTTTGTGTTTTCAGATGCCCCATGAATATCAGACTTGTCTGAAGCCAGAAATTCTCAGCCAAAAATGAAATTCCCTTTAGCGCTAAATCCTTTTTTTTTCTGTAGTTTGAGAGCACCACCTAGTGGAACAAGACCAAGTTAATAGGCGATAACTAGCCAGGTTTCTGAATTCCTGGAGAGCAAGGTCTTAAGAAGTCATTTAACTCATGCACCTATCTTCAAGCAGAAGTACACCTCAAGCATCCCAGAGAGGTGAGACTCTAGCTCCCTTTTCGATTAACAACAAATTTCTGAGTGCTAGGATGAGTCGTATCAATACCTTATAAAACCCCATAAACAATATCTAGATATATCTTGTAAAACAAGATGCCTGTTTCTTATGAGTTAGTTCACAAGTCCACCTGACTGATATTATGAGAAAGCTAAAATCTAAAATCTAATTTTCTATTTGCAACTAAGTTGAAATTAGTAGTTCAGAAAACACACAAAAGGAAAATAAGCCTTTCTTGAGGGGTGTTTTTTTAAAGATATTTGTTAAGCACTTACTATGTGTCAGGCACTGGGCTAAGTGCTGGGGTGCATACTAGCTAATCGGGTTGGACACAGTCCATGTCTCTCATGGGGCTCACGGTCTTAACCACCATTTTCCAAATGAAATAACTGGGGCACAGATAAATGACTTGCCCAAGGTCACACAGCAGACAATTGGTGGAGTCAGGATTAGAACCCAGGTCCTCTGGCTCCCAGACCTGTGCCCTTTCTACTAGACCCCGCTGTTTCTCAAGCCTGTTGAAGTACTAAGGGTGGAGCTCCTAAAAACAGGAGAAAAAGAGAAAACCAACACCTTATTCCTAGGGAAGCCAAGGGCCAGATTTTTACCAAAAAAATCATGGCCCGTGTGGTCAGTCATCTATCTGTCTGTTGGTGATTTTCTTCCAAATAGGATCAGAAGGATGGAAGTAACAGAACTATAGCAGAACTCATTAGGTTCGAGGGTCTCCTCCCCCCAGCGCTGAACTTTGAATCCCAGCTGCAGAACTGCATGTGACAAATTGTGGCAGAGGCCCCTCACCTGGAACTACTTAGGTAAGAACTACAAGTGCCTTTAGTTGGCTGTCAGGTTTATTAGGAACGAGCAGAAATGCCTGTTAAAGATGATCTCTTTTGTGCCTGCCTTTTGGAGAATATAGCAGACTGCATTCTATAAGCAGTTCTCACAGCACTAGGCAGCCCTCTCAAAGGAAGTGAGAATGGGTATTGAGAGGAAAAAAAACAACAAAAAAAACCCCAGGCCTCGGGGACGGTGAAGCGCAGTGGCCGTTTCCATGGGCTTGTTAGTTATGAGCTGCCAAACCAAAACTATTCTAAAATTCTATTCCTCCACCTTTTTTTCCTCCTATTACAAATCATTTAAAGAGTATAAACATTCCAAAGGGGTTTGGGTTGCCAACGGATGGTGGGGGGAGCTACTCTGCCCACAGGTTTTGTGGCAGATCTCAGCAAGCTACCATTGAAGAATCGCAGCGGTCGGTACGCCTATGCGCCAGCACCCGGCCATGACTCACTAGAAATACATTTGGGTACATTCCCAGGTGTGGAGGTTAGTTACCACGATGATGTTGATAGGCATGTGCTTTCACTCCTTAGAAAAGAGGTGGGTTGGCCGAGACTAGTGTGGGAGAGGATGAACTAGGCTCACCTCTTCAAGTGCCCCGCCACGGGCTGGAGCCTCAACTGGCAGAATAGAGTCCTTCCTTGGTGAGCGTTTGGGGAGGGGGAAAGCACTCTTCCTTCCTTGGTGGGTTTTCATTTTTTATGGTACTTATTAAGAGCTTACTAATGTGCCAAGAACTTTACTAAGAACTGATACAGGATAATCAGATTGCACAGTCTCTGTCCCACAAGGGGGTCACAATCTAAGTAGGAGAGGGTATAGGATTTAAACTCTATTTTACAGAAGAGGGAACTGAGGCACAGAAAAGTTAAGTGACTTTCCCCAAGGTCACACAGCAGACAAGTGGTGGAGCTGGGTTTAGAACGCAGCCCCTTTAGTTTAGCCCCTTTCCCTCCGCCGCTCTCGCTCCACTAACCCACAGCCCTGGATCACCTCCTCTGTCCGCCTCCTACGCTCCTATGCTCGAGCTGCTGAGCGCTGCTGGCGAAAGTCCAAGCACCAAGCCGACCTCACACATTTCAAATTTATCCTTTCCTGCCTTAACTCTGCCCTCTCCTCCACCAGGCAAAACTTCTTCTCCTCCCTCATCGACACCCATGCCCGTCACCCCCACCAATTGTTCCAGACCTTTAACTCTCTCCTTAGACCCCCCGTTCCTCCCCCTCCCCCATCTCTCACCCCCAATGATCTGGCCACCTACTTCATCACAAAAATCAACACAATCAGGTCTGAGCTACCCAAAGTCACCCCTCCCCCACTCCCCTCCTCCCCACCAACCCTCTCCCCTACTTTTCCATCCTTCCCTCCAGTATCCTCAGAGGAGATCGCCTCCCTCCTCACAAGTGCCACCCCCTCCACCTGTGCCTCGGACCCCATTCCCGCTCACCTTTTAAAAAACATCGCCCCTGCCCTCCTCCCTTCCTTAACTTCTATTTTTAACCACTCAATCTCCAATGGCTCCTTCCCCTCTGCCTTCAAACATGCCCACGTCTCCCCCATCCTAAAAAAACCCGCTCTTGACCCCACTTCCCCTTCCAGTTATCGCCTTATCTCCCTACTACCCTTCCTTTCCAAAATCCTAGAACGAGTCGTCTACAATCGCTGCTTAGAATTCCTTAACTCCCATTCTCTCCTGGACCCCCTCCAATCTGGTTTCTGTCCCCTCCACTCTACCGAGACTGCTCTCTCTAAGGTCACCCATGACCTCCTTCTTGCCAAATCCAATGGCTCCTACTCCATTCTAATCCTCCTTGACCTCTCTGCTGCCTTTGACACTGTCGACCATCCCCTCCTCCTCCACACCTTATCTCACCTTGGCTTCACGGACTCAGTCTTCTCCTGGTTCTCCTCTTATCTCTCTAGCTGGTCATTCTCGGTCTCCTTCGCAGGCGCCTCCTCCCCCTCCCATCCTTTAACTGTTGGAGTTCCTCAAGGGTCAGTTCTTGGCCCTCTTCTGTTCTCCATTTACACTCACTCCCTCGGTGAACTCATTCGCTCTCACGGCTTTGACTACCATCTCTATGCAGATGACACACAGATCTACATCTCTGCCCCTGTCCTCTCCCCCTCCCTTCAGGCTCGCATCTCCTCCTGCCTCCAGGATGTCTCCACCTGGATGTCGGCCCGCCACCTAAAACTCAACATGAGCAAGACTGAGCTCCTCATCTTCCCTCCCAAGCCCGGTCCTCTCCCAGACTTCCCTATCACCGTGGATGGCACGACCATCCTTCCCGTCTCTCAGGCCCGCAATCTCGGTGTTATCTTTGACTCGTCTCTCTCGTTCACCCCACACATCCTATCCATTACCAAGACCTGCCGGTTTTACCTTTACAATATCACCAAGATCCGCCCTTTCCTCTCTACCCAAATGGCTACCTTACTGCTATGGGCTCTTGTTATATCCCGGCTAGACTACTGTGTCAGCCTTCTCTCTGACCTCCCTTCCTCCTCTCTCGCCCCGCTCCAGTCTATTCTTCACTCCGCTGCCCGGCTCATCTTCCTGCAGAAACGCTCTGGGCATGTCACTCCCCTTCTTAAACACCTCCAGTGGTTGCCTATCAACCTCCGCTCCAAACAAAAACTCCTCATCTAGGCTTCAAGGCTCTACATCACCTTGCCCCTTCCTACCTCTCCTCCCTTCTCTCTTTCTATCGCCCACCCCGCACGCTCCGCTCCTCTGCTGCCCACCTCCTCACCGTCCCTCGGTCTCGCCTATCCCGCCGTCGACCCCTGGGCCACGTCCTCCCACGGTCCTGGAGTACCCTCCCTCCTCACCTCCACCAGGCTAATTCTCTTCCCCTCTTCAAAACCCTACTTAAAACTCACCTCCTCCAAGAGGCCTTCCCAAACTGAGCTCCCCTTCTCCCTCTACTCCCTCTACCGCCCCCCCCTTCATCTCTCCGCAGCTTATCCCTCTTTTCCCCTCATCTCCCTCTGCTCCTCCCCCTCTCCCTTCCCATCCCCTCAGCACTGTACTCGTCTGCTCAACTGTATATATTTTCATTACCCTATTTATTTTGTTAATGAAATGTACATTGCCTTGATTCTATTTAGTTGCCATTGTTTTTACGAGATGTTCTTCCCCTTGACTCTATTTATTGCTATTGTTCTCGTCTGTCCGTCTCCCCCGATTAGACCGTAAGCCCGTCTAACGGCAGGGACTGTATCTGTTGCCGACTTGTTCATTCCAAGCGCTTAGTACAGTGCTCTGCACATAGTAAGCGCTCAATAAATACTATTGAATGAATGAATGAACCCAGGTCCTCTGACTCCTGAGCCCGTGCTCTTTCCACTAGGCCAATTCAGTGCAGAGGGATGGCGTACAGGAGCCAAATAGAACCAGGTCTCTCAGAATGGTACCTTTAAAAAAAGAGAAAAAAGTGGGCAGGGGGAGGGTGGAAAAATGCATCCTCAGTTGGCAGGGGGAGAAGATGACGGCCAACTTTTATACTTTCAGTAAAGGCCCTATTAATTTGTTCATTCGATCAGTAGTATCCATTGGGTGCTTACCATCTGCAGAGTGCTGTAAAAGGCACTGGGGAAAAGTACTCTAGTGGGAGGCAAATCTGGAACAGGACACACAGATGAAGAGTAAGGATGCAAGACTGGTTTGACTAAATACATCAAAAGGTATGGAGGGCTAAGCCAATTGCCTAGTTCTTCAGGGTTAGACAGTGCCTCTTAATCTAGATGGTCAGTTGGACACCAGTGGAGACCATTTGTTTGAAGCTACCTAGAGCATCATTAATTCTGTAAGCCCGTCAAACGGCAGGGACTGTCTCTATCTGTTGCCGACTTGTTCATCCCAAGCGCTTAGTACAGTGCTCTGCACATAGTAAGCGCTCAATAAATACTATTGAATGAATAATTCTGTGGACTCTGATCTGATCAACTAAACACCTTTCCAGGAACAAAACTGTCATAAAATCATAGATCTTGAGCCCCTAAAGTGTGTGAAGCACCCTTTGATCTTGTCAAAGTTTTTGAATTCACTTCAGGTTCCAGTCAGTCTAAGGGCCAACTGACTGAATTCAGAAGGGTCTGGGAAATTTTCATCACAATACCATTATCGGTGTCCACAGAATTCACTGAGCACCTACTTGATGCCGAGCACTGAATACAGTTAAAAGCAAACATTAATCAAATGGGGAAGACAGACGTAAACTATTCTAACCACTTCAGCTGGAAACACATCCAGCTCTTACAAGGCCACAATGGTCTAAGGTCTCCATAGGGTACAGCTTCTGCCTTGTTGCCAGGTGCCAGACACAATTTGGGTAGGATGGTTGACTTGTCAGTTGGTCTTCTCCACACCCAACCCTTTGTTATGGTGGAAGGCCCTCACTGGACCAAAAGTAGATGTCCCAAAGTTTTCCCAGATTCCTCTAAATACAGTGGAACCTCTGTCCCAGAAGATTTCTCTCCTCTGTTAAGGCACAGTCAAGCACGCTCCAGGGAGTTATGTGTAAAAATGCGTACATCTTCCTCCGACCCCCGGAGCCATAATCCCTCTACATTGCTGTAACTAAGCAACCAAGGGAGAAAACACAACTACTGAGGCTGATGTCATAATGAATGTGATCTGTTGCTTCAACCAAAAAAGGCTTCATGTTAATAGACAGCCTGGCTAGAGTCGCTGTTTTCTTCACTTTCCACAATTTTTCTAAAGTGGAGCCAATACCAGAGAGAAGATAAATGGGCTTCAGAATGTGGAAGCTCTTCAGCCCTAAGCATAGAATTCTTTGTATCCCAGCCATCTCCGGGAGGGAACAAATCTGGTCCAAAAAAAATCTAGTTCACATCGCCCAAATTCCTTCCACTCTTCAAAATCCACTTCTTCGGGCCAGCCAATCCTTGCCCTAGGCGGACCAATTGATGAAACAGGGAGTGGTTAAGATTAATCTGCTGGTTCAATACAAAGCCACTGTCCACCTTACCTGCCATACATTAAGAGAAAGAGCAGATCTATCCACCTTATCTCTTTGTCAGCCTGAGACCCAAGTCTGTATCTTTTAAGCGTGTCTAGCACACTCTACGTCTTATTAAAAATATTATCACTGAGCCCAACTCTCCCATCGGAGGCTCCCATAGGCTCAGCAGTGCATTCTCTGGAGCCAGGAAGAGGAGAGCAAATTTGTTCCATTTAGTCCCTGATACGTATTGGGAACAGATACAGGCATCTTCAGAGAATCACAGCCTATTTGATCCCCTCCCTCCCAACATGGCTCTTTAAACTTATTGAGGTTTCAGAGGAGGGCGGAGCACCAGTCACAGTGTTGGCAGGAGATTCACTCTGCTTGGCCACATCCCCAAACAGTAAAGCCCGGTGTGGACAGGGATTGTCTCTCCTTATTGCTGAATGGTACTTTCCAAGTGCTCAGTACAGAGCTCTGCACACAGTAAGCACTCAGTACATACAATTGAATGAATTCATTCAATAGTATTTATTGAGCGCTTACTATGTGCAGAGCACTGTACTAAGCGCTTGGGATGAACAAGTCGGCAACAGATAGAGACAGTCCCTGCCGTTTGACGGGCTTACAGTCTAATCGGGGGAGACGGACAGACAAGAACAATGGCAATAAACAGCGTCAAGGGGAAGAACATCTCGTAAAAACAATGGCAACTAAATAGAATCAAGGCGATGTACAATTCATTAACAAAATAATACTACCTTGCCCCAGAATCATGGAATGAGAAGAACATATTCTCCAGGACCCCCTAATGCCAAAGGAAGACATAGATCAGCAGGGAAAGTTGGACTCATTCTTAATAATGACCAAATGATTAATAAAATGATTAAGAGGACGATGGGGTTCTTAAATGTTCACCTGCACAGAGGCAGTGTGGCCTAGAAGTGAAAAGAACTTTAGACTGGGAGTCGGGAGACCTAGGTTTGAATCCCTGTTTGGTCACTGGCCTGCTGCATGACCGTGAGTAAATCACTTTACCTCTCTGGGCCTCATCTGTAAAATGGGGATAAGACGGTTTATTAGCCTTAAATGGGACAGGGACTGTATCCAATCTTATAACCATTTTTCTACCTCATCACTTAGCACATGGCAAGCACTTAGTAAATGCCTTAATGCTACAAAGTAAACATCATCTTCCCAAGCACTCCTAACAAGTTGAAACACTACTGTGTACAACTTGTTATCATTGACTGTTTCCTGGGCAGCAGAAAGTCAAAAATGATGCCTTGCTTCTGGGATGGAAGAGCTGAAGTTCGAATTTAGGAACTGGCCCATTGTTCAATGACTAAGCATTCCTGTCTCAATTGAAAACTTTGCTCTCCTGGGACTAACAACAGAACCACAGAACAGACTAACAACACATACCACAAGCCTTCTGATTAGTCCCTACAGATTTCCTTTAGTCTGTTTGACAAGAATCAGAGTCTAAATGGGAAATCTCTCTCTGGGGGGAGCATTAATAAAGGGAGCTAGTTCCTGAACACTGTGATCAACCAACCATTGAAACAGTTGGAACTGATGGAGGACATTTTTTGCCCTCCAGCCCAGAAATTATATATAGGAAAGGGCCATTAAATACTTAGAACTCCAGTTCAAGGGGAACGATTCCACAGAATGTGGGCCAACGGAGTCCACGTAGCTAAGGTTCTCGAAGTGTAACGGCAGTGGACAAGTTCCATTTAGTTTTGGATTCGTTCAAAGAGCATCCAATGCCCAAGGGACTCTGGGAGCACATACAAATCCCTTGCTCCACTCTCCATCCCAACCCCCTGAACCCAATTTCAACCTAAATGGAGCCCAAGGCAGGCCGAACACAATAAAGGGTTTTGTTGGTCCAAGAGAAGGGAACATCAGAGCCCCAGTCCTCACTGTTCCCTGTGGAAAGGGGTTGGAGAGCCTCTGAGCTACCAGTCAGCCAGTCACAATTTTGACCTCATTTGCTATTTTGGCATGAAGAAGACTTCCTCTCTATCTGACAAGTCACAGTGCCCTGCAGTTTCGGGGGAATTGGATTGCAATGCCCCTCTTGGCATTTTCAGCTGGTACCGAGGTGGATTTTTATTACAGATGATTTTGTAAACATTTTGTACCTGGGCCGAGGGAGGTTTTCAGGGGTTTGGTAGTTAATCAGCAAATTCTCAGGAAAAAGAGGATGAATTTTTCTTTTTGCCACTTCAGTGAAGTTCAAAGAGGAAATCAACTATGTAGCAAGACAATTAAAAATGCTCATTTTTTTCTAGTTCTTTTACTTTTTTAATTAAAGTTTTTATTTGGGGAACGTTATTTTCATGTCTGCAAAAACAAGGAAACATCTTACTAATCCCTCTGCTGAATGGAAAAACGAAAAACTAGAGTGTACCTTATTTATTATGCATGTCAGGAACTCTTTCTAATCAGTACACAGCTATTATGCCAGTTTTACTAATTCTATGTTGTCCTTTCCCTTTGAGAAACCTGTTGCCCTGCCTCATGGGAGAACAGTGCATAAATTAAACAAGTTTTGGTTGCCACTACCTAAATGAATGACTCGGTTTGAACTTTCTCACCGGGCAGAATGTACGTTCTATATTTAACCAGGCGCCCAATGGGAAGGTGAAGCGAAGGATCAACTGCTAATTGCCCAATGAATTTCCTTGCTGCAAATTAATCAGCTAAGCGAGGTGTTTGGTTTTGGATATGTTTTCAAGGCAACAGCCCACATAACCAGAATACAAATGGAAAGAGTTCTAGCGGAAAAAATATTTAGCGGAGAAATGGGGGCACGCTCCTCTTGGGAGGGTGTATCATGATCCAGAAGCAGGGCAGAGAGGTCCCAAGGGGAAGAGACCCCAAATCATTCCCCGAATGAATTGATTTACTACCGTGAAGCTCTGCTGGACAGGTTTAGTAGTAGCACTCTCACCCTGGAAAGTGCTAGCAAATGGGATCCTGCAGGCAGCTTAAGTGAGCAGAGAATTGTAGGAGTCACTCTTAGTGCCATTCACAAACCCTGAAAAGGGGAAAACTCGGCATAACACTTTAGGGGACTAGCTGCTCAGATTGGACAGAACACCCCCAAAATAATAATAACAATAATAATAATAATTGTGATATTTGTCAAGCATTTACTATGTGTCAGGCACCGTACTAAGCGCTGGGGTGGATACAAGTCAATCGGGTTGGACATAGTCCCTGTTCCACATGGGGTTCACAGTCTTATTCAACATTTTACAGATGAGGGAACTGAGGCACCATAACCCAGTCATCCTCTTCTGGGTCAGCAGCATCATCTGAAACATCCGGGGATATGGGGTAGGAGTGGGGGCCGGAATAAAAGAAAGAAAGCTGGGCCTTCGCAAGCTCCTTTGCTAGACTCGATAATTTAGCACTTAATAATAATGTTGGTATTTGTTAAGCACTTACTACTTAATCACTGGGTTAGATCCCCCCTGAACTCTACATTGGGTTCAAAGGAATGACAGTGTTCGTGTAAATCCAGGAAGAGTGCAGTTCCATTTGAAATGGGTGCACTTTGGTTTTAGCTACAAGCCCAATCCCCTTTAAGCTTTACTTCAGCTTGTTGACTGTCCACTGATGACATATATAGGAATCAAATTTTTGGAGAAGAGAAGGTAGGACACAGTGTAGTCTTGTAGTATCTTTTCCTCTTTATAATATGGTATTACATGGATACTTAGTCATGCATTTGCGATAAATGAATGGGATTAAGAGAGTTAAATGAAGTCGGTGATACATTTAGTTATATATCCATTACTGAGCCTTCTTCAGTTACTGACTAATTTCCTTGAAACTGAAATTATGTACATATGCTCTTTAAGTCCTTCTCTCCTCCTGCCCCTCCTTCAACTCTCTCCTCTTTCCCAGCAATATCTCAAGAGGAGCTCTCCTGTCTTCTCTCAGAATCCACCACCTTCTCATCATACCTTATCAAAACACTTGCCCCCTCCCTAACATCCATCTTCAACTGTTTGCTCTCCAGTGGCTTCTTCCCCACTGCTTTCAAACAAGCTCACGTCTCCCTGTTCTCAATAAAAACCCCTCCCTTGAACCCACAGCTCCCTCCATCTATCGCCCCATCTCCCCCCTACCATTTCTCTCTCTGAGTGATTTGTCTACCACTGCTGTCTCCAGTTCCTCTCCTCCAATTATCTCCTTTACCCCCTTCAATCTTGTTTCCATCCCCTTCCCTCCACAGAAACTGCCTTTCAAAGACCACAAATGATCTCTTCCTTGCCAAAGCCAGCAGTCTCTACTCCATCTTAATCCCCCTCGACCTCTCAGCTGCCTTCAACACTTCCTTGACACTGTCCACTCCTGGTTCTCCTCCAATTTCTCTGGCCACTCATTCTCAGCATCTTTCACGGGCCTCTGCTTCCTACCCCCTAACTCTGTGTGTCCCTCAAGGTTCAGTTCTGGGTCCCCTTCTATTCTCCATCTACTCCTACTCCCTTGGAGAACTCATTCACTCACATGGCTTCAACTTCAACTACCACCCCTATGTGGATGTTTCCCAAATCTTCATCTTCAGCCCGGATCTCTTTCCTTCTCTGCAGTCTTGTATTTCCTCCTGCCTTCGAGACATCTCTACTTGGATGTCCTGCCATCACCCCAAACTTAACATGTCCAAAACAGAACTCTTTATCTTCCCACCCGCACCCTCTCCTCCCCATGACTTTCCCTTCACTGTAGACAGCACCACATCCTTGCATCTCACAAACCTATATCCTTGGCATTATCCTTGATTTCTCTCTCTCATTGTCAGCCAGTCAGTCGATCGTATTAATTGAGCATTTACTGTGTGCAGAGTACTGTGCTAAGTGTTTGGGGGGAGTGTTTGGGATGAGCTTACTGTCTAGAGGGGGAGATAGACATTAATATAAATGAATAAATTACACATATGTATATAAGTGGTATGGGGCTGAGAAGGGGGATGAATAAAGTGAGGAAGTCAGGGTGTGGGAGAAGAGGAAATGAGGGCTTAGGGAGGGCCTCTTGGAGGAGATATACCTTCAATAAGGCTTTGAAGCGGGGGAGAGAATTTGTCTGTCGAATATGAGGAGGGAGGTTGTTCCAGGCCAGAGGCAGGATCTGGGTAAGAGGTCGGCAGGTCCTCTGACTCCAAGGCCTGAGCCCTTTCCACTGGTTATTATTGTTATTTATATTATCATCAGTTTTTTCTCATAACTTCTTTAGAAAGGAGAAAGGACAGTGGGTGTTCATGTTTTGGGTCAACTGAGGCAAACAAAATGACTTACCCAAAGCCACAAAACTCAGTAGGTGCTTATTAAACACTATTACCACCACTACTAGTATTACTACTTAACAAATATACTGATTTAATCGAGGACTTCAATCAGCGATATTTACTGGGAGTCTACCGAATGCAGAGCACTGAACAAGTGCTTAGGAAAGGACAATACAGCAGAGTTGGTAGATGTGTTCCCTGCCCACAAGGAACTTACAGTCTATAGGGAGAGAGGGAAATTAAAATATATCAGGGATAGAGGAAATAGTAGAAAACAAGAATATTTTCATAGGTATTGTGGCCGAGGGTCAGTATCAAAGTGGACAGTTGATGCAGAGGGGAGGGAGACTAGAGACAATAGAAGGCTTAGTCTGGGAAGGTCTCTTAGAGGAGATGTGATTTTTAGGAGGGTTTTGAAGGTGGGGAGAGTGGTGGACTGTAGGATATGAAGGGGGAGGGAGTTCCAGGGCAAAGGGTTGGTGGTGGGATAGATGAGATCAAGGTACAGAGAGTAGGCTGGTGTTAAAGGAGCAGAGTGTGCGGGCTTGGTTGTAGTAGGAAATCAGCAAAGTTAGGTAGGAAGGAGAGACCTGATTGAATGCCTTAAAGCTGGTGGTAAGGAGTTTCTGTTTGATGTGGAGGTGGGTTGGCTGCCATTGAAGGTTTTTGAGGAATGGGGAGATATAGACTGAATGGTTTTTCAGAAAAATGATCCAGGCATCATAGTGTAAGGATGGCCTGGAGAGGGGAGACACAGGAAGCAAGGAGGTCAGCAAGGAGATGATGCAATAGTCAAGACAGGAAATGAAGAGTGCTTGGATCAGCATGGTAGAAGTTTGGATGGAGAGGAAAGGGTGGATTCTAGAGATGTCGTAAAGGTAGAACATATAGGATTTCATGACAGATTGAATGTGTGCATTTAATTTCTTTTCATGGTATTTAAGCCCTTATTGTGTGTCAAGCGGTGTTTTAAGCAATGGCGTAGATACAAGTTAATTAGATAAGACCCGATCCCTATCCCACAGGAAGCTCATAGTTTAAGTATGACAGAGAGGAAACGGAGGCCTTACAAAGTTCAGTGACTTTCCCAAGGTCACAGAGCAGGCAAGTGGCAGAGCCGGGACTAGAACTCAGGTCCTCTGACTCCTAGGCCTATGCTCTTTCTACTAGGCCATCCTGCTGCTTTAGCATGAGAGAGATGAATCAAGGATAATGCCAAAGGTGATTAATAATAACAATAATAACAATAATTGTGATATTTGTTAAGAACCGTATTAAGCGCTGGGGTAGATACAAGATAATCTGGTCCTACATGGAACTCACAGTCTCAGTAGGAGGGAGACCGGGTGCTAAATAACCATTTTGCAGATGAGGGAACTGAGGCACAGAGAAGTGAAGTGATTTGTCCAGGGTAACACATCCATGAGTCAACATGACCCCAGGGTTACTTAGATCCCACTTTTGGCACTGACATATAATATCATATTAGTTCTTGGGACTATTTTACCTATGTCACTTCCACAGTGGGTAGTGATTGGTGGATAGTACTCTCAATTAGTCAGCTTGGCTCTGACTCTTGGAGACTCCTTAAACTGCAGGCAGGATATACCCTAATTCACACCGATTCATGGAAATTAGACTCAAGGAAACACTGCTAAGGCTCAGTGCACCTCCAGTAGCCCAACTCATATGGGGATGTGGTTCTTGTCAGGCCAATGGAATGACATTTTTAAAGTGAGGGCAAAGTTAATTTGCAAAGCTTAATGAGGGTTGCCAGAAGTGACAGAGAGTATAAGACCTAAATGGTAACCATATCAACTTTGGCCCTACAGTGCATGGAACTTAAAAATGAAGAGTATATGGTGAATGGCAGCTTGGCAAGAACTTGGCAAGAGAGCAGGAGGAGGAGAAGAAAACTTAAAAAATGAATAAATGAAAGGGATACCACGATCAATATATGCAATTGTTAAGGGTGGCTCCTTGTACATAAGCGTCAGGAGTAGCTGTCAAAATGATGGCTGTTGCTTGTGCCCCATTTTGACTCTCCATTCAGGTATTGCTTGGGTAACCTACTAGTGTCCATTTTTTCATATGTCCCATCCATTGAATCAATCATTAGCATTGATACTGAGCACTTATTCTGTGCAGAGAACTACACTAAGCATATGCTTAAGCGCTTAGTATAGTGCTTTGCACAGAGTAAGTGCTCAATAAATATGATTGAATGAATGTGGGATAGTAGAAAAGAGTTAGTGGACATGATCCCTTGTCCTCAAGGAGTTTACGATCTAGTAAGGGAAGATAGACAGTAAAATAGATTTTCTGAAGGAGGAAGCAATAGTGCCAATACATGTCCGTAGACCTACATCAATACTATATAACGTAACTGATGTGATAGCTTAGCTATTCCTCTTTATTGTAGGAATAGATGTCAGGTTTCGGGACTTCAGAAATACACCTGAAATATAAAATCCTCATCAGTTTGCATAACAAATATTAAATGCTCTTACCCGCTGATTTTTAGGACAATCAATTTAGTCATAGCCTTGATTAAAAGAGAAGGAAACCCAGCTAAAGATGGTCATTCATCAGCTCTTACTGATGTGTGGCTGGGTGCACGCTGGCTCGCTCTGATTAGATGAATGACTGAGAGAGGGCCACTCTGATGTGCTCTGCCATCACTCCCCAGAGCAACATCAATAATCAGGTTTTAGAGATATGCTCTTAAATCCAAGTTTTGCTCCTTGAGAACAAGGACTGAGTTGTAGTTCTTCAGTATCTTCCCCAAGCAGAGCAGCAGCATGGCCTAGTTGATGGAGCCCAAACCTGGGAGTCAGAAGGACCTGGGTTCTAATCCCAGCTCTACCATTTGTCTGCTGCATGTCCTTGGGAAAGTCCCTTAACTTTACGATGCCTCAATTACCTCATCTGTAAAATGGAGGTTAAGACTGTGACCCCTATTTAGGGCAGGACTTCTTCCAAGTGATTAGCTTATATCTATCCCAGAGCTTAAGACAGTTCCTGGCACATAGTAAGCGCTTGACAAATACCATAAAAAAGCACCTAGAACAAGTGTTCTGTCCACAGTCGATACTCAATACTGTTCACGACTATGGTGCTCTTGTGCCTAATTATTGCCACCACCATCTATAATTAATGAATAGGCCAAATTTGGAAACCATGGCATCTTGTCTCTGCTTTAAGAAAATCAAAGTTGAGGCACTGCAAATCGGTCCATCTACATGATCATCATCAGAAAAAGATGATGATTAAAGCAGTAATTTATTTTCGACTAGAGAAAGGCCAAAATGAATGTTTCCTATGAATAGCCAAATGGGAGTGAAAAACAAGGAAGGCTAAAGGGAAAGAAGCTTAATAAAATGAACAAAAGTATCAGAAATCGGGGGAGGGTACTGAGGAATAAGAAAATGCCAGAAAGGAGGAATGCAAAAAAGAAGGGGATGAGAAAATGTGAAAGGAGGTTTAGGATGAGCAAGGGAATGAAAACTGAAAAAAGTCTAACTACAATAAAAAGTAGGGCGTCTTTCAAGAAACTCACTGTTTAATCAGGCCATGGAATCAGAGCAAAGTAGAACAAAGGATAAGTGGTAAAATGTTGATTCTGATCTCATAATTTGATTAAGAGATCAAGTAGATTAAAGAAGGATTAGATTGTATCCCATTAATGATGTTACAGATGAGAATGGATAGTCTAACCTAAGCCCCTGGTTTTTAATCACTTATAACTTCCTCTCAAAAATGTTCCTTTCGGGGTTGAAATTTTTCATGCCAGTTTTTAGCCCAAAGCTGAATTTTATCTGCTGAAAGTCCCTAGGGTTGTATTAGATTTATTAGAGCATGAAAAAATACATGTTTCACACTCTTAAAAAAAATGTTGCGACTGCTTGTGGATGAATAACTTCAAAATGGCTTCATTTTCAATCCTGACATATGGAAAGTGTGTATTTGTTTATGTGTTGCAAATCAAGAAGGAAATGATTAAAAGATACTTTCTGAGCATTTTGGGGGCTTTATTGTTTAATTGATCAGCTGGGTTTTATTGGCAGCTATACCACATGACCTTGGGCAAGTAACTTAACTAATTGCTCTACGCTGTGGTTATGAAAGCAACATCCACCACTGAAATTCAGGAAAATGAATACCATTAGAGGACAGATTATTTGGCCATTCACATTGCTGACAAATGGTCAAAGAGCTGATTTGAGTATTTAGAGATGTTTAGGAGAAAATGTAACAATACAACACATGAGTACACAGTAGTATTCCATTTGAAACAATCACACTCAACTGTAATAGCTCAGTTAAAATGGAGAATAGAGGCCCTGGAATCTTTGTGTGTCAGTTCCAAAAAATCATGCAAATTAGACCTACGTACATTAATACTGGTAACACAAAGTTGAAAGCTGACTTAATTTGAGACATTCTGTATGTTTTTCAGGAACTTCAGAATAGCACCAATGTGGCATCCAGAGAGAGATTTACAGAGTGGCAGTATCGTCCATCCTTCTTTCTGGAGGCACACTCGGCTTCTTTGTTTCATCAAACTCATTCTTACCACTGTAATACCTAACCATAAGTGGCAAGCCAAAGTCACCAACGAGGTCATGCATGCATGCATTCATTCATTCATTCAATAGTATTTATTGAGCACTTACTATATGCAGAACACTGTACTAAGCGCTTGGAATGTACAGATCGGTAACAGATAGAAACAGTCCCTGCCCTTTGACGGGCTTACCGTCTAATCAGGGGAGATGGACAGACAAGAACAATAGCAATAAATAGAATCAAGGGGATGAACATCTCATTAAAACAATAGCAAATAAATAGAATTAAGGCAATGTACATTTTGTTAACAAACTGTATTTCTTCTAACATAGGAATAATGCTTGTTGGATCATTTCTATTAGTAATTAGGCATTCAAGTTAAGTGCAAAATAAGAAAAAAAGGTATAAAGAAAACTCTTGATTGTGCACCATTAAATTCAGGCTGCATATACTTGAATGCCTAATTACCTCCATTGTGGCTCACTGATCATGTAAGTGAATGTTCATGTGAATTTATTCCAGTGCAAGAGATGTCTCCTCACTAATGACTGTCTTCAGGTTTGTGTGAACTCATTGAGAGGAAACCTAGGTAAGAGACATCTTCATAAAATGTTTTAATACCAGAGCAACAGCTTGCAGATCTAACACCAGAAAAAGTGTTGGACTTTTCAACATTATTATTAGACTATTTTTCCTCCTTCTCTAATAAAAAGAAGTAAATCGATAACCCCAAACTCCAGTAATTCACTAGAAAGATTTAGAATTGATGAAGAGAAGTATAATAACCCCCAAATTTAGAATTTCCAGGGTGGTGTCAAAAATGTCATCTTTCACGCATGGCACTTTAAAGGGAAGCCAAAATCAAGGGCAATAACCTAAAATACTCCCCACAAAACCTTTCATGAGTAAATTGTGCTGTACTTATTAGGAAAGTATAGAAATTAAGAATATCACTGTCAGAATATGCTCTAAATCATCACAGATATACACTAAATGGGACTCAGAGAAACCTGTATTGAATTAAAGTTGTGAATATCAAATTTCTAAAGGTCCAACAAAAATGCTTTGGGCCTTCATCCAATGCACATAGTAAGAAATATTTAGATAAACAAAAGTCTAGGAGAAAAAGAAATAATTTTGTACCTCCAGGTCCTTCCAAATTATTACAAAAAAAATAAATTTGGGATATTAGCAAAACTTCACAAATTAGAATACAGAAATTGGTTCATGTCAAGGGCTGGTTCATCCCGCCTGTCCCGCCGTCGGCCCCTGGCCCACGTCCCACGTCTGACCTGGAATGCCCTCCCCCCCTCACATCCGCCAAACTAACTCTCTTCCCCTCTTCAAAGCCCTACTGAGAGCTCACCTCCTCCAGGAGGCCTTCCCAGACTGAGCCCTCCCTTTCCCTCTGCTCCTCCTCCCCTCCCCATTGCCCCTGCTCCCTCCATTGTATATATTTGTACATATTTATTGCTTTCTTCATTTTATTAATGATGTGCATTTTCCTATGGTTCTATTTATTTTGACAATAGTGATGCCTGTCAACTTGTTTTGTTTTGTTGTCTGTCTCCCCCTTCTAGACTGTGAGCCCGTTGTTGGGTAGGGATTGTATCTGTTGCCGAATTGTACTTCCCAAGCGCTTATACAGTGCTCTGCACACAGTAAGCGCTCAATAAATACGACTGAATGTATGAATGAATCGAGGGGGAATGGCAAGAACTTCAAGAAAATTCTTCCTTCCCCATCTTGAGATTTGACTTTGAACAAATGACATTCGTTCTCTAAGTGTCCGTATCTTCATCCGTAAAGCCAGTAATAATCGCTCCTCTCCATCTCCCAGCAAAACTGTGCAGATTAATGAAAGAAATGCTGGTAATGTGCTTTGGACCCAAATAACAGAGTTGCGATTATTTGCTTATTTGTGTTTGAAACATTTTAGCATTGCAGCAATGAAACTCCAAAGAAAACAGAAAGAATAAGGACGACATTCTCAGCTGTCCTACTGAACCCCCTGTTTAATACAGTCCCTCCAGACTGTGAGCTCCCTCTAGACTCTCAGCTCATTAAGGGCAGGGAATATGCCTAGCAACTCTGTTACATTGCTATATTGTACTCTCCCAAGCACTTGGTACAGTACTCTGCACACAGTAAGCACTCAATAAACACAATTGATTGATTGATAGTATAACCAAAAGGTGTCTTAAAGTGCTACATTTCACCACATATAAGGCAAAGTGCACCCACATGTACAGGCATTCATTTAGGATGCATATTTATGTGTGTATGTATATATGCACACAGGCACTGTATGGATATGCATCTTTCACATTTGAAGATGATGACGACAATGGTGAGGTTTTCATATGGGTGCAAATGTGGCTGAAAAGGCCGATGAGAGGTTGACAGTCCTGACCATATCATGTACTCACAAAGATTGCCCCATGCTGTGCGATTGGATTTACTGTACCCAGAACTGGATTTACTGTACCCAGCTGTTTGTATTCTTTGTCATTTAGACACACTCCAACAGGAAGTATTCTTTAAAATTCCTTGTTATACTCACAAAGCTTTTCATAATAAAAATCGGCCTTTACTCTAGCTGTTGCACCCCATGGATATTCAACAAGTCCTCCAACATCACCGGACAGCCAGCAAGTCCTTTATTTGTGAATTTTCTTGTTGGTAAAATAAAGATGGAAACTATAATTTGCCCAAAAGATAGACCTCCCTGTTGAAGCCTCAAATTACCTTCAACCTCTTCAAATAAAGTTGTCCCAAGAGATTAAGCATAGTGTAAAGCAGACAGGCAGGTTCAGAAAATCAAGGTACTCCAAAGTGCTCACTATGGAAGCAGCATGGCCTAGTGGAAGGAACATGGGCTTTGGAGTCTGGGGACCTGGGTTCTAATCCCTGCCCTGACATTTGTCTGCTGTGTGACCTTGGTCGAGTTGCTTAGCTTCTCTGTGCCTCAGTTACCTCATCTGTAAAGTGGGGATAAAATACCTCATCTCCCCACTTCTTTGACTGTGAGTTCCATGTTGGACACGGAATGTGTCCAAATTGATTACCTTATAGCTAACCCACTGCTTAGTACAGTACCTGGCATGTAGTAAGTGTTTAACAAATACTACAATTGTTATTATCATTATTATTATTATCATTATTATTGCAGGGAAATGACAACTCCTAGAACAGCTGGTTAAATCTCGACAATGTCAATGACAGTTATCAGGACGGCCCAGGGACCCTGCACTTCCCTACCCCCCACCCATCTGCTCTACTGGGGCGGGGTGTGAGTGGAAATGCTCCTTGTTTGTAGTGTTCCTTGATCTTGACCCATCTGGCCTAGGAACTCCAGGCAGAAGGATAACTAATGATGATGATAATCATGACTAAGTTTTGAAACCTTAGCAGGAAGCCTGAGTAAAAGTGCCACCCACAAAACATAAGGCCAATAAAGTGGATTTGAGTCCTGCATTTACATAGGGATCTTGAAGAACTCCTCAAGGGAGTTTGCAGCATAAGAAGCTGCAATACATTACTTTCCCACCAGGTATTATAAAACCCCTTCATGAGGTTGATTCTGAATAGGCATATTAGCTTTAAAAGCACACATGGGGGTGGGGGAGACTTCCTAAATCATATTCAAAAACCAAAATGTTTCCTAAATTCAATCATTAGAGTCCGTTGGGATATCGTGCACACACTTGGTGAATACCGGCTGTGAATGCTAGACAGCTGCCCCTGCTAAGGGGGCACAGTCAAAATATCTACCACTTTTTTCCACACCTTTACTAACAGATGCAAGAGGTGGGCAGGGAAATAAACCACTGAATATTCAGTGAGTATAAATGATAAAGCTGAAATACCAAATTTACTATAATGCTTGGGATTTGTTGGAGGAGAAAACAACATTAAATAATTTCACTCGGTATACAGCTAAACCGTTTTGGTTCCCCAATCACCCTGAGGGTCCCTGTGACCCCTGGTGCCCCAAAGAACCCTTCCACATACGTATTGAACAAAGCAGGGAAAATGGTAGTGATGTATTTGGCAGGGGTTTTTTTGTTGTTGTTGCTGTTCTGTTTTTGTTTTTTTTTAATCCCAGAAGAGGATAACAGGGCGGGCAGGTAAAAGAATAACAATGACAATGACAAACACAAAGTAAAGGATATAAATGCTGACAAAGTTTTGCCAAGACAGAAGAGTGGACAGGGGAGCACCCTTGCCTAGAAAAGGGCAACAAAGAGGGAGTTGTGGTTTGGGTTTGGGGGGGTTTTTTTGCCTGCTTTTTTCTTGGTTTTCAAGTCATCACTGTTGTCACCAACAGCCATTCAGAGGAGCTCCAGTCTCCAGCGACTTCCCGTCCACTCCCGCTCCACCACCACGAACTTCCCCAGAAAGTTGCCCTCCTATTTTGAGAAACACTTATCATGCTAAAACAGAGCTGTACTGCCACTTGTATCTTGCAAACACCGCTTTCAGCCCCTAACTGATCAGCTAAGATTAGAAACAGTATTGTAGCCGCTGCACTCTTCTGCATCCAGGGCCAGCTGTAACCGTCCAGGCCAACCAGGCCCCTGCTGTTCAGCCAGGAAAGGACCCCTCTTTTCTCTTTCTTACATCTGCAGCTCACCTTCATTTTGCTTAGGGTGCCCAAATTTCTTGAGCCATCCACGACTCTCACTACCAAACCACATGGTTCCTGACCCTTCCTTTCAGGGAGGAGAGTCAGGATGTACAATAGGAGATGACAATTAGTCTGTTGAGCTCTGCATCTTTGTTATAACCTGTTCCATTTCACAGACTGACAATATCACAGAGGATTCACATAGTAGAACTCTGCTTGGGGACTGAGCAAATCCATGGATCGCCACTGGATCAGCACAAAGTTGGACCTGGGCTGGTTTGGATCAGGCACTTGTGGTACCAAGTCCCCCGTAGTTCTATGATGTGGGCTGGGAGCTGGGGCGCACCAATATATTCAGTGTCGAACAGGAAGTGGCTGTCACAAGCCCCACGAGAAGTCATTTCCAGCCACTTCTGATTAACATCACCACTGCTGCCGTGCTATTGCTAGGGCCAAGACAAGTACTACGCTGGTTTGGACAGAACTAGGGGGAGCTGGGTCAGGCTGGTCCTTCGATTTCTGGCCCAAGCAAGGTTCTACTACATGGACGTGAACACAGAAATCCTTTCAGACACGTCTCTCCCCTCTCTTCATTCCCAACTCCCACAGTCTGGAGAAATGACTCGTGCACAACCGCCCACGCCTATCATCACTCAAACTACACGCTAGTCTGTAATCAACTCTACTGCCCAAAGAGGCACTTACCTCATTGTCTGACTCCACGAGCACTTGATCATATTCGCTAAGGGCTACGAGAAACATAATGGAGGTGACATTTTCAAAGCAGTGTATCCATTTTCTCCTTTCTGATCGTTGGCCCCCTACATCCACCATTCTGCAAATTTAACAATATTCATATCAATCACAGGTGAAGAAAGCTTAATAAAATCAATATGCTCTTATACTGCTCACTGCACAAAATGTGAAATGCAATTTAGTAGGGAAAAATACCTTGTTTTAAAAAAAAGTGTTTATTTCATCAATATTCACAATGGCATGAGAGAAAGAGGAGAGAGACACAGAGAGAGAGACAGAGACAGAGATAGAGAGAGATGAGGGCAAGGCTTTCATTGGAGGTGATACTATTTACAGACTTTAAATAATCAGGTATTTATGAAGCCAAGGCACCCAAGTATAAACCACAGAATTCAGCATACAAGTCAACTTAAAAATACTTAATATTCAGATGCATTTTTTGTGTTTTTGTGCAGACAGACACAGGCCATACTTAGGAGGAATAGGCACATTCCAAACACAAAACTTGTAAACCTGTTTGCTTCATATATTTATACTGTACTTATACTGTGTTCTCCCAAGCACTTAGTACAGTGTTCTGCACATAGTAAGCACTCAATAAATAGCACTGATTGATTGACTTCAAGCCTGAAAGAAACACTGACTCAGAGTACACTGCTCACTTGGATAAGCTGCTAAAGTAAGAAAATGCTTGAGCTCAGATTCAAATTAGATAAATGGTACTTTTTTAATTGGTATTCATTATCACCTCACAAATACTTGTGATAGGGCCAGGTTAGATGGCCTGGCTCAGACAATCAGAGCCCTGAGGTGGCTGGTCCCTCCCCGTGTCTAGGTTGAGTAAGGGGCAGTGGGAAAGGGTAATTTTCCCTCTGTACCTGGGTAATACATTTTCTCCAGGACAAAGAGGCGAACGGACCTGAGTGTTCCTGTTAGGGGGTTCACGGGGAGGAGAGTTAGAGAAGAAGCCTGGTGAAAAGAGCACAGGCTTGGGAGTCAGCGGACTTGGGTTCTAATCCCAACTCCACCACTGGTCTGTTGTGTGACCTTGGGCAAGTCACTTAACTTCTTGATGCCTCGGTTACCCCATCTGCAAAGTGGGAATTAAAACTGTGAGCTCCATATGGGACACGGACTTTGTAGTTACCTCATCTGTAAAACGGGGAGTAAATCTTCCTCCCTTTGATTTAGAAGGCAAGCCTCATGTGGGACTGGGACTGTGTCCAACCTGACTACCTTGTATCTACCCCAGCACTTAGCAGAGTGTAAACACGTAATAAGTACTTAACTAATATCAGTGGAAAAAAAAAAGAGTTGGACATTGGCTAGTCTGGAAGGTGAGGCATAGTCCCAAGCTGAATAGCAGTGCTCCAGGCCTGAACACCTGGGAGTGGGTGTCAATATTCAGAGGGAGCATACCTAGGTTCCCAGTATTGAGCCAACCGAAGCTGACGAATATGAAGACAATATGTTATGTTGGCCCTTCAAACTGGGTAAGCCAAGTAAGCGTGAGACTCACTGATTATATTTTGTCTGGACCTGTAAATGTCCATACTGCTTTTCAGCTTTTCGAACAGACACATCTCCAGGGAACTGAGACTCCATGAGCTCTTGCAGGTATAAAACGCAGGAGGAAGCTAATAGGCAAAGGGAAAGTGACAATGTCTTGGCTGGACTCTTGGGGAACCAGATTGAGTAGTAAGGAGCATTGAAACACTGTCTCCTCTCTATTCCCACATCAAGGACAAAAAGAAAATCACTCATTGTGTCTTTATTGGATGAATCACTCATCTCATTTCATCAAGTATCAGAATAGTTACACAAAATGAGGGTGGGACAGAGCCGGGGAAAGGCAGAGCAAGACAGGGAGGAGGGAGAAGATTATCTTTCTTCCAGCCATACCTAAAGAGGCATCAGCTGACAAAAATACTTATTGGCTACCTGGCAAATGTGAATGCCGAGACAAAGAACAAACTGCCTTAGTGGCCACTTAATGTTTGACAGGTACAAGGAATACTGCTCTTCCCATGATCAAAGTTAGTTGTTACAGATGCTATCTTTCAAAATCAAGAAGTCTAAACGTGTATCTGGAGCCTAGTACTATAGAGTGCTCAGGATTTAGCCAGTGCTCAATAGACTCTGCTGACCAATGAACTGAGAGTGCTTCATGAACGTGACACTGAGAGTAATGTGTAACAACCAGAGGAAACTACCTTGGTGCAGGGTGGTGATTCTAAGGGCAATTAAATCAGAAAGAACATTATCCCTCAGTGCTAGGTACTGTTAAGCTCTGGGATAGGTTCAATAAGCAGATGGGTCACAATCACTGATCACCAGGGGACTCGCAGTCTCAGAGACAACCCTTGAAAACTGAGGGAATTCTTTCTGATCCAGCTATATTGGATTTTTAGGGAACATTTGACATATTATATGTTTCAGATGGATTTTATTATTCTTATTCAGAGATCACTCAAACGGGCACAGAGCTATAAAGAGCATCATTCCATTTCTCCAAACATAACAAAGGTTGGATTCCAAAGAAAAATACAACTGAGTGTTCCTGTTTGAGCGATTAAACTGTGGTTCAAATATATATTTACTTTCTCCCTTAGTTTTTGAAAATGATAATGCTGTCACTTGCAGGGGTGTCTAGTGAAGAGAATAGTGCCGGGAAAGGGTCAGGAGTCTCTTGTTTCCATTTCCTTCTCTGCCTCTGATTTGTCTTGTCACCATAAACCAAGTCAATTAACTCCTCGATAGAGCAACAAATGCTGTGAGGATGAATGAATGCCTGAGGTGTGTGACTTTATAAATGGAAAACATCATCATGTCATTTTTTCTGCGGCTGAAAGCTTCATGCACTGGGCCCCAGAAAGGGATCTGACAAAGGCTGGAAGAGCTCGGCTCTTGTCCTCTCTTGAAGACTAGGAAGGCATGAGTCATGTGATTTTCTGGGTACGGGGTGGGTGGAGGCCCCACTCTCCAATTCCTTTTTGTATTTGCTGGGGTGGCCCCGGAGAACACCTCAGACATCAGTTCCGAGAAGCAGCGTGACCTAGCGTGTGGGGCTGCGGGGCAGGGGACGTCGGAGGACATGAGGTTCTCATCCCGGCTCTGCCGCTTATCTGCTCTGACCTTCTGACATCCTGAGCAAGTCATTTACTTCTTGGGGCCTCAGTTTCTTCATCTGTAAAATGGGGATTCTCCCTTCTACTTAGACTCTAAGCCCCACGTGGGACAGGGACTGTGTCCTATCTGATTAACCCTGTACCTAGCCCAGTGCTTAGAACAGTGCTTAGCACACAATAAGCACTTAACAAAATTCCACAGTCATTAATAGCTCAATTCCTGGAGGTGTGCCATCCGCTAAGGAGAGCAGCTGACCATAGTTACACTTCCCCCTCCCTTAACTGCAGCACATAACTACCCTGAAGAGGATATCCCAAAGAATCCCATAGTGTATGTCCTCTAGTTCCATAACTTCCACAATTCCCCTCTACCCACTGGGGGTTGAGGGCACCTCATAGCACATGCAGAGTCTGGGTGAAGATGGGTGGGGAGGAAGGGAGAGATGCTCTTTCCCTGTGTAAGTACTACTTATGGGGACTGCAACTCCCTATTCTAATTCATTCATTCAGTCATATTTATTGAGCCGTACTGTGTGCAGAGCACTACACTAAGTGCTTGGATGGTACAATTCAGCCATAAAGAGAGAGACTCTGCTCACACCGGGCTTATGAACACTTTGCAATGCGTCATGACTGGCAGGAATAAGAGAGTGGCAATAAGAGAGTGGCTCTGTGCACAACATTAGCATTATTATCAACTCCCTGATGCAGGTTCTTAGTACCCAAACCTTCAATCAATCAATCAATCAGTCAATGTTATTTCCTGAGCACTTACTGGGTGCGGAGCATTGAACTAAGCGCTTAGGAAAGTACGATACAACAGAGGTGGTAGACACATTCCCTGCCCACATGAAACTTACAATCTACAAGACCAAAACCTTACTAGACCACTGAAGTGTAAGCTTCCTGAGAGCAGGGATTGTGTTGACCAACCCTATTGTACTCTCCCCAGCGGTTAGTACAGTGCTCCGCACACAGCAAGCCCTCAATAAATAGCATTGCCTCCATCATCATCATGCTGCAGGAAGTCGAGATGATAGTCAAATTAATATTTGTCACCTGCAAACTGGAAAGGGGCATAAGATCAGCCAGCCCATCTCAGACACTTCTAATAATGGAAGAGTCTTTCCTTCCAGGAATTTCCTCGTTTGTGAGTTTTCTCCCAAGTAGACTAAGTGGGATAGGTACAATTGATTTTACGTTAACAACTATGTTAGCAGAAAGAGATTTTACTTTTTCCACTTATTTCACTGTAATTAAAAAACAAACAAACAAAAAAACCCTGCCCATGTTTCTTCTCACTACCCCTTCCCTTAGGGATTAATTTTGCCAAAACTTTTACATTAACATTTAAACCTGTGAATACTGGTAAATGTTATTACAGCTGTAGGCCAGATATGGCTCCAATGTTCATTATAATAATGCCGCACAAATAATACAAGAATGAGTAATGTGTGTCTCAAGGACCGGAACATTACCTGAAAATGACGCTTTGTAAGTCAAATGGATACTCAATGATCCCTGTGGTGGGCACTCGAACTCTGAGGACATCTTGTTGAGTAGGCAGATAGGTAGGATCTGCTACACGGTCCAGGTCATTAAGATAGCTGTAGACAAGAAGGATTGATTGAAAGGTTAGCAGCAACACAACCTAAGGAAAACAGTTAGAAAAAGCCAAAGAGGGACAGAAAGCAATGAAGAATAGGGAAATCTGCTAGACTGTTAGCTTCTTGAGGGCAGGGATTGTATCTATTAACTCTATTGTACTCTCCCAGGGGTTTAGTACAGTTCTCTGCACAGAGTTAAGTGCCCAATAAATGTGACTGATTGACTGATTGATTGAGAGAGAGGCAGGGAGAAAATGCCAGAGGGAGATATAGTCAATTATTCAGGTGGCAATTATACAGGACTTCGGCATCACCTCTGTCTCCCTTCTAGTGCCTCATAGGCCATTTCCCTGCTCAATAGCATCTCTGCCAAAAGGTGGTCAGGAGAAAGAAACGGAAATGAAACTCAAATCACTCCATTTTGCTGCTGGTTAGAAGTCCCGCTAAAAGATTTGGCGGGGGTTGAGGCTGAATCCATTAGCTTTTGGATTATTTATGAATTTCATTTGTTCCTTGTCTGCCACTACCATGGACCACAGCAAATTGGCCGCAGGAAACGCAAGTGATTCTCTGCTTTTTCTCCACACAGAAAACCTGGGAAGGAGTCAGGGAAAGGGTCAGGGTTCCCTCAATTTGATTCCTTGATCGTACCCAGGTTTATAGGGAAACTTGCTCCAAAACAAAGTCCACAAGATATATAACTGAGTCAGGTCCTTCCCATCCCCATTATCAATAACAGCTTTGAATGCATCCCCACTTTGGGCCAGGCACTGAATTGGGTTCCAGTGGGGAATTGCAAAGGAAGACCAGGAGGACATTGTCCTTGTTGTCAAGGGGTTTAAAATCAAATGCTTCAGAAAATAAAATTGGTGCTCAAGAAAACACACCTCAAGCCTCTGGTGTGTCATTGGGAATCCTGAAACTGAAAAGACATTATTGCATTTTAATTCATCTGTTAATTATTTTCACAGAGGGTAGGTATCGCTTTAGGATTTCAAAACTAGCAAATCCATAGTAGTATTAAAATTATTCAATCAACCAATGGTATTTATTTAGTGCTTACTGCATGCACTGTACTAAGCGTTTGGGAGAGTACACTATAACACAGTTGGTAGACACATTCCCTACCCACAAGGAGTTTACAGTCCAGATGGGGGAGACAGACATTAATATAAATAGTAAATTATGAATATGTACATAAGTGCTACAGGGCTGATGGTAGGGAGAATAAAGGGTGGAAATCCAAGGGCAAGGGTGAACCAGAAGGGAGTGGGAGAAGAGGAAATGAGGGCTTAGTCGGTGAAGGGCTCTTGGAGGAGAGGTGCTTTTAATAAGGCTTTAAAGTTGGGGAAGGTGTATGTCTGTCAGCTATGAAGGGGGAGGGAGTTCCAGGCCAGAGGCGGGACGTAGGCAATAGGTCAGTGGTGAAATAGAAGAGATCAAGGTACAGGGAGTAGGTTGGCATTTACAGGAGCAATGTGTGCGGGCTGGGTAAATCAGATTGGTAAAATGAAACAGGAAATTGAACATACTAAAAACAGAGCAGCCAAAAGGTTCAATGATCTGGGACTGGAGAACCTCCAGGTTGGGGGATTTAATGGAAAGCACTCTATCTTTCTAAACTAGAAGTAACTAGAGCAGATGAAATAACCTACACCAAATTCCTTCTCAATGACCAGGCCAGCAATGTGGAGCAAAATGAATCCTTGGAACCAACTAGCAATCAATGTGGCAAAACACACATACACACACACACACACACACACACACACATACACACATTTCCATCCCTAGCAGTGGATGTGATGCACATCACGCTCAGTTCACAGACATGCCCCGCCCGCTCCCCAACCTCAATCAACATAACTCCAACGGCCAAGGCAGCAAGGTGACACCTAAACAAAGCCGGTGCACTTGCCCTGAATCTCAACCATCCAGTGACTGAGAATACTCCTTCCTCCTAATGTTCAGGGAAATCTAAACAAAGATCCCTGACTATGGGTAGCTTAGGATAAGGCTGATCTGTTCTCTTCATGAAAAGCTATGTGATCCCAGCATGCCTTTCCAATGCTTCCAACACCATCTTATTGTCTTCTATAACATCAATGCCACGCCTCAAATATCGAGCTAAAATCATACTGTGGTAAAATAGCTTAGGACATGCGTAGAAATTGTGTACGCATTGAAGTTGTACAAATGAAGTTGAGATTACCCTGATGGAAACTATATTTGAGGGTTTCGGGGTTTTTTGGTACATGGTATAATACAACATGACATAGGATAAAAAGTGACTTTGGTGCTCACGACTTCAACATTAGTAGGGAACAAAAACAGGATACTGGAATCAATGCCCATCATTTTTTTATGGTGTTTGTTAAGCGCTCACTATGTGTCAGGCACTGTTCTATGTGCTGGGGTTGGTACAAGCTCATCAGGTTGGACACAGCTTGTGACCCACGTAGGGCTCACAGTGTTAATCCCCATTTTACAGATGGGATAATTGAGGCCCAGAAAAGTGAAGTGACTCGCCCAAGGTCACAGAGCAGGCAAGTGGTGGAACTAGGATTAGAACCCAGGTCCTTATGACTCGCAGGCCCATGCTGTGTCCACTAGGCCATGCTGCTTCTCTATCTTTATATCGACAACAAAGACGGTGACTGCTGCTGAAGGTAACCTTACAAATGGGTTACCAGGAAGTTGAGATTACCCTGATGGAAACTATATTTGAGGGTTTTGGGTTGTTTTGGTACATGGTATAATACAACATGACATGACTTCTTACATCATGATAACATCTAGCTTGATCCCAAAAATGAAAATCTGGGTTTGTGTGTAGGATTTACAACCTCAGTCTCCTTTGAGTCATTCACTAATGCTTTTCAGATCCTAAACATTCATATTTCTTCTTGTGTGATGCTTCCTGAATGATTGCCTGTGTATAGCAGCTCCTGTATAACTGATTCAAGAACTTAGTTCCTTTCACTGTAGGCAGAATAGATAAATGGAACGATTTGTTGAACTACAAACGCTCTCAAATAGCAAGGCACTTAGGAGTGGGGGAAAGGATTCTTGCTGTGGTGTAGTGAACAGAAATCATGTCTCTCAATTTCATCAAGACTGAACTGATGGTTGAACAAACAGAATGCTCTATGGCACTACACTTCAGTATCCCGCTGCTCATTTGCATAGGAGTCTTTCAGAGAATGAGCATGTTAAGTGAGGCAATCCTTTTTATCACATTGTATCCTAGGGGCCTTGATTATTTTCCCTCCAATTGAGTATAACAAATTGAGCTGCCTGGAAAACATACAGCAGGGTCAGATGAAATCTATGCATGCATCTGCATCGGAGCAGGCACTTATATAGGCCGAGTGGTTAGTTGACTAAAAAGATAGCCTGCAATGCCCATCTGGGTGACGAGGGGCACGATCGAATTTCCAGCAGGCTCTCTGAAAGGTTCCTTTTTGGGTAAAGGGCCAATTTGCAAGAGGCCTTATTTTCCCTCTTCTCATCTGCTCTTCTTGACTTCAGTGGCCTCATGCTGAGGAAGCAAGGGTGAATCCCCTGTACAGTGAAATTCTCAGTGACACACAGACACTCTCTTCCAATTCCTCAGATGGAAGCCAGCTGGGAAACCTGGGGACCAGAAGGGTAAAACCCAGGCCTGAAAGGCAGGTGCTAGTTGGCACTACCAGAATGCAAGAAATCTCTTCTTGGCCATTTCTCCAATTACAGAGCAACTCCATGATCCCTTGGCTGCCCTCTCTGAGCAGGCTTTGATTCCTCATTGTGCTGGTGGAAGAGAAAGGAAGGAGGAAGGGGAGAGAGGGAGGAAGGGGAGAGAGGCAGATCAGGAATGCCTGGTCTATGCTGACTAGAGGATCCCTAGGTAGCAGGACCAGCTCTGTAGATCTCCGGCAGAGCTTCTGCCAGAGGTCATGGGTTCTAATCCTAGCTCTGCCGTTTGTCAGCTGTGTGACCTTGGGCAAGTCACTTAACTTCTCTGTGCCTCAGTTACCTCATCTGTAAAATGGAGATGAAGACTGTGAGCCCTTTGTGGGTCAACCTGATTACCTTGCATCTACCCTAGCACTTAGAACAGTGCTTGGCACATAGTAAGCACTTAACAAATACCAACATTATTATTATTTGCAGCCTACAGTCATTCTTTACCCAAACCTGTAAAGGACAAGGGCTTAAGGAACAGAATGGTGTGACTTTGGGGAAGGCTCCACTGAATTGGAAGGGTCATAAGAAATGGTTTCCTACCCAATAAGTCTTAAGTTCGCTCATCATCATGACAAACATTTATCATGCACCTAGATCTCTACACATTAGGGTAGAAACAACCTTAATCAGCATGCCCTTTCAGTAGGACATGAGAAGACATGTCCTATTCTTATTAATTTCACCCATTTATTACACATATATGGGCACACACACAGAGCTCTAAATATCACTCAAAACTGTTCTCCAGAACTGGTATTTGGTCACAGCTGGTGGTGCCAGAGTAGATCAAGGCCTTGAGTAGAAGCCTTTCATGGGTGGGGGGGAGGGCGGCGGGGGGACCTCCACCTTCAAGGTTATTCGCCCATTCTGTGTTTGTAGGTCTGTTGAGAGAGACAGAGACCACTTCTGCATTGAGAGTATTCTCCTGCCAGTTTCTCCACCACTGGGGTGAAATGCAGTTCACATTTACTAGTGCCAAGAACCCTCTGCTCTACTTGAGAATGGAGCTACAGGGCAGGGGGAGGGCATCTGTCTCATTTATTGAGACATGTCACATTTTGATGAAATATGTTGGGAGTTACAATCTCTTAACCTTATTGTACTTATTCATTCTAGGCATTTAACAAAATGAAAAAAGGTTTTGGTGGAGTAGCAGGGGGAGAGTTTTCCATTCAGTTAAACTGGAAAAAAAAAATCACCCAGGTCCGAACCAATTTATATTACAGAGTAAATTCAAAAAGTTAATTATAGCTGTAATTTGTTTTGTAAAAATGATTTTGAGTGGCTGCTGAGGTAATTCTCAAGGGGTTGCTATGGAGACAGGCACAAGGTGCATTACCAAGGCAATGTGGGTGTCACAAATGGCTGGCAAGTAGCTCTCTCCTAACATCAGGAAGAGAAAGCTAACAAGACACAGTTGGGATCGACACTACTGACCAGGAGGACTGGGCAATGTTAGAAAATGGGTAATTTACCAGTCCCTCTTCCGTGTTACACCTATTGACCTGTTAATATTTGACATTCCAACACCACATAATGCTTAATCACCATTCTGGACAGAGAACAAGTCATGGGGAACACAGTGGTTATGGTGGCACTTTAGAGTCTGCCTTTTAGTCACTCTTTCTCTTCAGTAGAAAGCACAAGACAGTTAAGCTACCCCATCTTTTCCCAAATCTGCAAATACTACACAAAATGGAAGACAAGGGAGCAAATTAGAATGAATAGATAGCCAAAATCAATCACTAGTATTCAAAGAGCACTTACTATGTGCAGAACACTGTACTAAGCACTTGGGAGAGTACAAAACAACAGAGTTGGTAGACACATTCCTTGCCTACAAAGAGCTTACTGTCTAGAGGGGGAACCTCTAAGAGGAGAAGCGAGGGAACATCTAGAGGAGATGTGACCTTAAAGCTTTGAAGGTGGGGAGGATGGTGGTCTGGCATATATGGAGGGGGAGGGAATTCCAGGCTGGAGGGAGGATGTGGGAAAGGGGTTTTCAGTGAGATAGACATGACTGGGGCCCAGTGAACAAGCTGGCGCTAGAGGAGTGTGGTGTAAGGGCTCAGCCTTAGAAGAAGAACAGGGAGATAAGGGAGGAGGGGACAAGCTGATTGAGGGCTTTAAAGTCGATGGTAAGCAGTATCTGTTTGATGTGGAGGTGGATGGGCCACCACAGGAGGTTCTTGAGGAGATGGAAACTGAACTATTTTTTGAAAAATGATCCAGGCAGCAGATTCAAGTAAGAACTGAAGGGGGAGAGACAGGAGGTGGGTAGGTCAGCTAGATGGATGATGCAGTAGTCTAGGCAGGTTATGATGCGTGCTTGGTTCAATGGGGTAACATTTTGGAAGGAGAGGAAAGGGCAGATTTTAACAATTATATGAAGGTAGAAGTGGCAGGATTTGATGACAGATTGAATATGTGAGTTGAATGACAGTGATTAGTCGAGGATAATGCCAAGCTTACAAGCTTGTGAAACAGGGAGATAATGGTATTGTCTTCAGTGATAGGAAAGAAACAGGGAGGACAGGGTTTGGGTGGTAATATGAAGAGTTCTGTTTTGGACATGTGCAGTTTCATATGTCAGTGGAACATCCAAGAAGAGATGACTTGATGGCAGGAGGAATTGTGAGACCAGAGAGAAGGAGAGAGGTCAGGGCCAGAGAGGCAGATTTGGGCATCATCTGTATAGTTGAAGCCATGAATGAGTTCTCCAAGGGAGTGGGTAGAGATGGAGAATAGAAGGGGACCCAGAACTGAACCTTAAGGGACACCACAGTTAGAGTGGGAAAGGCAGAGGGACATGTGAAAGAGACTAAGAAGAGGCAACCAGAGAGATAGGAGGAGCACCAGGAAAGAACAGTGTCAGTGAAGCTAAGGTTAGATGATGTTTCAAGGATATGGGGTTAGTCAATAGTGTTGAGGACAGCTGAGAGGTCAAGGAAGATTAGGATGGAGTAGAGGCCATTGAATTTGATAAAAAGATCATTGGTGATCTCAGAGAGAGCAGTTTCCATGGAGTGAAGGGGGTGGAAGCCAGATTGGAGGGGGTCAAGGAGAGAACTTGAGGAGAGGAGTGAAGACAGCAGATGTAGACAATTCACTCATGGATTTTGGAGAGGAATAGTAGGAGAGGGATAGGGCAATAACCGGAGGGAACCGTGGAGTCAAGGGAGGGCTTTTTTAGGTTGGGGATACAAAGCACTTTTGAAAGCATTGGAGAAGAAGCCATTGGAGAGTGAATGGTGGCCAAGGAGGGAAAAAGGGAGGGGCTGGATTTTGAGAGGTGGCAGGAGATCTCCTCTTGAGATAACTGATGGGAAAGATGAGAGAGTTGAAGAGCGAGCAGGAGGATCATTTTAGACCCAAATCCTGTTTGGGGTCAGAATGATCTAGATTGACTGTACACATTGAACGAATGCCATGTATAATTCTCAGGTCTCCCCTTCACTAGGTTACCAGGCCAGCCTAAGAGAGAGATCTAACCCATTTACCAATTATCTTTCAAACATAATCTCTTGAAGGTCAAGAAACATGGCCTTCTGTTAGCAAGGAGATTCAACATGGAGACAGGATTTCAGATTTCTCCTCTGTTAAAAAAAAATGCATGGTCAACAGGGGATCAGAGGTTGCACGCAGAGAGACAACAATGGAGCTTTGTTGGGGATGGGCTGAAATTTGGGATACTTGGTTTACAATGGCCTCCAAGTAGCTTATTTGAATGAATATTGCAAAGCCCAAAATTTCAGGAACAAAAACCAAATCCTACTTAAGGCCAGAAGCCAAATAAAAACATATTCAAAAGGAAGCACAGAATATTAGAAAAAAATTAAAGAAATAAAAATAAAGCTCAAATTTCAAATATCTCATGAAAATATAAAACTAGGAATATACCCTCATTGGTTCTAGGGAGTACAAAAAAATGAAAGAACTGGGTATGGGCAATAAGAAAACATTTTCAAACATCTGGCTCAGAACTGTTATTGGTAAAAACAAAAGGAATGAGGAAAAAGTGACAACATCAATTCTTCTCTACCTTTCATTATAGTCTTGGACAGAATCTGACACAGTTCAGGTTAAGATCATTATAAGAATGATATTTCAGTGACGATGTGGCACAGAGAATTACTCTGTAGAAACTCTCATATCTTAATTATTGAAAAGAAGGTTGCAGAAACTAGGTCTATTTTATAAAAAAAAATTAGGTGGAGACCTCATTGTTACAGAAACATTCTTATGGGATTAGAAAAGATAGATCGTGCTTTGCGTCTGCATGATTAAAAACAGCAAAAACTAAGAAGGGGAGAGGCATCAAAATAATTTCAGACCAACACGTCTTTACTTAGTTGACATGGATTAAATTATCAGAAGCATCGAAGGAGTGAAAACAGTAAAGGAAATAGAAAAAGCAGCTAGGAAAGCATTCAGTGGGCAAATCTCAGAGGAACAAAACTGAGGAGAAGGGGCATTTGGCCATTTGCCACCTTATTTTTAGTTTCATCTTTCTATCTGCTGTCAGGCCTCTGAGAGTGTTAAGACATCCAACAAAAAATTGGAAACGCTATGCTGGAAATACGCTGTTCAATAAAATTATCTTCTGGATTTCCTTAGTAGCTTTCCTTAGTTGACCCAGCCCAACTTAAGTATATGTTACACATCTTTACCCAGTTTTTATTTTGCAGGGGTTGAAAATCCATGCATGGGTTGAAAATTTTCACTTAACTGAAATTTCACTTATTTCCTGAAAATAAGTGTTGTTAAGCACTGGAATGAAGGTTGCTAAACTCAGATAATTGGGGGAAGTTGCGGACTGCCTTTCCCTGGAGAAGTTTAAGAATAGGATTTAAACCCTTCTGTCCCCTACAGATCTGGTGAAGCAGATGAATGGGCTAGATGACCTCTGAAGTTATCTTGCAGCCTTGAATCTCTTTGATTCAATAATTTACTAGGGCAATTAAAGTATGCAGTGAAATGTGATCAAAAACCTTCAGGAAGCATTTCCCAATGGAAGTGTAATAATTTATTTCTTCCTGTATAAACAAAAACTCCTCACAATTGGTTTCAAGATTCTCCACCAGCTATCTCCCTTTTATCCACTCTCTTCTCCCATGAAGCCTTAGCTCGCACTCTTGGCTCTTAAACTAACTATACCTGGCTTGCTACTCTTTGGTCTCTGAGTTATTGCTCATGTCTTTCTCCCTGCATAGTAATGGCTTCCCCCTCTCAAATGTGCCATCTTCAAAGCCTTCCCAAAAAAGTCAGAGACCTTTCCTGAGTAATTCCTCACCTTCCTGACCATCCCACTCCATCAGCCACCCTAGCACTCTGGGTGTACATATTCAGCTCTGCTAGAATGCGGGCTTTCACTCTACATTTTCTCAAGAATGTCGTGAGAGAATTAGGGAACATTTGTCTGACAGCACAAACTTGTTTAGGTACAGCGCTGTGGCATCGGAAGAAATGTACACTGCATGTGTGTATGGCTACAGTTACGGTGAATACCACAATGGGAGTTTTCCTTCATGCAGACTTTTGTGAGAAGGCAACTTCCATGGTAAAGGAGAACAGGGTGTATCTGCCTGTTTAATTATTTCTTTGCTTACTTTGGTTTTAATCAATTGTGCTTTGAGTTCTGATGTATGTACCCAAGCACCTAGTCCAGCACTCTGTGCACAGTGGGAGTTCAAGAAATGTTGCTGATAATGAGGAGAGGTTAAATCTGGCCATCTTTACCCACAAGGCCTAGACACCTGAAGCCAAAGGGCCATACTAAGATACTAAAATTTGGTATCTTTTTGTGTGTGTGTGTGGTATTGGTTAAGCACTTACGATGTTCCAGGCACTGTTCTAAGCACTGGGATAGATACAAAGTAATCCGGTTGGACACAATCCATGTCCCACATGGGGCTCATAGTCTTAACCCCCATTTTACAGATGAAGTAACTCAGGCACAGAGAAGTTAAGTGACTTGCCCAAGTCCCACAGTAGACAAGTGGTGAAGACAGGATTAGAACCAGGTCCTTCTGACTCCCAGGACCATACTCCATCCACTAGGCCATGCTACTTCTCATGGTACTCATACCGGCCCTATTCCCTTAAAGCCTTCAGGATGATTTTAGGAGAGCTGAGACAGCTCCAGGCAGACCTGCTCTGACTGGCAGCCTTCCTGGGGATGAACACGTTTTGTGATGAACCATTTCCTCCCAGTCCAAAAGGTTCAGGTGGCTAAAGTGGCTTCAGCCCACCTTATTTCTTCTCTCCTTTGCCTCCTTACCTCTTCTCTAGCATGCCGGTGGGATAAGGCATTCTAAGGAAGGGGATAGAAGGAACTGCCCCTTTTCCCACCCACCCTCTAGAACTGTGGGACTGGGCCCAGTGCCTCAGAGAGTCCTCCTACCAGGATCTGCCCAAATTCAGAGCTGAGTCTCCCCCGAATTGGCTGCAGCTCTTCTACGGCCAACCTAGGTCAGATTCTAGGGTCCTCAAAGTTAGCTCAAAGTGGGCAAGGATTAGCAAAAGAGCCCTGGCAGAAAATCACCCTGCTGTGCCAAAATCATGTCCACTCAGTGCCAGGGTGGCACAGCAATTTACTTGTTCTATTTCCTTCCTTAACCCAGCAAGAGCAAAGATGTGCAAAACAGGGTCACTTGGTGTGAAGTGAACACACTAATGAATAGAATTTGGAGAATTTCTACCCACAGGGGAAGGCATCAAAGGCAAATTTCCAGGTTAAATCAAAAGCCCGGCAGTAAGTAGTTTACAATTCTGTTTGCCGATGGTATGGGAGCTCAAGGTCCTGAGCTTTAAGGGAGAAGGAGTCACATCAAAACAGTGTGAATCAAAGAATTAGAGCAACCTCAGGCATCATCTGGTCTATCCATTAGCTCCAAACAGAACAGGTCCTAACGGAAAGAGTCATTTTAGTTCATTTTAAAAGTTTCCAGAGACAAAGTGGGGTAACCTTCAGATCATTCCACCTGGAAACTGGACCGAGTAGAAAGAGCCCAGGCCTGGGAGTCAGAAGACCTGGTTCTAGTCCCAGCTCTGCCACTTATCTGCTGTGTGATCTTGAGGAAATACTTTTGCTTCTCTAGGCCTTAGTTTCCTTATCTTCAAAATGGGAATTCAATACCTGTTTCTCTCCCCCACCTTAGACTGTGAGCCCCATGTTGAGACAGGGACTGCATGTTACCTGATTACCTAATATCTACACTGGGCTTAGTATGGTTATTATTATTATAATTATAATAATTGTTATTATGTGTCTGAGCCTTGTTCCTGGTAGTACACAGGCACATGCCCTTTGGGTTCAAAGACTGTTCAGGACATTGAAATTTTACTCACATATGTGGGCATGGCTGAAAAACAACAATGTGCTACCAAAAGTCCTTTCTACATGTGCATATTCAGATAGTCCTTTGCCTTAAACACAGTCTGGGGCTATTTTGAAAATAATCCACAAGGGTTGATTTCTGAAAGATTCCTATTTGTTCTTTTTGCATAGCAATTAACATTCCCCAATATATGCATTTACTCAATACCTGCCAACTTCAGGTATATGGAAAAGAACAGGAAAAAGATTGGGATAAGACACCTTTTTGTGTTTTTTTTAACAAATAACAAGCTCAGAATAGAAGCAAACAGATTAGCTGATGGGAAAGTTCTCCCCACCAGTGATCACCCAGTTCATTCACTAGAGACATAGCAAAGCCACTTATAAGGAAAAACACAACTGCATATGGAAAAAAACAATAACTTTTCAGAAAAAAATTTTGGATGAGAAGAGACCATCACTTTCTCAGGGGGAGGTAGGAGATAATCTCTCATTTTTCATCCAACTAAAAATGGGTAAGAATACTGTCCAGAAGTCCTCTGGCAGCTATGGCCCCTGCATTTGAAACAGCTGCATCAGTTGTGAGCCATGATGTGCAGTGTTCTCTCAGCAATGTTTCAGGGTTTTGAAACATGTCTGTCAATCACTGTCATCCTGAGGGTTTGACAGAAAAGAGAGCCCTCACTCATTAGGATTTAGCTCTTACTTAAAGGTAAAGATTTGAGCTTGAGAAATTGACATCACTGCAAAAATGAATGCCAAAAAAAACCTGGAGGCTTATGTGAAGGCACTGCCAAGATGTGAATGACAGTGCAGTTACTCATGGCAAATCAATTTAACTATTTCATATGGAAATGTTTCTACCTCCCATATTTTTCCTTTCTGAAACAGCGAGTGGTCAATCAGATTCTTTTCTCAGTAGTGCTTATAAGCCCTGCCCCTGGAATGAGTGCTCTGGGGTGGAGAAGCATGTCTAAATGTAAAAGCTTTCTCATCTATTATAGCCCCAGGGCTACACTGAAAATGGAATAGTAAGTGTAACCCATCTTGAATTCATCCACATCCACTATGGAAGGCAAATGCAGATTTTAAGCCCCCTAGGTACTGTACGAGCTCAAGTCCAAAAACAATCATAGAACAGAACTTTCAGGAGATGTCAGATTGCAGATAGAAATCATAAGAACCTAAGAAGTAACCAGGCCACTGGTCCTGTCACGGACAGCGGCAACAGGATGCTTGGAGGAATAGTGAGCTGGTTGCCCTAGACATCCATAATAAGAATAATTCTTCTTCTGGGATTAGTTAAGTGCTTACTTTGTTCTGAGTACTGTACTAGAGTAGATAAAAGTTAAGTAGATCCAACAGAGACTAAGTCCCACATGGGGCTCACAATCTAGGAGGGAGAACAGGTACTGAATCCCCATTTTCCATAGAGGAAACTGAGGCACAGAGAAGTGAAGTGATTTGTTCAACGTCAAGCAGCAGACAAGTGGCAGAACCAGGATTAGAACCCAGGTCCTCTACCTCCCAGGGCCAGGTCTTTTCCCATATACCAGGCTGCTTCTTGCTCATCCCCTGTCCCAGAAGAAAAGGCCCCTATGACACTGTTGTCCCTAGAGAAGCAGCGTGGCGCAGTGGAAAGAGCACGGGCTTTGGAGTCAGGGCTCATGAGTTCGAATCCCAGTTCTGCCACTTGTCAGCTGTGTGACTGTGGGCGAGTCACTTAACTTCTCTGTGCCTCAGTTCCCTCATCTGTAAAATGGGGATTAAGACTGTGAGCCCCACGTGGGACAACCTGATTCCCCTGTGTCTACCCCAGCGCTTAGAACAGTGCTCTGCACATAGTAAGCGCTTAACAAATACCAACATTATTATTATTATTATTAGTCTTAGAACTCTAAAACTGGAAAGTATCTCAAGAGATGCTTCCCTCCTACCCCACACCATCCGGAACAAGTGACCTTCTATTCTTGGTTAAACACCCTCCAGGCCCGGAAGCTCCACAACCACCTTCGGCATCCAATTCCGGTTTAGCTCATTCCCTTTTGTTCAACTGAAATCTCTCCTACTTTAATTTCAGCCCATTTTTCCTTGTTTAGTCCTCTCTGGAAAAGGATAATAACTTGTCATTATCCTTCCTCATTAAAACCCTTCATAGGCTTGACTACAGTTATTAAGTCACCTCTTGGCCTTCTTTTCTCCAGACATATCAATTCCAACACCTTTAACCTTTCCCCACAGGACTATTTCCCATCCCTCTAATCATTTTTTTGGCTCTTCACTGGATGCTCTCCAGTTTCTCCCCACCCTTTGTTACATGCAGTGACCAAAATGAAGCCCAGTTCTCTAAAAAGACTCTGACAAGTCCAGTGTCTCTAGCACAAGAATTACTTCCAGTCTCACACACATCATATTCCTCTTAATATAAAAGCTTTTTGAATAATACCACTTCATTGCTGATTTACATTCAGTTGGTGGTCGACAATGGTCCCTAGATGTTTTTCTACTAACATCCAGCCAGTTTTTCCCCTATCCCATATGCCATATTTGGTTTTCGTTCCTAAGTGAACGACCTTACCCTAGTCCCTACTGAATGTTTGTGTGGGACCATTTTTCCCATTTTGTCTAGAACAGTTTTGATTTTATTGTTCTCTTCCAAAATGTTAGCAAACCTACCCAACTTACTACTATTTGTACAGTTTTGATTCCTTCACTCATATGTGCTGATTTAGCCAGGATGGTACTGATTTTTGTAGACCTTCCCACATAATTTTATACAAATATCCTGAAAATGGGCTTTTTATGGTATTTGTTAAGCACTATATTAAGTGCTGGGGTAGATACAAGCTAATCAGGTTGGACACAGTCCATGTGTCAAATGGGGCTCACAGTCTCAATCTCCATTTTACAGATGAGGGAACTGAGGCCCAGAGAAGTTAAGTGACTTGCCCAGGGTCACACAGCAAACTAATAATAATGTTGGTATTTGTTAAGCATTTACTATGCACAGAGCACTGTTCTAAGTGCTGGGGTAGATACAGGGTAATCAGGTTGTCTCACGTGAGGTTCACAGTTAATGCCCATTTTACAGATGAGGTAACTGATGCACAGAGAAGTTAAGTGACTTACTCACAGTCACACAGCTGACAAGTGGCAGAGCTGGGATTCAAACGCATAGGACAGTACAATATAATAAACGGTCACATTCCCTGCCCACAACGAGCTTACAGTCTAGGCGGGGAGGCAGACATCAATACAAATAAATAAAATTACAGATATGTACATAAGTGCTATGGGGCTGGGAGGAGGGAAGAGCAAGTCAGAGTGAGGCAGAAGGGAGTGGGAGATGAGGAAAAGTGGGGCTTAGTCTGGGAAGGCCTCTTGAAGGAAATGTGCCTTCAATAAGGCTTTGAAGGTGGGGAGAGTAATTGTCCGAGGGATTTGAGGAGGGAGGGTGCTCCAGGCCAGAGGCAGGATGTGGGCTACGGGTTGGTGGTGAGACAGACAGGCGAGATGGAGGCACAGCGAGAAAGTTAGCACTAAAGGAGAGAAGTGTGTGGGCTGGGTTGCTGAAGGAGAGAAACGAGGTGAGGTAGGAGGGGGCAAGGTGGTGGGAGTGCTTTAAAGCCAGTGGTAAGGAGTTTTGGTTGATGAGGAAGTGGATGGGCAACCACTGAAGTTTTCTGAAGAGTGGGGTGACATGTCCTGAGCATTTCTGTAGAAAAAATGAAAGATGTCCAAGCAGAAAGAGTTGCAAAGAGGTGTTTGTCTTGTCCCATTTTAAAGTAAGCATAATGGAACTCGTGCTGAGGATGCCACAGCAGCCCCTGGACAAACATTAGAATTCCTCTGCCACTTGGCTGCTTTGTGACCTTGGACAAGTCACTTAACTTCTCTGTGCCTCAGTTTTCTCATCTGCAAAATGGGGATTAAATACCTGTTCTCCCTCCCACTTAGACTGTGAGTCCCATGTAGGACAGGGACTGTGTCCAACTTGATTAACTTGTATCTACTCCAGGATTTAGAACAGCGTTTGATCCACAGTAAGCACTTAACGAATGATGCAATTAATCATTTAATCCAAGCTACCCCTCTTCTCAAAGGTCGGTGTCTTGAAGAATACAAGGGATGGGCCGGGGTCGAGGGGGAGGCCTGACATCACAGAGTGACAGTGGGGCTTTGGCATGAAGCTTGGTCATAATTCAGGTCCAGGACCTGGGTCTGAATTTTGAGAAAAGGCCCTGGGACCTAGCCCTAGAGTGTTTGGGTTTAACGGTGATTCAGGCAATGGGTCGAGGGCTGCCAATATCGTGCTCATGTCCCGAATCACTTTGTATCTTCCAGCTCACACACAAATATTGTATTTCCTTAGAAAAAGGTGAGATTTTCAAAACTGATGCACCGGGATTTTTCTAAATACTAGGACTCGGGCCAATGTGGCCGAAATTAACATCCTCTGGGTAATGTCACAGTATTTCTGTTTGTCTAGTCAGTGAGCTCATTAGGACTGATTCCTCAGTATATTAAAACAGCTGGTGAACCCAAGCATAATTTAAACAAATAATGCCTGATTTTCTCTGAGCTCTCTTTAACGAAAGAGGGTCAAGATCTCTGGCCCTCAGCGATATTGAGAAAGCGAACTAGAATTGAGGAAACTCAATGAACACCCCTCCTGCACCCTTGAGCACTTATGTCCATATCCTTATACTTAATTGCCTCCCCTCTCTGTAATTTATTTTCACGTCTGTCTCCACTGTTAGACTGCAAGTGCCTCGAGGGCAAGGATCATGTCTACTTCCTGCACTGCACTCTCTCAAGTGCTTGGTATAGTGCATCAATAAATATTATTATTAACTGATTGAATTAACCAGGGGCTAACCAACTGGACTGTGAATGGTCCAGGTACCAAAAGCAACCATCGTGATGCTGGGTACTCAACAAATAGCTGTGTCTAACTGGCCAGCTTTTTATTTGAAGAATCACTTTAACTTCTCTGTGCTTCAATTACCCCCATCTGTAAAATGGGGCCTGTGGGCCCCACGTGGACGCGGACTCTGTCCAACCTGATTAGCTTGTATCTATCTCAGTGCTTAGGACAGTGCTTGGCACATAGTAAGCGCTTAACAAATACCATAAAACAAAGAGTTTGAAGGAAACTCCAGACTGTGCCCAAATAGACTACACTGTTAGCTCCTTGTGGGCAGGGATCAGGTCGACCAACTCGTACTGTACTCTCCCGAGTGCTTAGAACAGTGCTCTGCACATAGTAACTGCTCAATAAATGATTGATACAGTATCAATAGTGCTCTGCACAGAGTAAGCACTCAATAAACACGATCGATTAATTTACTGAAATAGCAATGTTAAATACCAACTTCATATTGAGAAAAATTGTCTTGCTGACAGGACCAACAAGAGCCATATACCAATCATCTCTCCTCTGGGCCTGGCACAGGGACTCTGATGGCAGCTCAGTCACCCAATATTGGTGTTTCTCCCCCAGGCTTTGCCCCCACACCCATAGCCACCTTAGGAAACCACCAAACTATCCCTATAACACAGACCCGGGAATCGGAGATAGGGTTAAGGGATTGACAAGCAGGGTAGAGAACCATAAACTTGATGAAATCTTTTCAAGCTGCTCTTGGTTTTGCCCCACTGTCTATTGAGATGATGTTTCAGTGATTCACTTTTGTTTAAGACCATTTGAGGAACAGGTCCTTATGCTTAACATGGAGCTCAGAGAAACGAGTCTGAATCCAATGAGATCTATTTCAGGGAATTACATTCTGAATAATATTAATTCCAGAATGCAAATGAAAACATTTGAATTTTTTGTTTAAAATTTAAAATAACAACAACATTTTAAAAATCCCAAATTAAGTAAAATTGGCAAGATAAAATAGTCAGGACATTGAGTTGCACGAAATTAATTGGAAAAAACACAGCAGCAACTGCAAATGCAGAGAAACTACTTTTCATAAAAAAAAAATTTGTTTGGCATTTGGAATTAGTGATCTGTAATAAACACATCTTGGTTAACAATATCCCTGGGAATTACAGCATCTGTTGTGAATGCATTTGAGAAACACACAGAATTCTGCTAAGAGTTCATCCAAGAAGCCACAGACCCCAGTAGCTCTTCCACCTTCCAGCTCACTCATTTTGGAAAACACTTTCAAAAATAAAGGTTTGCAAAACTTTATTCAAAATCACTTGAAGGAATGAAAATTACCCTAAAATCAATTAAAAAGTCTTCGTCCTCGTACCTAGTAACGAGACCAGCTCCAGCTAAGTTGGCGATTAATTGTGTGACTTTTTTTTCATTTCTTTGAGCCTCAATTTCCTCATCTGCAAACTGGAAATCTTTACTACTTGGCCCACCCTATCCCTCAGAGAGGTGGTGCAGATCGAATGAGATACTCTCTAGACAGACTGTAAGCTCGTTGTGGGCAGGAAATGAATCTGTTTAATGTTATATTGTACTCTACCAAGCGCTTAGTACAGTGCTCTGCACAAAGTAAGTGCTCAATAAATACATGTGAATAAATGAATTCCACAATTGTGGAAGTACCGAGTTCTAGGAAGAGAGGTGCTTTCAAACTCCAAGGTCTTCCTGGTTTGAGGCTCTCTGGAGTTGTAGAAGGGAAAGCCATCTCCCTCTGTACCCCCTGCCTTCTTCCTCCACTTAGGCAAGCTTTCTCTTCAACAAGGAGTTTACTAGACACACCCTGAAGAAGCACTCCATGCCAAGTCAATCAGTGTCACCAGTGAAACATAGCCAAAGGAGTACAATTCTAGGCCTAATTGCAAAATGTGGTATCTCAGCTGAGTGGTTGCTACACTGCATATCAGTCATCTGCTCCCTCTCAGCCCCAACAAAAAGTCCCAGCCTCAGGACTCCAGAAAATTAGCCTTAAAAATGCAATTATCAACTGAAAGAAAGTGCACATGGTGAATGAGCCTGATGGCAGATTTGAACCTTGATAGGTTTGTCTGCTTGCTCAGGTCATTCTGGGATCCTGGCACATTACTATTTTCTTTATTGCCAGAAGGGACCGCCAGGGCCGGCTAGAAGCCCAAGAAGGTTCAGGTAATGATTATTCTTTGGAGAACCTTGGGTTCAGTCAACCGTTTAAGATAGATTTTCTTCTGTAAACATAGATTTGTTTGAAACTTTGGGATTCATACTCATCGTGCTTGGCAAAGAGGAATTAAAATAGCATTCATTTGGTGCTCCTGAAAATTATTTCCTATTCCACTATGCAACTGAAGCTGAACAATTTTATTCCCAGAAATAGTTGGACCAAAGGAGACTCATGAGTCTTACTTGGTTCAGAACCTAACATTGAGGGATGTGAAAGCTAAATAAACTCTCTTGTATTGTACTCTCCCGAGCTCTTAATACAGTGCCCTGCACACATTAAGTGCTCAATAAATAGCATTGATTGAGCTCATTGCCAATTCACCAACATCACTATACCCCATTTTAGCCCCATTCTTGCCAAATTTTGATAATTTCATAGGGGATTAGGGATGAGATCAAGCCATCAAATTCATTCCTACCTGGGATAATCTGGGACAAATTTTTCTTGAAAGTGAATCTTTCCCGATGCAAAGTGCTGATTTTATTTCCCTTTGGAATTTGTTTCTCTTTTATAAATTCTCACCTGTTTGTTATGAGAAGAAAAACTGGGCTCCAGAATGCCTGAAGTATTAGGCTCAAGTGGGCCTTTTTTTTTTTTTTAACACAAAGAAAAACCTGTTTATCAAGCTGTTGTACCATCATACAGCCCTTCTAGAATGCAGTTCAGGCTCAGTCTCTGAAAGCTGATCTTCAAGGAACTATAATCAAACCAGTTATTGATTCCTTTGTCAAATGGGTAGATGTTTGATAACACGTGAACATAATTTAACATTAGGAAAATTCTTCTCCCCTCCCCCGGCATGGGCAAGAATGGATTTTCAATGCAGGGAGAGATTTGCTGGCCCAACACATAGAAGGAGAGTGACCTTGAATGTGGACATCCTGCCAGGCCCCTGGGAACCTCGAAACGGGTATAACTTGGAGCAGGATCTGTGTCCCTCCCTGTGAGTTTCTGGGGTTGGGTTGCTGAGGTTCCTGAAGCATTGTCTTCTGGGTGCTGAAAGAGTCTGCCACAGAGGGGCCGCTCCCAGGAGCCTCATGATGACAGCCAGGAGCAGCCAGCATAATCTGCCATGCCCAAACTCTGCTTCTGTGGACAGGGATTATGTCTTTACCAACTCTACTGTAGTGTGCCCTCCCAAGTGCTTAGTATGGTTCTCTGTATGCAGTAAGCACTCAATAAATTCCACTGGTTAAGAAGAAGGGAAGAATCCAACAAGATGCTAGGAAATGTGGACATGGTTTTCCTGCCATAGCAGAGAAAAAATGGCAGTCACGGGCTTGGGAGTCAGAGATTGTGGGTTCTAATCCTGGCTCCACCACTTGTCAGCTGTGTGACTTTGGGCAAGTCACTTCACTTCCCTGTGCCTCAGTGACCTCCTCTGTAAAATGGGGATTAAGACTGTGAGCCCCAAGTGGGACAACCTGATTACACCTTGTATCTACCCCAGCGCTTAGAACAGTGCTTGGTACATAGTAAGAGCTTAATAAATACCATCACCATTATTATTACTATTATTACTCTATCAAGGTTATTACAAATAGAAATGGGAAATTTCTCTTATTTATGATACCAATATCTTACAACAATACAACACAGCATTGAAAGTTCTGTTCTCCTGTCTAATCTTCTCAGTAGTGTCCTTGGATTCAAGGGTAGGTATGCAGTTAGAGGTCTGAACCAAGAAAAGAAGAAAAGGTAATTCAAATAAAAAAGAAAGAGATGAATAGAGATTGAGAGAGCCCAAGTGACTGGCTTTATACTTACGGTTAGAGGTCTGAACCAAGAAAAGAAGAAAAGGTAATTCAAATAAAAAAGAAAAAGATGAATAGAGATTTAGAGAGCCCAAGTGACTGGCTATATACTTACTACTTGGTTGAGTCTGAAAGCTGATATTCTCGTCGTCTGTCATAACACTCTTGGATTCCAGGATCATTCCATAAACTCTTTATTGCTTCCACATAGGTGTTCTCGAAAGCAGACACCTTCTCTACATCAACTTCCCGAACTAACTGAGCCTGGGCCTGTTTCCAAAAAAAGATAAAATAAATTTTAAAAATCACTTTTAACCATTTTTCCACAGCTAAACATACACCACTTATTTTAATTGGTGTGTAAAAAACACATTTAATTTGTTGATTTCCCATGTGAGTTGTCAGGCTATTACTTGCTTTATATAAAGGAGAATGTTTTTTAATGGTAGTCAACTAGTTCACAAGAACTAAAAAATTCTTAGGTCTATGGTTTATAAAGCTAGTCTAATTCTACCTTCCCTAATCTAGAATGCAATCCCCGAGGCTCAGACTTCATTAAAACAAATTGGAAGGAAAAAAATGTCAAGAGCCTTAACAGAATGATTATTAAGGAAGGCATGATCCACAAAAGGTTGTTTTCTTTAGGAAACTATCACAAACTGGAACAGTTAATATTGTTGAATTGAAAAAAAAAAGTGCAATTTTGTTTCCAAGCCTGGAGTTTATTCTGAGCAGAGACACAATGTACCTGTCCTGAGGTTTGTTTTTTTTTCCAATACTCCTGCTCGCCTGGCAGTTTTGGACAAGCTTGCCTAGGCCTAATAAGAGTCATCTCTGTCTTCACCAGAAAGTTAAACTTAGCTACCATATGAAAAAGACTTTAATGCTGTCAACATGAACCAACTGCATGACTTTGTATAGTAGTACTGAAAACTTTACTTATTGTCCTCCAGCTTCTGTAGCAGTGGCTCTATCTAAAACATTTCCCCCCACTGACTCTCAAGAGGAGGTCTTCCACTTGCCCTTAAAAATCTAACTCCTCTCCTTGTGCTGTGGATCCCATCCTCTCTCAACTCCTGAAAACACTTGCTCCTACTTCACTGTCTCACTGCCACCTTCAACCACCCCCTCTTCACCAGCTCCTTCTCCACCACTCTCAAACATACTTGCTTGTTTCCCAAACCGCTCTCCCCTTCCAGTCTCCTTTAGTTGGCTTTATATACCTGCTACCTTCATTCAATCAGTGGTATTTACTGAGTGCTTACTGTGTCCTGAGCACTGATCTAAACACTTGGAAGAGTACAGCAGTGTACGTACTCTGCCCATCTTCAAAGCCCTACTAAATTCATATCTCTTCCAAGAATCCTTCATTGACTAACCTCTTTTCTCTACCTTATTCACCCTCCATTCTCCATCACCGATGCCCCACAGCACTTTCATACACACTGTTATACTTTGCTGCTGCTTCCCCTAGCTGAAAGTTGTTTTAATGTCTGTCTCCACACTGGCCCGTAAGCTCCTTGAAGGGCAAAGATCATGTCTACCGACTCTACTGTACTGTACTCTCTCCAGCGCTTAGAATGGTGCTCTGTACTCGGTCAGACTGCAAGAAATACCACTGATTGATTGAGTAGGCACAATCTCTGCCCTCAAGGAGCTGCAGTGCAATCAGATTTTCATTTCCTTCACTCTACTGAGACCATACTCCCCAAAGTCTCCAATGACTTCCTCCTAGCCAACTTTCACAGGGCTCTATTCTCTCCTAATCTTCTTGGATCACTCAGCTTCCTTCAATACTGTTCACTCTTCCCTTCTAGAAATGACATCAGATCTTGGCTTCACTGATCCAGTCCTCATCTTCCTTGGAGTGCTCTTCCTACCTTTCTGACCATTCCTCTGTCCCTTTGCCAACTCTTATTCCACCTCTCAACACTTAAATTGGGTGGCCCAAATGTCTCTGTTTTGGGTTCCTTGTCCTCTTGCTATTCATTCAGTCTTTCAGAAAACTAATCCGCTCACTTGGCTTTACCTACCCTATATTTCTGAATAACTCCTAAATTTCTCACCAGCCCAGACCTGTCACTTGCCTTCCAGTCTCACATTTCCTTTTGCCTCTAGTCCATCTCCACATGGAGGTCCCAACAGCACCTGAAATTCACCTTGCCTAAATCTGAAATCATCTTCCTTTCTGAACCCACTCCTTGTCCTCCTAACTTTCCCATCACCAATGACAGCACCACCATCTTCCCTGTCCCATAAGCTTGCCACCTTGGTGCCATCTTTGACACCTTTCTTTTACCTCTTACAATCAGTCTGTCATTAGGATAGTGCTCTGCACACAATAGGCACTCAATAAAGACTACTGAATGAGTGAGTGAACATGGGTAAAATATGACAAGCATTAAACAGTCAATTCACAGTCCTATGACCAGAATTCTGGTTTTCAATATGATTAAAAGTTATTATGAATCTAATCAGCTTCCTTGCTGACCTCCCTGCTGCCTGCCTTTCCCCACTCCAGTACGTATTTCACTCTGCTGTCCAGATCATTTTTCTAAAAAAAATATTCAGCCCATTCCTCCCCATTCCTCAAAAACCTACAGTGGTTACCCATCTACCTCCCCATCAAACAGAAACTACTAAGGCACTCAATCAGCTCTCCCCTTCCAACTTGCTCTGCTGATCTCCTACTACAACTCTGCCCACTCACTTTGCTCCTCTAACACTAATCTATTCTCTGGGCCTAGATTCCATCTATCTCGCCACCGACCCCTTGCTCGTGTCACCCTTCTGCCCTGGAACTCCCTCACTCTTCCTCTATGACAGACCATCACTCTCCCTTCCTTCAAAGCCCTCCTACAATCGCATCTCCTTCAAAATGCCTTCCCTGACTAAGCCTTCATTTCCCTTTCTCACTCTCCCTCCTGCTTCACCCTATGCACTTCGATCTGTACCCTTTAAGCACAGGATATCCATGCCACCCTCAGTCCCACCGCACTTATATACATATCCTTATACCCTGCCATTTCCTCTAGCTGTAATTTATTTTAATGTCTTCTACAGTAAGCACCTTTTGGGCGAGGATCCTGTCTACCAACTCTTTTGTATTTAAGAGCCTAGTTCAGTCCTCTGTGGCCCATGAGTGCTCAATAAATATCACCAATTGATTAAATGTGTAAAGCATTATACCAGGTGCTGTGAGTCATTAGGAAGAATCCTTATCCCCTAAAAGTTTTGGAAGATTTGTGTCAATAGTGAGGTGCTCTAACAGATGAAAAAGACAGATTGGTGAGTGAAACAGCCAATAATACTAATAATTAATAATTGTGGTATTTGTTAAGCACTTTCTATGTGCCAGGCACTGTACTAAGTGCTGGGGTGGATACAAGCCAATCAGGTTGGATACAGTCCCTATCCTGTATGGGGTTCGCAGTCTTAATCCCCATTTTACAGATGAGGGAACTGAGGCACAGATAAGTGAAGTGACTTGCCCAGTGGCAGAACTGGGATTAGAACCCAAGACCTTCTGACTCCCAGGCCCATGCTCTATCCACTAAGCCATGCTGCCCAGGTGGGTCACATACTTAAGGAAAAGATAAACTCTTTTCTAGTCATGAAACAAATACAGTAAAAATTAGTTTAAACCTCCTCCTCCTCCTCCACCCTCAGGACTTCTTAATAGGAAATGTATGGATTCAATTCTATATTCCCAGTCCCACTTAAACTTTTTAAGCACATTGCCATAAATTAAAGACAATCATTTCCTAAGTACAGTCTTAAATTAGGATCTTTTAAGTCTATGTCTATGTTGCAGATAGTCTCAGGAGGCTCAAGAAATAGTCAGGGTAATTCACTTGTATCCTAACTGCCCAACTGGAGAATTTACTTTGCTCTGAAGAACTGGTAGTTGAGAAAAGGCCTTCAGAAGAGAATATCCACTCTAAAGGATTCCTCTCCCTCCATTCGCCCCTTTTCTCTCCTCGTAGAACAGTTGTGGCCATGTATTTCTCTAGAAACATCCTCCTTATAAAATGGATTCTAGTTCACCTACGTGGAAATGATTAAACATTGGTCTTAAGGCTGGCTGAAAGGTGCAAATGTACAATGTGCAATGTGCAATGACAGGAGGGTGGAGAGGGGGAGGATGATGGGATTATTATCACATCTCTACAGCCCAAACTGTTCCTGGGGAGTTTTCTCCTCATGTGGCCCCAGCCCAAGCAACTGTTTGTTCTAGTATTTTTCCTCTCCCACACACTTCTTCAACTAGAGACTTGGATTTGATTCCTGGTCAAACAATTTTCAAACAATAAAAAAGCGTGCAGGGAAAAAAATCTGGGAATTTCAGGGTTGAAACAGATGCAAAGGTTGTGCTCACATCAGGCAGGCACACACCCTTAAAACAGTTTTGAAAACTCTCTGGTGGTGCAGAATAGTAGAGGTAAGTTTTTAAAAATAAATCTCATATTCACAACCTGGCCACTGTATCATCTGAAAGATGCGCTGTTTCCATATCCGGAACATAGTAGTGCCAGAGAAAACAGATTTAACTTACCAGGCACTTTTTATTGGTATTATTAAATATTTATTGAGCACCAATGATGTGCCAGGCACAACACCAAACACAAAATTAGATTCGGTCCCTGCCCAGCAGGTTTATAATCTAAAAAGATATGGTCCCAGCCAAGTAAGGGAATACACTCCAGACAAGAGGAAGACACCTTCCCGCTCCTCATTCTGGCCAACTCCCAAGAATCATCTGGATGATCCCAATCAGAATTGTTCTGTCAACTTAACACCCACTGATCTCTTCAGCCCAAGATGCAAGCCCACAGTGTGGCAGTCCCACAGAGAACATTTCATGTAGAAAACCATCCCCCAACTGCCATTCAACAGCTTGCAAGTTGATACCAGGATCCAAGTGCCACCTCTGACAAGTCAGTCTAGCAACCAGCCCACGAAAGCTGCCTAGGACAAGGCCACTCACGCATAATCAAGAATCTATTAGCAGTCGTTCAAAATCTTTCACCTGAGCAACCCAAATTCCTTGGCAAGCTTAATGGCCTTTTGGGAGTGCTAACCTTAGTAGAGTGTTTTGCAGCCAGTGAGCGCTTAATAATTACTAATGGAAAAGAACCTGGCACTGGGACAAGTGCTGGGGAACGGAATACCAGACGACTCCCATGTCTATCTCGACCAAGAGTCGAATCAATACTCTCCCAGGACACTTTGTCAAGGAGGGGGGAGTGGTGGAGGAAGGGGTGAAGGGTGGGTGGAGGGAAGGAGGGACTATTATGGGGACCTGTAGGCCGCTTGTTGCCTCTAGGCTGCAAGGGTGCTTGGCAGTACATCTATGCACCACAACCATTAGAGGTGACAGAGCCGCACCCAAAAGTGCCAGGGCCCTGGGACTGAACCTCAGCCAAGCCCCGGTACAAATCAAGCCCCGCTCCTCCTATTTGTTTTTCAGCTGGCCCTTCCAGACTTCGCTAGAGCCACTCAATCCTTCCCTTATTTTGCCAAAGAAGAGGATCTTTTTTTTATCCCCTAAAGTAAATCTAGGTAGGAGGATGAATTAACTCTTTACTACTTGCCAAATGTCAAATCATCGAGTATCAAGAAATATCGAGAGGAAGCTGCTATATTAAACAATTGTCAGGGACAAAAAGGCACTTATATTTTATTTTTGGAGCTATGATTTAAAATTCAAATTCATATCACATCCAACGCAACCCGGAAATAAGTCCCTTATAATAAGAATTCAAGTGGCAAGTCTCATCCAACTGTTGTCCCAGTTTATTTTTAAAATGCCTGGAAAACAGATGCGGGTGAGTTTTAAGCAACAAAATGTAAACACTTGGAAAAAAACAATTCACTTTTATTTTAAATGACAGCAAAACTTCATACTTAATGAGGGGGATCTGGATTTGTACAGTGTTTGGTTTGGGGATTCTTGGGAAGCAGGTGGCAGGCGAAGAGGACACATCCTTGGCTTAAACTAAATAGTTATTTTGCTGGAACACTGCTTGGCAGATCTCCAAGGCCCATGTGAAGAAAGTGAGACCAGGGAGTTTGTTTTTTCACCGCTCCCTTAAGGTACTTTGATAGCTTGCTGTGTCTTGGGTGGCGAACAATGGAATTGGGTTCCCTTATTAGTTTTGAACCAACGTGTCAACAGACCAGCAGTACCTGCTTCCGGGCCTTTTTTTATGCTATTTATTAAGCGCTCACTATGTATCAAGCACTGTTCTAAACACTGGGTTAGGTACAAGTGAATCAGTCCAGATACAGTCCCTATCCCACATGGGGCTCGCAGTCAAGTCGGAGGGAGAACAAGTATTGAATCCCCATTGTGCAGTTGAGGAAACTGTAGAAGTTAACTAATTTGCCCAACGTCACACCAGCCAACAAGGGGTTAGAACTCAGGTCCTCTGGTTCCCAGGCCTGTCTTTATCTAATAGACCACAATGCTTTTCCTAGGAGGCTCTCCTAGGTGGTGGGGTGGGGAGAGTTTCCTTCCCTTTTGGCCTCCAAATTTTGGTCTGCACTGTTTGGGTGAGCTACAATTTCTGCACCGTTTCATATGCAACAGTTTGCCAACTGGACAGGACTGGTGCCCAGTCCCGTGTTCCTGCCAGCCCCTGACATAGAGTGGGGGATTTCTATCATCTTTGGAATCAGCCCCCAGCAGAGAGAGACAGGGGAACAATCTCACTAGGGGCTTGTGGTGTACAAGAAAAGGGAAGTCGTTGACACTATTAACCCTGGATGGACTAGGGATGGGATCATTTGGCTGATGAGCGGGTTTGAGACCGTAAAACTGAACTCAAGACTTTTGGTCTTCAGGCTGAGACACTTTCAGGCTCTTATGATAATTTAGAAGAGCCATTTGAAGCTTTAGAATATAAAATGTCTCTGACTAAATGTGTTGAACTAATCTAATGCGATGGAATTCAGAAGCCTAAATCTGAAATCGGCCTGATTTGGAGCTTGATTAGTCAGTAGTGAGAGAGCCAGCCTGAAACACAGCAATCATTACATTTAGTTAAAATAATTGACCCTTGATTCAAGATTTCCAGTTATCATGCCAAAGGACAGGCAGAAATGCATACAGAGCAGCCCAGCTTTTCAAGAAATTCAATCAGGTGGGTAGGATAAAACAAGACCAGGCATGAAAGGCATACAAGGGCCTATAAATGAATTGGGTCACATCAACTTCCACTGTCTAATGCCAGTTACTCCACTGTGGCAGCACCTGGAATATTCCTTTCACAGCTTCCCAGGGGAAGTGAAAATAACATTTTGAAGAAATCATCCACTCACATGTTTTTGGTTTTAGGTGGGGTTTTTTAATGCTTTGTGGTTTTTTTTGTTACGTTTTGTTTTTTGCTTCCACAAAATAAAGCACCGGAAGAGGTATCCGGAGTGAACCAGTAAACCTGCTTTAATAGTTTCACCAACCTACCTCAAATGCCCCATATAAGAAAGTCTACAAGAAGTATGCAAGAAGCAGCGTGGCCTAGTGGAAAGAGCACAGGTCTGGGAGTCAGGAGGACCTGGATTCTGATCCCAGTTCTGCCACGTGTCTGCTGTGTGACCTTGGGCAAATCACTTAACTTTTCTGTGCCTCAGTTCCCTCATCTGTAAAATGGAGATTAAGACTGTGAGAGCCATGTGGAACAGGGACTGTGTCCAACATGATTTGTGCTTAGTATAGTACCTGGCACATAGTAAGATCTTAACAAATACCACAGTTATTATTATTGTTATTTGTGCTAAATGGATGGTTATTTAGCATGAAGGAACACATACCAAAGGATATAAGAATCAGAACTGGGACTGTATTCCATTCTCCCAGGCTAATCGACCACAGAGGGACAAGGGGAGGTGCCAAGCCAATGAATTCGAGGTCAACTGAAAATACAACAACGTAAGAATGCTAAAGACCTCAAGACTGTATCTGTCTCTTTGTTCTTCCTGTTATTAATTTAAAGAAAATGTAAACCATTATCTATTTAAATATTTATGTACTATTATATAAATAATATGAAACTGCTTAGCTCCTTTATAGAATGGAAACTCTATGATGGCAGGATCCTCTATTGCACTCTCCCAACGGCCTACTGTGCTCTGTACTCAGTAAATACTATTGATTGATTGATTGATTGATTGATTGAAAGCAGGGACACTTGGTGACACCTAATGGTGGTAAAAGTGTATCCAGGGCACAGAGGCAGAGAATGTTTCCAGGTTTTGTCTCTTCCCACAGCCCTGGGGCCTTTTTCTAACACATAGGCCCTTCTTTCAAGATGGTAAGTAGGTCAGTGACATATTTCATTGTATTTCAGAGGAAATGGACTTAAATTTCAACATGAGGGAAATAGGTTGAGCACTAGGAAGATTTTAAATAATTGAGTAGGTAGAATTTCAGAGGTGTTGTATGTAGGATCCTGCCTGGAGGCAAAGAAATGTACTAGCAGACCTCAGGTGATTCCTTCCAGTCATGTATTCTTTTTTATTTTAATGTGTGACTCAGATGTCAGCTTTCACTTAAATCTCATTCATTCATTCATTCGTTCAATCGTATTCATTGAGCGCTGACTGTGCATAGAGCACTATACCAAGCACTTGATCTCCCCAGACTAACGAGTCCCTGGATGGGTCTCATTCACTTTCCCTTTCAAAGGTATTGTGTAGAAGAGCCTCAATTCCTAGAGTTCTTGATGACATACCATCACACGTAAGATACAAATTCATTGTATATTAAAGAAACCAGCTGAGATTGCCTGACTTCCCACTGCGCTTTCTTTGACCCTAGATTTCATTCATTCAACGTATTTACTGAGCGCTTACTGTGTGCAGAGCCCTGTACTAAGCCTTTGGGAAAGTACAATATAACAATAAGCAGACACATTCCCCGCCCACAACGAGGTTACAGCCTACAGCAACGAGTTTACTTGTACTTGTCATTGTACGAATTCAAGTACAGTGCTCTGTAATCATTCAATCAGCCAATGGCTTTTATTGAGCACTTACGGAGCAAAGTACTGTACTAAGCACTTGGGAGAGTACAACAGGGGTGATTGACACATTCCCTGCCCAAAAAGAACTTGCAGTCTAGAGGGGGACACAGATGTGAAAATAAATTAGGGGTATGTGCGTAAGTCCCGTAAGGTTGAGAGTGGGGTGAATATCAAGTGCTTAAAGGGTACAGGTCCAAGTGCATAAGTGAAAGAAAGGATAGGGAGTAGGGGAGATGAGGGCTTATTCAGGGAAGTCCTCTTGGTGATTTTAATAAGGCTTTGAAGGTGGGGAGAGTAGTGTTTTGTCAGATATGAAGGAGGAGGGACTTTCAGACAGAGTCACAAAGCAGAGAAGTGGCAGAGCTGAGATTAGAACCCAGGTCCTTTTGGCTCCTAGGCCCATGCTTTATCCACTAGGCCACACCGCTTCCTTTTACCTCCTAGCCCTAACCCCAATAACCTGTTTTCTACCAAGATTCTGTTTTTGATTTCCATGTAAGTCATCGAGCAAATATATCCTGATAAATCTCCCTGTGCCATTGCAATTCAATCTTTTTACCTTTGTTTATGAAACCTTTTTTTTTTTCTTGGCAAGCTCCTGCATGCTGAAACCAAAAACTGTCAGCACAATAACTTTCAAAAGCTGCCAAACGAATATTCTTCGCACTTCCAGGAAGCCCCTTTGCTGTTCTGGATTTGATCATATTCAATAACTCCACCTGAGGTAAATGGCAGATGGTTTCACGCATCTCTGCATCATTGGTTTAAAAGAAATTCATTTTCAGTTGGTAACTGCACTGTTGTAACACTATAACATTTGCTTAATGTAGCTCTGATTAATGTTGCCTATCTCAAAATGCTAAATCAGGCAAACAACATCTTCACTAGAAAACCTCTACTGGAAATGTTCAAAAGAGGTTAGTGCTCATGGGCAATACAATTCCCAAAGAAATAAAAGGCCTGGTTTTTGTTTTCCTCCATCAGTCCCTTAGATGACACTATGGTATAACACCCAATTAGCTTTTCATTAAACAAGCAGTTCCAGTGCTCTTTATGTTTTACCTTTATACCCTCAGCCCAAGCTCCTGGTACTGAATTTCATATTTTGCCACTAAGACTTTTCAGCTGGCATCATTACCCCTTTCAGTAAGGTAATTATTCCAAGGTTTCAAATGTTTCCTTTTTTCCCTTCTATATTGTGCTATAGTATGCAGCAAGGAACACAAAATATCAGCCTCTAGACAGCTAAGGCACGTTTCTTTGGTTCTGCACCTTTCCCCTCAATTTTGTTTGGCTCAACTCATGACAGCATTTACTTTCCTGCTTATTTCTATCTTCCCTGTTGTGGTTTCTTTATGGGGAAGAAAATCTCTCTGCTTTCTTCCGATTCCAACCGAGTGTTTAAAGCACTCGGTTTATCTTCTGTCCCTGCTGCAGTACTTTTCCATGCGTTAAAAATTCTTCATTCAGTTTTTTACTAATTACTCTTCCTTTTCCCTTGCATCTGCTCCCTGCATTATCTACATTCACAATCTAAATCCTCTATATCCGATCACATTGTTTGAAGTAGCTTGTGCAACATGTCACCCTGGGCCCTGTTCAGGCGTTCAATTAAATATTAATTGACAAAGGTCTGATATCCTTTCATATGGGTTTTATTACAAGATAAAAATTTTATCTTCAAGCCTATCAAACCTATGTCTCTTGTGTGTGCATGTATACATTAAATCTTGGAACTTGATATTAAACTATGCAATGGAAAATATTTAACAATATTTAACAATAACAGTGATAATTCCTTGCATTTCTATGGTGTCTTGCTTCCAGAACATTTTTACAAGTATTAGCCCCTTGTGAGACAGGTGGGGGTGATAATAATAATAATAATTGTGGTATTTGTTAAACACTTACTATGTGCCAAGCACTGTTCTAAATCTGGGGTAGATACAAGATAATTGGGTCCCACATGGGGCTCACTGTCTAATTCCCTCTTAAACGAGAGAACTGAGGTACAGAGAAGTTAAATGTCTTGCAAGGTCACCCAGCAGGCAAGTGGCAGAGTCAGGATTAGAACCCAGGTCCTCTGACTCCCAGGCCCGTGCTCTTTCTACTAGATCACCCTGCTTCCCTGAGTAAGTAACAGTAAATACCGTTATCCCCATCTTGCCAATGGGGAAGCTAAGGCATAGAGAGGTTGAATGACCTCTCCATGGACCATAGTCAGTGGCTCGGCCAAAACTAAATCTAGCTTCCGGCTAGGCTCTGCTTGTTTTCATTATAATCTGCTTCATTAGGGAAAAAAGGAAAGGAATTATAATGCCTATAGAATTAGTCTCCTGTTAAACCAGAGAGTCCCTCTTAAGAATTCAGTCTCAGTGATTCCTCCTCTAATCAATCCCTGCTAGACAATCTTTTTGCCCTCTTGAAAACTTGTCAGGCTCATTATAAAATTCATTGCAGACACCCTGAGGCCAGAATCTGCCTTCTTACTCCTTTCATGTGAAGAACTTCCCCTGATTTTAAAATGGAGTGGTGGGGGGGTGGGGGGAGGGTGTGTGCATAAAAACGATATTAGGGAGACCGTGGGAGGGAAAGGGAAGGATCAGTGGTCTACCCAGGACTGCATTATCCATAAAGTGACCTGAGCACTTGCCTGCAAGACCCTCCTCTCCTGGGCAACTCCACCCTTCAAGGGGGCTGACTGTGGATAATTCATCAACACTTAGTAATAATAATTATTATTATCATTATGATTATGGCATTTGTTACGAACTTTCTAAGTGCCAGGCGCTGGGGGTGGATGCAAGCAAATCAGTTTGGACATGGTCCCTGTCCCACGTGGGGCTCACAGTCTCAATCCCCATTTTACAGATGAGGTAACTAAGGCCCAGTGTGAGCACGCTGTGGGTAGGGATTGTCTCTCTTGGTTGCTGAGTTATACTTTCCAAGCACTTAGTACAGTGCTCTGCACAGATTTAAGTGCTCAATAAATATGACTGAATGAATGAATGAACTTGCTCAAGGTCACACAGCAGACAAGTGGCAGAGCTGGGATTAGAACCCATGATATTTTGACTATCAGGCTCATGCTCCATCCACTGTGCCATGCTGCTTCTCTGAGGGGGAATGCCAAGGAGGAAAGAAAAGAGACAGAATTAGAATTAGGTTGGCATGCACATTCAAGGGATGGGGAGAATTTTGGTCTGGGAGGCCTTCTGGTCACAGCCAAGGTCCCATCAGAGCCATAAAGTGGTTCTGGAGCCACCCAAGACTAAGGAATCTCCCCCCACGAATGGATTTTTAGGTTATGGACAGACCTAAAGAAAGGAAATGATACATTTCACTCTCAAGTTCACAGAATATAGGTGCAAATAAGAATTTCAAGAAGGGATTTCCTACTGAACCTATTTCCTATGAACCTACTCAGGCCTCATCCTTCACCCAGAATACTCTGCTTGCATTGGAGACCAGTTCAAAAATAAATGTAGTATATTGATCCACTGGCTCTAGGAGCCTCTTCAGTTTCAATCCTATTCTTTTTATCTGGGTCATTTCCTGGGATTAAGTCTGGGGAAATCTCTAATCAGGTTATCTCTTCATCAGGCTCCATAAAGATACAGTCCTACACTTATATTATCTGAGTTAAACAGGGTGCTAACTTGGATTTTATTTGGATCAATATTAGAAGAAGTGAGGGAAACCTGATCAATTTTTATCATATTTTGAAGAATCCCCTGCCATAATGCTTTGTGGGCTTGGTTAACTCAATCAAATCAGTCAATCATATTTATTGAGTGCTTACTGTGTGCAGAACACTGTACTACACACTTGGGAGAGTACAATATCACAGAGTTGATAGACATGTTCCCTTCCCACAAGGAGTTCAATGAAAGTTTCCTATGATCTTTGCAGTTTTACTTTTGTTCTGCAGAAACTTCTTCACCTGGGAGTTACAGGTTGATGGATATTAATTACTGCGGTGCCCAAACAGATGTCTATTTTCCATACACACTTAGCAGGCGTCCATGTTACTTTGAAGTTGTCCTAAACAGATCCTCCCCCACCCTCCATCCCCCACCCTCCCGCCAAATGTGAAGAAAGTTTACAAGAGAAGCTATGATCTGGGAATTTTGATGAAGAAAAAGGACAGCCCTTTCCCATACCACTGAGACCCCTGGTCCTTTGAGTTGCTTGACAAGTGGGGCAGTATTATGGATTTCTTCACTTGCGGGGGACCTTAAACTAACACAACCAATGCAAAGATTTCCATGTCTTCTCTAAATTTAACTATCTCTTCCTTTGCTGTTAGCCTTCTTGCCTAATATCCTCCTCTTCATCTCAGCCAGTCTTCAAAAATCGTTGTTCTTTTAAAAGGGTGATAACCTTTCCCTACCCTCTGGTCAACCTGCACTTCGCCCTTAACAATGCCTGTGACTGTATTTGACAGGACAAGTTTACCACTCCCTTCCTTCTTTCAGTTTCTGTAGGCACAGCCTAAATCATTTCAAGTGCCTCAAACGTCTTTCCTTTTGAGGTCATTGAACATTGACCTTCTGTGAGCGTTCCATGCCTCAGATTAGCTCGATCCCAAAGTTAGAGAAAATGAATCTCTCGATCTCAGTTGTAGAAATAGCAGTAACATTGATCGAGTGCAGACTTGGGTGGTATACCATCCTAGGAGTTTGGGAGGTACAGAATAACAGTGTGACATGTTCTCTGCCCACAAGGAGTTTCCACTCTAATGGGGGAGGGAACCATAAAAATACTTGCAACGAGAGTGGTCAAAATGAATAAGTTGAGCAGACATATATACTTGAGTGCTGATGATAATAATAATGACAATAATAGTATTTGTTAAATGCTTACTATGTGTCAGGCACTGTTCTACCTGCTGGGGCAGACACAAGTTCATCAGGTTGGGTCCCTGTCCCAAATGAGGCTCACAGTCTAAGTAGGAGGGAGGAGAGGTATTGAACGCCTATTTTACGGATAAGGAAACTGAAGGACAGAAAAGTTAGATGACTCGTTAAGGTTTAAAGCAGCATGAAGCAACATGGCTCAGTGGGAAGAGCCCGGGCTTGGGAGTCAGAGGTCATGGGTTCAAATCCTGGATCAGCCACTTGTCAGCTGTGTGACTTTGGGCAAGTCACTTAACTTCTCTGTACCTCAGTTACCCCATCTGTAAAATGGGGATTAAGACTGTGAGCCCACGTGGGACAACCTGATCACCCTTTATCCTCCCCAGAGCTTAGAACAGTGCTTTGCACATAGTAAGTGCTTAACAAATGCCATCATTATTATTATTATTATAAAGGTAGCAATTACTGGGGGGCAGAGTGGAGCAGAAGGGTAAGGAGGACTGGTCTCTTGTAAAAAGAACAATTACTCAAATGAAAAACACACTGTGAATGTGGATGGCCTAGTGGATAAAGCATGGGCCTGGCAATCAGAAGGACGTGGGTTCTAATCCTGACTCTGCCACTTGGCTGCTGTGTGACCTTGCAGAAGTCACTTATCTATGCCTCAGTTATCCCATTTGTAAAATGGGACGAAAGACTCTGAACTCCACGTGGGACAGGGACTGTGACCAACCTAGTTAGCTTGTATCTACCCCAGCACTTGGTACAGCTTATTTAGAAAGCGTTAAATACCACTATTGTTATTGTTGTGATCAAATATAGAGATGCCAATTTGTAAGGACTCAAGCCTTAATTTCAGTTTACAGTTAAAAAGAGGTAAGGGTAAGTGTCAGATACATAAAATCTGATTCAATGCATATGGCAAACAAAACTTCAAAAATTACAGCATAGCTTTGGATTTCTAGTAGCAGGCAGACTAACATGGGGTGCAACAAGTAGAGATGGGAGAAATTATTTTGAGCAAAGGTGACGGCAACTATGAGGTAAAAAGGAATCCCACAGAGTGACAGGTCTCTCATAGGAAAGCTTCCAACCTGAGGGCAAATTGTGTGAGAAATTGGTGTCAAAAAGGACCGGCCTCATGGCTCATTCCTATCAACTACATCGTTACCCCTGGATAGCAACACCGTCAGAAGTCAGAAACTACATGCATAGATAGATACACTCGAATTAGTATCGACCACAGTTTTGAGCAAAGGACGCAAGTTATTATCAGGTGAAGATGGAACAATCTGAGTTCAGAAACAAGGGCATTTATTGATTGTGTGCTTCCTGTGTGCAGAGCACTGTACTAAGTACTTGGGAGAGTATAATACAAAGGATTTGGCAGATATGATCTCTGCCCACAAGGAGCTTATTATCTCCCTAATCAAAGAGTGAGTCTTCACCGGACAATGGGCATTCACACCACACGGTCAGCCTACATTCTGTAACTGGCTTGACAACCAAGAAAATTCCCCACTGCCAACTTAACTTACCGGCTCTCCCACTTCCTCCTGCGTCTTGGGACAGTACAACCCATTCTCTGCCGCTTCACTAGCAAGAGCCAGGATCATGCTGGATTTCCTGCTTCTGGAGCTGAATAGGGTCTGAGGATTAAAGGCTGATCATCCTGGGAAATATGGGTACCATTCCTTGCCTACCCACCCACCTGACCGAGCCCCTCGGTTCCATTCCAGAACTCTAGTTAGGCACACAGAAAAGATGGGCAAGTCTTTGTCTCCAAGTCTGCACTCTAATGGCCTGGGACATAGGAACCAACATTCTAACATCTGAGAAAGAGAGTGAGAGTGTGGAGGTTCAAGGATCCCAACGTTCAGAGGCCAGGGGGCAAAAAAAGGGAGGCACAATCAACCTCATTTCCTTGTTCTCCTTCCCCAGCCTTCAGGTGGCCTTTGTTGGGAAACTTGTGTCCCAAACACCATTGTCATCTGCTATAGGGTCATAATAATAAATAATAATAATCATGGTATTTGTTAAGCGCTTACTATGTGCCAGGCACTGTACTAAGTGCTGGTGGGACTCACAGTCTCAATCTCCAGTTTTCAGATGAGGTAACTGAGGCATAGAGAAGTAAAGTGACTTGCCCTAGGTCACACAGCAGACAAGCGGCAGAGCCAGAATTAGAACCAATGACCTTCTAACTTCCAAGTCTGTGCTCGCCATGCAACCTTACTCTGCAGAACTTCTCCAAGTGGGTCTTAAATAACTATGCTTAGTGGTTCAAAAGTAAATATTTCACTGTTCCAGCAAAGGAAAATATTATTTTATTTGCTAATTCCTGCCTTTAGGGTTAGTGGGCAAGGAAAAAAGAACTTTCACAAAGGCAGAGGGGAGCTATGACCAATTAGTTTTTGATGAGACAACTGTACCCCATTAGCATTAGCACTGGATGATGCACAGCATTCACTTCTACTATTGTCCCCATTCATATTATTGATAATAGGCTATGATATAATGCTCTGATTGTCAGCCACCTACAATTATTAATTAGTATCAGTGTACTATTTAAAAACCCTGCTAAACATGGCACTGTGTAAAACTACTATGAAGCATTCTCAGAAGCAGAACGCACCCACTTTCAATGGGTATGAGGAATTCTTTTCATTTTGAGTGGACTATTATTCACATCTAATGTTAGAAAGCCCAAATACAATCATTTTTGCTTTTGACCATAGCTGAAAAAAAAATGTCTGATAGAATGGCAACCGTTCTACAAATATTCCATATTTGTATTGCATGCAGAATTTTGGTTCTGATTCTTATTAACAAATGCATGTAGCTCCATAAGGAAAAACACAAAGGATTATCACTAAACACACACAACCACAAGCCTTTACACTGCCCAATTTGCCAAGATGGCCTAAAATCCCATCTCTTCCTAGAGTCCTTCCCCGACTAAGCCCTCATCTCCCCTACTCCCTCTCCCTTCTGTCTTGCCTATGGACTTGATCTGTACCCTTTAAGCACTTGATATTCACCCCACTCTCAGCTCCACAGCACTTATGTACATATCTGAAATGTATTTTAGTGCCTGTCTCCCCCTCTAGAGTGTAAGTCCCTCAGGGGCAAGAAATGTGTCTACTAATGCTGTTGTAATGTACTCTCCCAAACGCTTAGCACAATGTTCTGCACACAGTAAGCATTCACTACACTGACTGATTAATGTCCCCTAACCAGGTCTGAATTCTTGCTCTTCTAAGTTTCTGTCACATGCATCGATTTAACTGGCTGTTGGCTCGTGTCCCCTGATGCACTGACCTGAGCTACCTCAGTTCTGGGTAACTGAGGATACGGCACATTTAGGTCAAAGACATCATTTGGAGAAATTTTAATTGATTCCACACTGAGTGCAGCATTTAGAACACATTTGTTGGCTCTTCAGCTGCTTTTAGATTTCCTCATATAGGAAACAAAAAAAAAAAACTTTAAACAAAAAAAAAAATCATGTGAAATAAGTCCTGTGGGCTTTTTATACTTTATTTATTCCTACAGCCAGCCCCGGGAAGGGGGTGGTAGCCTAGTCCCTGATGACCTCAACGCCTTCGGGAGATGTCTTCAGCTGTAGAGCGGTGGCAGCAAGACTGGTTCAGGGCCTTGTTGGGGGAAGGACGGGGGTAGTGGGGCACCCTAAAACCCTGTGGTAGAAGAATAAGTATGGAGGGTATACCAGGGTCTGGGCATTCCTACAGTGACTCAGGGTTGTTGGATTTTTTTAGCTGGGATTTAGGGCTGAAGCCCCTAAAATGTCACATAACATCACAGTTTGAACCAACCAGTTATGAATTTACTTACACCCTCCTTATCACTCGTGTGTTCTTAACAGTGTTGCAAATATTTTAAGTCTGTCTCCCCCGTTAGAGCATAAGATCCTTGCGAGCAAGGAAAATATTATTTTGTTATTCTTTCTTCCCAAGGTTCTGGTATGATGAACAGCACAAAGTGGACACTCAATAAATACTACTACTACTATTACTTTGCAACTACCTCACTGCTTTTATTATACTTGTCTTTCGATTGAGCCTGCAATGCAATGCCCCAAAAATTCAAATAGGAACAGGATGCCTTTACTGACTTTCTAGCTATGAACTGCACTTGAAATTTCCTTGAATCCATATCTTCCATAACAAAATGGTGCCATAGTTATTCAAAGGTCCTTCTGATAGGGAAATTACGGTGCCCTTCAAGGTAACATATTTTGTTCAAATTTTGAGATGGGAAAACAACTGGGGTGAAGCAGCCGAGAGCTGATTTTTGCTTTAAGGCCTCAGCATAGAACTGCACAGCAGCAAGATGCTTGCCTGGGTTAGGGAGGAGCTATACCAGAAAGGAGATTTATCCAAATAGCTCAGAATCAAATATAATTCATCAATATCCTAAAGAAGAATTTGTAAACTTCTCAAGGGAAAGGGCCATATCCCTTACTTCTTCTGAAAGTTGGCAAAAGTCTAACAAAGTGTTCTGTATACTATAAATCCTTCAACAATGTTGCTAAACATGATAAAATAACATGGGACTGGATGTCAGGAGACTTGGGTTCTAATCCCAGCTCTCCCACTAAACTGCTGGGTGATGTTAGGTAAGTCACTTAACCTCTTTGGACCTGTTTCCTCATTGAATATGGAACTAGGATATCTGCTCTCGCTGTCTCATAGTTTGTGAGTCAATGTGGGACAAAGACGGTAATTTGATTATCTTGTGTCTATTCCAACACTTATCCCAGTGCCGGTCCTCTAATAAGCAATTAAATACCATAATTAATGAAATGAGTTCTAATGCTGTACATAGTATATTAAACCCAACGTCCTGGAATCAGTGAGTCATAGCAATGGCAGAGAGGGTTTGGGGTGCTTGAAAGATAGAACTGGAGCCATGGGGAATTCATTTAGCTTGCTTAGTGGAGAAAATCATGGTTTTGCAAGCATTGATAGCTTCAGAGGACCAATGGGAATTGCATCAAGGCTCAGATTGTCTATTTTTTTGGAAAGGAGCCACTGAACAAAAAGTGTGCTGAACTAGAAAAGGTGCGAACTGTCCAGAGATCTGGGTAATTGCAGTTCCAATCAGTCGGTCAATCAATCATACTTATTGTGTTCACTATGTGCAGAGCACTGTATTAAGTGCTTGGGAGAGTACAATATAACAGAATCCGTAGACGCGTTCCCTACCTATAAGGAGCCTACAGTCTAGACACTTCATATGCACTTCACATCATTTACAAGTCTCAAGTTCACCTGTTTATTTTCCCAAGTTCACTGGAGACCTTAGAAAAATGACCTTGGCTGTTTCTAGGGCAGAAAAGCATCATGAATAGAATGTAGTGAGTGGGACAGCTGTTCGACTCGGAATTTCCAGAAATTGGTGGGTTTCAGTTGAATCCCTTGGGCTCATTGCCTGACCTGCCTGATTCTAAGGCTGCCATGGTTATGAACCAGGACAAGGGATCTGGGAGCTTCCGGGCTCCTCCAAACAGCAACTAGAATGTCTCAGCTGGCTCCTGGATCCAGATTGATGATGATGAGAGAGGAGGCCAAGGGGAGCCCCAAGAGGTTTGCCTAGAACCAGACCGGTGTCAGGAATGTAGGCCATAGCTTCCAAAAGGGCCTGTCTTACTGTAAAGGAGAAGCTTATATATTAGGAGACTCTGGCTCAGTTTCTAAAGTCCCTAAGAAGTTGGCTGTTCTAGGAATTAAAAAAAAAAAATCTCTAATTTAAGCAAAGTGGGAGTCCTAAATTCCTACAGTTTGATCAAATTAAAACCTCATGGACAATGGGGCTGGGTCCTTTTTTTTCATAGTGAGAAATGATTTCTGAGGCTGAGATGATCCATTGCGAATTGGACCCTGGAAACAAATGACTATTAACTGTCTTGGAAATAGCATTTAATCATTCTTCACACTGTTAAAATAGGAAGTAAATAATAAAAGATTAAGAATAAGGCTTTACGTCATGCTAAACTATAAATTTGTACCTGCTGAAGTGGTGGAAAGCAGTTTGAGACTTGTCCCTAAACCCGTGCTGGGATACGTTGTAGGTGAGCTTCTAAGGAAGGGCCGGCAGTTGTTGTGTGTTTTAATCCCTTGTCTTTACTCCCCTGTACTTTAAGTCTGCTTTAAAAATTCAGGCTATTTGGGGATTAATGATGACACACCTTATGAACTCCTAAATGAAAGTGGCATTTTTCCTTTTGATTCATTTGTTTAACACTTCAGATGCTCAGCAGATACCATTTCAACCCCACGGGCTCACCACAATGAAGGCTATATGCCTTTTGACTTGGGGGAAAATAACTTTAGAACTGAGGTTGTTCTAGTGCAGCACCAGATACAGAATGCTGCAGCTATCTGAGTCCTGGGCCAGATACCTGTTGACAGTACCTGGTCCATATTCGCTTCAGAATGTAGGAAGGCAAATTTGGCTAATGACATATGGTGGCTCATATAAGGAGCAACGCTGTTGAAAGACACTGCCTGAATCATAACCATGTTTAAAAAAATACAGAACCGTGGGGAAGGCCTAGAATCTAGAGTGGGATGAATGATCAAAGGAGCTAAGAGTCCATTTGCTTGATTACAATGATGAGAATGATGGAAATAGGCAGGGATGAAGGGAGGATGAGCCAGGTAATGTGGTAGGGGATTGGCCAGGCCAGGGGGGTGGAGATGGGGGGTGGGGGAGAGAAGGCCAGTGAAGGCTTTGAAACAGATTGAGGAGTCTACAAGGAGTGTGTGAGGAGGGTTTTGTGAAGGGACAAAACTTGGGAAAGGTACTTAATGGTGCAGGTCATTTTTCCAGTTCCTTTGGGACCAACTAGAGGGGAAGAGTTCAAACATGCCCAGGCAACCTCCATCACAAAAACAGCCCCCCAGGACCCCCGTGGCATCCTCTAGTTATCACCCTAACTCCCTCCTACCATTCCTTTCCAAACTCCTCAAGTGAGTTGCCTCCACTTCGAATTCTCTGCTTGATCCCGTGCAATCTGGCATCCACCCACTCCACTTCATGGAAACTGCTTCTCTAAGTTCACTAAGGACCTCCTTCTTGACAATTCCAACGGCCTCTACTCCATCCTAATACTCCTCGGGTTCTCAGCTGTCTTCCACACTGTAGGCCACTCCTTTCTCCTGGAAACACTTGGCTTCACTGACACTGTCCTCTCCTGGTTCTCCTTCTGTCTCTCTGGACACTCCTTTGCAGTCACTTTGGCCAGCTCCTCCTCTTCCTCCCATCCTTTAACTTTGGGGTCGCTCAAGGCTCAGTTTTGGGTGCCCTTATATTCTCCATTTAAATCTACTGCCTTGGAGAACTTATTTGCTTCCATGGGTTCAACTACCATCTTTACACAGATGACTCCCAAATCTACTTCTCTGGCCCTGACCTCTCTCCTTCTTTGCAGTCTTGCATATTCTCCTTCCTTCAGGACATCCCTACTTGGATGTCTCACCGATACCTCAAACATAACATGTCCCAAACTAAACTCATCTTCCCACCCAAACCCTTTCCTCCCGGTGCCTTTCCCATCACTGTAGACAACACCATCATCCTCCCTGTCTCACAATCCCATAACTTTGGCATTATCCTCAACTCATCTCTCTAACTCAGCCCACACATTCAATCTGTCACCAAACCCTGTCAGTTCTACCTTTACAGTATCTCTAGAATCTACACCTTCCTCGCCATCCAAATTGCTATTATGCTGATCCAAGCACTTATCATATCCGACTTTAATTACTGCATAAGTCGCCTCACTGACCTCCCTGCCTCCAGTCTTTTCCCACTCCAATCCATACTTCGCTCTGTTGCCTGGATCATTTTCCTAAAAAATGTTCTATATTTGTCTCCCCACTCCTCAAAAACCTCCAATGGTTGCCTATCAGCGCAACTCAGTGGAAAGAGCATGGGCTTGGGAGTCAGAGGTCATGGGTTCTAATCCTGACTCCGCCACTTGTCAGCTGTGTGACTTTGGACAAGTCACTTCACTTCTCTGTGCCTCAGTTACGTCATCTGTAAAATGGGGATCAAGACTGTGAGCCCCACGTGAGACAACCTGATTACCTTTTATCTCCCCCAGCGCTTAGAGCAGTGCCTGTCACATAGTAAGTGCTTAACAAATGCCATATTACTATTATTATTATCGATCTTCTAATCACACAGAAACTGCTTAACAGCGGCTTTAAAGCACTCAATCAGCTCTTTCCCTCCTACCTAAGCTCATTCCTCTCCCACTACAATCCGGCCTACACACTTCAACAACCTTACTCACCGTACCTTGATCTAGTCTCTCACTTTCAACCCTTTGTTCATGTCTTCTCTCTGGCCTGGAACTCCCTCCTCTTTCGTATGATAGGTTATCACCATCTTCAAAATCTTCTCCAAGAAGCCTTCCCTGAGCAGTCTCTTATTTCCCCACTCTATTTGCCCTCCCTTCTGCACTATCTTTGTACTTGAGTCAGTACCGTGGCTCAGTGGAAAGAGCCTGGGCTTCGGAGTCAAAGGTCATGGGTTTGACTCCCGGCTCTGCCACTTGGCAGCTGTGTGACTGTGGGCAAGTCACTTAACTTCTCTGTGCCTCAGTTACCTCATGTGTAAAATGGGGATTAACTGTGAGCCTCACGTGGGACAACCTGATGACCCTGTATCTACCTCAGCGCTTAGAACAGTGCTCTGCACATAGTAAGCGCTTAACAAATACCAAGATTACCTCTTAATCAGTCAGTCAATTGTATTTATTGAGTGCTTAGTCTGTGCAGAGCACTGTACTAAGCATTTGGGAGAGTAGAATGTAACACTCTCATACTCTCCCCACTCCGACACTTATGTACTTATATTTCTGCTATACTGCTTCCCCCATCTCTAATTTATTTTAATGTCTTTCTTCCCCACTAGATTCTAACTTCCTGAGGGAAGGGATCTGGCTTACTAACCCATTTGTACTGAACTCTCCCAAGCACTTAGTACAATAAGCACTCGATAAATATCACGGATTGCTTGATCCATTGAAGCAGGTGTAGTCAGGAAGGAGAGGTTGATCATCATCTTCAGTGGTATTTACTAAGTGCCTATTGAATGTGAAGCACTGTACTAAGAGCTTGGGAAAGTACAACAGAAGCAAGACACAATATCCCTGCCCTCCCGGAACTTACAATCTAATGATGTAGGCAGAGAAGAATGATTTATAAATAGCATGAGCCAGAGGAAGAACAAGGATCTAGCAGGTACTTCAAATGTATCAGAATGAAGTGCCTGAATAAATAATTGAATCTACAAATGAATATGTATATACACGTATATACATTCATTGGTAAAGAAGTACTTGGGCTAAGAATGAAACATATGTGCTGGTGGGGGTATTGGTTGGACATGACTGAAGTACTGTGAATTAATGAGGGAAGGCTTCCCAAAGAAGGAGTAGCAGTTGAAGAAAACAGATATGTAAGAGGGAGAAAGCTGTTGGTGATCCTTGAAACCAGTTTCTGCTTGATGTGGAGGGAGATGGGATGCCATTGGAGGTTTGTAGGGAGTAGAGAGACGTATGCCACTTCAGGAAAAGGATTCGTGCAGCTGCAAGGAGATTGGACTAAAGCAGGAAGAGGTTGATACACTAGTCTAACCATGGTATGATGCGAGCTGGGACCAAGATGGTAGCTGTTTTGGGTGAAGAGAAAGGGTAGGATCCTGGAAATGTTGTGGAAAAAGAACCAACAGAGCAGAAGAAAAGACTACAGAAATTCAGGCATGAGATGATGTGACCAATCATGAAGACATGGTAGAGGAAAAGGGCATGAGGACAGAGGCACTTCCCATGATGATGGGGAAGGTAAGCAGAGAAGCTAAGTCTTTACCATACTTAATTTGAAATGGCCATGAAACGTTCAGGCACCTTCAACCCAAAGAGAAGTAGAGCATCGCTGGGAAGAAGAAAGGGGAAAAAAATCTGAGCATCATCTGTTTAGAAGTGGTAATCAAGGTCTTCTTCCCTCATATCTTCTCTTTGTCCCTTTCTCCTTATCTCCATTTTCTTCAGAAGTCCTTCCTAATAGAGCCTGGAGCTGGGTTCCTTCCCTTGCCTAAAGTGGTCCCTTTCTCTTCCTCACACTTTCCAACAACCTAAAGAGACAGTGTATCCAGGCAGACAAACCCAGGCAGGCGGGAGAACAAAAAACAGAAAAGCTTTTTTTTTTCCCCTTAAGCACTTAGCAAAGTGCTTTTCTGTTTGCATGTATCCACTGAAGTACACTGCCTCTTTGGGGCTGTATGGTCATTTGGTGCAGGAGCAATTTTGCTCTCTGCCGGGTCTTTCTCAATAATAACTGGAAGAATTTTCTTTAATTTGTTTTTAAAACTGCATCTCTCATGTATGCCACTGCTCAGCACAGTGCTTGTCACACAGTAAGCACTTAATAAATACCATCATCAGTATTATGTAGGCTGCCTCTGGACTGGCTTGCCCACCTGTTTCATTTTGATGGCTCTGGGACACAGTTATGGGACACAATGGCTTCCTACATCCTCTCGAGGCAACTAGAGGTAGGCTGACCATATTTCCATTCAATTGGATTAATTGAGCACTTAATGTGTGCAGAGCAGGGTACTGAGCACTTGTACAAGTGGTACCCTTGGGCAGCACTGGCTTTGTGGTTGGCAGGAAGGGCTGTGGGGGTCTTTCAAGGGAACCATTTCAACCACATCATTATCACATGAATAGTGAATCCCCAGGACAAAGGCTAGAGAGAATGAGAAGCACAGCCACGTTGAAACACCTGAAGCTCTTTCAGGAGGGCTGCCTGCCCCCTGTTTCCAATTTGTAATCTGGTCACAGTCTCCTACGGGGGTTATAAAGTTGGGGAATTGCCGCATCATCTTTTTCTTAGAAGAGTAACACCATAGCTAAAATGCACATCCATTAGTCTAGGATTTGTGCCCTTCAGGAAGACATTACACACAAAACCCTTTACTAGGATTCTTTGTGGTTCATATGCCTTGTTGAGGCTGGTGGGGGTTCTTTTCTTTTTTCTTCTATCTCTCTCTCTCTCCCTCCCCCTCTTTTTAATTTTAATTCTGGGCAACACTTCTGAGATTGCTTAGTATGACAAAAACTCTTGACTTTCTGTGGCTTTTGTTTTTTTTTTTTCAAACCATCAGCCAAAGACTATAACCTTCCTTTCCAAACTGGTGATTCATTTTCATTTCATTTTTTCCTGTCTAGGAACCTGGACATTCTTCTTTTCTCTACAAAAGCTCAAACTAGTCCAGGCTCTGTTTTCAAAAAGTAATGTATTCCTTCTTCCCGCCATCTGGGGATGCAGTGGTGGTGAATGGTGGTGAATTGGGCAAGACACCCAATCAATAATTTCATTCTTCTAGGATCTTTTCAGTCAGTTTTTTTTTAATGGTACTTGTTAAGCACTTACTATGTTCCAAGTACTGTTCTAAGTGGTGGGGAAGATACGGGATAATCAGGATGGACACAGTCCCTGTCCCACATGGGGCTCACAATCGTAATCTCCATTTTACAGATGAGGTAACTGTAAGTGACTTGTCCAAGGTCAAACAGCAGATACGTGGCAGAACCGGGATTAGCACCCAGGTCCTTCTGACTCCCAGTCCCGTGCTCTATCCACTAAGCCATGCTGCTTCTCACAAGTCAATGACTTCTGCAAGGACACTGAACAACATCTTTGTTTCTGAAAGAGTTAATACCGCTCCAAAAAACAAGTTATCACCTCTTCGTCAGTAGAGACAGACATCATCATTGGCCCATTTTCTTATGCACTACCACCTACACAAGCACATGCACTTTGATAGAAATATATACTCCCCCTTCTGATTAGAATTAGAAAAACTCCCTAACCACAACTGAAGCATAAAAAGGGTGTTATGCTGTTTTTCTCCCATGTTTCTGAGAGGTACATAAATACACATCATGAAACTATAAAATCTCGGTGCACAAAAGATGTACTTTGACAAACTCTCTCTCAGCCCACTCTGTTCTTTGAGACCAAAATTAAATATATACACTGGAACCACTTAAACTAAAGAAAAAAAATACTCAGAACCTTGTCCTGAAGTCAAATTTTGCATTGACATTTTCTGAAAGGGCTAAGAGATGGGGAAAAAAACCTAGCACCTTTCCCAGTATATTTTAAACGACATGGCTACAGAGGAATGATTGGAGCTGAACGATGGACTTCCTGCAATTTCTTAAAAATAATTTGGGTGAAATTGCTGCAATTTTGAGCAACTTCTTCATAGATTATCCTGGCCTCATGTCCACTCCCAATTTAGTTGGGATTCTACAGATTTTGATTAAAGTGAAGATGAAGTGAACATTCGTGGCTCAGTGGAAAAAGCACAGGCTTAGGAGTCAGAGGTCATGGTTCTAATCTCGGCTCCGCCACCTGTCAGCTGTGTAACTTTGAGCAAGTCACTTAACTTCTCAGTGCCTCAGTGACCTCATCTGTAAAATGGGGATTAAGACTGTGAGCCTCATGTGGGACAACCTGATTACCCAGTAACTACCCTAGCGCTTAGAACAGTGCTCGGCACATAGCGCTTAACAAATACGATTATTATTATTATTATTATTATTATTCACTAGGTGGGAATGTTGAGACAGAGAATGTGCACGTGTGTGTGTGTGTGTGCGTGCGTACACTCCTGCTCTACCCTATTTCCCTTATCTCTAATCTATTTTAATGCATGTCTCCCCCTTTAGACTGTAAGCTCCTTGTGGTCTGGGATTCCACCTACCAACTCTGTCGCACTGTACTCTCCCATGTGTCTACTAAAGTGCTCTGCACACAGTAAGCACTCAGTCAGAGAAGCAGCATGGTTCAGTGGAAAGAGCATGGGCTTGGGAGTCAGAGGTCATGGGTTCGAATCCCGGCTCCGCCACCTGTCAGCTGGGTGACTTTGGGCAAGTCACTTCACTTCTCTGGGCCTCAGTTACCTTATCTGTAAAATGGAGATAGAGACTGTGAGCCCCATGTGGGACAACCTGATAACCTTGTATCCTCTCCAGTGCTTAGAACAGTGCTTGGCACATAGTAAACACTGAACAGATATTATTATTATCTCCTCTTTCTAGACTGTGAGCCCATTGTTGGGTAGGGATTGTCTCTGTCTGTTGCTGAACTGTACTTTCCAAGTGCTTAGTACAGTGCTCTGCACACAGTAAGAGCTCAATAAATACGATCGAATGAGTGGATGAATGAATGAAGAAGAGAAGCAGCATGGCATAGTGGATTGAGCATGGGCCTGGGAGTCAGAGGGTCATGGGTTCTAATCCTGAGTCCACCGCTTGTCTACTGTGTGACCTTGGGCAAGTCATTTCACTTCTCTGGGCCTCTGTTACCTCATATGTAAAATGGGGAATAAGATTGTGAGCCCTATGCGGGACAGGGACTGCGTCCAACCCCATTTGCTTGTATCCACCCCAGCGCTTAGTACAGTGCCTGGCACATAGTAAGCGCTTAACAAGTACCATAATCACTATTATGATTATTACTTTACTTCTCTGTACCTCAGTTCCCTCCTCTGTAAAATGGGGATTAAGACCTTGAGCCCCTCATGGGACAGAGACTGTCACCAACCTGATTTGCTCGGAACCACCCCTGCACTTACTAAAGTGCCTGTTACATAGTAAGTGCTTAACAAATACCACAATTATCAATAAAAAACCATCGAATGATGGATTGATGAAGGTACCCAGACTCTTCATTTGTTTTAGGCTTTCCAAGGGTGAGAGTATCCTCACGCACAAAGACTTTGGCAAGGAAAAATATTGTTAATGAAAAGTTACAGCCACAGTTAAGCAGCAAAGTGACACAATAGATTCCACTTTTAACACTCTGAAAACAATTCACTGACTTGTGCGTTATGCTCTAATGGTCACTGATTTTTAGTTAAAATGTTTACCTTTTTCTTTAGTCCTGACAATATTAGAGCTCAGGAAGTTAAAGAAATAAAATTATATTTTTTCATTTCCTCATTTTTGTTCAACAATCATTCTCTTTTGGGTTTCTAGGTGAGTTTAGAATTATTCTTTTCTGCGTTTTAAAAGATGGGAGTGCCCTCTGCTGCCCAAAACAGAACTCCCATTGCATTTATGAGGTGGCAGGAAGCTAAACATGATATCCTGGGAATGACAAATATGCAAAGCCTTCCTTTTCATCGGTAATAGGATGATCTGGAGATTCTTTCTTGACTGCGTGCCTTGGGAGGGTCCTCTTGAAAAAATAAATCGGCCCTGGGAGAATTCTGCTCCACAAAATAATGTAGATTGTGTAACTGTGTGTTCCCCTATAGAAAGATACCAATGCATCACTGTATGGAAAGAAACCTGTAAATATTCACTTTGGGTTTGACCTAAGCAGCCTCAATATGACAGGGAAACCATAACACTTTTCCCTCAATTCTTCCCTCAATTCAATGTGCAATTCCAACTCACTGTATTGCTCTGATGAACGTTAGGGAAGACAGAACTGAAACCATTTGATAAAATCTCTCCTTCCGTTTTAGCAGTCATGACAGAGCAAATGGGCACAGACTTAACACTGCCTCATCATCTTGGCTAGGGAAAAGGAGCAGTTTCCCTGCAATGCCAGGGCAGACATACTACATGGTATGTTAGAGAAATCAAACAAATTGTTATCTGGGAGACAGGAGACCCAGGCTCAAATTCCAACTCTGCCAACTGGTCTGCTGGGTGACCTAATATGACATTACACCAACAATTACCCTTCTTGTACTCTAAAGTGTTGAGCTTCACTAAGGTGAGACCTAAGACATCTACAATGGCAGTCAGGAAAATAAGCAGGATCCAAAGAAACAAAGATATGCTTAAATAAAATTGGGCCATGTACTTAAGAGAAATGCGATATAATCTACTCTGCAATTCCCTTTTTGCTTGACTTTTATTGGAATCTGTATTGGTGGGGGAACTTTGGCTTTACAGCATTGCACTGTCCTCTCCAAACTACTTCACTTATTGTTGACTAAATTTACTGGCCATCTAAATGGTGCTGCTGCAGTGCACTCTGGGACTGTGCCAGCCAACAGAATTGATTTTGTTGGTCTTTCAGTGGGGGTAATGTACTCTGGAGCTCATAATCACACACACATATATATTAGCCCCAGTTAACCCAGTCACAGAATCTGGGCCCTTTTAAGAAGGTGACCATGTTGTACTGGTTGCTTTTTCAAAGATTCGAAGTTCAACCAGGCTGGATCCTGAATTCCAAGGCCAACTATTTCAGAACCCTAGGGTGCTTCAATCCTCTTACCTTAGGGTTACTGAGAGCAGTAAAGAGAGGCTGATTTCTGTTCACTAAGTTGGTGGCAGGTTCTGGGAGCAACTGTCAGACTTGAGAAAGCACGTAACTGTGTATTTAAGTCTTAACTTTGCACCTGGCCAATAGGGAATAAAACTCCAATTTATTATTTGATTATAAAGTTCAGGTGGACAATGACATTTCATGGGAAACATTCGGGAGGAAGGCAGAAAACCAATGGTACTTACTGAGCTCTTACTGAGTGGAGACCACTGGACAAAGCTATTGGGAAAGTACAGTACAATCAAGATGGTAGACGGGATCCCTGACCCCAAGGAGCTTACAGTCTATAGGACAATTCGCACCCTACAACCTGCCAAGTCCTTGACATGATCTTCATGAATGGTATTTATTGAGAGCTTACTGTGTGCAGAGCATTGTTCTAAGCACTTGGGAGAGTGCAATGAAACAGATGTGGAGACGTTCTGTTCACGGATAGTCTTCCAGTTCAGCCTTTGCAGAGATTGGGATCGATGGAATAGAGAAAATCTCAGTTCAATACCATTAAGAACCTTCCACCAAATTACAGCGTCAAGACCCAGCACAGTCAAGACAGAAAGCTGTAGAGAGGGTAGAAGAAGGGGATTCAGTTCCCATGTCTCCTAGTTTCACCAGTAGGGGGTCTTTGACAATCAATCTTATTTATTGAGCACTTATTGTGTGCAGAGTACTGTACTAAGTGCTTGGGAGAGTACAATGTAACAATATAACAGAGTTGGTAGACACATTCCCTGCCCACAACGAGTTTACAATCTAGAGGGGCTTAAATGAATTACAGCCAATCACCCAAGTGAATCATTTGCCTTCTTTGTCTCCCCCAGCTTTTTTTTTTTAATGTATTTGTTAAGCGCTTACTTTCAGTTGGGCATTGTACTAAGTGTTGGGGTAGGTACAAGCTGATCAGGTTGGACATAGTCCCTGTCCCCCATGGGGCTCACAGTCTTAATCCCCATTTTACAGATGAGGGAACTGAGGCTCAAGTAGCGAATCCAGGTTTAAAACCCAGGTCCTTCTGACTCCCAGGCCCTTGCTCTGTCTGCTTGTTTTGTTTTGTTGTCCGTCTCCCCCTTCTAGACTATAAGCCCATTGTTGGGTAGGGATTGTCTCTACCTGTCACCAAATTGTACTTTCCAAGGGGTTAGTACAGTACTCTGCACACAGTAAGTGCTCAATAAATACGATTGAAGGAAGGAAGGAATGAATGAACTTCTTCTCAGGCCTTGCTCCCACATCGCACACAGACTGGAGTTACAGATTAGTCACACTGAGAAGAGTGCCGGGCAATCCCGAAACACTAAAAGCTGTAAGAATTCTTACAATTAGTATTTGGGCCCTTTTCAGCTTAAGGTTGTGCATAAATATGAAGGATAATGTATTGGATGTGGCAAATGGTTCCTTGTAGAAAACAGTAAATCTGAGGAATTTAATTGAACCCTGAAGAGGGAGAGGGAAGAGTAGGATAAAATTCAATCACCTTTTTAAAGGCTTTCATGGCTGCTGCTTATTTGGTAACTTTGCCCTCTTACGTGTTTAGGCCAGGTCCAATTTTCTCAGCTTGATATTTTAAGAGAGTCCTGCTGCCCACATCTTCAAATCCGAAGGCTAAGAAAATTGGGCTTTTCTCACTCCTGAGAGGCCAACATAGCCAAACTCCAATCACCATGTTTTAAATGTTGCTTTCACCTGGCCAAATTATCCATTATGACCCTTTTCTAGTACCTGAAAGCCAGTCTTAATCATACTGCGCTCTGATCTTGTAATCTGCCTCCAGGGTGCTCCACACTCCTTCGCCTCTCATGCCCACCAAGAACAATCATCCCCACAGAAACCTGCAACTCTCTCACCTCTACGGGATTGTAACTACGCCCCCTTTGAGAAGCCGGTTGCAGCACGGCCCAAAATGCCAAGAAAATCACCGCAGCACTGCTTGGTTCTTTCTCTTTTCCACTGCCATCGCGCCATGTCACCAGACAAAGGGGACAAGGCAGGTGGGCTCCTCAGATAAAGAACTTGCCTCGGGGCTGCCCCTAGGGTAGCTCTGATCAGGGCAGTTGCCCTCAGGGGCACCCTAGGAAACCCTGCTCTCCCTTTATGCTCCATCTTCCCTACCAGATCTTCTCCTCCATCTGCCTTTCCCATCACAGTTGGCAAACCCACCACTCTCCCTACCTCTGAACCTGCAACCTTGGCATTATCCTTGAATCCTCAATGTCTCTCAAATCTCATATTCAGTCCATGGCTAATTTCTGTTGTATTTTCCTCCATCGCATGTCTCGGATCCAACCCTTCCTCTCCCTCCAAACAACCACCTTCTCTAGGCACTTGTCATTTCCCGACTAGACTGCCATATCAACTACCTCACTGATCTCCCATCCTCCAATCTCTCCCCTCTCCAGTTTGTACTTCACTCCGCTTCCGAGATCATTTTGTTCTGCACTCATCTCTCCACTCAAAAGCCTTCAACTGTTGCTCATTCCTCTCTGCATCAAGCAGATGCTCCCGACCACTGGCTTCAAAACACTCCATCCGCTCTCTCCCTCTTAGCTTTCCACTCTCTTCTTCCACTACATTGGAGCTCACAATCTCTGCTCCTCTCAAGCTAACCTACCAACCTACTCACGGTGCCTCACTTTCATTTCTCCTTCTTCATACCTGTAACTTCCACCTACTTTAAATTCATCATTCCACAGCTCTCCTCATCTCCATAGCCCTTCTGAAATTTCATCTATGAGGCCTTCCCAAATTAATTTTTCTACTTCCCGGTTCTTATCCTCCCATCTATAACCTGGCTGCCACTTCTGTCGGATCAATCAGTGGCATTTATCGAGTGCTCAGTGTGCGGAGCACTGTACTAAGTACTAGGGAGAGTGCAACATAGCGTTGGTAGACATGATCCCTGCCCATAAGGAGCTTACAGTCTAGAGGAGGAGACAGGCAACAAAATAAAGCATGGGCATGTTCATTAAAATGCTATGGGGTTGAGGGTGGGGTGAATAAAGGGTACAAATCCAAGTGCAAGGGCAATGCAGAAGGGAGAAAGAGTAATTCTTGGAGGAGATGTAATTTTAATAAGGCTTTGAAGGTTGGGAGAGTGATCGTCTTGTCAGATATGAAGGGGACAGGAGTTCCAGACCAAAAGCAGGACGTGGGGGAGAGGTCCATGGCAAGATAGACAAGATTGAGATGCAGTGAGTAGGTTGGCATTAGAGAAGCAAAGCGAGTGTGCTGGGTTGAACCAGTTCTTTCCACTAGGCCCTGCTGTTCCCTTCTTTAAAGCCCTCTGCCTCACCTCGCCACCTAATGGTTTTGTTGTCTTGACCCCACCTAGGGTCCCTTCTGTCTTCCTGGGCCTCCTTTTCGTTAGTGTTTCTTGCCATTTGTCTATCTCCTGTAAGTGTCCTAGAAATCACACCCCCTTAAACACTCCAGAAGGAGGCATAGTTCCTGGTGAAAGAGATGCATCCTGGAGGGGACACACACAACCCTGGAGGGAAGGAAAAGCACTCATTTACAGCACTCATGTTCATAACCATAATTTATTTTAATGTCTCTCTCCCCCTCTAGACTATAAGCTCCTGGTGTGCAGGGAATGTGTCTATCAACTCTGTTGTATTAGTACAGTGCTTTGCACACAGTAAGCACTCGATAAATACGATTGAATATTGTACTCTCCCAAGCGCTCTCAGGAGATCACTGTAGCAGACAGATAAGCAATGTGGCTCAGTGGAAAGAGCACGGGCTTTGGAGTCAGGGGTCATGGATTCGAATCCCAGCTCTGCCACTTGTCAGCTGTGTGACTGTGGGCATGTCACTTAACTTCTCTGTGCCTCAGTTACCTCATCTGTAAAATGGGGATGAAGACTGTGAGCCCCATGTGGGACAATCTGATTCCCCTGTGTCTACCCCAGCGCTTAGAACAGTGCTCTGCACATAGTAAGCGCTTAACAAATACCAACATTATTATAAGCCAGGTGGATAAATATTGGAAGAGGCATGGCTCTCTACAACTAAGTCTTTGGGAAGCCCTGGAATGCAAGGAGACAGAGACATGGGCACAGTGGGGGGCGGCAGACTCTATCACCCCCAGGTCCTCTCCAACTTAAACAATGTGGGAAGGGTGTGTCTGTCCGACCTCACCTTGGAATTTTCAGTCGCACTGACACACACGGGGAAGCAGCATGGTCTTGTGGATAAAGCAAGGGTCTGGGAGTCAGAAGGACCTACGCTCTTATCCCGGCTCTGCCACATGTCTGCTGTGTGACCTTGGACAAGTCACTTCACTTCTCTGAGCTTCAGTTATCTTATCTGTAAAATGGGGATTAAGAGTGAGAGCCCCATATGGGACAGGGACTGCGTCCAACCTGATTAACTTGTATCTACCCCAGTGCTTAGAAGAGTGCTTGGTACATAGTAAGCTCTTAATGAGTACCATAATAATAATTAGTATTAGTAGTAAATTGCATCATCTTCAAAAGCCAAGGGCAGCTCTATGCTCACAATACAAGGAGGGATGTGAGTTCTTTACTAAGTGTAGAACTCTCTGGGTCAGAAATTTGGGGCTAGCTCTTGGTATTTCTTCACCACGGTGACCTTCAATTGAAGAATCCAGTTCTGGTCATTCACAGACAATTCTGTATTTTGGGGAATTTTCTGGCTCAGAGGGCCTGGAAATGGCCCTTATTTGTTTTTTAGAAAGACTTAGTAAAAAAAAACAAAAAACCCTGCAAATATTTTGGCAAATAAATACTTCAAACCGGAAGCCCTAATTATGAGCAAGTGAACACACAGTATTAATATAAACAACAAAGTGCCTTTTCAGAGTTGCTATTCAGTGTGCTTTCCTGTTGGCTGTGCCACGAAAAACATGATGGAAATGAGCAGGAGGAGATGGAAGAGGAAATGACTTCTTTAAAGACCACGTCCTGTGGGCCAACTGCTGCCTTATGACTTGCTTCAGTAAGATATCAAAGAGGAAGGGTGGGTAGTTTAAAGTTCAGGATGAAAAAAATGGGCTCACAAACAATTTTGAAGCTCCTAGAACATTACATAAGGAGGACACTTAAATCAGTGGCAAGATTATAGTCCCTTTTTCCAGATGTGGAATAGGAAAGTTGAAGAAAGAAATGTTTCTAATTTCTTGCAAATGTCCCTGAAATATAGCTCTCTTAAAGACTACAAAAGGGTTTTCTCACTTCCCTGGCAGTCATTCAAATCCATATCCTGGCTCAAGGCTCAGCTTTATAATAATGGTGGTATTTGTTAAGCGCTTACTATGTGCAGAGCACTGTTCTAAGTGCTGGGGTAGACACAGGGGAATCAGGTTGTCCCACATGGGGCTTACAGTCTTAATCCCCATTTTACAGATGAGGTAACTGAGGCACAGAGAAGTTAAGTGATTTGCCCACAGTCACACAGCTGACAAGTGGCAGAGCCGGGATTCAAACTCAAGACTTCTGACTCCAAAGCCTGTGCTCTTTCCACTGAGCCACGCTGCTGCTTTATCACTGGCTGGGTGACTTTGGGTAAATCAGTTATCTATCAATCAATCAATCATTAGCACTTATTGAGCATTTACTGTGTGCAGAGCATTGTACTAAGCACTTGGGAGAGAACAATATAACAGAGTTGTTAGACACCTACCCTGCTCACAAAGAGCTCGCAGTCTAGGGGGGAGAAAGACATTAATATAAATAAATTATGGAAATGTACATAAGCGTTGTGGACCTGAGGGAGGGGTGAATAAAGGGAGTAAAGCCAAGTGCAAGGGTGATGCAGATGGGAGTGGGAGAAAAGGAAATGAGGGATTAGTCCGGGAAGGCCTCTTGAAGGAGATGTGCCTTCAATAAGGCTTTGAAGGTGGAGAGAGTGACTGTCTGTCAGATACAAAGAAGGAGGGAGTTCCAGGCCAGAGGCAGGAAGTGGGCGAGACGTTGGCGGCAAGATAGGCGACATCAAGGTACAGTGAGTTGACTGGCATTAGAGGAGTGACGTGAGCATGCTGGGTTGTAGTGGAAGAGCAGCGACGTAAGGTAGGAGGTGGCAAGGCAACTGAACGCAATAGAGTCGATGATATGGAGTTTCTGTTTAATGCGGAGGTGGATGGTTAAACACTGGAGGTTCTTGAGGACTGGGGAAATGTGGACTGAATGTTTTTGTAGAAAAGTGATCTGGGCACCAGAGTGAAATATGGATTGGAGTGGGGAAGAGACAATCAGTGGTCTTTATTGAGCACTTACTGTCTGAGAGAGCATTGTACTAAGTACTTGGGTGAGTACAACGGGTTGTAGATGAGCTCCTTGCCCTCAGGGAGCTTATAACTTAATGCCTCAGTTTCTACATATGTGACAGTGGGGACAGTGATAGTGGCCTCTGTCTCTGTGAAGGGATGCTGTGAAGATCCAGAAAACGATGCATGGTTCGTGAAAGTGCTTTGAGCTCTTTAGAGGACAGCTGTTTGGTAAGTCCTATTTAATTCAGACCAGTTTCTCTTGTTTTCTAAAGGTAAGTACATTCCCCCGGTGAGAGCATAAGCTCCCTGTAAGCAGAGAACATGTTTCGTGTAGCTCTTGTACTTTGCCAAGTGCATGTACATATCTGTTATTTATGTACATACCTGTAATAGGACATATGCAAATTATTTATTTATATTAATGGCTGTCTCCCCCCTAGACTGTAAGCTTGTTGTGGGCAGGGAATATGTTTATTGTCATATTGTACTCTCCCTAGCGATTCATACAGTGCTCTGCACACAGGAAGAGCTCAACGAATAAAATTGACTGACTGAAGTGCTCAGTACAGTCCACTGTACCCTCTGGGTGCTCAATAAATGTCGTTACTACGACTATTACTATGATGCACCAGTGGACCTGGACATTGGTGCCAGAATGTGAATCCAATCTTTTGGGGGATCCTTCCAACTCAACAGACCACAATCATCCAGGAGCTCTAGATGACTGGGCACCACTTTGTAGAGCTCTGTGGGATTGAGGTAAATTGAAAAAAATTGAGGTAAGGTACTACGCTGCCCTAGGGAATAAGACCTTCATCTGCAACATGGAACTAAATGCTGCCTGGGGATTCTGCTATGTAGGCAGCATACTTTCCAAAGATAATCTTGCTAATGAAAGAAAAAGGGAGACTACTTCAAGACAGTATGTTCTCTGGGAGACTATCACTGTGTAGCAACACCACAACATCAAGCTTAGAACCACACTGAAGGTCTACAAAGCCAACCTTCCATATGCTTAGGAGACCAGAACCTCCCCAAAATGTTGTATCAGGCTTCTTGAGAGGTTTCGTCAACATCACTTAAATGCTCATCATAACTCAGATGACAAGACATGATCACAAACGATGAGATTCTGGAACCAAGGCGGCACGCGAACATCACGGCAACGTTCACTACCACACTGCTGCATCAGGCAGAACTGTCAAAGAGAATGGCTGACAGCAGGATACCCAAACAATTCCTGCAGGGTTGCTGACCTGGTGATACCAAAGCCACTGGGGGACAGAGGAAATCCTTTAAGGATACAGGGAAACACTGACTTTGGGACCGAGTCAAGGAAGTGAATATAGTGCTAGTGGTTTGCACAACTCCATTCACAATCCTTCGTCCCATAGTGGTAACAGTTGTCTTTATTATGTGCTTACTGTGTGCAGAGGCTGCACTAAATGCCGGGAAGGAGTATGCAGGTGGCAATTAGACACGGGCCCCATCCCTCAAAAGGCTCACAACCTATTAGAGTTTTCGTGCCTGGATGGAAGCTCATCTATCATTTATGACGGGAGACCTGCATTCCGTGTCCATTCGGACTCTGAGTGCTCATTTAAAAGTAAAACATGGAAAGAATGGCAAGACTGTAATTCCAGTGATAGCGACACTGTCACCACCAATCTTCAAAGACATTTCACTGATGCCCAGTAGGTATGGCTCTATTAACAAGCTTCCCATTGCTGGCATCTCTAAAGCAGCACTTAAGACCTGAGGTTGGCCCAGTTACCCGGCAGATTCCTGGGATACAGAGAGAGTCCAGGCCAAATTATAGAAAGTTTGGCAGCCTTCTCTCTCTCCCAGATTCGGCTTGGCTGGGGTAACAGTTGGTCTCATCACCCTCAGAGATGACAATTAATTAATGCTGTGGGAAGAAGGCGTTGTCTATGAGGGGAGCCCAGGCTTCGCCCATTAGAGGACCACTGTTCTGACATCTTTTTGGAAGCAAGGGGATTACATATCATTACACATCCTGAAGAACATCCTGTGGACAGCATGGGGCTATAGGGAGGTTCCTTGTGATTCTGAATTAAGATGACAAAAATCAAAGGAAAATGTTCAGGTGAGGAATATACAAGAGTTGATAACATCAGCAAAGGGGATGAATGAGCTATAATAAAAACATGGCGCAAAAACCTTGGTGATGACAATCTTCCAGTGCTTTAAAATGGTGGACCAATAGCAACAAGAATGTTTTCTTCACTGAAGAAAATTAAGCTTCTGGAACAATATATTCTGGAAAAAGCTTTACTAAGCACCAAAATGGAAAGTATTTCTCAACATGATGTGAATAATAATAATGGCATTTTTAAAGTGCTTACTATGTATCAAGCACTGTTCTAAGCACTGGGGGGGATACAAGGTAAACAGGTTGTCCCACGTGGGGCTCACAGTCTTAATTCCCATTTTAGTCTTAATTCCCATTTTACAGATGAGGTAACTGAGGCACAGAGAAGTGAAGTGACTTGCCCAAAGTCACACAGCTGACAAGTGGCAGAGTCGGGATTAGAACCCCATATCCTCTGACTCCCAAGACTAGGCTCTTTCCACTGATCCGGGAATGAGAGTGTACATCACAGGTTGATATTTCTCTCCACTTTTATAAGGCAGCTTTGGAAAAGTAAGATTACTTTGGGTCTAAGGAAGAAGAAGAAGAAGATGACAACGAAGAAGAAGAATATAAAGTGCTTACTATTGTCTAGACTGTAACTCACTATGGGCAGGGAATGTGCCTGTTTATTGTTATACTTTACTATCCCAAGCACTTAGTACAGTGCTCTGCACACAGTAGCGCTCAATAAATACAATTGACTGACTGACTGATATGCCAAGTCCTATCCTAAGCACTTGGGTAGATACAAGATAATAATAATAATAATGTTGGTATTTGTTAAGCGCTTACTATGTGTCAAACACTGTTCTAAGAGCTGGGGTAGATACAAGATAATAAGGTTGTCCCATGTGGGGGTCACAATCTTCATCCTCATTATTACAGATGAAGTAACTGAGACACAGAGAAATTAAGTGACTTGCCCAAGAACACACAAGAGACAACTGGTGGAGCCGGAATTAGAACCCAGGACCTCTGACTCCCAAGCCCGGGCTCTTTCCACTAAGCCACGCTGCTTATCAGACCTGACAGTCTCTATCCCACATGGGGCTCACAGTCTAGGAGGGAGAACAGGTACTGAATCCTCTTATTACACAGAAACAACTGAGGCACAGAGAAATGAAGTGACTTGCCCAAGGTCCCACAGCAGGCAGGTGGCAGAGCCAGAATCAGAACCCGGGTCCTCTGACTCCCAGGCCCGTGTTCTTTCCACTGGGCCATACCGCTTTCCTTTTCCTTAAAAGGTGAAAAGAGGCAGGTGTCATCTTTCCCACTGTGCAGCTTTAGACTGGGTTGCAAAGAGGGACTTTCATTATGACACGAGGGACTAGAGGAGCAACAGTTGCTGTGTTTCTGGTGATGAGCTTGGGCCTGGAAGTCCATGGCTGGCCCAGGGTTGCTGAGATAAGTTCAGGGGCATTGGGGCCCTGGCAGCCTCACAGCACCTGCAATCTTCCTGCATGGCTGAGCATCTGCAGAGTTAGAGGGAACGTAGGTTGGGTGGCCAGTTGATTTATATTTACCTGGCCACATCAGAGCTATTTGTTCAGTCATTCATTCAACCATATTTACTGAGCACTTACTGCTTTCCCCTCTTCAAAACCCTACTTAGAGCTCACGTTCTCCAAGAGGCCTTCCCAGACTGAGCTCCCCCTTTTCCCTCTGCTCCCTCTGCTCCCTCCTTACCCCCCCACCCCACCTCCCCTCAGCTAAGCCCTCTTTTCCCCCCTTTCCCTCTGCTCCTCCCCCTCTCCCTTCCCCTCCCCTCAGCACTGTACTCGTCTGCTCAACTGTATATATTTTCATTACCCTATTTATTTTGTTAATGAGATGTACATCACCTTGATTCTATTTATTTGCTATTGTTTTAATGAGATGTTCATCCCCTTGATTCTATTTATTGTTATTGTTCTTGTCTGTCTGTCTCCCCCGATTAGACTGTAAGCCCGTCAAAGGGCAGGGACTGTCTCTATCTGTTACCGATTTACACATTCCAAGCGCTTAGTACAGTGCTCTGCACATAGTAAGCGCTCAATAAATACTATTGAACGAATGAATGAATGTGTGCAAAATGCAGTAGTAGGCGCTTGAGAGAGAACAATGTAACAGTAAACAGACACATTCCCTGTCCACACCGAGTTTACAGTCTAGAGGTGGAGACAGACATTAATATAAATATATAAATAAATGACGGATAGGGACCTAAGTGCTGTGGGGCTGGGAGGCGGAAATCAATAAAGGGAGCAAGTCAGGGCAATGCAGAAGGAAGTGGGAGAAGAGGAAAGGAGGGCTTAGGCAGGGAAGGCTTTCATGGAGGAGATGTGCCTTGGACATGGCTTTGAAGGCGGGGAGAGTAATTATCTGGCGGAACTATGGTGAATCGTCTCTCGAAAATCGGAGAAGCAGCGTGGCTCAGTGGAAAGAGCACGGGCTTTGGAGTCAGGGCTCATGAGTTCGAATCCCAGCTCTGCCACTTGTCAGCTGTGTGACTGTGGGCAAGTCACTTAACTTCTCTGTGCCTCAGTTCCCTCATCTGTAAAATGGGGATTAAGACTGTGAGCCCCACGTGGGACAACCTGATTCCCCTATGTCTACCCCAGCGCTTAGAACAGTGCTCGGCACATAGTAAGCGCTTAACAAATACCAACATTAAAAGGATCCATCTCGACCCACTACAGGGCCTAGTGGAAAACAATTTGAGACTGAAAAGTGCTGGCAGGTATAGACACTCATCCCCTTCACCTTTCCACCCCCACCCTGTAGCGCTTATGTACAACACCATTGATTGATTGATTATTGTAGTTAAGTGCCAAATACTCTACCAAGCTCTGGGGTAGATATAACGCAGCGTGGCTTAGTGGCAAGAGCACGGGCTTGGGGGTCAGAGGACTCAGGTTTTAATCCCATCTCCTCCGCTTGTCTGCTGTGTGACCTTGGGCAGGCCACTTAACTTCTCTGTGCCTCAGTTACCTCACCTGTAAAATGGGGATTAAGACTGTGAGCCTCACATGGGACAGCCCAACTATCTTGTGTCTACCCCAGTGCTTAGAATAGTGTTTGGCACATAGTAAGCACGTAATAAATACCATTATTATTATTATTGTTATTATTATCAGCACGGCCTAGTGGAAAGAGCACGGGCTTGGGTGTCAGAGGACCTGGGTTCCAATCCCAGCTCTGCCAAATTCTTGCTGAGTGACCTTGGGCAAGTCACTTCACTTCCTCTGTGCTTCAGTTCTCCTGTTCTCCCTCCTGACCATGAGCCCCATCAGGGACGGGGACTGTGTCCAACGTAATTCACTGATATCTACTCCTTCTCTTAAAACAGTGCTTGTCATAATGTAAGTGCTTAACAAATACCATTTAAAAAAAATCAGGTCAGACAAGTCCCTGCCCCACATGGGAAGCAGCGTGGCTCAGTGGAAAGGCCATGGGCTTGGGAGTCAGCGATCATGGATTCGAATCCTGCCTCTGCCACTTGTCAGCTGTGTGATTGTGGGCAAGTCACAACTTCTCGGTGTCTCAGTTTCCTCATCTGTAAAATGGGGATTAACTGTGAGCCTCACGTGGGACAACCTGATTACCCTGTACCTACCCCAGCGCTTAGAACAGTGCTCGGCACATAGTAAGCGCTTAACAAATACCAACATTATTATTATTATTATTATGGGGCTCACGGTCCAATTTATTTTCAAATCTGTCTCCCTAGCTAGATTGTAAACTCCTTGAGGATAGGGAGTGTGCTTACTAACTTATTGTATTGTACTCTCCCAAGGGCCCAGTATACAGGAGGCATGCAATAAATACCACTGTTTGATTAATGTGAAGGATTTGAAATTTTCCTGCTGTCCAAGCATCCCAAGAGAACTGGTTTTCTCTCCATGACTCCTGGGGGCAAGTTGCAATCCCTTTGCAAACCTCAGATAGGAGAGTCAGCTGGAGTAACCAAGCTCAACCGAGCAAGGTGGAGCAGATACCCTGAAGTTAGATTTCCTGAGTAACCAATCCAAGCAGTTTGATTCTTCGGACCTCGCTATCATTTCAAAGAGAATGGTAAAGTACTATGGATGTGCTCTGACCTTTTTCATGTCCAGAAAACTCACCATCAGCACTTTAAGAATCAGTGATGGGGAGAGGGGACTATAAGGACTGGAAACTGGAAATTTTCGCTAGAGGAGCAGTTTGAGGCAGGTGTTTTAAAAATAGATTTTGCTAGCCTTCAGCAACTTGCCGTAAAATTCGCCATACTACAGAGAAAAGAATTTGAAAGCCAAAGAATAAATCATTCAGAACTATAGATGAATTTACACATCCTGCCTCCTGTCTGGGTAAGCCTGAGATATTGCATTTTTATAAAGGCATTCATCATGAAAATAACCTACAAAAACCTCTCATTTACGCAAGGCTTGACTTTTGCTACCAATATGGGTCAATGGGTCAAAGGAGTAACAGTAATTCTAGCCATGGAGTCAAGACTTGAAAATGTGGGGAAATTTGCAGTACCAAAGCTAAAGCTTTAAAATACATTTCACCAGGGATTCAGAAATAGGCTTGGTGTAACGCAGAATAGCCAGCTTTAATGCCTGGGCTAAGTGCCAGGAAACAATTTATTGTATGTGTCCTGCTGTCCCATTAAATCTTAATTTGGGCTCTTTGCAGAATTCCTATGGAAAACCAAAGTACACTAGTTCATTTACAAAACAAAACAAAAAAAACGAAAAAAAAAAGTAAAGCAATTACCTGTATCTGTCATGTTCCATTTCTAAGAACCCTTTCATGGGTTTCAAAATGTGTCTAAATGCATCCTGGAGTTCTCTAAAGTAAGAGAACGAAACTGCTTGGTATGAGCATTAGATTGATTTGGGGAAATAAAGGTTCCTAACATATGTTTATGTATTAAAGACAAGCATTTTCATATGCCACAGTGGGGAGAAAGGGTGAAAATATTTGATTCCATTTCTAAACTACTAAAGCCCTTTCTTTACAGCTTAGTGAGAGGTCTTAAAAATGGATTTCCATACTTCTCCAACTGAGATATCTGTACTTTCACCCCTGTCTTTTCTGCTACACGTATGCACTGAACATATTCACGAAGCACTTGGAAAAGTGTCCATGTTGGACCCAGAGATCCATTTGGTGAGATTATTTTTGGGACAAGTGATGAAACAGCTTAACCTTGGCCTCTGGGGTCGCGTTGAGCCCAGAACCCATCTCCCTCCCTTTACTTGGCATTATGGATGTGAAGTATCAAGCTCCCAGGTGCTTCGGGGAATTGAAGTCCCAAGCAGAGCTGAGAGCCAATGCATGCGCTCAACACTGAGGCTCTTAGCTGTGAATCCTGGCCCCCAGGGCTTGTTCTCTGTGAAGCCTGGGGCACAGAGCCCAGAACTGTGCAGGAGCAAATGGGACTCCTGGACCCCTGAGCAATCTACATGGACCTTAGGCGGACTGCAATAGCGGTTCTGCCTGGGGCGTGCAGCTGGTGCAGCGAGGTAGGATAAAGACAACCACAGCAGAGAAGCAGCGTGGCCCAGTAGAAAGATCCCGGGCCTGTGAGTCAAAGGACCTGGATTCTAATCCCGGCTCTGCCACTTGCCTGCTGTGTGACCTTGGACAAGACATTTACCTGGTCTGTGCCTCAGTTTCCTTACCTGTAAAGTGGGGATTCAATACCTGTTCTCCCTCCCCCTTAGACTCTGAGCCCTGTGTGGGGCCAGGATTCTAGCCAACTTGATTATCCTGTGCCTCATTCAGCACTTAGTATGCCACTTGGCCCACAATCAGTGCTTTACAAATACCACAGTCATCATCATCAACATCATCATCGCAACAATCAGACAAATTTAAGACTTAGCCCAATTCATTCTGTGCCTTGGTTCAGGTCTTTGGAGCAATAAGGAAATCCCCAGGGCTTTGGCCTTACAAATTCAGCAATACACCTAAAATTTTCCTAACGATCCTTCCGTCGGACTGAAAGGTAAAACGCTAAAATCGATCATCGATCAATAAATACGCTATGTATTTAGTTCCCCCTGTCCGCAAAGCACTGTACTAAGAACTCGAGAGAGTACAGTAGAGTCCATAGTCATGATCCTTCCCCTTATGGACTTTACAACCCAGCAGGAGAGACAGACACTAAAACAATTTATAGATGGACGGAAGATGGAAAAGGGGATACATATGTGAGTCTGTGCTTAAACAGTAGGGAAAAAAAGATACACACAGAAGTGCTGCCAAACAAAAAGAGACAATAAAATTAAGGCTGATGGGACCTGAAACCTCAAAAAAGACTGAGTGGCAGATAGGGAAGTTCGTCCATCCTTAATTTCTCTGGCTCTGGCCAGTCTGTTCTTAATCTTTTTAGGTCTCAAATAGGCCCTTGCAGCCAGGAACAAATTCGTTCAATTGTATTTATTGAGCGTTTACTGTGTGCAAAGCACTGTACCAAGCACTTAGCATTGTACTAACACATCAGCAAGAGACTAAAATGCCCCATTTTTCCTACCCTGGACTACCCCCACTCGCTCTGGCATAAATTCCTGCATGCCTTTTGTAATATAAGCAGATGAGGTTGATTCAAACAGTACAGTTCAACAAATGTACCCTTAGCTGGGGAGGGGGCCTTATGTATTCTCCAGAGATCAAGTTACCAGTTATGATAATCAAGAGTCCAGAACGGCCTTTAAGGTGATAAAAATCTATCCCTTTTTCCTAGGAAGTACACCATCAATTCCCAGACAGAAAACTCACCCAATGCCAGATGAGAATAATGTGATGAGTGAGATGGGAGTGGAACGGCCGATACGGTTCCCCATAAGAAAAGCATTTCAAGATCGACAGTATTTACATGGCTCAAGACTAGCCAGTTGGAGATTTCCTTTCAACAACTGTGATGAATGAAGGGGGGAAAAGTGACCCTGAGAAGATTTGGATTTTCCAATCTCCTCATTTTTTAACCCGTTTCAAAAGGCAATCAACAATATTTACTGGGCTGCTTAATGTACTAAGTGCTCGGTCGAGTACAATATAACAGAGTTGGTAGACATGTGTCCTGCCTCACAGGAGCTTACAGTCTTGAGGGGGAGACAGGCATTAAAATAAATTACGGATATATACCTAAGTGCTGTGGGGCTGAGGGTGGGAGGGATATCAAGTGCTTAAAGGGGACAGATCCAAAGAGGGACCTTTTGAGCTCAGAAGGGACAGAGCTTGACAAGGGCCTTCAAAATGTGCTACCATTCAGCAGTGCCCACTTGACATCGCTCCTGCCAATGAATGTCTTCACCTGTTGTTCGCTTTCATCCCGACTAAACCTCGTACCCAGAAAAGCAGAGTCCAGCGGGCAGCTTCAGGAGGAGGATGGGGCAAACAGAAAGACAGCAGAAGACCCAGCTGAGGCTTGGTAAGGGAGCTGAGAGGTACTAAAAAGGAAGAATCGAATGAAGCCAGGGTGGATACAAGGACAGAAAGAAAAATGGAGGACAAGGAGAAGAAAGGAAGCAAAATGGAGCACTGAATGAAAGGAGGGAAGAAGTGTATAAAACAAGGGTAGGATAAGAGATATTTCTTCTTTAAAATGAATTACGGGGTTAAAAGCAAACGGCAGCTCATGCCCCCACATGCCTCAGAGAGCTAAGTCTCCTAAATAGAAAGAAGGAACGGCACGCCGCTGTTTCTTAGCTCCAGGAGAGCTCAGTTTGAAATCCCAGCTTCAAATCTCCATTTTACACGACGACATTTTACACAGAGCTTAGTATGCTAGCTACAGCAACTCATGGCCTGGATATTTCACCTTCACATCTTGAAAGGAGATCTGACTTCCAGCAAAAAGGCAGAAAATTGCAATCCTAGGAACAAGCCATCAGCAAAACAAACACCACAATGCCCAGAGTGAGAAAGAAATTCCTGTCACCGGAAGCTTTATTGTAACACTTGGTTAAGGGCAGCAGTAGTAACAGAGCTTTCATTTCCTAGTGAAGAATTGTTTCAATCCCCCAGCACAAACGAGACGAAATGCATTCCAAATGAATGTGTTCTGCCACTTGGCTATAAATGTCTTTACTTGTTAGAATATGAGAAACAGAAAGGATCAACTGTAAATATCCACCCGGATATTGCAGGAACCTATTTAACATAAAACAATATTTAATTCAGTTTTGACATCACAGCTCTCTACAGAGGCCTTGCTTGATTTATGTTTGGGAAAGATAGGAAATCACCAAGTGTTTTTTCTCTGATGGGGAACGTTTTGCTGACACTTGGCCTTCCTTCCACCTGATAATCTCCAAGTACTTTGGAAGCAGGAGCAAATGCAGCTTTGAAACATAGTTTCAATGTGTTTCAAATAGGGTCCCCACCCTATCTTCCCTCCCTTCCACGTTGCCTATACACTTGAGTCCATACCCCACTGAAAACTTAGGTACCCACCCCTCCCCAACCCCAGCAGCAGTTATGTACATGTCCTTATACTCGGTTGCTTCCCCACCCTGGAATTCATTTTAGTGCCTGTCACCTCGACTAGATTGGAAGCTCCTTGAGGACAGGGATTGTGACTACTCAACTTGTATCCTCTCCCAAGTGCTTAGTCCAGTGGCTTAGTGGAAAGAGCACAGGCTTGGGAGTCAGAGGACCTGGGTTCTAATCCCGACTCTGCCATTTGTCTGCTGTGTGGCCTTGGGCAAGTCGCTTCACTTCTCTGCACCTCAGTTCCTTCATCTGTTTAAAAGACCGTGAGCCCCATGTGGGACAACCTGATTACCTTGTATCTACCGCAGAGCTTAGAACAGTGCTTGGCACATAGTAAACGCTTAACAAATACCATCATCATTATTATCGTTATTATTACAGTGATCTGAACATAGTGGAGGCTCAATAAATACTGCTGATTGAATGAGATGGGGAAAGGATGTAGGAGGAGCATGATACTCTGAGAAGGGGAGTGTGCCAGAATGCTTGCTCTGTTCCACTAAACATCATCCCAAAGCCAACTCATATTTATTTAGGGACTGATTTCCCAGCCTGTGATTTATCCAGGCCCCGTCTTGCCACATTTTGGCTGTTTCACTATTCATTAGTGCCTTGACCAGAGGCTGGACAGGGGAAATGAAATGAAATGTAAGCCAGTTTATTCTGCTGTTTTTGCAGCAGCTCTGTTTCGTGTTTGGGGAGCAGGGAGGGGGTTGAGGTAATTTGTTTTAATGAGGTTTTTGGATTAACTGGGAATCTAGACTACTGGAGAATTGCAGAGTTAGCTTCAAAAAAAAATCTTTGCTATGAGAGTTTCTGAAACATCGAGAGGTGAAGCAGGTCATCCTGGGACCTGGTACAGGACAGAGGAGGAGTCAGAATCAACCCTTCTTCTAGCTCCTGCCTTTCCTGCCCTGAATTGATTTCAGGGGACCATTATATGATGGTCATTTTCTGTGGGGCTAAACTTTTAGCCATGGAAAAACTTTTCAAAGAAAAAAAAACCTCTCATCTTCAATGTAAAAGGTTCCTGTTGTACCATTTTTCATTACTTTCAGCGATAGGACTCTCTACATCACATAGCTAGCTACCACAGTGGCAAATATCTGCTACACTAGGTCCTTCGTAGTTATTGAAATGGAGTTCTATAGCGTGGAATTCAATCACTTGCAGCAGGGCACTACCACTTGACCCGTATCCCTAAGCTTTATGCAATCCGTGGTGTGCATTTCCCTGAAATACGATTTGACAATGTTATATTTCCTAATCTAAGTGTTTGTTTATACACCAAACTAGAACTATTGCATTCCGAACACCTAGACTTCTAACCCAAGTGCAAAAAGAAAAATGGAAAATTACCTACAATGTAGCATGGAATATTAATGCCTGAGAAGAAAAAGGAAGACTTTTCTACACCATTAAAATGTCCATTTCATCTTCTTCGGTTAAACGTAATAAAAATCTTATAGCAGTAACATGGTGAATGAGCAATAATGGACCATTTTCAAGTTTGCAATGAGGTTACATATTTCACATGCCATTATACATCTTTTTTATTTCCGTGAAGCCTCCCCAAAGTTTCTTTAAATAGAGATACCAACAGTCTGTTACAGTTCCTGACTTACGAAGAGCCTGGGCCTTCGAGCCAGCTCTCTTAGAACACAATTAGTGACATTTCCATTACACATCCCTTATTTTCCTGTATATCTAGGATAAATTAGTCTCCCTTGTCCGGTATCCCAGGAAGCTCCAGCTGCTCTGGCTTGGCCCCACCCCAGCAGGGGAAGATACGTGGTACTAAAGGTTAAGGGGTTGTTGAACTCCTCCTGCCTGCTTGCTAAGACATGGAATTAAACCTTTTCAAGTCCAGGGGTTTCTATTTCTAAGTTGCCCCCTGGCAACTCCAGATCACAGATATGGTAGGAGGGCAAATTCCACAGCAACCAGTGAAACCCCACTGGGCAACAATAAGTAATGGCATCTCCTTCTTAAAGTAGAACAATTCTCCGTCAGCTCACAGGCCCTACCCCCACGTAGGCATGGGGGATTACTATGGTACCTTGAGGATTACAGATATGAGGCCTGGGAGATAGATTTTTAAGTCAGAGCCAGGTAGGCTCAAAAGATAACAAATAGCAAGACATCCCCTCTCTCTGATTAGACTGTAGAAGCCTGTTAGAGGAAACATAACTTGGTAAAAATAAATGACACCTAGATACCTAGCTGAGTGAAGGGGACTCCTATTACAGATCTGATATATCTACGAGGGTAGAGTTTAAAAAATCCCAGGGGAAGATAACTATGACAGAATTTGAATCCTCTAGCAGAGCATTTTGTTAAAGAAAATGGTTGTGGCCAGGGAACAGGTTTACCACCTCGGTTTTATTGTAATAATAGTAATTGTGGTATTTGTTAAGTGCTTACTATGTACCAGGCACTGTACTAGTACATACATAGTACATACTTGTACAGGTACTAGTACTTTGTATTTGTATGTACTAGGTCCAACCTGATTACCTTCTATCTACCCCGGTGCTCAGAACAGTGCTTGGCACATAGTAAGGGCTTAAACAATACCACATTTATTATCATCATTATTACGAAGCACTGATACAAGTTTATCAGGTTGGACAAAGCCCCTGTCCTTTATGGGACTCACAGTCTCAATCCCCATTTTACAGACAAGGTAACTGGGGCACAGAGAAGTGAAGTGGATTGCCCAAGGTCAGACAGCGGACAAGTGGTGGATCCAGATTAGAACCCATGACATTCTGATGCCCAGGCCCATGCTCTATCCACTATGCCCTGCTGCTTCTCGTATTCTCCCAAGCGCTTAGTACAGTGCTCTGCATGCAGCAAGTGCTCAATAAATACGACCCACTGATTGATTATCTGTTTGGGACGAGAAGTCTGTGAAGTGAAATTAGGACTATTTCAGTGCAATTAAAGGAAAAGTGGCTCAATTCTTAGGGTTGGTGGCCAGCTCAAAATTCTTCAAAGTCAAATCAGAAGCAAAAGAGATGACTATAGAATATGGACAAATTTTTTAAATGGCTGTTTAGACTATTGACAATTAACAGCCAATTAATCCCCAGTGGAATAGGTAGAAGTGAGGCTTAAACCAGCGAAACAATATCACTGTTGCTCACGGGAGGCTACCATTTTTTTTTTAAAACAGACATCCTGAACAGTGGCCTAGTAGAAGGACTATGGGCCTGGGAGTCAGTGGAACTGGGTTCTTATCCCAGCTCTGCCACTTGTCTCCTGTGTGACCTTGGGCAAATCACTTAACTTCTCTGTGCCTCAGTTTTCTCATCTGCAAAATGGGGATTCAATATCGGTTCTCCCTCCTACTTGGACTATGAGCCCCATGTTGGGACCTGATTATCTTGTATCTACCTCAGCACTTAGTACAGTGCTTGGCACACAGTAAGAGCTTAATAATAATAATAATTATTATGTTGGTATTTGTTAAGCACTTACTATGTGCCGAGCATTGTTCTAAGTGCTGGGGTAGATACAGGGTAATCAGGTTGTCCCACATGAGGCTCACAGTCTTCATCCCCATTTTACAGATAAGGTAACTGAGGCACAGAGAAGTTAAGTGACTTGCCCACGGTCACACAGCTGACAAGCGGCAGAGCTGGGATTCGAACCCATGACCTCTGACTCCCAAGCCCGGGCTCTTTCCACTGAACCACGCTGCTTCCCAATGCTGCTTAACAAATACCACAGTTATTATTATTATTACTCAAACATTGCCACCCATTTTTAAGTATCTTTTTAAACTTTGGGCTTCTAAAAGGTAAAAGATGTCACGACTGACATTTAATCTCTTTACCCACTGAACCCCAACACACATTTGCCTGCTTAAATTAAGTGTTATTTCAAGAGCTGGACAATGCCAAGGTTTAAGAGAACATGCCTAGGAAGAAAGGTAGGCTTCAACCCATGCTCAACTTGTAAATTTTAGATGGACTCTTGAACAACTGTTTCAAATGGCTCTTTGGACACCAAATCATAATTTCATAGGAAATAGAATTTAGATGGGCATATATAATTTAATGTGCAATACTGGGTGATGCATAATGCATAATGTGAAGGGCAGCAGCATAATCTAGGACATTGGAACAGACAGTCCTTAAAAGGGTTTTGTTGCCATCTTATCCTACAGTTTCCTCATCTGTAAAATAGGGATTCAATATCTGTTCTCCCTCTCCCTTGGACTGAGCTTAGACTGAGACCCACGTGGGACAGGGACTGTGTCCAACCTGATTCTCTTTTATCTACCCAAGTGCTTAGTACAGTGCTTGGCATATCATAAGCACATTATTATTATGAAGAAGAAGAAGGATCAATCTGGCATCTCACTGTGGACCGGGTGAAAATTCTAGCCATACTCTGGGGTTGCAGAGGGAATTACTGACTGTTGGAAAGAGACCAAATTCCTTGGGAAAAAAAAAGCATTAAATCAACACATTACGGCATTAGTATACCTGCTGAGACTCGTGAAGCCAGCAGAGGATTCTCTATGGACTTGCTCAGGCCTTCAGTTGAAGGCAGCAGGCACTCCCTGTTCCCAGGTTCCTGGTGGGGGACTATACATGCACCACCATCTCTGCTCCCTGGACCAACCCAAGCTTTGAGCCCAGGTGAGGCCAGGCTGGTTTAAAAGTCAAGTTCCCTTCAAACCTTTCCCAAATGCTGGCTTGCTCGGACTGAAGCAACAGAAGCAGAATCAGAAGTCAGAAGATGTAATCGTCTTTTTGTGGGTGCAGGGGTGGATACCCCCAGTAAGATTTCCACGGAGCTAACCGGCAGGCCTCACTCAGTCATTTCTTCCATGCAGAAGCCTCTTCTGTGGCAATTCCCAGCTCTCCCCACCTCCCCTTTCAGTGTAGCAGTGTGGCCCACTTGGGTCTCACCATCACTGAGGAGCATAATAATTATGGTATTTGTTAAGCACTTAATAATGTTGGTATTTGTTAAGCGCTTACTATGTGCAGAGCACTATTCTAAGCCCTGGGGTAGACATAGGGGAAGCACTTATTATGTGCTAAGCACTGTACTAAGAGCTGGGGTAGATCCAACGTAATCAGGTTGGTCACAGTCTCTGCCTGGGGCTCACAGGTTAAGTAGGAACAAATAGGATTTAATCCCCACTTTACAGATGAGGAAGCTGAGGCACAGAGACGTTAAGTGACTTGCCTAAGGTCACACAGCAGGCAAGTGGCAAAACTGGGATTAGAACCCAGGGCCTCAGACTCCCAGGCCCGCATTCCTTCCACTAGGCCACGCCGAGCATGCCTTCAAATGAAGGGCAGGAGAACAATCCCAATGTTCTTGGTCCTGTATACTGAATATACTACATTAATGAACATCAACACTAAAATTTAATAGAGATTCATTCGAGCAGAAGTACTTTATCCAGACGGAGAAATCTTTTCTTTGTTTGTTTCTTTTTTTTTTCCAATAAAAGAGCCTCTCTGGTCACAAACCCAAAGCTTTTTGCCTTTTATCAAAACACAATTGAAAAGGAGAATTTATTTAGCACTTAGATTTAATTTAGCATTTGAGAATGCTCATCAATCCCTTCACCTGGGAGAAAAACATTTATATTATGTTTCTCAAATTGATGATTAAAGAACATATTCCATCTCAAGTAAGCCACAAGGGCTTTTCGTAGCAATTAATGACACTTATTGGGCTTGGAGCATGTATCACTTAGGAATAAGATTCCTCAATGAAAGAAAATATCCCAAGTCAAAACCTTTACTCGAGTTTATGATTCCCCTTCAAGTTCCTCCAACAACTCGCTATCCCATTTCATAGAAATTCAATGTTTTTGATCATGGGCTTTGAGGCTCTCCATTAATTGCCCTCCTCACAATTAATCAGTTATATTTATTGGAATACCTACTCTGTGCACAGCCCTGCATTTTGGGAGAGTGTAATGAAAATAGAACACAAGATTCCCACACACAAGGAGCCTCCAAATTAACAAGGGAGACAGACATTAAATAATTTACAAATAGGAGGAAGAAGTACTCATATAGTAGAGCATGGAAATCAAGGTTGTGTTGAGATTGGACAATAGTTGGGAAGATGTGACCTGAGGAGAGGAAAATAAATCAGTGAAAGCTTCTTGGAGGAAGTACAATTTCAGAAGGACTTTAAAGATGGGGAGAGCTGAGGTCTGACAGATTTGAAAGGGGAGGGAGTTCCGGGCAGGAGAAAGGGCATAAGCGGAGGTCGGAGGCAGGAGAATCAAGAACAAAGCACAGTGAGAAGGTGGGCTTGGAAGGAATGGAGAGCGTAAGGGGGAGTGTAATAAGAAAAGAGAGTGAACAGGTAAGAAGGGTGAGAGAGCCGATGGGATGCCCTAAAGCCAACTGTGAAAAGTTCTTGCTTGAAGAGGAGCTGGACAAGTGACCATTGGAGGTCTGTGAACAGTGGAGAGTCATGTGCAGAAGGTCAATGAGGAGCAGTTTCTGTTTGAAGAAGAGGGAGATCACCAGTGGAGGTTTTCGAGGAGTGGATAGATATGCGCAGAATAACATTTTGAAAAAATGATCGGGGCAGCAGAAGGAAACGTGAACTAGAGAGAGGAGAGGTTGGAGGCAGAGAGACCAACAGAGAGGCTGATACAACAATCAAACCTGGGTTTGATGAGAGCCAGTGGTGGTTCTGGTTGATTTCGAGAGGAAGGAGCAGATCTGAGAAATGGACCCCCTTTACCTACCTGCTCTCTGCATCATCTGCTCGGGCTCTCGGCTCCGCTCAGGCTGGCGGCATCTTCATCCTCTAAACTCAGCTCTCTAACCTCTATTTTATCGCCCATTCTACTCACCCCACCTTGAATGCTGGTCTCCCTGCCTCCAGCCCCTCCCCGCTCTACTCCACTCACCAAAATAAAAATAATAATAATAATAATAATTTTGGTATTTGTTAAGCGCTTACTATGTGCAGAGCACTGTTCTAAGCGCTGGGGTAGATACAGGGTAATCAGGTTGTCCCACATGAAGCCCACAGTCTTAATCCCCATTTTACAGATGAGGTAACTGAGGCACAGAGAAGTTAGGTGACTTGCCCAAAGTCACACAGCTGACAAGTGGCAGACCTGTGCTCTTTCCACTGAGGCACGCTGCTTCTCCTAAACACACTACTCCCCACCTTAAAAATATACAAAAAACCCATATCCTGCATAAAGTCTTCCTGATGAGCTTCCTACCTTGGCTGCTCCCTGCTCCCCCTTCTCTTGCAACTGTTTGAAGATATTTCTGTAATATGGTTCTTCCACTTTAAATTGTATGTTCATTCTCTTATATTTGCAGGCCTCTCTCCTTAAGTTATACATGCTGGCCTCTCTCCTTAAGTTATACACTCCTGGAGGGCATTTCACCTTTTGTAAATCCCCTCAGTATGTAGTCCAGAATGCTTTACACATAAGAAGGCACACAATACTTGCTAACCAAGATGCTGATAGCACTGCTGCTAGATTGAAGCCAGTACTGGGGAATAAACCTGGAGAAATGGCACATTTAAAATCTGCTATTGTTCAAATTAAATAGAGGCAGACACTGACCAGCTAGATTTGTCCCTAGGAAGCAATTATATATACTCCTTAAAGCTATCAGGCGGCAGATCCCTTTGGGCAGACTGGGCCTATTTGCTCAGAGTCCACTGCCTTAAGAGTAATATCCCTGACCAACTCAATAGCACATCCTTCCTTCCTTGGCCCCTGCTTTCATCTCTGCTGCTCAATAATAATAATTATGGTACTTGTTATGCACTTACTATGTGCCAGGCACTGTACTAAGCTCTGGGGTGGATACAAGCAAATTGGCTTGGACCCAGTCCCTGTCCTATGTTCATTCATTCATTCAATTGTATTTATTGAGGCGCTTACTGTGTGCAAAGCACTGTACTAAGCACTTGGGAAAGTACAATACAACAATAAACAGTCACACTCTCTGTTCACAACGAGCTTAACAGTCTAGAGGCGGGGAGACAGACCGATATAAATAAAGTTACAGACATGTACATAAGTCCTGTGGGGCTGGGAGAGGAGAAGAGCAAAGGGAGCAAGTCAGGGGCGGAAGGGAGTGGGAGATGAAGAAAAGTGGGGCTTAGTCTGAGAAGGCTTCTTGGAGGAGATGTGCCTTCAGTAAGGCTTTGAAGGTGGGAGAGCAACTGTTTGGAGGATTTGAGGAGGGAGGGCGTTCCAGGCGAGAGACAGGACGTGGGCCAGGTTTCAGCAGCATGGCAGGTGAGATCGAGTCACAGTGAGAAGGTTAGCACCAGAGGAGTGAAGTATGTGGGCTGGGTTGTAGAAGAAGAGAAGTGAGGTGGGGTAGGAGGGGGCAAGGTGATTGGACTGTAAGCCCGTCAAACGGCAGAGACTGTCTCTATCTGTTGCCGACTTGTTCATCCCAAGCGCTTAGTACAGTGCTCTGCACATAGTAAGCGCTCAATAAATACTATTGAATGAATGAATGAAGTGATGAAGTGCTTTAAAGCCAATGGTGAGGAGTTTTTGTTTGATACGGAGGTGGATGGTTGAGAAGTGGGGTGACATGTCATGAATGTTTTTATAGAAAAATGATCCGGGCAGCAGAATGAGGTGTGGACTGGAGTGGGGAGAGACAGGAGGCTAGGAGGTCAGCAAGGAGGCTGATGCAGTAATCCAGGCAGGATAGGATGAGTGACTGTATTAACGTGGTAGCACAAGGGGCTCACAGTCTCCATCCCCATTCTACAGATGAAGTAACTGAGGCACAGAGAAGTGAAGTGACTTGCCCAAGATCACATGGCAGACAAGTGGCAGAGCTGGGATTAGAACCCATGACCTTCTCTCTCCCAGGTCTGTGCTCTATCCACTCTGCCAGTGCTCAATCTGTTCTGCCTACAAATATCTGAGAAGAAAGGGAGTGAGCCCCCAGAGCTAGAAAGGAGGGGAGAAGGGACGAACTTGGACCTGGGAAGTTTCTGTTTCCACTTTCATTCATTCATTCAATCATATTTATTGAGTGCTTACCATGTGCACAGCACTGTACTAAACGTTTGGGAGGGTACGATATAACGATACACACATTCCCTACCCACAACAAGCCTAAGGTCTAGGGGAGGTGTTTACAGTCTAGAGGGCCTGGAGACCGTGAGAGCCATAAACTCTCCTTGGCAGTAGGAAGGAGGAGAGAGAGAAAATAACCCTCAAAGCACAGGTAAATACCTGCTCTCCCACCTACTTAAACCATGAATCTCAGGTGGGACAGGGACTGTGTCCAACCTGATTATCTTGTATCTATCCCAGTGGTGGGGACGCTGCTTGCCACATAGTAAGCGCTTAATAAATGCCAAGATTATTATAATTAAAGAACTAGCAAATATAACTACACATAACTACACATTTCTATAAGGAAATGTGTGAGTGCTGAGGAGGTTGCGGAGATGGTGTGAATGAGCTAGGAGGAGGATTAATTAGGGAAAGCTTCACAGAGAAGGTGAAGTCTTAGGAAGGGAGAAAGGCTTTGTGCAGAGAATAAAGGGGGGAAGAAATACACTCCAGCAGAGAGGTGGTTAGGAGATTAGCAAAGGAGGAGTAGAGAGGAAAAGCTTCAGTTGTGATTCGGGAGCGGGGAGCTGATAGCAAGCCTTGAAAGGGGATGGAGAGAAATGAAAGTCACTAATAATAATTGTGGTATTTGTTAAGCACTTACTATGTGCCAAGCACTGTACTAAGTGTTGGGGTAGATCGAAAATAATCAGGTTCCACATGAGGCTCACAGTGACAGAACAGGTATTGAATGCCCATTTTGCAGATGAGGGAACTGAGACACAGAGAAGTTAAATAATGTTAAATAATAATGTTGGTATTTGTTAAGCGCTTACTATGTGCCGAGCACTGTTCTAAGCGCTGGGGTAGACACAGGGGAATCAGGATGTCCCACGTGGGGCTCACAGTCTTAATCCCCATTTTACAGATGAGGTAACTGAGGCACAGAGAAGTTAAGTGACTTGCCCACAGTCACACAGCTGACAGGTGGCCGAGCTGGGATTCGAACCTATGACCTCTGACTCCAAAGCCCATGCTCTTTCCACTGAGCCACGCTGCTTCAAGTTAAGTGACTTGCCCAAGGTGACACGGCAGGAACGTGGCAGAGCCGGGATTAGAACCCAGGTCCTCTCTCTCCCAGGCCTACTGTCACTGACCCCCTTGAAATATAAGAATGGAGAACAGGCGAGAGGACTGGGTTAGATGAATCATCCCAAACCGCGTGACCAAATGAATTTCTTCAGGGAGGGTATAAGGTGAGGAGAGCAGTGTAGCCCAAATTGGACCTTGAGGAGCATCCTCAGTTAAAGGGTGAGGTGGGATGAAAGTCAGGAGAGGGCTACATTATTGACGAGGAGCAGGGAAAAGAGAAGATTTGGGATCCAATCTCAATGCACTAGGGAGGTCAAGCAAGTTCAAGACTTCAAGACAGAGAAGACTGGTTTCATTAGCTTTATCAGACCAAACAATGGAGGAAGTAATAGTCCAGAAAGGCCTAAAGCAAAACTACAGCTCACTACTAATAGAGTGTTAACAGTAAAACTCACTGCTACCTTTTAACACTAATGTGGTGAATTCTCTAGCCTCATTTTCCTTGCCAACCTCTAAGATCCCCTTGGTATGCCAAAGATAGATCATCAAAAAAAAGTATAACAAGTGCCTACAGGATTCAAGTACCATGCTAGGCATCATGGGACTTACAAAGTTTTGTTAATTTGGTACATATCCCTCAGGAGATTGTAAACTCCTTGAGGGGAAAATCATGTCTTTTAGCGCTAATGAACTCTCCTAAGCCATACATAGTACAATGCTCTGAACTCAGCAGGCACTCAGTAAATACTGCTGATTGATTGACTGAGCTGATCATATACTAGAGAGGCCAGCCAGAGTATACATAACAAATAGATCTGAATAATAATAAGAAAAATTGTATTTATTAAGTACTTCCTAGGTGCCAAAGCATCATGCTAAGTCCTAGGGAAGATAAAGATAACCAGAACTGACACAGTCCCTTTCCCACTTGGGGTTCACAATCTAAGAATTGGAGAGGGCAGGCATCTCAACCACATTTTTCAGATGAGGAAACTGAGGACCAGAGGAGGTTAAGTGACTTGCCCAAGGTCACACAGCAGGCCCTGTAAGAGGTGGGACTTGAATCCTGATCTGATTTCACAGTAGTACATGTGGCCCTCCTTCTGCCTGCATCAGCTGTAGGGCAGAGCAGAAAGTTTTCAGGCTGACAATTTCAGAGAGATGGGGAATATTTCATATTATGCTGGGCTGAAAAAAGACAAACCATAAAATTGAAGTTTCCCTGCCCATCTATGGTTCAGTATTCAATTTGAAGTTGCTGTGACAATTGCATTTTTGATGAACTAAACTAAAAACCCAGAGAATCACCTACCTGTAGGAGCATGAGACCGGTGGTGAGGAACAGAGGATTCAACTGGAGTTCAGCAATAACTCAGACTTTCTGTGGACCTAAAGGTCAGTCACTTAACCGTGTCCCTGTTAAACTGAGGTACTTGTTCATCGCTTACTATGTGCCAAGCACTGTTCTAAGCACTGGGGTAGATACAAGTTAATCAGGTTGGACACAGTCCCTGTCCCACATGGGGCCCATGCTCTTAATCCCCATTTTACAGATGAGGTAACTGAGGCACAGAGAAGTGAAGTGACTTGCCCACGGTCACACAGCAGACATGTGCAGGAGCCATAATTAGAACCCAGGTCCTTCCAACTCCCAGGCCCAAACTCTATCTACTAAGCCATGCTGCTTGTCCAAATGTGCTTGATAGTGTTCTCTCAGGTCCTCACATGCAACATTCAATGTACAAATGAAGCATGAACTGTCTAGGGGTGGTAGGGAATGAGGAAGGGAGAAGAGACATCAGGAGAGAGCAACTTATAAAATGTGGTCTGTTTACACCTAGCGCTACCTTTTTTCTTATGTTATTTTAAGTGCTTACTACGTGCCAGGCACTGTACTAAGCGCTGGGTTAGATAGAAGCTAATCGAGTTGGACACAGTCCCTGTCCCACATGAGGCTCACCATCTCAATCCCCATTTTACAGAGAGGTAACCGGGGCACAGAGAAGTGAAGCGACTCGCCCGAGGTCACAAAGCAGACAAGTGGCGGAGCCGGCACGGGAACCCAGGGCCTTCTGACTCTGAGGCCCATGCTCTATCCATCCACCAGGCCAAGCAGCTTCCGGCATCAGTCCGGAGAGCCTAACGTTATTCCAAACCCTAAAATGGCAAAAGCTAGTATTAGAAGCACAAAGTCAGTGATGATTGTAAGCCAGTGTTCACTGGCCCAGAGAAATCCTTGCTTCTTGTATCCTGTGTTGGGGAATAATGACTGATTACTGGCTAATTTGGAAGGCCACATTATCATCTTTATTATCTCTTTTGGCAAGGTGTTTTCCCAGAAGGGAGTCTCAAGTTTTTGTATTTCCTTAATCTTGCAAAACAGACCCTCAATTGCTTGCAGGGTTCTCTGCAGCTGAACATCTCCCCCGTATCTGAATAGATGTGAATCGAATCACTGGCGATGCTCTTGTTTCTTTTCAAATAATGTTTTCTGGATTCCGATGGCAGTTCTTCCAAATAAAGCGTTTCCAAAGGCAGAAAGCAAAAGGGAGGACTGGGCAGAAGCAGGGCCAAAAGAGGTAATCAGCAGGGTGAAGGGGTGGCGTTTTGTGAGGAGGAAACTGCACAAACCAAGCAGATACAAATCCTCTTGGACCAGGCTGTGGAGGGAGCCAGCTAGGGCATCATGTGTAAGCAAATTTTCCCATGTATTAAATAAACAATCTGAATTAAATCAACTCAGAGTCTGCAGCCTTTGTTTGTCTTCTGAGCTTCATGATATATTTCTGGGTGGTTCCTAGCTCGGAACCATTCAAGCATTTCGTACCCTTAAGGGTTGCTTGTGCTTTAAACTGGGGCAGAGAACAAATTGTTGGGCTAAGGTCCAGATTGGCGATCTGGGAGTGTGAGGAAGGAGCAGGGCGGTGCCGGGGCTGGGGGACAGGGTGCTACTTCTTTATTCTGGCACTTGAGGCTTCAGGTTGTCGAGACTACCTCGGCTAACAGCCCTATTCATTGAACCTGAGAGAGCACATGGCCTCAAATTTCAATAAATAAATGATCATTTTCAATAAATAAATAATTTCTGTGGAACTCCTGGGGCTGAGTTATGGAAGCCTCTGACCCTTCCATAGATAACCTGCATTTAAGTTTCAACACAATGAGGCGGAGGTCAGAGTTGAACCATCTCATTCTCAGAGACTAGATGTAGGTTTACTTAAGCTGCATCATTGCAGGCAACATTTTAAGTGTCCACCAAGAAAACAAAGCCAAAATCAACGTGTTGCTGTAAACGACCATACCCAACAGAGAAAGTACCAAGAGCCGAGGTACTAATGTGATACGAAGAAGGAATAGAAGTGTTATATTCTATCTCCCTGCCAACTCCCTTCAAACTGGCTGAAGTCACCATTATTGTATCTCACTGAGGAACTAATGTATATCAGCTGGACAGAGGGTGAACAACAGGAAATGGAGAGAGTGCAGTATCTTCATTTGTCACAACAATCCCCTCAATTGGACTTTAAATGATCTAACCACAAAATGGGCCTAAAAGGAATTAAAAGACCCCAAATCTCCATTTGGAGGCATGGAGGAGAATGCATTAGCACACATTTCCACATCTATTAGAGCACAAAAAGTATTATCTCTAAGAAACCCTTTTAACTAAATTCATTAGCCATGTGACAACTAAAGAAATCACACTCGTGGCAGGACTCTGAAATAGCCATTTTCAAAGCTTCTTCTCCTCCCTCATCGACACCCATGCCCGTCACCCCCGCCGATTGTTCCGGACCTTTAACTCTCTCCTTAGGCCCCCTGTTCCTCCCCCTCCCCCATCTCTCACCCCTAATGATCTGGCCACCTATTTCCTCACGAAAATCAACACGATCAGGTCTGAGCTCCCCAAAGTCACCCCTCCGCCTCTCCCCTCCCCCCCAACAACCCCCTCCCCTACTTTCCCATCCTTCCCTGCAGTATCCTCAGAGGAGATCTCCTCCCTCCTCGCAAGTGCCACCCCCTCCACCTGCGCCTCGGACCCCATTCCCTCTCACCTTCTTAAAACCATCGCCCCTGCCCTCCTCCCTTCCTTAACTTCTATTTTTAACCACTCAATCTCCAAGGGCTCCTTCCCCTCTGCCTTCAAACACGCCCACGTCTCCCCCATCCTAAAAAAACCCACTCTTGACCCCACTTCCCCCTCCAGTTATCGTCCTATCTCCCTACTACCCTTCCTTTCCAAAATCTTAGAACGAGTCGTCTACAATCGATGCCTAGAATTCCTTAACTCCCATTCTCTCCTAGACCCCCTCCAATCTGGCTTCCGTCCCCTCCACTCTACCGAGACTGCTCTCTCTAAGGTCACCCATGACCTCCTTCTTGCCAAATCCAATGGCTCCTACTCCATTCTGATCCTCCTTGACCTCTCTGCTGCCTTTGACACTGTCGACCATCCCCTCCTCCTCCATACCTTATCTCACCTTGGCTTCACGGACTCTGTCCTCTCCTGGTTCTCCTCTTACCTCTCTGGCTGATCATTCTCGGTCTCCTACGCTGGAGCCTCCTCCCCCTCCCATCCTTTAACTGTTGGAGTTCCTCAAGGGTCAGTTCTTGGCCCTCTTCTGTTCTCCATTTACACTCACTCCCTCGGTGAACTCATCCGCTCTCACGGCTTTGACTACCATCTCTACGCAGATGACACGCAGATCTACATCTCCGCCCCTGTCCTCTCCCCCTCCCTTCGGGCTCGCATCTCCTCCTGCCTCCGGGACGTCTCCACCTGGATGTCGGCCCGCCACCTAAAACTCAACATGAGCAAGACTGAGCTCCTCATCTTCCCTCCCAAGCCCGGTCCGCTCCCAGACTTCTCCATCACCGTGGATGGCACGACCATCCTTCCCGTCTCTCAGGCCCGCAATCTCGGTGTCATCCTTGACTCGTCCCTCTCGTTCACCCCACACATCCTATCCGTTACCAAGACCTGCCGGTTTCACCTCTACAATATCGCCAAGATCCGCCCTTTCCTCTCCACCCAAACGGCTACCTTACTATTACGGGCTCTCGTTATATCCCGGCTAGACTACTGTGTCAGCCTTCTCTCTGACCTCCCTTCCTCCTCTCTCGCCCCGCTCCGGTCTATTCTTCACTCCGCTGCCCGGCTCATCTTCCTGCAGAAACGATCTGGGCATGTCACTCCCCTTCTTAAACAACTCCAGTGGTTGCCTATCGACCTCCGCTCCAAACAAAAACTCCTCACTCTAGGCTTCAAGGCTCTCCATCACCTTGCCCCTTCCTACCTCTCCTCCCTTCTCTCTTTCTACCGCCCACCCCGCACGCTCCGCTCCTCTGCCGCCCACCTCCTCGCCGTCCCTCGGTCTCGCCTATCCCGCCGTCGACCCCTGGGTCACGTCCTCCCGCGGTCCTGGAACGCCCTCCCTCCTCACCTCCGCCAAACTGATTCTCTTTCCCTCTTCAAAACCTTACTTAAAAATCACCTCCTCCAAGAGGCCTTCCCAGACTGAGCTCCTCTTCCCCCTCTACTCCCTCTGCCATCCCCCCTTTACCTCTCCGCAGCTAAAGCCTCATTTTCCCCTTTTCCCTCTGCTCCTCCACCTCTCCCTTCCCATCCCCACAGCACTGTACCCGTCCGCTCAACTGTATATATTTTCGTTACCCTATTTATTTTGTTAATGAATTGTACATCGCCTTGATTCTATTTAGTTGCCATTGTTTTTACGAGATGTTCTTCCCCTTGACGCTGTTTAGTGCCATTGTTCTTGTCTGTCCGTCTCCCCCGATTAGACTGTAAGCCCGTCAAACGGCAGGGACTGTCTCTATCTGTTGCCGACTTGTTCATCCCAAGCGCTTAGTACAGTGCTCTGCACATAGTAAGCGCTCAATAAATACTATTGAATGAATGAATGTTAAGTGCATCAAGAATGCTTAGCAAAATTATTGACAAATGAATCATTAGCTGTAAAGTCATTCTGTAATTTCCTTTCACATTGGCTATTCCCCAGAAAACATTCTTTACTTGGATGTAAATATCCTCCACTCATACATAAAACTTATTTTTATTCCTTACTTCGTATGCCAGATTGGGCTTTTCTTTAAAACAGGGTAAAGACTGTATTTTGGTGCTTTAATAATAATGATAACAATTGTACTTATTAAGCGCTTACTATGTGTCGAGGACTCTTCTAAGCACTGGGGTAGATACAGAGTAATCAGGTCCACATAGGGCTCACAGTCTAAGTAAGAGGGAAAACAGGTATTGAATCCCCCATTTTGGAGATGAGGGAACTGAGGCCAGAGAAGATAAGCGACTTGTCCAAGGTCACACAGCAAGCAAGCAACAAAAGCGAGGACTAGAACTCAGCAAAGCAAATTTCTGCATCAATAACCTAGGCAACAATGAGATAGGAGTGAGGGCCCATCTGTGTTTTTTTTCCCCAAAGCAATTCACATCTGCAGCTGATAGTTTATTAGATTCCCAAACACTAATCCATCTGACAATATAATGAGCTCTCTGGGACAATTTGGGAGGCCATATTGAAGGCTAGGCTATAGGAAGATCTAAGAGTGGGCAGAAGTGCCTTTCTTTCTACCCAATAAAGTTTCCTTTCTCCCTAAATCAGTCAATCAATGGCATTCATTGAGTGCTTACTGTGTGTCGAGAACTGTTCTAAGCACATGGGAGAGTACCATACAACAGAATTGGTTGACAGGTTCCCCGCCCTCAAGGAATTTATAATCTAGAGGGAACCAGACAATAAATTATGAATATGTCCACAGTGCTGTTGGGGGTGAGGGTGGGAAAAATATCAAGTGCGTAAAGGGTGCAGATCCAAGCGCATAAGTGTCGCAGAAGGGAGACGGAGTAGGGGAAATGAGGGCTGAGTCGGGGAAGGCCTCTTGGAGGAGATGGGATTTTAGGAGAGCTGTGAAGGGGGGGAGAGTGGTGGTCTCTCATATACGAAGGGGGAGGAATTCCAGGCCAGAGAGAGGACACGGGCAAGGGGTCAGCGGCGAGATGGGCAAGATCGAGGTATGGTGAGTAGGTTGATGCTAGAGGAGCGGAATGTGCAGATCACAGTAGGAAATCAGTGAGGTAAGGTGGAAGGGGTCAAGCTCCCTGAGTGCTTTAAAGCCTAAATTTGAATATGGGCAAGAGGGAATAGGCTTGAATTACAGCATGAGGAATTTAGATTGGCTACTAGGAAAAACTCCTGAACTGAGGTGGAGTTGAGACCCTGTCATGGGGGTTGCACAATCTCTTCTTTATTGCTGAACTGTATTTTCCTAGTGCTTAGTACAGTGCTCTGCACACAGTAAGCACTCAATAAATACAGCTGAATGAATGAATGTATCTTCTGAAGAATTTGTACAGTAGGGTTTGCACAGTCTTCCCTGGGAACTGTCAGGATAAAGGCTGTTATCTATCTGCTGCTGGAGAAGTAATGGAGGCCTGCTGTAGGCAGGAGTGAGACTAAATGACCCCAAGGTCCCTTCCAGTCTGCATTTCTGTGATTTTAAGAAATCATAATACTGCCATTTAGCTAACAACTGGGGATGGCAATGCAGATCTTTCTCCCAGGGTGGTTGTTCTGAGTTAAAATGCACGTAAAATTATTTGCAAAATATAAAGACAATCTAAATGTAAACTACCTCCTGACAGTATCTTTGAATTGGAAAAATGAGAAAGCTTATCCTGTAAATGAAATGGATCTTTAGGGACTGTGCATCATATTTTCTCTGCAAAGGCAGAAAATAATGCATTCTGAAAGCTCGTGGTACACGCAGATCCTAATAGAAGTTCCACTTTCTCACCTGCTTTTAGAAGTGGGGGGGGCATATCCATTCAAGTCTCCCCTCCCCAAACAGGTAGGTATTTGTAGGGCACAGAGAAGGGTTGAGAAAGGAGGCATCCCTCTGCCTCATTTAAGAGTCTCGGCTGCATTTGGGCTCAGCCCCATTAACAATCAATCAATAGTATTCACTGAATGGCTATTGTGTCCAGAGCACTGTACGAAGTGCTTGGAAGAGCAGAATAGAGAATACGACCAGAGAATAAACCAGCTGCTACCTAAAGGCTGGCACTGATGTTGGCAGGAAACACACACACATATACACACTCTCTCTCTATATTTCTCTCTCTCTCTTTCCAGGGAAAAATCCCAAGGCCTCAGTCCAAGGGAGACATGGAAGTATATCCCCAAAAGACACATCCCCAGGAGACTGAATCACACACACCCTTCTCAGGACTCTGCATTTGGGCTTAGCTGAGGTGTGGAGATGCCCTCCCTCCCTTTCTAAGGGAGTCGCCTAACAGAAGAATCCATATATGGAATCTCAAAGTCTCTGGGGTGAAGGCAAGTGGCCCAGCAACTCCAAGAGCTGAGCAGTGGAAGAATTGCCTAAGAAGCAATTTTGGCCACCTCCATGCAGCAGAAAAATGTGCAGATTTAATTTAATGGTTGATTGTAAGCTCTTTGAAGAGATTGGATCTATTTAATAATTACTCTGGAGGCCTAGATGCAATCAATCAATCAATGGTATTTATTGAGCACTTACTATATGCAGAGCACTGTACTAAGCACTTGGGAGAGTAGACTAGAACAAAGTAGGCTGACATGTTGCCTGTCCACAATGAGTTTACAATCTAGAAGGGGAGAGAGATATTAATATAGATAATTAATAAATTGATGCACTGTTCCTCACAGCATAGGAATTCAATCAACCTGCTGCTGTTGGTGCTAACAAAACCTTCCTTTAACCATCACAGCAGTGATTGCAGATTATTTGTTCATAAATGAACTGGAAAGACTTTGTCCTTTTTGAGGTGCTGATGAGATACTGTATGTTCCTTGAAAAGCTACTTCATGAGCTTTTGTTTTCAGTTACTTTCTCAAAACTGCTGAGAAGCAGTATGCCCAAATGAAAAGAGCAGGGGTCTGGGAGTCAAGGGACCTGGGTTCTCATGCCAGCTCTGCCGCTTGACTGTGCCTTAGTTTCCCCATCTGTAAAATAGGGATTCAGTACCTGTTCTCCCTTCCACTTAGACTGTGAGCCCCATGTGGGACAGGGACTGTCTGACGTGACTTATCTTGTATCTCCCCCAGGACTTAGTACACTGCTGGGCACATAATAAACACTTAAACACCATAATTATTATTATGATAGCCTCAGTTACCTCACTGTAAAATGGGGATTAAATCCACGTAGCGCTTAACAAATACCATTGAAATGATCATTATTACAGTACCCAGGAACTTGACCATCAGACCCCAATTCTTCCATTCTCTCCTCTAATAGACTGAGCGTCTGACCAGAAAGAAAAATGAACCAAGCCCCTTTTACTGACAGATAATAATGTGGAGATGACAGTGGAATACAGGAGGGTCAGAGAGATATGCTCACAGTGCAAAAATGTATCGTGACTTCAAGTGAAAATATTGAATTGAAACAGTTTGAGACTTGAATCCATCAATTTTTTTCACACCGGAAGTTTGTTGCTCTTAGCATACATAAAGAACAAGATAAATTTAACAGAAAAGGGCAGTGTTTATTGAAGTCAGTTAGAAACCTTTCTGAAAAGCTACAACTTGAATCTAAAATGTAAACATCAAGGTTTACGGTTTATTAGTTTAGAGGATAGCTGCATATAAGTGATATAAGTGCTTTGTAACAGAAATGAGAGGCTTGAAGGATTGGTAATAGGAGAAGCGCTTTTTTTTTTCAATCGTGATGAAAAGTAGTCAAACGTCTTACTGCTACTCAGTATACATTCACCTCTCTCGCACTTTTTCCTCTCCCCACCTCGCCAACCAGTGCAGGAGTATTTAAAGCTTCCCTCTCCTGCCTACACGCCCCCCACACCCCACCACGGCCCCCAACCTCCCAACTGTCTTGATAAACAGGCTCCTAGAAACTCAAGGCTCTTGGCCGGAGGAGGGGAGTCAGTGAGCAGACATACTATATTTGGTAGCGTTGGGACAACTCCCATGCCAGAGTCAAACAGCACCTAAACTATCCTGACACTCGCTTTGACCGTGTCCTCGGCAGCAGTCTCCAAAGAGAAGAAACCCAGGAGCGGGCCAGACGATTAAATCAACTTTTTATGAGTAGAAGTGGCTCTTCTGTTACAGGCTGAACAACAACGGCTACTTGTCATTAGACCCATAAGGGGCTGCTTCCTTTGAACGGCTGGCACTTGGAATATTGCCTTCTTCTTGAGCTGCTCCTCTGGATTCACTTGTGTGGATTCCAGTGGGCCAGGGGTCTGACCAGACTCTCTGGCGCCTGTCACAGTGGCTGCCTCCTCTCTGTTTAGTGGACTTGGACAATTACAGATGGATAGCTTAAATAATGTTGTGTGTTCTAATACCTCTTTACCATGCACATGTGTTTCCCAGTCATTTAGACGCTAGGACAGTGGATTTCAGGAGGCAGATGTGAAAAGATCACTGGTCTCAGTGCTCCAAATTGCAGCTCCAACCCTGCCCTTCTTATTTAACCTGGATTAAATGCCAATTTGCCAAACACCAAATACAAAATAAAAGTTAAACCAAGATGGTCTAAAACAAAGATACTGAAGACTTCCTCCTTACGTTCTTTGGAGTGGAGGAGCTGCACCTTAACCCCCACTGATGCTTTGTGGCTGGGGGATGTGGCTGAGAAAATTACTCCTTGTAATGCAGCTGAGATCACAGCTAAATAGGTTCATTGTTCCCTTTAAAAAAACAAAAAAACAGAAGGGTTCTCTCCCAAAAGGCAGTGGGACATTTGTCCCAGTAAGCATGATTGGTTCTTGGTTCCATTTGCAACACTAAGCAACATACTCCAATGCCCACTGACTCAACCACCAGAAGCCACTTTGTTTGAAATACCTTGTTAACATACCCCGGCAGCTAGCACATAGGTAATCAATAGTACACGTGTGTGCAGAGTATTGTACTAACTGTTTAGGAGGGTAGCGCAGAATTAGTAGACATAAACCCTGCCCTCAAGGAGCTTACCATCTAGTTGGGGAGACAGGCACTAAAATCCATTACAGACAGGAGGACTTAATCTAGTATATAAGATTCATTCAGTCGTATTTAATGAGCACTTATTGCTTGCAAAGCACTGTACTGAGTGTTTGGGAGAGTACAATATAACAATAAACAGGCACATTCCCTTCCCACAAGGAGCTCACAGTCTAGAGGGGGTACAGTAGGTACAGTCTAGGGTAGGTGCATAAATGTTGTCGTGACTAAAGTGCTTAGGTGGCGTGGAAATGCTGAAATAGCCATTGTGGATATGAAGAGGGGAGATTAGAAATCGATTGAAGAAGGTCTCTTGGAGGAGATAAGAATGTTGGCATTTGTTAAGCGCTTACTATGTGCCAACTGCTGTTCTAAGCGCTGGAGTAGATACAATACAATCGGATCAAACACAGTCTCTGCCTTTTATGGGGCTCACAGTCTAAATAGGAGGGAGAACGGGGTTTAATATCCATTTTCCAGATGAGGAAACTGAGGCAAAGAGAAGTTAAGTGGCTTTCCCCAGGACCCACAGGACCCACAAGACCCACAATCCCAATGATGCCATGCACACACAAAAGAGGTCAAAGGCAGTAGTAGAAAATAAAAACGTGTACATAAGTGCTAGTTTGGGGGAACAGGGAGAGTATCCAAGTACTCAGGTGACCCAGAAGAGCTGAACTGGCAGCTGAGGTAGATAATACAGTGTGGGGAGATGGGATGAGATGAGAAGATGTGATTTAAGAAGGGCTTGAAAATGGAGAGAGCATTGGTCTGTCAGATGTGAAAGGGAGAGAATGTTCCAGATTGGATAGAGGGCAAGAGGGTGGTGGTGGGAGAGATGAGAACAAAGCACAGGGAGTAAGTTAGCTTGAGAGAAACGAAGAATATGAGCTGGGGCAGAGTGGGAGAGGAGTGAGGATAAGAAGGAGGGAAAGAATATATTCACTGCTTTAAATTATTTTAATGTCTGCCTCCCCTTGTAGCTCCTCGTGGGCAGGGATCATGTTTACCAACTTTTGTATAGTATTTCCTAAGTATTTAGTGCAGTTCTCTGCACACCATAAATGTATAATAAATCCCAGCTCTGCCACTTGTCAGCTGTGTGACTGTGGGCAAGTCACTTAACTTCTCTGGACCTCAGTTACCTCATCTGTAAAATGGGGATGAAGACTGTGAGCCTCACATGGGACAAGCTGATTACCTTGTATCTACCCCAGCGCTTAGAACAGTGCTCTGCACATAGTAAGTGCTTAACAAATACCAACATTATTATTACTACTGATTGATCGAGTGATTGGTTAAAACCAGTGGTCAGGAGTTTCTGCTTGATAGGGAGAGGAGCAGGCAACTACTGGAGGTTTTTGCAAAATTATACTTTAGCAGAACAAGTGAAGTATGGACTGGGGAAGAGATAGACTGGAGGTAAGCAGACCACTGAGAAAGCTGATGCAATAGTCAAGCCAGGATATGACAAGTGCCTGGACCAGTGTGATGGCCAAATGGATGAAGAAGGGGCTAATTCTGGAAATGATGGGAAGGAAAAACTGATAGAATTTTCTGATATTAAATATTAGGGGTGAAAGAGAGGGAGGGAGAATAATGCCATGGTTAAGGGCTTTAGAAACAAGGAATGTGGCGGTGGTGGTGTTGACTGTGATGGAAAGTTAGCTGGAAGAGCAGATTAGTGGAAGGTGTGAAGTTCAGTTTCATTCCTGTTGAGCTTGAGATGCCAGTAGGACATTTATGTAGAGATGTTGTGGAGGTGGGAGGAAATGTGAAATTGTAGGAGGGTGGTCAGGACTAGTTGATCTGGGAATCAACTGCATGGAAATGTTAGTTTGCAGCCATAGTGAATGCACTTCCCAAGGGAGTGTATGTAAATTGAGAAGAAAATGGGACCGAGAACAGAGCCTTGAGGGACACCCAAAGTTAGGGAGTGGGAGGCAAAGAAAGACCAGAGAAAGACAGAGACAATGATTGACCAGAAAGGCAAAAGAAGAACCAGGAGAGAACTAAATGAGAGAAACCAATTCCAGGAGAAGAGTAGTCTGCAGTGTCAGTGGCTGCTGAGAGAGATTGAGGATGACTAGGAAAGAGTAGAGCCCATTAGTTTTAGCAAGAAGGTGACAGGGTGGACTCAAGGAAGTGAAGCGAGTGGAAACTGGATTATAGAAGGTCAAGAAAAGAGTTGGAGGAGAGGAAATGGCAGGTATATACAACCCGTTTGAGGAGTCTGGACAGAAATGGAAGAAGGGAGGTGAACTTTGGATGGTGCAGCGGTGTCCTGAGAAGGTATTTTTTTCTTTTTTTAAGGAGAAAGAAGCACGTTTGAAGGCAGAGGGAAAGGACCCATCACAGAGTTGCCAGTTGAAGATGGTGGCCAAAGAGGGAAGAGAGTGGGATGTGGTCAGAGGAACAGGTGGCAAGGGTAGATTTCTGAATGCTAGCCGAAGATCACTTAGTAAGCACTTAACAAATGCCATTATTATTACACATGACTTTATTTCAGTTCAGCAACTAGAAATACTCAGAAATATGATAATATCACAGTTTGGGGAACCAGGCTATCTGACAGTATCACAGCTCACCATAAGTTAAATACTAAACAAGCTACTTGCTAGCCTCCAAGTCCTGTCCACTTGCCCCATTAGGCATGCAACACCACAGAGGAAACACCAGCCTGATCTCCCACACCAACACAACCAGTTTTGTGTCATTCCTCAGTTGTGTCATTTGCGGTCACATCAGAACATATGACATCACAATATCAATTTTCAGGCAGTCTTGGTTACTTATTTTGCTAACTTTTCAGAATTATAAAGCACCTTTTCAATGAAGAACTCAAAGCCCTGTAGGCGGTTCACATTCACCCAGTGACAAACTTGCCAGTTTTCTCAGAGCATAACTTTTATCCCTCTTTCTTTAGACAAATTTTCTGTGACTGAGTTTGCTAACATTCATTGACAATCAGCTCTGTCATTCCTCCTGCCCTCCTAGTAGTAGAGTTGGTGACTTTTCCACATGGGAGCTCTCCGATGATAGAAATGATCCTGTTAAGCCACACTTTATTACCCTGGGTCATGCCTTTCTTGGCAGAAGAATCAGAAGGGCACTGCCTGTCAGTCGGTCTCCCCATTGTGGAATCATCAGCGCTATAATCAAGACTGGATTTTATTTGGATTAATGGAGAGATAATGGTTCTTCACAACTTCAAAACCAATAGCCCTGCATGTTAAATTACAGACTTAAAAGTCAATCAGGGAGATCGCCCCGACTTGCTCCCTTTGCTCTATCCCCCCTCCCTGCCCCACAGCACTTGTGTATATGTGTACATATCTATAATTCTATTTATTTATACTGATGTTATTGATGCCTGTTTACTTGTTTTGATGTCCCCTTCTAGTAAAGCCTGTTGTGGGCAGGGATTGTCTCTCTTTATTGATGAATTATACTTTCCAAGCGCTTAGCACAGTGCTCTGCACAGAGTAAGCGTTCAATAAATATGATGGAATGAATGAATGAATGAAGCAGGGTGGCCTAAAGGCTAGAGCACGGATCTGGGAGTCAGAAGGACCTGGGTTCTAATCCCCACTCTGCCACTTGTCTGCTGGGCAACTCACTTAACTTCTCTGTGCCTCAATTACCTCATCTGTAAAATGGGGATTAAGATTGTGAGCCCTGTGTGGGACAGGGACTGTGTCCTTCCTGATTATCTATCTACCCCACCACTTAGATAGGTGCTTGGAATATATTAAACACTTAACAAAATACCATAAAAAAGTGTATCCTCAATTTTATTTTTCTAGTTTATTCTGCAGTCGAGTCCTAAATTATCCGAAAGAGCAGAAAACCAGCCCTCTAGTCATCATGTTTGGATAGTCTACCCAAGGTTGAATGATCAATTAATTAATTGTATTTATTGAACACCTACTATGTGAAGAGGACAATACTAAGCACTTAGGGAAAGTATATTAAATGTAGGCTTAATAAGCCCCTCCATCTAGACTGTAAGCTCCTTGTGTATTGTATTGTACTTTCCCAAGCACTTAGCAGAGTTCTCTGCCCACAGTAAGTACTCAATGAATACTACTGATTGAATGATGGCCTGATGTAACAGATACAATCCCTACCCTTGAGGAGTTTACAATCTAATAGGGGAGGCAGACAAAATATTTTACAAATAGGAAGAAAAAGAAAATGGAAAAATGGATATGATAAAAAATGTTTAAACAGTAAATACACTGAGGTGTACAAAAGTGCTTCAGATGGCTGTGAGCGCATAAGTATTTAAATGGCAGCTGGGAGGATTCATTCATTCATTCAATAGTATTTATTGAGTGCTTACTATGTGCAGAGGATATGATCTTGGGAGAAGAAAATGAATTGGGGAAGGCCTCCTGGAGGAGGAACGTGGCCTGTTGGAAAGAGCACGGGGCCAGGGTTCTAATTCCAGCTCCAGCACTTGTCTATTGTGGGACCTTGGGCAAATCACTTCACTTCTCTGGGCCTCAGTTTCATCAAAGGCAAAACGGGGATTCAACACCTGTTCTCCCTCCTACTTGGACTGTGAGCCCCTTGTAGGACCTGATTATCTTGCATCTACCCCAGCTCTTGGTAAAGTAAGTGCTTAACAAATACCACAGTTATTACTATTGTTACTAGGTAGGATTTTAACAGAGCTATAAAGAAGGGCAGAGCTGCAATCTGGTGGATTTGAAGGGGGAGAGAGTTCCAGGCAGGAGGAAGGGCATGAGCAAGGAGACAGAGGAGGAAGGGTCAAGAGCAAATAGAATGAAAAAATAGCTTGGGGGGAAATGAACAGTATGAGCTACGGTGTCTTGGGAGAAGACAGCTGATAAGTAACAGGGAGAGGCCTGAGGAGTGGATACAACTCCCACAAGTCTCTAGCTGCAGCTTCCTTGCCAGTTTCCATCACCTACTCAGGCTAGACCCAGTCCCCTTCTGCACCCGACTCCTGGCCCTTCCGGGCCACCGAAGCAGCTCATCTACTCTGTGATGGGGGTCTAGCTGGGAGACGTCGAGATCACTGACTCTACTGCCTGCCTGAAGGGGATTTAGTTCCATTCAATCAGTGGTATTTATTGAGCGCTTACTGTGTGCAGAGTGCTGTACTAAGCATTTGGGGAAGTACAACATAGAGTTGGTGGACACATTCCCTGCCCACAGAGAGCTTTCAGTCTAGAAGGGGAGACAGACATTAAAAGGGAGACCGACATTAAAACAAACTACAGAGATGTACATAAGTGCTGTGGGGGCTGAGGGTGGGGTGAATGTCAAGTGTTTAAAAGGGACATATCCCAGTGCGAGATCCACTGTCTCAGAGTCACGGTCCCAGGCAGCAGGACAGTGCATGGGGACCAAGGGACAGTGGCTCTTTTCTTCACTCCAACCCCTGACCCTAGGAGTGACTTGAGGCCACCCATCCTCTGGAGTCATGTGACTGCCCACTGCCCCCTCTGCTGCACATGGCCCAGAAACCCAGCAGAAAGATGCACACAGTTACTATTGCCCATCATTTGGAAATTACTTGGGTTCATTAGCACTCCAGAAGAGAATCCCACCTCCAAGACAGCTCTAGGATTGTAAGATTCCTTATTTGCCATCCCTTCTGTGTCAACTATGCTCTTAGCTGTGCACTCCGTAAATACTTTGACACTCCTCCCAGCCACACAGGACTTATGTACATATCCTTATAGTCTACTATTTCCCCTCTTCATAATTTATTTTCATGTCTATCTCCCCTTGTAGAATGCAAGTTCCTCGAGGACAGGAATTACGTCTCCCAGCTCTGTTGTACTGTATTTTCCCAAGCACATAGTAGAGGGCTCTGAACAGAGGAAGCACTCAATAAATACCATTGACTGACTGACTGAATGAGACTGACTGAATGAATGCCTTTTGGCTCCCATTCGAAAACCAAAGAGATTAGACGTGTAAGCCTCCGATAACCCAGAGAGGCAGATCAAAGAGATACTCTCCAAAGAGCACTCAAAAAGCCGAATAGATGCCTGTCAAAATTGGAAATAGTATTTTTAAAGCCTCAAGGATGTTTATGATAGCATGAACAGCAATCATTCGAGGGAGCAAAATTCCCTCAATTCAGATTTCTAGGTGAGGCCTCTAAAGCACTTTCATACGGCTGTGTTCCTTTGTGGGAGTAAAGTATTACTCCCACACTGTCTAACTGCAAGCTAGTTGCCTTTAGGACTGCTGTAAACCAACTGCCACTCATAACTCCGCTGGCCATTTTGTTCGACCTTTGTCTCCATTCAATCATGCTTCAAGGTAATGAATAGGAAGTAGTTTGAAACTGAAAAGGGGGCTTATTTGACTAAATAGGCCAATGCTGCCACCCTTAAATTTGGGGCATGAGGAAAATAATGAATGAAATAAGCAACAACTGCTAAATTTTCCATAATACAGTAGTAGTGAATGAGGAGTTGGGGATCTTAGTTCTTCCTGGATGAAATATGTGAGCATGTGTTATCTTTTTCAAGAAAATGATCCAAATTTCTGGCCTTTTATTTTCTGCCTTTGCCTGCCAAAAAACGGCATATTTTCCCCAAAAGAAAAGCCAAGAAGGAAATTATGAGGGTGGGTTCGTGTGAAGAGATTGGCCTAGGGAGGGTAGGGTAATGGAGAGTCAGAGGGGGTACTCAGAGCCAGTTGTGGGTAGTGTAAACTGGCTCGGGAAGCTCGCAAAATTCACAGTTGACAGAGATGGCCAGGGGCAGAACACCACAACTTGGAACTGGGGTGAGAGCCAGCACTGCATGCTTCCTCTGTCCATGCTCCCTCTCCAATGCACTAATACTCATACCTCCACCCTACAAATGATTTCTCCAGGGGCAGAGGGAAGCGATCCTGGGAATCAGGACCCACCCCACTCTCCAGCTCCATTCCTTGCCTGGCATCACCACGGAAGTTGGGGGAGAAGGGAAAAAGAGAGAAGGGGAGTGGAAGAAAGTGGCCGTTAGAGCCACTGTCACCCTCTGGGCTCAGGAAAGGTGCTCCCAGGCAGGCTTCCAGGCCAGTAGGGCAACATAGGGTGGAGGCCTGGATTCTGGCCTTCCTATTGCCATGTAGCAGCCCTTGAGGTGACCTGCAGGGCCCTGGGGACATGGCATAGGACATGGTCGGCCATGCTCTCTGACCACCACCAGCCTTGGGAGCAACCCACATGGGTATTCCAGGGTTGGAGATATGGGGAGGGGGCCACAGCTCTCGAGGCTGCCTCTCGTTCTGTGGCCACCTTGGGGAAGGGGCTGAGGTGTAAAAACACAAGCAGCCACAGTACTGGTGGGAGAAGCCACTCTCCAGAGGAGGAAGTAGAAAAGGAGCATGGGCAGAGACACTAAGTAGTAAGAAGAAACTCTCGACCTCTGGCTTTTAAACATCAAATAAGCTCTCCCCTTCCTACTTACCCACTCTCTTTTCTGACTACACCCCACTCGCAAGCTTTGTTCCTCTCAGGCTAACCCACTCGCCATGCCTCGTTCTCATCTCTCCCGCCGCTGACCCCTTGCTCACGCCCTTCCCCCTGCCTGGGACTTCCTCTCCCTTCAAAACCGAACAGACCGCTGTTTCCCCATCTTGAGAGACCTGAAATCACATTTCCTCCTGGAAGCCTTCCCTGATAAATTTCTAATCTCCTCACCTTACATGCCTCCAACTGCTGCTTGAGCACTCGTATACCCACAACCTCCAGTAGCAATCGATGGCATTGATTGCTTACTGAGTGCAGAGCACTGTACTACATACTCTATTACTTAAGCACTGACTCAAGTATGTAACCCTTTTCCTTTCTTCCTCCTCTCTCCTACATGAGTTTTGTGTCAGTCTCCCCTGCTTGTTCTTTAAGGGCAGGGATCACGTCTACTAGCTCTAATGCACTTTTCCAAGTGCTTAGTACAGTGTTCCCCACACAGAAGGCACTCAAGAAATACCACTGATTGATTACTCCTGATCCCCTTCTGCATTCCTTTCTTCACTGTGCTGAGGCTACCGTTCCATCTGCGATCCCCGGCTCCACCCGTTATTATTCCAACCTATCGGGGAAACTGTGCTGTTCTGAACATTTAGCTCACCTGTTTGTGACAGTGTCTAAGACGTCACTAGACCAACTGGCAAAAGGAAACTTAGAAAATGAGGTGCTTTCCAAGCCTCAATTGGAGTCATTATATATCTACAGCTCACCTGCCCCTCATTCTTCCCTCTGGTTTTGATTTTGTGATCTATGTTGGCGAGTTTCTGCACTCTAAGCAGTCCACAGAGCAGAAATCATGCCAACGGCTTGCTGGCTCCTGAGACTGGACTGTAAGGGAGGGAAAACCTATCAGTCTTAAAATGTGGGTCTCTTCCTGCTGTTCACCCAGCTGAAGGACAGGGATGTTAATACCCATGAAAGATATTTTGAAAGTGCATTTATTTTCTATTGTACAATTGCTTTTTTACAAGAAGTATTTTTGAAGCATCAATTTGGAGACTTACCTTTGAACCACCCATTGAGAGATTCTGGAATTGCACCTATGAGTGGTGGAAGTGGGGGGGGGGGGGGGGGGGGGGAGTCAGCTTGCAGATGGAAAGAGGCACACTCCAAGGACACTTGCCTCTGCAGAGCCTGGAAATTTGCCCAACTGGCCTCATTTTCAACCTTGGCAGGAAACCAGCCCCCAGAGGTTAGCCACGGCTGTCCTACCAGTCCTCGTTAAGAGTGACAGGAAGCTTAGTTGAGGCAGCAACAGTGGCTATGGTGGCAGGGGCAGGATCTGTGGAAGCTACAGAACCACATTAATCTTCCCCCACTCCAACCAGGAGCCATTCATGGGCTATCAATTGGCTCGATTGCTGGCCAAGCCCTTTCCCAGAATCCACGTCTGCATCTCTCTTTGGCAGGAGTTTCAGTTCTGCCTGTGGAAGCAGGGGAACTTAATCTCAGAGAGACATTTCTCTTGAAACAAGAGTTCCTTTCCAGGTGACTGTACCTCTAGGGAGGAGCAAACTCTCTCCTAAGTCCCCATCTCCACCTAAAGCTCCCCAAAAAGGGCAAAGTGAAGCTGCCGTGATCGTCTATCGGGCAAATGACCATGTTTTCTGGGAGTAAACTGCCAAACTTTGGGGGGTGACTCGCTTTCTCTATACCAAGTCCACTGGAAGAAACAACTAGTAAATCATATCCCAACAGGCTGGAAGAATGAATTCACTTTCCAAAGATCACACTTGAGAATACTGGGCACCTCTTGCTCTCAACGTCCTTTCATTCAATAGTATTTATAGTATTTATTGAGCGCTTACTATGTGCAGAGCACTGTACTAAGCGCTTGGGATGAACAAGTCGGCAACAGATAGAGACAGTCCCTGCCGTTTGACGGGCTTACAGTCTAATTGGGGGAGACGGACAGACAAGAACAATGGCACTAAACAGCGTCAAGGGGAAGAACATCTCGTAAAAACAATGGCAACTAAATAGAATCAAGGCGATGTACAATTCATTAACAAAATAAATAGGGTAACGAAAATATATACAGTTGAGTGGACGAGTACAGTGCTGTGGGGATGGGAAGGGAGAGGTGGAGGAGCAGAGGGAAAAGAGGAAAATGAGGCTTTAGCTGCGGAGAGGTAAAGGGGGGATGGCAGAGGGAGTAGAGGGGGAAGAGGAGCTCAGTCTGGGAACGCCTCTTGGAGGAGGTGATTTTTAAGTAAGGTTTTGAAGAGGGAAAGAGAATCAGTTTGGCGGAGGTGAGGAGGGAGGGCGTTCCAGGACCGCGGGAGGACGTGACCCAGGGGTCGACGGCGGGATAGGCGAGACCGAGGGACGGCGAGGAGGTGGGCGGCAGAGGAGCGGAGCGTGCGGGGTGGGCGGTAGAAAGAGAGAAGGGAGGAGAGGTAGGAAGGGGCAAGGTGATGGAGAGCCTTGAAGCCTAGAGTGAGGAGTTTTTGTTTGGAGCGGAGGTCGATAGGCAACCACTGGAGTTGTTTAAGAAGGGGAGTGACATGCCCAGATCGTTTCTGCAGGAAGATGAGCCGGGCAGCGGAGTGAAGAATAGACCGGAGCGGGGCGAGAGAGGAGGAAGGGAGGTCAGAGAGAAGGCTGACACAGTAGTCTAGCCGGGATATAACGAGAGCCCGTAATAGTAAGGTAGCCGTTTGGGTGGAGAGGAAAGGGCGGATCTTGGCGATATTGTAGAGGTGAAACCGGCAGGTCTTGGTAACGGATAGGATGTGTGGGGTGAACGAGAGGGACGAGTCAAGGATGACACCGAGATTGCGGGCCTGCGGGACGGGAAGGATGGTCGTGCCATCCACGGTGATGGAGAAGTCTGGGAGTGGACCGGGCTTGGGAGGGAAGATGAGGAGCTCAGTCTTGCTCATGTTGAGTTTTAGGTGGCGGGCCGACCCGGAGGCAGGAGGAGATGCGAGCCTGAAGGGAGGGGGAGAGGACAGGGGCGGAGATGTAGATCTGCGTGTATGCTCTTCTGTATGAGCACGTGGAAAGGGCGATAAAATATGTCAAGCCAAAGCTTCGGGCTAGTCGGCTCCTCTAAGAATGAGCTTCCTGCTTCTTCACCCAGCCCCACCCCTTGAACACATCCAGTTCCAGGGAAACTTGGACAAAAAATAATACTTGTATGAATACACTACCGAGTATGAACATGTGATACGTGAAATGCCAGGACAAACTCATGACACCGAAGAGGTGAAATGAGGAAGAAACCAAATAAAACCAGAAACCTGCTGGCAGATCCAAGTCAGCACTACCGTAAGGTGAGCAATGTAGGTTGCACACAGTTTAATGGAATATTTCTTCGTTCCCCTGGAAAGATACACCCTCTGCTCTCATTCCTTCTCTAACACAAACCCATCCTGGATAATAACATTTCTGAAACGGAACTCTAGGGGACAGCGAAAGTAGGAAATAGATGTCTGACTTCCCCAATAGCTACATTTAACTTTTTTTTTCCCAGCCCACGAAGTTTTGTCTCCTGCCATTCAGAGCTCTGTTCTAAAGGGGTTGGATCCGGCCTCACTGAGGTAGGAGAGAAGAACCACATCAAAATTTGCCCAAAATGCCACTGCAAATCTTTCCTACCTTCTTATCGAAGGACACAGCTTTCCTAACCTTAGCTTGGGAAAAACAAAACCCAGCAGCAAAAGAGCTAGAGATGTACCCAGAAAGAAAGACATTATCATTTGAACAATAAACCTTTGTTGCAGCCCAGCAACTGTTGTTATCCAGAGGAAAAGAAAAGGCTTCTCCTTAGGGTTTAAAGCTTTTGTATGATTTACTGACCCACTTAAAAACCTCAGCATACATTTCAAACATTTAATAAGAATCGGAATGCAATCTTTTTCCTTTTTTATTAAAAATATTACTTCTTACAAAAGCAACAACTCTGGCTTATTAGCCTCTATCTCTCTGCAAAGAAAAGGGAGCTGACATATTATTTCAAACATTTCTTTCTCCTAGTTCCCTCTGAAATTGGGAGTTTTGAAAAGTGCAGTAAAAAATAGCAGTATATTTCCCATCCACTGAATAGAGTCCATTAGAGTTTTCAACTTTCTATAGGCAGTTGAAATTTACTGATTAAAAGAGAGAAAGGGCAATATGTGCAAATTAAGCCCCGCTATAAATCCATAAAACTTGATGAGATGAGGCCGGTCTGACAAATAAAAGATAAAGTGAATACCTGCATAGCTGCTCTCCTAAATCACATCACTCTGCCCAACTCTATTACAATCTATTCGCAATTATTCATGAGTGGAATATACATTTTGTGCATTACTTCAAACCTCCCCTCCCTCCAACTATCTCCCACCTGAAGCACTGACAGGGAAGAGGAAGAGGAGGGCTACTTTTCCACAGTCCTCGGATGGGTCCAGCACTGTCCTTAACCGCCGCCCCCCACACCCAAACAGGCCACTTCTCTCCTTTGCTCTTAACCATTAATTCATATTGTCCACACCACTTCTCCATTCCATAAGGGCAGACGGTGGACAGTTGACTGTAATGCTATTTCTTCCGTGCCAAATTTAGCCCCTGGATGCATTTGCCCATCCCTTAGAGTGAAACCAATGCAGTCTCTTGCCAAAACGAGCACGATTGATCACAGAACAAATAGATGAATCACAATGAAGCTTGCACACTCTGACAGAGACATTCAAGCCACTAAAAAACTGCGAGTGGATCAATATGCCCTGCCAGGAAATGATTCGTAAAGCAAATGCACTGAAAAAACTACCTTTAAAATGATTTACTGTGGCTGAAGCTCATAAGGCAGGGACTGCTTTAATAATCAGGATGGGGCCGACTCCTTTGGACACACCACTCTCAGAGAGGGTCGCTATGGCAATCAGGGCAGCCTTGTATGGTTACTGCCCTTTGCTCTTCCCACCACCACAGCTAGCACTCAGGGCTAAAAGAAGCACCTGCAATCTCCGGCAGGGCATATGCATGCTTCAGGGAGGACCCAAGTGGAGGTAGCATGGCCCAGCAGAAAGGCATGGACCAAGGCACGGACCTGGGAGTCAGGAGACCTGTGTTCTAATTCCAACTCCACCACTCGTCTGTTGTGTGACCTTGGACAAGTCACTTAACTTCTCTGTGCCTTAGTTCCCTCATCTGCAAAATGGGGATTCAATACCTGTGCTCCCTCCTAAGTGAGGGAGAACACATAGGACTCTGAGCCCCATGCGGGACCTGATTATCTGAAATCTACCCTGGCCTTCAGTACAGTGCTCTTGACATGTAGTGAGTGCTTAACAAATACCACAGTTATCATGATCATTATTATTATTATTGCTATTATTCATTTCTCTGGGCCTCAGTTTCACTCATCTGTTAAATGGGGATTCGGTACCTGCTCTCCCTCCTACTTTGACTGTGAGCCCCATGTGGAGCAGGTACTGTAGGGTCCGTGTTTGACCTGATGAACTTGCATCTATCCCAGTGTGTGGGGTAGATACTCCAGAGCTTAGTATAGCACTGGGCACACAGTAAGCTGTTAACAAATACCACAATTATTATCATTTCTAGTGGATAGTTTTGTGAGCTCCACAGAACTTACGTATGCACCTGCAATTTATTTATAATTGTCTATCTCCCCCTCCAGAACGTAAGCTCGCTGTGGGCAGGAAACGTGACTACCAACTCTGTTATACTGTAATCTCCCAAGACCTTAGTTCAGTGCTCTCCCCCCTTAAGCACTCAATAGGTATGACAGATTGATTCATTAACAGTGGAAAGAATATGAGTCTGGGAGTCAGAGGACCTGGGTTCTAGTCCAAGCTCTACCATTAGCCTGCTGTACGACCTCAGGCAAGTCACGTAACCTGTCTGTGCCTCCCTTTGCTCACATGGAAAATGAGGGTCATAACACTTGTCTCTCTCTATCTCACAGGGATGTGATGAGGATACTCCCATCTAACTGATATGAAAGCGCTTCAGAAAGATAAAGGCCTAATGCCAATGCAAGGTATTATTAAAAGGGCATTAATTTTGGATTCCATGGCCGCAGGTCCACCAGAGTCTTAATCCCTACTTGTCATAGGGTCACATGATTTAATTCAGGTTCCAGTTTCTTACTTACTGGCTTGCTTGTTCACCATGTGGAGAACTGCACAGCAGCCATTTTAGAGACCAGTGAGAAACACTCACGCTACTGAATGCCCGAGAGCCCGAAGCCTACCCTAACACAGTATACCCTGATCTTGTTTCTTGAAGTCTTTCAATGTGTGTATTGATTACTTATGCCTCTAGTACAGTTAGGCTCCCCCACAGTGTAATGTGTTCAATATTCTCTAACACAAACTCCTTCGGCAAGGCAAAACCATCTGAATATCATCTGATTCTTCTGCAGTTCATGGAATGCTATTCTGTCCACTAGTTTGCTCCCACACAGAGCTTCCTTTTACGGGAACACAATGACGGTTATTTCATACTGACTCACCTTCGAACTAGATTTCAATCGGGTAAGTGGTAGAAGAAAGTACCCCCAAAGTTAAAAATGGTAAAAAAAAAACCCAAAACAAACCTAACAATTAGATTATTAAATTGGCTATCTCAATTTCCTAAAAACAAATTGTACCCTAATATCCTATCCATCCATGTTTAAAATGTCATGGGAAAAGCACTTCTCATTCCGCTGGAAAAATAATTTCCCACTTTGCAATATGGGTTATTACTGAGTGCAATGCTTTCTCTGCTAATTTGCTCTTTAACGCTGCACTAAAACCTGTCCTTGGCACACTCGCTGTAGAAGAGGTGGGTGGATTCTTCCACTTTAGATGCCTTGGAAGTACCTTTTTACTCTTCACTCGGGTCAAGAAGCACATTGCCTTGAAATGTCTTCTAATAAGAAGTTAATCCTTCCAGCTGTCTAATAAGTTATGCTATCCCTTTCTGAACCATATGCAGTTTCATCCCTTCTTCCTAGTAATGAGATGCCTTGCACTGAACTCAGTATTCAAGGCACAGTTTCAGCAATTGTGAAAAGAGAGATTATTACCCCAGTGCTTCTTGACATATAGCCGCTCAACCCCGTATTATGCTGCTCATTTTGGCTCCCATATTGCATCGCAAGCTCATATCTAATTTACTATCTCCCATCATCCCTAGAACTCTTGGCAGGCAAGAGTTTCCCACATTTCTCTTCCCCCTTTATTATGTTGGCGTCTAATGGTTCCCCCCCAGATGTATTAGATTAGCTTGAATTTCTTCATCAAGTCAAATCACATTTGGTTTCTTATTCACAGTGCTTTTCTCTCTAGTCCCATTTGTCTTCTTGTGCTGCTTTTTCCAGAGACCCCTGAAGTTAGTGTCATTTGCAAATTTCAGTCAACTGGTGTTTAATCCTCTTCCAAGATCCAAAGACGCTCAATGTAATCAAACCCAAACCCCCCAAATATACTGCCTTTCAGAATCTGTATTTTTGCCTGCTGTCCTTATGCCAGTTTCCTAGCGATGAGACAGTGCCGTAGCTGGGGCCAAATCACATTAATAATAATAATTGATGTTCTATAACAATTCAGACAATAATAAAAATAATTCTTATTGTTATTATCATTATTGTTTTGCCTGAATTGTTATGGAACATCAATTTTTCACCATTCCAGACTACTATCCTCATTTTATGATGAGGAAACTGAGGCACAGAGAGGATTTGGTCCAAGGACACACAGCAGGTGAGGGGCAGAGGCAGGACTGAAACCCTGATTTCCTGCTCCCCACACCTATGTTCCCTCTTCCAGGTTGGCATAACCTACTACTGCAACACACCCTTAAAAGGGAACAAACTGGAGGTGATTCATTCCCTCTGCCCATCATATTAAACAAAATAATACAAAAAAATGCATTCAATTAATCTAGTAAGATTTTGTGGGGTTGTTTTTTTTCATAATAGCTTCTAGCTACACTTTTTTACCCTTACTGTACGTTCCATCCAGTCACAGGGACTGTGGACACAGGGAATTGTGAGACCTGGATTGTAGTCCCAAATCAACTATTCATTCTACATGACCTTCTCTAAGTCATGTAGAGGAATTTGGGGAACTGGAACAATGACAATGTATTCATTGCAGAGGCACCACCCAATGACTGTTGTCTACCCCAGAGCTTGAAGCATTGACCTCAGGCATTAGGAATCTCCCAGTAAGCTCTAGGCTGTGGAAGGGCAGTGGGGAAGGGAAGAATACTTCTGGGATTCCATTTTGCTCTCACTCTCCATTCCATCACCATTGCTAGTAGCTTTGAGCAGTGAAAGTGGTGGGGGAGTTTTTTAACCAAATTTACCTGATTCGTTTTTTCAGCCTGTCGGTTTCCCCCAGGCACCTCACCCCATTTAGATTATGACTTTCCTGTGGCCAAGGAGGATTTCTGCATTTATTTCCCTTATGCCGTTTCCCAGTGCTGATTACAGTGCTGGTCACAAAGCAAACGCTTAGCAAATGTAATAAAGAATAATGTAGTGGAACCAGCAGTGGCCAAATGGATGGAGGGCTTCGATTGGCTCATGAGAAGCAGTGTTGCCTGGTGGAAAGAGCACGGTCTGGGAAGTCAGATGTCCTGGGTTTTAATCCTGACCCTGCCACTTGTCTGCTGGATGACCTGGGCAAGTCACTGAACTTCTCTGTGCCTCAGTTACCACAGCTGTAAAATGAAGATTATGATTGTGAGCCCCACATGGAATATGGACTGTGTCCAACCTGATAAGTTTATATCTACCCCAGTGCTGAGTACAGTGCCTAGAACACAGCAGGAGCTTAACAGATGCCACTGGGGGAAAAAAAAAGTCCTCCTTCTAGAACACTCAATCAATCAGTGGTGTTTACTGAGCACTTACTCTGTCCAAAGCACTGCACTGAGCACTTAAGAGAGTAAAACAGAGTTAGTAGATATGATCCCTGCCCTCGAGGAACTTGAAATCTAGCAGACAAGGCATAATGAAGAGGGATCGTCTTGCATGGCCCTGTCTGGAGCTTGGGGGAAGCAACTATGGCATGGGAGAGGCCAGAGCAATAATACAATCAGTGCCCACTTGGAGGAGCCTCAAAATAGCACCCCCAAGTGGCTCAGGGTTGTCTGTGAGAGCCCCAGGGGTAGAGAGGGTGAGGCTTGATGTTTTGAAATCTGGTGTCAGGTTCTAACAGGCACCTGTAGTCCCTGTAGAAATTGTGTAAGGGCATTTGCAAGTTTGGTACTCAACCCTTATTCTTATCTTCCCTTCGAGTGTAAGCTCCCTGTGGGCGTGGGATGCGTCACCTCTTTGTTTTGTGCTTTCCCAAGTGCTTAATACAGCCCGATGCACCAAGTGGGCACTCAGGAGATACTATTACTACCACTACCAAAATAGAGACAATTATGCTCACCATTTACCAAGTTCCTGTGGGTATTTGGAGGAGTCATGAGATTTTTCTTTTGGCATAAGGAGCTTGGTTTCCTGAGGCTATACAAATTCAAACTTAATAGATTAGCGAGGCTCAAAGTCCCTCAACTTTATCTTGGTAGTAATAAATCATCCCTAGCCATACCTGCACAGTGTACTCAAGTCACTAATTTCATTCCAAATCTGCCTTTGGCCTACACACAACTAAAAAGTTCTCTAGCTCCTCCTGAACTCCCAAAAACCCAGGCAGCGGCATCCTCAGAAACAAGGCCCTCAGAAAATAAATGCTGCCAGATAACACTACGCTAGCACCAGAGATTCAAATTATTTTACTGGCGAGTTATGATCGGGATACTCTTCTGCCATTTATCAAAGAGTTGGCACCATGGATCAAAGAATAGCGGTTATGAACATTTGCCCAGAGGCTTTTCAATGGGCCCCCGTTCATCCCTGTGGAGTCAAATACAAATTAACTACATAACTGACACCAGATTCTCAAAGATCTGGAAAATTTGCCAGTGTGGATCTGGGTTTAGACTTCCTGCAGATTTCATTTGCAGAAATTCTAATTTTTCCTAACTCTTCTAGTGAACCACCCTTTTTCCTCTTTTTATACTGTGCTTCTCTTTTCTTCTCAAGCTTGAATGCTCTCAGTAGAGTTGGAGTACTTCCTTTTCATTAAAACCATAAATACCCCTTGAGATCTGCAGCAATTCTTTTGACATCCCTTCACAAGACACTTTTTTTTCCTACTCTCTGGGCCTGATTCATTTTGGCCAACTGCACCGAGGTCAAGCTTTATTTTCACGGCTGCTGTAAGGAAACCCTTGGTAAACTTACCTCACAACACAAAATGTCCTTTTCCATATATGATCTCAGCCCATTAAAGTTACCTGAATTTCCACTAAACGGCAATGATCACTAGGCAAGGTGTTTAACAATGGTTGTAGAGTGATTTGTTGAAAATGAAGAGGCTAAAAAAATTACTATATAACATTTTAGTTCAGATTTTACTTTGGTAGTGAGATTTTACACATACATGTGGAGGGGGGAAGGGGGGGAGGGAGAATATATGTATATCTACCCTTGGGTGGCCTGGTACATGGCCAGAAACTGGAAGTGTGTGTTTCTGGATACTCTTAAAGGATGGTGTGCCACCCTGAGCTTCGACAGGGTCTACGGAGGTAGCAGAGGAGGATTTTGGTGACAGGTGTATTGACCTGGAGAGCCATCAAAGGCTTGTACTGTAGACTCATATTAATTTATTTACTTATTTTGCTTTGGGAGAGAAATAAAGATCTGGACTGAGATGAATCCTTGAAACTCTCTCCGAACTGGATGAGTATTTGATTTATATAAGCTAAGCCGCTCTCAAGCATTAGTTTCACTGTCAGGAATATTTACCACCGATGAAATACGTGGGGTGTGATTATACCACCCAGCCTCAAAATAAGTTCTCCAGTTTTGCCCAGTCTTTTCTTTCCTTTTTTTTTGGGGGGGGGGAGTGGGGGAGGAATTCCATACCAGTAACTAGTGTATCTTGCAGACAATATTTATCGGCATTACCATGATTATACCCATCTGCTACTACAATGGGGTTTAATTACAATGCGAGGCCCCTTGAGGTCTCAATTTAGGGAGTGGCAGGAACTTGGCCAGATCATCCCTATGCCCCAACACAAATTAGGCAGTATAACAGGACCTGACTAATTCGCTCTAATGACAGGGTCACTTAATATTGCAATTTAACAACCAAACAGACAACTGGGATAAAAAAAAAAATTGGGTAGTGCTTCACAAAATGTACTCAATTCATTTGCTTTGCTAAGGGTAGTTTAGTTTTAAGTATTTAGGATGAGACTCCACTGCATGTTTTGTAATAGTAATGAAGTAACAGGAGACCTCAATACAGCTCTCAACTATTAAATCTTCACTAAAAGTGGGGTGAGGCTGCCAGGTTTGGTTGTTTTGTGTCATTGTCCCCACTTCCCCTCCGGCTCTCTTCTGTGAGAATAGTTAGAATTATAGATTAACAGAGCAAAAACTGCCTGGTCCAACTGGAAAATCCAATTTTGGCAACAAAACTTTCAAAATCAAAATTTGTACAAAATGTTTTGCTTTTGATCAGATGTTCCTTGTTTTCTACATGTGCTGTTGTTATTCTAACTGCTGTGTTCTGTCTGCTAAACCAATGATCCCTGAGTTGTGGTTCAGTGGGTTGATTAGGCTTGACGGCTGGCTCAAATACAATGCTTCCTGTGGGTGTTTCCCTGGGGATTGTCATTAAGGTTGCCTGGTTTTTAAACCAGTGGCATATTCTCAGCAACCTGACATCCGGAGAGAAGTGTCTGGGACTGAGGTGATCCAATTCCAGGACCTGGGTTGTTGTGTGCTGTGAAAAGACTGCCAAAAGCTAGACATGGCTACATCCATGAGGGAAAACATGGATTGCTTTAGGTTCCTTCCTTTACTCTAAATCTGAAATTCTTCCATATTTACTCAACTCCATTAGTATTTGGGGCAAAGACAGTGTTACCCAATCATAAAGCCAGGGATGGGACTGATTTAGAGACTTGCACTGTGTGACTCCATTTGGGAAAGTGGGCAAATGGTACTGGCGAGTGGGTAGGTGAGGGGAAGGAAAAAGAAGCAGCATGGCCTCGTATCCTGTCTACCATGGTGGCAAGAGAGTACTTGGAAGAAATGTGTGACGGTTGCCTTCTTGAGAACAATGCTAATGCTTATGGATGGACTGAGCTTTCTAACAACTCCCCAGCTCATAGCAGCATGGCTCAGTGGAAAGAGCATGGGTTTAGGAGTCAGAGATCATGGGTTCTAATCCCGGCTCCACCACCTGTCAGCTGTGTGAGTTTGGGCAAGCCACTTAACTTCTCGGTGCCTCAGTTACCTCATCTGTACAATGGGGATTGAGACTGTGAGCCTCACATGGCACAACCTGATTGCCCTGTGTCTACCCCAGCGCTCAGAACAGTGCTCGGCACATAGTAAGCGCTTAACAAATACCAACATTATTATTATTATTATTAATACCAACTGGCTCTCAACTCTCCTGACTCCTTCCCCCATCAAATCTGCTAAGCAATAGCTTTCTCCATCTTCAAAGCTCTCTTGATATCCCACTTCCTCCCTAAAGTCTTCCCTGATTAATTTCCACCATTCCAAGTCCATCAACCCAACTGTCCACCCAAAGCACTTATGTATTTATAAGTATCCTCAACACTTGTGAATAATTCGATAGTGAGACCAGTGATATATAATTGATCTGTGTAGGCTAAGCATTTATTCACTTACTTCCTTGTGGACAGGGTTGTGACTCCCATTGTTGTTGCATTATACTTTTCCCAGTGCCTAATACAGTGCTCTCTGCACCCAGTAAATGCTCAGTAAATATCACTGATTTGCTCTGCACATGATAAGTGCTCAGTAAATATCACTGATTGACTGATTGATAACTTATGGATCTCTTTCATCCTACCATACTCTTGCTACTGCCAGTTGTATCCATGTTCTTCCTCCTGCTTCCACTATTTGTAAATAATTTATTTCTACCTGTCTTCCCCTATTAGAATGTGGGCAACTTGGGAGCTGGGAAAGTGGTTTTTTCTTCTGTTGAACTCTTCAAAGCATTTAGTGCAGTGACCTAAACACCATAAGATCTCAGTAAATATCACTGATCAACTGATCCCTAACTTCTCCTCTAACTTCTCAGTAAAGGCTATTCACAGAAGATTTTACCTAACCGCCCTTCCCCCCCGCCCGTGAACCAACCGATATTTTCTACTTAGGGTAACAGATTCCATGTGCTTACGCCTGCTGTGTGGTAACGCTCCCCTCCCCCTCCACAAAAAAAAGGGGGGGAGAAAATTCCCTTGATCTAAGATTCCATGAGTTTCCATCAAATAACAACGGGAATGATATTCTAACCCAGAATCTGGCTTTCTTCTGTAATTAGCTGTATCTGAGGAAAAAACTTCCACTTCTACCAAGCAATAACCTCACCCTGTTGCCTAGGGTGCTGGCTCCAGTCCTTTCCCAAATGACATATTTTAACTGGTGAAAAAAATCCATCTCATTCTGAATATAGTTGCCCTCCAAGGGTATGATAAGAGCATTAGTACACAGCTTTAGCTGTTTCATGACATGACCCAATCCAGGCGGCCTCCATTCTGCTGATTCACACTGTATCATTAGAATGTGGTATACAGGAAGACCACAAAGACGGACAAACATTTAAAGATGGTCCCAGAAAGAACTCTGACATGACACATCTGCTTAAATGTGTTTGCTGGGTAAAACAAAGGAGGAAAGGAATGGGGATTGGGAGGAAGGAGGGAAACTGTCTATATTTTCAGGCCAATTTGAAATCTGAATGCTGACTGTGATGCTACTCAAAATTCAGGCTTAGAATGCTAACTTCACCACTGAGTGGAGAAAAGAATGCTTCCAATGTTGTTTTTGGCTATGATGACTTTGGCTAGCTTTGGAATAGCCAAGCGGAGAATAGAGGCACTGTATCAGTATAATTGAACCAATCTAACCCTCTTCTGCCTCAGGTACCAAGGTACGACAGGCAAAAAGGGGGTTTTTTTGGCCGGAATGATCCAGCTCATTGCTTCAAGTCTCCTCTTCAATGGACTAATGTGGAAACTGCTTTAGACTCCAACAAATGATCTAGAATACTTCAGGCCCCTCATAAAACACTTTTGTCTGAAATATTCTGGCACTGGAAGCTAAACTATATTTTGAGGGCCTGAATTACCCAATTTGCTAGTGTCAACCCAGCCACTGAGTCCTTGTTTCAAAATTTTGCAATCTGCCATCTGGAAAAGCATACCCTTCCCCCATAAGAGGATCCAGTCCTGCAAGGTCAGAGTTTAATACTGTTGGGAGTGTGTGAATTGCACAGCTGCCATCTGCTCCTAGAGAGCCCAAGTGGTTAGTACAGTGCTCTGCACACAGTAAGCACTCATTAAATAGGACTGACTGATTGATTGACAGGCTCACTGACCTTACTAGTCCATGTCACCTGGATGAATTTCCTCAAAGGTATTTAGCTTGCTTTTCAATAATATGACACAGAACATCACATATAAACTAGACTGTAAGCTCATTATGGGTAGGGAATGTGTCTGTTTATTTTTATAGTGTACTCTCCCAAGTGCTTAGTACAGGGGTCTGCACACAGTAAGCACTCAATAAATAAGACTGAATGAATGAATCAATGAATGAATGAAAGAAATGAATGACCCTTCAGATGTGGTGAAACTTTCAATCCTGAAGACAGTGTGATCTGGCAGACCAGTCAATAAGTGGAGTGTTGCTTCTCTGGGCCCAACTCCACTGTGCAGTTTTGGGCATACCATGTGGCCTTTCTGTGACTCTATTCCTTCATGCCTAAACCTGCAACTCTGAACACGCACCTACCTCGGAGGGGCTTTTCACTGAAAACAAATATGGTAAATGGCTGCCAAGGACTTTCCAAATTTAGACCACTATGGGAATGGTAAGTAACACTAATGCAGACAACAATCTCTTTTGTTTTCCAGATCAATTCCCTCTGAGTTAATGAGATGATATTTTCAGAGGGTTTGGTCATTCAGCTAGTCTACAGATGTTCATATTCTGATCCACAACCCAGGCAAACTTTTTGGGCAGCTAATATGGGCATTTTCCTGGAACGTGTTCAGAAAAGACTGACATACCTTCTGTTTTGATTTGGTCTGAAAGTACTATTTCTCTCCTTCCATTCTGGAACTTCCACTTTTCACTTGGGTAAATAGATGGCAGTGGAGGAGACTGAGAAAATAATTGAACTTCTGACTCTCTCAGGGGATGATCAAAGTGTGTGAAAGTTCAGGCTTACTTAAATGTTGGATGGTTGGGCAAGGGTTCGAGACAAGGAAAGGTCTGGCCAGTTCTTACTTTATAATAATAATAATAATGGAATTTGTTAAGCACTAACTATATGTTCTGTTAGCACTGTTCTAAGCGCTAGGGGGGATTAAGAGAAGCAGCGTGGTGCAGTGGAAAGAGCACGGGCTTTGGAGTCAGGGCTCGTGAGTTCAAATCCCAGCTCTGCCACTTGTCGGCTGTGTGACTGTGGGCAAGTCACTTAACTTCTCTGTGCCTCAGTTCCCTCATCTGTAAAATGGGGATTAAGACTGTGAGCCCCACGTGGGACAACCTGATTCCCCTGTGTCTACCCCAGCGCTTAGAACAGCGCTTGGCACATAGTAAGCGCTTAACAAATACCAACATTATTATTATTATTATTACAAGGTAATCAGGTTGTCCCACATGGGGCTCACAGTCTTAATCCCCATTTTACAGATGAGGTACTGAGGCACAGAGAAGTCAAGTGACTTGCCCAAAGTCACACAGCTGACAAGTGGCAGAGTTGGGATTAGAACCCATGACCTCTGGCAGAAGCTCTGCCGGAGATCATCATCCCTGTTGTCTACAGAGCTGACCAGTGGAGGAGCCGGGATTAGAACCCATGACCTCTGACTCCCAAGCCCTTGCTCTTTCCACTGAGCCACGCTGCTTCTCTGAAATATTGAACTATAAGACCCTGAACCCTGAAAAAAAAAAAAGAGTGTATGATAGCATCCCTATAAGGGCTCCTTCTCAGTTTCTCTGTCAGGTCCAAAACCCTTGAAAATCTAACACTGACTTTTGCACCTCCTCTCTCTTCTTCTTCCTACTGTTTAAACTATTTGGTTTTGACACAGTCCAATATTTAACAGGGTCTCCACGGAAGCAACTGGGTTCATTAAGGCTTATTACAAGTCTCTTTCTCTCACTCTCTCACACACACACACACCCACACACACACACACACACATGCACTGTTTAGGCAAAAAATACAGAAGGTACAGCATAGTGTAATTAGGTTGAAGAGAAAGAAAATTTTCTAATTTCTGCCAGAGTAGAGACATGCAGTCCTATTTCAGACCTAAACCAAAACAATAATTCTCTGCAAGGATTTTCTAAAAACCTTCTAAAATATATTTTTTCCAAGAGTAGTTTCCAGTTTGAGTTTGCATTCCTCTTCTTGGAAGAATCAAATCTAGCAAATGTCTGAAAACGGCTAAGTTCTGAGATCAAGGCTACTCAGACTAGAAGTACCCGGGGCCTGCATTTTGCTGGCCTCATTGACTGAAGACCAATAGTCACACACAATCAGTGGTATTTATTGAACACTTACTGGGGGCAAGGCACTACAGTGAGCACTTAGCACAGTGGTCTTCAATAATGGAGGGCAGAGACAGGGGTTGAGGGCAGGGGTGGCACCCAAATCTCTGCAGTCAGAGCACCCTGCCAAAATGTGACTCATAATATCAAAAAAGGGATGGGATAAAAATACAGGTTTTATACAAATTTAAAATTTGGCAAATATAACACATTATCTTCTTTAATATTCCTCCAAATCAAACTGTGGGTTGATAAATGGAAAACTCAGCACATGCTCAAGTACCCAAAATGATCAGGATTAAGTCTGTTTTAGACAAGAGGAGCAGAGGACCCCTCACGTCACACACACACACCCCCCAACACATACACACCCCAGTGTCAGAAATGGGACCCGGGACTTTCCTCCTTCCATATAGCTAAATGTAAATAATTTATAAGTAGCATAACTTCTGTATAAATAAATATTATATATAAAAATGATCCTCCGCTACCCTCAAGGTCAGGGTGTGCAGGGGATGGAGAGAACACCCTCATACCAGAAAATATTGGAGATAACTAATATTTGGATTTGTGAGAGCAGGCTGCATGAGAAAATCAGGGATAGACATACACAAAGACATATATACAAATACAGGGATACACCCAGAGTGACAGAGACCGTTACAGAGCATAAAGGTTGGACACGGAGGCCTCAAAAGACAAACACAGCCGAAGAATTGGGAGGTTGAGGGACAAGGAGCAGGGGAGAAAAGGTGTGGTAGACTGGAATAAGTGAAAAGAAGGAAGTGGATAAGGAAAAGGAAAGGCACGAAGAGAACGCGGTTCCTGGGAGGTCATTTTGTGACCCTTTACAGCATAGCCAGAAGTCCCTGTGTTCTGTCCCGTGTGTCCATCTGTGTCGTGGCTCAGTGGAAAGAGCACGGGCTTTGGAGTCAGAGGTCATGGGTTCGAATCCCGGCTCGGCCATTTGTCAGCTGTGTGACTTTGGGCAAGTCACTTAACTTCTCGGTGCCTCAGTTACCTCATCTGTAAAATGGGGATTAAAACTGTGAGCCCCACATGGGACCACCTGATTCCCCTGTGTCTATCCCAGTGCTTAGAACAATGCTCGACACATAGTAAGTGCTTAACAAATACCAACATTATTATTATTATTACGCTTGTGTCTGTCCAAGCTGAAGTCTTGCATCCCCTGGCGTGTGTGTGGGTCTGTTCTTTGACTGAATTATTTTGGTACTTGTTAAGCGCTTACTGTATACCAGTCACTCTACTAAGTGCTGGGGTCGATCAAAGAGAAAATTCAGGTTGGATATGGTCCCCGTCCCACACAGGGCTCCCACAATCTGAATAGGAGGGAATGTCCCAGATATTTATGAGGGCAGCTTTGTGTGTCTATATGAACAGTGGGGCTTAGATATAGCAGTGGGACCAAGGCCTGGGTTCTTCCTGTGGGCCAGCCCTGGTTATCTGCCCCCCGGCTCCTGCTGGAGATAGGCTTTTCGGGCCACCAGAACGGTCAGAATAGTTGGGGCTGACTCTAGACTGTAAGCTCGCTGTGGGCAGGGAATATGTCTGTTCTATTGCTATTTTGTATTCTCCCAAGGACTTAATGTAGTGCTCTGCACACAGTAAGCTCTCAGTAAATATGATTGATTGGGGCGGGGTGAGACGGAGGGGTAAGACCTCAGACAATGTGACCCAGCCAGGAGATCAGCCCCAACCACGACTCCTTTGGAGGGTGTGAGAGGCATTCTGGACCTTTCGGTCTCGACTTCTTTCCCCTTCCTCCTCCAAAGCCTGGAGTCCAAGAAGCCTAACTCCAGTGGGCAGAGATCACGGAAGATAGGCTGGGTTGGAAGGAAGCAGTGAGGAAGGAGTCTAGAAAGCCAAAAATCACTGCTCAAGTGGCTGAGGGAACTGTGAGCTCACTGTGGGCAGGGTATGGGTCTGTTTACTGTTGTACTGTACTCTTCCAAGTGCTTAATACAGTGTATTGCACACAGTAAGCACTCAGTAAATACAATTGAATGAACAAGGGGAGAGGCGGGCAATGAGGGAAAGCTGATCCTCTGTTCCATGAGCATGAATAATTCACTCCCAGATGCAGTGACTGGATCCACCAAGAGGCATTCAAAGTCCTCAAAGAGAATTCTCTTTAGAAATGATACACCAAGATTCCTTTAAAAAGCATGTTCAATTCAAAAGTACTTCTAGGCTGACATATATTGAAATATCTACTAGGGGGCCACCGGGCTCAAACTCCTTATTCTCACCTACAGGTTGTTGATGCAGTTGGGGAGATTTTTAATTGAACCCTGCAGGTGTGAAAGCTTTTAAATGCCTATTTAGCATTCAGGAGACTCCTGTTCAAATGATCCTTGAAGGAGCACTGCACAATTTGTGATGCCATGTTTCTCCGATTGCAGGCTCCTGGCTAAATAGAACCAAAAGGAATGTGTGATGAGCCACGTTTACAGATCAGCCCAATGCGGCTATCAGTGAAAGAAGATGTCTCTGAGCAAAAGCATGCAGTCATTTACATGGGCTTTTCCTATTCATCCTAACCGAATAACACTTGCCAATGGCCAAGCTCTGAATATAACTTTAAGACCCCCAGAGCAATATTTTCATGGTATTTGTTAAGCGCTTATTCTATGTCAGGCACTGTACCAAGCGCTGGGATAGATACACGTTTGTCAGGTTGGACCCAGTCCCTGTCCCGCATGGGGCTCACAGTCTTAATCCCCATTTTACAGATGAGGCATGGAGAAGTGAAGGTCACCCAGCAAACATGTCCTTCTGACTCCCAGGTCCATGCTTTATCCGTTAGGCCGTACTGCTTCCCCAGTTTGCTTCTGAAATCAAGGAACTAGGAAGGCCTTCCTTTATAAGTGTAAAGTTGTCCTCTGTACTAGGAGGACACATAGGAATGTGTTGTTGCTATTATTATTATGGTATTTGTTAAGCACTTACTATGTGCCAAGCACTGTTCTAAGTACTGGGGTAGATACTGGGGTAGAGCTCACATGGGGCTCACAGTCTTAATTCTCATTTTACAGATGAGGTAACTGAAGCACAGAGAAGTTAAGTGGCTTGCCCAAGGTCACACAGCAGACAAGTGGCAGAGCTGGGATTAGAATCCACGTCCTCTGACTCCCAAGCCAGTGCTCTTTGCATTAAACTATGCTGCTTCTCTCATAATCTCTCATGGTCACTCATAATCTTTAAAATGAATCCACCACAGGGAACGCTCTGCCCAAATTTCTGAACCAGAAATCATTATCCCATGTTCGGTTCAAAAATGACCCTGCTAATGGTGAGACTCCCTCTAGACTGAGGTCATTGTGGGCAGGGAATATGTCTACCAACTCTGTTGTACTCTCCCAAGCACTTAGTACAGTGCTCTGCACACAGTAAGCACGCAATAAATGACTGATTGTATTCAGATCTCACCCTCCTACCTTACCTTGCTGATTTCCTCGCTCCTCTAATGCCAACCTACTCATTACATCTCAATCTCATCTAGCTCACCACTGACCTCTTGCCCACATCCTCTCTCTGGCCTAGAAGTCCCTCTCCCTTCATATCCAATAGATTACTGCTTTCTCCACCTTCAAAGACTTATTAAAATCACACCTCCTCCAAAGGGCCTTCCCCAACTAAACCCTCATTTCCCCTACTCCCTCTGTCTTCTGCATCACCTATGCACTTGGATCAGCCCCCTTTAAGAACTTGATATTAACCCCTATCCCTAGCCCCTTAGGCCTTATGGATATAGCTGTAATTTATTTTGGTGTACGCCTCTCCTTTTAGACCGTAAGCTCCTTGTGGGCAGGGATTGTGTCTGCCAACTCTTTTGGGTTGTACTCTCCCAAACTCTTAGTACCGTGCTTGGCAGACAGTAAGTGCTCTGTAAATACTATTGATTACTTGATTGATTGAGTGTGTCAGTGACAGAGAATATCCTGCACGCTTTGTCCATAAAAATCCAGTAATGCATCTTTTCTGTCCTCCTGCCATTTGGGGGAGTTGTGCTCAAGACACCAATGATTATGAGGGTAAAGGTATGTCCTAGCACCTATGAAGACATGCACTTGAGTTGATTTGGCAATAGTGGTGATGGCTGATGGTCTATGCTGAGCCAGCCATGTTACCTCACCTGTTTATCTCATGCCCATCAGCACATACACACCAAAGAATATCTCTGAGATCTTAGCAGCAACAGACACCCATGTGTCCCCAATCCACTAAATAAACCATAGTTGAGTGTGACACTCAGACTTGCTTAATAAGATTGTGTATGGGGGGCAGGAGGGTCTTTTCCACTTTCTTGCAAAAATCAGGAGAAAGCAAAAACAAGTTATGAAAAATCAAACAGAACAATAGCAAAAAAAAAAAGGAAATAGTACATAATTCATCCCAAAGCAATGCTATGAAAACATTTACTGGCGATGTTCTTTTCAAGTCAGAGGTCAAGGGTTCTAATCCTGGCTCTGCCACTTACTTGCTGTGTGACCTTGGGCAAGCCACTTAACTTCTCTGAGCCTCAGTTACCTCATCTATAAAATGGGGATTAAGACTGTGAGCCCCAAGTGGGACAAGTTGACTATCTTGTATCAACCTCAGCTCTTAGAACAGTGCTTGGCACATAGTAAGCACTTAAATACCATAATTATTATTATTACTATCATCTGCTCTCCTGTTTCATAGTCCAGCAACTCCCAAAGGGAGCCATGGGCAGTGATTATGGGGTAGTCTACGATGCTGACAACAGATATCTCTGGGTCGCTTTGGTGGTATTTGGTGGTAGGTGACTAGGTCTACATCTCTATTAGTTTTTACTTTGAGGCACCCATAACAACTCCAATACCTACACCTTGGATCAGGGAATTAAACAAACCCATAATTATTACAGCAGAAGAGACAGTGGAGAGGATGACAGGGGAGTGTGAAAAAAGTCACTAAAAAGGTAGAGGGAGATAAGTGATATAGGAGGGAGGGCAGATGTTAGGAAGGAAGGGATAGAATTGAAAATAGTGGCCAAAAGGCACAGAAAAATGTTGGGGGAAGAAGTCATTTCAGCAGATTAATCTTGATTATTATCACATGGGCTAGTCTGAAGAGTTAAGAAAGATTTGGAGGACAAGGATGAGAGCTAAGGGAGGGAAGAGGATGGGGGTGGTGAGTGAAGGAACCAGAACCCCCCCTACAACCATCAAGTACACAAATCATAGAAACCCTTCACCCTCACAATCACGTAAGTCTCCCCCAAGGTGGTGGTGGCGGCAAAGAGGCAGCATACCTCAGAGAAGCGAATTTAAAGCTTCACAAGATCGGAAAGACAATCTTTTAAAATGTGCTTCAGGTTTGTTACAACATAATGCCAAATTTGTACTGGGACCTGCCAGCATCATTGTTGTTGGAAATAATGACAATAATACCCATGCGTGCCCAAACTCATCACCAACTAAAAATGTAAAGTTACAGAATCGCTTGAGCCCCAGCTCTGGTTCTGCTACACATTAGGCATTGGAAGTGCCTCTGAAGCCTGATGGTGTATTTACAAATTAACAGCATCTGCCACTATCAGTTCACCAAACTGCCTCTTTTTCCCATCCTTTGTCAAATTTTATGTTAATTCAATTTCTCCCAAAAAACTTCCATGACCCATATACAAATGCAACATGTCCATCAGTGAATCCTGATGTGCCTCTGTAAAGAAAAAATACCCAGATTTGCTCATTTCATTTTCTTTTGCAAAATTCAAATTATTCCAAGCAATTCTAAAACATCCTCGTGCACGTCAATTAATTACCATTAATGGGGATCAGGGGAGTCTGGATAAATGAAAAAGATATATAATCCCCCAAATTGATTTTTGTCAAAAGCTTCAACTTCCTCTCCCATCACACCTTTCAACAGAGCTACGAACAAGGAGCAAAATTGACTAAACTGAGTTTCACTTCCTCCTTTTGCCCTTGCCTCTCCACTGAAGGATGGTTGAACGAGCAGTGACAGGGCTAAAACTCTACCAGAAGCAGCTAAAAGGAGGAGAAGCATAGGAGAAGAAGCCACAAACTGGATAATCAGGCCCTAAAAATAATTGAGGCGGCTGTAAAATCACTGTTCTCGGGGGCTAATCATTTTTCTCCTCATCCAGGCAGCAAATGTAGCCAGAGAAAACCTTCTTGCTTTTCAGAACTGTTTTAGCTTTTTACCACAGAGGAAGTGTGTGCTGTATAAAAAGAAGATAGCCTACTCACCAGCCTAATAATAATCGCATCTCAGTTGGGGTGGGTAGGTTTCTTGGCACATGCCAATAATGGCCCTCCTGCAAGTCATTTTTGATTTTAAACAAAGCACATAAGAGTCTAAGGAAATTACATAACCACCTTATTTTATTATGAAGTAATGGGAATAGCATATTACTCGACGTTCATAAAAAGAGAAAGAAAACTCAGAAAAAGCTGCTCATTGAAAAGCCAAACTTGCCACGCTTATCCATTTCCTAAGCAGATGTTAGAAAAGTGAAAAGAATTGTATCTTTTCATTAAAAGGAGAGATTGTTTTAGAGTTCAGTATGTGATGCTAAATAGCATTCATTATTTTCTTAAAAGCCCACTTACCTTGTTGATACGAGGTTTATTTGAATAATGTGTGTGCGTATGAGTGCCAAGAGTGTGTGGAGGCCGACACGGTACTGTGATTTCTCAAATGCATAATTATGTAGCAGGTATATCTGTGTGTAGGTGAGAGTTAGGCAAGAGCAAAGCTCCTGTGGAAACCACCGAATCTCTGGGTTCCTGCTCTAAATGAATTCTTCACCTTTGCCCTGTGACAGTAGATAGCAAGAAATAAAAGTAGTCACCACAGGCTACGCTCCCACAGTAAGGAAGGGAAACAGGTTCAGAGGGGAGAGAATGACAGGAGAAGGCAAAAAGCACAGATGTCCTTCATCTTCCAGCTGGGTCCTTTTAAGCTTCCTTATAGGAGCAGGCCCCTCCCAAAATGGAATCTGCCTTGTTCATCCATAAATGGGATCATCCCCCAAAGAAGAGAAAATTACTCTTCAGACCATTAAAAAGAAGTGGAAAATACTGCATGCAATGGCAGGAGTAACCAAAGGTACACATCTAAAATGATAAGACTTTTTAACTTGCTATTGCAAGGAACTAACTGATTTTTACTTCTATTTTCCTACTAAGCCACCTTAGGACCTCTTTAACAGCTAGGGCAGACTGAAGGAGGGGCTCTGGCAATCATTCATTCAGACGTATTTATTGAACACTTACTGTGTGCAGAGCACTGTACTAAGATCATTCAATCAATAGTATTTACTGAGTGCTTACTGTGTGCAGAGCCCTGTACTAAGCACTTGGGAGAGTACAAGAGAGCTGGTAGACACATTCCCTGCCCACAACGAGTCTAGAGGGGGAGATGGACATCATTATAATTGCATAATTTATGGATACGTACATTAGTACTGTGGAGCTGAGGGCGGAGTGAATACCAAATGCTCAGAGGGAATGGATCTAAGTGCATAGACAGTGCAGAAGGGAGAGAGAGTCAGGGAAAAGGGGGCTTAATCGGGGAAGGCTTCTTGGAGGAGATGTGACCTTAAGGGCAGGATCTTCCCTTTCCCATTTAGACCTTTCTTTAAGATTAAATGAGCACCAATTTCATCTCTCCCCTCTTTCTCTCACCTGTCTCTTCCTCTCCCCCTTTCCTCCCTCCTTTCCCAGCACCATCAAGGTTGTAGGTGGCTCTTCAGACAAGGACCATCTGTTTTAACTCCTTCAGCCCTACGGGATGGATTTACCAATTGGGCTAGCTTGGTCTGGGTCTAGGGCAGCAAATTTTGCCCCTGCCACCCTCTCCAGCCAAGGCTGCAGCTCCTGTGGGATAATACTGTATCTCCCAGCAGCCGCAACCAGTACTTCCTTCTATTCAGGAAGACTTCATTTCCCTAAAATGTTTCTACCCTATCCTTCCACTCTACAAAAGTCTTCCTTCCAGCTCCAAGATATCATGACTAGTGCTGACAGACAGATACTAACTCATACATATGGCCGGTGCTAGACTTAACGCTAGTAAAATAAGAAGTATCTATTGTCGGCCCTCCATGTGTCTTGTATGTTTCTGGGCACTTGCAAGTTTGAGGATTTGTTGAGGGATGAATATACGTGTCTGGCTCTGGAGGTTGTTCTTGAAAGCAAATCAGGGAAATGAAAGATGGGCCAGGGCCATATCCTATAATAAAGTTACCCCAGGACTCCCTTACAAGCTAACCACCTCCTCCCAACACCCCACACTGCCCAAACTTCTAGGATTAGGCAGAGATGTTAGCAGGATTCAATCAATCAATCAATCCATCCATGGTACTTATTGAGCGCTTAGAGTGTGCAGAGCATTTTACCAAGCACTTACAGTAATAAGAGTTAGAAAGGAGAAATACAACATAATGATTTCCTGAAGGTGACTTCCAGCTCCCCTGCTCCTTCTCCAGCTGTATTTTCACCCTGAAATGCCCCTAGAGATTCTGGATTTAATTCTCCTGGATCCCATTTAAAGTCCAAACCTAGTGCATCTCATACAGCTACTAAAAACCCACTAACTCCATTAAACCTTTCCATATTAATGCCATCTGGAACTAGTCTGTCCAAACACTCCAGAAACCTCAGAGTTGAGCACTTAGAATCATTAGAAAAGAGTATTTTTGAGAAGGTCTTTTCCATTTTTGCTGGAAATCTGCAGAGAAATGGCAATTTCACAACTTCCCTTAATATCCTGACTCAGTGTTTAATCAACTCACCAGTCAATAAGTGTTCCTGTCTGTCTAATGGAACTCTCTCATTACAATTTATGTCCACACCCTCCTGTTTGATTCTTTTTGATAGGAAAGAGCCCAGAGACACTCTAAAGGAGCAATAGGGCCTGGGTAAGGTAAATTATTGAGCCCCGGGCCCAAATTTCATGCACTCCCCAGGACACACACACACACACACACACACACCAACCCCCCACCCCCTTAAGCTCTTTCCTTATCTCCCCATTTCCTGGCCCTTTCTATGCTTCTTTTAAACTGTCCTGTGCCATGGCAGAGTACTTAGATGAGGGATTGGAAAAGAGGAATGATGACTCAGCACTGGTGGGTTCTGTACTGGTGGATTTGGGGGAATCTTGTCAGCATGTGTGATGTGTCTTTGACAACTACCCACGATGCTCAGTGACTATAAGAGCCCTAAAGCCACAACAGAAAGACTAACTTGGAATGGAGTGGGGAAGGACTAGCTTTGGAAGGAAAACAAAAGCAGGCTCTACAGGCAGTGGCTGTATCCCCAAACCAAAGGACTGATCCTACTGAAGTCATGTGGAAAGAACAAATAGCCAAGTGTTGGTCTTTTCAGCAAACCTGCACTCATGTAAACACTAGCATCAGTAGTGTTATATCAGAAAGCCAGAGGCAACAATTTAGACACACATACATATAAATACACACACATACATGCTTCTGAATCTTTATGAAAGAACAATTTGATATCACCCCCATCAGAAAGAGTCCTTCTGGGAAAGAAGGGATTGAAATCTTTCACCTGAGGTGGCACTATTTTAAATTAGAAAACCCAAGCTACCAATCATTTTCTTCTTTCTTAAAGAAGGACTTAACTTCCCTTTCTTGGGGACCATATGGATTTTTCTGACCCCCTTGGATGGATACGTCCACAATGGTAAAGCAAGGACGTGCTAAGTATTGGAAAACTCAGCTGAGACCTTCCAAGAATCTATGGTCACTGAAGACAGCAAGGTGGAAGGGTTGTGGAGGTGATTCAGACACTGTCTCAAAGCAATGGCTGGTACAGAATTCTGTCACCCCCAAGCCTGAGGTGACTGAGAAAATGAAGCCCTGCTCTCTGAAATGCAATGACTAATTAGTGGCCCATTCTGCTTTCTTTCTCGTTCCCACTGACATCAGTAAGAGTTCCATGTGAAGGGTGAAGGAAGACTATGGCCTCTAGTCTGTAGTCTGGGTGGTTACAAAACCATGCAGCATCTCCCCAGTTCTTCTTTAAATGAAGCAAGCAGAAATAAAGATGTCTCCTTCATAGTCAAAGAAGAAGCAAAGTGAGTGGGTTTAGCTAGCACAGCCACTTCAGGGAAAACAGAAACTTAGGCCTTGGGGGGGGGGGGGGGAAGGATGCTTGAGTTAAATAGCACAATATTCACTATTAGCCATGGCCCTGTGAAATCTGACCATTAGAAAATGAAAATTTACCAGAGCTGGTTGTTCTTTTTCCCTCAGGGCACTAATTGCAGAGGAATGAACTCGGAAGACCATGGGTCCGTTGTCTGATGCAGAAATCCCAGGCTTTCATTATCTCCACACACAGGGCATGTCACATAATCCATTGATATAGGCTGAATGCAAACACCCAGTGTACAGGAAACAGGGCTTCTTGAGGGGAAAAAAAAATTTACTTTTGTTTGGAAAGGGGAAAGAGGCATGGCCAGATAACAGGCCTCTGATCACCCATAAATGTGTTAGCATCTCATCATGAAGATTGAAATTGCTCCACGGAGTAAAAAGAGAATAAGGAGTGAAACAGTAGTGGAAATTGATGTTGCTTTCACCTAGGAGCAGAGACATAATGTGACATGAGAAGCAGTGACTAGTGGAAAGAGGCCAGGCCTGGGAGTCAGAGGTCCTGGGTTCTAATCCCAGCTCCATCACTTGTCTACTGTGGGATCTTGGGCAAGTCACTTAACTTCTGTGTGCCTCAGTTCCCACATCTGCAAAATGGAGATTCAATACCCGTTCTCCCTCCCACTTAGCCTGTGAGCCCAATGTGGGATCTGATGATCTTATATCTACCCTAACGCTTAGTATAATAAGAGGGGATCGAAGTGATGTTAATAAGGATTTAATATTTAATAATATTTTAGTAATTTTATTAAAACAAAAAGTAGTGCTCATTTCAAACTGTTACACAGATGTCAATAAAGCTAGCCCATTGTGAGCAGGAACTGTCTCTATTTGTTGCTGAATGGTACTTCCCAAGCACTTAGTACAGTGCTCTGCACACAGTAAGCGCTCAATAAATATGGTTGAATGAATAGAAAAGGAAAAATCTAAATAAGCATTTCCACAATAAGTAGAAGAAATGTATTGGGGTTCCAGAGAGCTTATCTTTAATTATATGGAGAGTGAACTACTGACTAAGGAGATTTTGAAATTCTGATCAGATGTTTGTGGGGCCCTAAAAGTCATAATACCAAAGCAATATGGGGGCAAGAAGAGAAAAGTTGGATGAATGGAATCATGGAAAGTCACTTATTGGAAAATTTGTATGGGAGGTTACTAAAGCAGCATGGCGTAGTGGGAAGCAGCATGGCGTAGTGGATAGAGCATGGGCCTGGGAGTCAAAAGCTCATGGGTTCTAATCCTGACTCTGCCGCTTGTCTGCTGCGTGACCTTGGGCAAGTCACTTCACTTCTCTGGGCCTCAGTTACCTCATCTGTAAAATGAGGATTAAGACTGAGAGCCCCATGTAGGACAGGGACTGTGTCCAACCCGATTTGCTTGCATCCGCCACAGTGCTTACTACAGTGCCTGGCACATATTAAGCACTTAACAAATACCACAATTATTAAAGCAATCAAAGCTTAATAATCAATGAATAATTACATGCTTTAGCTTGTAGAATTTCTGATATAAGAAATAATTCACCACAGTCCACAGAGCTACTGCAAGCTGTCTCAAGAGGATGTGCATGAAAAGTAAGTAATGTCTCATCTTCTGACATCTGGAAATAACTATCCCCCCTGCCCTCCTCTCCCCCAAAAGATAACTTTCCCATGTTCCGGTGTGACAGGGTGAAGAGACGAATGGCAGCACGAGACCCAGCTGTCCTCCCCGACCTCGGAGTACAAACCCTGCCATCCAGAAGATATGACACAACCATCCTCCCCCTCACCGTCTGGATCTCCCTTCCAGCACAGCAGGGAGAGAGCAGAGCGGCGATGGGCCTTCCGAACTTTTAGAACATTCAAGTGGCTGTGCCTGTGGTAACTGGTGGACTCTGTACAGCCTGACTTGAGCGGTGAGGAGTATCAAACTGTTCCTTCGTCACAGTGCTCTTTAGCTATTCCTGTACTCATTGTTGTCCTTGGTTTTTTATAAGTTGTTTTTCTGTTTTTATTGTTTCACCTTCCCTTACGTGTCCGTCACCAACGTTTTCCCACTTATTCTTAGATTGTGAGCCCTTGGGGACCAGGGCCTGGGTCTATTTCTCATCTGTGCATTTCTTTATCCCCACTGTTTTGCAAACATTAGGCAGTCAATAAATAATATTGAAAGAGTGACTAAATAAATGTATCATACTTTAAATCTAGCAAATTACATACCGATAACACATTACCTCCCATTTTGTTAGAAGAGATTTCTCTCATTATGAGAATTATATCATGGTTGAACTCAGAAAAAAAGTCACAAATGATTTAGCAGTTATAAAGACCAGGTCATTGTAGACTTGGTGATAGTTCATCAGACAATCAAAAAACAACCAAGTCTGAGTATGAACCACGTTGATTATAAAAAGCCCACAGACCAGTTCCTTATTTGTAGTGACTACAGATTCTGATGATGCACACTAAAATCTTCAATGAGCAAATAGAAGATCATGTGAAAGGACAAACAAATTGAGGATCTAACGTATAAAGCACGGAATTCTTCAGAGAGACTTTCTAAGATAAGAAACGAAGATGAGCATGACATCATATCATTGATCATTTGCTCTCCGTAGACTTCATGAAGCTCTCTGCCAATTCCAGAACACACCTCCATTAACTGAAGAAAATATTCATCATACTGAAGGGGGAAATGTTAAAACTTTTACCTCGGCATAGGCAATACGATAAAGGCTGAAAATGCATTGGCAGCATCATTTGTAATATATTCATTTGGAGTTTAAAATGGCTCAATTCAGACCTAGAGGCCAATCACACCTAACATAAGAGTGTTAATAGCAAACCACTAAAAGCTACACTTGAGAGCTACATTAGTCTACCATACAAAGGTAGAAGAGTAGTAATTAACCTCGATCATTTTTATAATTCCCAGACTACAAAATTGAGGGCCTGTTTTTACAAGTCAGACTGCAGCCTGTATATAATAAAAACGACTACAATTTTAGACCACTAAAGTTTAGAAGCATCATTCAGCAGCAGACCTCTAAACAAAGGGCAAGCAAGTCCAGACTTGGAAACAAAAGGTTACATGGTACCTACCCAGATCAGTTCAGCTGAAATAATGTAGATGAAACTCTGTTTCGTTCATGACTGAAACAAGGTTTGCTCTTTGGGGAGAAGGGAGGGCTCAGGGGGTGAATCAGAAGGGGATGATGGGTGTGAAAAATTATATGTAATGCAGAAAAACTTGTTTGACAATAGGTATGGAAAATATGTGTAGTTGTAAGACATACTACACTGGCATTTGAGGATTACATCAACAGATACAATAATGTTGCAAAAAGCATATGACAGCGGCGAGTAAAGGAATTACTCTATTGTACTCTCCCAGGTGCTAAGTACAGTGCTCTGCATATAAGTGCTCAATAAATACCAACTATTGACTGTGGGACTGAACTGACACCATATTAGAATTAAGAAGTTCTGAGTGTGTTGAAAAACAGCTGCAGCAGGAGGTACTGGGACAGACTCATAATTACAGACAAATTCTGGCCTCACGACCAGATATTCAGCTGGTTGAAATATTTAATAAAACAGTGGGACCTACTGATTCTTGCTGTTGCTCAAAGCAGAAATATGCACAAAAGATAAATAAAAATATGGGGCTCATCGATAAACTGAAATAAATGCAGATACTTGAGTACATCAAAATTAAATCAATCATCATTATCAAGGGGACTGCTAATACTTTTTTATGGTATTTGATAAGTGCTTACTATGTGTCGAACATGGATCTAAGCGCTGGGCTAGGTACAAGTAATTAGGTCAGACACAGTCCCTGGCCCGCACAGAGCTCAGAATCTAAGTAGGAAGGAAAACAGGCATCTCCACTTTACAGTTGAGGAAACTGAGGCACAGTGAGGTGACTTGCCCAAGGTCACACAGCAAGCAAATGGCAGAGCAGGAATTAGAATCTAGGTCCTTCTGACTCCCAGGCCCATGCTCGCTCCACTAAGCCACACTGCTTCTTACTATGAATAAATGGAACTGGAAATTCATCATAGAGAGACCTCGGTTAAGAAGGTGATCTATCTGGATGGCTGTCACAAAACCAGAAGATTTTTCTAACTTTAGTAGATCACAATAATGCACAAAAACTCCTCACTATTGGCTTCAAAGCTCTCCATCACCTTACCCCTTCTTACCTCACATCCCTTCTCTCCTTCTACAGCCCAGCTCAAACACTCCGCTCCTCTGGTGCTAACCTTCTCACTGTGCCTCATTCTCGCCTGTCCTGGAGTCGCCCCCTGGCCCATGTCCTACTTCTGGCCTGGAATGCCCTCTCCTCCTCAAATCTGCCAAGCAATCACACTTCTCCCCTTCAAAGCCCTACTGACGGCTCACCTCCTCCAAGAGGCCTTCCCAGACTAAGCCCCCCTTTTCCTCAGCTCCCCTTCCCCTTCGCGTCGCCCAGACTCGCTCCCTTTGCTCTAGCCCCCACAGCACTTGTGTATATATGTACATATCTAATCATATTTATTTATATTGATGCCTGTTTACTTGTTTTGATGTGTATGTATCTATAATTCTATTTATTTATATTTATGCTATTGATGCCTGTTTATTTGTTTTGATGTCTGTCTCCCCCCATCTAGACTGTAAACCCGGTGTGGGCAGTGATTGTCTTTCTTTATTGCTGAACTGTACTTTCCAAGCACTTAGTACAGTGCTCTGCACACAGTAAATGCTCAATAAATACGATTGAATGAATGAATTTGCTCTAAAATCCGTATTATTACAAGGAGTGAAGACCAGATTAATCTGAGAATTTAAAATACTGTACAATATGAGAGGTCAATTCTCTCCCATTTTGAAGGGAATGTAAACACAGTAGTGTGGGATTGCATTGTAAACACTCAGAAATTGCCACTCTGTTCCTGTTTCCTACACCTTTGCCCCACCCAACCCATTGTACTTTTGAAAGTCCACACCCTTCAAATTAGGGAAAAATCAAGTTTATAATAACAACTCAACAATAGATGATTTTATCGGCTAATGCCAGCATTGTTATAATTTGTCAAGACCAGATTATTCTGAAAAATAAAATACAGTACCAGAGAAACCCCTCAGAGGAGTTCTTAACCACTGCTGAACTACAAAGTAAAGATAATAATAATAATAATTTTGGTATTCATTAAGTGCTTACTGTGTGCTGGGAACTGTACTAAGCGCTGGGGTAGATACAAGCAAATCAGGTTGGACACAGTCCCTGTCCCATGTAGTGCTCACCGACTCAATCTCCATTTTACAGATGAGCTGAAGCCCAGAGAAGAGAAGTGGCTTGCCTAAGGTCACACAGCAGACAAGTGGCAGAGTCGGTATTAGAACCCACGACCTCCGGAAATGCCATCGCCTCCAGAAGTGTTTCCCGACTGCCTTGATATTTAAGAAACTACAAGATTAAAGCCCCACCCTTGCTTTTCAATTTCAGGTTCCCCCTTCCTGCTACTGTGGAGCTCCACTGCTCATGAAACCCGCCCAGTTCTCTTGAGCAGTCAGAGTAGCACAAACCAGCAATAGATTTAAGGAAGTCAGATAATTCACTGCTCTGGAGGCTGGGTGTTTTGGGGAGTTTTTTTTGAGGTTTTTCCCTTTCCTTCCCTCACAGCTTAATGATATGAAAAGGCATTTTAGGACCAGAACCTTGTTCTAGTGGGTTTATGAAAGCTCCCCAGAGTGGGTGCCATGATCATAGAGAACCAGACAGTGTAATTTCAAAGAAACAGGAAGAGGGAAATAAAGGCTGATTTAGGAGAGAGCTGAGTGCCTTTCAGGTACCAATGTGCAGCTGAGGTAGATGGAATTTGGTGATTGTGTGTCATGGCAGGGTGCCACCTTCATTAACAAATGTTTAGTCCTTAATTGTAGTTTACCTTGCACATGTGTTTTGGTTGAAGGTTTGAAATAGCTGTTAGAATGTGCATATTGACTGTTTCCCCAGTAAATGTTCATCTTTTCACATTTTTATGAGATTTATCAATAATATAGCATAATTGATTTCAGTAAGTGCATAATAGGTTCTTCCTGACTTCAGGAGGAACCCTACATGGGTTTTTCTTAGCACTTGCATATCTCTAACTCTCTTTGGTCTAAAACATTCTTGCAGGTTGGTTCAATCCAATTGAGCACTTAGAACATTGGTTGACACATAGTAAGTGCTAAACAGGGATTGTCTCTATCTGTTGCCGAAGTGTACATTCCAAGTGCTTAGTACAGTGCTCTGCTCATAGTAAGCGCTCAATAAATACTATTGAATGAATGAACAAATACCACAAAAAAGTAACCCTCGTACTGTCAGTCAGTCAGTGGTATTTACTGAGCACTTACTGTGTCCACAGCACTGTACTAAGCACTTGGGAGAGCATAATAGAGTTGGTAGCCACGATCCCTTCCCTCAAGGAGTTTAAAACCTAGAGGAATCCCATGGAACAGAAACTTGACTGCTAAAACTGCCAGCAGCACTATATTCCAGGGCAGGAAGGAAATTTTGTTGGATCTTTAAAAAGAAAAAATGGCTCTGAGGGTAAGAAGAAATTTGAACATAATGTTAAACCCAATCCATCTAGCATTATTCCTGGTAAGCAGCATGGCCTAGTGGAAAGAGTACGGACCTGGGAACCAATAGACCTGGCTTCCAATCCTGCCTATCTGCCTGCTACATGACCTTGGGCAAGCCAACCAACCCCTCTGTGCCCCAGCCTTCCCATCTGCAAAACAGAGATGAGACACCTGTTCCCCCAACCCCAGACTACGAGCCCCAAGTGGGACGGGAACTGTGTCTGTCGTGATTATCTTGCGTCTACTTCATCACTTTAGCACATTGTTGAGCACAGAATATGTGCCTAACAAACACCACAATGATTATTTATTACTATTCCTGCTCGTCAGTCAGTCGATTGTATTTATTGAGCGCTTACTGTGTGCAGAGCACTCTACTAAGCACTTGGGAGAATACAATACAACAAGAGACACATTCCCTATACACAACGACCAATTATCTGGATGCTTGAGACCCCCAGATACACTTTGGTCTTAATTATCCATAGATTCCAATCCAACTCCTTAACTATCTGGGAAAATTGGGACCAAACTGAACTTTTGGGCCTAAATCATCCAGATCATTGAAGAATGGTCCTTTGGTTTGACGATGACGCAGCTGAAGGTGAGGTTGTATCTATGCGAGTACAGGTTGGTGACAGAGAATCTTTTACAGTTTGTTCATGAAAATACAATGGTACATCTCTTCAGGTCCCTTGCCAATTGGTTGAGCACTACTACTAGGTCATTAGTGGTTAAAAGAGGAAAGGGATGCCACCAACATTTTAAAATCAGAATATTTTCAATTGCATATAGATATTTGATATAGATATTTGCAAGGTTAGAGTCTTTTTCAAAGGTTCGAACTCTGTATTTATTATTTCTCAAAGGTGTCAATCCTTTACGAGATCACCCCCACACATACACACGCACACCCCACCCCACCTTCAGGTACAGTTATATGTTCTTATTCTGAAATAAAGTTGAAGCTGTAATTCTACTGAACAGAAGTCAAGAAATCCAGAACAAAATTGGACTTAATGACCCTATGCTGTCTGTTTTCTTTACTTTTTACACAGAACACCAAGGGTATAAGTTCAGATTACATCATTAAGCGCTGGCTTTTTCCAGTTTTGCTAAACTTTCAAATTGGTAAAACTTGCTTTGTGGTGAATAACATGCCCACCCAAGGTGGAATTTAAACCACATATGTAATTCTCCCCTCTATTTTCATATTTTAATTTTGTCCAATACCAAAACCCTCACTTAAATACATGTATGTATCTGATCTTGGCTTTCACAGATGGTATAGAATCCTCATCAATAATGTTACAATTTCTTCCAAGTATTTTTTTTAAAGATTATGGGGCAACATTTACTCTCTCAGACTGCCTAGTGGATATCTTCCATCGGAGTCGGGGAATGGGGGATGAAATTCTACCCTAAAAGTCCATCGAGTAGTTATGCATTTCCCACTCTTCTAGGGTCTACTTTTATTCTGAAAATGGACCTTTCGCAGCAGTGCATATAAAAGGTAAAGCTTACCTTATTGTGTTCAAACTTGTATGGGATTTTGAGTGTATCCATGGCTCTGATCATGGCCTGCATGGCTGTAAATATGTTCTGATACACCAGTTTTGTGAAGCCCCTTTTATCTTCATCGGAATAGCCTGATCCATGGATGATCCTCATTTGTTTGATGAATGTGCTTTTGCCACTTTCTCCTGTTCCTGTAAAACAAAACAAAACAAAAAAGCAATAATGATAGCTCATCAGAACTCAGGCAAACCATACAGCACAGCAGTCCTTGAGAACTACAAAATGCAATTGGGATGCAGGACTCGGTAGCCCTCAATAACTGCTTTAGGCAAGGTCTTTGATCTGTCAGAATCTGATCGTGGAGTGGCAGCCATCCACTAGGGATGGAATGGTCCAATTCAGGTGAAATGGTACAATAGTTAATTAGTGGTCAAACTGTAGAGGAGATATTCCAAACCATTAAAAAGTAAGCGGACACAAAAACACTTTCACAACACCGTCCCTTTGGGAGCCAAGGCAGCAGAGAGTTTCAACAGCAGACCTGTCTGTCTAAAGAGTTATAATCTACAGTTTTATGAAATGCACTGATATTAGTATTCTTAACCTGTCACAAAACCAAAATAGGTAGCACTCTAGTGCCCTCCATCTCCTCCCCTCTCACCTCCCCCACCTCCCCCAGGAGTGTTGAGAGTGCTGCTGGAAGCTGTTTGAAGTTCCTAGACAGTTCAGCCAGAATTTGATTCTGGAAATGACACTTCACTTAAGACAAATGTTGTTTGCAGAGAGAGAATGGGAAAACAATACCCTAAAGTCTCTAGTAAGGATTTTTTTTTTCCTTCTTTCAGATGAAACACACAGATACAACAGCTTCTAAGTAGGTAAGTAAAGTACTTGTTGTTGGGGTAGAAATATCAGATGAATTTCCCAAAAGAAGCAAAATGAGGTTAACAGACTTGCTACAAAGACCTATCCGATTCTTTTTCCCTATCTCTTTTGCCCACCTATACTGATACCTTGATTGGGAAAACTGACATCTTTTGACTTTTTTTTCCTTTTTCTTCAAGGATCACCATTTCCAACATCTTCCTATTCCTCTTCCAAGAAGTCACACACTTCCTGTGACTCTAGGGGACTGGAGATAGTCCCCTCTTGAACGTGTCTAAGCACTCCAGGTATCTGAGGGAAGCTGCATACACCAGTGCTTAGTATAGTCCCAAGTGCATAGAACAGTGCCAAGCGCTTAGTACAGTGCTCTGCACACAGTAAGCGCTCAATAAATAAGATTGAATGAATGAATGAATGAATGAACTCGGGATTCCTTGGCATTCCAAAAACCCCTTCCAATGGAGGGAGGGCAGGACTGGAATTCAGGCAGCGTTTAGGAGAGCCAGATAAGGAGCCAAACTCCTTGGGTTTGAAATCCTAGACCATCACAGACCTAGAGAGATCCCTAATATGCCATCTAGTACAGTCTTCCTGTCTCAAGATAGCACACTGCATGCTATAAGCACTCAAATACTACAGAAAGATGTAGTGGATTTTGGTGAGTGGGAAGGAAAAAACAAAGGCGGCATATCCTGCTTAACTTGAATAAATTGAGGCAACGTTTTTGAATTCTAACACCTCTTTTGTGGGTCATCTCTCTCACTTTCAATATTTACTTTCAGATTGAATGAATTAAACAATAAACGTTTTTGTCTTCAACAATGTCAAAAAGTTAAAACATCTATTGAGATGCTATAGAATGAATAAGGAATAGCAAGGAAAATAACATAAGAACCTAACAAGAACTGAATGACCTGAGTTCTTTTTGTCATTCCCTTACCCCAAAGTCAGAAAAAAAATGATGGGGGGAGGGGATTCTTGGACTTCAGCATCTGCCTTAATTTCACTTTTGGTTTTCAGATAGCTGAATTTCATTAACAACCTCCACCCGAAACGTCAAAGAAGTATCAGGATTTACACACAAATTCCCAGAGGCTATTTCTCAGTGACCAAAGGTCAACAAGCGCAATCCTTTGCTGAAAGTTTAAAAATGTATATTTATGGCTGACTACTAACCTCATTTCTCTGCAAATCTACTCTTTTAATACATCAAGGATGTTTAGAAATGGAACAGTCAACATCCGTCCTGCCGCCTCCCACAAAATGTGGAGGGGGTGGGGGTGGGGAGTGGGGGTCTGGGGGCAGGAGAAGAGTGAAACAGAGAGGAAAGAGGAAAATGGAGGGGCCAGATCCCTCATCAGGCTTCCTCCCTCTCCTCATTCCCACCCAGCCATGACTGTCACCATTCCCACCATTACTGCCATAGCTCCTCCTCCTCCTTCCCCACAGTATTTGACTAACCCTTTAATCTATTTCGACTTTATTTTTCTTTTATCTTTTCTCCGAGGCTGCCAAAGCATTCATTCAGCCTCACAACATGTGAATGAGTAATGTGAATAGTATCACCTCCATTTTAAATATGGGCACTTCTGACCTTGTAAAATATTTGAAGGATATGTTTAAAAAAATGCTAAGAAGGAAAGTGTGACTATTATTTCTAAGTGTGATTTCCAAATCTGTTAAAGTAACCCCAGAGTACCCTTACCAAGAAGAGGGCTTTAAAGTTTCACAGTATTTGGTAGTAGCCAAGATACAGACTAGAAATAAAGTTCATGAAATAGATGGTTACACTATTACTCAGCTTAAAGTCTGCATTTCCCTTGTGTCATCCATTCCTTTCCACAGGAAAAAAGTCTTGATGGTGTCATTCTAAATTGCAAAATTATCAGCGCTAGTATTGCCTCATAGCACCCCTTAAGTCCTTTGAAAAAAAACAATGGAATAAAACAGCCATGAAATTAAGTACTGGTCCACGTTTTCCAGGGCCTAAAAGAAATCACTATTGGTCTATGGGAAGTTGAGAAGCAGGCCTAAAATAAATTGAATATACTCAGTGTCTTTTTCTATTCCCCTTCACTTTATATTTTAAGAGAATCTGTGCTTCTGAAGGACTCCTCATTATATCTGCTCTAAGAAAATATATGGATTCCTTTCGCCTTGTAATGCATGGAGCAGTAGAAAGAGGTTAGCTAAAAGAGGTAGGGATAGCGTTAATATGTGTGGACCAGAGCAGTGCATATTTTTTGAGCCAGTGAAGTTTTGCAGAGTTAATGTTTTTCAAAAACCATTTGCACAGCTGGCAAGGAGTGACCAGAAACTGAGCAATTCCGGAAAAGGATGTTTTATACCACTATATGAAAACTGTTACAATGGAATTTATCAAAGCCGTCACAAGGCAGAGAAGCTGACTAGCTAAAAAGAATTCCTTAACTTTGAGCCTCTGCTAGAGAAAAAGTTTCCCTAGTTATTGTTAATATTCACTTCCGTGTCAGTAATTTCTCACTTATATCTAACCTAAATTCTTTGCATTCCAGTTTAAGCCCATTTAATTTTGTTCAGGGGAGATGAAAAACAACTGGTCACGTGCTTGAATACCATTAAGCCTTCCATCAGAGTCCTGTTCTCTTAGGAGACAATTCCAGTTCCTTCAGTCTCTTCTCAAAGGTCCTATTTTCCAACTACTATTAATCTTCTGAACTCTAAGTCCCTCCTATGTTGTGGAGACCATATTGAACAGACCATTCGTGGAAGTTTCCCTCTAGCGCTGAGTATACCATTATAATTTATTCGTGGTTCCAACGTTCTATGTTCCTTTTGATGGACCCCAGGATCTTGCAAGTTTCTCTAATAACAGAGCTACATTGCTTGGGAAAATACAAAAGAAGCAAGACAATGTTTTCTGCCCACAAGGAGCTTGCAATCTTAAGGGGGAGCCAAACATGTATGAATTAATGACAAGTAATAGTAACTTGGAGGAAGAACAAGGAAGTAGGTAGTAGAGAGTAGGTAATGGGTAGTAGAGAGAATACGCAAGGATGAATTATTAGAATGAATTAAAGTAACAGAATATACAACTGCACATGCATACATAAATAATAAGAATGGGTATGAATGCATAAGTGCTAAAGGTAGCTGTAAGATTGATATGCCTTAGTGTTGGGAATTGATCAGGGGAGGATTCCTGGAGGAGGTGGCATGTTTAGGAAGGCTTTGAAGATGGAGGGGGGTATGGTCTGCAGATTCGGCAAGGGAATTCCAGGTCAGGGAAATAGCATGACCAACAGGTGGGAGGCAGGACAACTGAAAGGCAAATACAGTTGGAAGATGAGTTTAGACAGAATGAATAGAGTGGATATATAAAATCTAAAAAAAAAAAGCCTTAAAGTCAATGTTAGGGAATTTTGTGATTGGGGGGTTGTTTTGACAGAGAGAGAGAGAGATGGACAGCTACTGGAGGTTTTTGGGGAGTGGAATCATATATGTCCCTGAAAGATGATGTGGGCAGCAGCCTGAAATACGGACTGAAATGGGGGAAGAGGCTAGAGGCAGGGAGATAAGAGAAGAGGCTGATGCAACAGTGTAACTTCTGGACAAAGTGCTTGAACCAAGGTGGCAGTTATTTGGATGGAGTGGATTTTGAGGGCATCGACTGATTTAGATCGATTATGCTCTCCCAGTGCTTAGCAGAGTGCTCTCCCACAATAGGTACTCAATAAATACTATTGATTGATTGAAGGAGTGAAGCTGGGAAATGTTTTGGAGGAGGAGCCAGAAGAATTTAGCAGTTGACTGATTGTGAACTGAAAGACAGTGAGGAGTCAAGCATGACACTAAGGTTGCAGGCTTCTGGTGGTGCTATTAACAGATATGGGAAAGTTAGGAGTAGGGAAGGATTTGTGAGGAATGATGAGAAGTTCAGTTTTAGACATATTAAGCATGAGGTTTCAGTGGGCCATCCAAATGGAGGTGTCACAGAGGCAGGAGGAAATGCAATACTGAATAATGGGAGAGAGATTGAGGCTAGAGAGGTAGATAATAGGAGAAGCAGCATGGCATAGTGAATAAAGCTCAGGCCTCGGAGTCAGAAGGTCAAGGGTTCTAATCCCGGCTCCACCACTTATCTGCTATCTGACCTTGAGCAAGTCACTTCACTTCTCTGGGCCTCAGTTACCTCATCTGTAAAATGGGGATAAGAGTGTGAGCCCATGTGGGACAGGGCCTGTGTCCCACCTCATTTAACTTGTACCAACCCCAGCACTTAGAACAGTGCTTGGCACATAGTAAGCACTTAACAAGTACCATTATTATTATTATGATTACTAGTCTCCATTGAAAAAGAGAAGGAGTAAAACAGAGAGGAAGCAGTGCAAGGGGTAGGAGGAGAACCAGCTGAGTACTATGCTGGCAAAAATCACGATCTGATAACATTTCGAGGAGAGAGAGGAGGGAGTAGTTAACAGGACCGACTAACCCCTCATTTACCCACCCTATCCCATCTCCCTTCTGCATCACCTAAGCACTTGGGTCTATACTCCCTAAGCACTTTAATACTCACCCATCCTCTACAGAACTTATACCCACATCTTCATACCCTGTTACTTTTCCTCTCTGTAATTGATTGTAATGTTTGTCTCACCCATTAGATGGCAGGCTTCTTGAGGGCAGGGATCATGTCTGCCAACTCTATGTGCTGTACTCTCCCAGCCGCTTAGTACGGTGCTCTGCACTTAGGAAACTTTGAATAAGTGCCACTGACTGATTGATTGATTGATCGAAGGGAGTTCAGAGGTCAAGAAGGATTAGAACAAAGTAGAGTCTGTTGGACTTGGCTATGAGGAGGACATCAGTGACCCTTCAAGATGCTGTTTCAATGGAATAAATGAGACAAAAACGTGACTGTGGTGGATCAAAAAGAGAGTAAGTGAAGGCAGCAGGCTTTTCAACTTATTCAAGGAGTTTGGACAGGAAAGGGAGGAGAGAGATGAGGAGATAACTGGACAAAACTGGGGGATCCAGAGGTGGTGGGTCTTTTTGTCATTTTTTTTAGTATGGGGGAGATTTGAGTTTGAAGGCAAAGTGTAAGCAGCTCTCTGAAAGGAAGACATTTAAGAGCTCAGTATGAGAGAGGAGAAGAACATAGGAGCAAGGAGCAAGGGGTGATGGGGATGGGGTCAGAGGCTCAGATAGAAGGCACAGATAGATTTAGGGAGCAGGTGGGAGAACTCCTTCTGAAAGACAGCTGGGAAAGAGGAGGAGAAGGAGAAGGAAGAGGTAGTAGAACCGTGGGAAAATGATGGAGGTTTGGGAAGGTCCAGACTACTAATTTCCATTTTACCAATAAAGTAGTTGGTAATAACAACAGGGATTAGGGAGGGAGGGGGCGGGGGGTTGGTTCAGGAGGGATTTAAAGGTCTGGAATAATTGGTGGGACTGGAAGTGTGGAAGTCAATGAGGGAGAAATAGAAGTAATGCTAAGCAAAAGAAAGGATTAAATTATAGCAAGTCAAAATGATTTTGAAGTGGCGTTGGTTGGCTCTGTGCCTGGATTTTTGCCAGTAGCTCTCAGTTGCACAAGCGTCGAAGCAGAGGAAGTGGACTATGGGGGGTAATCCAGGGCTGGTTGACGGTAAGGGCGGGACAGAGTCACAGTGGGGCAACAGAGTTGAATTTGACAGAGAGGACAGGGTTGAGGGCTTGGACTTAAGCATCAAGGAATGGGAAGGTTGCTAGGGAATCCAAGATGAGGTGGCCTGGATAGCCAGACTGTAAGCTCGGTGTGGGCAGGGAATGTGTCTATCGCTATACTGTATTCTCTCAAATGCTTAGGACAATGCTTTGCAAACAGTAAGTGCTCAATAAATATGATTGACCGACTGAGTGCATCCAGGGGACAGAGGTCACAGTGGATAATAATGATAGAATTTGGGGGTGAGAGGGTGTAGGCAATGTTGCATTCATCTGTTTTCTAACCACTTTTCCGAAGTTACAAATTACTTAGAATTTTAGCATGTTAGCTATGTCTCTCAACTTCATGTCATCATCTGTGAATTTAAAGAACATTCTGTCAGATCACTGATGAAACAGTGACGGGCCTGGGAGTCAGAAGGACCTGGGTTCCAATCCCGGCTCCACCACTTGTCTGCTGCGTGACCTTGGGCAAGACACTTAACTTCTCTGTGGTTCAGTTACCTCATCTGTAAAATTCATTCAATAGTATTTATTGAGCGCTTACTATGTGCAGAGCACTGTACTAAGCGCTTATGGGGATTAAGACTATTAGCCCTATGCGAGACAGGAACTGTGTCCAACCTGATTAGCTTGTATCTATCCCAGCACTTAGTACGGTGTCTGGAACATAGTAGGCGTTTAACAAATATCACTAAAAAAAATTAAAGAATATCTCTAAGTCAACAGGCTACCACATATGGCTGGGCATAAATATGTTTTTTGGGTTTTTTAATGAATTCAGTTTGAGCGTGTGAAACATCAGTTGGAACAAGCATTTTTAACACACCCAACAGGAAAGATCGATGGATTGAAAGCACTTAGCTAGCAACAAAGCCAGTTTCCTGGTATCTGCTTAGAAGTGTTTTCTATCCTGGAGGCAAATTTTAGTATTCTCTCAAAGTGTGGAAGGAGGGAGCCTTGTGTCCGTTTCTAATTTCCGTAGAACTATACAATTCATTCAGAGTCGGAACTGGACATTTTAACAATCTAACCATGATTAGTATGAAAAATTATTTAACACAGAATTAAAAGCAGCTGTTCGCTATTCATAAATAGCCAATTTTGTTTTCCAGGCTCACATGAAAAAGTTTAATAAGAGACTTCCACCATGCTTTATCCCTGAATTGAAAGAAAGCAGAGCGTCCCATGAGGGGAAGCTTTATGAATCCTGTTGTGTCTAATCTTTCAAAGCACAGGGGAGTAAAAGGCACAAAATTCTGACTTACTGAAGGGAAGATTAGTCTTTAAAGAATTTTCAAGACCCCTTAGTAAAATAAAATGCATCTATTTGATTTATATAAAAAGAAATGCACCTTGTTTGCAAAGACATGTTCTTTTGTCATCCAGTTATCCGATATCTTTCAAACACACAACATGGGGAAGGTAATCTGAGTCTTTGCCAAACCCCTGAATTTGGCCTTCTCTCCTTCAGGCCTTCAGCTCAATCTCAGCATCACAGCTATTCCCCCTCTAGGCCGTAAGCTTGTGGGCAGGGAATGTGTCTGTTTATTGATATACTGTACTCTAACATTCAGTACCGTGCTTAGCACACAATAAGCACTCAATAAATAGGACGGAATGAATGAATGAATATTTGAGTTTACAACATATGTTCTTTAGCACTATTATTCCATTACTTGATGAAGTTCTGGAATTCAGCTGACATCCCACAAGGCTCTGTTGTGATTCCCCCTATATACTCACTTGCTCGAAGAGCCTATTGACTCATACCACTTCCTCTATGGGCTACTCGCCAATCTAACACTCCAGCCCTGACCTCTCACCTTCTCTGCAATCTCCCATTGCCTCTTGCCTCCAGAACATCTCCATGGGGACGTCCTTCCAAGCACCATAAAATCAACATGTCTAAAACTGACCTCATCTTCCCTCCCAAATCCACTCCAGCTAACTTTCCCATCACAGTCAACACCACCACTATCATCTTCCCTTTTCCCCAAAATCCACAATAGTAATGATCCTCAACTCTTTGCTGCCTTTCAACTTGCACACTCAAACACACCCCTTCATCTCCATTTCCTTCCATCTGGCCACCACCCTGGTTCAGGCGCTCGTCATAGTCACAACTAAGCTCCTGTAATCAGCTTTCTCACTAGACTGCCTACCTCCAGCCTCGTTCCTCTCTAGTTTATACACCACTTTGCCACCTGGATCCTCTCCAAAACACCACTCAACACACACAGCCCTCCACTCCTCAAAAAACAACAATGGTTTCCCGTTTGCCTTTGCATCAAGAAGAAACTCCTGACCACTGGCTTCAAGGTATTCTACCAGCTCTCTTCCTCTCACATAACAATCGATCAATCATATTTATTGAGTGCTCACTGTGTGCTGAGCACTGTATTGAGAGCTTGGGAGAGTACCCCTGCCCACAACGAATATCAGTTCTCTTCAACTATTGCATCTTGTCTGCACTCTTCATTCCTCCCAAACTGACCTTCTCACTGTGTCTCATTCTCACTGCACCCCCTTCACCTCTCCGCAGCTTAACACTCTTTTCCCCCCATTTCCCTCTGCTCCTCCCCCTCTACCTTCCCATCCCCTCAGCACTGTACTCATCTGCTCAACTGTATATATTTTCATTACCTTATTTATTTTGTTAATGAAATGTACATCGCCTCGATTCTATTTAGTTGCCATTGTTTTTACGAGATGTTCTTCCCCTTGACTCTATTTATTGCCATTGTTCTTGTCTGTCCGTCTCCCCTGATTAGACCGTAAACCCGTCAAACGGCAAGGACTGTCTCTATCTGTTGCCGACTTGTTCATTCCAAGCGCTTAGTACAGTGCTCTGCACATAGTAAGCGCTCAGTAAATACTATTGAATGAATGAATGAATCTCTGACTGTACTTCTTACACTTAGAATGTGAGCTCACTGTGGGCAGGGAACATGTCTACCAACTCTAATATTGTACTCTCCCAAGTGCTTAGTACAACGCTCTGCACACCGTAAGTTCTCAACAAATATGATTGATTGGTTGCCTGACCCCTTGCCCATGACTTACCTCCTTCCTAGAACTCCCTTCCCTTGAAAATCTGTGTCTCAGTTTCCCCATCTCGGTTTCCCCCATTTCCCCTGTTCTCCCTTCTACTTAGACTGTGAGTCCCATCAGGGACAGGGGCTATGTCTGACCTACCTAGTCCATATCTTGTTGTTGTTGTTGTTGTTGTCTTATGCTGTCGAGTCGTGTCTGACCCATGGCAACACCATGGACACATCTCTCCCAGAAAACCCCACCTCCATCTGCAGTCGTTCTGGTAGTGAATCTATAGAGTTTTCTTGGTAAAAATATGGAAGCGGTTTACCATTGCCCCTTCTGCGCAATAAACCTGAATCTCCACCCTCGATTTTCTCCCATGATGCTGCTGCCCAGCACAGGTGAGTTTTGACTTGTAGCAGATTGCCTTCCACTGGCTAGCCACTGCCCAAGCTTGGAGTGGAATGGATATGCCCCTGCTTTACTCTCCCTCCCATAGTTGAGATTGCCCACATCTACAGGGCTTGGCACATAGTAAGCACTTAAGAAATATGACCATTATTATAGTTACTATCATTATTATTATTATTCAATCCACTAGAGCACAGCTCCACCTCTTCAAAGACTTCCTGAAATTCCATTTCCTTCAGGAGGACTTCCCCTACCAAGCGCCACCACCCTAGGCCACATAAATCCCATGACCATCCTGGGCACTATATCTATTTCAATGAAATGAATTTGCATGTATGTATCTATTTATCCTACAGCACTTGAGCTCTCAGCACCCACAGTGTGATTCTTTCTTCTGATCCCACTATTTATAAATAATTTGTGTCTCTCTTCCTCATTAGACTGTAAGCTCCTTGAGGGCAGGGGCCATGTCTCTTACTATGGTTACACTCTCCCAAGCACGGAATACACTACTTTGCTCACAGCAGGTGTTGAATAAATGTTATTGATTACTTGACTGGTTATATCAGCACGAATTCTCCCTTAGACACGAAGCTCTTCAAATGTAATCATCAGTTATATTTCTTTTTTATATCCCCCCTGCCCCAAGTGCCATAGTGCTCTGCACACAGTAAGCACTCAATAAATACTGATAATGATGAGATGACAATGATATATGGCTGACAGAAAGAACTGCATTAGAAGGAGCTGCAGAGAAGCAGTGTGGCTCAGTGGAAAGAGCATGGGCTTTGGAGTCAGGGCTCATGAGTTCGAATCCCAGCTCTGCCACTTGTCGGCTGTGTGACTGTGGGCAAGTCACTTAACTTCTCTGTGCCTCAGTTCCCTCATCTGTAAAATGGGGATTAAGACTGTGAGCCCCACGTGGGACAACCTGATTCCCCTATGTCTACCCCAGCGCTTAGAACAGTGCTCGGCACATAGTAAGCGCTTAACAAATACCAACATTATTAAGGAGGAAAAATAAATTGGGCATTGCAACACATGGCCAAGTAATTACCTTAGGATGTAGCAAACATTAGTGTTACAAAGTATTTCTTTCACCTTCAATGTAATTCTTGAAGGCCAAAGTTTTATTCTAACTTCCTAGGTGACAGAGTAATCAACCCAAGCACTTAGAGACTGGTTTACACTCTCATTAGCACTCATGTACACATGTCCACTTTAATTTTGACCTCTCTACTTGTAAATATTTTATGTTTGTCTCCTTCATTACAGTTTAAGCTCCTTGGGGACAGGGAATATGTCACTTCGATATTCTGTGGATGCTCAGTAAATGTTACTACTACTAACTACTACTACAGGAACTGGTGAAGGAGCAGAACCAGGAAAATGTTTTGATTGCTATTAACTGACAATGCAGAGTGAAGAGCTCTGGGGCCTAGCAGGGAGGCCACCCAGAAGACTCTGCAAGTATATCTCTGCACAAGCTTGAGAAAGTCTGCAGAGCTCCAGAGGAACTGAGCCTCCAGAACTAAATTGGTTAAGCCCAAAGCCAAACACAGCCCTGCCAGGGCAACTCCCCAGCCCTCCTGCCATTCCCAGCATCAGAGAGACGCCGAGGCAACGTCAAACCAAAGCTGCTTGATGCCCAAATTGCAAGTGGCCAGGAATTGCCTGCTGCATCAGCTTGCCACCTTGGGGTTGCTGGGTGCCCTGGAAGCATATTGCCAGGCATATCCTCCAAGAGGCCTTCCCAGACTGAACTACCCCTGTTCCCTCTGCTCCCTCTCTATTCCCCCCTCCCCCCTCTGCTCCTCCCCTTGCCCCCTTCACCTCCCCTCAGCTAAGCCCCCTTTCCCTCTGCTCCCCCCCTTCCCCTCTCCTCAGCACTGAGCTCATTTGCTCATTTGTATATATTTTTTATTACCTTATTTATTTTGTTAATGAGGTGTATATCCCCTTGATTCTATTTATCATGATTATGTTGTCTTGTTTTTGTCCGTCTGTTTCCCCCGGTTTGAGTGTGAGCCCGTCATTGGGCAGGGATTGTCTCTATCTGTTGCCAAATTGTACATTCCAAGTGCTTAGTACAGTGCTCTGCATATAGTAAGTGCTCAATAAATATTACTGAATGAATGAATATCCAGTTTGGCCAAGGGCATTATCAGGTCAGTGTTGCTCTTTCACAGCAGGGACAGGGACAGTTGAAAAGTAGCATGGCCTAGTGGAAGGAACACGGACCTGGGAGTCGAGGGACCTGGATTTGAGCCTCCATTCCCTATACTTGTCTGGGGGGTGACCTTGGATAAGTCACTTAGCTGTCTGGGCCTCAGTTTTGTCATCTGTAAAATAGGAATGATATACCTGTTCTCTCTCCCCCCAGACTGGGTACTCCGTGTGGGACATGGACTGTATCTACACTTAGTACAGTGTTTGGCACAGAGAAAGTGTATGACAAATACCACAATTATCACTCTTAGTTACATGATGAGATGAGCCCAGACAGTAGACCGGGGCAGGCCTGGGCATGGATTTCTAGCCTTCTTGGGATTCTAGCTCTTTCTCCCCTCCCCGACCCGCAGGCCAAAGTTCACCCTCTTCCACTTTCTACCAGTGTGCATGCATCTCTTGATGCAGTGTGCATGCACGCTGCATTGAGAAGCAGCGTGGCTCAGTGGAAAGAGCACGGGCTTTGGAGTCAGGGCTCATGAGTTCGAATCCCAGCTCTGCCACTTGTCGGCTGTGTGACTGTGGGCAAGTCACTTAACTTCTCTGTGCCTCAGTTCCCTCATCTGTAAAATGGGGATTAAGACTGTGAGCCCCACGTGGGACAACCTGATTCCCCTGTGTCTACCCCAGCGCTTAGAACAGTGCTCGGCACATAGTAAGCGCTTAATAAATAAATAAATACCAACATCTCTTCCGCCACACACACTCCCCTCCTTGATACCGCCAGGGCTATTTTTAGCCCAGAGCACTGGCTTAGGCTGAGATAAGTATTTCGGGGGGAGGGCAGGGAGGAGAGGTGTATTGCAATAACTTTTGTGGTGGGTCACCCTGATGACTGTGGAGGGTGTCCTCTCTCTCCACCTCCCCTCAGGGTAGTGAGGTATTGCAACTGATCCTTGGGGGGAACTGATGAAGCTGCTCTGACTGTCCAAATAGTAACCAAAATGAGCACATCTGTTATAAGCTATCACATATAGTTTTTCACATTAACAAGAATCTGTGTGCTAGCTATCTTCACCGGAAGCCTAAAAATAATTAGCTTTTATAAAATGGTAATGGGTGGGGGTAAGGGAATTAAAAAACTACAGGGATAAAGTAATTTTACTACTCCAATTAACACTTTTCAGCCTTTAAGCATTTCTCACAGCCTGGTCTCAATTATCTGAATATTTCAGTTAAGAGTGTATTCCCCTGACCTAAATTATCTTGATAACTGGTAGAATTGACCTGAAGAAGGCACCTCTCCTCCAAGAGGCCTTCCCTGACTAAGCCCTCGTTTTCTCTTCTCCCACTCCCTTTTGCGTCGCCCTGACGTGCTCCCTTTATTCATCTCCCCTTCCAGCCCCATGACAATTGTGTACATAGCTGTAATTTATCTATTTATTTAATTTGTACTCTCCCGAGCGCTTAGTGCAGTGTTTTGCACACGTTAAGTGCTCAATTAAATACGATTGACTCTAATTGAATTGAATGACTGGGGATTAAGAAGGAAATAAAATGGGGGGGGATACTACCGATAAACCAGAAGATGTCAACACTAGCTAGAGAGATCAGCCATTAATCAATTGGTCAAACAATGGTATTTACTGAGCACTTACTGTAGGCAGAGCATTATGCTTAGTGCTTGGAAGAGTACAACGGAGTTGGTGGGCACATTCCCTGCTCCCAACAAGCTTACAGTCTAGAGAGGGACACTGATAATAAAATAAATTATGGATATGGACATAAATGCTGAAGGTGGGGTGACAAAAGGGTACAAATCCAAGTGCAAGGGTGACACAGAAGGGTGAGAGAGTAGGGGAAAGGATGGCTTAACCGGGGCAGGCCTCTTGAAGAAGATGTGATTTTAATAAGGCTTTTAAGGTGAAGAGAATGGTGATGTCGAATATGATGGGGGAAGGAGTTCCAGGCCGAGGGAGGACGTGGGCAAGGGGTCAGCATTGTGCTAGACAAGATCAAGGTATAGGGAGTAGATTGGTGTTGGAGGAGTGAAGTGAGTGTGCTGGGTTGTAGTAGGAAATTAGGAAGGAATGGTAGCAGAGAGAGAGCTGATTGAGTGCGTTAAAGCCAATGGGAAGGAGTTCCTGATTGATGCACAGGTGGTTGGGCAACCACTGGAGGTTCTTGAGGAGTGGGGAGATGTGGACTGAACCTTTCTTTGAAAAAATGATCCAGGAAGCAGAGTGAAGTGTGGAAAGACAGGAAGCAGGGAGGTGGCGAGGAGGCTGATGCATTAACTGGTTAAGTGGGGAATAAAAATGAGACAGACATTTTTCCATTCCTAAAGAGTGGGTTTCTTTAAATACAAACAGATGTAAAGCAAAATGCCCACACCCAGTTTAAAACATAATCATCTGCGCAGAAATTGTTTTATTCTATCCTTTGCCAAAGACTAATAAAATGATGGTGATCAACAGATTTTATTATTGCTATTATTTCCTGCATATACTGTATGTCTATTTGAAATTCACCACTCTCAGTTATTCGACACTCTGCTAGAGGGAACTGCATTCAGAAATGCCTGAGCTCTAACTTCTCTAAAAAATTAAAAAAAAAAATTCAGGCTTTGCTTTTTTGGTCAAAGTCGAAACTTTTCAGTATGTGCAAATAAAAACTAGTTCCTTTTTGTTCAATCTACATGAGGATCTGAGAAGACTGGTGTCTAGAAGAGGAAAAATAAGGAGAAAATATTTCTGAAGGTATCAAATGATGTCCAAAGCAATTCCTCTAGCACTTTAAATGTCAGTCTGTGCCTCATTTTTAAATTAAACACTGTCCCCCACCTTATTTTGCCTAATCTCCAAATGTTTCTTAGGGTTTCAAAGGCCTGACAGTGACACACTAGCAACAGGAAGGCCAACTGCTGTTGATGAGTCTCTCTCCTGCTCCCTTTCCCTTCTTCCCTCCCAGCAACTTCAGATGCACCAATGGGATTAAAGTAGCAGTGGAGTGTGAATGAAACTCAAGGAGAAGGGGTGTTTTCTTTTGTTTGTTCTTTTTTCATTTACCCTTTAAACGAGTGAGGTAAGAAAAAATAGCAGGAAGGATACAGTTTTTCCTTTGCAGAATCCAAAAAGATTTTATAACCTCAGAGAGGTACTTCAGTTTTAGGATGAAATTTATTCCTGGATAAAATGAACCTATTGATGCTTCCGACTGATATCGGGCACACTCTCTCCCAGCAGTATTACCTTCCATTTAATTGATAAATGAAGGAACTGAAATCACTTAGCCTCTTAATTTGGGGTCAATTTCTCTTCCCCATGGAACTGATCCTAGCCAAGAAATATGGTGAGCTTGCTTCAGAACGCAAATAGGACATTTGGTCCTCTCCCCTATTTTTATAGTCTCTTTAAGCCACAAATAATGGATTCGAAGGTAAGGGGTGTTGTTTGTAGGTAAGAACAAACATTTACATAGTACTTCTCTTAATGATTTCCCCTTAACTTCCATAGACATGGCAAACAACACACCCAACATCATTCTCTGTCTTTGTTGATAAAATCAGTTCTGGCAGAAACAAATGATGTTACCAATTGTTTTCACATGTGAATAGCTTCTGTTAGGGCATCTTGTTTATGGGAAAAGGAAAAAAAAAGGTGTTTCAGGATTTAAGGACAGCTCGTCATCATGGAGGCTCTACTTAGATTCTTCCACCAATAAGGAAAATAATTGAGAAAAAAACAAGTGAATACATATTATTAAAAAAAAATTGGAAACAATGAATCACTGTGCTTAGCTAAGCCAAGATACATCCCCAATTTTAGAATTAATTCCTGGCAGGGTCTTAAATCTACCATTATTATAGTATCAGGCTCTAACCCATATTTGGAATTCATAGCTTTGGCCTTTCAAGTCAGGCCCTAGAAGTCTTTTGATCTCATCCTGGCACTAGAACCACACAGCTCGCACACCCTCACCCTTACGTGAAGACTTCTGGGCCATGCCCACTCATCAGGGAGACATAGTTCAAAAGAACAGTCAGCCTTAAAAGTCATGATATCCTCACACTTGCCCCATGAAATCAGGGGCTGATGGTATTCACATAGTTGCCGGATAATTTCTCCTCTCGGTTTCACTGGCTTTCAAAGGAACTGATGGATCAACTTCTTGAATGCCTACTGAGTACAAAGCAGAGTACTAAGCACTTGAGAGAATGCAATAGAATTAGCATCCACGATTCCCATCCTCAAGGAGTTTACAATGTAGCAGTAGTAGTTAATTAATGAATCAATGGTATTTATTGAGCACTTACTATGTGCACAGCACTGTACTGAGCACTTGAGAGAGTACTATGATAGAGCAGAACTAGCAGACACATTCCACGCCCATAACGGGTTTACAGTCTAGAGGGAATAATAGTAGTGTTTATTAAGTTTATTAAGAGAAGCAGCGTGGCTCAGTGGAAAGAGCACGGGCTTTGGAGTCAGGGCTCATGAGTTCGAATCCCAGCTCTGCCACTTGTCGGCTGTGTGACTGTGGGCAAGTCACTTAACTTCTCTGTGCCTCAGTTCCCTCATCTGTAAAATGGGTTTGAAGACTGTGAGCCCCACGTGGGACAACCTGATTCCCCTATGTCTACCCCAGCGCTTAGAACAGTGCTCGGCACATAGTAAGCGCTTAACAAATACCAACATTATTATTATTATTAAGTACTTACGGTGTACTGTAAGCACTGTACTACGCACTGGGAGAGAATACACAGGTGGAAATTAAACACAATTGCTCTGTAGGGTGGGAGTGGGGTGCCCTCACATTCTAAGAGGGTTGAAAATGATCTGGGATAAATTCCCAGTGCAAGGAGCTTCCTAGCACTGGGTTTGGCCCCAGTGTTTCTGCCACTTACTCAGTCACTATTACCATATCCTGGAAGCTGCTAAGCATGTCAGTCAGTCGTATTTATTTTAGCATTTTCTGTGTGCAGAGCACTGTACTAAGTATTTGGGAGAGTACGATATAACAATTAGCAGATGCATTCCCTGTCTACAACGAACGTACGGTCTAGAAAACCAGCTTACAATCTAGAGGATTGGAAGGGTCGACCTCATCCATCCCACTGAGTGTGTAAACTCAAGAGGGATGGCAGCACTAAGAGGTGTGACTGCAGGAGGATGTAAAACAAATCTAAGGAAGCAAAGTGATTCCACCTGGGTCTTAAAAGGGCACTTAGACATTTTCCTTATAGTGTACATTATGCTTTGGGTTGCAAAATTCTCCGCAGGGGACATCTTCTTCATTCTGTGGAAATCCCTGAAGAGGAATGGTCCTTAGAGTCTTCCATCCAGAGACTTCCTTCCATTGATCCTACATTATTACCATCAAAAATGGGGGGAAAAATGAAGAGATTTCCAAGTTATTGAGAAGGTATCGAGAAGGTATAGGGAAGCAGCATGGCCTAGTGGATATAGCGCAGGCCTGGGAGTCAGATGACCAGGGTTCTAATTCTGGCTCTGCCACTAGTCTGCTGTGTAACCTTGGGAAAGTAACAACTTCTCGGGGCCTCAGTTTCCTCAACTGTAAAAGGTGGATTTAATACCTGTTTTCCTTCCTACTTCATTCATTCAATCGTATTTACCGAGTGCTTACCGTGCACAGAGCACTGTGCTAAGCACTTGGGAGAGTACAATACATTAGACTATGAGCCCCATGGTGTTCAGGGACTGCATCCTACCTGTTTAACTTGTATCTATTCCAGTTAGAGAAGCAGCATGGCTCAGTGGAAAGAGGCCGGGCTTGGGGGTCAGAGGTCATGGGTTCGAATCCAGCTCTGCCACTTGTCAGCTGTGTGACTGTGGGCAAGTCACTTCACTTCTCTGTGCCTCAGTTACCTCATCTGTAAAATGGGGATTAACTGTGAGCCTCACGTGGGACAACCTGATTACCCTGTATCTACCCCGGCACTTAGAATAGTGCTCTGCACATAGTAAGCGCTTAACAAATACCAACATTATTATTCTTAGAACAGTGCTTGCTTGACACATAGTAAGCATTTAAAAAATACCATTAAAAAAAGGTATTTCTGCAGAATGAAAATGACATTTAGGCAGAGGAGAGGAAGAGGCAAGGCAAAGTTGGTGCAAATGGTGACCATGGGGAAGATACCACCCAGCAGTTGCACAATCAACTGTGCTGACTGATTTTTGAAGCAGCAAGAGAATGATCTCCCCCTGTATAGACTGTAAGCTCCTTGTGGGTAGGAATCGTTAACTACCAATGCTGTTGTACTGTACTCTCCCAAGAGCTTAGTTCAGTGCTCTGCACACATATGTGCTCAGTATATACCATTGATTGATAAAAAGTACTGGTGATAAGGTTTTGGGGAGGCAGGGGGGAGGGTGGGAGCGAGGAAGAGGAGGTTTGGCTGGGGCCTTTCACCCCCACTGGACTGCAAGTCCCCTCTAGACTGTAAGCTCGTTATGGGCAGGGAACGTGTCTGTTCATTCAATAGTATTTATTGAGAGCTTACTATAATAATAATATTGGTATTTGTTAAGTGCTTACTATGTGCCGAGCATTGTTCTAAGCACTGGGGTAGACACAGGGGAATCAGGTTGTCCCACGTGGGGCTCACAGTCTTAATCCTCATTTTCCAGATAAGGTAACTGAGGCACAGAGAAGTTAAGTGACTTGCCCACAGTCACACAGCTGACAGGTGGCAGAGCAGGGATTCGAACCCATGACCTCTGACTCCAAAGCCCGTGCTCTTTCCACTGAGCCACGCTGCTTCTCTATGTACTAAGCACTTGGAATGTACAATTCGGCAACAGACAGAGACAATCCCTGCCCAATAACGGGCTCACAGTCTAAACACGGGTCTGTTGATTCTGTCATACTCTCCCAAGCTCTTAGAACAATGCTCTGCACATAGTAAGAGCTCACGAAATACCACTGATTGATTGAGTGTTACCCAATCAACTACCCTAAAGAGAGCTCCGTTCCCACTTCCACAAACTGGAACTTCCCCATGACCTTTCAGGGTGCCATGACCTCCACAATGAGAAGCAGTATACAGCCCATTCTGGTACTGAGCCTTCGGTGGGCGTGCAACAAAAGCCTGTCCTTGATGGTAGAGTTCCCCTGCCCTTCAATGCATGTGCACTTAGATTAGATGGGAGAACTGGAAATCCAAAAAGATACCACCGCTCCAAAAAAAGTACTGCATCTGAATCTGATTTCTTCCAAATTTTCCACCATTGTGAGTCTGTAAGCCACAAGCAATTCCAAAGTGCCAAAAGAGACCACCTAATCCCTCCCTCAACCCAAGAAACCAATCACATAAGCCACAAAGATGTAACAAATAAAAACAAAAAAACAGAAATCCAGGAGCCAGCATGACCCCTCTGCCCTTTGTAAGAACTCACACAAACCACAAAGCATTAGTCACAACTTAGAATCAATGCAGGAAAAGATTATGAAACCTGAATTTCAACTGCTTGGAAGTTGAAACTTGCTCAGCACTCTGAAAACCAACTTGCACAGGCTTTTAGGGCCTGATATTTAAACCCATGACAAGCACGAATTTCTTTGTTTTGGGAGGGTTGAACACAAGGCTGGAGATGCTTGATTTTCTGTTGGGGAATTGGCGGGGGGCGGGGGCGGGGGGGGGGGTGTTGAATGATTTGGTATCCAGCTCTGCTCAGGACAGGAGGCCAGCACTGAGAGGGACTGTGGCCAGGCCATGAGGAGTAGAACCCACTGTGATTCTCCTACCCACATAGAGTAGCCGTCTCTGCACGTCTGAGTGGCATTTCCTCAGGCTGTTCCTCTCCTGGGGGCCACATGGGCCATGGCTGCATAGAGCTCATTCTCTTATTCGGGGAAATATAATAAATCTGGATGGGGGGTGGAGGGAGAGTTTCTCTTCCCTCCCTTTCTGGGAAGTCACATTGCTAGACCCCTCCTAGTCACAAAGGGACGATCGAGCTGGAAGTTATATTAGTACCACTATGTCGCTCCTAGGTGAAAACGTCTGTTGTGACAAATCAACTTGGCCTCGTGCCCACCAGTCTGTAATGCATATTGCCCCTCATTATCCTTCACGCTTGTCTTTTACCAAATGGCAGGGTGGCCTGGGTCAAAAGGCCCTTGGCACCTCTCTGTGCTCAGGGAGTCACATTTGGTAGAGGGACCAGTGACAAGGGAAGGTATGAAGGGCAGTTGAAGGGAGCACTAACAGCCCTGGGTCAGGTAATAGCTGAGTGGTAATAGCTAATATCTCCATGGTTAAAACTGGTGGCCTGAAGATGGAAATTACTGGCATGTCAAACATGTCTCCATTCTGCTAAACACTGTGCAGGCAGCAGGTTATGACTGGGGGAGATTATTTCTATCAGTGTCCATCTCTCCCTCTAGACTGTAAGCTTGTTGTGGGCAGGGAATGTGTTGTATCGTACTCTCCCAAGCACTTAGTACAGTGCTCTGCACACAGCAAGACATACTACTACACTGGGATCTTAAGGATCTTGCAATCTGAAGCAAGTACACAGGTATGGCTTTCCAAATAGAGTTTGCTGCAGGTTTTCAAAAGGCTTTTCACATTTTTCCCTTTCCCCCCCACCATTCAATATTCTTGGCTGCTAAGGGGAAGGAAATAGGAAGAATGGTGGGCCAGGTAAAACCTGGCAACATAAAAGAGGTGTGTGTTTGTTTTTGCATGTGTCTCAAGGGGTTATGGGGAGAGAAATGTGCTTGAGCACACTGCCTGATTTTAGAAATGATGTTATTTATTGAGTACTTACTTTGTGCCAAGCCCTGTACTGGGATTGACAATCAAGTCAATCCAGTCCTCTGACCCATACGGGGCCCACAATCTAAAAGGAAGGGAGAACAGGTCCCTTATTCCGATTTCACAAATTAGGAAACTGGGGCCTAGAGAGGTTCAGGTCACCCAAGCAGGCCAGTAGTGGAGCTTGGACTAGAATTCTACATCACACGACTTCCCAGAATGCGTCACTCTCACGACAACACTCTTCCGTCCGAGTGAGTCCCATAGTAGTGGCCAACCACGGCCATTCAAATCTTTTTGAAAAGGGGATGTTCTCTTGCCCCCAAAGGACTCTGGGACCACAGGTTGGCAATCCCTTAAAAAGGGGCTCTAGACGGGCTACCCATGATACACTATAAAAAAAGCCCTGGGTTTATCACAATTCTCATTTTTCACTCTTCAGAATACCACATTTTCTTACAGAAGTTCCTTTAGCACCGGTTACCCACAAAAATCGGTTTTACATCAAATGGCAGAACTTTATATTTCGAAGTAATTCTGGAGCTATATATGAGTAGTTTCCAAACTGGAGAGCACTTTAGAAATGAAACAGATATACATACTGTATTTTAAGACTATTAAAACCAAAGAAACCAAATGAAAAAATACTTCTCTGAGGACTGGGCAAAATTTGAACCTCAAGATCGTTCTCAAGGCCATAATGTGAACCATAAAAAGGGATTGGGGGTTTTAGCGCTTAATGATTTCCAACTTAAAGTGCCAAAATGCAGTCAGATTTTAGTCATGTTCAATTTCCACAGAGGGTGACTCTTTTAAAAGAGGCCCCAATTCATGAAATGTAGCTTTAATCGAGCAACTCGGTGGCCATATCTGCACAGGGCAAAGCCCACTTCGTTGTCAAAAGAAATCCAAATCTGTCTTAATGGTGCAAATTAGTCCAGCATCTATAGTTTCACTCAAACCAAAAGGGGATTAATAAACTGTAAAGTTTGTTATAGTACACCCAGTTCTCCTCTATCACACGGGTTGCATTCTTGCAAAACGCCAAGAGAAGATGTGCCCAACACCACGCATTGTGCCGTATCCGGACAGGCTCAGGCTGTTGGACAGACATTCCCTAATCCCTGAACAGAGTTCTACCCAAAACGCAGAGTGGCAGAAATGAGTGCATTTCAGGATTGGCTTTAAGCAGTTATGCTCAGCCTATTTGGCCACAGGCTTTTGACCACGAGATATACTGTGTATCTTCCGAGTCTGGCCAGAATTGGAATGGGGGCGGGGGGCCAGGGCTCTGCCTTGCTCCTTTCACCCCACGTTGGTCTGCCTGAGTTCCGAGGGCTGCCTTGAGGCTCTCCAGAGTAGCAGCAAAATAGAGCAGTGCAAGTGCTTACTACACAGTACTGTGTACACACAGTAAGTATTCAATTAATACAATCAAATGAATGAATAGGGAGCCCAGGTGGAAACTGGATAAAATCCCAAAATGTTATCTTTTCCCTCAGGAGGTTGTGCCCTCCTGAGTGTGATTAATATATAACGTAACAATTAATATAATTTTGATGCTTCTTAAGCTCTTACTATGTGTCGAGCACTGTGCTAAGCACTGGGGTAGATAGAAGTTAATCAGGTTGCACACAGTCCCTGTCCCCCATGGGGCTCACCGTCTAAGTAGGAGGGAGTGGGATTTATCCCCATATTACAGATGAGGTAACTGAAGCACAAAGAAGTAAAGTGACTTGCCCAAGATCGCACAGCAACCACGTGGCAGTACCAGGATGAGAACCCAGGTCCTCTGACTCCCAGGCTTATGCTTTCTCCACCAGGCCACGCTGCTTAGTGGAATGTGACTGCAACCCCTTCAAAGCCTTATTGAGGGTGCACCTCCTCCAAGAGGCCTTCCCAGACTGAGCCCCTCCATTCCTCTTCCCCCACTCCCTTCTGTCTCACCCTGACTTGCTCCCTTTGCTCCCCCTCGCCCTGCCCCAAATCCTACAGCACTTACACACATATCTGTCATTTATTTATTTGTACTGATGTCTGTCTAACCCCCTCTAGACTGTAGGTTCCTTGTGGGCAGGAAATGTGTCTGTTTATTATTGTATTGTTCTCTTCCAAGCACTTAGTACAGTGCTCTGCATATAGTCAGCACTCAATAAATATGACTGAATTGAATGAAAAGCATCACCCTTCTCTCTGAAAGTGCTATCAGGGTACAAACAAAGGCAAGTGTTGCCCCATGCCAAGTCTGCTTATACTTTTCCACATATGGGACCATGGGAGAAAGACCTGGCTACTCTGGGAACTGCGTTCCTTTGTCCAGAAGTAGGCAGTCATGATGCGCATCCTACAGAGAGGCACAGTCAAGGGGGAGTAGTCCCTGAAATTATCAGGGACTGGGGTGCTCGCCTCCCCAGGGCATACTCTCTTTTCAGACCACTTATGGGGAGCAGAACACATAAGCACAGGAACGGTGTGCAATGCAACGGGGGGCTTGGGGCCGGGAGGTGGGGAGGGCCTGAAAGAGAAACTGATTCTCTCCCCTCCCCCATAGAAATGCAGGTATCAGGCCAGCCCACGCTCAAGGTCACAGGGTAGGAACAGGAGTTGAGGGAGCATAAAGTATCAATCCCCTCACTGATCTCCCTGCCTCTAGCCTCTCCTTCTGAACATTACTGGTGATCATCTTCTTAAAATGTTGCACAGCATACTTCTCCATTCTCTGCCAAACCTTCTTACGGTCGCCCATCTTCTTCTACTTCAAACAAAAGCACATTATCATTGGCTTCAAGGCTCTCCATTTTACATACTGGCTCTCCTCCCTTATTACGCTCCAGCTGGCACTCTTCGCTCTTTCCAAGCCCTCCTCCTCCCTCACACTGCTGGTCCCATAAAGGAATTTCCTTCTCCATTGAATCCACCAGACTTCGGCCCGCCCCTTCTTCAAAGCCCTCCTAAAATCCCACCTTCCCACCCCTGAGTCATATCAACTCATCTGCTGCCTCTAACACATATAATAGTCAACTGAGCTTCCGATTTTTTTAAAAATTTTGATTCCACTGCTTGTAAATATCTTTATGGCCATCTCTCCCGGTAGAGTGGAAACTCCTTGAGAGCAGGGAGCATGTCTTGTGTTTCTACTGTATTTCCCCAAGAGCTCAGGACAGTGCATTACACTCAGTAGGCACTCAAAAAATACCATTACTAGTATTACCATTTCCACTACTACTAAGGGAGAGGAGGAATTGTGAATTTAACCTATCTCTGGTCAAGTTACTACAAACACTTAAAAGAATATCAATGTCGCCAGTTTCCAGCTGAAAACACACAAAAATAACAGTTGGAGATCAAGCAGAAATTGAAATACTAAGTGGTAAGTGGAGGATGCATTCCAGTGGAACTGGGCAACTATCACTTCTTCCATTGAGGTGTGTGTGTTCTGGGGGGGCGGGGGCGGGGACCTGAATACGATTATAATCTAGGTTAGAGGGCAATCCACATGGTCCATTTGTCGCATTTCTAGAAAAAAAAAACTTTAAATTGCCATGACATTTATAGAAGAAAAAAAAAGAGATTTTCGTACCCTTGAGGAAACTTAAAATAATGCTTAATTACCTAGCTTAGGCAAGCTGAATAGATTTAAATGCAAAATAGATCCTCTTAGAAAATGGACTAACCTGGCAGTATATTGTTGCTTGAATTTAATGGTCACTTTCAATCTACTAAATAATAAATAATGAAAGAGAAACAAAGGAAAATAATATGTAAATTTACTACCGACCAGCATTATGCAAATTCGGTGAAGAGAAATGCAGTCTTCAGACTTAAGAGCTCCTGGAACTTGGTGAATATTGTTTGACAGTCATATCCCCTTACAAAATTCACCATTGTCTGTAAGGTTGCAGCAGGCAAAACTCAACCATAAAGGAAGCCTGGCTCCTTGCCCAGGTGGAGAATTGGGACATAGGAATGATGGAGAGGTGGCCATTGGAGACAATGGGAGAGTTGACAGATGAGCCAGCATAGTCTGTTGACTGGTTAGAATAAAATGAAATGGGAAGGAGAAACTACAGATACCTCTTTTAAAAATTATGCACAGATTGAGAGGAGTCTAGAAAACAGGAGGATTTTCAAGAAGCATAAGGAAAATGAAATATCCTCATTGAGATGCTGAACCAAGCCAAAGAAACTATTAACGATGATGATGATGATGCTAGTATTTGTTAAGCACTTATTATGTGTCAAGAACTGTTCTACGTGCTGGGGTAGACACAAGCTAATCATTCCTTCATTCAGTAGTATTTATTGAGTGCTTACTATGTGCAGAGCACTGTACTAGCGCTTGGAATGTACAATTCGGCAACAGATAGAGACAATCTCTGCCCAGTGACGGACTCACTGTCTAATCGGGTTGGACGCAATCCATGTCCCACATGGGCTGACAGAATGATTAATCCCCATTTTACAGATGAGGGAACTGAGACATAGAAAAATGAAATGACTTGCCCAAGGTCACATAGTCAAGTGGCAGAGCCAGGATTAGAACCCATGTCCTTCCGACTCCCAGGTCCATGCTCTGTCCACTACACCATGCTGCATGACAGGGTATTCAGTATCCAAATTATCCCAGTAACTGGAACTGAGGTAAATTACATCATCAAAAGTTTGGCTCATCAAACAGAAGTGAACACAAAGATTGCTCTAGAAGCACCAACACAAAAAAAAAAACCAAGCTATCCTGATGGCTTCTGGAATTGAACAAGCTAAACTATTCCTAGGCAATTCAGGATCCTAAAAAGGCTTGTTCCCCAAAGTGTTATGCAGGGCTTGATATGGAAATAGATGAGACGAGATGTCACCCCACTTCTCAGAAGGGAATGAAAGCTTCCTACTACCTCTTAGGGGTTAAGCTTGGGCCTATGGATGAACCATCACACTGCCCCATTTTTCCGGTTGAAGTGTCACACAAACCAATCTCCTTCCTCTTTGTCTCCCTTCACACTTTGTTATGGCACTTTAGGCACTAGGTTCTAATGAGGATCACTAAAAGGTCAGACTAGAGAAAGCACCTGAAATTTTACACTATATACACCAGGGTGGCCTCCTTCCAAGAACCAGGCCTGTCCCTGTAATGAAGAATGTACCCGGCAGTCAAGAAAACACAAAACATAAAACTGATAACAAGTAGTACGGGACTGCTGCCAGACACTTTGAAACCTGTAATTCTACCAAACCTCTCCCTGCAACATCCATTTTCCCTCTTGATTGTGGATCTCACTGAATTAATCAAAGAGAAGATTGAGAAATAGCTGCAACGCCCCCTCCCCCTTTTCTACTTTTCTACAATAAATACGACTGAATGAATACTTCTAAACTCGAGCCACGTGGTGTCTCTCACGGCTTCTATCCTCCAATTCTCTCCTACATCTCCTTCCACCTAGTTTTTGATCCTCTCCCAAATCCAGTCCATACTTCACTCCACTGCCCGGATTATCTTTCTACAGAAACGTTCAGGGCATGTCACCCCGCTCCTCAAAAATCTCCAGTGGTTGCCTATCCACCTCCGTAACAGAACAAAAACTCCTCACCATTGGCTTTAAAGCTCTCCATCACCTCGCCCCCTCCTACCTCACCTCTCTTCTCTCCTTCTACAACCCAGTCCGCACACTTCGCTCCTCTGGTGCTAACCATCTCACTGTGCCTCCATCTCACCTGTCTCACTGCCAACCCCTGGCCCACGTCCTACCTCTTGCCTGGAACGCCCTCCCTCCTCAAATCTGCCGGACAATTATTCTCCCTCCTTCAAAGCCTTATTGAAGCCACATCTCCTCCAAGAGGCCTTCCAAGACTAAGCCCCACTTTTCCTCATCTCCCACTCCCTTCCGACCCTGACTTGCTCCCTTTGCTCTTCCCCGCCTCCTCGCCTCACAGAACTTATCTGTAATTTTATTTATTCATATTGATGACTGTTTATTTGACGTCTGTCTCCCCAGCTCTAGATTGTGAGCTCATTGTGAGCAGGGATCCTCTCTCCCTATTGCTGTATTGTGCTTCCCCAAGCGCTTAGTACAGTGCTCTGCACACAGTAAGCACTCAATAAATACAACTGAATGAACAAATGCGATTGAATGACAGAAACCAGGCCTGTGAAGGGTCTCACCCACTTACACAAGGACAAACCAGACAGATTTTTGCTCTGATCCAGTCTTTAACCACTGCTCTCTGACCTGGATATCGAAGACTCCAGATAACCGCACCTCTGACCCTTCTGGTTGCTCTTTCGGCAATTCCTCCTCTGCTTGACTACCTCTGGTAGAAGGAGCCTTCGGGGGTTCTCGCCTCAGACCCCCTTTCGATGGTATTTGTTAAGTACTTACTACCTATCAAGTTCTAAGGGCTGAGGTAGGTACAAGTTAATCAGGTCAGACACAGTCCTTGTCCCACACGGGGCTCACCGTCTAAATAGGAGGGAGGGCAGGTTTTGAATCACCATTTTACAGTTCAGGAAACTGAAGCAAAGAGAAGTGAAGTGACTTGTCCCAAGTCACACAGCAGGCAACTGGCGGAGCCAGAGTTAGAACCCAGCTCTTCCGACTCCCAGACCCATGTTCTTTCCACTAGGCCACACTTCTTCCCCTGAATGTGACTTAATCGATTTGTCGTCTCCGATTTCCTCCTGGAGCGTCTTGTATTTCAGTTTTTTTATTCTTACAATGCCATAGCTACTCTAGACTGATTGTCTACTTTGGCTAGAATGAGATGGCAAGCGAGAGCAAATATACACTCAAACAGTCGGGCTAGTCCCTTTAGTGACAATGGCCAAGCAATAGCCAGCATTAGGACTGTAGCTTTAGAATCAAGCTAGGAATTTCTCCAGTACCGCTTGTGTTGAGGAGTAGGGTAGGGAGCAGAGGTGCAGAAAGAACATCTGCTTCAGCACAGGGATTAAATCTGAAAACTCCCAAGGGACTCAGGGCAAATATGATTCACGTGGGTGATGTTTGCTTTCTCCTGTATTCCCTCCCTCCCTCCCGGAACTGAGCATACCCAGTATCCACAGGAAGATTTTGCTTGCAAGTAGAATGCTATGGTGCTATGGTTATTCTCTCTTTCCAATGTTTGCATTACCTAGATGGCAGGCAACGAACCATGGAGAGCAATGAACCATATAGGCGGGGAGGGGGAGGGGGGCGGGGGGGAACAGGAATGACACCTCTCATAACAGCTATTTAACAGATTAGTTCAAACAATTCTTCTCTCTAGAGTGCTCTACCAGGGAGATCCCATTTGTTCCTAAGGAAGCACAGACTGTGCCTATATGCTTTTTGGAATGAAGCGTTGCCCTTGAATAGACACCGGCTCAGAATCTGTCATCTGAGTAGCATTTAGGGTCATTGTATGTGTCATGACCAGAGCACAGATGATTTTGACCAGATGTTTCCTCACAGAGGATTGAGAGATAGACTGAAACCCTGCCACCCCCACCCCCCAGGCAGAAGATGATCTTACAAAGACATAGGAAGAGTTCAAATTGTGGAAAAGGAAAGAGGTAGTCAGTTATTAGTCATCTGATCCACAATGCTGGGTGTATTGGCTGGATCTTAGCAGAAAGATTATACCCAAGGAGTAATCTTTGATTGTAATGCTTCTTAAATGACCATTTTTTCACCATTCACAGGATCCCCCCTAGATCCTGAATGTGACCTAATTGATTTATCCCCTCTAATTTCCTCCTGGGGCATTCATACTTAAGGATTTTGTTTTTATTGTGGTCAACTTTCAATTGTCCAATTGGTGGGTTATCAGTGCATTTTCCCATTTGACCTAGTTTGGAAGCATTTTGTTGTCCCTTTGCAACAACAGGAAAGGATGGACCAAGGAAAACACAGGAGGAAAAACTGTATTTTTTCCTTGTTAGCAATTTTGGTAAAAAAAGGTTTCTTGGGCAAGAAGGTAGAAGTGATTGGCTAGAAGGAGGCTTTTGGAGTATTTGTCTATTTCATGCTAGGTATCACAAGATTGCCAAAGGTGGTTTCTTAAAAATAAAAATAATAATAATAATGAAGATGTGAGATGAAGAAATTTTTAAAAAATATTACCATCTTATACAGAACCTTAGTCCACAATACGTTTACACCAATTATATCATTTTTTTTTCTCAATGTCTGTGAAACATGGGGGAGGACAGGTATTATTAAACCAATCCAAATGAAATGCAGAAAAATTAGAAGAAGGTTCAAGCTTACCTTGATCTCAGTTCTTAGGGTAAAAAAGAAAACAAACTATTTACTTTATAAAAAATTGTACCTCCAAATTCAATTTATAGAGCTGAATTGAAAAGTGTGTCATTTGGATATTCACCACAACATATTTGTTTAGCTACTTTGTATGGTTTAATAATTCATAGGTATATGTCTAAGAAGTCTATCAATAAATTATGAAAGATAGAATATCAGATTGCCTGTGAATGACTCATCTCAAAGGCTACATTGGCAAGATATGCAAAAGCCCTTCCAAAGGGGAAGCTGATAAAATATAATGGGCAGAGTAAGAATCGTAACAAGTGAACAATTTAACTCTTTGAGTCACTAAGAATCCAATTTTGATTTTGAAAGTATGAGGAGGTTAAAAGGAGACAAGAAACAAAACAAAATTATCATTGTTAATTCTCCATATTTTCATGTAGAAAAAAAGCTTTCATCATTGCATAGGCTTTGAAAGGAAAGAGCCTTTAATCCAAAGTTAGAAAAGTTGTTTGATCTAGAGCAGGAGTTTCAAGGTATCACCAGAAGACCAGCACCCACATTACAAACCTGCCCCTTCTCTATCGCTCACATCTTCACATCTCAGTCCCTCCTCATATCCAGATTCCGCCCTTCCCCAAACACACGCGCATGCATGCCCGCACACACACATGCAAATTCTACATATATGGGGGGGGGGGACGGGCTTGGGAGTCAGAGGTCATGGGTTCGAATTCCGCTGCCACTTGTCAGTTGTGTGACTTTGGGCAAGTCACTTAACTTCTCTGGGCCTCAGTTCCCTCATCTGTAAAATGGGGATTCATTCATTCATTCAATAGTATTTATTGAGCGCTTACTATGTGCAGAGCACTGTACTAAGAGCTTGGAATGTACAAATCGGCAACAGATAGAGACAGTCTCTGGCCACTGACGGGCTTACAGTCTAATCGGGGATGAAGACTGAGCCCCATGTGGGACAACCTGCTTACCTTGTATCTACTCCAGCGCTTAGAACAGTGCTCGGCACGTAGTAAGCGCTCAACAAATACTATCATTATTATTATTGTTATTATGAGCAACAGCATGGACTAAAGGGCCTAGGTTCCAATCCCAGCTCTACTACTGGCTAGCTGGGTAATTTTGCACAAGTCACTTCACTTCTCTGTGCCTCAGTTTCCTCAACCATCAAACGGGGATTAAATACCCTTCTCCTTTCTTCTTAGAATGAGAGCCCCTCGTGAGACGAGGTCTGTGTCTGACCTGACTCCCAGCACTTAGTACAGTGATTTGTACTCCACACATGGTAAGTGCTCAAAAAAGACCACCGATTGATTGACTGGTCTCTGGTGCTTTGGCCCAGTATCGGCATTATTTGGCTGTTACTTTGGCTCTGCGTGGCTTTTGAGAGTAAGAGTCTTGCTTCTACCTGCACTTTATCGTAACCCTGTAACCCTCCTATTCACTTGGTGCACCCACTGCCCCAGCGAGAACACGACCGACGGGGACGAAAGTGAAAGTCGCTACGTGGAAACCACTAGCACTCGAATCCAATCCTTCATATAGGTTCTTGGCTTTGGGATCTTTGTGACTGGACCAAGGCTCATCATTCATTCAATCGTATTTATTGAGCGCTTACTGTGCGCAGAGCACTGTACTAAGCGCTTGGGAAAGTACGAAGCAATGATAAACAGTGGCATTCCCTGCCCACAAGGAGCTCACAGTCATCCTTTATTTACAACAGGGGTCTCCAACATCATCATCATCACCATTCTCATCACTGTTCCCCTACGGTGCTTTGCAATATCCCAAGGCCTTCACTTAGCCCCAGATGTCAATCTTTGATTTAGAGAATAAGGCAGAGTCCTAAAGTGACTGGTCTTTCTCGCTGGCAGAGTCTGCATGGAGCCGAAACAAAAGACCGTTTGAAAAAACAAATCTCCAAAACTCATGTTTCTTAACAAGTGAAACTTCCTCTGCCATTGTCTCAATTTAAGCTGAAGTGGGAGAGGCTGGGGGTGGAGGACCTAGCCAATCAATCAATGGTAGCAGGTTTTCTTTTAGTTCCTAGGGGTTGAAGGCCCAAAAAATGGAATTAGTTTGTGCTGAGATTGTATATTGGGTGTGACTCCTGATGGGGGAGAGGTGGGTAAGAGGGGTGTCTCCTATCAGGTCCTTATCTGCTTTCATTACTTATCAACTAATGTGTGAAGTTTTATCTGTCAGGAAGTACTAATTTGGACAAAGAATAAACTGGGAACAGAAGGGATTCTCATATTAATCTCCACTTGGAGAGAACCTGTTGACACCTTTGCTTTCATCCTTTGCTTAAGCAGCAAAAGTGTCACCTCCCTCTGTTCTGAGTCAACAGAAGGCAGACATTCATTGGGTATTATTTTTCCTCACCTTCCCAGGAAAACAGCAACAGGCAGCACGGTAAGGGTACAGGACTTTAGGGTGAGTGGAAAATCCTGGTCTGCAGTCTGTCGATCAGACAGCCATGCTAAACAAACAGAAGGGCTGACTCTGAAAAAGGATGAGTGCTGTGGATTTCCAGAAACGTCCTCTTTTTCTGCATGAAGAAATCCCCAAAGATGTTTGCTTGATGTTGGGATTTTTTTTTAACCCAGGCAAATTTCTGTCAAAAACAGTTACTTCCATCATACACATACATCCTCTATAAATCAATAAAAATGCAAATCCCTTATAGTAAAGCCACCAATTGGCTCTGACCTTGGACAACTTGCTAAACTTCTTAATCTCCTAAATCCAACATCCCTGAATTCCTCCCCCTCTCCCACTTCTATTGATAACACCACCATCTTCCCTATCCCAGAACGCTGCAACTTCGGGGTTAGCTTCAATTCCTCCCTATCTTTCATATTCAGTATACTGCCACATTCTACTGCCAAATCCTGCCAGTTCTTCCTGTACATCTCCTGAATCCACCCTTTCCTATCCAACCAAACTGCTACAATTCTGGTTCAACTTCTAACCTTGTAATAATAATAATAATAGTAATGGTGTCTGTTAAGCGCTTACTATGTGCCAAGCACTGGTCTAAGAGCTGGGGTAGATACAAGGCAACCAGGTTGGAGACAGTCCCTGTCCCACATCGGGGCTCACAGTCTCAATCCCCATTTTACAGATGAGGTAACTGAGGCACAGAGAAGCTAAGTGACTTGCCCAAGTCACACAGCTGACAAGTGGCAGAATGGGATTAGAACCCATGACCTCTGACTCCCAAGCCCGTGCTCTTTCCCCTAAACCACGCTGCCTCTCTGTATTCTATCCCCATTCCTTCACTCATGATGTTTCCCCCAGCTTGGAACTCCCTCCTTCCCCAAATGAGAAAGACCCCAGCTCTAACCACATTCAACTCCCTCCTAAAATTCCACCTCCTCCAACAAAGCTTCCCTGATTAATTTCTCAGCACCCTGAGCCATATGCCCCCCCTCAACCAACTCTCGCCCTTTTGAACTTGTTTATACCTATCCTCAGCACTCGTGCATATATGTTTATTAAATTATTTGACCACTCTAGTAAATATTTTTTGTTTGTCTCCCCCATTAGCGTGCAAGCTCCTAATGGGCAGGAAATGTGTCATTTTTTTTATTTTGTACTTTGCAAAGCCCTAGTACAATGTACTGCACCAAGTGGGTCCTCGATATAGCTTACTATATGTTAACTATACATATAAAACTATATATATATATATATATATATATATATAAACTATGTAAACTTTATAATGATATAAAACTATATAACCTATATATGTATAAATATAGTTTACTATATAGTAGTTTACTACTAAATATTGCTATAGTATTTGATAATGATGATTATGGTACTTAAGTGCTTATTAGGTGCCAAGTACTGTCCTAAATGCTGGGGTAGGTACAATTGTCTCATAGGGGTGTTAAGATGAGCGCTCTCCTGGGAGAAATTGCTTTGAGATCTTTCAAAAAAATTGCCACTAGGAGGAATTTTTAACTGAGAATATTATGCCAATGAACTCCTGCAACTCTTGTACCCTCAAGCATATCAGCTGATTTCTTTTATTTTCTTAAAAAAAATGAATAGACAGTTCATCTTTGAATGCTTTGTTAAGCAAAGTAATCCTCTTACAGTACTTAATCTGCCTATGTTTGAACAGATAATAAACTGTGTTTAGCATTCTACTGAAGCCTTTATACCAACTGAAATAAATCTAATACACAACTCACCAAATATGTGACAAATTCAAGGTACACAACACTACAATAAACCCTCCATTGGGACTCTAAATTCATGCCTGGCATCTAGGCAGAACTTCATTCAAAAGTCAGCTTTGGCTTTGGATTTCATCTACCCAATACATATTAACTGTGCATTGCTCAAAAAAACTTTACATGAAATTAACTTATTAAAATGATTCTTATGCGCACGGTGCCACAAATTAACACTGTATCCCCATGTGTCCAATGCATAATAATAAACTGAAAGTGAGCAATTACAAGCTACAAAAGCCATAGTTCTATTTTTGTTCAGAAATTTGGCAAAACATAAACAATTTAATTTCCTTATCCCCTAGTCCTAGATCGAGTGATCATGAAAATTCTAGTTTCATCATTTTTCTTACTGTGGAGACTTGGGAAACAGTCATGTCATCACCCGGAAGAGAAATTCAGCTGGATTCCACTGAAAAGAAGAGCAGCAACTGGAATCACATAGAATGTGGTCTTTTCTCTATAATTTGTGCAGCTGAACTGCACACCCACGAAGCAGAATTTGGAGAGCACTGACGTCTTTCTAGTTAGTGAAAGCTCATCTTCCTTTTCTTCAATGAACATATTCAGGAAGAGAGAAAAAAAAGTGCAAGATTCATATTATGAAACCAGTTATCATAATAACTTTACACCCTCTTGGGATTTCTTGGATATTTGCGCCTCCAATCCTAATTTGCCTAAAACAGCCTACCTGATAGGCAAGAAATCCAACAGCCTTGTTAAAATTTCATCAGCCCATCTTCCCCTTTCCAATGTTACAGAAATGGCACATTTGTGGGCAGCTGGAAATCCAGTGGAAGGTCCATATCAGTGCTAAGCACTGCATGTTGCATTTTTCTTCCATTTTTTTAGAAATAAAAGTCCTGCCCATCTCCTGATTTATCTTAGGCCAGGTTCAATTTCCTTCTAATCCTGAGTGGCTGGTCTAAGAAGATCAAGCACATATGGTCCTTCGTAATTGAAGATGCCATCACTGGCTTCATCTTTGAGCACATGCACGACTGAAAAGGCCAATGCAGAATCCACAGTTTCAGCCACGTCGTGCATACAAGATGGCTGTCCCTCGTTTTGTTTTCATGTTTGATGTTCCCAACACCTGATGTTGTTTTCTCTCCTGCCTTCTTCTCTCTCATTCCTTATGAAGCTTTTGCTCAATCAAACTAGTTCCTTTTTTATAGCAATGTGCCATATCCTTGGCAATGGGCTCCTAGTTTTCAGCTGAGATGCAGCATGGTCTGAATCTGTGGTTTAACGTATCCATAAAATGCTTGCTCTGCCTCCATGCTCTTGATTTCCCAATTTCAGCTCTTCATACAGCTGTTTGGGTACTCTGCTGTGTCATTCATTCTCCTCCTGTCTCACCCAACATAGCTTTGTTCTTGGCCCTCTTCTGTTCTCCATTTACACTCACTCCCTCGGTGAACTCATCCGCTCTCACGGCTTTGACTACCATCTCTACGCAGATGACATGCAGATCTACATCTCCGCCCCTGTCCTCTCCCCCTCCCTTCAGGCTCGCATCTCCTCCTGCCTCCGGGACGTCTCCACCTGGATGTCGGCCCGCCACCTAAAACTCAACATGAGCAAGACTGAGCTCCTCATCTTCCCTCCCAAGCCCGGTCCGCTCCCAGACTTCTCCATCACCGTGGATGGCACGACCATCCTTCCCGTCTCTCAGGCCCGCAATCTCGGTGTCATCCTTGACTCGTCCCTCTCGTTCACCCCACACATCCTATCCGTTACCAAGACCTGCCGGTTTCACCTCTACAATATCGCCAAGATCCGCCCTTTCCTCTCCACCCAAACGGCTACCTTACTATTACGGGCTCTCGTTATATCCCGGCTAGACTACTGTGTCAGCCTTCTCTCTGACCTCCCTTCCTCCTCTCTCGCCCCGCTCCGGTCTATTCTTCACTCCGCTGCCCGGCTCATCTTCCTGCAGAAACGATCTGGGCATGTCACTCCCCTTCTTAAACAACTCCAGTGGTTGCCTATCGACCTCCGCTCCAAACAAAAACTCCTCACTCTAGGCTTCAAGGCTCTCCATCACCTTGCCCCTTCCTACCTCTCCTCCCTTCTCTCTTTCTACCGCCCACCCCGCACGCTCCGCTCCTCTGCCGCCCACCTCCTCGCCGTCCCTCGGTCTCGCCTATCCCGCCGTCGACCCCTGGGTCACGTCCTCCCGCGGTCCTGGAACGCCCTCCCTCCTCACCTCCGCCAAACTGATTCTCTTTCCCTCTTCAAAACCTTACTTAAAAATCACCTCCTCCAAGAGGCCTTCCCAGACTGAGCTCCTCTTCCCCCTCTACTCCCTCTGCCATCCCCCCTTTACCTCTCCGCAGCTAAAGCCTCATTTTCCCCTTTTCCCTCTGCTCCTCCACCTCTCCCTTCCCATCCCCACAGCACTGTACCCGTCCGCTCAACTGTATATATTTTCGTTACCCTATTTATTTTGTTAATGAATTGTACATCGCCTTGATTCTATTTAGTTGCCATTGTTTTTACGAGATGTTCTTCCCCTTGACGCTGTTTAGTGCCATTGTTCTTGTCTGTCCGTCTCCCCCGATTAGACTGTAAGCCCGTCAAACGGCAGGGACTGTCTCTATCTGTTGCCGACTTGTTCATCCCAAGCGCTTAGTACAGTGCTCTGCACATAGTAAGTGCTCAATAAATACTATTGAATGAATTGAATGAATTTGTTGAGGTAGGGTAACTTCAGTGCTAGGAGACTGGGTATGTTCCAGAGATTTATTGTATGTGATGTGTTGCTTTGCCATTTGATATTGAATATGGCCTCATATGAGGTCTGCTCAAGAAGCCAGATCAATCAATCAGTGGTATTTATTGAGACCTTACTATATAGAGAGCACTGTTCCAAGCACTTGGGAGAGAACCAACACAAGAGAATAAGCAGACATGTTCCCTGCCCATAACGAGCTTTCATGTGGTGCCTGTGTGTGGTCTGGGTCTTCCAGCCATAGAGAAGGCTGGACAGCATTACAGCTCTGTTGACCTTGACTTGGGTCTGAAGTCTGATATCACATATGTTGGCCTACTTGATTCAGTACCACTCCAGAGCCAGGATTCGGAGGAGCAGGTGTTCGGCAGAACCGGAGATCGGCTTCCCCTTCCGGTTCAGGCTACTGCAGGTGGGAGACAACTGGCAATTTTCACATGCTCTAGACTGTAAGCTCATTGTGGGCAGGAAGCATGTCTACCATCCCTGTTATAGCGTATTCTCCCAAGGGCTAAATACAGTGCTCGGCACAGAGTGAGCGTTCAATAAATATGACTGATCGATTGACTGGGTTATGCTAATGTAGCACAAATAAAGCTATTCTTCTAAGATGTTCTGCATTAAAATAGCAGAGTGCATGTGCAGACCTTGACTTTTCTTCCTGTGTGCAGCAGGAGCGAGAAAGGAGACTGTGCCCTTCAATTAAAAAATTATGCGTTGCCTGAGTTTCATGCCCTAACTGCATGCCGTTGACAGCTGCATAGATTTATTTATAATTCTCCCTCACCTATTTTTTATGCTCTCTGTACTACCTGTCATAAATCCACAGATGAACTTCACCATCAGTAGCATCAACTTCAACTACAAAGGAAAACTCTATGTGCATACGTACATACAACCAAACACATACACACATATGCACACACATATATATGCACTACCTGAAATAAAGATACCTCACATATTTTACTTTTAAAAACTCTTGGCACTGGTCTCATGACAAACAAAATAATCATTATCACAACAAAACAGTTACAGTTCTAGTAAAGGTGGCTCAGTATTTTATTGAATCATTCTGTCTCGGAACTTTTTTTTTTTTTAGGTGGCGCTTAAGTGGGTATTAAAGACAACTTTATGAACTTGGATCACTGGCAGCCTATTAGGAAGTTCTTCTTGTGAAAACAGCAGATTCAAATATTTGGAAACACAAGATGAACTAAAGAATGAATTCAGGTTAAATGCTGTCCTTCACAGGTATATTCTCTGCCAAACCGTTGGTCTGCTGGCACGTCGACATGACAAGTAATTATTTGGTTCCCCCCCCTCAATAATTTGACTCCTACCACTGTCAGTTAAATTCTGCCAACAGGTCTTTAATGTTCCTCTCTAAAAAGTGACTTATTGACACAAGAGAGCCCTCACCTAAAATATCTGGTGGATCACCCATGATGCAAATTACCTTTTGCTTTCTACAGAATGGATCTCTTACCACTAAACAACAGCTCTTATGCCCCTCTAACAGACCTACGAGTGACACCAAAGGTTGTAGAAAGCTTAAATGCACTGATTCAAATAAAAATATATGCACCCTTGTAGACATTTGCTGCCACACAACATACCGCTGCCATAATACTGACACTGCAAGGACATGATTTCCTTTCTAATGTTACTGGAATGCTGAAAGGCCTGGGAAAATGGCTTGAAGCTCCAGAAGGTTAATATTTTCCTTTCAGTAAAAGCTGGACCACTTTCCTTGAACAAAGAGTCTTTGGTTTTCACTCTTCCAACCCTAAAGCCATGCATCCTGTGAGAGGATACGTTTCTGAGGCATCCATTTTAACTCTCTCAGGTTAGACTTGGATGACTGCATAATCTCTGTGCAGCCTCAAACATGCTGGTCCACAGCTCCATACAGACTTGAAAGGCAAAAAAAACCAAAACTGATTGACATCTGCAGGCCTATGCCCTGCAAATCTACAACATACTTAATGGGTGAAGAGCACTGCAAGCAAAAAAAAAACACCCCAAAACGCTGCCCATTTTCTTTAACGCAATGCTTGTTATAGGCAGGGAACATGATTATCAACTCTGTTGTATTGTACTCTTCCAAGATCCTAGTACAGTGCTATGTATGCAGTAAGCATTCAAAATATATCACTGATTGATCAATTGATTTTGTTTGGTCATGGAAAATAGAATAAATGCATTCTGGATATCGCCAACATTTTTAGTCTGTAAGTTCACTGTGGGCAGGGAGTGTGCTGGTTATTTTGTTATACTGTACTTTCCCAAGCACTTAATACAGTGCCCTGCACACAGTACACGCTCAATAAATATGTTTGATTGATTGAATCCAAACAGCCAACTGCCTTGATTGACATTTTAGTCTAAGAATCTCACAGCTTGGTGTCCAACCTGATTAGCTTATATCTACTCCAGTGCTTAGAACAGTGCTTGGCACATAGTAAGCGCTTAACAAATACCAGTATTATTAGTAGTAGCAGCTGTTTAAAAGGAAACTAATCACTCCAATCATCTTAATAATCCCTTAGTTCTTAGGTATAGCTATGTAAATTTTTCTTTTGTTGGTATACTGAATTTTAGTTATCTATATGAGTTTTTTATGCTTCTGTCACTTTAGGCTAATGGGAGAGGCCAAACCAGGTACAAAAAACATGTAAGCAGAAGTGACAGAAGCCAAAAAAAAACCCAAACAAACTCATAGGCTAAAACAGCTGATAGCTTTTGAAAGGGGTGAGAGAAACCTGAAATCCAGAAACACTGTTGAAACGGACTATGTGCATCACATAACAAGTTCTGTATATTTGTTTCCATTCATATTAAACAACACTTAAATCTGCCACAGAAAAATGGATGAAGAATAAAGCCTCGTAAATGAAAATTTACTTGACAGTGACCTACTCGGTCTGCTCAGGTCACCTACTCGGGTCACTCCAATCACTGGTGTTTTATTCAGGGACCCACAAGGAGGAGAGCTGGAATAGAGTACAGTGGCCCAGTATGCTTAGTAATGATACTAGAACACGTCCCTTTCCCAATATCACTAGACTATCCACTGAGTTAACCAGTAGAAAAGGTAGTTGACTTTACCTTTTTTTTTTTACTTTACATTTTGCTTACCTACAATGGTCTCTATTTTCCTTGGTGCCTAAATCTTTTCTTTCTAGTAAATTGGTGTCCAGAAGGCGCTTTCATTCTTTACAGAACCACAGCTGAAACTGGGTCTTTTAGGCTTTGATGACCGGAACCTTCAAATTACCACTGGCTAGCTTCCTCTGAAGGTTAGAATATTTCCCTTTCTACTGATGCTAGTCCACCTCTGTTACCCACTTTGGCAAGATGAGGAGAGAGGTGTCCAAAACCAGGATTAAGTTAGCCCCTTGGTCTCCAACACCTACTATTACATGAGAGAGTACGTAATTCTCTCTCACCTCCCCACCCGCCACTTTCTTGGCAATCCTAAATATTTGACTTTTTCTAGTAGCAGTGCCTGATTTTCAGGGGTGTAGAAGAGAATGTCCTAATTAGATTGTGATCCATCCTGGCAGAATCTATCCTGTTTTAAATTACATTTGAAGCTATATTCAAGAGCTATTAATAAGTATGTGTGAACCCAACAGAGCAGCCCATTTAAGGCCAGGCCTCATTTAAAGCCACAGTGACCTACAGGAAAGTGAACAAAAAAGGGTTGATTTAATAATAATGATAATAATAACTGTGGTATTTGTTAAGCACTTAGTATGTGCCGGGACACAAGCGCCGGGGTGAATACAAGCACCTGGGTTGGACACAGTCCCTCTCGCACATGGTACTCATGGTCTCAAACCCATTTCACAGATGAGGTAACTGAGGCCCAGAGAAGTGAAGTGTCTTGTCCAAGGCCACACAGCAGATAAGTGGCAGAGCTGGGATTAGAACCCATGACCTTTTGACTCCCAGACCCGCACTCTATCCAGTACGCCATGTTGTATCTGACAAGCCTACAACTGTCCCACTGCTTCTTCCACCTCCTCCTTCTCTCTTTCCTTGCTGTGGTCAGAGAGGGCAGAGAAGCAGGAGAATTCTGCTGTTCACTGAGCCACTGCCCGCCTAGGGCTGTACTTGTTCAGGTTGTCATTATTCAACAATACCAGCTATATTATCACTATGACAACAGTTACACCAGAGGAGGATGAGGAGTATCTGTAGTAGCACTACAGGTGGGCTGTCCTACTGAGAGTTCACATTCTCCAGGAGGCCTTCCCAGACTGAGCCCCCTCCTTTCCCTCTGCTCCTCCTCCCCTCCCCTCCCCTCCCCCACCCTCTGCTCTTCCCCCTTCCCCTCCCCTCAGCACTGTGCTTATTGTATATATTATTTATTACCCTATTTATTTTGTTAATGAAGTGCATATCTCCATGATTCTATTTATCTTGATGATGTTGTTTTGTTTTGTTCTGTTTTGCTTAGCTGTCTGTCTCCCCCATTTAGACTGTGAGCCCGTTATTGGGCAGGGATTGTCTCTATCTGTTGCCCAATTGTACATTCCAAATGCTTAGTACAGTGCTCTGCACATAGTAAGTGCTCCATAAATATTATTGAATAATAATGGGGGCTGAACACTCACTGGACGCACTGCACCGTACCAAATGCTTGGGAAAAAACAGTCGATGCATGAGACATGTTCCCTGCCCTCACAGAGTTTACATTCTAACAGGAGAGACAAACGCAAAAATCTTTACAACTGAGTAAACAGAACAAATTGATTGTAAAATCAATCATACATAGGTGCCGAGGAAGGATATGTGACTGATGGTGCTACATGAAAACAGCTGACACGAAGATGAGGAGAGCCTTGAAGTTGAGCATGAGGAGATTTCGACTGATATGGAGGGAAATGGGACACCACAGAAGGGATTTGATGACAGATGTGAGAGGAGCGAAGCTGTCTAAAGCCGGGAAACTGCTCCGAGGATGAGAATGGGGGAAGCGCAGAAGTCAGGCACAGACGACTGTTGGGCAAAGCAGATTTTGATTAGCTTTTCCAGCAGGGCAGCTAATGAGAATTTTCTTTGGGCATTTTGGCAGCAGGTTACATATTCTTTGCTATACTTGGCAATAAAAGGAATGGCGGCATCACGGGGCAGTGAGATGGCAAGGAAGATGAGGCTAGGAAAAGGAAGAGAGGAGTTGTAAATATCATGAGAAGGTAAAAGTTTGAGGGCAACGGTGTATTTGAAAATGAATTCCAAGGCTGCACTAAATGAGGCGTGCTTGAGATGGGCCGCCCCTTGTAAAAATAAAATGGCCTCACCCTCTTCTGGATCATGCTTTCTACTATTATTATTCTCCTTTAAAGTTCAAGTTTGGTCATTTTTGCCACTGTACAGAGTGGCTGCTATTTGTCTCCTTTTTCTGGTCAGAAGCACCTTAACTGAGATTAGAACCGTATTTTAAGATATATTAGAGGTTTCACTGAATAGACATAAGAGGAGGAAGCCCACCTTTCTGTTCAGGATATAATGCCTCTGTGCTAACTGTTGTTACCTTTTTTTTAATTATTATTACTTTTGGCTGCTGTATGTATTGGAAGTACAGATCAAATTTCCTATTTGCTGTCACTCTAAGGCCAGCATTAAATATTTCCATAACAATACAATTAAATAACTTCTTTTATGCTTTTCTCCCAACACAGAGAAGCATTAGCTTGTAGTTGTTTCACCATTTTGTTTCTACCTGTTTCTAATCTCCCTTTGTCCTTTCGTATTATTTGTTTCCTTCATGCCTCAAGATGATGCTAAATTTGGACACATTCTGTGCTACTTACCCCTTTCCACAACATGAATTAAGCTGTATGTACAGTTACAGACGGTAGTTACCAATCAATATCTTCTAGAAATAGAATTTTGACCAAATTTTCCAAATTCCAATTTTCACACACAAATTCTTTCAAAATTCTTTCACCTCATCTCAGATAGGTCAAGAAGCCCAGTTTTGTTCAACACACGTCATTTCTTCTGTGTTTTCTTCACCAACCACTGAGTGTCTCGTACTTTCAACCACTTATTACGATTTCCATAATTGCTAATATTTATCAATTTTGTTTCTTGCTTCTCTTTTCATTAATTCAAAGTGGAGAGGTCATTTTCTGTTGGCTACTGATAAGGATTTCTTTTCAGATGGAAAACAATATAATATGGCACTTATCTCGGTCTTTTCTTCAAGACTTTTTAAACGTAGTTCCAGGGGTACTTCAGTAGGCATACTGGCCTACTGAAACTATGGCATGCGTGTCATTTTGATCTAGTTCATGAGGAAGTTTGGGGTTTTTTAATGGCACTTGTTAGTCAATTGATCATATTTATTGAGCATGTATAAGGTGCAGAGCACTGTACTAAGCACTCAGGAGAGTACAATATAACAGAGTTGGGGGTCATGTTCTCTGTCCCAAGGAGCTTACAGTCTAGAGGGGGAGACAGACATTCAATTAAGGATATGTACATAAGAGCCAAGCACTGCCCTAAGCACGGGGGTAGATAGAAGTTAATCAGGCTGGAAACAGTCCCTCTCCCACGTGGAGTTCACAGTCTCAGTTCTTTCGATTGCTTCTCCATTATTCAGATAGATTACATACACATAAAGCAAAAGAATCTCTATATAATTAATAAAAAACCCTGACAAAGATTGAGACCATCAAAACAAAGCTTTTACACCGTAAAGGATTTTTTTTCAGCTGTCAATCCTTGGAAATAAAATTCAAACAAGATATCTGCATTCAGACAGTAAGGAAGATGGCACCACAATTCACAGACACGTATTAAGGTATCTTTGGTCTCTGAATCTCATCTCAGGAAGCAATCAGCAGAGCTAATCCTCTGTGACAAGCTGGCCTGAGAGTGGCCCATCTAACAGAGCTGGAGGCTGCAATCAACGGTGCAAAGGCACGGGGCAAGATGAGGAACAGATTCTGTATCAAGCGATCTTTCCTTATAGTTTGAACAACCAGAAAAGCAATCCTTTTTCTTACATTGTTATTTCAAGAGCGTGACATCCTGAGTCCGGGAACCAGTTCAATTTTAGTGGTCTTGGCAGGGTCCTCTTTGAATTTGATGGGGTGTCACCTTAGAAGGAATTTTAGTACTTTTGAACACCATTTGTGGGTAGAAACCAGTTGAGTTGCCTGAGGGTACTGGAAGAGAGGGGGAGGTGGGTCGATGAAACCCACAAGCACTACAAAAGCCTCCATTAGACAATAATTTCAATTTCTAACCACTGCACTAAATTTATTACCTGAGGTGCTCACTGGTAGCCCAATACACAATCAGTTAATCAACAGTATTTATTGAAAGAAGTAATGTGGCTTAGAGGATACAGCACAGGCCTGGGAGTCAGAAGGACCTGGGTTCTAATCCCGACTCCACCACATGTCTGCTGTGTGACCTTGGGCAAGTCACTTCATTTCTCTGGGACTCAGTTACCTCACCTGAAAAAGGGAGATTAAGAATGTGAACCCCATGTGGGACAAGGACTGTGTCCTACCTGATCAACTGGTATTTACCCCAGCACTTAGACCAGTGCCTGGCACGTCATAAATGCTTAACAAAAAAACATAAAATCAATCAATCAGATTTTTGGAGCACTTACTGTGTGCAGAGCACAGTACTAAGTGCTTGGGAGAGTACAATTCAACAATATAACAGACACATTCCGTGCACACAACAAGCTTACAGTCTAGAGGACAAGAAGGCGAGAATGAGGGGTGGCACAGACTGGTATGTTGGGGTGGCTCTTTTAGAACAGAGACCCTTTTTTATGCTATTTAAGTGCTCACTATGTTCCAGGCACTGTCCTAAGAGCTGGGGTAGGCACAAGGCAATCAGGTTGGGCACAGCCCCTGTCCCTCATGGGGCTCACTGTCCTAATCCCCATTTTACAGATGAGGTAACTGAGGCACAGAGAAGTTAAGTGGCTTGCCCAAGGTCACACAGCACACAAGTGGCAAAGCCGGGACTAAAACCCAGGTCCTTCTGACTCCCAGGCTTGTGTTCCATCCAACAGGCCAATCTGTTGCTCAGGAAAATGGTATGCTTAGAGCCGGAATTGTAAACAGAGTTAGGCCCTGCAAACAGAAAATGCAAAGGCAAAGCAAAAGACAAACATTATGTGTGCACAGTCTGGAAGAAACTGCTGGTTACACATCAGTCTTTTCAGCCACATATGGGCAAAATTTCCCCTGGGTAGTGTCATTCTTTGATTACTAAAGCCAGCTTTATATATATTATACACACCCCTTTTGGGTGTATATAATACTGTGCATCTCTATCAGGGTCCAGACACGGTTAAATACTACCTACACTAATTTAAAAGGTTTGTTTGTTTCGTTTCCCTGCTGCCCAGTTCATATCTTTTTATACAATGGTAAAGATAACCAAAACAATCACTTTTAAAAAGTCCAGTCTGGTATATAAAGCAACTAGGTCCATTTTTCTCTTACTTTTACCAAAAAATGGGGTCCAGTATTTTCCTCTCCACTGCTCTTCTACAATGCAAACTATGAAAATATTTTCTTCCAAACCAGTGTAGATTTATAAATTATGTAATGTGGTCTAATGGCTAGAGCACTGGCTTGGGAGTCAGAAGGACCCGAGTTCTAGCCCTGGCTCAACCACTCATCTGCTGTGTGACCTGGGCAAGTCGCTTCACTTCTCTGTGCCTCAGTTACCTCAACTGTAAAATGGAGATTAAGACTGTGAGCCCCATGTGGGACAGGGACTAAGTCAAACCCAATTTGCTTGTATCCACCCCAGGGCTTAATACAGTGCCTGGCATGCAGTAAGCACTTAACAAATACCACAATTATTAATTATCATTATTATTATTATGCCTCCCCCTCTAGACTGTAAGCTCACTGTGGGCAGGGAAGGTGTCTACCAACTCTGTTGCACTATACTCTCCTGAGTGCTCAGTACAGTGCTCTTCACACCATAAATGCTCAATAAATACCATTGACTGACTAATAAATTGAGACTGCTGTTCCACTTAAACTTGCAGGTGGAAAGAATCCACGAACTATTGCCTATTGTCTATTGCCACTTGGCTAGCTAGGATTCACAGAGGAATCCCAAAAATTTCAGCGCTCCTGTTATGGGCAGGAAAAGTCACCATTTACTGTTGCACTGTACTTTCCCAAGCGCTTAGTACAGTGCTCTGCACACAGCAAGCGCTCAATAAACTCGATCGAATGAATTTACAAACCAAAACCCCTGGTCTGAAATGAGAGCTCTTTTATCTCCCATTACCTCCTATTTTCTAGACTTCTACAGAGAGACAAAGCTGCAACAGGCAGTCGAGTGAGGTATTTTGCTGGAATAATATATCTGAAGGAGCCTCTTAAAATAATGTATATCCTGAGGCTTTCATTAATGAACAAGAGGACAAGGGAACAGTGTTTGTTCCTCTGAACCAAACCCCACCAGCCTGTAGTTATAGTTCAGTATATTCCATGAGGCAATATTAGGTATGTAAAACACCCTTTAAAGACCCTTAAGGTACCTTCTCTGAATTTTTTCCAAAGCTATTAAACTCATTTTCCCTAAGCCTGTTACTATTACAATAGTTCCTCTCTGTTATGGAGACATTGTGTCTATTAGCAGACACCGGCCCCACCCAAAGAAAAGCAAACAGTACATTAGTGGAGCATTAAGACAGAGTTGATTCATACCGAAGTCAGGAAATTCAAAGCTAGCTATCCATAGGGGGGAAACGTTAATGCACTTAGGGGAATTCAGGATATTCAATCTACAGGAGCCAAATTGATTCTTGAAAATTTGATCTTCAAGGATCAAGGCTTAAAACAAGAGTTGGGATTTCGTCCTCTCCACCACCATTGGAAAGTACACTTACTTCTCTTGGAGGACATGTATGGAGAGCAGAAACGGGGCATTTGCCAATTGGAAGGCAAAAACAGTTCAAAGACCTAGTGAGAGTGCGGGCTCTGACTCTGTAGTAGAACAGCGGAGTGTCGGCAACAGCCAGGCAGCCCTGGGGGGCTTCTCCACCGGAATCCAGGGGTCCAGTAACTGATTCTGTTCCCCTCCTTTCCCTCAGCATTCTGGGCCGGGGGGGGGGGGGGGTCAAACCCAGCTCTGTTGGAGTGGGACAGGCTGGAGCTGGCGTGGCAGCACGCACCTGCAACAACATTTACAATGTTGGAAGACTATTGACTCTTGGACTAGAGACGGCTCTTCTGGAACAAGGAGGAGCCTCGCTAACTGTTCCGCAACGCTTAATGTTATTGTCGACATCTTTAATGTTCCTTTATTCATTTGGCTCGACTTATATTGTTATCCTTTCCATGTGTGTCCATCGCCTGTCCCTCCATCCTTTTCTGGGGGTGAGCCCCCTATGAGCTACGGCCTGTGTCTGTATTCTTGTCTTTGTACCATGCCCCGATGCTTGATCCAGTGCTTTGCCCCAAGTAAGTCACAACCAATTCAATAGAGAATGAAAGCGCACCAGCTTAGCCCAGAGCAATCTGGGGAGAGGTTACTCTCCTGGATAATAATACTACCAGTACTAACAGTACTTGCTAAGCACTTACTATGTGCCAGTCCCTGTCCCACATGGAGCTCACATTCTCGCTTCCCATTTTACAGATGAGGTAACTGAGGCTCAGAGAAGCGAAGTGACTTGCCCAAGGTCTCACAACAGACAAGTGGCAGAGCTGGAATTAGAACTCAGGTCCTTCTGACTTCCATGCTCTACCCAAGTGGCAAATGCATCAGTGTGGTAATGGGCACACAGTATGGCAAGGAGGACACCTACCCAGAAGTCTTCTTACCTCACTCACGTGGGTAGGCTCTCACCATCAGTGGTGTCCCCTCTGCATATATAAGGCAAGAAAACCCACTTGCTATACAGCACACAGTAAGGCTCACAAGTTCAAAGGCCTTGCTTCAATTATGTGCTTAGCTCTTCCAAAGCCTTGGCCCTAATCATCGCTTCTTCTTCCAAGTCATCATTCTGGGTTTCTGGGATGCTATCCTCTTTTGTTTCTCATCATCCTCTCCTCTTCTTCTTCTGACAGGGGAAAAACTTCATCCAAAGCCTGGTTTTTCCCATTTTTAATTCTATTCCTGTGAGATAATGTCTGTGCTAGAAAATTGTGACTACCCGATCTAACCGCTTTCCCACCCTAATCTTGCTCCTTCTGCTTCCCCCCAGAATTCTTCTTTATTCTCCATGCCTGTCAGAAACCCATATACTAATAACTACCACTGACCTATCCCTGTAAGCGACAGGCAAATTGCGGTGCCAGGTCCAAGCAGCGATATCAAATTCACACAATGATTTGAACTGAATCTGAGGTTCTTTTCCTGAGAGTAGTCTCTTCTTTCTCTCAGTGAAAGAGTGAAGAGTCCAGATTCTGAGTCTGTTTTTCAAAGAAAACATTGAGAGCTAGAGGGAGGTAACAGCCTCAAAGATGTTTATGTAACGTTGCTCCCACCAGACTCTTCCTGGCTTCTCAGTTACTGCTCTCACTCCTTCTGGAAAGTTATTGATGCATTTTCTACTCATGAATATGGCGAAGTAGGAGGTCTCCAGATCACTGCTCTGTTCTTCCCAAAGTCAAATGGATGCCTAACTCGCTATATGGTCTTCTATCACATCTGAAAAATCCATGCCTCAGCCTCCAACTCTAAAGTTTTGTTGTTGCTTTTATGAATTTGTTAAGCGCTTACTACGTATTCAAGCGCTGTTCTGAGTGCTAGGGTAGGGACAAGTTAATTAAGTGGGACACAGTCCCTGTCCTCCCTGGGGCTCACAATCTAAGTAGGAGAGAAAACAGGTATTTAATCCCCATTTTACGGTTGAGGAAACTGCGGTACAGAGAAGTGAAGTGATTTGCCCGAGGTCACACAGCAAGCAATTGGCAGAGCTGGGAGTAGAACCCAGGTCCTCTGACTCCCAGGCTCAACCTCTCTCCACTACACCATGCTGCTTCTCTATAGTCCAATCCTTTGGTCACGTTACGCTTATCCCACTGACTGTCCTTCTTGACTTTAAACTCTTCCTCCTCCAGTCTGAAATAACAGACCAAAATCATCTTGTCCTCCTCCCGTTTGGATTATATGTTACTCCCTTGAACAAATCCATGCTCCAAGGGCCATCGCAAAGGCAGGTCAACATCTGTGAGAGGACCTCGGCCTTTCACTGATGCCGAGCATCCCCTCTGCAACTCAACTATGGCTGGGAAACCAGTGTTGGCAGCAGCAGAAATGTTGGGCCCCATTATATCAGCTCCCTATGCTACCCTGAAGTGTTTCTGGGACATAATATTAATAATAATAATAATAATAATTGTGGTATTTGTTAAGCGCTTACTATGTGACAGGCACTGTACCAAGCGCTGGGGTGGATACAAGCAGATTAGGTTGTACGCAGTCCCTGTCCTGCAGAGGGCTCACAGTCTTCATCCCCATTTTACATATGAGGTAATTGAGGTCCAGAGATGTGAAGTGACTCACCCAAGGCCACACAGCAGACAAGGGGCAGAGCTGGGATTAGAACCCATGACCTTCTAACTCCCAGGCCCGTGCTCTATCCACTACACCATGTATGGCTATCTCCATGTTCGACAGCATTATAAGGGCTTGTGTGTTCCAGAAATGCCTGGGACATAGGATCATCATGCTCCTGGAAAGCTCCCTGGAGCAATCCATCTCTGTCACTGGCATTTCCATCTACACCCCCTTCCTATTCCCTTTGCTCCCTCAATGTCTTCTCTAATCCATCTTGGTGTCCACTTCCCACTCCCTCTTTCAAACACTGTTCTGGACTTCAGGCCTTGAACACATCTCCACTTAACAACTGCTGACACCCTGCCCTCATTTCAAATCTTACTATAAAATTCACTTTTTAGAGATGTTCTCCATGACCATCCTGAGCTAAGCAAAAGGCAAGATAAAGTAGGAAATATGAATCATGCAAACTTCCATCTTGCTTCCAATAGCTCCAGGAAAGAAGACAGTAAAAGTACATGTATCCATCCCATCATCATCAATAGCAGTTATAAAACCATACTAATTGCAAAACCACTATGCTGTCCACTGAAAGAAAGAAAAGAAAAAAGACAAGGGCCTTGACCTCGAGACGCTGACAATTTAATGGACTGTGCAATCCTCTGCACGCAGTAAGCGCTCAATAAATACGATTGAATGAATGAACCTTGGCCCTTTATCATGAGTTTTCCAAGAGAACAGGAACAGCACTGTCCTTTACCTGTTCTGGTTAGTGCCTACCAGACTAGAGGTCCTTAATAAATGTTCGAGACAAAATAATCAATATAATTAAATGTTTTTCTTTTGCCTCTGGAAGAAGAAACACTTTTAATTGTTTATTATCATTCCCGTATCTCCTACTATATTAGTGCCCCAAAGAATTCCAATAAAGGATTAGGGTGTACTAAAATCCCAAATATATACTGGCCAAGTTCATGATAAAAGACTAACTCACTTTATGAAAAAAAAATTAGACGAAAAATACAACTCCTCTCCATCTGCTCAAGTGCCTCTTATGCCCAAGTGTGCAACCCACTGAGGTAATTGCTTCATAATACCCAACCCCAGAAATCTGCTTTCTAATATGGAAGGCACAAAACATCTAAGGGGTATTGGGCCTGGGTTTTGTGTGCTATTTTATTTTGTAGCGAGCTGAACAAAATCATACTATCTTCCAATACATACTTCAAAACGCATAATAATGTGAAAGGAACAAAGACAATAAAGGTGCAGCTTGCCACTTTTCAGAATGAAATTAATAGAAGATGAATTAACCATTACACTCACAGAGGTGTATTATGTCCTTTCTTTTTTCTAAAGAAAAAGAAAAGTGATAGGTTTTCTTTGAATGTTTAGCAGTCTTTTAAAGAAATGACAGTAGCTCTATTAAGGTTCCTTGGTACTCATTTACCATTCTGTTTCCTTCTCTTAAACTGGGTAGTGTGTTTGGAACATTCTAATGCAATAGTAAGAAAGTAATTTAAATTAGGGGCTATTGAGGAAAGCAAGTAGCAATGGTATTTAGTGTGTTTCTCAGACACTAAATCAAGCATTTTCTATTTTCTAGTCATCAACATTGTTATACTATAACAGATTTGCCCATCATATACAGTAATTGCCCTTCAATTATCTTTGATTCCAAATTAATCCGTGCAAGTGTGACAACTCGACAAGAATACAATACGGCTCACCAAAGCAAAGAATCTCAAATAGCACAATAATTTTATTAAAGCTAAAATCCTCCTATTGAATCTTGAGAAACTAGGGAAAGTATTGGCCCAAACCCAGAGGTGTACCACTGTAGACATCCCTTAACCATTCTCACGGTAAACTTTCACCCCCAGGTTGGGAAGCTGGAACTTGAAATCTCACTATGCTCAAATAGAGACAAAGAAGTGACCATTCATGGTACCTGCAAAAAGGCATATTCAGGACAGCTGACCACATTGTCAAACCTGCTTCCACTGACAAAATGTTTCCTCCAAGAAAAAGTACCTTAGGGAAGACTTTTGTTTAGGGTAAACCTTCCTTCTTGGGCACCTAGAATCACATCCCTCTGGCAAGATACTACTTAGATATTGAAGCTACTCTGAGGATAACAATTTAGCCCAACCACTCTTTCAGACCAAAGAACACAGTCTCTTCTAGGCTGCCCTCTACCTGCCTATGGGAAATATATTTGTTGCCCTCCTAAAAATTTCACCTCCCTGACTGGGATCTGACACGATTTCTTAACATGCATCACAGCAATAGAGGTACCATTCAGGGTACTCATCGATTTACCAAATGGTACTCTAATAACAGAAGAATTAAAGCAACCCTTAACTTAAACACTGGAAGCAACCAACCCCAGGGATAATATGCCCAAAACAAAGGTATTAACATTTCCTCATCCTGTTTAAGTAAAAGATAAAGAATAAATAAAACAGAAAAATCAACTGATGGTGGGTGTTCTTATATGACAGGAGGTAATTTCCAATTGGATGAAAGGAACAAAAGAAGCACTTCTCTAGTTGCAAATATTTAATGTTTGTCTCCCCCCTGTTAAGAGCGTTAGTGTGTCGAATCTAAGCGTGTCTAATCTAGTGTGTCGAATCCCGCACCAAGTGGGAGCTCAATAAATGATACCACTATGATGATGACAAAAAAAAACACACTCAAACATATTCGACGGTCCATGATCTAAAAGATTTCACTACAAATTATAACAAAGACTGCAGCTGTACTTTGGGCAGACCTGAAAATCAGAGCAACTTAATTCTTTACCAACAGCACAGTGGTCTGCCTTCTGCAGCCCTTCTGAGTAACTTAGGCCTTTCAATTGCAAAAATGCTAAAGTGTATTCTGACAGCATTAAGCTATGCTCCATTTCCACTCAACGAGAAGCTGTTGCCACCATCACCTTCCTCTCAGAATCAAATAGCTCATCAGTGCCCAGTCTGCTATACTCTAGCGTTTGGCATTCTGACAAAATGGTGAAATCCAACACCATTCAGCCACAGACACAAACCCCTAGCTATCACATCAGTGCTCTGAAAGGGGGTTTCCTTCATTTGTTCGTCACCTACGTGGCTATCGAAATGTTGCTCGAGTTCTCGCTAATAGCAGACGCAATTATAGCACACAACCCCAGCACTTAGTACCGTGCTTGGCACAAAGTAAGCGATTAAGAAACACCACAGTTATTACAAGATAATAATAAATGCATATCCTAGCCACTGTTCCCATATGTCACGGACAGACTGGATATTTTAGTATTTTGTTATAATAGATTTTCAAACAAGTATTCTACTTTGGACTAGAGCAACTTCTCTGGTCAAAGTAGGTGGGCTGGGGTAGGGGCCAACCAAAGAGTATAAGAAAGAGAGAGAGAGTGTGCGTGAGAGAGAGAGAGAGAGAGAGAGAGAGAGAGAAATTATTAATTTCTTGAGATCAGGGACCAGAAGGTCCTTTACTTCTATTGTAGGTGTTCCTACAAAAAAGGTTCAGGCCAAAGTAAATGCAATAAATGCTGTTGATGATGGTGTCGAAAGAGAGGAAAAGATCAAAGGAGAGGAAGAGACAAGAAAATTGAGGAGAGGGAAAAGGGAGAGAGGAAGCAAGGGGGAAAAGGAGGAGGGGGAGAGAAGGAGTGAGGAGAAAATGTGGAGAGGATAGATTGGGGAAAGGGGGTGGGAGGGTGGGGGACTTGCCATTTGCCACATCCCCTACTATTTCCCAAGTCAAGTCAGCAAAAGTCCCGCTGCCGTGCTCCGGACTGTGGAAGCCCCACCTCTTGGACTCATTTAGCCCAGACCATGCGGGTGGTGTTACTTGTTGGCATGGCAAGGGGCAGCCAGGGGCCCCAGAATGCATTTACAGGGCTACCCCCAGGAAATTCCCACAAATTTCAATGATACAATCCAGACATTACAGCGGTGACTGAACCATTGGTGGCAGTGACAGCTGCTGCCACCCCCGAGAAAACAGACTCCACTTACCTGCTGCTGCTTCTGGATGTAGGGTCCCCTCCTTCCACTCAGGCAAAGCCTACTAGTGGCTTTCCATGTAGCAGTATGGAACCCTAAAATTTGTGATCATCTCACCTGAAGCAAGATGTCTGGTCAGACTTACCTTCTCTGACAAATGACTAAACACTCACAGTTTCCCCTCATCGTAAGGCAACCAATTTTAAAGAATGGGAGAAAGGAGAAAGTGGGGAAAACTCATACAGCCTGCAGCTTGCCACCATCATCAAGCACTTAGTACGGTGCTCTGCACATAGTAAGTGCTCAAAAATAAGATTGATCGATCTCAGTTTTCAGGAAAATTATTACAGGAAGCAAAGGAGCACACAGACTCTGTCCATCTTGCACTCAGTCACTTTGTAAATTTACCATGTATTGCTTCAGATCTCTGCATTGACTTTGCATTTTACTGAGCTCAAGTTTTCGAATGCAGGCTTGTAGATTTGCACAATCACGAAAAGTGGCAGCGTTTAACAATCAAGTGCATTCATCCAGAACGTGGCATCAATACATTGGGCCTTCTTCCACTGTGACTGAAAGCTTTCCAAAGATTGGGCCGATTTTGTCTGTTCGCAAAATGCAAAAGAGATCAGGATGAAAGGCATTACAAAATTCCCAGCTCTTCTATACCATGACTAGCACCTTTTCTAATCACAGTGCCGTTACCTGAACCATTCTAGCTATCTCCCCTAACCCCTGTTCCCAAGTTGCAGGGAAAGGGGGCATCTCTTCCATGCCTAAGCAAAGCATTCTACTTTAATAATGGACTCGACAGGCAGTCACAGCACTCACCCAAATTTCTTTATCTTCTGAAACCAAGCTACTCACTCTACCTAAGTCTCGTCTATATTGCTGCTGACCCCTTGCCTACGTCCCTTCTCTGGCCTGGAACTCCCTTCTCCTTCATATCCAACAGACCACTCCAGTCCCTGCCTTCAAAGCCCTACTAAAATCACATCTCCTCCAAGGTGCCTTCCCTGATTAACCTGTCATTTCCCCACCCTCGTCACCTTCCCCTCCGTAATGCCTATGCACTTGGGTCTGTACCCCTTAAGTACTTTAATACGCCATTCTCCCTCAGTAAGCACTCAGTAAATATCATCGAGTCATTGGTTGATTATTTCCTCTAGAGAATGCATATTTTTCTTGTCTTTCAAGATCATGCTCTGGGTAGGATTTTGAAATGGTATACTCCAAGTGGATCGATTTTTCTCTACTCTCTCAATAACTCTCTTTCTCTCTGATGTTTCAAAACAGACCTATCAGACAGCAATCATTTTGGGCGAGGAGCACCCAGATGAGTAAACAGAACAGCTCCCAAAGCAAGGTTGTCTGGACATTCTGCAGCCTCAGATACACTCACATACGGGCTGAAAACATTTGAAGTATTGCCGAGCTCCACCCACCACGATCCCAGCTCACCCAGCCCCAGTGTCATGTACAAAGCTCTGAATGCTATGGTATATTTTTAAATAAAGCCTACTTGAATGCTTATCTCTCAGCTGCCACCCTTCCCATCACCACCCTCAGCAGAGAGTCAGCAGGAAGCCAGAAAGCCCCTAATATAGCTGCAACTGTTGTGAGAACAATGAATTTTGCATTAATTCATTAAGAGGGGTTCAAAAGTGCACTGGATTTCCAACCGATTCTTCTCTGGACACAGGGTTTTGCTACACAAGGGGTTCCCTTGGCCCGAGTGTCATTTGAATACACTTGTCGAATTTTACTGAATTTTTAAAAAATGAATACCCTCATCGTGACATTAATCAATCAATTGCATTTATTATGTGCTTACTGTGTAAAGAGGAATGTACTGAGCACATGGGAGAGTACAATATAAGACAGTTCGTGGACACGTTCGCTGCCCATAGCGAACTTACAGACTAGAAGGGGAGACAGACTTAATAGAAATAAATCAATTATACCTTAGTACAGTAGAACTTTATTAGGGTGTGATTTCCTTATATAAGTAAATATACACAATTTTATTTTTATGTAAGCCGAAAATTAAATCTGACAAATCACACTGAATAGCAATCAGTCCATCATATTTATTGAGCGCTATGTATAGCTTCATAGGACTCCTATATTTTTCTGATCCTGATCATCATTAGAGAAGTTTTCCACATCCTCAGAGCTAGGATGGCGTGTTGTCTGGTTTTATCCCAGACAATCTGGTTTTCAGTTGGTCTGTCCCACATGGTCCAAATACAGTCTCAGGCACCTTTTCTATCCCTTATTTTCTACTTTAGACCCCAGCTTCCCTCTGCCGAGGCTCCAGCCACTGAATTCTGCTGCTCAGAGGCAGTGTACAAATTCAGAAGTACGTGGGAGGCCGCTGGAGCAAGTGATGGGGGCCGGGGGCCGCCCTGGAGAAATGCTGTAGGTTCAGGAGGCTCCGGGTGGACTCCACCAAATGGCGCATATGATGTGTCATTAGGTTCCATTGTATGCCCAATGTAACGCACCAGATGTCACAAGTACTCTTTCGTCCACACTCCGCAAGAGTTGTCAATGATGCCCCTGTGCAGCCCCAATTCCCATCCTCGGGTATTATCCTGGCTTCATCCAGAAACCCTTTTGAAATGGGCAAGAACTTGGCCCAGGAGGGAAAAGAAGACCAACAGGTATGCATCTGAGAGTGTAGGGACGAGAAAAACGGATCATCCCTCCATTTTATCACCCCTCCTTTTTACCAAGTGGAAAAGAGCACCACACTTGATACTGTCTGCAGAGTGTGGGAGTCACAGGTGTAAGAGTGGGACTCATTCATTCAATCGTATTTATTGAGCACTTACTGTGTGCAGAGCACTCTCGGTCTCTGGCTTCCGATTCTGGACATACGGCAGACAAATCCTGCAATAAACCTCACTAACTGGGAAAAAAATGATGGGGAAAATAGTAGTCCTAATCGGTCCTTTCTTCTCCAAACTGCTACCACACTTATCTGAGCACTTATTATAACCTGTCTTGACTACTGCATCAGCCTCTTTGCTGACCTCCCCGCCTCTTGTCTCTCCCCATGCCAGTCATTACTCTGCTGCTTGGATCATTTTTCTAAAAAAAAATTCCATCAGGGTTTCGCCACACCTCGAGACCCTCCAGTGGTTGCCCATCCATCTCTGAATCAAACAGAAACTCCTCACCATCGGTTTCAAAGCACTCAATCGCCTTGTCCCCTCCTGTCTTGCTTTGCTGGTTTCCTACTACAACCCAGCCTGCATGCTTCACTCCTCTGCAACTCACTGTATTTTGATCTATCTCACCACCGACCTCTTGCTCATAATCTCCCTCTGGCCTGGAGCTCCCTCCCACTTCATATAGGACAGACCACCACAGTCCCCACCTTCAAAGCCTTCTAAAAAAATCAAATCTCCTCCAAGAGGTCTTCCACAACTGAGCCCTCATTTCCTCTACTCCCTCTCCCTCCTGTGCTGCCTATGCACTTGGCTTTGTACCCTGTAAGCACTTGACATTCACCCTACGACACTCATGTGTATATTTGTAAGTTATTATAATGTCTGCTTCCCTCTCTAGACTGAAAGCTCCTTGTGGGCAGGGAACACGTCTACCAATTCTGCTGTATTGGACTCTTTCAAGTGCTACAGTACTGTGCACCCAGTAAGTGCTCAATAATCACCAATGACCAACTGATTAATACAAGAGTGAGTTCTCTGCCGCCTGCCGCAGGGTAGAGCTAAACACATTTACTTCCACACCCCCCGCTAAATTTTCAGCATAGGGAAAGAGAGAAATGTTTGTGGTAAAAATGATTTGTGCCATTTAAATGGGTGCTTGTACTGGCATGAGTTTTTCAGAGGAAAAGAGCTGAAGAAAGCTAATAATTATGTTAACAACATTAATAATTGCTCAGTGAAAGAATGAGCTCAAATAAGATATTTGAGTGAGGCAATGATGCTGCAAACTAATTCCCCAGAACATCTTTTCAGCATCCAATGGTCATTTAAGTGCTCAGTGCATGAACAAGACAGAAGCTAGAGGCTGAATCAGTGGCAAAAATCAACCCCGATCCACCCCACAGTTCTGCTCCAAGAGCAGTGACCCACTTCTATTTCCAGCGGCCCCTCTCCCTCCAAATCTCTTCATCAGGGCAATATTGGACTGGGGTAGCCAGGGGCACCACGCTACCCTGTCACTGCCATCACTGGCCCCCTGGCAGCTCACACTGCCAGCCCAACTCAGCTTCCTGCCCTGGGTCCAGCTCTACCCTTCGCAACCCCTCCCTCAGTTCACTCCTTTAAACAGCCAGTTTGTGGTTAAGCATTTAAACACTAACCCACTTCAGTTTCCCAACCGGACTTGGTGGGCGGCCTTCGAGTTGTCAGAAGGCAAACTAAAGACTCAATTAATTGAGGCCATTTCCAGAGAAGCCAAACAGTCCAAATCTCCCTTGACCTTGCCAAAGCCAAACTGAAACTGCCCTCTGGGAAGGAACTCCTCCTGGGGCTGTTCAAGAGTGGTTTTGCTATGCCCAAGAGGCAGGAAAGAAAGAATACGAAGTTCCTCCTGAAAGGACCAGATTGAACAGCCCGCTTTGAGGCTCAGCCAGTCCTGGGTCTAAAGAAAATGCCCCTAACTGGCCAGAGCTTCTGGGTTTAAATAGCATACTTATTAGCCGATTCCTCTCCAGCTGAAAGAGCTTCTCCTGTGTGCATCAGCAGGCATGGTTTCTCCCATCTACAACCTGTTTCTCTAAAAGGGCTCTGAGGAATTGTGCTCAGTTTCGATCGGCAAATTGGTCATCCGGATGTGTGAATGAGGTTTCCACTCATTGTCTTGGTTGGCAGCATTTGGGTGGGCTGCAGAGAGTGTTGGGGAGAGGACAAAGAGGAAAAGGGAGCTCTCTGGGCTATCTCCTCATATACCTCCACTCTAACTCTTGCCCCTGCCATCATCTGCACTTCAATTTTCCATTTCAGCCGAATAAAAAGGACTCCGGTGATCAAGACAGCTAGATCAGCTGCTGTTCCCACCATCCCAGTATGCGGTGGGCCACTAATGGCTGAACGGCTCCCATCACCATGTTTCTAGGCTTTGTTTGGGCAATCCAGCCAAATTCTTGATTTCTTACCTGTGTGGGTGAATCCCAGGCAGGTGATATTCTTGTGTGTCAAGCAGAACTATGAGACTGGGGGACTGAAGTTTGTAACCATGCCATGGCAACTTGAGAGAAGCCCAAAGGAACAACTCACCTGAGTTGTGCTTACCTAGCCACAATATTTTTCTATATTTGTCCCTCAGAGTAAGACAAATTGCATTTGGGAGATGAATTAACACTTTCCGTTCACAGGGGTACAATTAGTGCACTGATTTTCTTAAATAGGACCCTTGTGGCTTAAAAGTTTAAATAAAGTTCTCTGAGAATTCAACTTACACTGAAGGAGTAGCCTATGCATCTGATGAACCTAATCAGAATTTTTATTTGCTCACTATTTCTTATATGTAACAGCAGTATTGGTATTACTGAGTGCCCACTGGGTACAAAGAGCACATGCTTGGGAGTCAGAGGACCCGAGTTCTTATCCTAGCCCCACAATTTGTCTGCTGTGTGTCTTTGGACAAGTCACTTAACTTCTCTGGGGCTCAGTTTCCTCGTCTTTATAAATGGGTAGAAGATGCCTCTTCTTAGACGGTGAACCCCGTGTACTAAATACCTGTCCTCCCTCCTAATTAGTCTGTGAGCCCCATATGGGACAAGAACTGTGTCTGACCTGATTAACTTGTATCTACTTCAGTGCTTAGAACAGTGCTTGACACACAGTAAGCACCTCTGTACCATCACCATTACTGTTATTATTAATAATAATAATGATAATAACAATATTGTTATTATTAAGTGCTTGGGAAAGTACAACCAAGAGAAGTAACATGTTCCCTGCCAAGAATATTTACAGAGTGCAGCAGTCCTCAGGTTTTTCACAACTGCTTCCTTAAAAGAAGCATGGCCTAGTGGAAAGAGACAGGACCTCGGAGTCAGAGGACCTGGGTTCTACTCCTGACTCCACCAGTTGTTTACTGTGTGACCTTGGACAAGTCAATTCACTTCTCTGTGCCTCAGTTCCCTCATCTGAAAAATAGGGATTCAATACCAGTTCTCCATAGGGAAGCAGCGTGGCTCAGTGGAAAGAGCCCGGGCTTGGGAGTCAGAGGGCATGGGTTTGAATCCCGGCTCTGCCACTTGTCAGTTGTGTGACTGTGGGCAAGTCACTTAACTTCTCTGTGCCTCAGTTACCTCATCTGTAAAATGGGGATTAAGACGGTGAGCCTCATGTGGGACAATCTGATTACCCTGTATCTACCCCAGCACTTAGAACAGTGCTGTGCACATAGTAAGCGCTTACCAACATTATTATTATTATTACTTAGGCTGTGAACCCCATGTGGGATCTGATTATCTTGTATCTACCCCAATACTTGGCACAAAGTGAGCACCTAACAAATACCATTATTATTATTATTATTATTATTATTAACAAAACTGAATCTCAAGTCCAAGTACTGCAACTCAGAATCAGTGTTTTCATAGGAACAATGTGTATGGTGGGTGGGGGGTGTTGAACTAAGGTTGAATACTCTATTTTTACCAAAATTACCTACAAGTGCATAATCAATTAGAGGACTAATATAGCTATATCACTGTATGTATACTAAATCAGAGAGGTTCCTCAGTAGGGTAGCCAACTTGCAGAGAGCCAAGAATGAGGTAAGATAGAAGATGAATTTGGGAGGAACAAAGAAAGTGATCTAAGTAGGGAGTGAAGAGAGTGGGGAAGTAGGATGGGGATTGGCCCTCTTCTGTTCTCCATCTACACTCACTCCCTTGGTGAACTCATTCGCTCTCACAGATTCAACTACCATCTCTGTGCAGATGGCACACAAATCTACAACTCTGCCCCTGTCCTCTCCCCCTCCCTTCAGGCTCGTATCTCCTCCTGCCTCCAGGACATCTCTACCTGGATGTCTGCCCGCCACCTAAAACTCAACATGTCCAAAACTGAGCTCCTCATCTTTCCTCCCAAGCCCTGTCCTCTTCCTGACTTCCCTATCACCATGGATGGTACCACCATCCTTCCCGTCTCTCAGGCCCGCAACCTCGGTGTCTTCTTTGACTCGACTCTCTCGTTCATCCCACACATCCAATCCGTCACCAAGATCTGCCGGTCTCACCTTTACAATATCGCCAAGATCCGCCCTTTCCTCTCCACCCAAACGGCTATCTTACTGGTACGGGCTCTCATAATATCCCGGCTGGATTATTGTGTCAGCTTTCTCTCTGATCTCCCTTCCTCCTGTCTCTCCCCACTCCAGTCTATTCTTCATTCTGCTGCCCGGCTCATCTTCCTGCAGAAACGCTCTGGGCGTGTCACTTCCCTTCTTAAAAACCTCCAGTGGTTGCCTATCAACCTCCACACAAAACAAAACCTTCTCACTCTAGGCTACAAGGCTCTCCATCACCTTGCCCACTCCTACCTACCCTCCCTTCTTTCTACTGCCCACCCCGCACACTCCACTTCTCTGCCGCCCACCTCCTCACCGTCCCCCGTTCTCGCCTATCCTGCCGTCGACCCCTGGGCCACGTCCTCCCGCTGTCCTGGAATGCCCTCCCTCCTCACCTCCGCCAAACTCACTCTCTTCCCCTCTTGAAAGCCCTACTGGGAGCTCACCTCCTCCAAGAGGCCTTCCCAGACTGAGCTTCCCCTTTTCCCTCTGCTCCCTCTGCTGCCTCTCTACCCCCCCTTCACCTCCCCTCAGTTAAGCCTCCTTCCCCCCCGCTTTCCCTCTGCTCCTCCCCCCTCTTCCCCTCTCCTCAGCACTGTGCTCGTCCGCTCATTTGTATATATTTTTATTACCCTATTTATTTTGTTAATGAGATATACATCACCTTGATTCTATTTATTGCTATTGTTTTAATGAGATGTACATCCCCTTGATTCTATTTATTGCTATTGTTTTTGTCCGTCTGTCTCCCCCGATTAGACTGTAAGCCCATCAATGGGCAGGGACTGTCTCTATCTGTTGCCGATTTATACATTCCAAGCGCTTAATACAGTGCTCTGCACATAGTAAGTGCTCAATAAATACTACTGAATGAATGAATGAATTGTTAGTTAAGGACTTGAAAGCCCACCATGAGTAGTTTTTGCTTGATGTGGCTGGAAAAGGGGAGCCAAGAGAAGTTTTTAGGAGTGGAGTGATGTGTGCCAAGTGACACTTCAAGAAAATGATCTGTTCAGCAGCAGGTTGGAGAAGCAAACATGGCCTAGTGGGAAGAGCACGGGGCTGGGAGTCAGTACCTGGATTCTAAACCCAGTTCTGCCAATTGTCTGCTGTGTGATCTTAGGCAAGTCACTTCACTTCTCTGTGCTTCAATTACCTCACCTGTAAAAAAGTCATTCAACACCTGTACTCCCTCGTCCAACCTGACGATCTTCTATCTGCCCTAGTATTTGGCACAGTATAAGAGCTTAACAAATACCATAAAAAAATTGGGGAGGGGAGAGGCTGGAGGCTGGGAAACCAGCAAGGAGATGAATACAATCATTTTACTGCAACATGACCAGAAATCAGTAGTTTCCAGAGGATTTAGTTTCCATCCATGATGATAATATTTGTTAAGCATTTGCTACATGCCAAGCACTGTTCTTGAAAGTGCTGGGGTACATACAAGGTAATCAGTTTGGATGGAGTCCCTGTCCCACAAGGGGCTCACAGTCTAAGTAGGAGAGAGTAGGATTTGATCCTCATTTTAGAGATAAGAAAACTGAGGCAGAGAGAAGTGAAGTGACTTGGCTGAGATGACACAGCAGTTAAGAGGCGGAGCCGGAACTATAACCCAGGTCCTCTGATTCTCAGCCTCCTGCTCTTTCCATTAGGCCACGCTGCTTCACATGTCCATGCCCATTAGGATATAAAGAAAAGCTATTATGTAATTCTTCTGAGCACCCTGTTGACACTACTGGAAACCAAATATTAGACTGGGTGAACTATTATTCTGATCCAAAAAAGGTTCTTAGGTTCTTATACTTCCAGTGGTATGAAACTTTCTCAGTAAAGTATTCTGATTAGACTGGATACAAGATTTAAAAATAAAAGAGATGCATACATGCCAGCTATGGATTTCCAGTGAGTTTCAAAGGGAATAAAAAAATCATTAAGATAAAATTTTGAAGTATCCTAAATCATTCAGCGTAATATTCCTAGGGGACTTCAACTGCTCAGCTACCTGTTCAAATGTGAAAACAAACAAATGAGGGGGAATTGAATGAATCCCTAAAATATAAAAGTGACAACATTAAGATGCAGAAACTAGAACATCCAACTAATGGGGAGACTGTATTAGATCTACTGCTTACTTCACCTGGAGAAAATAATTTTTTAAATATTTTTTTTTGTATTTGTTAAGCGCTTACTATGTGCAGAGCACTGTTCTAAGCGCTGGGGGAGATACAGGGTAATCAGGTTGTTCCACGTGAGGTTCACAGTCTTAATCCCCATTTTACAGATGAGGTAACTGAGGCACAGAGAAGTGCCTTGCCCACAGTCATACAGCTGACAAATGGCAGAGCTGGGATTTGAACCCATGACCTTTGACCCCTAAGCCCATGCTCTTTCCACTGAGCCATGCTGCTTCTCTAAATATACCATGAACCTTTCAAATCAGCTGCAGGAACAGAAGTCTAAGAAGTCTTGGCTTTGAAAAAAGAAACTGGGGAAATTTAGTAAGGATGATGTACTGAGAGTTAAAGAATTAAAACGTATATGTGTAAAAGAAGGTCATATTAATAATAATAATAATTTGTTAAGTGTTTATTATGGCCTAAGCACTGTACTGAGCACTGTACAAAATCATCAGGTCCCACATGGGGTTCACAGTTTAAGGAGGAGGAAGAACAGGCACTGAATCCCTATTTTGCAGATGAGGGAACTGAGGCACAGAGAAGTGAAGTGACTTGCCCAAGGCCACTCAGAAGACAAATGGAAGACCCAGGATTAGAACCCAGGTCCTCTGACTCCCAGATCCAAGTTCTTTCCATTAGGCCACACTGGTCCTCTACAATACAATGAATGTCCAAATGATTACAATTCTTCCTAAAAAGAAAAAATGCAAACAAAATAGGAAGCATCCATTTGGATGACACAGAAGACTTGAAGTCCCACTCGGCTGATAAAAAAAAAAGGGTAGGTTGCCTAGCAAGTATGTGGTGGGTAGCCAGGACTTTTGTCTTTAGGAGCACAGAAAAACAGGTTCCCAGCACTTCTGCTAATGGGGGAAATGAAAAGCCTGGGCAACCAAGCATGTTTTGTGGAAAGAATTTCCCCAGTGGAAAATTCCAAATCTGCACGGGGTTAAATCTAATTTTTAGTACCTGAACAACACTTCCAGGGAGCATGCTGGGAAGATCTGAGCTCGTTGTGGGCAGGGAACAGGTCTACCAACCCTGATACATTGTACTCTCCCAAGCACTCCCAAGTATAGTGCTCTGCACACAGAAAGCGCTCAAGAAATACCACTGATTGACTGACTTGGCTTAACCCTTTGGAGACTCGTGCCATTAGTTCCTTCCAGAACCCACCCTGACTGCCCTGTAGTCATCCCACCCACCCACCTAGTAGACGGAGCACATTTTTGGATTTTTCCAGCCTCCCGGAGGACCCTGGCAAGAGGCAATCAAATGGACTCCAGGTCAGTTAGGGGAATAGCAATACATAATCAAAAATATTGGTCTGCAAGGGCTGAATACAATGTGAATAGTATAACAAAATTGACTTTTGGCCAACCTCCTTTTGATTAGGGTGAAAAGGAAGCTGGAAATTGTTGTGCTACTAAGAAACACTAGGTTTAGGGATTCTTTTAGAATTGCTTTTTGACCCTTCTATTAATATAGGAATGTTAATCGTCAACAGGAGAGCAAACATCTAGGCTAGGAAAAGGTATGTTGTGGGAGGAGGTTTTTAAAGAGTCACCATATTACCAAACAATTGTGCAGAGTTCCCTAATTCCGATCTTCAGGATCACTATCATCGAGGGAGCTTCCCCCGGCCCCTGCATTCAGCGTAACCCCTTCCTCCTCCATCATCTCCGTCTCTCAGTGGTTTCATGGCCAGACTTGGACTTTTTGGGGGGAGCCAAAAGGCACTGAATAGAAATCCTAAAAGATACATGAGTAAGTGTATTTTCCTGAATGCTGAGAAAAGGGAAAACTAAAAAGAAAAAAGGTCTAATAATTTGTGGTAGATAACTGAGGCAGGGAGAGAGGAAAGCAGGGAGTCATTATTCCTGTTGGACTGCTGGAACATTAAATTCCTGCTGAAATCTGTTTTGAAAGCAAAATAATAAATTTTTGACTGTTCGGGAATTGTGTAAAAATAAGGGAATGCACACAAGTACCCAGACATTCACAGACATATATAGCTAGTTCAAAAATTAGGTCAAGGATAATGTTACTATAGTACACATTTAAAATTAGATTCTCCAGGGGAGGAAAAAGTGCTATTTCTATGAAAGAAAAAAAAAGCAGAACTGGCTGGTTGCGTACAAAGATATCTTGATAAGTAATGTGTACCTTATCATTTTAGACATGTTTGTGCTACATGAAGTCACATCAACAATTTCACAAAATTTCCTCAAAAATGCCTGCAGTTGAGATATATTATCCATCGGATGACAAAAAAAAAAGAAAGCAAGTGTGAGTGAGTCACTTCTTGAGAAAGATCATAAACAAATGAAATTGCCAAAAAAATCCAGGAAGATGGATGTAACTGAACTTTCTACGCATGAAAGCAGCACACAGAATTGTGCCATGTCACTGAAAATACCACTTCCCCATAACAGAGCAAAATGTAGGTCCTGCTTCTCACCATTATCCTGATTATACTCCGTGATAACTAACTCATTCTCCCTTCTAAGTCTGACATGATCAATATGCTGTCAACCTGCTTAACTGACATAACATCACTGATGTAGGCTCAAAATGGTCCCTGAGTAAACGGATATTGCTAGCTCTTATTTGTCATTAAACCCAAATGATGAAATGCTACTTTTAAACTATCATTTAAGAATTAGAGTCTATTTAGCAAAGATTACAGGCATCAGATATTCCCCTTGGTAAGCTCTCCTCTTCATTGTATTTTCAGCATTTTACATATTTTACCATTAACTGAGGATTAAACATTGATAACTGCTTTCCAATTCTACCCAATACTAATATTCAGTTGCATAATAAAATTTCCATAAAAATGAGAAATCAGGCTAGAACAGCTATGATGGGTATGTAACATAACTCATCATCCATCCCATCTGTCCTTTAATTGTCAGAAGAAGGGAGAGAAGAAAAAACAAAAACAAATCAAAGCACCACCACTATGCCCATCAAGGTGAAAGCTTCAGTCATGACATTTGTTGTAAATTGCTACAAATTATGGGTGATATCCTACTCCGTCTTTTTCTTTTTCTGCTTTAAATCTAGCCCTCAGAATAACAAAGAAGCAAGATAGAGGTTTTAATCTCTGTTTCTCCCTCCAATCCAAACTCATTTCCTCCTACATCATTCCTATTTTTTTGTAGTCATTTGACCTCTCTTCTTTTCCTTTTTCTCTGGATGGACATTCTATCCTGCTATTCAGGGAACTCTGGATATGGACACAGGTACCACCAGTTTACTCTCCTATGAGCTTAGTACAATTCTCCACAGTTCTCCCTCCAGATCCAGCAAATTATGAGAGCTGAGCCAAGTGGCTGTGAGGTACCATTGGCCCCGGTTAAGCCCGATGCCTGAAACACTACTCATTTTACTTATCCTGCTTATTTGCCCACCTGTTCCTAAATTCCATTTGGTGTGTCATCAAGAGCTTCCAGATTAAAAGAGGTTGTGGAACCCACAGCTACTCAGTTTCATTATAGTGGGTTTATTTAGCAGAGACTTAGGCAGGATGGCCACTGACAGCACTTGAAAATGCCAGGCTTCATGATGTCACCTCCATTCCACCAGGTGTGCAGTGCAATGTGATGTAATTGCATGTATGCTGACTTTGCCTGAACCTAGATTCTTTCTCCAAGGGGATCTCTAACCACCTCCTTCCCACGGCACACATGCACAGACTCCAATAATAATAATCGTGGTATAGGTTAAACACTTATTATGTTCCAAGCACTGGTATAGATACACGGTAATTAGGTTGGAAACAGTTCCTGTCCCACATGGGGCTCACAGTCTTCATTTTACAGATGAGGCAACTGAGGCCCAGAGATGTAAAGTGACTTGCCCAAGATCACACAACAGAAATGTGGCAGATCCGGGATTCAAACCCACATCCTCTGACTCCCAGGTCCATGCTCTTTCCACTAGGCCATGCATTTCTTTCCCAGGTCCCCGTAAACATGGGTGCTGCTTCCAAATTCCACCACAGGTGGCCAAGGCACAGGGAGCCTGGACACTAAAAATAAAAAGATTAGACATAAAGCCATTTTGTGCCATATCCACAGCTGATAGAGGACAAACCAGCTTGGGCCTATATTAAGTTTGCCCTACGTGAGAGGAGGCACACCTATTCAGAGGTCATTTAGTCCCTCCCTCTACCTTCAGACAAGGCCACACTTAAGCCAGATCAAGAGAAGTAGGTGGCCTAAAAGAAACAGCGTGGTCTAGTGGACAGAGCATGGGCCTGGGAGCCAGAAGGACCTGGGTTCTAATCCAAGTTCTGCCACTTGTCTGCTGTGTGACCCTAGGCAAATCACTTCACATCTCTGTACTTCAGTTACCTCATCTGGAAAATGGGGATTAAGATTGTGAACCCCATGTGGGATATGGACTTTGTCCAAACTGATTACCTTGTACCTACCACAGCGCTTAAAACAGTGCCTGGCACATAGTAAGCACTTAAATACTATTTAAAAGAAAAAGCAGACCAATCTCTAGCCTACTTTTTAAAAGCCTGGAGAAGAAGATTTCACAACATCCCTCAGTAACTCATTCCGAACTTCAACCACAGTCAGGACATTGTTCTCTATCCATCACTATCTACTATAGCTGTGTATGCGCATAAATGTCTGGAAGCATAGTTGTCATTATGCTTTATGTGGTGTTTCCTTTCTACCAAATATGCTTTGTGAAATGCCAGTGTGTGAGAAAAAGGCCTTATAAAAAGGACTCAGTGTTTTAATACCGATATTGATGGCATTTAAAACCTTGGGCCTATTTTAACAAGGAGGTTGGCATTTATGGAGCAATAGGGTACGGAGGAATATGCCAAGAGTAAAAATGAAGGTGCTTTAGACCACTGAAACTCTGCAGCCATATAATGCAAGGTCCCATGCTCTGCCTTTGGGTTGGGAAGATAGGAGAAGAAAGAATTATTTGGTGGTACTGGTTCCAGAATAAGCAGAAGACAAGTACATTCAGAATTCTGGACACTAGCATAGGACTGGGCAAATCGAATGCCACCTCTTGTGAGAGCAAACAGTCGCATTGATTGAGCACTTACTGTGTGCATGGCACTGTATGAAGCGCTTGGGAGAGTATGACACAACAATAGCCTCATTCCCTGCCCACAGTGAGCTTACAGTCTAGAGGGGAAGACAGACATTAATATAAATAAATAAATTGCAGACATGTCCATAAGTGCTGTGGGGCTTTTGGGGGGAGGGGGCGGATAGTGAATAAAGGGAGCAAGTCAGGGTGACACAGAAGAGAGTGGGAAAAGAGGAAATGAAGGCTTAGTCAGGGAAGGCCTCTCGGAGAAGATGTGCCTTCAATAAGATCTCTCCACTATTCCTGAATTTTAAAAAGGAGCATAGTGACCAAGTCATTCTAAGTCACACCATGATTAGGGTTAAAGAAGGGAGATTCATTTCAGAATTCTGTTTTGATGCATAGGAGACAGCAAGTTATATAAGCAATCGGTGGTATTTACTGAGCAACTACAGTGTGCATAGTACTGTACTAAGCGTTTGGAAGAGTACAAACTGAGTTGGTAAACACATTCTCTGCCCCCAATGAGCTTACAGTCTATAGGGGGAGACGAAAATTAAAATAAATTATGGATACATACATTGGTGCTGCAACCTCTCCAGTGGCCATTTGGTACCGAATAGCTTAACTGTCCTCTTTATAGGAGATCGCAAAGCCTGTGGAAGGCTGCCAAAGAAAGACTACCCTGAGCCTCAGGCAGGGCTAGTGCTAGAGACTGCAGGACTCGGGATATTGCCTTGGGGCTCAGTTGGGGTAAAGTGGAGACAGGGTTGAAGGAGCAGAACTTCACAACAGAGCAATAGCTCCATTCCTTACACTGCTTCCCCAGCCCTCCCAAAACCTAGCTCATGAACTGTTGGCTGTTTTGTTTGTTTTTCTTTTTTTGCTGGGGGTGCATTTTGGTCCCACACCAGTGGAATCTCCTGGACCTAGCAGCTCTGACTCTCAAGCTGGAAGGGGCAAGGCCCCTTAAACAGTGGTATCTATGGCAATTACTGCCATTCATACTCCCCTGGGGTCAGCCCAGGTCTCAGGAAAATAAGAAAAGAACACCACCCAAAGATATTTTTTTTTCCCTAACAAAGTCGACAGAAGAATGCTCCATTCATGATTATATCATTCTCCTGAAAGTCAGCCTGTGTGAGATACTGATTTTTGACCAAATGTTGATTTAAGCAGCAGGCCAGACACCAAGGAAGGTTTCCTCATTGCAATAAGCTGACTAGAAATATGGCTGTTAACACGAAAGGTAAGGGGGAAAACTAGTAAATGCAATGATGACATATTCATTTCAACCAATCACAGAAAGAAGCAGGCACCAAGCCCAAGAGCCTGAGAGAAATCACACTGGGCCCAAGAAAGTACCTCTTTGGTTTTCCCATTCCCAGGATGAACTCGGATCAGGCTGTCCTTCCTAGGCTGTTCTGAATTCATAAGGATTCCCTATGCAGTGCAAAGAAATGGGCTCTCTGCCCACACATTCCCCTACCTGGCACCTCCAGTACTTTTATTAGCCCAGTCTACTGCACAGAGGAGAGATAAGAGTAAAGAGGGTGAGGAAAAGAAAGGGAGTTGCTCACTTACAGGTCCTCTGAGGCTTTGGAAAATGGGGTTCTGGGCTTCTGGATCTGCACCCCTCCCTCCCCCACCATAGAGTCGGGGCAGGGGGGATATTTTTCCAGCCTCAGGGTTACAGGGGAGGGAGGAGAAAACAGCCGTTTGGCTGATTCCATTCTCTTCAGTGTCAAACTTCCCTTAGAAATGAACCCTCATGCCCACTCCTGTGGAAAGTGAAATAAGGTATGCGAACACAGCCTAAGGAACAGTTTGTTCTAATGGGTCTAAGTTGTGCCCCCAGGACCACACACTTTGGCCAACTTTCAAACGCAAGCCCGCTGTGGGGGACATTAGGCAAGGCACTGAAACACAGTCGGCTGAGTCTTTCCTCTTGCTGTAAACTGAAGATTATCACTGACCTACCTTGCAGTGTTGTCAGAGTAATTGATCATTTGTAAAGTACTCTGGAAACATCAAGAAATACATTAATGTTAATTATAAGGGAGGTTTTCTTGGTTTGCTTTTTTCAGTTTGGCTAGTGCTTCTTCAAGAATTGAGATCAAATAACTGAAATTAGATTTTTTGACTTTTGGGAACAAAATGCTTCATCCTAAATATTTACAGATCCCCACAGGCAGAAACAAAAGTCAGCCCACGTCACTGAAACCAGAACTTGGAGGACATACAGAAATCAGGCTATGAGCAGGTAAGAATTTTAAAACAAAACCTGAAAATATTGCCCATAGCACTATCAATGCCCCCTATTTTAAGTTTAGAGTCATCAAATAAATGGCCATTACGGCCTCCTTATGTGTGTAAAGGACTGCTGACAGTAGTGCAGGTCTAGGGTTTTTCTGAATGTGTCTGCAAGGTTGACCAAGGGAACTTTTTGTCACAACTTGCTTAAAAGACAACCCAGTCAGATAGCTAATCTCTCAGGGTTGTCATTTGTACCTATGACACCCATGATTCTTTGTAATGAGGTTTTGGGACAGTCATCCATATTCTATCAGAACTCTCCTTTTACAGATTGTTCTAACACACAGCTATTTAACACCTGTCTTTGTTTTGTTCATCTTCTAGTACATAGGCAACTGTACAATAGAATGTTCAAAGATTCAGGTCTGGTTGACCTGCCAAGACCAAAAAATGAAAGGAGATTTTCTCCCTATTTAAATAATTATGGATTATAGCCCATTATTTTTTAATGGGCTTTAAGCTTTTGCATGAGTGAAAAAAGTACTAAATAAAAGTAACATCATGCTTCAGCACAAAGAAATATGGACTCAGTACCTAAGGGTGATTCATTGTTCAAGCCAACAAAATGAAGTGCTTAAGCCAAAAAAGTGAAAGTATTCCTAGAGCTCTGAAGGCTGAAGTGCAATAAAGGCCACGTTTAAGAAGAAAAATCCGTGAATAGCTTTGAGGTTGTGGTATGTTTAAATAAATCAATGGTATTTGTTGAATTCTGTCTGTAGAGCCTAATCATAATAATGATAATAATAATAATAATGGTATTTAGGCCCTTACTACGTGCCAAACACTGAACTAATCACTGGCTACAAGTCCCTGTCCCACACTGGGCTCACAGACTAAGGAGCACTGCACCACGCACTTGAGAATCATAGTGCTGGAATGGATCGCTAGAGATTAGACTGTGAGCCCGTTGTTGGGCAAGGATTGTCTCTGCTGCTGAATTGTACATTTGAAGCATTTAGTACAGTGCTCTGCACACAGTAAGCGCTCAATACATATGACTGAATGAATCATCTAATCTAGACTTCTGCCTCTGGCAGGTGAACAACTGAATCCTATATTTCGGGTGGTTAGCTATTTTTTTTTTCCCCCAAATCTCCAGGGATGTAAATTTCCCAACCTCTCTCAGAAGCCTGTTCAGTGCGATAAAGGCCTACCTAAATGGGCTTTACTACATTAGTCCTATTGTCAAAATATATGCATTATTGTCCTTTGTATTCAAAGATGTTGCCATGACAGTATACTTACCCACTTTTCTGGGTGTGGCTGAATAGCCCAATGCTTGACCAGCTGTCTTCTCCACACTGCTTCCATGTGGCGGTGGCCCCTGTTTCTAGATTTTGTTGCTATTTACAGCCCTGCTCTTTGCCTCCTGGGTTGCACGACATTTGCTCTGTCGCCCTGTCTCTGATTATTGCATGCCAAATTTCCCAGCAGTCCACAATTACTGCTGTGTTTCCCAGAGGTCCACAAATATGGCATGCTCCTTTTCTGACATTATGGTTTCAGTGTGCCTTTATAGAATTGCTTCTGCTTTTCCTGCTTTTGTTGCCCAACTTCAGCTGGCCATATTTTTTTTAAATGGCATTATTTGTTAAGTGCTTACTTTGTGCCAGGCACTGTACTAGATGCTGGGGTACGTACAAGATAATCAGGTTGGACAGAGTTCCTGTCCCACATGGGGCTCACGTGACAGATGAGGGAACTGAAACACAGAGAAGTGAAGAGACTTGCCCACAGATTAGTGGCAGAGCCAGGATTAGAACCCAAGTCCTCTGACTCGCCGGCCTATGCTCTTCCCAACAGCCTTATAGCTGTTGATTTGGTATCTTCATTCATTCAATAGTATTTATTGAGCGCTTACTATGTGCAGAGCACTGTACTAAGCGCTTGGGATGAACAAGTCGGCAACAGATAGAGACAGTCCCTGCCGTTTGACGGGCTTACAGTCTAATCGGGGGAGACGGACAGACGAGAACAATGGCACTAAACAGCGTCAAGGGGAAGAACATCTCGTAAAAACAATGGCAACTAAATAGAATCAAGGCGATGTACAATTCATTAACAAAATAAATAGGGTAACGAAAATATATACAGTTGAGCGGACGGGTACAGTGCTGTGGGGATGGGAAGGGAGAGGTGGAGGAGCAGAGGGAAAAGGGGAAAATGAGGCTTTAGCTGCGGAGAGGTAAAGGGGGGATGGCAGAGGGAGTAGAGGGGGAAGAGGAGCTCAGTCTGGGAAGGCCTCTTGGAGGAGGTGATTTTTAAGTAAGGTTTTGAAGAGGGAAAGAGAATCAGTTTGGCGGAGGTGAGGAGGGAGGGCGTTCCAGGACCGCGGGAGGACGTGACCCAGGGGTCGACGGCGGGATAGGCGAGACCGAGGGACGGCGAGGAGGTGGGCGGCAGAGGAGCGGAGCGTGCGGGGTGGGCGGTAGAAAGAGAGAAGGGACGTCCCGGAGGCAGGAGGAGATGCGAGCCTGAAGGGAGGGGGAGAGGACAGGGTATCATGCAGGTATCTTGCATGTATCATCTACGGTCCCCAGACAAGACCTGCCTGACAGAACAGTGTAGTTACTCTGGTGGACTGGTTGGGTTGTTTGTCTCTACTGTTGGTGACGCCATCTTGTCATTTAATGTTAAGTATCACTGAATAAATTATTAAAGAAGCTGATTGTGACATTTATGGAAAGTTCAGGTATTATGGCTATAAAAAAGGTTATGTGTGTATACATACACACACAAAAAATATAGGAACAAGAATAAAAGCAGAGATATTTGCCAAATAATAATAATAATAATAAATAATTATGGCATTTGTTAGCACTTACTATGCGCCAAGCACTGTAACTAAGCACTGGGGTGGACACAAGTAAATCAGGTTGGACACGGTCCCTGCTCCACATGGGGCTGACAGTTTCAATCCCCATTTTAAAGATGAGGTAACTAAGGCCCAAAGAAGTGAAGTAACTTGCCCAAGGTCACACAGCAGACAAGTGGCAGAATGGGGTTTAGAACCCATGACCTTCTGACTCTCAGGCCCGTGCTCTATCCACTATGCCATGTTGCTTGTCTTTACTTTGTTAGTAAAATAGAAACCATCTTGTGTGAACTTACCTCAGTCCCTTCTTCAATCTTCTCATAGCCAGGTCCAATGAGCTCACTTTGACCTAATCCTTTGCAACCTCTCAGTTGCCTTTGACACTGTGAACCACCACCGTCACTTTGGAAGGCTATCTGACCTTGGTTTTACTGACTCGGTACTCTCCCAGTACTCTGCAACCACTTCTTCTCTGTTTCCTCTGCTGGTTCCTCATCCACCTCTCATTCCCTAACCATGAGAGTAAAACTCAGTGGTGGTCCTTTGCTCTTCTCTCTCTACATTCACTCTCTTGGAGAACGCAGTCGACTCTCATGGTTTCAGCTACCATCTCTATGCTTTTGACTCACAGAGCCACAGCTCTTGTCTTGACCTATCCCACAAGGGTTCGTGGGTGGGGATGGGGTGGTGATTTGCATAAAATGCATTTGAGTGGATTGTGAATTGGTCTGGGCATTCTATCAGTTCTACCAATCCCTAGTAGAAGGGGTTGAATTACAACCCAACTCATCTTCCTGAAACATTCCTCAGTAGGACATATCCTCCCCTCCTCAAAATCCTCCATTGCATCAAGCAAAGACTCCTGACCAGTGACCTCAAGATTCTCCACTGACATTCTACATGTTATCCCACTGGGTCCCCTCACCCCCTACACTCTCCTGCTCACATTCCTTGTTCTTCCCAGGCCCATTTCTTGGCTACACCCTGCTCTCCGCCTGCCTGCCTCTGACCCCTTGCTCACACTGTCCTCAGCCTCTGTAACTCCCTTTCCCCACCAAATCTGCCAGAAGCCCAACCTTCCCCACCTTCAAAGCCCTAAAATCCTTCTTCCTCCATCAAGCCTTCCCCAACCAGTTATCAGTACCTTCCTTTTGCACCTAAGTGCTAGGGTAGATACAGGGCTGAACACAGTCCATGTCCCACATGAGGCTCACAGTCTTACTGCCCATTTTAGAGATGAGGTAGGTAACTGAGGCCCAGAGACGTGAAGTGACTTACCCAAGGTCACACAACAGACAAGCAGCAGACACAGGATTAGAACCCAGGTCCTTCTGACTCCTAGGCCCATGCTCCATCCCCTAGGCCATGCTGCTTCTTGATATTTTTGTACTGTTCTTATGCCAACCTCTAAGCACTGGTGTATAGATGTATATTTTGATAGAACATTCAACTTTCTTTATACCGATTCTACTGCTTACGAATATTTCAGTCTGTTTCCCCCATGAGAATATAAACTCGATGTGGACAGGGAACATGTCCGATGCCTTCGTGGTAAGCTCATCCTGTAGACTGTAAGCTCCTTGTGGGTAGGGATCATGTTTACCAACTGTATTGTAGTGTACTTTCCCAAGCATTTAGTACCATGCTCTGCACACAGTAAGTGCTTAATAAATGCCACTGATTGATTGACTGGTACTTCCTCAATGCTTAGGACAGTGCACTGTACTCAGTAGGCCCTCGATAAATACTATTACAGCTACTCCTAGATACAACTCGCAAAGCAAGCAAACAATGAGTAAATACATGAATAAATAGATGAAATAAGCCAACCGTTCCACACATGAAAGGTAAGTGTGGCTGATGGGATGACTGACCACGGAAGTGGGGATGAGGTGGGGAATGGCCCTCAGAGATGGTGACTTTTTAGGAGGGCTTTGAAGGTTGGGGGAGACATGGCTTGGAGGATTTGAAGGGAGAAGGGAATGTTTCGCAAAGGGGAAGGGTGGGCCTGATAAGTCAGACCTGGGAGCCGAGAGCAAGGTTCAGTTAGGAAGTGAGCTTGGGACTTGTGAAGAGTGTGAGCTGGGATACAGCGGGAGAAGAGAGCAGAAAGTTATGAAGGAAACAGCTGGAGGGGAGCCTTGAAGGCTTGGTTAGGAGGAGTTTGATGCTGAGAGAAAGAGTTAACTACTGGAGGTTTCCTGAAGAGGGGGATGATGCATTCTAAATTCTCCTGAATCTACCGCTGCAGAGATTATGCCTGCTCGTGTACTTCGTGGCCTAAAGCCACACTGAAATTCTGCAAGTACACTGTTGATTATGTTACAACTTTCTATAAGTAAGTACCCAAGACAGCATCTCAACAGTGATGGAGAAGAGTGAATTAGTGTGAGAGTGGTGGAAGTGGTCATCTTTCTCCTTTCTCCTCTTGAAAATGGTGATGATGCTAGTGTCTTTGAAATCCCATGGCACTTCCTCAGCACTCCACAGACTGAGGAAAAGCCATCCCTCTTTGGAAATCTCAGCATGTATAACAACAGATTTGTGGGTTTCATGTGGCCCTACCTGAGACCAAGACTCAGGAAAGTTGAATCAAAATCTACCTCCTCAGGATTCCCTTCCTCACTAGGCTGAGAGAGGAGGCATTTTCAATTTTCGGTTGTGCGGTAGCCTAGTGCAATGGTTCATAAATAAATAGCAGAGGATGCCGAGAATCATTAATGAGACAATACCAAATTGACAGAGAGGGATTAAATAAAGATGGCATCAGAATCAGGGCCATGAACCACACATGGAAATTGGAAATAAACAAAAACCTGAGTAAATATTCAAATGCAATTCATTTTGAGTCAAATTTCACATTATTACTCTTACTCATGGGCTTCAAATGGTTCATCTAGACATTTCCTTGGCTTCCGATGCAAAGTTCCTTTACTCCAAGCTCTTATAAATTACCCAATAGCACAGGGACATTCGTTGCCCTGTCAGACCAAGCACGCCAGTCAGAATATCATGCTTTCTGTCAAGGGATTGCCACGAAGGGAGTGCAATGAGAGTGGGATGGGGAGGGAAATAGGCAGGGTGGGACGAGAGAGGGGGCAGGGAGGTCTGACTTACCTTTAGAATTAGCAAAATGCAGGAAGTACAAGAGAAATCATTTGTGACAGGAAGCCATTTCTACCAACCTGTCGTGGACCCTCCCTATGCTAACCTAGCCTTACATTCTTGCATCAGAAGCTTTTCTTTTTTAAGAAAAAAAACTGTTATTGACTGTGCGCTGACTGGAAATCATTATAATTTTTCTTTGGAAGAAAATATAGCCTTTTCTTTGGTGCTACCTTAATTCACCCAGTTCTACAATGCAGAAATCACATTTTTGCAAAAACCTGCCTTACTTATGGAACCACCTCTTAAAAGAAGACTCATGCTGTAGTACTCACCTGTTCCAATGTCACAAACATGCGTGCAATTGTTTCTTCTGACCCTGGGGTGCCCTGTATTCAAAGAGGATCGCACTATTGAATAAATAACCCCTAATTTCCTAACAGTGATCTAACCAGAATATACGGTGAAACATAGACCCATGGCAGCATAGCACAGAAATAGGTACTTAATTTAAAAAAAGCCTCAAAGATAATTATTTTGGTGTTAAAAGTCAAGTAATAAATCTAATTTAAAAATTCTCTGCTTTCTTCATTTTCTAGTTTTGTTAAATGATTTATTTTCCATTTTCAATGCCTTTCTTTCACCTGACTATTTATTTTCAGATGGCATTTGACTTGCCACAACTTACTGGAAATGGATGGCCTTGTCCCTTTCATGTAATACTATGGCCTATGGAAGAATGGAAGCCACTATTTTGGAAATATTTATTTTAAAGTTTGCGAACAAACTAATGGTGGCCTGGGGAGATTTTTTTTTTTGAGTTGTACTGTGTGCCTATTGCATCACACACACGTGGCCTCTGATTCAGCAATCGTTCAATCTGCAGAATTCAGTGAAAACTGGGTGTGCAGAAGAACTGTGGGATCTTGCCCACATATGCTTATGATATTCTGATATTTATAGAGTTGGGAAGATTCATATCAAGCTCTGAGCTGCTGTTTCTTTCCGCCAGGCTGTGCACACACTTCCCAGAACGAAATGTTTTCTTCGATAATTCTCCCTATGCAGTCCTTGCAGAAGTCAGATAGTTTTCCCTCTAGAGTACTAACTGGAGTCTTGTTCCCCTCTGGAGATTTGTGAGTGTGTTTGGCTGTACAAAGTGACCTCCGAAGTCAATGGGAGCAATGCATGTGGAGTGGCCTCAAAGGTTTAGTATGGAAATCTAATTCAGGCCCTATAACTTTAACCCAAAAACACAGAAAAGGCCTGAAAATCAGAAAGCTTTTTTGCTTCAGCAACCTAGAGCAGTGCAACAGGTGATTCGTTGCCTAACCAATTTACCTTATGGCAGTGCTATTACAAACCGGCTTGGCATCATTTTAAGCATAGCTATTGCCACATGAAGATCATATTTTCTTCTTTTCAAATCACCAAGAAACCATGTTGGCCAGCCTCCTTGGTTTCATGTAGCATAAGAATGCATTCCTTGGATAACTTAAGTGATACCGTTGACCTTTCTATACTGACAGATTGAAGCTATATTAGAATCATATATCACAATGCCAAATGGTTTTCCTTCGCATGATGTTTAACAGAGCCACCCTTACTTTAAATTTCCAGGCGATTTACAGATCACTCAAAGATACAGCAGTTGCTTTCAATTACCCACCATAGAAACCACAGAAGGTGAGATAATGAGCCTGGATAACAGGATCATACGTACAATGGCTTGAACTCCATATTGCCACTCACATTTAAACAAACATTTGCACCCACATTAAGGTGAGGCTCTACATTTCAGGGTGAGGCCAAACACTACATTATCGGGTGGACTTTGAAAGCCTTTCTGGATTTGTAAGTTGCAGTGTGAATCTGTCATATGATCTAGCTCTCCTAGAGAGGGATACTGAGTGTTAAAATCTTTTTGTGTTTACCGTCTTCCCTCTCATTCCTATTACGGAGTCTAGCAGAACAGATGAGGCTAAGAAATATAAGAGCCTCGCCTTAACAAATAAAAATAGTATTAGTTAAGTACCTATGATGCATTGAGCAGTGTTCTAAGCACTGGGGTAGATACAAGTTAATTAAGGCGGATGCAGTCCCTGTCCCACAAGGGGGTCACAGCCTCAGTAGGTGAGAGAACAGGTATTCAATCCCCATTTTACAGATGAGGAAACTGAGCCCAGAGAAGCAAAGTGACTTGCCCAAGATCACACAGCAGACAAGTGGCAGAGCCGGGATGAGAACGCATGACCTTCCGACTCCCAGACCCGTGTTCTATCTGCTACCTTCTCTAAGTGCTTCATAAGCGCTGTGGGGCTGAGGGAGGGATGAGGAAAAGGAGCAAATACAAGTGCAGAGAGAGAAAGGAAGAGGGCGAAGAGGATCACATCCCTCCCTCCACCGAACTTAGTCATGGAGAAGGATGCAGCGTGGCTCAGCGGAAAGAGCACGGGCTTTGGAGTCAGGGCTCATGAGTTCGAATCCCAGCTCTGCCACTTGTCGGCTGTGTGACTGTGGGTGAGTCACTTCACTTCTCTGTGCCTCAGTTCCCTCATCTGTAAAATGGGGATGAAGACTGTGAGCCCCACGTGGGACAACCTGATTCCCCTAAGTCTACCCCAGCGCTTAGAACAGTGCTCGGCACATAGTAAGCGCTTAACAAATACCAACATTATTATTATTATTATTATTATGAATTCACGGTCCCGATGTCCAGAGCATGTGCAAAGGCTGTGCAGGTAGCAGAATTGTGCAGGCCTGCTGGCCTGTCCCCAAAATGGCTGTACACTTTCTGGGGTGCCAGGGACCACCTGACTACCAGCCTGAGAGGCTGGTACCAGCCTTAAGTGGGTACGGATCAGATAAATTAGCCATCGACTGCGCTGAATCAGGGAGGCATCCGCCCCTCATAGCAGGCTTTCCCAGGCCCCCTCCGATCCCCGGAATGCTCCAAGGCCCTGAAGTCACCTGAGCAAGAGGTCGCAGACTCCAGGCGAAAAAGCTGTGCCTATAGGAAGGGCAGAGAGAGTAGCAAATCCTCCCAACAGTCAGTGATCCTGCCCTTTGAAGAAGCAGATGTGAGCCTACTCCAAAGGCAGGGTTGGAACAGAGGGCCAGATGAATTGAACTCCAAATATGTACCCTACTTCACAAATTTTTTCCACCTTTCCTTGAGGTAGGCAGGCTAGTCCATGTCCAGAAAGGCCAAGGAGAGAACATCTGAAATGGGGCATTATTTAGGGGTTTTTTAATCCACCAAGACAGGGAAAAGAAAGTGGACCCATGTAGATCCTAGCACAGTGCCATGTGCCAGGGGAGCTTAATAAAGAGGAATATCAAGCAGAAAATGTCTCTTTTTCCTGCCTTGTCCCTTACCATAACAGAGCCTAGTTTTCATTCTCAAGTGGCAAAGAGAAAGGAGCTCTGAGACACTGGATGGGTGGCAGTCTGAATATAGAATAGAAAGAATAAAAAATTCCTGGTGCCAACTGATTTGCTGTAAAATAGGCATCATGATAATTAGCTCTTGTGTATTAACTTGTCAAAGCCTGGCAAATTCTCTGGAAACATAAAGCACTGTGTAAATTCTAAATGATACTCATTTCACCCTCTCCCTCTACCAGTTTTTAAACCTTTTCTCTTCCCTTGTGAATGGCATCCCAGGATTTTCAATTTAACCAGCTGGCTGTTCTACTGTCATTTTACTGCCTGGGTCCTGCTTCAGCAGTACATTACGTCCTATGCAGGCCTACTCAATTTAGTTTGTAATATGGTCCGGGCATCCCAGCAAGAAGTGATGAGGCTTCTGGCTAGGAGAATCATCCTTTGTTCAAAAAGGAAACAGAGGCCTTTAATATGAAGGGCTTTGAAACCAGGCTGAACTCCATCGCTTCGAATTTACTCTCACTTGCCATAATCCTGCCCTTTCATTTGCTCGACAGTGCTCCCATACCTCCCTCATTGACTTGCACATCCCCCCTATTAGTCCTGACTTTTAACTCCCGGTGTCCCGACCTCCTCCCTCTCTCAACCACTGCCGACCTCGCTAATTATTTGTGGGCAGGATTGAAGCTATCAGAAGTAAACTTCTCCATGGGCCACCCTCACATGAGTGCTCACCTGCTCTGACTGGTTTTTTTATAATAGTATTTGTTAAGCTCTTACTATGTGCCAGGTACTGTACTAAGCGCTGGGATAGGTACCAGTTTATCAGAAGCAGCATGGCGCAGTAGACAGAGCACGGGCCTGGGAGTCAGAAGGTCAGGGGTTCTAACCCCAGCTTAGCCCCTTGTCTGTCGAGTGACCTTAGGCAAGTCACTTTACTTCTCAATGCCTCATTTATCTCATCTGTAAAATGGGAATTGAGACTGTGAGCCCCATGTGGGACAGGGGCTGTGTCTAACCCGATTTGCTTGTATCCACCCCAGTGCTTAGTACAGTGCCTGGCACATAGTAAGCACTTAATAAATACCAACCTACTCACTGTACCTCGATCTCATCTATCTCGCCACCAAACTCTCGCCCACATCCTGCCTCTGGCCTGAAACAGCCTCCTTTTTCATATCTGACAGACAATTACTCTCCCCACCTTATCAAAGGCACATTGCCTCCAAGAGGTCTTCCCTGACTAAGCCCTCATATTTCCTCTTTTCCCACTCTCTTCTTTATTGCCTTGACTTGCTCCCTTTATTCACCGCTCCCCCAGCCCCACAGCACTTCTGTACCTATCTGTAATTTACTTGTCTACATTAATGTCTGTTGCCCCCTCTAGACTCTAAGCTAATTGTGGGCAGGGGATGTGTCTGCTATACTCTAATCTCCCAACCACTTAGTACAGTGCTCTGCTCACAGTAAGTGCTCAATAAATACCATTGACTGATTGATTGATTGGTTGATTGTACCTCTGCTCTCATCTATCCCGCTACCAACTCCTTACCATATCTTCCCTCTGGCCTGGAACTCCCTCCCCCTTCACTTCCGACAGTCCGCCACTCTCCCCACCTTCAAAATTCTCCTAAAAATCACATCCTCCATGAAGCCTTCCTTGACTAAGCCCTTATTTCCCCTACCTCTCCTCCTTCCCCTCCCCCCACTAGATTGTAAGGTCCTCCAGGGCAAGGAACCACACCTTTTATGATCAATTCCTCATGTCCTAGACCCAATAGGGCACTCAAATACTCATAGCAAGACTGAAATGAAAATGCAGTATTGGGCTGTCACTGAAAATATCCAATACAAAATTAATACAGAAGTGTATTAAGTGTACATAGGGTGTAAACCCTAGCACTGGAAATACTACAGTGGACTCTGGATATGTTTGTTTTTGAAATCTTTCTCTACAGCGTGGACTGGAGACTGTTTCAGCAGAACACTATTTTACAGAAATGGTTTAGGCGTAGGTCTACCTTGTAGAAGTATTGACAAAATAACCTTAAGAGTTTCCTTCAATGGTATTTATTAAGTTCTTACTGTGTGCAGTGCACTGTACTAAGCGCTTGGGAAAGTACAAGAAAATAGAGTTGGTAGACACGATCCCACCCCACGAGTAGCTCATGTCCCATGATTGCATGCTGCCTCCCCCACCCAATTGTAAGCTTCTTGAGGTCAGGAATCATCATGCCTAGAAACTCCATCCTACTCTCTCAAAAGTTTAGAACGATGCTCTGCACAGAGTAAGCACTCAAATATGACTGACTGATTGCGTGCACAATACGATCTTCTACAACACGGGAGGTTGGTTGTATTCTTGAAGAACCCTGTTTTGAAGTGATTTGCATAATTATGCTCCTGCTTTGACCAAAACCTGAACTTGGACACTGCTAACCCTGTTAGCTAACACAATGCTAAGATACTTACCCTGTATCTACTCCAGCACTTAAAACAGTGCTCTGCACATCGTAAGCGCTTAACAAATACCAACATTATTATTATCATTATTATTATTAAAACCAAGTGCATGCCCGTAACGGTTTCTTCCAACATCACATCATGGTTTATCCAGACAGGGGTGTGTTACTGGAAGAATGTTGTCGAATTCTGCCATCACTTTCTATCAAAAATGCATAGTGAAGATCCATTATGCGGAATTTGTGAAGCAACACATGTATCTGTTGTTCTCCTTCCACAAAGTGAGGGGAAATATTACATCCAGCCTTCCTCCTCTCACATTGGCATCTTATTTATTCAAGAATGAGAAGCAGTGTGGTCTAGTGGATAGAGCCTGGGCTCAGAAGTCAGAAGGTCCTGGGTTCCAATCCCAACGCCACCACTTGGCTTCTGTGTGACGTTGAGCAAGTCACTTCACTTCTCTGGGCCTCAATTACCTTACCTGTGAAATGGGGATTTAGACTGTGAACTCCATGTGGGACAGGGACTGTGTGCAACCTGAGAATCTCATATCAACCCCAGCGCTGAGTACAGTGTCTGGCACACAGTAAGTGCTCAGAAGCAGTGTGGCTTAGTGGAAAGAGCCCGGGCTTGGAAGTCAGAAGACGTGGGTTCTAATCCCGGCTCCGCCACTTGTCTGCTATGTGACCTTGGGCAAGTCACTTCACTTCTCTGTGACTCAGTTACCTCATCTGTACAGTGCTCTGCACATAGTAAGCCCTTAACAAATACCAACATTATTAGTAGTAGTAGTAAGCGGTTAACAAATACCATTATTATTATTATTATTATTAACAAATACTCTAAAAAATGCTATGAGATCCTAGAGCTAGTTTTCATTTTTTAGCTATTTCTACTCATGCATCCACTTATTCCCCACCACTGTCCCTTATTATCACTCCTCAGAGGAAGCCTTCTTTAATAATAATTGTGGTACGGCTTAAGCACTACTATATGGTAGACACATTCCCTGCCCACAAGGACCTTACGGTCTACAGATGGTCATTGCCTGGCAGACTCCTGCCCACTCAACTAGGACCTGCGTCAACAGAGCGTGAGCTGGGCCCAAGGCTGGAGTTGGGGCAAAGATGAGGCCCTGGGCCTGTGTATTCCCCATGACCGCCATTGCTCTCTGTGAGCCAGAAGCTCACAGAGTAGGTAGAAGGGAGAACAGGTACTGAATCCCCCTTCTGCAGATGAGGTAACAGGTACAGAGAAGTTACATGCCTTACCCAAGATCACATGGCAGGTAAGTGGTGGAGTCAAGATTAGAACCCAGGGCCTCTAACTCCCAGGCCTGTGCTCTTTCCATTAGGCCATGCCGCTTCTCTTTACATGGGACTCCACATTTATCAGAACTCTGCCCTCCCTTGGGAGTCATTCTTTTTCTTATTATTTTCAAACCTCCTTTTCCATTTTGTTGATAATTAACTCACTCCCTATAAAGCCTTTGGTGAAATCCTGCATGAAAAACACAAGATATGTCTTCATGGCACGCAAAACATTAACAGTACTGGGATGCTTATGTAGTCCAAAATTAGAAGTACTTGTGAGGTCTAACTTCGAATACAACCCTTAGCAGTGTCCAAGTTCAGGCTTGAACAAAACATAGAAAAACTTCCTCCCTCCAGAACTATCCATTAGGAATAAATAGGTGAGGGGAGCAAAGTTTCACCATCTACTCAAAAAACATCCACTGATTTGAACCTTCTGCTTTTTTTTTTTTAATGGTATTTGTTAAGCCCTTCTATGTACTATGTGCTGGGGGAGATACGAGTTAATCAGGTTGGACGCAGTCCACGTCCCACATGGGGCTCACAGTCTTAATCCCCAGGTTACAGATGAGGTAACTGAGGCAGAGAAGTGAAGTCACAGGGCAGGCAAGTGGTGGAGCCACCATTAGAATCCAGGTCTTCTGACTCCTGGGCCCATGCTCTATCCACTAGGCCATGCTGTTTCTCTTGTGCTCTATTGTACTTCCCAAGCACTTGATCCAGTGCATTACGCCCAGTGGGTGCTCAAAAAATGCTATTGCTACCATATTAAAATAGCAAAAATAGGGGTGGATTGGTTACCAGAAAATCGTACACCGGGTGAGAAGCTTCTGATCAATCACTATCATTTCTCCCTTCCCACCTCCTCTTCCAAATACCAAGTCTGGACCAAGAATTTCTGCTGAGTTTTAACTAGTGTATTTATTATACCTAATTTGTGTTTTCTTTCCTGTTCTTATCAATGCAATCAAGGACACCACTCATCAAACCACATCCCTCCCCTCCGATAATAATAATAATAATTGTGGTGCATGCTAAGCGCTTGCTATCTACAAAGCATCTGGGTAAATAGAGAAAATCCAGATTGGATAGAATCCTTGTCCCACCTGGGGCTCACAGGCTAAGTGGGAGGGAGAACGGGTAAACTCTTAAAGAGCCATCTCCTCCAGAGGCCTTCTCGTATTATTCCACTTGACTCTTAGCTCCCCTCCACTACTAATTTTCTTGTATATATTTATATACAAATATATACAACCTTCAATTGTTTACGTTCATTTATCTTTCCTACCCCTTGATTCTTGTCACACTATGTCCTTATTCCAGGCGATTGTTGCCTCATCTAGTCTGTAAACTCACTGTGGGCAGGGGACATGTCTACCAACTCTGCTATAATGTACTCTCCCAGGTGCTAATACAGTGCTCTGCACACAGAAAGCGCTCAATAAATACAATTGATTGATTGATTGATTACTTGCACATTGCATCATTTTAGTAAGCCCCCTCTGGATAGAAACTGTTTTGTTTTCCCCTTAAGGTTTCCCATAGTGCCCAGTATAGTGTGCTGCACACCGTAGATGCTCAAAAATGACTGGGAAAGGTATGAACCAATAAACATTCACTTCCAAGAAGGGTCCCTCAGCCCCTGGGGTGGTTTCACCCTTCATGAGTAACAGCTCACTTCAAGCCCCAGTGTCCTGGGATGATCTCACAGAAAGAGGAAGGTCATAAGTCAGCAATTCCATGGCCCAAACAGGTGGTGGGCAAAGGTTAAACAGTAAGTAAAATGAAGTTTGAAGGCTCTGTCTGAATTTCATGCTCTCTGAGGTGTGGTTTTCATAATATGACTACGTTTTTTTCCCGTAAAGGAATATTAGCAAGACTGCACCAATCGGAGAGAGAACTGAAGAAAAACAACAACAACAACAATAAAAACAAAAAACAATGTTCTTAGCAGAACATTAATGTATAACTACCTTTGCTGGTCTGGTTGGAAATAAGTTGGCTTCCAGAATTCATTCCTGAGCCAGACTTGGGTTATCAAAGATAGGTATGATTTGGTTTGGCAGACAAATTTTGATTAGCTCAAATCTCTGGAATCAAGGGCCTGGAACTTGTATTAAAAGATGAGGACTTGAGGAAGTTCTGAAATAGAAACAGCTGCCATATTGAATCTGCAATTAAAAATACTGGCCTTCGTTGTGGGGAAACTAAAATTCTACAACCCAAGTCTTGCACTGCAGATGTCTGCTCCTAACCACTGACTTGAAGGCTTCAGACTTTCCACCACTTTTCTCTCTTTTAACTATTGTCCTACTTCTCCTGTTACACCCCAACTTGCACTCTTCGCTCCTCCCAAGCTCACCTTCTGACGTATCTCACTTGTGACTCTACCGTTTCTGAACCATTGCTCACACCATTCTGCTGTCTGATACTTCCTCCTTCAAAATCACCGTATTTATTGAGCCTATTGTCTGCCAGAGCGCTGAACCAGGTACTTGGGAGCAAGCGATAAAAGTAGAAGATCCATCCTTGCCCTTGAGGAGCTCACCATCTAATGAGGAAAGCAGGCAGCCACAGGTTGTGTACATACAATGAGAACGTTCCTTTCCAGAAGTGAAACGTCTCAAACCATGAAGTCAGTTTTACAACCAAAGAGACAGAAGTGTGCCTCATTCAAACTAAGTAACAGTAGGCATTAAGGGGTCTACCTCAGACTCTCAACTTATAACTCAGAAAGTCACCTGTGTAGAAGAAACTTAGACATACATATCCATCGTAATTTATTTTAACGGCTGTCTCCCCCTGTAGTCTATAAGTTTCTTATGGGCAGGGATTGCTGTTATGTCTTCTATTGAATTGTATGCTCCCAAGTACTTGGGAGAAGCAGCGTGGCCTGTTGGAAGGAGTATGGGCCCAGGAGTTGGAGGGCCTGGGTTTTAATCCCAGCTCTGCCACTTGTGTGCTGTGTGACCTTGGGCAAATCACTTAACATTGCTGTGCCTTAGTTTCCTCATCTGCAAAATGGGGGATTCAATACCTGTTCTCCCTCCTACTTATACTGTGAGCCCCACAGGGGCCCTGATTATCTTATATCTATCCCAGGGCTTAGTACAGTGCTAGGTACCTAGTAAGCACTTAACAAATATCATAATTATTATCATTGCTTAGTACAGTGCTCTGCACACAGCAAGCTCTCAGTACATAGTATTGACTCATTGATTTCGAGATTTTTAGACTGTGAGCTCCTTGTGAGCAGTGAGATTTGTCTACCAACTCTATTGTACTGTACTCTCCCAAGTGCTTAGTATAGTACTATATATATATAGTATAGTATTTATTGAGGGCAGAGCACTGTACTAAGCAGTTAGGGGAGTACAGTCAGAGTAACCTGATAACCAGAGATTTCCAACAGCCTTGCTATTGATTCTACAGAGTCAATGAAGGGAGTGTCACCTTTCATTGTGAGCACAGAAATGAACCATCAAGGAGGTGGGGTAGAGAGAAGGAAAAGTAGGAGAAAGGGGAAGCCAAAAGGAGGGAGCAAGAGAAAGAAGGAAGAGATGGAAAAGGAGAGGAAGAAAGAGGAGTCGATCAATAGTGCTTTTAAGGTTCACTCAGTCGATCACATTTATCGAGTGCTTTCATTCATTCGACCATATTTACTGAGCCCTTACTGTGTGCAGAGTACTGTACTAAGCACTTGGGAGAGTACAATGTAACAATAAACAGACACATTCCCTGCCCACAGTAAGCTCACAGTCAGTGCACAGCACTGTACTAAGTGGACGGATGAGTACAGTAGGGTAAGCAGACATGATCCCTGACTTCGAGGAGCTTACAACCTACTGGGTGAGGTCAACAATAAGGTACCCCCTTTCCTCAGTCTCCCTGGCTGCTGCTGTGGCAGGAGTTTGTCTCTCACCTTCACCGATAGCGAGGGGCCACCCATTTCCTTCTGCCACTTCCTGGTTGATATGGCCGTAGTTGGAGGGGCCAGCTCCTAGCCAGGAAGGAGTACACAGTTTATGCAGCTCTGAAGAGAAGCAGCATGGCTTAGTGGATAGAGCGTGGGCCTGAGAGTCAGAAGGTCATGGTTTCTAATCCCCACTCCACCAGTTGTCTGCTGTGTGACCTTGGGCAAGTTACTTCACTTCTCTGGGCCTCCGTTCCCTCATCTGTAAAATGGGATTGGAGACTGTGAGCCCCATGTGGGGCAGGGAGGGTGCCCAATCCGATTTGCTATATCCACCCCAGCGCTTAGTACAGTGCCTGGCACATAGTAAGCGTTTAACAAAACCTGCCGAGGCAGTGGCTACCTCCTGACATCCGGGGTCAAGAGGTGGCACCGTCATCCCGGCTCCACCCTTGGTTCCCTCTCATCGGTAAAATGGGGATTTAGACTGTGAGCCCCACGTGGGACAATCTGATTACCCTTTATCAAAAACAGTGCTTGGCACATAGTAAGTGCTTAACAAATACCATAATTATTATAATTAGTATTATTTCTGGCTCCAACTGTGGGGATGAAGACAACAGATATTAGCTCTGCCCCATAGAGCCCACTCATCCCTATGGAGTTGGCACCTGCGGACACCTTGTCTCGGTCCTGATCCGGGACAGTTACCTCCTGGGGGGATGGCAAGGGGACGGTCCGAGGGGGTCTCAATGAAAAAGGATTGTTTTTTATTATTTGTGCTAATTGGTGCAGATGTGAATTTCTTGGAAGCTAGGTGGGAGGAAGCAACTGCAGAAGCTGTGCCTCCACCCAGACAGGAGGAAAAAGATCGCAGCCTCCAGGCTTTAACTTTCAGGTGCAACTCACAACAGTTCTCTAGCACATAAACCCAGATACCTGGATTAAATCGAAATTCCCACCCAAAGACACAGATTCTCGGCTGCAATTACTGAAGAGGCTCTCAAATGCACTGATGAGCACAATGACTTTGCTGCTTATTTCCTCCCGCATTAACCTTTCTAAAATAAGAGAAATAATCAGTTCATCTCTGAAGGAAATAGCCAAAAAATGTTAATAAAGTTCAAGGGTTTTCTCCTCATCCATCCTTATCAAGATTATCTGGATTACTGTGCACCACATTAGTCCTAGGAGAAACGCTTCTTTGCCAGTGACACACAGCACCAGGTGTCCTGGGAATGAAGAAGAGAATGTATCAGTGACAGAATGTTCAAGGTGGCCTCAAATCTTCTTTAGTTGCGTTCTTGGAATGTACATTTCTGAAAACTATCCCCTTACCTTAAGTACAAATCTTACCAGCAAAATATTGCAGTACCTTGTTTTACAAGTCCTGATGACATTTGAAAAAATGTCCAATCCTGATTCAATGGAATACATTTCACTTTAAAGTAAATAGCAAATAGTCTTGTATTCCCTTCAAGAAGAATATATTAGAAGCACATTTTTTAAAATCGTATTTTTTATGTGTGGCATCTGTTAAGCGCTTACTATGTGGCAGGCATTGTATTGAGCACTGGAGTAGACACAAGCTAATCAGATTGGACGCGGTCCATGTCCCTCATGAGGCTCCCAGTCTTAATTCCCATTTTACAGGTGATGTAAGTGAGGCAGAGAGAAGTGAAGTGACTTGCCCAAGGTCACACAGCAGACAAGTGGGGAAGCGGGGATTAGAACCCAGGCCCTCTGACTCCCAGGCCCATGCTCTTTCCACTAGGGCACGCTGCTTCCCTGTTCTCACCGTTTCCCCTTCATTTCCTTCTTCGAAACCCAGTGCCCCAGCAAGTAGTGCTGGAATGCTGGAATATACAGCCAGAACAGGGCAATAGCTACAGAAAAATTTCCCAGGAGTAGAATAAATGATGCTTTGCTAGTGTATCGATTAAATAATATGGGTCCCTCTGTCACGCCCTCTTGACTGGGGCTGCTTTGACAGAATTGGATGGGGAAAGGTCAGGGACTGAGGCAGAAGAGAAATTCCTCCACGGAATGAAATGAGTAGAACTGCTTAGGAAAAGGGCATTCAAGCTGGCCTTAAAAGAGAACTGCGAATGGTCGGGAAGTCCAGCAACGAGTTGAAAATTTTAAAAGCGCCAAACAAAAAGGAGTACAAATGAGTAGATAGGGATCTTAGGCTCCCCCAAATTCTTTGCAAGTTTGGGCTCAAACTAATCTACATGTTAGCTGGCTTTCTGGGGACAAAGGTGCCAAGACCTCACTCTTTTTTCTCCTGGCAGATCTGGGCTCTGGGCCCATAGCTCCATGGCTCCTGGCTGCTATTTCTTGTTAACTTTGCTGCCACCCTGTCCCTGCCTCCTCTTCGGATGGACACAGAAGCCCAGAGCTGGCAGAACCTGGGAGGCAGGACAGGTAATGGCACAAGCTCAATGAACCAATAAAGGCGGGGAAAGGAGGAGGCTGCTGAGCGGCAGCCAAAGAGCTGCCGCTCAAAACCTGGCATGCAGCCCACGCGCTTTCTCTGCAGGCACCCCAGGAAACCCACAGTAAGGAAGAGACTTTGCCAATGCCTGGGGTAGAGCGGTGGGGGAAGACAGATCTTTTGCCTTCAGATGGACAAGGACAGGAGAGAACGGGGCAAAGACCGGCTGGGGAGAATGTTACAGCATTCAATTAAATTAAAGCACTCGCTCACCTTGCCCCCTCGCTGCTCTCCTACTACGACCCATCCTGAGCACTTCACTCCTCTAATGCCAACCTACTCACTGTACCTCGATGTCACCTGTCTCATCGCTGACCTCTCGCCCACGTCTTGCCTCGGGCCTGGAATGCCCTCCCTCTTCCCATCTGACAATCACCCTCCCCCCCTTCAAAGTCTTACTGAAGGCACATCTCCTCCAAGTGGCCTTTCCTCACTTAAGTCCTCATTTCCTCTTCTCCCACTCCTTTCTGATCATCTCTGCATTTGGATTTGCTCCCTATTTTTTACTATGGTATTTGTTAAATGCTTACTATGTGCCAGGCACTGTACTAAGTGCTGGGGTAGATACAAGCTTAGCCGGTTGGACACAGACCCTGTCCCACATGGGACTCACAGGCTTACTCCCCATTTTACAGATGAGGTAACTGAGGTACAGAGCCCAAAGTCTCACAGCAGACAAGTGGTGGAGCCAGGATTAGAACCTAGGTCCTTCTGACTCCCAGGCCTTTGCCATTAGGCCACATTGTTTCTCTAGTCACGCCTCCCTCTCAGCCCCACAGCAGTAAGTGCTTAACAAATACCATCATTATTATTATATCTGTTATTTATATTAATGTCTGTTTCCCCTTATAGACTGTAAGCTCGTTGTGGGCAGGAAACGTGTCTACCAACTCTGTTATACTGTACTTACCCAAGTGCTAAGTATAGTTCTCTGCACATAGTAAACGCTCAATAAATATGATTCATCACACCATTCAAGTTGTTATGCCTCACGCTGTTCCTGCATCTTTCACTTCAGTCTTCAACAATTTTGGTCAGATCGTCTATCTGACTGCTCCCTAAACTTTCTGGAGGTTAACCCAAAAGAAGATCCATTTCTTGCTCAACGGTACTGCTTCCTTCTGAAATGGCACCCTTATCCTTCACCCACATATTTATAGAGAAAGCCGCATAAATACGGAAGAAGACCACAGGTGGGCCAAGACTATGAAATACAAGTTAAAAGCGGGGGGAGGGAGGAAATAAAGAAATAAATGGCTGCCTAACTGTGGAATGAAAAATGATTTTCTGGCTAGCTAGTTCTGCCTCAGAGGCAATGTTAAAGTTGGATAACATGCAATCCGCTGAGGTGTTATTTTACTCTAGATACGGGGTCTCTTTAAAACCACCACAGATGCTTATATTCAAGCCCCAAACTATATTAGCAAAACTAAGAACTTCAGGTTTCAAGTTTTCTTCCTTACGCACAAATACAGTGCTTTGCAGTGCATTTCCCAACTCCCATACTGATACTCCCCTTAACGAGGACACCACTCGACTTTCTGGCCTGTCAGGAGCAAATGGCACGTTTCTAGAATTCTGTAAATTTATTCTGCATGAATATTAAGGCCTGGATCAGGCCTTCACAAGCTGGAACTGAATGAGTTCACTTAGTTGACCCCATTCAATAGTCAGGTTGCACTGTAGCTCAATACTGTGGGGACAAATAGGAAGGCTTTATAGACTCAAGATAAGCAAAGAAATAAATGAGCCCATCTCTAACAATTCCTCAGGCAGGGTATTACAGGCAGCTGTAGAGACACAAGTAAAATGACCTCAAAAGATCCAAAAAGTGAACTACCCCTGAGTTCTTTCTTACCTTTGTATTTCAGCTCAAAAAGAATATTTAACAAAATTCTGTTTTTCCAAACTAAGAAGAATGGATAAAGGCCACTGAGCAGCAGGGTGGCTTAATGGAAAGAGCCCAGGCCTGGGGGTCAGAGGGCCTGGGTTTTAATCCCAGCTCCATCCATGTCTGCTGCGTGACCTTGGGCCAGTCACTTAACTTCTCTGTGTCTCAATTTCCTTATCTATAAAATGGGGATTCGATTAATCAATCACATTTATTGAGCGCTTACTGTGTGCAGAGCACTGTACTAAGCGCTTGGGAGAGTACGACACAACAATATAACAGATACATTCCCTGTGCCCAGCGAGCTTGCAGTCTAGAGGGGAAGACAGAAACTAATGTCAATAAATAAATTATGGAATGTACGTAAGTGCTGTGGGGCTGGGAGGAAGGGGTGAATAAAGGGAGCAAGACAGGGCGACTCAGAAGGGAGTGTGAGAAAAGGAAATGAGGCTTAGTCAGGGAAAGTCTCTTGAAGGCGATGTGTCTATCCTATTCCTTCCTACTGAGACTCTGAGCACCAAGTGGGACAAGAACTCTGTCCAACCTGAATATCTCGCATCTACCCCAGTGCTTAGTACAGTGCTTGGCACATACTAAGCATTTAACAAGTATTGTATTTCTTTGTTGAACATTCTCAGAGAGGAAACTCTCTAGTCCAAAATATGTCATGGAATGTCTGAGTTACATTTAACCTTTCATTCCTTAAACTTCAGATAAGAAGAAAGAAAACACAATACAATTGTCATAATATTTGCTGGCCACAGAGAGGGACTTGCCAAAACAAACCCTTCCTGCAGCCACTAATAAATAATGTTGGTATTTGTTAAGCGCTTACTATGTGCCGAGCACTGTTCTAAGCGCTGGGGTAGACATAGGGGAATCAGGTTACCCCACGTGGGGCTCACAGTCTTAATCCCCATTTTACAGATGAGGGAACTGAGGCACAGAGAAGTTAAGTGACTTGCCCACAGTCACACAGCCGACAAGTGGCAGAGCTGGGATTCGAACTCATGAGCCCTGACTCCAAAGCCCGTGCTCTTTCCACTGCGCCACGCTGCTTCACTATGCCAATTAAAATTAGGCAGGGTGGGAGGAGAGGGTTAAAATATACTGGAAGATGAGACAATGAAGGGTTTAGAATTAAAAATATGAAAGCTGAAAGAAAAGTACATTTATTGTAACATCTGCAACTAAGGCAAGACTTTTCAAAAGCCTGGACAGTTTAAAGACATGTCAGATTTCACTCTTCCCAGAATTCATCATTGGGAATACAGCCATAACACAGCTATTGGCAAATTCCCTACCTGCTGTTATCTGTTTGGGGTTCAAAGATCAAACACTTCAGAGAATAACATCAATTCAGTTCCTAACCTTAACTAGATTTAGCAATTAACAGTAGTGTATTGCTGTATCATAAGTCCTGACACAGTACATGGGCATTTCCTAATATAACTGGTACAATTTAATATCATTCTTGAGGATGGGAGAGGGAGAGGTGAGTGAGGGAGGGTAACTTGCACTAAGGAAAAAAAACTATATGACCAGCCACTTCAAAAACCGTTGCCAGACAGCATTAATTTCGACTATGAAAAGACTGAAAATTAAGCATACGCCCAATTGTCTAAGGATTAAACAAATATGGTTTATTTGTTAACGTGGAGGGCATCAGGCTGTCCTAATGGCACGCAGGCACACTGAGCACAACTTACTCTACCTCATTCCACCTCTGCTTTGCACAAGGAAGGATTTAGATTAGATTTCAGAAAGAACATTCTGACTACACTGTTGTAGAACACAAGAACTCATTAGCCCTAAACGTTGAGGAATCTTCTTTTCAGGAGATCAAAGCCTTACTAAAAAATCCCATCTCCTCCAAGAGGCCTTTCCTAAACCCTCATTTTCCCAACTCCCTCTTCCTTCTGGGTGGCCTAGGCACCTGGATCTGCACCCTTTACGCACTTGATATTCACCCCACCCTCAGTCCTACAACACTTATGTACATATCCATTATTGATTTTATTGATTCTAGGCCATAAGCTCCTAGTGAGCATGGAACATTTCTATTGTGCTGAACTCTCCCAAATGTTTGGTTCAGTGCTCTGACCAAAGTAAGCATTCAATAAATACCACTGATTGATTGAATCAAGGGGGCGGACTTGATCAATCAATTGCATTTACTGAGCACCTGTGTGCAGAGCACTGTACAAAGTGCTGACGAGAGCATAACAAAATTAGTCACGATCCCTGCTATTATGACCTCTCATGGTCCCTTCTAGCTCTAAACACTCTCTACTCTGAGAGTGTTTACTTGGCCTCGCGTTCCATCCAGGGCAGTACCAATCAGTCAGTAGTAGATCAATAGTATTTACTGAGCCACCACTCTGCAGAGAACACTGTACTGAGTGCATGGGAGAGCATACTAGAACTATAGGGAAATAGCATGGTCGAGCCCTACTGAGAGCTCACCTCCTCCAAGAGGCCTTCCCAGACTGAACTTCACCTTTTCCCTCTGTTCCCTCTGCTTCCCCTCCACCCTCTGCTCCCTACCCCTTCTCCCCCTTCACCTCCCCTCAGCTAAGCCCCCTTTCCCTCTGCTCTTCCCCCCTCCCTTCCCCTCCCCTCAGCACTGTGCTCATTTGTATATATTTTTATTACCCTGTTTATTTTGTTAATGAGGTGTACATCCCCTTGATTCTATTTATCGTGATTATGTTGTCTTGTTTTTGTCCGTCTGTCTCCCCCAATTAGACTGTAAGCCCGTCACTGGGCCCGTCATTGTCTCTATCTGTTGCCGAATTGTACATTCCAAGCGCTTAGTACAGTGCTCTGCACACGGTAAGCGCTCAATAAATACTACTGAATGAATGAATGAATGAATGAATGCATAGTGGAAAGAGCATAGGCTTGAAAGTCAGAGGACCTGGGTTCAAAGGCACTGCTACATGTCTGCTGTGTGCCCTTGGGCAAATCACTTAACTCCCCTGTGCCTCAGTTACCTCATCTATAAAATGGGGATTAAATCCTCTTCCCTCCAATTTACACCATGAGCTCCTTGGGGGACAGAGACCGTGTCCGGCCTGATTATCTATCCCAGCACTTAGTATAATGCCTGGAACATAGTACGCACTTAAACAACTACCATTAGGAAAAATGGTATTTTCTGTCCTCAAGAAACTTCTATGTGCCTCAGTTTCCTCATGCGCAAAATGGAGATTTGAGATTTGCTCTCTCCTATTCAGACTGTGAGCCTGGGAGTCAGAAGGTCATGGGTTGAAACCCGGTTCCGCCTCTTGTCTGCTGTGTGACCTTGGGCAAGTCACTTTACCTCTCTATGCCTCAGTTACCTCATCTGTAAAATGGGGATTGAGACTGTGAGCCCCACGTGGGACAGGGACTGTGGGACAGGGACTGTGTCCAATACGACTTGTTCGTATCTACCTCAGCGCTTAATACAGTGCCTGGCACGTAGTAAGTGCTTAACGAATACCATAATAATACTAATTATTATCATTGTTGTTATTATTATTATTAAATGGGGCAGGGACTGAATCCGACCTGAATATCTTGTATCTTCCCCAGTGCTTAGTACGGTGTTCTATGTATAGTAAGCATTTAGCAACTACCACAGTTAAGGAGCTTACAATCTAGCAGGGGAGGCAGCTTCTAAAATGAATAACATAGGAGGAAGCAATTGAATGTAAAAATATGTGCATAAGTGCTTCAGGAGATTGTGAGTACTGAAGTGCTCAGGTGGCATGGAAGTGCTGAAATGACAGTTGGACGACATGAGGCGGGGATAACCTCAAGGGTGAACAAACTCTAAATATGTTGGGCAAAGAGGACAGAGGAAGCATTTCAACGACAGGGTAAAACATAACCTCAGACAATCCTGCATCCCAGCTGAAAACTGGGACTCCACTGCTGAGGACAGACCTGCAGGACACACTGCCATCAAGGAGGGAGTGGCTCTCAGAGCAAAATCAACCAATCAGTCGATCAATCAGTGCTATTTAGTGAGCGCTCACTGTGTGCGGAGCACTGTACTAAGTTTTTGGGAGAGTACAATGCAATAGAGTTGGTAGAAATGATACCGGCCCACAAGGAAATTACAGTCTGAAGAGGGAGAACGACATTAAAATAAATTACAGATGAGGGAAATGGCAGAGTACGAGGATACGTACGTGAATGTTGTGAGGCTGAGGGTGGGGAGAATAACAAGTACACGAGGGTGTAGGTGATGCAGAAGGGAGGGTGAGTAGGGGGAATGAGGGTTCAGTCGGGAAAGGTCTCTTGGAGATGTGATTTTAGGAGAGCTTTGAAAGAATGGTGGTCTGTCACATATCCAAACCAGAGGGAGGATACGGGCAAGGGGACGGTGGTGAGATAGACAAGATCGAGACAGAGTGAGTAGGTTGGCGTTGCTCTCTCTAAGGTCACCCATGACCTCCTTCTTGCCAAATCCAATGGCTCCTACTCCATTCTGATCCTCCTTGACCTCTCTGCTGCCTTTGACACTGTCGACCATCCCCTCCTCCTCCATACCTTATCTCACCTTGGCTTCACGGACTCTGTCCTCTCCTGGTTCTCCTCTTACCTCTCTGGCTGATCATTCTCGGTCTCCTACGCTGGAGCCTCCTCCCCCTCCCATCCTTTAACTGTTGGAGTTCCTCAAGGGTCAGTTCTTGGCCCTCTTCTGTTCACCATTTACACTCACTCCCTCGGTGAACTCATCCGCTCTCACGGCTTTGACTACCATCTCTACGCAGATGACACGCAGATCTACATCTCCGCCCCTGTCCTCTCCCCCTCCCTTCAGGCTCGCATCTCCTCCTGCCTCCGGGACGTCTCCACCTGGATGTAGGCCCGCCACCTAAAACTCAACATGAGCGAGACTGAGCTCCTCATCTTCCCTCCCAAACCCGGTCCGCTCCCAGACTTCTCTATCACCGTGGATGGCACGACCATCCTTCCCGTCCCGCAGGCCCGCAATCTCGGTGTCATCCTTGACTCGTCCCTCTCGTTCACCCCACACATCCTATCCGTTACCAAGACCTGCCGGTTTCACCTCTACAATATCGCCAAGATCCGCCCTTTCCTCTCCACCCAAACGGCTACCTTACTATTACGGGCTCTCGTTATATCCCGGCTAGACTACTGTGTCAGCCTTCTCTCTGACCTCCCTTCCTCCTCTCTCGCCCCGCTCCGGTCTATTCTTCACTCCGCTGCCCGGCTCATCTTCCTGCAGAAACAATCTGGGCATGTCACTCCCCTTCTTAAACAACTCCAGTGGTTGCCTATCGACCTCCACTCCAAACAAAAACTCCTCACTCTAGGCTTCAAGGCTCTCCATCACCTTGCCCCTTCCTACCTCTCCTCCCTTCTCTCTTTCTACCGCCCACCCCGCACGCTCCGCTCCTCTGCCGCCCACCTCCTCGCCGTCCCTCGGTCTCGCCTATCCCGCCGTCGACCCCTGGGTCACGTCCTCCCGCGGTCCTGGAACGCCCTCCCTCCTCACCTCCGCCAAACTGATTCTCTTTCCCTCTTCAAAACCTTACTTAAAAATCACCTCCTCCAAGAGGCCTTCCCAGACTGAGCTCCTCTTCCCCCTCTACTCCCTCTGCCATCCCCCCTTTACCTCTCCGCAGCTAAAGCTTCATTTTCCCCTTTTCCCTCTGCTCCTCCACCTCTCCCTTCCCATCCCCACAGCACTGTACTCGTCCACTCAACTGTATATATTTTCGTTACCCTATTTATTTTGTTAATGAATTGTACATCGCCTTGATTCTATTTAGTTCCCATTGTTTTTACGAGATGTTCTTCCCCTTGATGCTGTTTAGTGCCATTGTTCTCGTCTGTCCGTCTCCCCCGATTAGACTGTAAGCCCGTCAAACGGCAGGGACTGTCTCTATCTGTTGCCGACTTGTTCATCCCAAGCGCTTAGTACAGTGCTCTGCACATAGTAAGCGCTCAATAAATACTATTGAATGAATGAAAGAGGAGAGAAGTGTGCGGGCTGGGTTGGAGCAGGAGATCAGCAAGGTAACAGAGGATGGGGAGAGCTGCGGGAAAGAAGAGAAAGAGGCAAAAGAGAAACCAGAGCCAGGCATTACAGACATTAACCACAACATCAGAACAAGGGACAACCTCCTGTGTGCCGAATGTGGCCAGGACTGCGAATCCCACATTGGCCTTTTTGGCCACATACGCACTCAGTGGTGAACTTCGCCATAGTGGTGACTTCTTCTAAAACAAAGGACAGCTGCATCTTTATGTTAGGCACATTCGGGCGGTTATTTCACAGAAGTGGTCAACCTTACTTCACTACAATGGTCTCGCTGCAATCAAAATGTGGCCAACTTTCCCCACCAATTTGGCCCTCGTGTGTTAAGGGATGTTTTGGGAGTTTTTAATTTCCATCTAAATGGCACGCTATTTAAGGTTTAAGTATATATTTTGAAGGATTTAAAAGGAAAATGGAAAAGTCCAACTGTGGTGCTACTTAGTCGCTGAAAATAGGTCCCAAGGGCAACGTTATTGAAAGTCCAACACAAAAATGTTAGCAAACCCAGAGGGGAGCATTTAGGCTAGTTTCTTATCTTGCTCTCTCCTCCTCAGAGCAGGGACCTATTTGATTTAATGGCCTTATTTTACTTACCAAAATAGTATTCTTGAAACAATTGCATGAAATGATTTTTGAAACATTTCTCAATCAACTACTCCTCCAGAAGACTAACAATTTGTCCTTCATTTTAATATCGAGAAAAAAGCACACACCGAGAATAAAAACGCAGCCGAAACCTTTGTCTGAAGATGTGTTCTATGTTATAAAACAAGGAGTCACAGGGGAATAAAACTCTGCCTGACCCAAAAAGTCAGGCATGGGGAAGTGCTGTGTATTCATTAAATCTTGAAAATGACACATAGGACTTTGAGAATTAACCCATAAATAGACTCTGGGGGGGTTAGAGAGCCCCAAGAGAGCAATTTCATAACAGATATCTTATTCCAAGATAAAAAAAAAATCCTCAAAAGAAAATGTTTCTCATGAGAAACAATGGGTGAATTTTCTGAAAATGCACTTTGGGGGGCAGAAAAGTGGAATGACAATTGAGCAATCAATCAATCAATGGCATTTACTGAGCGCTTACCAAGAGAACTCTGATGGCGACTACAACCTCAAATCCGTGGGCAAGGGGGCTTTGAGAAATGTCTAGTGAGCCCCTTCTTCGTGATCTTCCCCTCATACTTCACTCCTGCCATGATTTCTTACACATAGAAGTCTGCTATTTCCTGCTCAATGAAGCACTCTGTCCACTGGAAGAGTCATTGCCATGGGGTGGGGGGGTGGGAGCATTTTTTTTACCCACGTTGTGGATTTCCTGCCTAACCACTTTGCTGCTTCCATTCCTGCTGCTTATTCAGAGAGAACCAACCTGATCTCCAGGATTGGCCTTATTCAAAGTGAAAGTATTATGCTTGTGTTATGGGACTTTTTAAGCAAACAGTTAGGCCCATTCTAAAAATCCAATCAATAAGGAAAATAAAAGTTTGACTGAGCAAAAGGGTGTCTGCGTTGCTTACACAGAAATTGGGCTTTTCTGTCTCCACCCAAAAAAACTTAAAACTAGCCAAAGGGCTTCATTGTTATTAAGTGGTATGTGTATGAGGTCACACATAACTAATAATCTGTATTTTTACTTCAGAGGATGGCTAAACTGAGGCACCTAAGAAAGAGCACAGCATTCTTTTAAGGGAGAGGACAACATGATTAAGAACTACACCATCTTATACTACCCTATATTATTAGAACAGTAGCAGGAAGTGGGTCACGTCTCTGGGACAAAGGGCAAATAGCATTTGTAATTTGTAGAGAGAACATTCCACATAATGAAGGACCTTTGAAAAAAGATAGCTCCTGAAACATCATTTCACAGGACAATGAACCACTGGGTCTTTATAGTGTCAACAAAAAAAACACAAAACATGCTCAGCATGATTATCTGTAGAAAAAGCACAGGTCACATTACTGCCCCATTCTCTTATTTGCTGTGTGGCAGTGTAATTGAAAAGAGGTCGTTTTTTTAAGGGCTCGGATGCCTCCAGGAATGGCAACATGCCTCTAAACAAGAGAGCTGACTGTAAAAGTCCCGAGCTAGGGAATATACTACCCAGAGTACACTACACCTCTTTCTCAACTTTACAGTGACTGCTTATACTTGCTGATTTTAAGGAAGGTATCCTTCATAAAATGGGACTTAAAATGTTTATGGGACTTTTCCAGCTTGGAAACTAACTCCCCAAAATTATTTGAAGACATATTTTTTAAAATAAATTTTTCACCTGTCACCCAGATTACACCTTTTACTTGATTTTTCTTTACTCTCCCCACTTCACCATCCCCCTCCCATCCCCCTGCCCGTACTCTCCCTATTCTACCCAGGACTCAAGCTTCCCGTCTCACTGCTCAGAATCCAAGCCCGCCTCCTCCGGTACCGGTACGGACAGTCCCCCACCACCTCCCCCAGGCAACAGGCAAACCCTGAGCTGGTAACCACTTACCTGCTGTGTGACCTGGGGCAGGTCACTTAACTTCTCTGTGCTTCAGTTCCTTCATCTGCAAAATAGGGATTCAATACCTGCACTTCCCTCCTACTTAGAATGTGAACCCCATGTGGGATCAGACTATCTTGTATCTGCCCCACCACTTAGTACAGTGTTTGGTACAAATTAAGTACTTAACAAATATAATTATTGTTGCTGTTATGGTCATTATTATCATTAATAACCTTCCCTTCCTTATCATGCAGGTCTCTCGCAAGCCCCACCGTCACTGTAGACGGCACCATCTTCCTTCCTGTCTCACAAGCCCGTAACCTTGGTGTGATCCTCGACTCCTCTCTGTCATTCAACCCACATCCCCAATCCCTCATCAGATCCCATTGGTCCCACCTTCACAACACCGCTAAAGTCCGCCCTTTCCTCTCCACCCAAACTGCTACCACGTTAATACAATCACTCTTCCTATCCCACCTGGATTACTGCATCACTCTCCTTGCTGACCTCCCAGCCTCCTGTCTCTCCCCACTCCATTCCATACTTCACTCTGCTGCCTGGATCATTTTTCTACAAAAACGATCAGGAGACGTCTCACTGCTCCTCAAAAAACTCCAGTGGTTGCCCATTCACCTCTGTATCAAACAAAATCTCCTCACCATTGGCTTTAAAGCACTCCACCATTTTGACCCCTCCTACCTCACCTCACTTCTCTGCTTCTGCAGCCCAGCCGGCACACTTCGCTCCTCTAGTGCTAACTTCACTGTGCCTCAATCTCCCCCATCTCGCCGACGACCACTAGCCTCTGGCCTGGAACACACCCACCGCCCGTCCCCCCACCCCACTTCAAATCCAATAGTCAATCCCTCTCCCTTCCTTCAAAACCTTATTGAAGGCACATCTCCTCCAAGAGACCTTCCGACTTTTCCTCCTCTCCCACTCCCTTCTGCATCACCCTGACTTTCTCCCTTTGTTCTTCCACCCTCCCAGCCCCATAGCACTTATGTACATATCTGTAATTGTATCCATTTGTATTGATGTCTGTCCCCCCCACCCCCAGACTGTAAGCTCATTGTGGACAGGGAATGTGACCGTTTACTGTTGTGCGGTACTTTCCTAAGCACTTAGTACAGTGCTCTGCACACAGTAAGTGCTCAATAAATATGACTGAATGAATCTCAGATCCTCAGAACCACAGAGCCGAGATGGGACAAGGACTGGGCAGGAGAGGGCTAAGAGGAGACTGCCACCAACCTCCTTCCCACACCTCAACCGGGCCCCTCCTCTAGACTGTAAACTCGCTGTGGGCAGGGAATATGTCTGCTATATTACACTCTCCCAAGTGCTTAGTACAGTGCTCTGCACACAGTAAATGCTCAGTAAATATGATTGACTGACTGACCGACTTCCCTTCCACTTGGTGGTCCCATGAGGGGTGGTCTTAAGGGATCCGTGTGGCAGGCAGAGGGCAAAGGACTGCCACAAGAGGCAAGGAGAAGGACAAAAAAGGGCATCGGGCGAGGATTAGGTCACAGGCAAGGGGTTGGCCTGTTTGAGGGTGAGGAAGAGAGAGGTGATATAAATTAAGAAGCCACGTGGCCTAGTGGATAGAGCATGGGCCTGAGATTCGGAGGACCTGGATTCTAATCCCAACTCCTCCATTTGTCTGCCGTGTGACCTTGGAAAAATCACTTAATTTCTCTGTGCCTCAGTTACATCATCTGTGAAATGGGGATTAAGACTGGGAGCTCCATGTGGGACAGAGACTGTGTCCAATATGATTGGCTTCTATCTACCCCAGTGCTTAGTACAATGCCTGGCACATAATAAGTGCTTAACAAATACCATAAAAAACAGTTAATTCCATTTTTTAATGCCTCATATATTGACTTTTTGCAGGACATTCAAGGAAAAAGAGACTGAAAAACAGGAATCTCATAAAATACGTGGGATGGGTCAATTTATTTGACAAATCCACCTTATCCTTAATTTGAAAGCTAGTACAGCACAAGGGAATATCCAGTTTGGGATCACCACCTTGGCTCTGAGCCCTTGGATTAGATGCACACTTGCAGCCCTGTAGAAAAGCCACAAGAGCGGCTTTGATTAGCTCTGAGCTGGGTTTGTTGAGCCTATTAGGATAGGAAGTTGAACAATGCTCCCCAAATGCATATCCACAAATCTCTTTCTTTTTATGTATCAATCATCCTTACTTCCCCTCTTTCCAGCTCACCACCACATGATACTTGACGGCAGTGTCAAATTAGAAGTTCCCTAAATCTTTAGAACTTTAGAAAGTATGCAAGAAAGTCTAAAGAATCTTCTTAGCCATTTGCCAAAGTCTTGTGGCTACAGTTGGAGATCATGCAATCCTTGGATCACTGAAGTAGGCTGAAATAATATGATAGTGAGCATGGTATGGCTTCATAAACCCTTTTGCTCATTGGAAAAGCGGAATTAAGTCCTATGCTTCATGATAATCCTGCAGCTTCTTTTCCCTTGGGAGACAAATAAACCCCCCAAAAAACCCCACTGTATGTTGTTGTCTCGTCACCAGCAAATCTAGAGCTGAAAAGAGTCAGTGTTCACTCTTTTGCTACTGCTGGTTGCAGAACCATCATCCAGAAAAAAAGATGGCAAAATAAAAATAGAAAACACAGAAACTAAATAAAAGTAATTATATTCTTAAAAGCAGAGAGTAACCTTCGGACATTTTATGTTAGGGGCAGAACAAGTCTAAAGGGGAAGGGGAAATTGCTCATCAGGATTTCAGTTTTCCAAGGAAAAAGATGTCAGGCCACCTCTGAAAGGCTTTATGAATAATCTGCTAAACATCCAGATTTTCTCACAACAGAACCAAAAAGCCTCACTGAAGTTGTTTTTCTTTAATTTGTGGCTCAATTATTGTTCCTTTCTGGGAAGTATCTCCAGTATAATAACACTAATAACACGTTAGTTCCCCCACTGCACTACAATTTATTACATGCTTCCTTGAAACAACTACTCCATTTCTACTGCATCAAATTACTCCCAATCCAAGATTAATCCTCTAATAAAGGTGCCTGGAATGTTCTCCTACAAAGTTTGTTGGGTTTGTCACTGCTTTCCATTTGGGCTGCTGGATAAATTACTATTTGGCTTTTAAACTGGAAACAATAGCAAATTATTAAAGCACATTCCTTTATCAATGGAGAAATCAACAAAAGGACCAAAAATGATCTCCACTTGAGTAACACAGCCCAAATTGGTATCAGAGGGTAGAGCCCAAAGGTAGAAACGAAGTAAGAACCAACATGAATCCATACTCAGCAACCAATGTACGCCCCATCACTCAAGGGTGGTGATCCTCTAGACTGTAAGCTCGTTGTGGACAGGGAATGTCACTGTTTATTGTCGTACTGTACTTTCCCAAGCACTTAGTACAGCACTCTGCACCCAGTAAGTGCTCAATAAATACGACTGAATGAATGAATGAATGAGAAGCAGTGTGGCTCAGTAGAAAGAGCACGGGCTTGGGAGTCAGAGGTCGTGAGTTCTAATCCCGGCTCTGCCACTTATCAGCTGTGTGACTTTGGGCAAGTCACTTAACTTCTCTGTGCCTCAGTTCCCTCATCTGGAAAATGGAGATTAAGACTGTGAGCCCCTCATGGGACAACCTAATTGCCTTGTATCTACCCAGCGCTTAGAACAGTGCTTGGCACATAGTTAAGCGCTTAACAAATACCAATATTATTATTATTATTATGAATTATTAAACAGAAAAAAAACCCTCACCAAACCATCTGCCCTCTTGTTCTTTTTGGAGACATCGGGCTCAAGGCCTCCAACAGACCCCAGAAGAGTTCTGCACCCACTATTGTTGAAACAAAGACCCTTTCTGGACTTCACTTTTCCACTCTGTACATTGAAAGGATGGGAAAGAGAAGGAGAACGATAGGCAACCATGCCCACGGGGCAAAGCCCAAGTCAGAAGAGCATATTGTCAAGCATCTTGAGCTGCGGAGAGTTTTCCATTTAGAAATGGAAAAATGACTAGGAATCTGTAAGACAATTCCTTCCTCTCTTAATCTACCATTATAAATATGCTCTAGTAGAATCATCTTGTTCTCCGGTACGAAGATGAGCATTTTCATAATTTCATTCAAGACAATATTAATGTTCTTCTTGGAAATTTCCCCAGGAAGGTTTAAACTATGTTACACTGATTTCTGAAATAGCATCTGAATATCAAGGCCCAGAGCTATTTACAGGGTTCAGTTCTCAGATGAGCAGTAGCTAGAATATAGATGTTTGTCTTATTGCTAAACAGTTAGTAATAAACATCACCGCTTAAGATTTGTTAACTCATTTCCCAAAGAGCATACTCTGTCCTCTTTGTCTTTAGGTAACCAAGTTCAGTGGATCAAAAATGGGTTTTGACCAATTTCTCACAATTGTATCTATACAAAACTGCTTGAAGTCTGAGAATAGATCCTTAATGTTATTCTGTTCAGCAGGGTAAGAGGAAATGTTCACTGTTTACAGTATTCAGTTATTGCAACAGAGTTAATTACCAGCAATCACGCTTTTACCTTATAACACTATTTCACACTTTCCTGGGATTAATTTTGCAGCAATTTTTTGCATTGCTGAAGAGCCATTATCATAGTTTCCTTTTGCAAAACGGTTTCTACCCTCCCCCATCTGCTAAGAAAATAGACCTTTAGTTTGTTGCTACAAATCCTTGTGGTCCCCATCCTGTGGGTGGAGAGTCTAGTGGTAGCATATTCCTCTGAGTAGTCTCATGTTCTTTTTCCCTTCACCTTCTTAAAATGGCTTCTCTTCCTCCCTCCAAGATGAACACATTAAGATCTATTTTTCTCTAGACTCATACACACAAAAAAATTCCACAAAGGTCAATGGGAAGAATCCAAGCACAGGCAAAAAGGAAAAATGAATATGAATATTCGACACCAAAACCTTCCTTGGCAATAGATGAAAGAAAATTCGCAAGATTAAGTTCACGTGGCCCTTCAAGGAAAAAAAAAATCTATTTTATAAGAAAATTTTCTCCATTTCTTCACCAAAAAAGGCCACATTCACATCCATAAAAAAGGCAAGTGCGATGAAAATCAAATAACAGCTTGAGTTATTGGGGCTTTTTTATTGGGTATTTTTTTAAATATAAACCTTTAAGAGATGTTGCTGGGAGGTGCCAGCAGAATACTTAGGGAGCAGAAGAGAGGGAAGCCAACTGGGTACCTTTAAAATAAACATTCTGATATAAAGATCTCTGTTGGTATAAGCCCATCCAGTATCATTTATTGTAAGGCGGAGGGGATTATATTCCTGTTCATCAAGGTTTTCATTTATCCTCACTAGTAATGGATTACCAGTAATTACAGTTTTCATTTTAAATAGGGAATGCTCCCCTTTCACCCTTAAAATATAAATCATAAATTTTATCTCTCAGAAAAAGAGTTCCATAATTCAAAATGAAATTCCAGCAATCAGAGTCCCATTCTGCCCCTTGGGGATACAAAAAAAAATCAGCACATTGTTCCACTGCTCCCCAGTGTACCCTAATTAACATTATATTTTGGTACCTCCTAGGAGGGTTAGTGCTGGATTTGCCTGTGGAGGATTTCTCTCTGGACTCTCTGGACTAGGGTAATTTACCCAGGTCATGATAAACAGCCACAACTCTAGGGTGATACAGTTTATACAAGTTTAAACCTGAATTATCTGCATAACTGACCCTAAAAAAAGCAGGGTATCCAGTCCGAATTATCCAGATTAGCTGCCTACACTGACTGACTTTACTGGGTTTTTGCCAACTCCCTGCTTAACTTTGTGCTGGCCAGGTCTGGCATTCCAGGCAGAATTTAGTCGAAATCTATAACCCCCGTGTTAATAGCTTTTCTTATCTCCAGTGTCTAAATGTCTTTTCTTAAAGCAATCTAGTTTTCCCTCTTGTTCTTCATTTTGACTGTCCAATTAGGAGCCACCTTCACTGTGACTTTATTATTTTTTTAAAATCACTTTGATGGGTATATCACAACCCATAGCCACCATATGATGAGATGAGTAGGGTTAAGCTATCTAATTCATGAAAGAAAGAGATAGAGAAGAAATGCAATAACATTTTATTTCCTTCTAATTTTAGTATCTTAATCATGGCTATTAGCAATCCAAAATGCACACAACCCAGGAATGTCATTCCCTGTTCAATACCTGGTCTAATACTTCCATAGAGAACAGTTGCTTTAAAAAAAAAATTGGGATAGTGATTCTATCTGCTACAGATGAAAATACGTTATACTGTATCCTTATAATCCATTCCCTGGTTTATGGGTTCCAAATCCGCTGGGTAGTGTCACCAATCCAACATGGTCCTAAAGTGCTAGATTTTGCAATCAGATCTTTAATTTAGCCAAGAGATGTTTAAAAACCTCCTGGGGTCCACAGCCCTATCAGCTGCACAGCTGAGAAGACTCAAGAGTTTATGTCATTCCAGCTAAGGTTAGCTGTGATTTACAGTCACTAAACCGACCAGAGATTCCTTTGTTTCAGCTGAAAGAAGGTGATGAATAAAAATGCTTTGTTAATAAAATCACCCACCTTCAGTCCTTTTCAACTAGCAACCATCTGAAGGGCATGGGGATTCGAGGTTCACATATTAAGAATGGCATTTGGTTAGCAGAACACGTAAAGTTTTGGTACCAGGAGAGCAGTTACTGTATCTAAAGTTGCTATTTTTCTCTCAAAATTCTAAACAAACAAAATTTCAGAGAAACAGCACCCAGAAAGATCACGTGTTTTCCTGAATCTACACTTTAAATGTTTAGCCATATAGAAGGGGCTGGCTCATTGAGATAGAAATAAATGCCCCCTTAGTAAATAAAAGGAAAGCATAATGTACTTTTTACCTCCTAAGTATACAAGTGACTCAATAGAGGAAACACTAGGATACATATACAAGCAGAAAGTTTTCGTAGGAGAAAGCCTAAAGTTGATAGCTATTAATATAATATCATTAACCGCAGTTTTCAATAAGACAAGAAAAACAAATGAAAAAGGGAAGAATTATTTTAGAACAAATTTGGCATTGTGGGGATGTGAATCACGATGCCCTTCATTCATTTTTTTTTCATTAGTTAGGTAACTATATTCCTTTCCTAATGCCGTTAAAGCCATCAGCTTCTAAAACTGAACAATTTGGTTAAGAAATGAGTCTGTAAAATTTTTAAAACTGGTTCCCCTCCCATAAGGAGGCCAAAAAGACTCTGTCGACCTAAAATTTTTGTTTTCTCTTCTTTAGGAGTTTACTTTCACAATTATCTTATTTTGAGATGCAATACATTTTCCCATCTGTTACATTTGAAACAAGCCAGAAACAAAGAACATTAAATTTCTAAATCACTGATATTAAACTGCAAAAAGGCAGTATATTGGCAGCACAGTGTCACACTGCAATTGAGGACTCCAATATTAGATGTGAGATTCCCTTTTCTCTACAAAGAAACATCTCAAAAACTCCATAGACTGAAAAATACCTCCCCTTTCATTTCCCATCTTGACCCAGAAAATGGTGAACGTTCTCACTAGAGACAGATATTTGTAGCTTTGAGGGATTGCTTAAAAACCAAAGTATTTGGGCATTTATACTACATAACACAAAACATAAAGTCAAAATGACCTGCAAATTTCCCAATGATCTACAAAGAGCCAGAATGGGGATTCTTATCATTTGTAAATCTTTACTAAGGAAGAAGGATGACTTAAAAGCCTAAATGCATTTCAGAAATGCTCTCGCTTCCGATATAGGGTTGGGAGCCAGAGAGGAGGACAAGGGAAAGGAAGTTATAGGAAAACCTCCAAAATCCTCACCAGGTTTCCCTTCACTAATCTAAATGGTATAAGTCAGAGGACGCTCTTAGCTTTTATGAAGAATATTTGACAGTTTTCTCTCTGACTTCCTCTAAACTCCTCCTAGAAACCCAATAACATCGAAGCAGCAGGGCAAGGTTGAAAAACCCTGGAGCCTCATGTTCAAAGGATAAACAGAATAATCCAAGTTGAAAATCAAAGCATCGGCATTTCTTAAAAGAACTGTGTAAAGTGTTTATACCTTCTTCATTATGCATAAATGCTCTTCCCAAAGTAAACTAAAATGGGAGAATGCGATTGATCCTGATTGTTCCTGTCACATTTCTCCCTACTCTGTTCATTCCCTTGAGCACTCCCCCCTCCCATCCACCCATTTCTTCTTCAGTCCTTAGCTTCCAGGACCCTCCAGCACAAACATGTGCGGGTTACCCTACTGTCCATATTTCAAAATGAATCATGTAGATTCCCAAAGGATGCCATGTGTAAAACGCATTCGTCTCCATTTGTGATGTTCCTTTTTGGTTTCTGCTTTTTAATTGTTCTAAAGCAATATTTAAAAAAAGTCAGCCCCAACATCCATCGGTTCCTTGAAACCTGCAATCGAACGTTCAAGGCGGGAAGACGGCTGTTTTCTAGACTCTAAATAACTTTATCTTGTACAAATTTGTGTACTGTCTATCACACACACAGACGAAACACACACACACAATCTATGGGGGCACATTGGTGCAGGCAATTTTCCGGGCCTGCTATTCTAGCATATATTACAATGTAGTGTGGTAACTACAAATTATCTCACATTCTACTGTGGCTGGAACCCCATCTTTCGATTCCACGCATTGGAATATTCTCTCAGAGTAAATAAGGCATTCAGTTGGGATCCCTAATTGAGAAATGACACTCTGCAGGACCTACGGAAATCGCACGAATGGGGCTTTCGTAAAATCCAGCGAAACGCTTCTGTACCCCGTCCCTTCTATTTCTAGCAAGGGACAGCCTCCAGAGGTGCTGGATTGAGACCCTGACAGCTTTTAACAGGGTACAATAGGTTCCATGAGAGAAGCTGGGCGTTGGCATCGACTCATTCCCAGCGCCTGGTCCGAAGGCAGCCCTTCGACCGAGTTGCCTCATTAATGAAACCCCAAATTCCCGTCATCATTATCGACAAGAAAATGTACCACCCCCAAGCCCCCAGAGTCTTTCCCCTGAAGAAACAAAGCAGACATTAAAGTCTGTCACCATCCATTTGCTAAGGCATTCCTCCTAGGTCCTTCGATTCGGCTGCCTTGTTGCGCCGGAATTTTATTTCTTGGAAAAGCGGGGTTCTTTCTCACAGCAGCCACATGCTCTCTCCCGACCCAGACCCCCACCCCGCAGGCACACTTAATAAGGTCAGTGGTCACTCTCCCCCACATCCCACCACCTTCAGGAGCGGCTGCCCACCACTTCCCCTACTCTCGGAGAAAAATGCCTTTGGAATACATGTTCACACGCGAGGGCGCACACGCTCTGGCTCCATAGCGCGATCGATGGTATATGTGATATGCGAGGCCATGTGTACCCGCTCCTACGCTGATCCCTCCACTCCGATGGTCCTAACGGAAATAGCCCGCTTCCCACTGAGGGCAGTCGAGGCAATTGGGATAAGGACCTCCTCCCCCCGAACCTTTCCCCCGATCGGATTTTTCATTTAATGCCTAGAGAAACTGGCATCGCGGGCACGTCTGATGCCCCCGTCTCGTCCCGTCCCCCTCCCCCAACACACACACACACACACACACACACACACAAGGCACAGCTGTCAGGGCTGCGGAGGGTTAGGGGCCCACGAGTGAGCGCGCGCGCGCGCGCACACATACACACGTCCCTCCCACCCCGATCGCTTTACGAATCGTGGAGGCGGCGGGGGGGTGTCAGGAGTGTTAACATATAGGGGGAAGAGCCCCCCAAATGGTAACTAAGGTGTGTGCGCGCGTGGGAGTGTGTTGCGCGAGCGCATCGGCAGCTGGGGATCCAGAGGGCTGCTCCCCGCGGGGTGCTGGGGAAGGAGGTGCGGGAGAGAAGGGGCGAGGACAGAGGAAGAAGGGCAGGGAAAACGGAGGAGAAAGGGAGGTAGGGGAAGAGGGGAAGAAGAGGAGGGGGAGAAGGGAAGGGGGAGGGTAGCGGAGGGGCGATCGCTTACCGAGCAGCAGCAGCTTGAGCTCCCGGCGCGCATCCCGCTTGTCCCTGCGGAGCTGCCGCTCGATCTCGTCGTTGATGCGCCGGGCTTCCTTGGCTTCCTCGCTCAGGCAGCACGCCATGATGGACTCCAAAGTCATTCTTCCCCGCGGCTTCAGACACCACCTCTAGCCCCCCGTGAAACACACCCGCACCCTCGCTCACACGTTCCCCCGGTCGCCGCGCAGGCGGCGCCCCCCCCCCCCCCCACCCCGGGGGTCGAGGTCGGGGTGAAGAGGGGAGGAGAGGGGGCTGGGGCAGGAGGCGGAGGGGAGACCGGAGGGGGGTGGGTCTGGGAACTGCCCCCTTGCACGGCCGGAGATCCCGGTGGCCCGGACCCTCCGGCAAACCCCCCGCCCCGCGGGAGCTACCGAAAGGAGAGGGTGAGAGGAGACAGAGAGACAGAGAGAGACAGAGACAGAGAGACGGAGAAAAGGAAAGGAGAGGAGAGCTAGAGCGAGACAGGAGAGAAGACCGAAAAGGTCCCCTAACTCCGCTCCGCGACCTCGCACCCAACCCCCAATAGTGCTTTTAAAAATAAAACACTGCCGCCCTCAAGCACATGCACGCAAACACTATCCTTCCCCTCTGCCGCCTGCCTCTGTCACTGATCGGGTTCAACTCCCCCTTCTCTTCTTTCCTAAATCATGCACCGAATAGCGAGGAAACATCCGCTGGGGGGCAGGGGCAGGGGCAGGGGCGAGAACAAGGGCAGAAGCGGCAGGAACAGCCGGCGGGCACGGCGGCACAGACACCCCAGCGCGTTCCCTCGCCTCTCCCCGTCCTCCGCCGGCCACGGCTCCCCCGAAATGACACCCGCCGGGATCCCCCCCACCCAACCCCCCACCCGCCCCGGGCGCGCTCACTCTCACTCTGGCTTTGCCCTCTCGCTCGCCTTCACTCTCACGCTCTCTCTCCGCTCCCTCGCTCGCTCGCTCTCACACAACCGACTCCTTCCTCATCCTTGCCGCCGCTCGCTGCTCTTCCTCCTCCTCCTCCTCCTCCTCCTCCTTTTTCTCCTCCTCCTTCTCCTCCTCTCGCTCAGATACCCACCCACCCACTCCCCCCCCGCCGCCCCCCGCACCCCTCCACAGCCCCGATTGCAAGACGAGGAGCGGCTGATCAGCTTTCTCCCTCCCCCTCGCCACACACACACATTTTCTTCTCTCGTTGAACTGGAGCACAGATCCGGGAGGGGGCGGCGGCGAGGAGGAGGAAGAAGAAGAAGAAATAGAGGAGGCGGGGGATGCGGGGAAGCGGCGGAGTAGGGTGCCTCCTCCCGGGTGTGGGTCTTATTCGGGTTTTTACTCGTCTTCCCCGCGCTCCGGTCCTCCCCGTCCCTGCCCTCTTAGTGGATCTGTGACTAAGGCGGCCACGGTTGTCAGCGAGGAGAGCGGGCCGGGGCCGGGGCCGGGGCCGGGGCGGCGGCTCCCCCGCTCCAGTCCGTGTCCCACAGCAGCCGCTGGCGCCGACCTCACTTTTTACTGGCCCCGCTCCCGGGAACATGGCCGCCCTGCTCTGGGACTGCCCCCCACATTCAGTTCCCCCCGCGGGGACGGCTCCAGGGGGTGCAGACCCTCCGAGTTCCCCGGACGGGCGCGGCCAAGCCGGACGCCGCCGGGGCAACCGGAGGCGCGGGCTCACGCCCAGTGACCGCGAGGGAGCGGGGGCCGTTGGGCTCCGGGGACGGGGAGGCTTTAAGGAAAGAAAGAAAGAAAAAGAACAACTTCTTTTCTGCTCCTTTCATTTCGTATTAAAGCAGCCTTTCTCTGCCCCGCTTCACCTTAGGAAGATTGGAGGGAGAGAGTGTCTGTGCGTATGTGTGTCTGTGCATGTGTGTCCGGGTGTGTGTGCGTGTTTGGGCGCCGGCCGGGGCTGTGGGAGAGAGCAGGGGCGGGGGTGAGAGGAGGAATTGCAACCAATTCCCAGCGGGGGTGGGGGGAAGCAGGGGGAAAAGGGGGTGGAGGGGCGGGGGAACCTTCCGCAGAGTTACTGGAGATTGAAATCGAAATCTTGAGCGCAGAAAAGAAGCTGCCAAAGTTTCCGAGAGCCTTCAAGGCACTGCTTGTAACTTTTCATGCCAGCGAAATCTATTGTTTGTACCACCTCGCCTCTTGTTTTGAGAGACAAGTCGTTGAACATCCTGTAAAAGGTAGCCAAGATTTCTCCCCTAAACGAAGAATTAATGACTGGAAAGCTCTTTAAGAATGCAAAGTGATGTGTGAATAATGATGTTACTAAAATAAACGTTAACAATGATCATGGCAATGAATAAAGATGTTAATAATAAAAAAAACAACCAGAACAAGATCATCCGCCTTTCCCCGCAACATTCCATTCTTGTTGCTTGTTCGACTCTGTTTTTATTGATACTGTTTGTTTTGTGGCATTGTTTTGCTACATTGTGTGGATTCACTGTTTCTCTCGATACATTGTTCTGATAACATTGTAAAATCCCTAGATTCAGGTTTTAGGTGACTACCCGGCTCCAGAAAGTGAAAGCACTATTCCTTCCTTACTTTCCGGAACCTACTATTGAAATACCTTTCCCGAATTACGACTTGATTTGTTTGTTTCTAGGAGAATTGCCTTCTATATCCTACTCCCCAAGGGATAATAGTGATAGCTCTATAAAAGGTCTCTGAAGACGACAGGGGCGTGACACTATTTTCTCCATTCCATTAAACCATCTGACCGCACCCCTACCTAGGGCTTTAAATTAAGGAGGAAGCTGTGTTGAATTGATGCCCCTTTTTTGTTTCGCGGGGCACGGAAAGAACGGGGCTGAGAAACACACCCTTGACTGGAAGGGTCCGGAGAGGCAGTCTCATACCTTTTAGAGTCACCGTCCTGACCAAGCCACCAGACTCCTTGTGAAATTAAAACTGTAAATGAAATGATGAACTCAAATTCAATATTAAGAATTTTAGAATGGCTTCCAGGAAAGAACTTAATCAGGGATTTCCTGAAATAAATCCACGTCCTTGCCAGTTTCCCAAAAAGCTAGAAAATCAAATAAGGGTCTGGAAGTTGTTCTCTGATTTCCCAGTCACATAAGAAAGTGGGGATCCTCTGGGATCTGTCTCTATTTGAAATCAAGATAAAGGTGGTCTTTCGGGGATTAGAAAGAAGCTGTGAATGGCGGGGCGGGGGGAGCGAGGTGGAGAGGGAGGCATGGCACTATAACAGTGATGATGTTGAACACCGTCCACGGAAATCATCAATTAACCATGGTGAAGGGAAAGAGGACTTCAGATCTAATCACCCTATTGATGCCATGCCCACCTATCTTTATCTCTTATCTGTTTATATGGCTCTTATCTGTCAGAGACTTGTAGACATCCAGAAAGTGTGTCAAATGAATGTTGATGTAACATAATTGTGAAATAACAGTCATTTAGGAATTATTGTATGTTGACAGTTTTGCCCCAGGGGCACAAACCCTGGAGTGAATGCATCTGATTATTAATTATTTTCCAAAATCAGCATAAATTAGGGACTATACATTTGAATAACACAGAGGTCAGGTACTAATTTGAACCAAGTGAAGCATATAAGGAACCCAAAATTATTTTAGGTACTAAACGCAATAATTCACTCTGTAACCTCTGATTCATGCTATCTCAGGAGGAACTATTGGGTAAGTGGACACCAACATTAAGAAAGTCAGTGCCTGCTACTGGAATCTGACTAGCAGGGTTTTGCAGCATTGGGGAATCAAACTCTAGAAGAAAACTAAGTCTCTAAAGTGGAAGAGCCAGCCATCCATTCTGACCTAAATTGCAACCATGGCCAACGTTAAGGTTCTTGGACAGATTCTACCAATGTCATTTATCTACTATGTTTCACAGCAGGAGAAGGTCAGAACATCAACCACCACCAAGCTGAGGCCATAAAATTGGGATGGTGAACTAGCTCTCCTATGTGAGGACCGAATTTCCAAACCACTCTTTAAAGCAAGCTGAAGGAAGGTGGATATTCATTCAATAGCATTTGTGTGCTTACTGTGTGCAGAACACTGTACTAAGAGCTTGAGACAGTACAATACAGTAATAAACAGACACATCCCCTGCCCACAACAGGTCTGGGGGCGGGGGCTGGGGGGAGGGAGGAGGGCAGGCAGACATCAATGCAAATAGATAAAATCACCAATATGTACCAAAGTGTTGTGGGACTGGAAGGGGGGAAGAGCAAAGGGAACGTGTCAGGGCAATGCAGAAGGGAGTGGGAGATGAGGAAAAGCAGGGCTTAGTCTGGGAAGGCCTCTTGAAGGAGATGTGCCTTCAATAAGGTTTTGAACTGGGGGAGAGTAATTTGAGGAGGGAGGGCGTTCCAGTCCAGAGGCAGGACGTGGGCTAGGGGTCAGTGGCCAGATGGCCGAGATGGAGGCCCTGTGAGAAGGTGAGCACTACAGCAGCAAAGTATGCGGGCTGGGCTGCGGAAGGAGAGAAGCGAGGCGAGGTAGGAGGGGGCAAAATGGTGGAGTGCTTTAAAGCCAATGGTGAAGAGTTTTTGTTTGATGTGGAGGTGGATGGGCCACCACTAGTGATCTGTGGGGCCCTTCTAGGACATGCCTACAGCCAGCCGGAAGTCCTATGTCGCTACAGACAGCCAAGAAGGCGCTGGACATATGCTGATGTAGCTTTCTCTGTGCTTATGAGAAAGCCAATGAGGCTAAAAAACAAGAGTTTTAGCTGGCGCCCCCTAGGAGATTTTGGTAGCACCATAGGGCCAGGAAACCCAGGCAGTTAAGTGAAAGGCTAATTCGTGTCTTCCACCTGTTTGGGGAGATTAGTAAGCAGGAAGGTGCATACTTGCCTGTGCACACAAGGGGAGGCCGTACTGTGAGCTGAGCTGGAGGATTTGCCTAGGTTCTGGAGCCCTGCTGGGCTCTAGTGGAAATCCTGGAGGGGCCTGCACGAAAGAGGATCTTCCAAGAGGTCCTATGGAGGTGACCCTCTACCTGGAATGTGACAGCCCCTACCCATCTGGCCGGGCCCCCCGGAAAGGGAGGAAACAGCGGGGCCTAGCTGAAAGAGCACGAGCCTGGGAGCCAAAAGACTTGGGTTCTAATCCCAGCTCGGCCACTTGTCTGCTGAATGACCTCAGACAAATCACTTAAATTCTCTGTGCCTCAGTCACCTCATCTGCAAAATGGGGATTACTACTGTGAGTCCCTTGTGGGACATGGCTCTACCCCAGCGCTTAATACAGTTCATTCAATAGTATTTATTGAGCGCTTACTATGTGCAGAGCACTGTACTAAGCGCTTGGGATGAACAAGTCGGCAACAGATAGAGACAGTCCCTGCCGTTTGACGGGCTTACGGTCTAATCGGGGGAGACGGACAGACGAGAACAATGGCAATAAACAGCGTCAAGGGGAAGAACATCTCGTAAAAACCGATGGCAACTAAATAGAATCGAGGCGATGTACAATTTATTAACAAAATAAATAGGGTAACGAAAATATATACAGTTGAGCGGACGAGTACAGTGCTGTGGGGATGGGAAGGGAGGGGTGGAGGAGCAGAGGGAAAAGGGGAAAATGAGGCTTTAGCTGCGGAGAGGTAAAGGGGGGATGGCAGAGGGAGTAGAGGGGGAAGAGGAGCTCAGTCTGGGAACGCCTCTTGGAGGAGGTGATTTTTAAGTAGGGTTTTGAAGAGGGAAAGAGAATCAGTTTGGCGGAGGTGAGGAGGGAGGGCGTTCCAGGACCGCGGGAGGACGTGACCCAGGGGTCGACGGCGGGATAGGCGAGACCGAGGGACGGTGAGGAGGTGGGCGGCAGAGGAGCGGAGCGTGCGGGGTGGGCGGTAGAAAGAGAGAAGGGAGGAGAGGTAGGAAGGGGCAAGGTGATGGAGAGCCTCGAAGCCTAGAGTGAGGAGTTTTTGTTTGGAGCGGAGATCGATAGGCAACCACTGGAGTTGTTTAAGAAGGGGAGTGACACGCCCAGATCGTTTCTGCAGGAAGATGAGCCAGGCAGCGGAGTGAAGAATAGACCGGAGCGGGGCGAGAGAGGAGGAAGGGAGGTCAGAGAGAAGGCTGACACAGTAGTCTAGCCGGGCCTGGCACATAGTAAGCGCTTGAATACCATTTTTAAAAAAGTGTTTTTGAACGTCTTTATACCTAGCCTCAGGACTCATGTATTCTGAGTATTATTTCTTCTCTGTTTCTGTTTCCCTCCCTTGTTTGCGTGTAAGCTCCCTGTGGACAGGGAATGTGTCACTTCTTTATTCTGTACTTCTCAAGCACTGAATACAATGTACCGCACCAAGTGAGCACGCAAAAATACTACTTCTACTATTAAATACAAGCTCTTTTGAGTGCACTGTAGAGTTGCTAGAATGTAGGAATTGAAGGGCAGAACTTAGCTTTTAATAACAGGTCCTTTCGTGGAAAAACCAGCCTTTGCCTGCAATCTGAAGCTGAGGATGCACATCAAGCTGTAGCTTGACCCCTCAGTAATTAAGACCAGGCAATGAAAAGGAACATCTCCATGACAAAAGGCAGCTATTAAGCACCTCTACCTGGAAAACCAAGGAGGGGGGTTTCTAAGATACTTAACCCACCTATAGACCTGAACTCAGGTAGCCTCCACAGAAGGTAACAAAAGGCCAAATTCTCCCCTTTGATAAATACCCAAAGGAAACTTCTCCAAATCAATTTAACAGTGCTCTTAAATGCAGAGACCAAATTAGTGTCGATGAGTGTACATATCCTGGGAGCACCCTCATACCTTTTGCTGCTTCAATCTTCCACTCCTTCCAGCCAGTTCAGGGCCCTGTGCCCTGTAAGTGATTAACATCTGACAGATAGCAGGGTTTGGAAACTCTCAAATGTACCTAAATCAGGGTTTGAATATACCTGAAGTACATGTCTTGCAAGATTTTTTTTCTGGGGCTTGGAGCACTGGGAAGCACGTGGTGGAATGTCAGAGAAGAGATGGGTTTGTCTCACACCTGTTTTTCAGCTTTGAGATGCCACCTAAACTGTGCTGGTTGGCCAGATGTATTCAACTGAGCATTTCTCTTTCCAGACATACAATTGGTAATGGGCTCAGCGCTGCCAAGTTCCCTACCTGTGATTGCAAGCCTTGAATCTAGGGTTGTGAGTGGCAGGTGGGGGAAAAGATCTTCCAAGGATGCTTTCTTCACGGTCAAGGCCTCAATTCCTGGATAACAGGCCCAGGTTGAGATGTCTGGGCAATCCTGGCTTGGTCTGCAAAGAAGAAGGGTTGTGGTTTAAATCAGTCAGGAAAATATGGGGTGTGCCCTCAGTGCATTTTTTTTTCCTGCTAATTATAATCTCTTGCATTCTCCACCCTGTTTGTCAATTTGACAAAGTGTTATTCAGGGCCAAAGACTCCTTGAATGCCATGCTTGAAAATGTATTCATCTGCCTGTCCTATACTCCCCCGTAAATCCTACTCCATCCTACTTAGACTGTGACACCCATGTGGGACGGGGACTGTGTCCAACCTGATTATCTTGTATCTACCCCAGTGTAAGCAGTACAGTGCTTGCCACATAATAAGCACGTAACAAATACTATTATTATTATCGTTACCATTAATAGTAATTCTCATGGTATTTGTTAAGCGTTCACTATGAGCCAGGCACAGTATTAAGCGCTGGGGTGGATTCAAGCAAATCAGGTTGGACACAGTCCCTTGTCCTATGTGGGGACTCAACAGTCTGAATCCCCATTGTACAGATGAGGTAACCGAGGCCCAGAGAAGTGAACTGACTTGCCCAAGGTCACACAGCTGACAGGTGGCAGAGCGGGATTAGAACCATGATCTTCTGACTCCCACGCCCGTGATCTATCTTCTACGCCATGCTGCTCCATGATTCCCCTATGTCTACCCCAGCGCTTAGAACAGTGCTTGGCACATAGTAAGCGCTTAACAAATACCAACATTATTATTATTATTAATAGTACTATTACATCCAAAGCCAGGGTCTCCAAAACCAAATCTGGATATTCCTCTGGATATCACCTTTTTCTTCTTGGATAATTTCAAGACTGTCCAACTTCCCCGACAAAAATATAATCATTTTTAGATTGAAGATGGGAAAAACAATCCTATTTAGATAGATTTTATTCAGGTTATGCCCTGGCATGCAGGAGCTTTGGGAAGTAGTCAAATCCAGAAGTATAATTGAAATCCTCTCGTATTTAGTGAGCCTGCTTCTCCCCTTCGTGTCTGAAGGACACTAACAGTGCTCCCTGTTGAGCATTAGTGAAATCCCTTCTTCCGTTCCCCTCCCATCTTCCCCAGTAGCCAACAGCATAAATTGTTCCTAGCAGAAAAGCCTTCTTATGCCTCCAAGATGGTCTTACTGAGCAGTCCACCAGTTAAAGAGAGAATCACCTCTCATCTCATTGCTAAATCTGCCTTTAGCACAGCCCAGCCACATCCCAGCCACATCCCCCTTTTGTGGGTCATGGGTTCTTCATGAGTGGAGGGACCCTATGAAAATAGTATTCCATCCAGAAACGGTGGCGTGGGGCTGAGAAGGTCTCGATGGGAGCTTCAAACAGCCTCTCCTGACTTACACTGAGAAGCAGCGTGGCCTAGTGGAAAGAGCACAGGCGTGGGAGTCAGAAGTCCTGGGTTCCCATCCTGGCTTTGCCCCCTTGCCTGTTGGGTATCCTTAAGCAAATCACTTCACTTCTCTGGGCCTCACTTTCTTCATCTGTAAATTGGGGATTAAATACCGGTCCTCCCCTCCCCACCACACTTAGACTGGGAGACAGAAACTGTCTGATCTACAAACACTCGCTCTACCCCCGTGCTCAGGATGTGCTTGGCACAGAGTAAGGGTTTAACTAATACCACAGTTATTGGTAGCAGTAGTAATACCCTGTCGCTCACATCATCTGCTGTAGCTTCCCCGGTACTGTGACAAAGAGCTATAACAGTTGCACCCGTTAGATTGAAAGCCCTTCAAGGCTTGTACTTCTCTTGTAATGTCCAGAAAGAAGCTGAAAATTTAATTCTTGCTCAGTGCTTCTCCAAGTGACTCCGAGTGACCACAGAGGCAGCTGCTGCTAGTTCCGTTTCCCTCCTGCTGCTGCTCCATTGCTTTAAGCGAGGAGAGTGGTTTGCCTTGAAGCCAGCGGTCAGACGATCACAACCATTGGCCATAAAGCAAAGCAATTCCCTTATTTAAAGAGGCACCTAGAGCAACCTCAGCTATTTTGAGGGGATGACTGAAACATTCCGGAAAGGTGAGTAGCTGTTCTTTTTTTAAAGCTCTCCAAGGATGCCTAGTACAGTTCTCCGCACAAACTAAGGGCTCAATACATACCATTGATTGATTGATTGGGTGGTGACTCCATACCCTCCCTTGGTAACTGATTTCTGTGGTTCATTACCCTGACCTTTAAGAATCTGGCACTGCAGCTGTGCCTTGGCAACATGGGTTTTCCCAGAATCTCAGCAACAGCTGATAGAAATCTTTTAACTAGTGAACAATTTCCTCTCTGTGCCAGATAAACCTCTCCAGTCTGGAGGACAACCTGAACAAGATGTTCATGAGGGAGAGGGAAAAACCAGAAATCAATCAACTCAATTTTATTTTTTGGGTCTGTCTCACCAGCTAGATTGTAAACTCCTTGAGGACCTAAATAGTGCCCACTAACTCTACTGTAGTGTGCTCTCCTAATTGCTTAGTACAGTGTTCTGCACACAGTAGACTCACAATAAACACCACTGATTGCTTGAAATCATCTGCTTTTCCCTAATGCACAATAACTGTCATGCCAATGCAAATCCAAGGTGGGTAGTGAGAACACAGTTGTGCAATCTAATGGATTTGCACGGACTGAGAATTATCAGCACCTGCTTCACATTCCACACATTGTTCATCTTCACAGGGAGCCATTAGCTCTTGCTATGGAACTTGAGCTACGTCACCGGAATGAATCTGATGTTCATTTTCCAGCAGCAAAAGGAAAAGAAAAAAGGTGCTCTTTTTAAAGCAAGGTACCACACAAATTTTCCAGAAATCTCCTCAGATTACTGATTTTCTTCAATAAAAGGCAGAAAAAGTCCTATATGAGCACTGGGACAGTGCCAGTTGTTGTTGTCGTTGCTTTCCTATCACAATGTGCCAGAATGCTATCCCTGCCCAGAGATCCAGAAGTTCATCAGACTCAGACTTCACACCTGAACAACAGGAAGCAGCGTGGCATATTGGAAAGGGCACAGGCTTGGGAGTCAGATGTCGTGGGTTCCAATCCCAGCTCTGCCACTTGTCAGCTGGGTGACCTTGGGCAAGGTTCTTAACTTCTCTGTGCCTCAGTTACCTCATCTGTAAAATGGGGATGAAGACTGTGAGCCCCATGTGGGACAACTTGATTACCTTGTATCTACCCCAGTGCTTAGAACAGTGCTTGGCACATAGTAAGCACTTAACAAATGCCAACATTGTCAAGGGCTTAGTACAGTTCTCTGCACACAGTAAGTGCTCAATAAATACAGTTGAATGAATGATGCAGCTCTAACACCTGTGCAGTCATGACATCTGCAGTGCTGCCAGACTGTTCCCTTCAACCCACTTCTTTTGGCCCCCACCCTCCCTTTCCCATGATCCAAGGCGGCTTCTGCTCCTCGGTTCAAGAAGGAAAGTCTAGAACCACTTTTAACCCAGGAAACAAGCCCTAAAAGAGGGTCATGGGCTCATTCGTTTTAGAAAAAGGTGCCCTTACTCTGCAAAATCAATATTTTACCATCAAAGACAGTGAAAAACCGAGAGAGCAACACTGCTAGGTGTATTGTCATCGTTCAGTTCCTGGAAAAATCCATCAAAGTACTCCTACAGGTGGAAAACAAAGAACTTACCACACATTTTATCGACTAGTTTCTTAGCTGTGACCTTCATAGGCTGCTAATGAGGCCGGAAAGAATTTGAACTTTAGTGCCCTCTTTAGACTGATGCTCAAATGGTCTCTAGAATACAATCTCCTTTCATGTTTTCAACAGTTCAGACCTTTGCAGAGCTAACTAAGCAGACTAGGAGGGTTGTAAGGAGGGAAGAGAAGCTCTCGAGGGAGGTTGTACAATATCTGTCCCTGGAAACCATAAGACTTGGGGTGGATGATTGCAACTGAGCCTGAAAGGCAAGGATGGACCGAATCAAAGGCTCCCCAGCCTTCTCGATTTCATAGACAGGCAAGCGGGATTTTGTTTTATACCAGGACTTCAGAGTCCCTCCCGGGACCTGGGCTGCCTCCCCAGCACTATTGGACAGGACCCCAAGATTTCTAAAGCGCAAGGGGGCACAAAAAGGAAATAAAGCAATCCCAGGTAACTACTCTTCACTCCAGCCGAGAGAAGCTGGCAAGTGAGGAGGTAGAGAAGTTACCAACTCCTCCGGATTCCTCTTCTCCCCGCCCCCACCTCGAGCCTTCCTGCTCAACACAGTTTGTCCTCGGGAAGACCAAGACTGGCAAAGGTACGGATACGATCGGCCTCCCAGCCCCTCCCTCAGGACAAATTAAATAAGGATGTTGGGCAAGACCCAGATCTTCCAGGAGACTCGGGGCAGGGAACAAGTACAAGTGGCAAGCAGGGGAGATGCCATTACACGTTTATTGGTCAAGTCCTCTCGCCTGGTGTTCTATCCCGGGTCCAGCTGCAGGACAGAGAAAGCAGCAGAGCTTCTCATTTCCTCATTCCTCCTCCCCCCCTCCCATCCTCCCCCTCTTCTTTTCTGTCCCCTGGTAACCATGAAGTCAAGGACCAGCATTGGATGACCTCTCAACACCTCTTTCTAGCCCTCTGATTTTACAAAACTCTGGAGGCAGTGATACATGACAAGTCTTCCTTCGAGAGAGGTGCATTCTTTCTGGGGTCAGATAGCATGGCAGAGTCAGTCGTCTGGTAAACTGGGGACAATCTAAGCAACAAATCCAGGCAATGCAAACAAAAATGGATTTCTCTTCTTTTCCTTTTTGGAATCTGAATTAGCCCCACAGTTTGGGAACTGACCTTGGGAAAACTCGATCATTTCTCCAGGGTCCTCTGGTGTCACAGTGTTAGCGGGGATGGTCCCCCTTATAATTCTGTGGGTTTACAGAGTGAGTTTGTTCCGACATGGTTCCCACTGTGCCTTCCTGTAACCGCACTCTGTCGTTGGGAAACTAAAGCCAGGGAAGTCCCTGTATTTCTTTGGTGTGGTCCAGTATGCATCATGTGCCCTCGATTGCAGATGAGGAGGCAGTTAACTCATGAGGAGACAAAGTCGAAAAGCAACTTCGGCTTGAAGAGTTCGGTGCACTGGTGTGCGGACAGATTTCTACATTTGAAACTACAGAACACTGGGAAAGATTTGCTATTTTCAGCAAAAGTCAACCCTTCAGTGCCTTTTAATAATATAATGAGTTGATTCTTAGAAGTTACATTTACTGTTTTCAAATTGAGAATACTCCTTGTCCCTCTCATTTCTCATGTGCTCAGATGAAAGTCCATTTTTATCCCTTCCCCCTTTCATGTTCTCAGAATAAAATGACTCTTTTTCACTCTCATTTTTTTTTCTTGGAACTAGATGTGAATTAATTTCTTTTGCCCCCAGACTGGCAAAATATATTAAAAATGCTCTTTGAATCCAATAAATATTCCATCATCCTGCAATTATGGTTTTAAAATGTTTCCTTCCATGACCATCCCTGGTTTAGTTAATGTTCTATAGCAATTTGTGGTGTCTGACAGAGATCTCTCTAGAAAATGTTCAAACAGATCATTTTCATATTATGAAACACAGTGATTTGATCACAGATTCTGTCTTGAGTCTCAAGTTCTATCATTTTTGCATTTTGATTAAATAATTTCACTAATTTGAATAAATAATCTGGGTGCATTTTCTGGCCTAATTTCTCAAGGTTCTAATAATTTCCTCCTTTAAAAAATGGGACAAAACTCTTAAAAACACATAAATCTTGAGAGATGAGTCATTTCTGATGGCATTAGAGGAAGAGGAAAGGAAAATAGATTGATCTAGCCCAAATGAATTTCATCCCATATGCACATACAAAATTAATAGCAGTTCCCTTTAAACTACTGCTATTAAAAATAATGTCTTGATCTGTATTTCCAATCAAGTTAAATTGGATTGCGAACTGACTTTGGCCCCAGAGGTGGTGATCAGGTTGGCTAACTTGAGCGCTTAGAATCCCCAATGCCCAGAGATATATAGCTATGAAAGCCAGGCGATATGAGCATGCATGTATGTAGACAGATCTTCCCAGATACAGTGGGATAAAGATTTAGCCCAGTCACAGCAGAGGCTGTCTATGTAAGAGTAGCTCCTCCAATCAGATCATGGATGGGGTGACAATTCCAACTAAATCAGACCCCAAGGAACCAGAACAATAATAATAACAATAATATTTGTTAAGCTCTCACTATGTGCCAGGCACTGTATTTAGCACTCGGGGAGTTACAAACTTATCAGGTTAGACACAGTCCCTGTCCCACATGGGGCCCACGGTCTCAAACCCCATTTTCCAGATGAGGGAACTGAGTCCCAGAGAAGTGAAGTGACTTGCCCAAGGCCACAGAGCAGACAAGTGGCAGAGCCAGGATTAGAACCCCTGGCCTTCTGACTGCCAGGCCCATGCTCTATCCATGAGGCCATGCTGCTTCTCATCTTGTCGGCTCTACAAATACAATGGAAGAAGGAATCCTCTTGCCCAAACTACCTTGCCATTAGGGTGGCCAGAGAACCCATTCCCCAGAAGGTTTTCTACAGGACCCTTTCCCCATTTTACCAATCCAGTGACCGCAGGGGTCACTAACTGCACAGGAAGCAAATTCCCTTCTATGAGTTCCCCAGGATATTTCTCTGCCTCTTAAGGGCTCAGCTGCTTTTGGCTAGTGAATTTGGATGCCTTCCTACATGTGGCAGGTTGCTAACTCAACCAGGCCAATTCACAGCCTGAGGAGCTCCTTAGCTAAATGGAGAAGTTTTAATACCAGGCCTGCCAGGTCCTGGGTAAAAAAATCTCACCACATTAGCTCACGCAAACCTGCATACTGTCATGCCAGTTGAAACTTACTGATCTCTGCAATATATCTATCTACATATAGAGAGGAGTATAGTAATGTGGTACTATGAAGCTCCTGCACTGGGCTAAATGCTGGGGAAAATCAAACAAGAAACAGACCCAACCCACGTGGGATTCACGGCCTAAAGGGTAGGGTGAGCAGGTATGTTATCCCTATTTTGCAGGTGAGGTAACTGAAGCTCAGAGAAGGTGAGGTCATATGTCAGGCCAGTGGCAGAGCTGGGATTTGACTCCATCATAGGTGTCCACTCTATGGACACCTGATGGTCTTCCAGCCTTGCTCATCTCAGCTCTCAAGGACAAGATCAGAGCTAACAATCATAGCTGAAAAGATGCAAAATGGTGGCTTTCTGGCTCTATCTCTGAAACCTGTTCTCTTCTAGTCCTCATTTCCCCTAAAATCCCCACCGCCCCATGTTCTCATAATGAAAAGTTGTCATCGATGGAGCCCAGGAGTTCTGACTCCCAGTTCCATGCTCTTTCCTCTAGGCCATACTCTTTCTCTATTAGTAAAAAGAGGATTCCTTGGGCTAAAGAATCTTACCCAACAGGTGTCATATCCGACTCCTTAAGCCATTTGATAAGGGTCATTTCTTGGCCATACTCACCATCAAATGTCAAGGCAGGATCACAGACAACAGTATCTTCCCGGCCTTTTGATGGCTAGCCGGGCACTTCACTCCAAAGGGTGGCTTTTCTTCCAATTTCGTGATGTTTGGCCACTTCTGTCATGTGGACAGCTGAAAGTAATAGGCCACACCTTTAGGGGAAGCAGTGTGGCTCACTGGAAAGAGCACAAGCTTGAGAGTCAGAGGTTGTGAGTTCTAATCCCAGCTTCACCACTTGTCAGCTTTGTGACTTTGGGCAAGTCACTCAACTTTTCTGTGCCTCAGTTACCTCATCTGTAAAATGGGGATTAAGACTGTGAGCCCATGTGGGACAACCTGATTACCTTGTATCTGCCCCCATGCTTAGAACAGTGTTTGGCACATAGTGAGCGCTTAAGCACCATCATTATCACTATTATTATTATCTTTACATCAGGGCCTACTGACACACAGGTGGTCAGGCCTCATCCTAGAGGTACGGTTCCCCGGTTGGAATGAGGAGACTTGAGAAGCAAGCTTGCCATTTGGAGAATCAGCGTGGCTCAGTGGCCAGAGCACAGGCTTGGGAGACAGAGGTCATGGGTTTGAATCCTGGCTCTTTCACTTTTCAGCTATGTGACTGTGGGCAAGTCAAACTTCTCTGTGCCTCAGTTACCTCATCTGGAAAATGGGGATTAAGACTGTGAGCCTCACGTAGGATGACCTGATTACCCTGTATCTATCCCAGCTCTTAGAACAGTGCTCTGCACATAGTAAGCACTTAACAAATACCAACATTATTATTATTATTATTATTATTATTTTTTTTGTGAAGATATCAGGGTCACCAACCTGGTGGCTTCCAAGGAATCAAGGGTCTGTTCCATCACGGCTCACTGTTTCTGGGGTCAGATTCACCCTCTGGGTATCTCCAAGGAAGCAAAGCGGAGAATCTCAAAGAGATTTCAGGGAATACTGGTTTGGAGTTCTTTTAACATTGCAGTATTTAAGTGCTTACTATGTGCTGCCAAGCATTGTATTAAAAGCTGGGGTAGATTAGAGATCATCAGGTCAGACACTGTCTCTGTTCCAAATGGAGCTCACAGTCTAAGGGGGAGGGAGAACAATCATTTAATCTCCGTTCTACAGATGAGAAAACTAAGGCCCAGAGAAGTGAAGTGACTTGCCCAAAGTCACACAACAGGTAAACGGCAGAGCCGGAATTAGAACCCAGGTCTTCTGACTCCCAGACCTGTGCTCTTTGCACTAGGCCGTGCTGCTTCTCTTTTGAGTCTCCCCACTACACTGTAAGCTCCTTCAGGTCAGGGATCATTTCTATCTACTCTATTAAGCGCTCAATAAAAATTGATCAGACTGAATAACTCATTCCATAGTATTTTTTAAATTTCTACTATTTTACAACCTAATGAAACTGAATCTATTTACAAAATAGGAAAATGTTAGCCCTTTGAGGACAGGAACTGTGTTTTTTTCACTTTTGGTGTACTTTTCTCCTCTCTCTCCACCCAGTAGTAGGTACTCATTCAATACCATCGATAGATGAATTGAAAAGTCTGATTAACAGACTGTACTTTCCTAGGAAATATCTTAGCCATTTTCATCCTCCGATTCTTCTTCAAATAAGGCAGCACACTGGGTTTTTTAAAGATGTTCCATGCTCTTGAATATTTCCTTTGGCTGTGTTTAAATCTCACTGCTAATCCTCCAGTGTTTAAAATTGTTATTAAGCTTCTTTAGGGAAAATTACCATTTTTATTTCTGATTTTATACCAACTTTACTGCATGAAAAATTCATAGTATAATCAAAATGAAAATGGTACAACCCAAAACAGTGTTCCTAAATATTGAAATCAGTCCAGTCTGAGGGAAAAGATCAGAAAAGAAACCCCTCACGGTGACCAAGCAAGTACATTTAAAGTTAATTGGTTAAAGCTAATAAGCTGTCCTTGATCCTTCTAAAGTTTGGTTGGGGGGGGAACAATTTGGCTTGCAGCCTGATGCTCAGTGGTTAAAGATCAAACAACTTGCTGTGTTTTCCCAGTCACTCCATTATTTTCTCTTCTGACTCTTCATTCTCAGTGTTCCAGATCTCCCGTCTAGAAAATGGAGATAATACTGATTGATCTCACATGGAGGTGAGAGAACTGCTTTTGAGCAAAATGCTTTGGTATTCTCTCATGTGTGCATTCTTTTGTGACCCCAAATTTCATTGTATGAGAAAGAGAAGAGTATGCAGTTTGATTATGCAGGACATTTGATAGTAGTGGAGCTGTTCTTCTACCCAAATTAGGAAATGGTCTTCATAAATTGCTTCCAGCATGATAATGCCTACAGCTCTCCTCCATCTGACCAGACCTTCAAGCAGTGCTTTAGTTTCTGCCTGGTCTCAGGCTCAACTGTTTTCCTGTTTCATATCTGAAGCATTGTGCTGTCACTTCTGTAAGTCCCGGTGCCTCTTTGATTACCAATTAAGTACCACTTTCAAAGTTGACAATAAAAGCAACGCTCTGCCTCAGCATCAACTGCAGAAGGCAGCAAGAAAGCTCCTCTCTTGGTTCCAGTAATACCCAGGTAGGGGGAGACCCCCAGATGTGCAGCTCTGCCTTAATCCAGTTGCTGGAACAACTTTAACAGTTGCTGGCAGCAGTGTGGTGATTGTACACTTTCAGCTCCAGTAATGACAATTTGAAATTTGGGAACTCAGTTACTTTAAAAATCCCTTCAGTACTTTCCATCACAGCACTGTTGAGCTCGTGGTTAAAACTGGTAGCTATTTTGTGCCACTGCTCCTGGGATGCCATTTGTTGGATCCCAACAATGCCAACAGGAGAGTCAGTGCTTCAGTTGGGGAACCTGTGACTAGGGCAAAAAAACAACAACACTGAGACTAACTTTTGTATGATTACTTCCCAGAGTGAGAAATTTGGGTTACAGGGGAGGGAGCTACTCTTATCCAGGGCAAAACTTAATATCCTCAGCTAGACTTTTTAGTACTTGCCATGGACAAAGTTCCCACTGATTTGCAGCTTGGATCAGATGTGTATTTATATGGATGGAGAGAATAATTTGCTGGGAACCCATTGCAGGCTGGGATCCTGGTCAGTGAAAAGAGCATGCTCTGGTGTCCTAAAAGTTGTGCTAATGAGGGAGGGGCATGTGAGAAGCCAAGGGGTGTGTGTGTCTGTTAGGGGGACAGGGTCACCAGATATCTCTTGTTTTATGCCAAGTCGTTTCTGACACATAACGACGCCATGGACGCATTTTTCCCAGAATGCCCCACCTCCATCTGCAATAGTTCTGGTAGTGGATCCATAGAGTTTTCTTGGTAAAAATACAGAAGTGGTTTACCATTGCCTCCTTCCACGCAGTAAATTTGAGTCTCCACCCACCCTCGACTCTCTCCCATGCCCCTACTGTGAATAACAGATAGAGGAAAATGGGAGAATGTAAGGATATGGACATCCGTGCTGTGGGGCTGAGGGAGAGGTGAATAAAGGGAGCAAATGAGAGTGATACAGAAAGGAGTGAGAGAAGAAGAAATGGGGGCTTAGTCAGAGTATGCCTCTTGGAGGAGATGTGCTTTTAATAAGGTTTCAGAGCCGGGGAGAGTGATCATCTCTCGGATATGAAGAGGGAGGGGGTTCCAGACCAGAGGCAGGATTAGACTGTAAGCCCGTCAAAGGGCAGGGACTGTCTCTATCTGTTGCCAACTTGTACATTCCAAGCACTTAGTACAGTGCTCTGCACATAGTAAGCGCTCAATAAATACTATTGAATGAATGAATGACGTGGGCGAGAAGCCGGTGGCGAGGTAGATGAGATTGAGGCACAGTGAGTAAGTTGGCACTAGAGGAGCCAGGTGCACAGGCTGGGTTGTAAGGAAAGCAGGCTGGTAAGGTAGGAGGGGCAAGATGATTGAGTACTTTAAAGCCTATGGTAAGGAGGTTCAGTTTGATGCAGAGGTGGATAGGCAACCACCTTGCGGAATGGGGAAACATGAACTGAACTGGTTTTGTAGAAAAGTGATCTGGGCAGCAGAGAAAAATAAAAGATGGCACTGATGGACTGCAACTTCAGGTACATATTTCGAAGTCATATATAACAGAGACCATGATCTTGATTAGCCCAAGCAAAGAAGAGGGATGTCTCCCAGGATTTACAGAGACGGATTTCAACTCCAAAGAGTACACGTGGCGGCACATCACTTTCTACATTTTCACATCTGTGGCACAGCCCCTAATTGCAAACCCTCCTCCTCTGGACTCTGTTTTTAGGATCAGCAGCTTCAGTGCCCATTCAGCTCGTGTCTCTCCCACTCCTCTTTAGCATTCTCGAGGAAGGAACTTCTCTGTGCCTCAGTTACCTCATCTGTAAAATGGAGCTAAAAACTCTGAGCCCCATGTGGGGCATGGATTGTGACCAACCCGACTAGCCTGTATCTACCCCAGCACTTAGCACAGTGTCTGCCACATAGTAAATGCTTAACAAATGCCATAAAAATGGGGAAAAAAGTAGCACTGATGGGGAATTCAGGGAAATAACATGAGCTTAGTACCTTATGCCGTGAAAGTTGTCCCTGTATTGCGGAGGTTTAGGCAGTTTGGACAGGGTGGCATTGACTAGAATGCCAAGGAGTCTGGGATGATGTAATTGCTTTACCATAATTTCTATTTTGTTTATTGATCCTGTCATTTTTCCCATGTCTGTCGTCCTCTATCTTAGAATGTGAGCCCCTTGTGGGCCAAAGACTGACTCTGAATTAGTGTCTATGTATCCTCCTTTGCATTTAATTTAGTCTTTGCAGATCATAAGTGCTTAAATATGTTCTTGATTGTTGACAGTCATCTACACTCTAAGTACCTTTTGGGCAGGGAATGTGTCTACTAATTTGGTAACACTGTACTCTACCGAGCACTTAGTACAGTGCTCACCAGCCCACTTTTGTAATCCCAATATGTATGTTGGAATTCTGCATTGAGAAATCAATTATAATTATTGTAAGATATTGATGTCCATATTATCCTGTGAGGTTAGTTTCTGCCTCCAAATTATCTTAAATCATCAGTGCATTGCACCTCTCGGGGTATATGGTGGAGATGAGCTCTTCTGACCGTAATTCAAGGAGGAAAATTCACAATGAATATAGAAACTCCATAGGAAAGCAATGCAGGAAAGAAAGCCATGGAAAGTAATACACTTTTTTCAAATATGGAATGCTAAAATTTGTAAAGGTGGTAGTTACAGATAGTCTTTGTTTCAGTTCACAAATATTTATACTAAGGACAATTACCCTTCTGCCTAAATAAAAGAGTTTTTGTACATATGCGCTGAGCTTCTCAATGACCTTTATTGTAGCTTGTTCACAAGCCCACATGCATCCACACATTCAAAAACTTCCATTCACCAAATTTCTCTTGCCTAATGTAACCCAAACACCACATTTTTCTCCAAAGAAGTAAATCCATAAGAAACTTTAGAAGACTTCATCCAGCTGAAAAGTGCCCTTTATATAATGTGTCCATTTTAAGAGCTGATTCCTAAGTATACCATTTATGCTGCCCTTTTGTTGAGATTACTTGGGAAAAGTACAAGACATGGTGCAGCTGAGTATACTGAATGCTTTTAATAAACATTAAACTCCATTTTCTCTGTTTTCAAGTGGCAGTGTCCTTGGGTAAGTATTGGCAAACCAAAAAAAATCATAGAGAAACTGAATGGTATTGATTGAAATATAACTGATTCTTCCCCCCGACATACAGGTATTTTTTTGTGTGTGTCTCACAAATGGACTATTGAGGTAATAAAGGCCACTGCCTAAGTAAAGCCTGTTCTGAACAAGTTCTGACATATGCCTGGTCATTCATTGAGGACTTTATGTAACTTCTCCCTCCGTACCTTATAATAACCTCTGCATGCAGACCTAGAAAAGTTTTGGGGAAGTAATGTGAAAAACAAACTTCATTCTCTTGCCTACATCCTGCCTCTGGGCCTGGAACTCCCTCCCTCTTCATCTCTGACAATTACTCTCCCCACCTTCAAAGCCTTACTGAAGGCACATCTCTTCCAAAAAGCCTTCCCTGACTAAGCCCTCATTTCCTTTTCTCCCACTCCTACGTTGCCCTGTTTTGCTCCCTTTATTCGCCACCCCCTCAGCTCCACAGCACTCATGTACATATTTGTAATTTATTTATATTAATGTATGTCTCCCCCTCTAGACTGTATGCTCATTGTGGACAGGGAATGTGTCTGTTATATTGTATTCTCCCAAGCACTTATTACAGGGCTCTGTACACAGTAAGTGCTCAGTAAATATGATTGCTTGATGTGGCAGAGTGTCACCTATGTTTTAAACAGATAATAATTCCTCCTCGTCCTCATCATCAACAACAGCATTTATTAAGTACCTACTGCAGGTAGAGCAATATACTAGGGCGTGCACAATAGAAATAAAATCCAGTCATCTCTCTAGAGGAGCTTACCATCTAACAGGGGAGAGACATGGACCCAAATTGGCAGATATGCAATAGGTAAAAGAATACATAAATGCAAATGTTAAAAAAAAAAAGCAGGCCATGAGATAATGAAATATGTCAGTCAGTTGGTGGTATTTATTGAGTGATTACTGTGTGCAGAGCACTATACTAAGCAGTTGGGACTTCATAAGAGACATTCCCTGCCCATAATGGCAAGAAGAAATAACCAGATATCTAGCTCAGGGCCTGCCTTTTCCCCTTCAGCTCTTGCCTTCTCCATTCTCTCTTCTTTCCAAGTGATGGCAGCATTCTGGACCCAGGCAGGGAAAGGCTAGACGCAGGGGAGCAGTTAGCTGTTTCCGATCTCATTTGTGTGGCTGCTTGGCAGCCGGCATGGGGAAGCAGTGCCGTGGTCTGTAGCCGCCTCCAAGCTTTCTGTATAAACAGTGTTCATTTCCCGTCCGCAGACTGTCTCGCTGATGGCTTTGTAGCAAAGATTAGGCAAGAAAAAACAGGTAAAAGGGATAAAAGGGTATCACTGTGACAGTGGGCATTTAGGTTCTTATCTCATTCCATTGTGCCTACTCTCCTAGGACACAATGCAGTGGAGGAATGTGCCCAGGAGTCTGAGATTGCTATGCTACCAGGGCACAATAGAAAATAAATCTAATAGAAAATAGAGGTGTGACTGAGTTGGTGAGTTGGGGGGGGGGGGGAGGGGCTGTTTTGGGTTTTTTTGGTGCTTTCAGCTGTAGGGACCCAAGACTAAAATGAAATTTCAACCTCTCAGACATTTTCTCCCCCTTTTACATCCCTTTCTGCACTTTCTAAATGGCGTGGACTTTCCAGGAAGAATAAAATCAATCCAAGCTCTCAATCCAGCTCCATTTTAGATTATCAGTTCTGATCCACAACACAGACGTGAGACCCCCTATGACCAAGTATAGTGACTTCCCCAGAGAAAGCGAACTGGTCCACCATATCGATTCAGTTTTTAAGTGTTCAGGAAAGTGTCATGAGAAGAAAAACAATATGAACTGGGTATAGTAACTACTCTTCAGTGGTCAAGATACAAATTCATCTTGCTCACAATTTAGATTTTTGCAGGAGTTGAAAGCACTTGTAAAGTGTAATAGACTATTGGAAGTGGATGGCCCCACACAACAGAAAAGTTCTGTGGTTGAAGGTGGCTTAGTGGAAAGATCACAGGATTAGGAGCCAGGAGGTTCAAATTCCATCAGTGGCCTGCTGTGAAAACCCAGGCAAGTCACTTAACCTAGTTTGGCCTCAGGTCTTCATCAGTAAAATGGGGATGAGGTGCTTGTGAGCCTTGGGTGAAACAGGGGCTGTCTGATCTTGAAAACCTTATATCTACCCTAGTGCTGAGCACATAGTAAGTGCTTAATAAATGCCACAGTTATTAGTATATGAGTTCTTGTGCCCAAAGGAAATCAGATAATCAACTGCTATTAGCAAATCAATGCATGCAAAATGTAAGCTAACCAATTCTCTTGATGCTGCACCCTAGCAGTACTGGTATTAATGGCATTTATCATGCACTTGCTAAATGCAGAGCACTGCACTAAACACTGGGAGAGAAAACCCAGGTGGGAGTTAGACACGGATCCTGCCCCATAGAGGGCACACAGTCTAGATAAGGGGCCCAGAAAAGTACAGACTTGAGAGTACAGATGCTCCAATATGAATGTGAGAAGACCAGGTATCACATAGAGGACAACCTGAATAGTAAAGTCCAAATTCTTGTACTTGCCCACAGCTCTATGACAAGTCGATCAGGTTGGGTGGGAGTTCCTCTGGACAGCCTTTGACCCAAGGAAAATTGTAGACTAATGCAACTGATTGGGTGAAATTGCCAGAAAGCAAACACGTATAGTCTAGAGAAAAGCTGGCAAAGGGGAAAGATGATATAACCGGCCCAAAGCACATGCTGTACTAGATATTACAAGGAGATAAAAGTGTGTATGATGGGTGGTGGGAAGGGATGGGTGATTATTCTCCTTCAATGGCAACTCCACAAGAATGATTGTGAGCTAAGGCAACAGATATCCAGGCAGAATAGGAAGAAAACTTCATAAGCATAATTAAAGGAGCTAGCTGCCAAGGGAGGTTGAGGAATTGTCATCACTAGGGATATTCAAGGCTAGATCTATGGAGAAAACACAATGGAATAATGACAGCTATTCAACTGGGGATGGATTAGAGGGTCTATAAAGCCCCCTTTCAACCCCAAATCAATTAGTTTTCATTTATACTGTGACATCTACCCTGAAACAGTTACCTTTCTGAAGTAACAACATTTTCCCGTTTTTATTAAATGAGTGATTATGCTAGCCCAAATTCATTGCAATACCTTCATTTTTCAATTAAAGCTATTGTATTTATGAGCTAGGTTTACTTTCTCTTAATTAAATCACACTTAGCTCATAGTAAACGATTTAAAAGCACCTTGTTTGGTTTCCTGTGTTTTGTAGACTACCTAACTTGTGAGGAGAGAATTAATTAGTTGGTACACCATTGATTTGAAAATAATTTCCAAGCAAAGTGATGACTTTTATATTAGAGCTTAATCTCAATTCAAATGTTTACGCTATAAATACCAGATAGTAATGGAAAACTAACTGCTCTTCATCTAGAGTTGTTAAGAGGCATCTTAACAAGTTAGATCACACCATTCAGATATATTTGAGCAATAAACAGGTAAGGGACTTTCACACATGGTACCATTAGCCCTGCATATGAACATTATTCCAACTAAGGCCCCCCAAAATACATTTCTGGTATTTCAGTTGGGCAGGGGAACGGGAGGCGTTGAGGTTCCGGGGACAATTCAGGCCAGTTGGCCAAATTCAGGCTACATCAGACCCATGAATGTGTGACTCCTCTGAGGTGAAAAGAACAAAGAAACATGTTGTTTTGCCAGAGACACAGAGAATGCAATTGACTCCTGGATCCTTTTCAGATTTCCTACAGGCAATACAGAATGGACACAACTCTGGGTCTGGTCCTAGAACGGGGATGTGACAGAAGGACATACTGTTGACGCCAGGGCACCATGACCTCAAAAGGTTGTAATGTGCCATGCCCGCTGGGGCGGTGCTGTCATCAGCTCAGGTCCCCACCTCTGGAGCCTGCTCCAGGCTGGGTGAGCACTGCTCTGGAGCCAGTCATTCTGGCAGCCCAAGGTGGAGAGGTCTGAAGGGCTAGCTGGCTGGCTGGCTGACAGCAGTCGCTAATCACCTCTCTAGGCCATTGCAGCTGCAGCTAGAGGGAGGGAGCTCACTGATCATCTGTTTGGGGACGAATAATAATAGTAATTGTAATAATAATTGTGATATTCAGTAAGTGCTTACTATATCCCAGACACTCTAAGCGCTGGGGTAGATACAAGACTGCAAGCCCATTGTTGGGCAGGGATTGTCTATCTGTTGCCAAATTGTACATTCCAAGCACTCAGTACAGTCCTCTGTACACAGTAAGTGCTCAATAAATACGATTGAATGAATGAAGGTCATCGGGTTGGGCGCAGTCCCTCTCCCACATAGGGCTCACAGGCTTAATCCCCATTTTACAGATGAGGGAACTGAGGCACAGAGAAGTTAAGTGACTTGCTCAAGGTCACATAGCAGACAATTGGCAGAGCCGGGACCAGTAACCAGGTCCTTCTGACTCCCAGGCGTGGGCTCTAGCCACTCGGCCACACTGCTTCAGGAGGCGAGAACCTGGAAAAGGCACCCTTATTCAGCCTGGCAAGAAGGATGATACACCACTTCGACATTAAAGCCAAGGCACTCGCACCTTATCTTGTCCATGGGCACTGATTTCTAGCAGCTCTGCGCCTCAGTACTCATATACAATGCATAAACATGCTTTCCCCACCTTAGTCCCCACAGTGGTGGCTCCAACTAATTTCCACTGCTCCAGTCATGTTATCCCAAGAGCTACCCTGAAAAAAAAATATACTGATTTCTCTACTCCATTTATTTCAATCAATTTTGATCTCAATAAAGCTTACTATGTACAGAGAGCTGCACTGAGCACTTTGGAAGGTGCATTACAACAGAATTGGTAGATGTGATTTCCTGCCCACAGGGGGGTTACAGTCTATAGGGGGAGCCAGACATCAAAACAGATTTGGAATAGAGGCAATACTAAAGCCTAAAAATATTTACATAAGAACTGTGGAACTGAGATGAATATCAAAGTGCTCGAGGGGTACACAGCCTAGTTCGTAGTCAAGCCAGAAGGCCAAGAGGATAGGGGAAATAAAGGGCTTAGTCTGGGAAGCCCTTTTGGAGGAGATATGATTTTAGGAGGGTTTTGAAGGTGGGGAGAGTGATGGTCTGACAGATATGAAGGGGGAGGGAGAGAGGTCCAAAAAAGGGAAAAGGCAGACAAGGGTCCAGTGGTGCAATAGGTGAGATCGAGGCCCAGAGAGTAGGTTGGTGTTAGAGGAGCGGAGGTGCAGATTGGGCTGTAGTAGATCAGCACAGCTGATGGTAAGGTGTTTGATGCAGGATGGGCAACCACTGGAGGTTGTTGAGGAGTGGGGAAATGTGGCCTGAAGAGCTTTTCAGAAATACAGTTTGGGCAACAGGGTGAAGTATGGACTGGAGAGGGGAGAGACAGGAAGGTCAACGAGGAGGCTGCTGCAGTAGTCAAGACAGCAAATGATGAGTGCTTGGACCAGTATGCTAGCATTTTGGGTGGAGAGGAAAGGGTGCTTTCTAGAGATGTTGGGAAGGTAGAATCAGCAGGATTACATGGCAGATTGAATGTGTTAGTTGAATGAGGGAGATGATTCGAGGATGAAGCCAAGGTTGCCGGCTTGTGAACCAGGGAGGACGGTGGTGTTGTCTGCAGTGATGGCAAAGTTGTGGGGATGAGAGGGCTTGGGTGGGAAGAGGAGAAGTTCTGTTTTAAGTATGTCAACTCTGAGGTGTTGGTGGGACAGCCAAATATTTATCAATTGGTCAATCAATGGTATTCACTGAGCGCTTACTGTGTGCAGAGCACTACACTAAGCACTTGGGTGAGTATAACACTGTAGAGTAAGTAGACACAGCCCCTACCCAAAAGGAACTTATAGACAAAAGGGGAAGACTGACATTAAAATAAATTGGAAATGGATATGAACATAAGTGCTGTGGGGGTGGGCTGAAAAAATCAAAGGACTGTAGGGGTACAGGCTCAAATGCATAGGAAACGCTGAAGGGAGAGGAAATGACGGCTTAGACAGGGAAGGGCTCCTGGAGGAAATATAATTCTAGTAGGGTTTTGAAGATGGGGAGATGGCCTCTACTCCATCCTATTCCTCCTCTACTTCTCAGATGCTTTCAACACTGGGAACAACCCCTTCTCCTTGAAACATTATCTAACATTGGTTTCACTGACACTGTCCTCACCTGGTTCTCCTCTTTTGTCTCTGGCTGCTCCTTCTCAGCTTCTTTCACAGGCTTCTCTTCTGCCATCCACCCTCTAACAGTGGGAGTCCCTCAAGGCTCAGTTTTGGGCCCCTTTCTATTCTCCATCTACACCCACTCTGCTGAAGAACTCATTCGATCCCACAGCTTCAATGACCATCTCTATGCGGACGATTTCCAAAATTACCTCTCCAACCCTGATCTCTCTCCCTTTCCACAGTCTCACATTTCCTCCTGCCTTCAGGACATCACTACTTGGATATTGTTCACCGATGACAAACTTAACGTTATCAAAACAGAACTTTTCAACTTCCCACCCAAACCATGGCCAGTAGGTCATGAGAAGCAGCGTAGCCTGGTGGAAAGAGCACAGGCCTGGGAGTCAGAGGACCTGGGTTCTAATCCTGGTGCTTCCAATTGCTTGTTGTGTGACCCTTGGCAAGTCACTTAACTTCTCTGTGCCTCAGTTCCCTCAACTGTAAAATGAAGATTAAATACCCATTCTCCCTCCTACTTAGACTGTGAGTCCCATGCAGAACAAGGACTGTGTCTGACCTAATTAACCTATACCTAACCCAGTGCTCAGAACAGTGTTTGTCACAAAGTAAGTGCCTAACAAATACCATAAAAACCTTGCACTTCCCTGTCTTTCCTATCGCTGTAGGCAACACCACTCTCCCCGCATCTCGCAAGCCTATAACCTTGACATTATCCTCGACTTATCTCTTTCATTTATTTGATCAGTGGTATTTTTAAGCACTCACTGTGTGCAGAGAATTGAAGTAAGCACTTGTGAGAGTACAGTACAACTGAGTTGGTAGACATGATCCCTGCCATTCAATCTGTCACCAAATCTTTTCGGTTCTGCCTTTACAATATCTCTAAAAATCTGTCCTTTCCTCTCCTTCCAACCTGCTACTACGTGGATCCAAGCACTTATGGCCTGCCTTGACTACTGCATCAGCCTCCTCACTGACCTCCCTACCTCCTGTCTTTTCTCCACTCCATTCCTTACCTCACTCTGCTGCCTGGATCATTTTTCTAAAAAACATTCAATCCACATCCCCCCATTCCTCAAGAACCTCCAGTGGTTGCCCATCCACCTCTGCAACAAACAGAAAATCCTTACTATTGGCTTTAAAGCATTCAGTGAACTCACCCCCCACCCCCCCACTTTACTTTGCTTTTCTTATTCTTTTACAGTACTTGTTAAGTGCTTACTCTGTGCCAAACACTGTTCTAACCACTGGAGTAGAGACAAGTTAATCAGGTTGATTGTTTCACATGGAGCTCACAGTCAAAGGAGAAGGGAGTAGGATTTGAACCCTATTTTACAGATGGGGTAAGTGAGGCACAGAGAAGTTAATTGACTCACTGAGGGGCACACAGCAGACATGTAGCAGAGCCGCAATTATAACACAAGCCCTCTGACTCCCAGGCTTGTGGTCTCTCCATTAGGCCTCACCGACCTCCTACCTAACTGACTTCCTACTACCATTCAGCCGGCACGCTCTGCTCCTTTAACACCAACCTACTCTCTGGACCTCTATCTTCTCTATCCTACCACCGAACCCCCCTTGCCCACATCATACCCTGGGCCTGGAATTCCCACTCCCTTCATAACCCCAATGATCTGGCCACCTATTTCCTCACAAAAATCAACACAATCAGGTCTGAGCTCCCCAAAGTCACCCCTCCGCCTCTCCCCTCCCCCCCACCAACCCTCTCCCCTACGTTCCCATCCTTCCCTGCAGTATCCTCAGAGGAGATCTCCTCCTTCCTTGCAAGTGCCACCCCCTCCACCTGCGCCTCGGACCCCATTCCTTCTCACCTTCTTAAAACCATCGCCCCTGCCCTCCTCCCTTCCTTAACTTCTATTTTTAACCACTCAATTTCCAATGGCTCCTTCCCCTCTGCCTTCAAACATGCCCACGTCTCCCCCATCCTAAAAAAACCCGCTCTTGACCCCACTTCCCCCTCCAGTTATCGCCCCATCTCCCTACTACCCTTCCTTTCCAAAATCCTAGAACGAGTCGTCTACAATCGCTGCTTAGAATTCCTTAACTCCCATTCTCTCCTGGACCCCCTCCGATCTGGCTTCCGTTCCCTCCACTCTAACGAGACTGCTCTCTCTAAGGTCACCCATGACCTCCTTCTTGCCAAATCCAATGGCTCCTACTCCATTCTAATCCTCCTTGACCTCTCTGCTGCCTTTGACACTGTCGACCATCCCCTCCTCCTCCATACCTTATCTCACCTTGGCTTCACGGACTCCGTCCTCTCCTGGTTCTCCTCTTACCTCTCTGGCCGGTCATTCTCGGTCTCCTTCGCTGGTGCCTCCTCCCCCTCCCATCCTTTAACTGTTGGAGTTCCTCAAGGGTCAGTTCTTGGCCCTCTTCTGTTCTCCATTTACACTCACTCCCTTGGTGAACTCATTCGCTCTCACAGCTTTGACTACCATCTCTACGCAGATGACACGCAGATCTACATCTCCGCCCCTGTCCTCTCCCCCTCCCTTCAGGCTCGCATCTCCTCCTGCCTCCGGGACGTCTCCACCTGGATGTCGGCCCGCCACCTAAAACTCAACATGAGCAAGACTGAGCTCCTCATCTTCCCTCCCAAACCCAGTGGAAAGAGCACGGACTTTGGAGTCAGGGCTCATGAGTTCGAATCCCAGCTCTGCCACTTGTCGGCTGTGTGACTGTGGGCAAGTCACTTAACTTCTCTGTGCCTCAGTTCCCTCATCTGTAAAATGGGGATTAAGACTGTGAGCCCCACGTGGGACAACCTGATTCCCCTATGTCTACCCCAGCGCTTAGAACAGTGCTCGGCACATAGTAAGCGCTTAACAAATACCAACATTATTATTATTATTAAACCCGGTCCTCTCCCAGACTTCCCTATCACCGTGGATGGCACGACCATCCTTCCCGTCTCTCAGGCCCGCAATCTCGGTGTCATCCTTGACTCGTCTCTCTCGTTCACCCCACACATCCTATCCGTTACCAAGACCTGCCGGTTTCACCTCTACAAAATCGCCAAGATCCGCCCTTTCCTCTCCACCCAAACGGCTACCTTACTGCTACGGGCTCTCGTTATATCCCGGCTAGACTACTGTGTCAGCCTTCTCTCTGATCTCCCTTCCTCCTCTCTCGCCCCGCTCCGGTCTATTCTTCACTCCGCTGCCCGGCTCATCTTCCTGCAGAAACAATCTGGGCATGTCACTCCCCTTATTAAACAACTCCAGTGGTTGCCTATCAACCTCCGCTCCAAACAAAAACTCCTCACTCTAGGCTTCAAGGCTCTACATCACCTTGCCCCTTCCTACCTCTCCTCCCTTCTCTCTTTCTACCGCCCACCCCGCATGCTCCGCTCCTCTGCCGCCCACCTCCTCACCGTCCCTCGGTCTCGCCTATCCCGCCGTCGACCCCTGGGCCACGTCCTCCCGCGGTCCTGGAACGCCCTCCCTCCTCACCTCCGCCAAACTGATTCTCTTCCCCTCTTCAAAACCCTACTTAAAACTCACCTCTTCCAAGAGGCCTTCCCAGACTGAGCTCCTCTTCTCCCTCTACTCCCTCTACCACCCCCCCTTCACCTCTCTGCAGCTTAACCCTCTTTTCCCCCCATTTCCCTCTGCTCCTCCCCTCTCCCTTCCCATCCCCTCAGCACTGTACTCATCTGCTCAACTGTATATATTTTCATTACCCTATTTATTTTGTTAATGAAATGTACATCGCCTTGATTCTATTTAGTTGCCATTGTTTTTACGAGATGTTCTTCCCCTTGACTCTATTTATTGCCATTGTTCTTGTCTGTCTCCCCCGATTAGACTGTAAGCCCGTCAAACGGCAGGAACTGGTCTATCTGTTGCCGACTTGTTCATTCCAAGTGCTTAGTACAGTGCTCTGCACATAGTAAGCGCTCAATAAATACTATTGCAGCGTGGCTCAGTGGAAAGAGCACAGGCTTTGGAGTCAGAGGTCATGAGTTCGAATCCCGGGTCCGCCACCTGTCAGCTGTGTGACTGTGGGCAAGTCACTTAACTTCTCTGTGCCTCAGTTACCTCATCTGTAAAATGGGGATTAAGACTGTGAGCCCCACGTGGGACAACCTGATTCCCTTGTGTCTACCCAGCGCTTAGAACAGTGCTCAGCACATATTAAGCGCTTAACAAATACCAACATTTTTATTTATTGAATGAATAACCAACAGACCAATCAATCAGTGGTATTTATTGAGTACTTATTGAGTGCTTAGAGAAGCAGCGTGGCGCAGTGGAAAGAGCACGGGCTTTGGAGTCAGGGCTCATGAGTTCGAGTCCCAGCTCTGCCACTTGTCAGCTGTGTGACTGTGGGCAAGTCACTTAACTTCTCTGTGCCTCAGTTCCCTCATCTGTAAAATGGGGATTAAGACTGTGAGCCCCACGTGGGACAACCTGATTCCCCTGTGTCTACCCCAGTGCTTAGAACAGTGCTCTGCACATAGTAAGCGCTTAACAAATACCAACATTATTATTATTACTTACTATGTGCACAGAACTATACTATGACACAATTAACAATAATAATAATAATATTGGTATTTGTTAAGCGCTATGTGCAGAGCACTGTTCTAAGCGCTGAGATGGATACAGGGTAATCAGGTTGTCCCAAGTGAGGGTCACAGTCTTAATCACCATTTTACAGATGAGGTAACTGAGGCACAGAGAAGTTAAGTGACTTGCCCACAGTCACACAGCTGCCAAGTGGCAGAGCAGGGATTCGAACCCATGACCTCTGACTCCCAAGCCCGTGCTCTTTCCACTGAGCCACGCTGCTTCACTGAGCCACGCCGCTTTAATCGTATTAATCAATTGTATCTTTTGAGCAGTTATTGTGTACAGAGCCCTGTAGTAAACACCTGGGAGGGGACAATATAACAGAGTTGGTAGACACGTTCCCTACCCACAACGAGGTTACAATCTAGAAGGCAAGACAGGCATTAATAGAAATAAATTACGGATATGTACACAAGTGCTGTGGGGCTCAGGGAGGAATGAACGAAGGGTGCAAATCAAATATAAGGGTGACACAGAAAGGAGTGGGAGAAAAGGAAATGAGGGCCTAGTCGGGGAAGGCCTTTTGAAGAAGACGTGCCTTCAATAAGGCTTTGAAGTGGTAGGGAGAGTGATAGTCTGTTGAATATGAAGAAGGAGTGTTCCAAACCAGAGGCAGGATGTAGGAGAGTGGCTGGCAGCGAGATAGATGAGATTGAGGTACAGTGAATAAGTTGACATAGTGTAGCAAAGTGTGTGGACTGGCTTGTAGTAGGAAAATCAGGGAGGTAAGGTAGGAGGGGGCAAGGCGATTGAGGGCTTTAAAGCTGATGGGAAGGAGTTTCTGTTTGATGTGGAGGTGGATGGGCAACTGCTGGAGGTTCTTGAAGAGGGTAGAAACATGGGCTGAATGATTTTGAAGAAAAATTATCTGGGCAGCAGAATGAAGTATGGACTGGAGTGAGGGAGAGACAGGAGACAGGGAGGTCAGCAAAGAGGCTAATGCAGTAGTCAAGGTGGCATAGGATTAAATGCTCGGACAAGTATGTGGTAGCAATTTGGATGGAGAGGAAAGGGCAGATTTTAGTGACGTTGTGAAGGTTGAACTGACAGGATTTGGTGACAGATTGTGTATGTGGTTTAAATGAGAGAAATGAGTCAAGGTTAAATCCAAGTTTATGGGCTTGTGAGACAGGAAGGATGGGGTGCTGTCTACAGTGATGGGAAAGTCAGGGGGATGGAAGGGTTTGGGTGGGAATATGAGGAGTTCTGTTTTGGATATGTTTAGTTTGAGGTGTTGGCAGAACATCCAAGTAGAGATGTCCTGAAGGCAGGAGGAAATGTGAGACTGAAGAGGAGAGAGGTCAGGGCTGGAGATGTAGATTTGGGAATCAACCGCACAGAGATGGTAGTTGAAGCCATAGGATCGAATGAGTTCTCCAAGGGAGTGGTTGTAGATGGAGAATAGAAGGGGACCCAGAACTGAGCCTTGAGGGATCCCACCATTAGGGGGTGGAAGGCAGAGGAGGACCCTGCAAAGAAGACTGAGAATGAGTCTCAGAGAGATAAGAGGAGAACCAGGAGGGGACAGTGTCAGTGAAGCCAAGGTAGGATAATGTTTCCAGGAGAAGGGGTTGGTCCACAGTGTCAAATGCAGCTGAGAGGTCAAGGAGGATTAGGATGGAGTAGAGGTCATTGGATTTGGCAAGAAGAAGATCACTTGTGACCTCAAAGGATGGTTTCTGTGGAGTGAAGGGGCAGAAGCCAGATTGGAGGGGTTTAAGGAAAGAATTGGAGGAGAGGAAGTGGAGACAGTGGGTATAGGCAACTCACTCTAGGAGTTTGGAGAGGAATGGTAGGAGGGAGCCATAGGGTCAAGGGAGGTTTAGTTTTGGTTTTTTTAGGATAGGGGAGACATGAGTATGTTTGAAAGCAGAGGGGCTAAAGTCACTGGAGAGTAAACAGTTGAAGATGGCAGTCAGGGAGGGGGCAAGTGCTTTGATAAGGTGCAAAGAGATGGGGTCAGAGGTAAAGGTGGAGGGGATGGATTTTGAGGAAAGTCAAGAGTTCTCTGCTGTCACAAACTGCCCGGCTCGTACCAACCAGAACTTTCCCGGTCCAGGGGGAGCCTCAGTGACACTTAGTAGAGTCAAACCACACCACCGACCACCAAGGTTACTGTGGAAAGTTTTTTACTTAGTTTTACCAATGTGCAAGGCAGTGGCATACACACACTCACTCCACCAAGGATCCAATACCAGTCTGCTGGTCAAAGAAGCCCATTCTGCCAGTGCTGCTTCTTTCTGCTTCCAAATGCTGCTGCCTTCAGCTGCTTTCAAATGCTGCTCTCCTGCTTCCTTCTCTCTGTGTGCCTCTTTTTTGAACGCTTGTCTCTCCTCTGCATGCCTCCTGAGGATTCAAGACGACTGCCTTTGATCTGCCTTAGGCATCACAGCTGTGGCTCTACAGGGCAGTCATTGATTGGACCAGGCCCATTACTGGGTAGATCAGGGAGAGAAGGCCACACCTCCCTCAATGCTCTGCCCCCACAGGCTAGCAATCACCTCAGGTAGAGATCATCGGTGCCTTGGCCAGTCTCTTCCTTGTTGTTCACAAAATCACAAATAGTCATAAGTAACTTATTAACTAACTTAGTATAAGGCAACTTGTTGTGGGCTCACCACACCCTCCTCTTGAGATGCTGCTGAGAAAAATGGGAGAGTTGAAGAAGGGGCAGGAGGAGGGAGGGACTGGCGAGGAACAGGGGGGATTTTAGGGAGATCACTCCTGAGGGCTTCAATTTTCTCAATAAAGTAGGTGGCCAGGTGATTATGGGCAAGAGATGGGGAAGGCAGGGGGACAGGGGGGTTGAGGTGGGAATTAAACATCTGAACAATTGGCGAGGGCAATGGGCATGAGATTGGATGGAGAAGTAATGTTGCCAGGCAGAGGAGAGGACAGAGTTAAAGCAGGTAAGGATGAACTTGAAGTGGATGAGGTCAGCCTGATATCTGGATTTCTTCCAGCAGCACTCTGCAGCTCTTCTACTCGTCCTCCGTTTCTTTCTTCTTTTCTAGTCTCCCTTTCTGGTTGCTGGCAGCAGTATCTCTGCCCTAGGAAAATGGCTGTAACTGGGTGACCGTGGGTCACGGTATATGATGGTAACACCAGTGGCAGAGAAGAAGAAGATTAGTGTCTTCCCTTTCTCCTGCTCCCTTTCCCCTCTCCTCACTCCTCTCTTCTTTCCTTTTAACCCCTCACCTACCTCTTTCCTTTTCTCCTTCTCTCTTGCACCCCCATCCCCACCCCTTATTTCCGGATCTGCCCCCTTTTACTAAGCTTTACCCTTGTCCTATTTAAAGGGACAAGAAACTTGAACCTCTGAGGTATCAAAAATAGAACAAATGTAACATGGACCTTTTACAAACAAAATATTTGAAAGAACTAAAAACCACTTAGAACTCATGTACTGTTCTAGGAACTTCAGGATTTTCAGGATGTCATCGTGCTAACACTTACCGTAAATGGGAATGTAGAAAATATAATTGTCATCCCGATAGCACCCTCTCTCAGCTCTCCCAATCCTTTTAACCCTTGCTGCCCCATCCTACTGATTTGCTAAAAAACAGCCCTCGCAGTGTCAGAAGAGGAAGTATGGAGAGGGGAAGGGCCCCTGTGTTTGTCATGAGCCATGTGTGCAGACTCGTTAGGACCCCTCTCCAACCTCCAAACTCTTACCTCTGCTCTGTCCTTGCTATGCACTTAGTTCAGCAATCTGCACACATTAGGCCCTCAGTAAATACCATCAATTGACTGGCAAGCACAATCTGACACAAAGTGCCAAGGAGGGGAGGGCAGAATATACGTGAAACCAGGACTTCACTCCATGCTTTGGGAACTGGTCAGGATTCTTGGCTCACACTGCCCAAGGCCTTAGCAGTGCTTTCCTCTGGCTCTGCTTCCTGGGAGTAAATTGGGCACTTTGGAAAGCTGTGGTTGTGGAAAGCTCTTTCGGGGCCAGACAACTCCTCTTAGGGTACTGAAGCAGTCATTTAAATCCTCAAGGCCTAAAAGAATTACCACAGGTTCCCAAAATGACTAACAGGCTTAAAGAAGCTCATTTTTCTCTGGGAAAATAGGGCTGAACATGTTCCTTATTCAGCCTAACCAATACAAAAAACTTGACTGCATTTACCAATCAAAAGAAATGAAATTCCTTTTGGAGATAACCTAAGTGCTATAGAAGTCTCAACTGACAAATGCATCCTGTAATATCTAATATTTAACATAATCATTTTGCAATTATTACAGGATGTTACAATGAAAAAGATCAGGAAATTAGATAATGCATGTTAGCAACGTGCTTTTGTAATGCGCTGTTTGAGCAGCCAGAAAAATAGGGGTGGTTGACGCTGCAGATATACAAAGATTAGGTGAAGAGTTGTAACTAGAATCAAAGCTGATAGGCAAATTTCTATGAATAGAGAAACTGACTGAAAAGCTGATGGAAAGAGACTGCCTGGGACAATCCGAGAGCAAGTGAGCACAATTCTCTATTGTGCATTTGCAGAGTTAACGATTACTCCGGTTTAAAGCACTAGATTCATTTTTTATGCTACTTCAATTCTAGCTTTTGCTCTGCTGCTTAACGCTCATCTGATGAGCTGATACAGTCTTGGATAATATAACTTTAAGATGCCGATTCAAACTCAAACAAGTCTAAATGGTCTGTCTTTCCTCAAACTGGAACTGAACCCAAACCCATTATTTAGAAGTCTTTGTTGAATCTGAACCAGAACTGAATGGAGAAAAGATTTCTAAAGATATTTACGAGTGTGTGAACCTGCTGGAACTGGTTTGAACAGAATTTGAACAGAATTTCCTCAAACTGAAGCCTTGGGAGTCACAGTTGCCCCTGAACCGAAACTGAACCCCCAAAACGTACTGGTTTGATTTCCTGAACCTGGAGGCCAGTACCTGAAATCCGTTCTTTGGATGTAAATGTTCAGTCAGGGTATGGCGTAGTGGATAGAGCACGGGCCTGGGAGTCAGAAGGTTATGGGTTCTAATCCTGACTCCATCACTTGTCTGTGTGACTTTGGGCAAATCACTTCACTTCTCTGGCCTCAGTTACCTCATCTGTAAAATGGGGATTGAGACTATGAGCCCCACATGGGGAATGGGACTGTGTCCAACCCAATTTGCTTGTATCCACCCTGCCGGGCACATAAGCACTTAATGTATACCATCATTATTATTATTAGAGAAACCCCAAGGGCCTCTTCCAACCCCACTGGGAAACCACATCTGTGGGCATTTTCTGGAGAACTCAACATTTCTCTGAAGAGGCCATGGTGGTGTAGACATCTTAGAATCAATGGTATTTACCAATCAATGGTATTTATTGAGCACTTACTATGTATACAGCCCTGTACTAAGTGCTTGGGAAAGTACAATATAGCAGAATTAGCAGACATGTTCCCTGCCCACAGTGAGCTTATACTCAGTGCTTACTGTGTTCGGAGTACTGTACTTAGCGCTTGGGAGAGGATGATATAAGAAAGGATCGTTTCACTTTCAGGATTTCCCCCCACCTCTTTCACAGCAAATTGCCAAGCTATTTAAGGAGACTGTGGTAGCACTATTACAAGACATCAAAAAAATCAAACATCTCGTGGTCACATAGGTGCTGCATCAGTAACCAATCCTGACTCTCTCCAAAGCAGCGTGGCTCAGTGGAAAGAGCACGGGCTTTGGAGTCAGAGTTCATGGGTTCGAATCCCGGTTCGGCCACTTGTCAGCTGTGTGACTGTGGGCAAGTCGCTTCACTTCTCTGTGCCTCAGTTACCTCATCTGTAAAATGGGGATTAAGACTGTGAGCCCCACGTGGGACAACCTGATTCCCCTGTGTCTACCCCAGTGCTTAGAACAGTGCTCGGCACATAGTAAGTGCTTAACAAAATACCAACTTTTTACTTACACCTCTCTGCCTTCCTACTCCATCTCCCATTCCTTCCCAACTTTCCCTTCTTTCCTGGGGGAGTCTCTACACTAACTATTCCCCCTAAAGAGTCTTCTCCCCTTTTTTCCTCTTCCTTTCCCTTCTCTATTCTCTCAGTAGGGGAGTCCCCACGACTACTGGGAACCTAGCCAACATTCCTTACTCCTACTCTTCCAAGCACCCTGATCCATCTCCTTCTTTGTGCCCTCCTTTTTCACTCTTCATTCTCCTCTCTTCTGATTATTCTTTTCCCCTTCTCCCACTACACTCTCCTTTTGCTGCTTTTCATTCTACCTTGCTCCTCTCCCTCACTCCTGCCCTCTCCCTCCCCACTACTCATTTGCCCCAATTCCCTCCACAACCCTTTTTTTGCTCCCCTCTCTCCTCACCTGCTTCCTCTTCCCCCTTATTTCTTTCTTCTCTCCTCCCACATACCCCATCTTTCTCTCCCCAACCACCTTTTCCCTTTATTCCTCCTCTTTCCTTTTCTGCTCTGGCCCTCATCTTGGTCTCCTCTTTCTCCTCTCCTGTCCTCCCCTTCTTTCTCTTGCCCATAGGAAATACAAGGTGAGTGGTATCTCATGAGAGGGAGATAATAATAATGATGGTATTTGTCCAGCACTTACTATGTGCCAAGCACTGTTCTAAGCACTGAGGTAGATACAAGGTAATCAGGTTGTCCCACATGGGGCTGACAGTCTTAATCCCCATTTTACAGATGAGCTGAAGCACAGAGAAGTTAAGTGACTTGCCCAAGGTCACACAGCAGACAAGTGGCAGATCTGGGATTAGGACCCATATCCTCTGACTCCCAAGCCCATGCTCTTTCCACTAAGCCACGCTGCTTCTCTAATTAATCAATCGATCATTAAGGTAATAAGGTAATCAATAGTGTTGATTGATTGGGGGTAATTCATTCATTCAATCATTATCAAGTGTTTACTGTGTGCAGAGCACTGTAATAAGCGTTTGGGAAAGTGACAATCCCTGCCCACAACAAGCTCACAGCCTGGAGTGGGGTTGACAGATATCAATACAAATACAAATAAATAAAATTACAGATATAAACATAAGTGCTGAGGGGAGGGGAGGGAGAGCAAAGGGAACAAGTCAGGGCAACCAGAGGGGAGTGAGAGATGAGGAAAAGTGGGGCTTAGTCTGGGAAGGCCTCTTGAAGGAGATGTGCCTACAGGATAATAGTTGGGAAACAGTAGGGGTGAGAAAACTCTCAAAGGGATGGGTAAGTGAGGAGTGGGAAGTGGAGAAGAGAATGCAGGACTGATGAATGGAAAGAGGAAAGGAGGGAGGAAGTAATCCCCCAGAGGAACTGTTTGATAAATGAATCATATTTATTGAGCACTTACTGTGTGCAGAGGACTGTAGTAAGACTTAGGAGAGTACAATATAACAGAGTTGGTAGACACATTCCCTGCCCACGAGCTTACAGTCTAGAGGGAGAGAGAGAAATTACTATGTACTATAAATACATAATTTATATGTCTCTACTTGTTTGGAAGAAAATCTTTTCAAAATTTTTATCATAAATGAAGTGGTTGATGGGTTGATTTTTGGAAGCACAGACAATTGGAATTGACCAAGGACTGACCATTAAATGTTCATTTTAGATTACTAGTTGATTTCTCTATCCAAATCTTATGGTTCTGCAGGATTGTGTTTCCAAACTGGGAAACTGTCTGACTCCCAGGCCTGTGCTCTTTCCACTAGGACATGCTGTTTCTCAATCTGGGTTCTAATCCTGGCTTCACCACTTTCCTGCTGTGGGACCTTGGGCAAGTCATTGAACTCCTCTGTTCCTCAGTTTTCTCATCTGTAAAATGGGGATTCAATACCAGTTCTCTCTCCTAGACTATAAGCCCATGTGGGACAGGGACTGTGTCCAACCTGATGATTTTTTATCTATTCCAGCACTTAGTACAGCACTTGGCACATAGAAAAGACTGAACAAACACCAGGGTTACTATTATTGTTATTAATAAAAATTAATGGGAAAGAACCTGTCCATCCTAAATCATCCTCATTAGCCATTTACAGACCCTTGGGGCAGATAATTGTGGACATCATCCTCTCCCTGTGAAGGATTTGCCAATTGTTGACATAGCTTCAAAGGATGATTAAATAGTAGCAGGGAAGAGGGTGAGGGAAAAAGTATACCTAGATAGGTTGACTTTTTCAGAGCTGGAAAAAAAAGTTTAGCCATATTGTCAAGTCTTTCATCTGAGTCACCAATTGATATGTAACTTAGATCCACCATGGCTCAGTTGCCCTCTGATGAGTGAGCATTTGTCGGCCAACCACCACTGGACAAGCAGTGCTATATAGGCAACTCCAGGAGGGTTTTCTTTTTCCTCCTACCCTCACTGAAAACTGAGAGTCATTGCAAATCTTTGGCCTGTGACTATCAGGTGGTGCAATTACACCACACACAATGATTTCAGTGTCAGAAACTGAGAAACCATTTCCATGGGGATTAGATGCTATTCCAGCTCTCCGCGGCCAACATTGTGTCACCAATACAAGGAACTATTGTTCAATCGAACTAGGGGGTGTTGCTCACTGGGGATTTTAGATTTGAATGTGTACCCAAATTGTTTTCAATGCCGCCTTTTGAAAAACGGGGCGCCCTTCCCGCTTACGGTATTTGATGTTTCTCCGACCCGGACTTCGGCTCTGTCATTGCTCCAGTGCTTCCTATGGTGGATTTTTTTTTTTTTTTGGAGGGAGGTGTGGAGGGGGAGTACGGGGAGGTGTTTCGGCAGTTACGCGTTCCCTGTTTGGAGTTTCTAATAGAAATGTCAGAGATGGATGTCTCAGACTGACAGGCTCTGAGCCACTGCCTCCTTGATGCTTACAAAGAAAGCTGTCTCGCTGCACTGTGGGGAGGCACTTAACTGCCCAGCACCACAGTAAATATAGCAGCATGAAAATGATCAGCCTTTGCAGTAACATTATGATTATCTGATAATGCTGTATATTTGCAATACGCTGTACTTGTCTTCTGAGTTTCTCCCAATAGTTCATGCTTTTCTCAGGTTTTTCCAATGAATAAAAAGGGACCCAGGATGGTCAATGGACTCGTCTCAAGTCAGTAAGGTCACACGTAGCAAAGGGTAGTGATCCTAAGCAGTTTATTCGGGCCATAGATTCCCAAGTGGAAAACCGCATGCTGATGGATCAAAAGATCCCCAATTCAGAACTGTCAATCCTCAAACAATATACATATATAGAATTATGGTATTTGTTAAGCGCTTACTATGTGCCACACACTGAGAATATATATATATATGCATGCACACACACACATATAAAACCTCTCTAGGTGTCAGTCTCTTTGTCTATCTTTCAATCCAATCAATGGTATTTAGTGGGCACTTATTTGGGCAGAGCACTGTCTCTTCACTATTCTGTACTTCCCAAACACCCAGTACAGTGTAGAACATCAAGTGGGTGCTCAAAAAAGGCTACAACTACTACTGCTAATGATAATCACTATACTTGGTAGGTGCTTACTGTGTGTCAAGTGCTGGGGTAGGTGCAATATAAGCAGATCAGACACAGCCCCTGTCCCACATGGGGCTCACAGTATAAGCAGCGTGGAGAATCAGCATGGGGTAGTGGATAGGGCCCGGGCCTGGGAGTCAGAAGGTCGTGGTTTCTAATCCAGGCTCCACCACTTGTCTGCTATGTGACCTTGGGCAAGTCACTTCACTGGGCCTCAGATCCTTCATCTGTAAAATGGGGATTAAGACTGTGAGCCCTAGGTGGGACTGTGTCTAACCCAATCTGCTTGTATCCATCCCAGTGCTTAATACAGTGCCTGGCACTCAGTAAGCACTTGACAAATACCACAGTTATTATTACTACAATGGAGAGGGTCAACAGGGATCTTATCCCCATTTTGACAGATTGGGAAAGAGGGACGAAGAAGTTACATGGTGCTGCTTCTTCGCTGTTGTACTACAACGGTTACTGCTAAGATTGCACTGGAGCTGAGGTGAGAAACTAGAGCTCCCTAGCCCTCATCCTATACTTTTGCCTGACCCTTCCTCACATAGAATGATTGAAAGTGAAGGAAGCCCTGAGGAGTGAGGGCTCTCAGGTGTAGCTTTCTTTATTTGAGTTTTAAATCACACTCTTTGTGACACAATAACCCTAGGAGGGAGCAAGGATTGAAAATGAACAAATAATTAAAATACATAAAAGAGAGGGGCGATGACCAGGTTTTATTAAAGATCAATAAAATGCAAAATTAAAGAGATACATCTTGCATCAAGCCCTTAAGGTCATCAGACTGAAGCTTTCCTGGACCTCAAAAGGCATATGGAGGGCTGAGCTGATGGAACAAGCAGTCCCAACACAGCCCTTCCCACCTACTTAGGACCACCCCCCTCCTCCAACCACCACAACTTGCTTGTGTTGCTCTGAATCTAGAAGGAACACCTTAAGAATCTATCTGAATGAAATGGAGTCTCCAACCTGAATGTTTGGATGTAGGCAGGCGGCGGGGGACCTTTCACCCCACCCCATCCAAGTCTCTATTTTATACTCAATCTCCAAGCCCTGAAGTTCTGCTATGTCATCAAAGGGAGTTCACTATCCCTGTCGGCCATCTTGCAATACAAACCGCTGTGCTGCTGGGCCCTTGTGAGAGAGCAAGCCATCAACCATTATTACAGAAACACGCCAGGCACCTGTTCTGCTTACACTAGTGTCACGAGCCCCCCGCCTCGTACCAACTAGGCTTTCCTAGACTGGTGGAAGCCTCAGTGACATATAGTAGAGTTAGACCACACCACCGACCACCAAGGTTATAGTGGAAGGTTTTTTACTTAGTTTTACCAATGCCCAAGGGGGTGAGACATACACTCACTCACTCCACCAAGGGTCCAATGCCAGTCTGTTGGTCAAAGGAGTCCGTTCTGCCGATGCTTCTTTCTGCTTCCAAGTGCTGCTCTCCTGCTGCTTCAGTGCTTGCTTCTCTCTGCATGCTTCTGCTTCAGTGCTTTCTACATGTGCTTCAGCCTGCCTTCAATGTCTCTTCTCTGCATACTTTCTGCGTACCTCCTCACGATTCAAAACGACCGCCTTTTAACTGCCTTAGGCATCGCAGCTGTGGCACTGCATGGCAGTCATCGATTGGTCCAGGCCAGTTACTAGGTAGAACAGGGAGAGAAAGCCACGCCTCCCTTCATGCTCCACCCCCACAGGCCAGCAATCACCTGCCTCAAGTAGAGCCCATCAGTGCCTTCGCCAGTCTTTCTTCTTGTTGTTAGTGGGATCACAGACAGTCACTAATAAGGCAGCTTGTTGTGGGCTCACCACAAGTGGTATATACCTTTCTCCTTTCCTTCTCTCAACCACAAGCTAAAGTCCTATGAAATGTAGGCAGCCCCTATCTGATCCCATGCAGAGAAGTGAAGTGACTAGTCCAAGGACACACAGCAGAAAAGTGGCAGATCGGGGATTAGAACCCAGGTCCTTCGACTCCCAGACCCGTGTTCTATCCACTAGGCCAAGCTGCTTCTCCAGAGCAGTTTCTCTGCAGAATTTGGATGACGTGCAAACACAAAGCAGGAGAGATTAGTCCAGAAGACTAATCTGAAGAGTGATCTGAAGCTGTATAACATGTGCCGCTGGCTGTGAAGCATTCCAAATAGCTGGCAGATCAAACAGATGGATCAGAAGTAGCACAGCAGATCTGAAAGCCCAGAAGACCCCCAGGTGTATATTTTCAGGTTCTTTTTATTTTCTCAAAATGTCATGCAGTTCATCTCTTGTCAAAACAATATGAATCTGGTACACAGCCTATGAGGGGGAAGAATAACCCTTTACAAAGTAGACAGTAGCACCAGAGAATTCTGACACCACTTCAGCAAACTACCTTGTTTTTTGGTCTTTCAGGTGCTGAGCCAAGTTATTGTGGTTGACGGTACCCTAGACTTGGCTTGGGTTCTGGTAAGACCCAGAGCAGCCTTCGTATTTATGGAGTGAGAAAATAACAATAATAATGGTACTTCCTAAGCACTTATGTGCCAAGCACTGTTCTAAGTGCCAGGGTAGATACAAGTTGATCAGGTTGGACACAGGACTTGTCTCACATGGGGCCCATACTCTCATCCCCATTTAAAAATGAGGTAACTGAGGCATAGAGAAGTTAAGTGACATGTGGCAGAGCCGGGATTACAATCCATGACTTGATTCCCAGGCCCGTGCTCTATCCACTAAGCCATGCTGCTTCTCGATAGTGAGGTCAGGGTGGCAATTCCCATCTGAGCTCAAGCTGAGGACAGGACATTTCTGTAATTTGAATGTAGAGCTCCTAGACATGAGACATACTTCAAGGTCAATATCAAGGCACATGAATGAGCAGCATGGCTCTGGAAGAATTCCAGAACTCCTGATGTTTTCTTTTAAGTGGTATTTATTAAGTGCTTATTCTGTGTCCAGCACTGTTCTAAGCAGTGGAGTAGATACAAGTAAGTTAGGCCAGGCACAGTCTCTGTCCCACATGAGGCTCATCGAAGAAGGAGGGAGAACAGGTATCAGTGTTGATACTGACAATCTAGAAACCTTCTATGGTATTAAAATAAGACCCAAACAAAAACCAAAGGCAATAAGGTAATTGCAAAACTTGAGCCTCAAGATTGAACATCAACGTTGGCCAAGCAATTAATCAAGAAAGTAGTAAAACTGCCATGAATATTAACCACAGAAAAATTCAGAAAGTAATCGCTCTGAAAAGGTATACACACTTCCCAGAATATTTAGGATATTTTGGACCAAGTCATTCTTCACTTGTCTAATTCCACTGCATTTATTTGGCCATGTACTTAAGAATATTTTTATGGGCAATATTAATCTTTCTAGTTGAATAACCAATCGTGAGTTTAACCTCTTAAAGGCTTAAGATGTCCTCACGCGAGGCAAAGAGGAAGCATTGCACTTGTATATAAAAAAATTCAGGCCAACAAAAAGAAAATGGGTGTTCCTCTCTTTGCTGATCTTGGTAGGAGCATTTCCTAATAAATCCTCTGGGTCGTATTCATCCAGGTCATGGGTCTTCGGCTCTGCCCATCTTCCACTGTGTTCATACTCTAAGAACGCCCAAGGTGACACACAGGACAAGATTAGAAATAATTACTTTTTTACCATCCAAGCAACTCTCTGGCTTCTCCAATTAGCACTTTCATGTTGCTAAGGGCCAAATTCAGCCCCTTTGAGGATCTGATTTAGGGCATTATACCCTTGGATCAACATTTTCTTTGACGGTAAAGGTTTAGCTTCTGCATCCTCTTTTTATCCCTCCTGACACCATGATCTTCCTGCTGCTCAGTCGTTAGGCTGCCTTGAAGTCCAGCAGTCTCTGTTGGATCGCCCCTCCTCGGTAGAGATGCCTGACTGGGTTTTCTATGGTGGTTTGACCCTAAAATAAAATTTGGACTGTGTTTAACCTAGTGTTTTAGCCCTTCTCTTTGGCGAGAGAGGATTCTAGCAACTCATCCTCCAACGTGCAGAGATCAGAAAACCCTCCTCTGGGCTAGCCCCAGTCCTGCAGTTCTCTTGAAGACAGGGTAGCCGTTTGGTTTTTTTTTCCATCTTTCTTACACACACTATGACTATCCCAGGACTAATTTATAAGCCCCTTCCCGTCCTGCGTCCCCTTCCCCAGCCCAGGAGTGAGGACTGGGTTTATGGGTGGTGGCAATAAGAGTAGATGTCTCAAAACTCCCACAGATGTCTCATTGGTCCAGTCCTCTCCTCCTTTATGAATGAAACCCCTGTAGAGTGCAATGCAATGAGGAAGGCGAGACTCAAACTGATTTGGAAGCTCTGCACAATTGTTATCCGGTTTTATCTGGCCAAAATGAAGAACAGGGTTGGACAACTGTCTCATGAATTCAGACAGTACAAAAAACCAATTGAATAACTCCATGGATTTTTTTTTTACTGCCTCAATAAATCACCTTTTAATTGCTCAATCCCCTTCTTTAACAGCATAGATCTGGCCTTGGAGTTGACTGGGAAGACCACAAGCTCGAGAATCATTTGTATTGAGGTAATTACTAAATTGGTTTCTTGAATTAAAAATATTCTTTGGGATGGCATACTGAGACGGGCAGGGCAAAGGTAGTGAATATACTCAAAAGTCTCCAGAGCATAATGATATTTTCAGGCTTGTACCATTTAGAGTCCATCTTCATGGACTAGACCAGGATTTTGTAAGATGGATAACCACACATTTCTGAAGTAATATTGGTTTCCTCACTTCATGGCTAATCATTTTACTATTCAAATCTTCAAAGAAATTCCATCCCTTCAGCCCTACTTCCTTTCCGCCAATGAAAATATAGGCATCTTTCAATTATCTAGGTCACGGGGGGAAGGGAGGAATGAAAGAGGGAGATCCACAGATAACACAAAACTCAATTAATGAATTAAGGTATTTGTTAAGTGCTTACTCTGTCTACAATAATAATAATAATGCCATTTGTTAAGCGCTATGTGGTAAGCACTGTTCTAAGCACTGGGATAGATACAAGGTAATCAGGTTGTCCCACATGGGGCTCACAGTCTTAATCCTCATTTTACTGATGAGTTAACTGAGGCACAGAGAAGTTAAGTGACTTGCCCAAGGTCAAACAGCAGACAAGTGGTGGAGCCAGGATTACAACCCATATCCTCTGACTCCCAAGCCTGTGCTCTTGCCACTAGGCCACACTGCTATACTAAGCTCTGGGCTGGATACCAGATAATCAGTTTGTACACAGTCCCTATCCCACATGGGGCTCACAGTCTAAGCGGGAGGAAGAACAGCACTGAATCCCCATTTTACATATAGGAAAACAGGCACGCAGCAGACAAGTGACAGAGCAGGGATTAGAACTCAGGTCCTCTGACACCAAGACCTGTGCTCTGTCCACTAGGCTGTGCTGCTTCTCACATAAACCAAAAGTTTTAGACTCCATTTCTCCAAATGGTTTCACTGTGTTATCTTATGCTGTTGATTTGTTTCCAACCCATAGCAACACCACAGACACATCTCTCCCAAAACGCCCCGCTCTCCATCTGCAGTCATTTCAGTAGTGGATCCATAGAGTTTTCTTCATAAAAATATGTAGATGGTTTACCATCGCCACCTTCCGTATAATCAACTCAAGTCTCTGCCCTCGACTGTCTCCCATGCCGCTGCTGCCCAGCATGGGTGAGTTTTGACTTATAGCAGATTGCCTTCCACTTGCTAGCCACTGCCCAAGCTAAGAATGGAGTGGGTAAGCCTCTGCTTGACTCTCCCTCCCATAGACGAGACTTGTAGAGTACCGGAAACTCTCCAGGTGCGACCCTGAGGGGGGATTGGTTTAACTAGAGCTACTAAATTGCAAAATGAGTAGATGTGAAATGCAGCACATTTTCCCTGCCCCATCTCTACTATATTATAGACTCACTTCCACTACTCTGTGAGCTCATTGTGAGCAGGGAACATGTCTACAACTTTGTTTTACCCTACTCTCCCAAGTGTTTAGTACAGTGACTCCATTCCCCTCAAGTTGACTTCCCTCAATTTAACTAACTCAATCTGCCTTGTTCTGATCTCTCCCACCACTGAACTCTTGTTCACCTCCTCCCTCTTTCTTGGAACTTCTTCCCACTTCACCTCCAGCAGATCACTGATCTCCCCATCTTCAAAGCACTTCTGAAATCACATCTGTCGTGAGCCCCCAGTTCGTACCAACCAGGATGTTCCTAGACCTGCGGAGCCTCCATTGACACGTAGAGAAGTCAAACCACACCTCTGATCACTAAGGTTACTGGGTAAAGTTTTTTTACTTAGTTTTACCAGCGTGCAAGGGAGTGACATATACATCCACTCACTCACTCCACCACCCAAGGGTCTAATACCAATCTGTGGTCAACAGAGCCCGTTCTGCCAAGGCTTCTTCTTTCTGCTTCCAAGTGCTGCTGCTGTTTTCAAGTGCTGCTCTTCTGCTGCTTTCAGCGTGCTTCCTTCTTGCTTCTCTGCATGCTTCCACCCCCGTGCTGCCTCCAGGTGCCCCCTCCAGGTTCAAAGCAACCGCCTTTTATCTGCCTTAGGCATTGCAGCTGGGGCTCTATGTAGCATTCACTGATTGGTCCAGGCCCATTACTGGGTAGAACAGGGAGAGAAGGCCATGCTTCCCTCCATGTTCACCCCCACAGGCCCGCAATCACCTGCCTCAAATGGAGGGCCTCGCCAGTCTCTTCCTTGTTGTTGTTCTTCACGGGATCACAAGGACTCACTAATAAGGCAGCTTGCTGTGGGCTCACCACAACAGCTCTTTCCCTTTTTCTTTTTCAGTGGTATTTGTTAAGCACTTACTAATGTGCCAAGCCCTGTTCTAAGTGCTAGGGTAGATACAAGTTCATCAGGTGGGACACAGCCCCTGTCCCACGTGAAGATCACAGTTAAGTAAGGAAAACAGGGAATGTGTCTGCTTATTGTTGTATTGTACTCTCCCAACTACTTAGCACAGTGCTCTGCACACAGTAAGTACTCAATAAATGTGATTGAATGAATATTGAATCCCCATTTACAGTTGAGGAAGAGAAGTTAAGTGAACTGCCCAAAGTCACGCAGCAGGAAAGTGGTGGAGTCAGGATTAGAACACAGGTCCTCTGGCTCTCAGGCCCAGGCTTTTATTCTCTAGTTCACACTGCTTCTCCTTGGGAAGGCCTTCTTCCCTTAATGCCTAATCTCCCCAGTTTATATCACCAACTGTCATTTCAGCACTTCCATGCCATCTAAGCACTTAAACATGCTCAAGCCCCTATAGCACTTAAGCACTTATCTTTATACTCTATTACTTCTTCCCATCTATAATTTATTCTAGCCTCTCTTTACCCCCTCCCTCCACAAGTTGTAAGTCTCTTAAGGGCAGGAATCACATCTACTAATTCTCTTGTTCTCTCCCAAGCCCTCAGGACAGTGTTCTGCACTCAGTAAGTGCTCAGTAAGTACTGCTGATTAAATGATCGTGTACCGAGGAAGTGAAAAATACATCTTACCCTCATATTAGGTCTTAGCTCCTTTTGAGAGCCAAACTTCAGGTTTCAACGGGCCAACTTCGGTGAGATCTTTAAGTAGTAGCAGCGGGTGGCGGGGGGGGGGGGAGGTGCTTACGCTGAACGAAACACTGTGTTAAACACTAGGGTTATTACCAAGTAAACAGATTAGACCGGCCTCTGTCTCCCGCAGCCTCGATGTCTTAATGGGGATAAACAGGCACCTAGAACAATAACAGTGAAATGTGAAACAATAAATTATAAAATCAACAACCTAAGAACATGACAGTAGACTGAAATCTACAAGCTAGACAGATTGTAGTGGGCGGGGACTGTGTCTACCAACTCTGTTATACTGTACTTTCTCCCAAGTGCTTAGTACAGTGCTCTGCACACAGTGAGCACTCAGTAAATACCACTGATTGATTGATTTTTAGAGGGAAGAGACACTGCCTCAGCCTCCCCAGCCTTAGATCGGCTTAGCCTTAGTACTGAGCACCTACTGTGTACGAAAGAGGTAGAAGACAGGATCCCTTCCTCGAAAGTGTTCGCAGTTCAAAAGGGAGGCTAGGAATAGGAGGAAGTAATGGGGTATATACAGTAAGTACAAAAGTAAGTACGGTAAGTACAAAAGTGTTCAGGTGGTCCAAAAGGCCTTAAGTGGAGGTCAGAGGGTATAAAGTAGTGAGATTAGGGCTTACTTGGGGTAGGTTTCCTGGAGGAGATATCATCTCAGAAGGACTCTGAAGATGGGGAGAGCTGTGGTCAATTCGATATTAAAGGGGAGGAAGTTTCAGGAACAGAGGAAGGCTCTAGCAAGAGGTCAGTGATGGGACAGGAGAGGAGAGAACCAGGCAAAGTGATCCAGTTAACTTGAGAGGACTGAAAATTGTGAGCTGGAGTGCAGTGGAAATAGAGAGTGGATAAGTAGGAGGGAGGGAGAGCTGATTGGATGCTTTAAAGTCAATCAATGTTTGGGAGTTTCTGCTTAATGCAGAAAGGAATGGGCAAGCTTTGGAGGGTTTTGAGGAGCAGAGAGCTTGGGAAGAATGTTGCTTTAGAAAAACGAGCAGGGCAGCAGTGTGAAGTGTCCGATTGGTAGCTCCACAAGCTGTGAAACTATTGGGTACCCACACCGACTAGAGGCAGGGAGACTACTTAATCCATGGAATTTATTGAGCACTTACTGTGTGCAGAGCATTGTACTAAGCTCTTGGGACAGTCCAATACAATAGAGTTGGTAGACACATTCCCAGCCCACAAAGAGTTTACAGTCTAGAAGATGCAGTAGATTAGCCAGGATAGGACAAATGCCTGGACAAATGCCTGGTTGGCCATTTGGATGGAGAGGAAGCTGCCTATTCTAGAAACGTTGGGGAGGAAGTACTGATGGGATTTGGTGACAGACTGAAGGTGAAGGTAGAAAGAAAAGGAGAAGGCAAGGGCAATGCCAAGGTTATGGGCTTAAGAGACAGGGAGGATGGTGGTATTGTTAAATGTGATGGGAGAGTGAAGTGGAGGAAATGATTTATTAATAATAATGATGAGGAAGATAATAACTGTGCTGTTTGTAAAGAGCTTACTCTATAATAATAATAATAATAATGTTGGTATTTGTTAAGCCCTTACTATGTGCAGAGCACTGTTCTAAGCGCTGCGGTAGACACAGGGGAATCAGGTTGTCCCACGTGGGGCTCACAGTCTTAATCCCCATTTTACAGATGAGGTAACTGAGGCACAGAGAAGTTAAGTGACTTGCCCACAGTCACACAGCTGACAAGTGGCAGAGCTGGGATTCGAACTCATGACCTCTATGCCAGGGTAGACACACTACCATAAAATCAGACACAGACTATCTCGCTCCCAGTCTAAGGAAGAAAGAGAACAGGTATTTAATGCCCATTTTACAGAGCAAATGCCCATTTGCTCAAGGTCACACAGCAGGCAAAATCAGGTTGAACACAGTCCCTGTCCCAAATGGGGCTCACAGTCTTAATCCCTTTTTTACAGATGAGGTAACTGAGGCACAGAAAAGGTAAGTAACTGGTCCAAGGATTGGCATTGGTTTGCTGCAGGAACCCTGCAGCTCCTGGATTTATAGCACCTCCCGGCTACATAGGTGTTCACTGGTGCTCACCCTTAATAACAATGATAGTATTTGTTAAGTGCATACTATGTGCTAAGCACTGTACTAAGCCTTGCTCCCATGGGGCAATGGAACCGAAGGGAGGTAAGGAGGCTGAATCAGCATGGGAAGCAGAGAACGCAATGAGGCAAAGCAGGCAAGAATAAAGTTTTAGACCATCTTCATCTCCTGACTCAGCATGACTTTTGTGATGCTTTGATTTGTAAATTAAAGTCATAAAATGAAGCTGGTGATTGCAGAGTCAAAAGCTAAATGCATCTTAAATGCATAGAAAAATTTATAACACACTAGTCTTGATCGTTCTTTTTTCCCATGGCTTCTTGAATGATTTAGTGCTTACTTACTACCATGAAAATATTACCTAACAATCTACCTCCCTTATTCTTATGAGTCATCATTATCTGCATTCTATAAATCAGGCCTAGGGAGGTCAATCAAATTGCCGAAGACATCCAGGAAGGAAGTGTCAGTGCTAGAATCTGCTCTCAAAGAATTCTTAATTCTCTGTGTAAAGATATAGTTGTTGATTCAAAACCTATTAGAGAAACATTTTTGTATTACACTTCTGGCTATTTGGTTCAGGGGAACATTCATTTATTTTAATTAGATTTTTCACCCAGAAAAAGATCAATAGATTCAGTATCTATAGAAGAAAAATGTTTCCAAACATCAATGCATTGTTTTCTCCTCAATAAGTAGTATTTATTGAAGGCATACTGTGTGCAGAGCACTATACTAAGAGCTTGGGAGAGTATTCCACAGTAGAGCATTTGCCTGCCAGAGCCAAGAAAGTATTAAAGATAACATAGAATAGGGTGGAATGGGTTTGGGAGGGACTAATTTATATCTTCAACAAGCGAAAAGATCAGCAATTTGCAAAAAACTGAAAAGGATTTGAGAAGACACTGCCTGCTGCTGTCATTTCTAGAGAAGCAGCGTGGCGCAGTGGAAAGAGCACGGGCTTTGGAGTCAGGGCTCATGAGTTCGAATCCCAGCTCTGCCACTTGTCAGCTGTGTGACTGTGGGCGAGTCACTTAACTTCTCTGTGCCTCAGTTCCCTCATCTGTAAAATAGGGATTAAGACTGTGAGCCCCACGTGGGACAACCTGATTCCCCTGTGTTTACCCCAGCGCTTAGAACAGTGCTCTGCACATAGTAAGCGCTTAATAAACAAACAAATACCAACATTATTATTTCAAAAGCATGAAGCAGCAGAGAAGTAGTGTGGCCTAATGGATAAATCGCTGCCCTGGAAATCACAAGGATCTGGGTATTAGTCCCAGCTCTGTCACCTGATGGCTGTAATGACCTTAGGCAGTCACTTAACTTCTCTGTTCTTCAGTTACTTCATCTGTAAAATGGGAAATAAGAGGGTGAGCCCCATATGGGACAGGTACTGTGTCCAACCTGACAACCTTGTTTCTACCCCAGAACTTAGTACAGCGCCTGGAACCTAGTAAGCGCTTAACAAATACCATTAAAATAGAGAAAGAGGGACCGGTTGGCTGGAAGTGGGGAGCTGTGGATATGTTCTGTCACTGCTCAGCAGGGTTTACTTTGAAGATACCAGGTTGGGCTTATGAAGACAAGGCAGCTGGCCTCGAGTTGGCTTTCATATCTGTGTCCCCTCATCGGCTGGGGGAATGCATGATGGGCAAGAGACATTCTAGGCTAACTGAAAACAAGCTCTACCATCTCCCATTTCATCATACCCCTGCCTGGACTCTGACCACTAAAATAGCAGCAGGATGGGGGAACAAGGATAGGAGAATGGAAGCCATAAAATGCTTCACTGACACCGTCCTCTCCTGGTTCTCCTCCTATCTCTCTGGCTGCTCCTTCTCAGTCTCTTTCATGAGCTCCTCTTCTGCCTCCCACCCCCTAACTGTGGAAGTCCCTCAAGCTTCAGTTCTGGGTCCCTTCTATTCTCCATCTCAACCCACACCCTTGGAGAACACATTTGCTCACATGTCTTCAACTACCATCTCCTCACATGGCTTCAACTACCATCTCTATGCAGATGTTTCCCAAATCTTCGTCTCCAGCCCTAATCTTTCTCCTATCCTACAACCTTGCATTTCCTCCTGCCTTCAGGACATCGCTACTTGGATGTCCCACCGACACTTCAAATTAAACATTTCCAAAAGAGAACTCCTCATATTCCCATCCAAAGCCCGCCCTCCCCCTGACTTTCCTGTCACCGTAGGCAGCAACACCATCCTCTCTGTCTCACAAGCCCGTAACCTTGGTGTTATCCTCTGCTCATCACTCTCATTCAACCCAGATAATCAATCTGTCACCAAGTCCTATCGGTTCAACCTTCACAACCTCGCTAAAATCTGCCTTTTCCTCTCCATCTAAACTGCTACCACATTGATCCAAGCACTTAATAATAAGAATAATGTTGGTATTTGTTAAGTGCTTACTATGTGCGGAGCACTGTTCTAAGTGCTGGGTTAGATACAGGGTAATCAGGTTGTCCCATGTGAGGCTCACAGTCTTAATCCCCATTTTACAGATGAGGGAACTGAGGCACAGAGAAGATAAGTGACTTGCCCACAGTCACACAGCTGACAAGTGACAGAGCCAAGATTCGAACCCGTGATCTCTGACTCCCAAGCCTGTGCTCGTTCCACTGAGCCACGCTGCTTCTCTAACTTCTCCTCTCCCACCTTGATTACTGTATCAGGCTCCTTTGCTGCCCTCCCTGCCTCCTGTCTCTCCCCACACCAGTCCATACTTCACTCTACTGCCTGGATCGGTTTTCTACAAAAACCTTCAGTCCATGTTTCCCCACTCCTCAAGGTTGCCCATCCACCTCCACATCCAACAGAAACTCCTTACCAACACCTTTAAAGCATTCCATCACTTTGTCCCCCCTTCCTCACCTTCTTGATTTCCTACTACAACCCAGCCTGCCTATTTCACTCCTCTAATGCCAACCTAGTCACTGCACCTCAATTTCGTCTATCTTGCCACTGACCCCTCGCCCACGTCCTGCCTCTGGCCTGGAATACCCTCCCTCTTTATAGCCGAAATGATCGCTCTCCCCACTTTCAAAGCCTTATTAAAAGCACATCTCCTCTAAGATGAAGTCCTCCTTTCCTCTTCTCCCACCCTCTTCTGCATCGCCCTTGCACTGGATTTGCACCCTTTATTCACCCCTCCCTCAACCCTACAGCACTTATGTACGTAGCCATTATTTATTTATATTAATGTCTATCTCACACCAGAACGATTGCAGATGGAGGTGGGGCGTTTGGGGAGAGATGCGTCCATGGCATCGCTGGGGGTCGGACACGACTGGACAGCATCGGGCAACAATGGCAACATCTCCCCCTCTAGACTGTAAACTTACTGTGGGCAGGGAACATGCCTACCAACTCTGTTATACTGTACAAGCATGGCGTAGTGGATAGAGCACGGGCCTGGGAGTCAGAAGGTCATGGGTTCTAAACCCAGCTCTGCCACCTGTCTGCTGTGTGACCTTGGGCAAGTCATTTTGCTTCTCTGTGCCTCAGTTACCTCATCTGTAAAATGGGGATTGAGACTGTGAGCCCCACATGGGACAGGGACTGTGTCCAACCCAATTTGCTTGTATCCACCCCACTGCTTAGCACATAGTAAGCGCTTATTATAATTATTATTATTATTATCATTACTCTCCTAAGAAGTTACACTGCACTTTCATTCAATCGTATTTATTGAGCACTTACTGGGTGCAAAGCTCTGTACTAAGCATTTGGGAGAATACATAATAAGCACTCAAAAAATGCGATTGAGTGACTGATGATGTGAACGCTGTATATATTTGGTGGGTGCATATGTGTGTGTGTGTGTGTGTGAATGTTTGTCCCTTAGCCTGATTAGATGGAGAGCAAGAGAAGAAAGTCAAGAGGTACAGGAAGGGAAGATGGTGGGGCCGATACATGTGTTTGACAAGAATGCAAAAGTGTTGGATTGTAAGCTCTTTGAGTGTAGTGACTATGCCTTTTACTGCTATCATCTATTCCTTAGTGTTTAGTGTAGCATTCTGAGCACAACAGGTGCTTAATTAATGCTGCTGCTAATAATGATGATTATAATAATAATAGTAGTATTAAGCCATTTGGAAGGGTCACTGGCCTGACAACTTTTAAAAATCATCCTGCTAAGTCAGCCCTGTCATCTAGCTGGCTTGAAGCACCAATCCAAGCTAGGAATTTAAGGAAATAGGTTGTATAAAACTGGATGCAAACCGAGAGTTCCATAGTCCTTGATAACAGACGTGAAAGGAACTGGGATTGACAGTCGGGGTAGAGCTTTGATAGGCAAAGAAAGCAGCTGGAGAAAAGAGCAAACACAGAGAAAATGGGACTCTAAAAAGGAGCACAACCCTGCCAGCACACCATTGAAGTAATAGACGGTAAATTTGCTGGAGTGATTCACATGCCAATAGATGTCGGGCAAGCCGAGCCCCGTCGTTTCCCTTAGGCTGGACTGTGGCATCCATGCAGAGAAAGACTATCCCAGGATTAGACTCACCCGCTCTACAGCCAGAAGGAGAGTAAACGTTGGGAGAGTTCACTCCCTTACCATGTCATCGAAAGTGACAAGTTAATTATTGTTTTCTCCCCACCAGCTGATGTGTGACGAGATTTCCATAGCTAAGAGCTGTTTTCTACTGCCTAATGAACTGAAGTTCATTTTCTCCCTACTTAAAGGATATCCAAATTATGGTCATAAAATCTCAAGAGAAATGAAAGGCGAGTTGACTGGAAACGAGTGATTCTATGTACCTGGTCCCATAGTCCCAACCGGAAACAGAAAAGGAACAGTTTTGAGAGGTCACCAGACTGCAGTTGAGAAGAGCAATCTGTTTAAATGGTGAAGTTTCTACTTCCTTACTAGGCACATGCCTAGCTTGCGAAAGGTATCATCTCGAAGTGGAAATGCAAACATCTGTAGCCTTTAAAACAGATCATCACCATCAGTGGTATTTATTGAGTGCTTACTGTGTGCAGAGGACTGCACTAAGCGCTTGGGAGAGTAGACTACAGCAGAGTTGGTAGACATGTTCCGTGCCCGCAATGAGTTTGTCATGTTCCCTGCCCTGCAACAGATGAATAATAATAATAATGTTGGTATTTGTTAAGCGCTTACTATGTGCAGAGCACTGTTCTAAGTGCTGGGGTAGGTACAGGGTAATCAGGTTGTTCCACGTGAGGCTCACAATCTTCATCCCCATTTTACAGATGAGGTAACTGAGGCAAAGAGAAGTTAAGTGACTTGCCCACAGTCACACAGCTGACAGCTGGCAGAGCTGGGATTCGAACCCATGACCTCTGACTCCCAAGCCCAGGCTCTTCCCACTGAGCCACGCTGCTTCTCAAGAAGGGGAAGTATATGGCCTGGTGGAAAGAGCACTGACCTGGGAGTCAGAAGACCCGGGTTCTAATCCAGGCTCTGTCACTTGCCTGCTAGGGGACCTTGAGCAATCACTTTACCCTTTATGCCTCAGTTTCATTATCTGTAAAATGGGGATTAAATACTTGCTCATTCATTCATTCTTTGTTCTCCTTCGCCCTTAGACTGTAAGCCTGACATGGCTTACATGGGAGAGACTGTATCCAGCCTGATTATCTTGTATTCATTCATTGATTCAATCATATTTATTGTGCACTTACTGTGTGCAGAGCACTCTATTAAGCATGTGAGAGAATACAATACAACAATAAACGGACACATTCCCTGCACACAGTGAGTTTACAGTCTACCCCAGCACTTAGTACAGTACTTGGCACATAGTAAGCGTTTAACAAATACCACCTTTATCATTACTATTAAGAAGGGCATAAGGGATTTATAAGAATTTATGTCCAAGGGATCCTGAAGATAAAATAGGGCTAAATTCATTCAATCATTCGAGCCCTCAAATAGAAACACATTTATATGGCTATACCCAACTCTTTATATTCTGTTTCTCTGGTAAAGTGTCTTCAGTCCCTGGCTTTTCCAATCAGTGATTCAATTAATCCATCATTATTGATTGAGTGCTTACTGTGTGCAGAGCACTGTACTAAGCACTTGGGAGGGCACAGTATAACAGAGGTGGTAGACACTTTCCCTGCCCACTAAGGAGCTTACAGTCTAGAAAGGGAGGCAGATATTAAAGTAAATTACCGACAGATATGTACATAAGTGCTGTCTGACTGAGGGTGAGGTGAATAAAGGGTAGCCATTTTCCATTGCAGCACCCCTCTGAGAATCCTATTCCATCTTCACCCTGAACTTTCTCCCACTTTGCTGTCACCTTAAAGCCCTCAAGAACCTTGGAGTCTAGAAGGAGAGACAGACATTAAAACAAATGACAGATGGACATGTACATAAGGGTTGTGGGGCTAAGGGTGGGGTGATTAAAGGCTACACGTCTTCCATTGCAGCATCGCCTGAACAACCCTATTCCATCTTCACCCTGGACTTTCTCCTACAGTGTTGTGACCCTAAAGCTTCTCAGATGTCCTTTGAACAATACTCTAGATATCTTCCTCCAAAGCTCCTCTTCCCCCATTCTCTCTTCTCTCCCACAAGCCTACGCCATATCTTTCTCCCTCCCTGCACCAACTTTTCAGAAAACCCAGTGATTTTCTACATGAGGTTCATTCTCCATTAGTGTTCCTGAATGCCATTTTCCTTTTTCACACATGATATCTGAACACATCCCTGTAATATTGGGAAATTTTTATATTTACATTCTGGAAATCATATGGCAGACCTTTGAGGCCTCTGAACCTGCATAGCTTTTTAAAAACTATCATTATTTGACTACATAATATCTTGCCAGTTATGTAAGCATTAAAAGTAAGTAAAACATTGACCAGCCCCCACACAATTTTTTACCATCCTGCTCTCCCCCATGGAGGTGAACTGGTAATAAAATGAACCAAATTGACAGCCCAAGTCACCTCTTATAAATTGTAATTCACCCTGGACAAGCAGGTGAGTAGCTAATTCCAAGGCTGATTCCAATTCATATGATTTTCCTTTCTTACCGCTGGGTGACTTGGCTTTCCACCTTTGGCTGACAAGCTGACTGATGTTAGTTCACTATTTCCCCAGTCAAAAATCACAGTCTCCTAGAAGTATTACAAACTTGGTTCTCCTCAGTGAACTTGCTCCTCACTGGGTAACAGATGGGCATTTGCAGTCTTTCCAGACTCCAGGGAACTACCGTTAGACATGAACTGAAGGAGTTAACGTCACTCCTAAAAACCCAACTCACTACCAGGAAGTGACTTGGGCAGCGGAGAGAATCTGGCTCAATATTTAATTATTGTTTTCACAAACTTCAGGCACACCAGACTGTCTCCACACAAGAGTTAAATGAAAATGGCTTTGGCGGAAACCAAATCCTCAGTGGATTAAATTTTGTATGTCTGGGATATACAGAAGATACCAGCAGTATGCTAGAGAGGAAAGTTTGCTCGGTGAATTATTTCAGGGGAAATTTACACTGGTACTATGGAAGAACTAACAACATTCAGGATTATACATGCCTCTCCCTCTTTGCTAATGCCTCATCTACTTAGCACTTTATCAGCTGTCCTGAGGGAATTGAATTACTCTAAAAGCCAAATCTTGCATATTAGGTTTTATAAATAATGGAAAATAAGAGATCGAGGCAGCTGGCCAGGTTGCAGAAAATATATTGCTCCCAATTATCCTAAAGAGAACTGTATTGAAGCCCATGTGTGCAGTGTGAATTTTTCTAATAAATGTAAATTCCTGAATTCAATCATCATTTTCCTCTCTCTCTCTCTCTCTCAGGTGTGTCCTGTCTCCTCTGCCTCATATGGATTTCTCTCTCTTTTTCTTAGCAGCAGCGGGAGTAGGAATAGTAGTAGTAATAATCAGTGGTATTTATTGAGTGCTTACTGTGTGCAGAGCACTGTACTAAGTGCTTGGGAGCACACCAGAGTTGGTAGAAATGTTCTCTGCCAACTAGAAGCTTACAGTCTAGAGGAAGAGACAAACATTAACTATGAATAAGAGTAGCAGTAATTTTATGAGAAATAATGATAATAATAGTGATAGTAGTAGTGATGCTATTTATTGAAAACCTACCGGGTGCAATGCACTGTACTGAATGCTTGAGAAGAAAGACCAAACCAAGAAGTGACATCTTCCCTGTTCACAAGGAGTTTACACTCTAAGCTGGGGGCAGGGAGGGCGGGGCAGACATAAAATTATTTGCAAATAGAGTATTCAAAATAAACAACCCTGGGTCCAATTGTGAGTGTACAGACAAAAATGCAGAGGACGGGTAGAAAGAAGTCCCAAAGTGCTAGAGATAGCTGATGATTTTATATGACTTGGGATACTGGGAATCAATCAGGGCAGGCTTATTGGATGTGGTGTTTACCAACTCTGTTGAATTGTATTCTTCTGAGCGCTTAGTACGATGCTCTGCCCACAGTGAGCGCTCAATAAATACCAAAGATTGATTGATGTGGGATTTTCAGAGGGATTTGAATATGGGAGGAGCCGTGATCCGTCGGATATGAGGAGGGAGGGAGTTCCAAGACGGGAGAGCAAAGTGAGTGAGGTGACAGAGACTTGTCCCTCCATCTCCCTTTCTTGTCTTCTCCTCTTTCCTGGAGCTCATGTTTAATCCATTGGCCTGCCCTTAGAAATCCTGCCCGCCTGGAGGGTGAGTGTCCCTTTCTGACCTTGAAAAAAGCCATTCACTTTAAGAGAAACCAACTCCAATGATTTCCTTTGCAGGGGGTGTAACATGCTATCAGCCCTCCTCCTCTTCATTCTCATCCCACCCCCTACACAAATGCACACCCAGACTCTACTGCTATATTTTGTCCTTTTGAATTTTTCAAATAGCCAGTCTCCATTTGGCTGCCTTCCAGACTGTACTTTGGAGAAAAGGTATGTGTAATCCAATGTGTATTAGCATGTGGCCATATTCTATATACCCCAGGGGATGGTTCGTTTTTTATGTAAATGCTCCGTTCTTGGCTTCACGTTACTGTTTGTCTATATTTTTCTTTTTGCCAAATGGTCTCTCAGACATGATACTCGCCCAGACTTCCTCCTCCTCCTCCTCATATCCTCAGTCTTCCTTTCTAGACAGATAAGAACTGGAATTATTTAGCATGGAGAGAGAGAGGCTCAGGAGAGACCTCGGAAGTTCAAATCTGAGAAGAGTTAGTAAATGAGGGTGACTCTCCAACTCCTCGGAGGGTAAGCGGAGAAGAATTGCGTCTAAACGAAATAGGGGTGTGATCGCCTGGACAGCTGTGTGGCCATTCCCAACTGCAATTTTCCGTTGGAATGGTGAATTCCCATACAGTGTTGCTTTCCCAGAGCTTAGAAGAGTGCTTGGCACATAGTAAGCGCTTAACAAATACCATAATTATTATTATTATTGTGGCAAACACAGCCAAAACTCACCATTTCAAATTGCAGGCCAGGGAGGCTAAGTAGCCAGATTGAAAGCAGTCCACCATTTGCTCCTGAGGGCTTCTGTCACGCAACTCCAGGAGCATCGGAGTTGAGTGACAGAACGCAACCCAGAACTCTAGACTGTAAGCTTGTTGCGGGCAGGCAGTGTGTCTGTTCACTGTTATACTCTCCCAAGCGCTTAGTACAGTGCTCTGCACACGGTAAATGTGCAATACGATTGAATCTCTGGGAAAACGGGATGAGACAACAAATAAGATGGTGGACTGTTCGTGGCTGGAGTGACCTGGGGGGAAACCGTGGCATCGCCCTTCCTGAAGATCTTCAAAAGAAAAAGTTGAAAAGGACTTGATGGTTTGGAAGAAAAGCTGGAGGCAGAGAAAAATCTCAAAAGTCCCTTCCATCCCTCCGATTCTCCACCTTTCTACTTTCCCATTTACTCTGACTGCATAAGGACACCGTAGCATGATCATCTGTCACTTATTCAGCATTACCAATGAACATGCTCATTGCTCCACTGAATATAGAGCTACATAGAGGGCCACGGCTCAATGGGATGTGGGCTGCAACTTGAATTAGACAGACGAGACACAAACACGGGGAGGGAAATTCATTCCAAAGAAAGACAGGTGATGAGGGGAGATGGATGACAGTGTTCACCAGCAAATCACTGACAATTCTGCAGACCTCTTTCCTCAGGTAGCTGCATTTTTTTCGAAGCTTTCAAACGGAACAAAACATAACTTAGTAGTTGTACAGTTTTATGGAGATGATATTGAACAGACTCCATTTGCATAAATCAGTTATTCTGGAGAGCATTTAAAACATCCATTCATTCCAAAATAACCCAGCAATTAGCTCACTGTTCTTACAAAAGAGCACACAGTGTTTCACATAAATACACAGCCATCCTCCAGTTTTGCACCCAAATCTTTAGAAACTGGATGAATCTGAAACCCAGGAGCCACGATCAATCTGCTGAAGGAATGAATGAACTATATAGATGCCAGGGCACGGAAGGCTATAATTAGCAAAATAGTCCTTGATTTGGCCAAAGTATAGACGTGACCCAAGACGTGCATTCAATTCTTAAATTAAATAAAGCAGAAGGCCCTTGAAGGAGACAGCTGGAAAAGAATTTGGCTAGGTTTCATGGCCTTGAGATGTATGGTTATTTACAAAGTGGGGGGAAGTACAGTTCCTATATCAATGATCGCTCAAGCTCTCCACGGGGCTCTCTAATGGAGGAAAATGAAATACCACATCCAGCAGCTCCTCATCGCAGCCAAGGGCACGTTTCCCAGCTCCTTTTCCCTGTGCTGACCTAAAAAGGGTACTGCCTGATTGAAGCCCTAAATATTCAGTCTTTTCTAGACAATTTTCATTTCACACAAGTAATTGCCGGCTTCAGATGAATCACCATAATCCTCATCGTTGACAGTAACTGTGTCTGCTCGAGCAGGTGTATTTATTTGAAAGGCATTCTCTTTTTGGTCTGAATCTGCGCAAGCCAAAACTAACATCAGGCACCTCTTTAACGTTAGTGGGTACTGTCTCGGGCCAAATCATTCATTCATTCATTCAATCGTATTTATTGAGCGCTTACTGTGTGCAGAGCACTGTACTGAGCGCTTGGAAAGTACAATTCGGCAACAGATAGAGATGATATTTACCCAACAATGGGCTCACAGTCTAGAAGGGGGGAGACAGACAACAAAACAAAAAAAGTAGACAGTCATCAGTAACATCAAAATAAATAAATAGAATTATAGATATATACACATCATTAATAAAATAAATAGAAGAATAAATACGTACATATATACACAAGTGCTGTGGGGCAGGGAGCGGGGTAGAGCAGAGGAAGGGAGTAGGGGTAATGGGGAGGGGAGGAGGAACAGAGGAAAAGGGGGGGCTCAGTCTTGGAAGGCCTCCTGGAGGAGGTGAGCCTTCAGTAGGGAGACAGTAGGGCAGTCAGAAGGCATAAAAGATGAAACAACGAGACCGTGAGGCCATGTGGGACTGGGACTATGTTTGACTCCCATTATCTTTTATTGGGTATGCAATTCAGGTGTGCGTTCCCTGAACTATGTTGGATTGTATTATGGATGTTCCCAGAGGCCCACAGCTGATTGTCCTCCACCCACTTTTGAAGGGGTTCATTCATTCATTCATTCATTCATTCATTCATTCATTCATTCAATCAATCGTATTTATTGAGTGCTTACTGTGTGCAGAGCACTGTACTAAGAGCTTGGAAAGTACAGTTCGGCAACAGATAGAGACAATCCCTACCCAACAACGGGCTCACAGTCGAGAAAGGGGAGACAGGCAACAAAACAAGACAAGTAGACAGGCATCAATAGTATCAAAATAGATAAATGAAATTATAGACATATACACATCATTAATAAAATATAATAATATATATGTACAAATATACACAAGGGCTGTGGGGCGGGGAATGGGGTAGAGCAGAGGGAGGGAGTAGGGGCGATGGGGAGGGGAGAAGGATGATACTCTCATGAGCTGCATCCTCTCATTGGTTCCTGCAGATAGGATCTGATTGATTGGAAGATTTGCCGATCTTCCAACGTAACAGAGTTGGTAGACAAGTTCTCTGCCCACAGCAAGCTTACAGTCTAGAGGATCTGTACCCTTTAAGCACTTACATTGTATTCTCCAAAGCGCTTAGTATTAATAATAATAATTGTGATATTTGTTAAGCACTTACTGCGTGCCAGGCACTGTACTGAGTGCTGGGGTGGATATGGGGAAATTGGGTTGGACACAGTCCCTGTCCCAAATAGGGCTCACAATCTTAATCCCCATCTTAGAGATGAGGTAACAGTGCTCTGCACAGAGAAAGCACCCAAATACAACTGGACTGATTAATCCAAGTGGGTAGGGGAAATGAGGGTATAGTTGAGATTTTAATGGACAGGGAACAGGTCTGCCAACTCTATTGTAGTGTACCCACCCAAGCTCTTAATTCAGAGCTCTGCATGCAATAAGCACTCAATAAATACCACTGATTGATCGATGGAGTTAGACAAGACTGAGATACAGTAAGTAGGTTGGCTATAGAGGAGAGCGAAGTCTGTCTGCTGGGTTGTAGTAGGAAATCACTGAGGTAAGGTAGGAGGGGGAGAACTGATTGAATGCCAATGGAAGGAGCTTCTTTTTAATGCAGAGGTGGATGGGCAACCACTGGAGAGTCTCGAAGAGTGAGGAGACGTGGACTGAAAGATTTCTCAGAAGAAATGATCTAAGCAGCAGAATGAAGTATGGACAGTAGTACAGTAGTAGTAGAGAAGCAGCGTGGCTCAGTGGAAAGAGCACTGGATTTGGAGTCAGAGGTCATGAGTTCAAATCCCAGCTCTGCCACTTGTCAGCTGTGTGACTGTGGGCGAGTCACTTAACTTCTCTGTGCCTCAGTTACCTCATCTGTAAAATGGGGACTAAGACTGTGAGCCTCACGTGGGACCAACTGATGACCCTGTGTCTACCCCAGCGCTTAGAACAGTGCTCGGCACATAGTAAGCGCTTAACAAATACCAACATTATTATTATTATTAGTCAAGGCAGGGTGATGACTGCTTGGATCAGCATCGTAGCTGTTTGGATGAAGAGGAAAGGGCAGACTTTAGCGATGTTGTTAAGGTAGAGCCAACAGGATATGGTGACAGATTGAATACGTGGGTTGAATAAGAGAGATGAGTCGAGGATAATGCCAAGGTTATAGGTTTGGGAGACAGGGAGAATTAGTGTTGCTCTCTTACGGTGATGGTAAAGGCATGGGGGTACAGGGTTTGGTTGGAAATATGAAGGCTTCTGTTTTGGACATGGTAAGTTTGAGGTGTCAGTGGGATATCCAAGTAGAGGCATCCTGAAAGCAAGGGGAAATGCGAGACTGCAGAGAAAGAGAGAGCTCAAGCCTGGAGACATGGGTTTGGGAATCATCTGCATAGAGCTGGTAGCTGAAGTCGAGGGAGCAAATGAGTTCGCCAAGGGAGTGAAGAATTCCCTCCCTTCTTCTTCCCTGACTGCTATCTTCAACCTTTCATTTTCCATTGGCTTCTGCCCCACTGCATTCAAATATGCTCATGTCTCCCCTATCCTGGAAAAAAAAGCCTCCCTTGACCCCACACCACCCTCCAGTCGTAATCACCCTATCTCCCTCCTACTATTTTTCTCCAAACTCCTTGAGCATGTTGCCTACATCCACTGCCTCCACTTCCTCGCTTCCAATTCTCTCCTTGACCCTCTCCAATCTGGCTTCTGTCCCCTTCACTCCATGGAAACTGCCCTCTCTAGATTCACCAATGATCTCCATCTTGCAAATTCCAACAGCTTCTATTCCATCCTAATCCTCCTTACCCTCTCAGCTGCCTTCAATACTGTGGACCACCTGCTTCTCCTGGAAACATTATCTAACATTGGCTTCACTGATACTGTCCTCTCTTGGTTCTCCTCCTACCTCTCTGACCGCTCCTTCTCAGTCTCTTTTTCAGGATCCTCCTCTGCCTCCCTCTCCCCACCCATTCCCTTAGAGAACTCTCTTGCTCCCACAGCTTCAATTACCACTTCTATGTAGGTGAGTCCCAAATCTCTCTCCAGTCCTGAACTGTCTTGTCCATAATCTCTCATTTCCTCCTGCTTTCAGGACATTCATTCATTCAATCGTATTTATTGAATGCTTACTGTTTGCAGAGTACTATACTAAGTGCTTGGAAAGTACAATACAGCAATAAAGAGAGACAATCCCTGCCCACACCGGGCTTACAGTCTAGAAGGGGGAAGACAGATAACGAAACAAGTAAACAGGCATCAATATAAATAAATAGAATTATAAATACATATATACATAAGTGCTGTGGGGCAGGGGGTTGTGGGGAGAAAGCAAAGGGAGTGAGTCAAGGTGACGCAGAAGGGAGGGGGAGCTGAGGAAAAGGGGGCCTTAGTCTAGGAAGGCCACTTGGAGGAAGTGAGCCTTTAGTAGGGCTTTGAAGAGTGGGGGAAAGAGTGATTGTTTGGCAGATTTGAGGAGGGAGGGCATTCCAAGCCAGAGGTAGTACGTGGGACAGGCGAGATCGAGGCACAGTGAGAAAGTTAGCACCATCTCTACTTAGATGTCCCACCAACACTTCAAACTTAACATAGCCAAAACAGAACGCCTCATCTTCCCACCAAAGCCTCTCCTCCCCTGGGATTTTTCCATCACTGTAGACAACACCACCATCCTCCCTATTCGACAAACCCACAATCTTGGCATTATCCTCAACTCATCTCTCTCTTTCAACCCACATATTCAGTCTGGCACCAGACCCCGTTAATTTACCCTTCACGAATTGGCTAAAATCGTCCCCTTCCTCTCCATTCAGCACATCTCCTATACCACCTTGATTAATGCCTCAGCCTCCTGGCTGACCTCCCTGCCCCTTGTCTCATCCCACTCTAGTCCATACTTCTCTCTGCTGCCCGGATCATTTTTCTACAAAAATATTCAGTCCATGTTTCCCCACTCCTCAAGAATCTCCACTGGTTGTCCATCCACCTCCACAAACAGAAACTCCTAAACGTAGGCTTTAAACCACTCAGTCACCTTGCCCCATTCTACCTTACCTTGCAGCTTCCCTACTACAACCCGGCTTGAACACCTCTCTCCTCTAATGCCAACCTACATGCTGTACCTCGATCTCGTCTATCTCACCACCAACCTCTGACCCACATCCTGCCTCTGGTCTGGGACACCTTCCCTCTTCATATCTGATAGACGATCACTCTCCCCACCTGCAAATCTTTATTAAAACCACATCTCCTCCAAGAGGCCTTCCCTGATTAAGACCTCACTTCCTTTTCTCCCACTCCCTTCTGCGTCACCCTGACCCGCTCCCTTTATTCACCCCCACAGCACTTATGTATATATCCTTTATTTATTTATTTATATTAATGTCTGTCTCCGTGCTCCCCTGCCCCCAGACTGTAAACTCATTCTGGGCAGGGAATGTGTCTACCAACTTTGTTATATTGTATTCTCCCAAGCACTCAGTACAGTGTTCTGCACACGGCAGGATCTCAGTAAATACAAAGGAGTCATCCAAACTATTCATTCATTCAATAGTATTTATTGAGCACTTACTATGTGCAGAGCACCGTACTAAGGGCTTGGAATGTACAATTCGGCAACAGATAGAGACAATCCTTGCCCATTGACGGGCTTACAGTCTAGTCGGGGGAGACAGACAAAAACAATAACAATAAACAGAATCAAGGGGATGTACACCTCATTAACAAAATAAATAGGGTAATAAAGACATTCACAAATGAGCAAATGAGCAATGTGCTGAGGGGAGGGGAAGGGAGAGGGGGAGGAGCAGAGGGAAAGGGGGTTTAGCAGAGGAGAGGTGAAGGGGCGGGCAGAGAGGCAGCAGAGGGAGCAGAGGGAAAAGGGGAAGCTCAGTCTGGGAAGGCCTCTTGGAGGAGGTGAGCTCTCAGTAGGGCTTTGAAGAGGGGAAGAGAGTTAGTTTGGCAGAGGTGAGGAGGGAGGACATTCCAGGACAGCGGGAGGACGTGGGCCAAAGGTTGACGGTGGGATAGGCGAGAACGGGGGACGGTGAGGAGGTGAGAGGCAGAGGAGCGGAGTGTGCGGGGTGGGCGGTAGAAAGATAGAAGGGAGGAGAGGTAGGAGGGGGCAAGGTGATAGAGAACCTCGAAATCTACAGTGAGAAGTTTTTGATTCGTGCGGAGGTCGATAGGCAACCACCGGAGGTTTTTAAGAAGGGGAGTGACATGCCCAGAGCGTTTCTGCAGGAAGATGATCTGGGCAGCGGAATGAAGAATAGACTGGAGCGGGGAGAGGCAGGAGGAAGGGAGATCAGAGAGAAGGAACTATTATATTGGTATAAGCAATTGTCTTACCCACCTTGACTACTGGCTCAGCCTCTTCACTGACCTCCCTGCCTCTAGCCCTCCTCCTCTCTGGTCCATATTTCACTCTGATGCCTGGATCATTTTCCTGAAAAATCATTCTAAGCATATCTCCCCACTCCTCAAAAACCTCCTCTGGCTGCCCATCCATCTCCACAACAAACAGAAATTCCTTACCATTGACTTTAAAGCATTCATTCAGCTATCTTACCTCACTCTTCTCCCAGTACAACCCAACCCATGCACTGCCCTTCTAACACCAACCTACTTACTGTGCCTTGAGCTCATCTCTCTCACTGCTGTCCACTTGCTCCCATTTTCTCTATAAGTTGGTTCTTTATATTCTTCAATATCTTTGGTGTGGTTTTTGTTTCCATCATCTGTGTTTGACACAAATGTTGGTGTATTTGCACTTATAATATGTCCTCCAATAGTTGTAAGCATCTTGATAGAGACCATGTCTTCATTCTCCACTGAATACCTCCTGGTCCAAATACAATAGGCGCTCAATAAATACCATTTACTGCCCACTGATCTCCCAGAAACCCAACTAGGATCCTCCGCTGTTAGGTCCCATAGTGCCAGATTTTTGTTTTGAAGCTGACCATCAAAAATAATATCATCATTTTCAATGGTATTTATTGAGAGCTTACTGTGTGCAGAGCACTCTATTACTACTAACAATGGTATTTGTTAAGCATTCACTATGTATCAGGCACTGTACTAAGCGCTGAAGTGGATACAAGCAAATTGGGTTGGACACAATCTCTGGCCCACGTGGCGCTCACAGTCTTAATCCCCATTTTACCAATAAGGTAACTGAGGCACAGAGAAGTTAAGTGACTCGCCCAAGGTCACACAGCCAAAAACTGGTGGAGCCGGGATTAGAACCCAGGTCCTACTGAGTCCCAGGCCCTGGCTCTAGCCATTAGGCCATGCTGCTTCAAAGCACTTAGGAGAGTAAAACACAACAGAGTTTTTGTTTTGTTTTACTTAGTTTTGTGTTTTCTATGGCACTGGATAAACTATGCCAGGCACTGTACTAAGCGCTGGGGTAAATACAAAATAGCTTGGACAGAGTCCATGTCCCACATTTTACAGATGAGGTAACTGAGGCACAGAGAAGTTAAACAACCTGCCAAGGGTCATACAGCAGACAAGTGGTGGAGCCGGTATTAGAACACACAGGTCCTTCTGACTCCCAGGCCTGGGAGTCACTAGGGTCACCTGCTTGAGAGAGTTCACTACAACAGAATTGACAGACACGTTCCCTGCCCACAGTGAGCTTACAGTCTAGAGGAACATCTCTTTTCATTTTTTGCCCTATTGCCTGGTGTTCTCTGGTTCCAAATTTGTGACAAGTTTCTGGGATGGAGGAAGTCATAAAGATCGTGGGCCATCTTTCTACAATGACCCAAAATTGCTGCTGAGAATGTGCTCACATATCTCTGCAAGGTTGAGTGCTATTTTGTGTTTGTGGGTGCCTAAGGGTTATTTATCTTGGGAGGCAGACGGGCATTCATTTCCACTATAAAGTAGGGAATGGAAAGGAAGATCATTTTCTTCCCACAGGAGTGGAGCCGCAGATGCTTTAAAAAGATTTTGGAAGGAAGATCAATGATAAACAGCAAGAACATCGAGGGACACTGTAGGCTCTGTTTGGGGGCTATAGAATGTGTCTTAAGAATATAATCGCCCAACAAATGGAAAGAGGATAATTTTCATGCTGATTTGTAAGACACAATAGTAGAAAATCTATTCTTTGATACTGTGACCCTAAGGAGTAGACAATCTAAATACAAAGGGAAGGGGACATTGAAAATAGATGGAAAAGAAGAATCCAGTTTAGAAAATAAAAAGCCTATTCCCTCAAAGAATACCAGACAGGCCTTTTGGGAAAAGGTGGGTTTGAAACAGAAGTGATTGAATAAAAGGGATTGCCAAGTAGAGAACAGCTGGTAAGCAGCTGGAAAAATCCTTAACAATTGATCTGTGGTACATTTAATCTGGCCCAATGTACCATCAACAGGGCTGGCCCTAGGACACAGTACAGGACAGATGGTTTTTTTAAAAAGAAAAAAATCTTCCCTGCTCTCCCCACCACCCATCCATCAACCTAACACAGCAACCGAAGAGTAGCCTGGCAGAGGGAAAAGACCACCCCACCCCTCCCTTTGTCCCAAAGAATAAGATATTTCTACTAGGCGGAGAAGCACGAGAAGCAGCATGGCTTAGTGGAAAGAGCACAGGCTTGGGAGTCAGAGGTTGTGGGTTCTAATCCCTGTTCTGCCACTTGTCAGCTGTGTGACCTTGGGTAAGTCACTTAATAATAATAATAATAATGTTGGTATTTGTTAAGCACTTACTATGGGCAGAGCACTGTTCTAAGTGCTGGGATAGATACAGGGTAATCAGGTTGTCCCACGTGAGGCTCTCAGTCTTAATCCCCATTTTTACAGATGAGGTAACTCAGGCACAGAGAAGTTAAATGACTTGCCCACAGTCACACAGCTGACAAGTGGCAGAGCCGGGATTCAAACCCATGACCTCTGACTCCCAAGCCCGTGCTCTTTCCACTGAGCCACACTGCTTCTCATCTCTCTGTGACTCAGTTACCTCATCTGTACCTTGTATCTACCCCAGCACTTAGAACAGTGGTTGACACATAGTAAGAACTTAAGAAATACAAACATTATTATTATTATTATTAGACCAAAAGTTGTCAGCAGCAGTTAAGCTAAAGGATTGCCAAAAACTTGGAGATGGTGGGCACTTCCAAGTCAACAGGGGCATCTTTAAAATGTTCTAAACCCATCCAGACTATGCTTAGTTCATTGAGCTATTCTAGTGTCTCCTGTGGGAGTCTTCTGGGGTTCCAGATGATTCATGTGGCTATAAATAATGATAATTTGGAGGACCTACCTTTTTAAAAAAATGGTATTTTTAAGTGTTTACTATGTGCCAGGCACTGTTCTAAGCACTGGGGTAGATATAAACCTGTCCCACAGGTTAATCCCCATTTTACAGTTGAGATAACTGAGGCCCAGAGAAGTGAAGTGACTTGCCCAAGGTCACATAGAGAAGAAGTGGCAGAGCCAGGATTAGAACCCAGGTCCTTCTGGCTCCCAGATCCATGCTTTATCCGGTAGACTGTACTACATCTCGATTTTGATGATGATTCCAATATGTTCTCATCTACAAAACTACTGTGGGTTGCATCGATGGAATTCCCCTCCAGGAATGACGGAGGAGCCTCAACCTTGAGACTCCAGGACTGAGAACATGTGAGGAGGAACTGATTATATTGATAGTGGTTTGTGTGGTGTGACTAGCCATCTCTATTTCCTCTAGTCATTATCATTGGCATATATATTGAGTGATTAGTGTATGCAGAACACTGTACTAAGCACTTGGGAGAGTACAGTACAACTGAGTTGGTAGACACATTCCCTGCCCACAAGGCGGTTACAGTTTAGAGAGGGAGACAGATACACATAAATAAATTCCTTATGCCCTGAACAGGATCAAGAGCATGACCACTCAAGGCCAGAGCCCTACTTGCCAGGAGGGGTGGGACCCCTGTAGATGGTGGAGTCCAGGACAATCGTGGCCTAGAGGATAGAGCCTGAGCCTGGGAGTCAGAAGGACCTGGGTTCTAATTCTGGTTCTGCCATTTGTCTTCTGTGTGACCTTGGGCAAGTCACTTCACTTCTTGGTGTGAAAATGGGGATTAAGACTGTGAGCCCCATGTGGGACAGGGACTGTGTCCAACCCAACTTGCTCGTATTCACCCCAGTGCTTAGAGCAGTACCTGGCACATCGTAAATGCTTAACTATTACAACGATTATTATTAATTGCCCAGATTGCTCCTTCCCTAGAGAGGACTCTGCTTCAACTAGAGTGACGTTTCATCCAGTTTGACACAGGGCAGTCTGTTTTTCAGCTGGTCTGCTCCCTAGCCGGTACAAAAAATGGCACTGGACACATCCATGTCCACCGTTTCTATCCGAAGCAGCGCCCCCGTCCACAGGAGGTGGACAGGCCCCCCCTCCCCAAGAGAAACCTTTAGGTTCAGCAGCTTTCCGTAAGTTCTGTCTGATGGTGTGATGATCTGTTGCAGAACGAGCATAACGTATGTAACATGACATGTGTCTCAATGCGGGGGTCATCAAAGGCACGCCCAGTATATCAGTGTGATGTCAGTGGCAACCCTAAGCTTCGGCCCTAACTCTTAGTAACCCAGAATTTTTGTCTACTTCCCCAGCCTAGCAAATAACAAAGCTTTCACTCAAGATCCACGCTGAAACGTTGTGTACGGTTTTGATCACTCCTATCCTAGAAGCTGTTCACCAACTTCTACAGCTCCTTAGTCCTGAAAGGGGTAGGTGCAAAACAGACAAAAGGGACCATTTTGTTCCCACTGGGTGGGGGGAAAGTGTGAGGAGGAAACTCTTCTACTTTCAACTTCTTGTCTCCTTACTGGCTCCCAGTGACTTCTGACTTGCTCCAAGCTCTGACCAAGAAAAAAAAAGTATTTCCCAGACAGCTGTGACCCAGATCAGCCCCTCGGGTATGGAGCCTGAATGTTAGAATGCTCATGAAAGGCTTAAATAAGTTACACAGTGAGCTACTAGAGGGGAAAATTAAGAAGACTAGTAGAGGATACATACCCATGAGGCTGGATATAAAAAGAGATTTTTTATAAAAGAGATGCTGTTTTCAAGCATCCTTTAGATGCCACCATCAGAAATGGAACACTGAGATAATAATAATAATAATTAATAATTATGGCATTTGCTAAGTGCTTACTATGTGCCAAGCTAAGCACTGGGGTAGATACAAGGTAATCAGGTTGCCCCATGTGGTGCTCACAGTCTTAATCCCCACTTATATAGATGAGGTAACTGAGGCATAGAGAAGTTAAGTGGCTTGCCCAAGGTCACACAGCAGACAAGTGGCAGAGCTGGGATCAGAACCCATGACCTCTGACTCCCAAGCCCGTGCTCTTGCCACTAGGCTATGCTGCTTCTCTATGGATATACTAGATGGACAGCTCATCTAATTGCAATATTCTGATATTTGGGTCCATTTAATCTGCCACAGATTATTGAGCTGTGCACTTTTCCTCCATTAATTTCATCTTCACACTTGGATTTCACCCTTGCGCTTGGATTTGTACCCTTTATTCACCCCTCCTTCAGCCCCATGGCATTTGAGAATCCATTGAGAATTAATTTTAATATGTCTCCCCCTCTAGACTGTCAGCTCCTTGTGGGAAGGGAACATGCCTACCGACTCTGTTATATTGTACCCTCCCAAGCATTTAGTATACTTCTCCGCACACAGTAAGTGCTCAATAAACACGATTAAGAAACACAGGCTTTGGGGATTTTTATTTGTTTTGCCCATGCCAATTAAGTCATTAAGCAAGTCAGGCGGTGTCCTTGTTTGGTACGAAGGAATTCTGAAACTGTCATTTCAGTATCTCTCGCCATTTTCAGAGCTATAATGTTCCCATCCTTGGCATTGAAGTGACATTGTATGGGATCGCGAGACATGGTAGATTATCCTACCAGCTATTCAGGGCTGGCAATCTGGATGGAACTTCTTCATTAAGTTGTAAGTGGAAAATATATATGGTTGTCTTGGTCCCTCCAGGGAATTTGCTACTTTTATGAGTTATTTACTTTTAGGAAAAATGAATGTGATCTGAAGATAGCCCAACAGTTCAACGAGTCTACCTGAATTCAAAAGAAAAGCTGTTCTCAGAGGCTGTGAGACAGATTCATCTTTTTTAAACTGTAAAAAGGACCATTGGTGGTGAGAAACAGCAATTGAAAATATGCTGTCAGGAATAATTAGACCAGGGAGCACTTTTAAAAAAACAAAACTAAACTAAAAAACACCACCTAATACAAGGATAGACTCATAGATTACTAGCCTGGAAGGGACCCAGCTTCAGAGAGGATCATATTTAAACTGTCCCAGGCCAAAGAGAACCCCTCCTGTTTTTAAAGACCCCCAGAGACAGGGATTCCACAGTCTCCCTGGGTCACCCATTCCAAAAAATACAACTCTCTCTGCCAGGACATTCTTCCCTCTGAATCCCTCCTGCTGCACTTTAAACCCATTTCCTCTTGTTCCATCCTCAGTGGAGCTAAAGAACAGCATCTGCCTGAGAGACCTTCCTAGACTTGTAGATCTGTATTCATTCCACCCCCGCCCCCCAACCCTGAAATGGCCTTCTCTCCTCTGTGGCTCCTCTCCATTGGCCAGAGTCCGTGGATCATGGAAACATGTTCCAACAAATGGAGGAGAGCCTAATAGGGCCCCACGCCAACATCTGGAAGCACAGTTGAAGCCAGATTGGATGGGAGATCATCCCCCACTCCAGCTCTCGAAGCAGAAGGAAACTAGCCAGTTTGCTGGAGGTTGAGACCCCCATCTTCTTCCCCTGACCATGATGGGTTGTTTGACACCTGGAATGCTGATGACTTAACGTTAGTTGAAGCTTGACCGCTTCATTTGGTCCAATTGGTTAGCCTAGCATTTGGGTTTTTTCCCCTTCCCAGGGGCGCTACCCCACCCTCGTCCTGACTGAAATGCACTCAGCTGGTTGCTAAGTGAGACTCCTATGTCCTAAATCCATTTTGAATTTTAATCCTTTCCCACAAGATGCTGTCCAAGAACACCTGTTCTTGGTGTCATCTGCAAACTTGATGAGCACATGTTCTCCATCGCTTCCCCTAAGCAAACCCTCTTGAGACACTCTAAGGCACCCAGCCCACAAAATACTTCATACTTCAGTTCTTCTATAGCCCCAGGGTTGGGTCCCTGAGTTTTCAGAGAAAATTCAGGCTATAGGTCTTTTGTCTTGACGCACGCACGTGCTCAAAATTGTTTCTTCGAGATCGCGAGCCCGCGAGAGGCAGGGATTGTATTTCGTTCACACCTGTCCATTCTCTCCCAGAGCATACGCTTGTGTGCAGATGTGTAATTTGTTTGTATTGATGTCTGACTCCCCTTCTAGACTGGGGGCCCCTGATGGGCAGGGAACATGTCTGCAGAATTGGTTATATTTATGCTTTCCCCAAGTACCAAGTACAGTGTTCTGAGCAGAGTAAATGTTCAATAAATACCACTGATTGATTTAAGTACTATTATTACTAAGCCTTGAATCTGTCTCACTAGCCCCGATCTCTCTCCTGCTCTGCAATCTCACATTCCTTCCTGGCTTCAGGACATCTTTATAGGTCTGTCCCACTGGCACCTCAAGCTCAATATGTCCAAAACAGAACTCCACATCTTCCCTCCTCGATCCTCGCCTCCTAAATTGCCCAATACTGTTGACGAGACCTCCATCCACCCCAATCTCTCAAGCCCACAACCTGGCATTATCCTTGATTCATCTCTCCCTTTCGACCCACATTCTCAGCCAGTCACCAAATCCTGTTGGCTCTTTCTCTACATCTCCAGAATCCACCCCTTCTACTCTATCCAAACTGCCACCACGACGATCCACCGTCCCATTGTCATATCCCAACTCGACCAACTGCATCAGCCTCCTTGCAGATTCTCCATGCATCCAGCCTCTCTCTGCTCTCCAGTCCACTCTGCTGCCAGATCATTTTTCTAAAATATCGCTCAGCGCACATTTCCCCGCTTCTCGAAAAATCTCCAATGGTTGCTCATTTTTCCCTGCATCAATCAAACTCCTGACCATTGGCTTAATGGTCCTCCATCGGCTCTCTCCCTAGTACTTATCCTCACCCTCCAAAATCCAGTCCAAATGCTTCACTCCTCTGACTTAAATCTACTCACTGTGGCTTGTTTTCATCTCCTTCGCTCCCTTCCCCTTCACTACTACTACTCTCTACCACTCTCCCCTTCTTCAAAACCCTTCTAAAATCATCTCTCTCCAGGAGGCCTTCTCTGATTAATCTCGGTCCTCCTTCCAATTCCCAAATTGCCACTTCAACACTTCCATGTTAACTATGCCCTTAAGCCCTCATCCCCCACTTCCACTAGCATAGAGTTCTTTAAACTCTGTGGTTTCCTCCTAAGTGAAGTTTCACTCCAAGAAGTCTTTCCTAAGATCTCATCCTCCCCCACCATATTTTCCCTCCCTACCGCCTCTCCCACCCTAAGTGCCTAGGAACTCATCCCTTCCCCACAGCACTTATTTACAGTCAATCAATTATATTTATTGAGCACTTACTGTGTGTACAGCACCATGCTAAGCACTTGGGAGAGTATAATACAATGGAGTTGGTGGACATGTTCCCTGCCCCCTCAGGAACTTACGGTCTAGAGGGAAAGGCAGACATAAAAATAAACTATGGATAAATTCTATGGGGCTGAAGGTGGGGTGAACAGTAAGTGCTTAAACAATAGAGATCTAAGCGCAAGGGTGACTGGCAGAAGGGAGAGGGGAAAAAGAGGGTTCGGTCAGGGAAGGCCTCTTGGAGGAGATATGATTTTAGTAAGGTGGGGAGAGTGGTGGTCTGTCAGATGTGGTTTACTCCGTTGCTTCTCTTACATAGAATTTATTTTAAGGTCTGTCTCCCCCCCGAGACTGTAAGTTCCATGTGGGCAAGGAATGGGTCTACAAACTCCATTGTATTGGACTCTCCTAAGTGCTTAGTACAGTAATAATAATAATGGTGGCATTTGTTAAGCATTTACTATGTACAAAGCACTGTTCTAAGCGCTGGGGGAATACAAGGTGATCAGGTTGTCCCACGTGGGGCTCACAGTTTTAATCCCCATTTTACAGATGAGGTAACTGAGGCACAGAGCAGTTAAGTGACTTGTCCAAAGTCACATAGCTGGCAAGCGGCGGAGCCAGGATTAGAACCCATGACCTCTGACTCCCAAGCCCAGGCTTTTTCCACTGAACCACGTTGCTTCTTCTACAGTACCCCCACCCCCATCGCTCCGACTAGCTCCCTTCGCTCTACCCACCCCCCTGCAGCACTTTGTATAGATGTACATATCTATAATTCTATTTATATTAATTCCTGTTTACTTGTTTTGATGTGTATATATAATCTATAATTATATGTATTTACATTGATGTTATTGATGCCTGCTTACTTGTTTTGATGGCTGTCTCCCCCCTTCCAGACTGTGAGCCCGTTGTGGGCAGGGATTGTCTCTCTCCGTTGCAGAACTGTACTTTCCAGGCGCTTAGTACACTGCTCTGCACACAGTAAGCACTCAATAAATATGACTGAATGAATGAATGAACACTCTGCACAAAGTAAGCACTCAAATACCACTGATGGATTGTTCTCTAATGTTTTCTAATTCCCTAATAGCATTCTATCCAAAACATAATGAAAATGTGCATTATAATAGACCTGGCTATATTAGTAAGGTCAAGGATATTTCTCTGCAGCCCACTCACTCTCCTCTGCAAGGAGAAACTGGGCTGATTAATTATGCCCCAAGCACACTAAAAAATCAGGCATGACCTTCACCATGCTTCTCAGTGTGGTCGTTTCTGGTATCTTGTCATGTTCTCCCTCCACAACTAGGTTCTCAGTAATGCTGAATTTCCCCAAAATGCTATCAGATCATTTGAAGTGACTATCTCCTTTTGATGACATAAAAAGGATGTGGCTCTGGTCAACAGCAATAGAGAAAGTACTGAATTTGAACCATCATTGTTTCACCATTGTGACTGTTGCAAAGTTGACCTGCAGCTCTAAATTACATTCCCTCCCTCCGATTTATGTTTCGCCTGCACATTTTCTTTGCAGGGAGGAGGAGGGAGTAGTTTTCAGGATAAGCAGGGATAGGAAATGACTCTTTAGAAAAACAATCAGTGATACTGATTGTACTGTACTAAATGCTGGGGGGAGAGTACCATATCATAGAGTTGGTAGAAGTGATCCCCGCCCTCAGAGGAAATTACAACTTGGTGGGAGGGACAGACGTTATAATTAACTACAGATAGAAGCGGGCAGAATATAAAGGATATGTACATAAGTGCTGTGGGGGTGGGGTGAATATCAAAATGCTTAAGGGGCACAGATCCAAGTGCTTAGGCGGTGCAGAAGGGAGGGCACAGAAGGTGAGGAAATGAGGTGAGTCAGGAAAGACTTCCTGGAGAAGATGCGATTTTAAGGAGGGTTTTGAAGGTGGGGAGAGTAGTGGTCTGGCGTATATGGAGGGTGAAGGAGTTCCAGGGCAGTGGGAGGACACAGGCAAGGGGTCAGGAGAGAGAGAGAGATGAGATCGAAGTACACAGTAGGTTGACAGTAGAGGAACGAAGCACACGGGGTGAACCGCAATGGAAGATCGGCCAGGTGTGGCAGGAGCAGGGAGAGCTGCAGTGGGAGAAGGGAGGGGGGTATACAATAGAAAAGTAGCCCCCAGAACCTTAAACATCACCAGAGAGTCATGTTTCGGAGAGTAATTAAACCATTAAACCACCCCTGGGCCACTATTATTAATCAACGGTATTTATCGAGCATTTACTATGTGCAGAGCACTGTCTTTGTCGCTTTCGATGTGTGATGGGTCATAAGTTACTTTCTCAGGCAATCTTCAGAATCGGAGGCCTACAGAATAAATAATTTTGGAACGCCCAGCTAGATAGGAAGGGAGCATGGCCTAATGATAAGGGTGTGGGACGAGGAATCAGGAGACCCAGGTTTTAATCCCAGATCTGCCACTGACCTACTCATGACGTTGGGCAACTCAGTTAACCTCAGTTGGGCCTCAGTTTCCTCATCTGCAAAATTGGAATAAAAATGCTTGCTTTCCCTACTTCTTAAATTGTGAGTTCCCCAGGGGCCTGAATCGATTATCTTGTAAACACTCTGCCCCTGTGTTTAGTACAAACAAATTATAAAATAATGGTATTTTTTAAGTAGTTTCAATGTCATGCAGACAAAAGCCCAAATTATAAACTGAGAAATCAATCAATGGTATTTATTGAGTGCTTACTTTGTGCAGAGCACTGTACTAAACGCTTGGGAGAGTACAATATTCAATTCAATTGTATTTCTAGAGCACTTACTGTGTGCAGAGCACTGTACTAAGCACTTGGAAAGTACAATTCGGCAACAGATAGAGACAATCCCTACCAAACAGAGGGCTTGAAGTCTAGAAGGGGGAGACGGACAACAAAGCAAAGCAAGTAGACAGGCATCAATAGAACAGAGTTGGTAGACACGCTCTCTGCCCCCAGTGAGGTTAAAGTCTAGGGGGCAGAGGCAAACAGTAATATAAATAAATTACAGATATGTACATAAGTGCTGTGGCACTGAGGGAGGGGTGAAAAAAAGGGAGCAATTCCAAATGCAAGGGTGACACAGAAGGGAGGAAGGAATGAGAAGAAAGATCGTTCAGTGTGGGGTTGGTTAGGTTGGCTACTCAGGGGATATTTCACCTGAGGATGTCCTGCAAGCCTCAAAAACGAGGGTGGGAGTAGTGTCCATTAGTTGCCAAGTTCTCCATCTGCCAGCCCAAGGTAGCATATTACTAGCCTTTGGATGCCCCCCTCCCAGAACTCCTGCCATCAGGCCTAAGCATAGAGCACTGGACTAAGCACTTGGAAGAGTACAACAGTGTTGGTAGACCCGTTCCTTGCCCACAGCGAGCTTACAATCTAGAGAGGGAGACAGACAATAAAATAAATTACAGCTATGGACATTAGTGCTGTGGGACTGAATTGTGGGGTGGGTGGCAAGTGCTTAAAGGGGACAGATCCAAGAGTGCAGACCATGTTTTGCAGTAAATGGCCTGACCTGAAATACTCTAACCTGATCCTTTGTAAGGGATTTAGAACAGCGACAGTAATACTTTCCATTTACAAAGCAACCAACATAATTAATCAGCTCTACTCACCCTGCTATAGGAAAAATGACAGAGAGAAAGAGAGAGGGAGAGGGAGTGAAAGAGCAAGAGAGAGAGAGAGAGCACACGCGCACACATGAGAAGGAGAGTGGGGGGTTTCAGAAGAAAATCTTTGACTTCTATCATTTCATTTCTACTTCACAACAGCTCTGTGAGGCAGAGAGAGGGACATATATCCATTTTGCTACATTGTGGCCTAGTAGAAAGACTACAGGACTGGAGTCTGGAGTCTGGAATCCTGCCTCTGCCACTCGTCTGCTGTGTGACCTTGGATAAATCACCTCACTTCTCTGGGCCTCAGTTTCCTCATATAGAAAATGGGGATTCATTACCTGTTCTCTCTGCCCCTTACAGCGTGACCACCATGTGGGAAAGGGAACATGTCTGACCTGATTGTACTGTATCTATCCCAGTACAGGGTTGAGAGTCAAAGGATCTGGGTTCTAATCCTGATTCTGCCACTCATCTGCTGTGAGACTTTGGGCAAGTTGCCTCAGCTGTAAAATGGGGATTAAATCCTACTCACTCCTACTTAGACCGTGAACCCAATGTGGGACAAGGACTGTACCTGGCCTGATTAACTTGTATCTACCCCAGAGCTTAGAACAGTGCTTGACATTTAGCAAGCACTTAACAAATGCCATAATAATAATAATAATAACTTAGCACTGTGCTTGGCTCATAGTAACACTTAAATACTATTATTATTATTTGTAAGTGGGGAAATTGGCTGGGATCAGACTAGATTTTCCAACTACCAGGTCAGTGTTCTTGCTACTAGATCACATTTTCGTCATGTAGTGCACCAAGAAAACCCTTTCTTCACAAATTACCTTGGAAATTACTGAGTCTGGAACTGAGAGAAGGCAATTCTCTTGTGATATTTGCAGAAAATAAATCAGTGTAAATGTGCCACGCCGTTAGGTAAGGCTCTCTTGCGGAGAAATGCAGATAAAATAGTCTGGTACTGCTGTCAAAACTCTCTCCCTTTCTCTTCTTCAAGTTCCTCTCCTTCATCCTTTTCCTGCCCTCAGAAAGAACCGGGAGTGGCATCTACCAAGAAAACAATGTGGTTTTATTCAGACCCTGAGCCCTGTGTGGGACAGGGATTATGCCCACCCTGATTAACTTGTATCTACCCCAGTGCTTGGCACACAGTAAACGCCGAACATTAAAAAAAAAATACTATTTCTCTCCTAGGATCCTTCCTGTTAATGAAAAATATTTGTAAGACCCTGTGCGGCTCAAGATGGTTGCCTGGGTAATCTGTATCCCGCAGGCTCCACTGACAGTGCTGATGAGCTCTTCCTGATTTCCCCACATTTCACATACCCCTAGCCCACTCTCTATTTCCACTGCTTTGTCTCTAAGTACTGCACAACCATCCTCACTCTCCTGTTGAGGCTTTTTATTTCCCCCCCGCCACCCCCCATCAGTGTCTGACATTTTTTCTCCCTGACAGGTTTCTGATCCCTCTCAGCTCCAACAAAGGCCATCTGTCCTACACAGAAGAACACAAATCTCTTCAGTCCCTCTCAGCAATAATGGTTGCCAGACTCCTCAACTCCTGGACCGCCTTTTGATACTTTAGTTCCTCTCTAAGGGGTGTGAATTCAACCAGGAAGTCCAAATCTGGAGTATAGCTGAACTTTAAAATGTAGGACATTGGTTTTAGAACAATGACAGGAGATAATTTTATAGTTCCAACATCCTGGGCTTTAAAATCATAAAAAAAAACCCCACCCTACAACACTTAGATTGGTGTTCTACCTATGGATAAAATAGAGGAAATGGTCTTAAAATGCAGAATTAACCATTTAGATATAAGGAAGAACTTTAAATAGAAGAAAGAACAAGGAAGCAGCATGGTCTAGTGGAAAGAGCACGGGCCTGGGAGTCGGAGGGCCTGGGTTCTAATCCCGGCTCCACCAATTGCCTGCTGTGTGACCTTGGGTAAGTCACTTCACTTCTCATCTGTAAAATGGGGATTCATTACTTGTCCTCCCTCTTACTTAGAATGTAAGCCCCATGTGGGACCTGATTATCTTGTATCTACCCTAGAGCTTGGCACATAGTAGTCTGCTGTGTGACCTTGGGCAAGCCATTTAACTTCTCTGTGCCTCAGTTCCCTCATCTGTAAAATGGGGATTAAGACTGTAGGCCCCATGCAGGACAACCTGATTACCTTGTATCTACCCCAGTGCTTAGAACAGTGCTTGGTACATAGTAAGCACTTAAATACCATCATTATTTAACCAATATATTAGTATTATTGACTTTCTGACAACCAGAGGCACGAAATACCAGAATGAGCCTCACCCAGAGGGTTAAGGAATCTACTTCCCATAAAATCCTCATCCGTCTGGGCAGCTTTGAGCAAAAAGGTGATAATAAATGACTTCTCAGGCCTCTTTTCAGATCTATGACTCTTTGGTTAATTCGGGCCCTTTCTCCAGCTAGTAGTGTTATCCCATTTTTAGCTGGGGAAATTGGAGCACAGAGAGGCGTTACGTGAATGGCCCGGGCACAGTAGCTGGGATTCTTCTTATTTGGCATGAGATCTTGTTGCTTCCTTTCCTCAAGGTTTTTCCAAACCAACAGACAGACAAGACATCCCCTGCCTCCCAAACACACATACCGCTTGCCGTGGATAAGTGGGAAGGAAAGGCCCCACCCCTGACATCATGAACAAGGCCACGCTACAATTTTCACCCTGACTTGCTCCCGTTATTCCTCCTTCCGCCCCGCCACCACCCCAGTCCCACAGCACTTGCATCTATAGCTGTAATTTATTTATACTAATGCCCATCTCACTCCCTAGACTGTAAGTTCGTTGTGGGCAGGGAAAGTGTCTGTGTATTATTATATTGTACACTCCCAAGTCCTTAGTATAGCGCCTTGCACACAGTAAGGGCTCAATAAATACCAGTGAATGAATGAAAGTTTTAGCAACTCGTCTTCCAGTCATCTGAAATGATGTGCCAGTGCTGTGTGAAATAGGATGGTCAATGAATGTTTAGTTGCCATTTCCAGCCCTGATTCTAGGATTTTGCCTTTGAAAGACATGCTCCAATTATTGATACCTTCAAATCAGGGGTGATTCTGGGTTTGGGGACTTTTTTGAACCAAGTGATCAATCCATGGTATTTATTGAGCACTTTCTGTGAGCAGAACACTCTACTAAGCACTTGGGAGATTCCAGTACAACAGAATTGGTAGAGACGTTCCCTGCCCACAACGAACTAACGGCCTTTACCTGAAATTGAGTTCTCTTTGTGAAAAAGAAAGCATTATTAACTCCTTTCAATTTGACATGGTTGTAAGGCAGAGCACTAATATTAGAGAATTAATTTTGTTTGGAGAACTGTTTGGTGTTTTAGGGTTGTCCAAGCAATATATTGAAAAAATTTAGAGTTAATCATGTTGCATAGTGCTTCAAAATTAGCATAAGAGAAATTAGGAGGAACAGTTCTGGGGGAAAAGAAGTATGTCATTCGGATTCGTGGTTGGAAATAAAATTACAAGAAACTGTTTCAGATGGCAGGGTTAACAAAGAAGGCTCTCAGAAAAGAGCAGATAGAAAGACAAAGAGGAGAGTTGATAGAAAGGGAGTTGTGGAAAGAGGGAGGAGGAAAAAGGAGGAAGAAGGATTCAATGCTAACTTTTGCCTCTCATCTCTGCAGAAATATTTTAGTTTTGCAGTAAACCGAAGGTCACAGGAGATTAGAGTGTTTCCAACATAAATGAAACTAATAGTATTCCATGAATCATTAGACAGACGAAACTAGCTCTGCAGCCCAAGGATTTCAATATACCCAGGTCAACTTCTCTAGTTGATTTCTGCAGTTACTAGAAGCAAGCTTGTGCTTATTACAGTTCCATGCTTAGGAGTTTTGAAATACATCTCTTGTCAGTCAGTAAATAAATCTTGCTTTCGATCCTTCTCACTTGTTGCTAATATGAGACTTTGTTGATTTCTCATCAAGGACTGCAAGGGGAGGTCTGGTTAGGGTTCCTAATGAAGAGACAGTGAAGTCAGTATTTCCTTTCTGCTTCAAAGAAGAAAAAAATGCTGCCAATAATGAGTGTCTCTTTAGTAAAGGAACATTGCCACCTAGCAACAGAATCTCACATTCTCTCGAGGTCCGCATAAAAGCTGGAGAGGACATAGCTTCAGCATCAGCTAGTACATTCTTAAGTACATAGCTGGGGAAGTTTTGGTTTTGTTCCTTTGCCATTTAGCATTCTGTGCCAGCAAGCTTCTACAGAATTCAGGGGAGAAACAAATAGTAGAGTCTGATTTTATGGAAGCCAAGCCACAGTAGCAAAAGGACCTTAAAGCAAAGGACAGAGTTTATAAACAAGAATGGGCTTTTATTTAGGGTGCTACAGAAGCAATGCTGGTAAGAATGAAAACAAAACAAAAAAATATACCCGGCAGGAAAATTTAAAAGTTTCAAATTGAGAAAAAGCTGGAGAAAACAGTTTAGACAAAATTCAGTTTTATTTATTTTTCAAGTCATGAAATGTGCCCAGCTCTGAAAGTAGGCACATCAAAATAGTTATATTTTGAATATTTTCTTTCTGCTCAGATTGGATATACACAAAATTTGAAAAATCCTAACTTGTATTCCATAAAATAGTAAAATGAAAAAGGAAATAGTATTTTAATTCTGTCCCTATTTATTATGCTAGTTTACATTTCATGTTATTTCTATCAACTATAAAAATATACTCATTTGTCTCGAGGATTTTTTGAAAGAAAAAGTGAAAGTTGAACACACATAATGTGTGTGATGAGTAAGTGTTAGCAGCCAGAGCAGAAGACTGCGAACTCGTGATGGGCAGGGAATGTGTCTACCAACTCTGTTATAGAGTACTCTCCTATGTACTTAGTACAATGCTCTGCACACAGTAAGCCCTCAATAAATACAATTGATTGGTTGATTGAATAGAAACATCTGCACTAAATAAGATTCAGAAAGGGAACAGATTTTTCAGAGACCACCACCAGTTGTACAGAGTCAGCCTGCTCTGATCACCAAGACCAATATTATTGAATAATTTAATTAACTGTGGTATTGGCTACATGCTTACCACATGCCAAGCAGTCTACTAAGCTCTGGGGTAGATATAAAATCATTAGGTTAGACAGAGTCCCTGTCCCACATGGGACTCACAGTCTAACTAGGAGAGAACAGGTAATGAATCCCCATTGGACAGATGAGAACGTGAAGCACAGAGAAGTTGAGTAACTTGCCTAAGGTCACACAGCGGACAAGGGGCAGAGCTAGGTCCCCTGACTCCCAGGCCCAGCTCTTTCCAGTAGACCTTGCTGCTTCTCTAGCTGCCTTTTCCTCTCCCATTCATTCATTCAATCATATTTATTGAGCGCTTACTATGAGCAGAGCCCACAGCCCACTTGGAAAGTACAATTCAGCAATGAAGAGAGACAATCCCCACCCACACCGGGCTTACAGTCTAGCAGGGGGAAGACAGACATCAAAACAAGTAAACAGGCACTGATATAAATAAATACAATTATAGATATATACATACCTACATAAGTGCTGTGGGGTGAGGGGGGAAGAGGAGCAAAGGGAGTGAATCGAGGTGACACGGAAGGGAGGGGGAGCTAAGGAAAAGGGGGGGGGGTTAGTCTGGGAAGGCCTCTTGGAGGAGGTGAGCCTTTAGTAGTGCTTTGAAGGGGGGAAACAGTGATTGGTGGATTTGAGGAGGGAGAGTATTCCAGGCCAGAGGTAGGACATGGACCAGGGGTCGACAGCAGGACATGCGAGAACGAGGCACAGTGAGGAGGTTAGCGGCACCAGAGGAGCAGAGTGTGCAGGCTGGGATGTAGAAGGAGAGAATGGAGGTGAGGTAAGAAGGGGCAAGGGAATGGAGAGCTTTGAAGCCAATAGTGAGGAGTTTTTGTTTGATACGGGGGTTGATAGACAACCACTGGCGATTTTTGGGAAGGGGGGGACGGTAATGTGCCCTGAACATTTCTGTAGAAAGATAATCCAGGCAGGAGAGTGAAGTATGGACTGAAGTAAGGAGAGGCAGGAGGTTGGGAGGTCAGGAAGGAGGCTGATGCAGTAATAATAATGGTGGTACTTGTGAAGCGCTTACTATGTGCAAAGCACTGTTCTAAGCGCTGGGGGGATACAAGGTAATCCGGTTGGCCCATGTGGGGCTCACAGTTTTAATCCCCATTTTACAGATGAGGTAACCGAGGCACAGAGAAGTTAAGTGACTTGCCCAAAGTCACACAGCTGGTAAGCGGCAGAGCCGGGATCCAGTAGGGATAGGATGAGCGACTGTACTAATGGGGTAGCGGTTTGGTTGGAGAGGAAAGGGCAGATCTTGGCGATGGTGTGAAGGACAGACCAGCAAGATTTGGTGACGGACTGGCTACCGACCCTTGTTGAAGGAACAAAATAGGGCATTACTCCTTGCTTCCCCATTCACTGCTTGGGGCAGCTGCTCCTTCTGCACAGTGCTCTGCACACCCTAAGTGCTCAACAAATCCCATGGATCAACTGATGGATTAAAGCAACCCTGCAAAGAATACACATTTTCTCAACCCTTTTGGAGCGTGGTCAGTGTTCAGGTTTTGTATCAGACAGTCTGGGTTTCAGCACTCTGCTCTGTATCTGGTAAGGATACAGAACGAGAGCCTTCTATGCCCCGCATTTTAGTTTTTATGGTGCCCAGTCTCCCTCCACCTTAACACTTAAAGCCATATTCTGCAGAACGGGCACCCTAAAAACTAAAATACGGAGGGGAACACAGAAGAAACCGATGGATTGTTCCAGGGCTTGAGAAGGAGCATGACTTAAGGGGAAAGAGCCCAGGCTTGGGAGTCAGAGGACGAGGGTTCTAGTCCCGGCTCCGCCACTTGTCTGCTGTGTGACCTTGGGAAATCCGCTTAATTTCTCTGTGCCTCAGTTCCTCATCTGTAAAATGGGGATTAAAACTGACCCCACGTGGGACAACCTGCTTACTTTATATCTACCCCTATGCTTAGAACAGTGCTTGGCACATAGTAAGCACTTAATAAATATCATTATTATCCCTAGCCCTTCCTTCTCCCAATCCTAATGTTCCCTTTTAATATTCCACAATCGATCCCTCATCCATGAGTCTATCTCAAACTTTCTCAAAGCTACTGAGATACCTTCTAACTACACCACCTCCCTGACATACCAAGCAGTTATGTAAAAAAGCATTTCTTTGGCTTGCCTTAACCTCCCATTTTCAAACTTCAGCGGATGCCCCTCGAAGCGTGGTGTCATACAAGTCTCTTCTTCCCTTGAAGCTATTTGCCCGATGAGTTATTCTTCCCTGCTGTGGAGGGTGAGGAAGTCAGGTGACTAGCTGGGTGCCCGCTGGCCAGGGTGGGATTGCCCAGTAGGCATTGAAAGAACTGCTCCCTCCCTTCCTACTTGTCCTAATCATGGGCATTGGCAAAACAGTTGTGCACAAGGCTGTTCTCCCTTCTTGAACCTTGAGGACCCCCACAGCTACATCAGGGCAGAAAACCCAGCAGGGGATTCTTCTGAGCTTCCCTCTTAGTTCTTTATACTTCCCCGGGAATAAATGAGAAGGGGGAACACACGGCTGGGGAGCTCAGCTGCAAGTGCTGACTGAATCAAGAAATCAATCATTCCCAGTCAGGTCAAAGGGTCAGTTGAGGTGGAAAAAAGAACGTTTGCTCTTTCAAACCTGAAGACTTGATCCCATCCTGGGGATGGATGTTGGGATTTTTTAGTTCTTTGAGAAGCAGTGTGGCCTAGAGGATAGAGCACGGGCCTGGGAGTCAGGAGGTCCTAGTTTCTAATCCCAGCTCTGCCACTCTTCTGCTGTGTGACCTGTGTGATTTTGGCAAGTCATTTCACTTCTCTGTGCCAGTTACCTCATCTGTAAAATGAGGAGTAAGACTGTGCAGTTTAATAAGCTTGTATCTACCTCAGCTCTTGAGAAGCAGTGTGGCTTAGAGACAAGAGCACAGGCTTGGGATGCAGAGGTTGTGGGTTCTAATCCTGCTCCACCACTTGTCAGCTGTGTGACTTTGGGCAAGTCACTTAACTTCTCTGGGCCTCAGTTAGCTCATCTGGAAAATGGGGATTAAGACTGTGAGCCCCATGTGGGACAACCTGATAACCTTGTATCTACCCCAGCGCTTAGAACAGTGCTTGGCACATAGTAAACGCTTACCAAATACCACTATTACTATTATTACTATTAGTACAGTGCCTGGCACGTAGTGCATGCTCAACAGCTACCATTAAAAAAAAATCTTTGGGAGAATCTATCCACTGAAAAAGGAAACCCAGTTTCTATTAAGTTGTTAAAAAAGATGTGGGGTAATACCTTTCTGTTTCTTTTGACCTGTAAGGATATGTGGTATAATATAGTAATAATAATAAATACAATAATAATAATGGTATTTGTTAAGTGCTTACTATATCCCAAGACCCGGGTTCTTATCTGTCAAATGCCTGCTGAGTGACCTCCCGTTCTCCCTCCTACTTAGACTGTGAGCCCTATGAGGGGCAGGGACTGGGTCCAACCTAATTAGCTTGTGTTTACCCCATTGCTTAGAGCAGTGCATGACACATAGTAAGCGATTAACAAATATCATAAAAACAAATGAAGTAACTCACCCAAGGTCACACGGCATCAGATCCCAGGTCTCTGATTCCCCAGTTCTCTAGATCATGCTCCTTTTTGAACACAACGAACAAAAACACACATATGCGATTAAAAAAAAAACAACACAGAACAAAACCAGAGTCATAAAGTTTCTTCTGGCTTCTTATGTTTATTTACCGTTACGTTCCAGGCCACCTATTTTAGTAAATACTGTGTGTCTTTGAGCTAGAGCAACAAAGAGTATGTTGCTGATATAAATACTGACCATCTCTTGCTTGGCACTGCATGTTGCTTCCCCGTCTGAATGCGTTTCGGATAAGCTTTCCACCTATGACACAGAATAGTCAGTCGATCAATCGATCAATTGATCGTATTTGTTGAGCACTCACTATTTGCAGAGCACTATACTAACAGAGTTGGCAGGCCAGTGTCCTGCCCATAACGAGGAGTAAGAGGAAAATTCTGGATTGAAGAGTTAAATTTTGGAATCACTTATGAACGTCGTTTACACCGTTGCCGGCTTAGTTACTCCCCCCTTGAAGTCATCTTACTTAACACTGCTTCATTTCATAAACCGATGGTCCGTTTAGGGTAGGTACATGGTAAAAAGGGTACCTTGTCCTGTTCATCGTGTCCTAAACCAGTACAGCAATGGCTGTTGTTCACGCTGTGTCAGTGCAACATCAGTATTTCCTGAACATTTCAACTCAAGATGGTATCACGGGGCATCGTGAATCAAAAATGTCTAGCAAGCGCTAAGGAGAGCCGAGCAGGAGAAGCGATGGTAACAGCAAGCAAACCAGGCACTCCATTCGTTTGAAGCAACGTGGCATAGTGGATAAAGCACAAGTCTGGGGGTCAGAAGTTCATGGGTTCTAATCCCTGCTCCGCCACCTGTCTGTTGTGGGGCCTTGGGCAAGTCACTTCACTTCTCTGCGTGGCGTAGTGGAAAGAGCCGGGGCTTGGGAGTCAGAGGTCATGGGTTCTAATCCCTGCTCCACCACTTATCAGCTGTGTGACTTTGGGCAAGTCACTTAACTTCTCTGTGCCTCAGTTCCCTCATCTGTAAAACGGGGATTAAGACTGTGAGCCCCACGTGGGACAACCTGATGACCTTGTATCAACTCTAGTACTTAGGACAGTGCTTTGCACATAGTAAGCACTTAACAAATACCACAATCATTATTATTCTCTGTGCCTCAGTTTCCTCATCTGTCAAATGGGGACTAAGAGAGTGAGCCCCAGGTGGGACAGGGACTGTGTCCAACGTGATTTGCTTGTATCCACCCCAGTGCTCAGTACAGTGCCTGGCACACAGTAAGTGCTTAACAAATACGATCATCATTGTTATTATTGGCTACTTTCAGTCTGTAAACTAGACTGTGAGCTCACTGTGGGTGGGGAATGTGTGTACCAACTCTGTTATATTATACACTCCCAAGCGCTTTGTAGGGTGCTCGGCACACAGTGAGCGCTCAATAAAAATGATTGATCGGGTGATTGATTCTTTCTGGTTAGGGATGATGCCTACCCACTCTATCGTATTGTACTTTCCTGAACACATAGCACAGTGCTCTGCACATGGTAAGTTCTCAATAAGTACCACTGATTGATTGAAGTTTTCCACCTTCTGATCCATCACCTAAACCAAGCATCTGGATCAACCCACCCTCAGCGCCCCAGCACTTAGATCCGTATCTGTTGTGTATTTAAATGTCTGTCTCTTTAGACTGTAAGCTCCTTGTGGGCAGGGATATTGTCTACCAACTCTATTGTGTTGTCCTCTCCCAAGCATTAGTACAGTGTTCTGCACACAGTAAGTGCTCAATAAATTTGATTGATCGATCGACCCTTGGGGTAATAAATAGTTTAAAATGATTCCGGCTTATACTGGATGTGTCTACAATGTCTTTTGCCCTTCAGAAAGCATTTTCCTGAAATGTGATTCCCCATATGTAACCAGATCCAGCCAGCAGGAGGGCAATGAAGTACACCATTTCTGTCTCTACATTTACATTTTTTTCTTCCACTTTTTTCATGGTATTTGCTAAGCTCTTACTATGTGTCAAACACTGTTCTGAGCGTTGGGGTAGATACAAGTTAATTAGGTCTGACACAGTTCCTACCCCGGCATGGGACTCAGAGTCTAAGTAGGAGGGAGAGCAGGGATTGAATCCTCATTCTCCAACTGAGGAAACTAAGGCACAGAGAAGTAAAGTGGCTTGCCCAATTTCATTCGGCAAGCCACCGGCAGAGCCGGGATTAGAAACCAGGTCCTTCTGACTCCGAGGCCAATGCTCTCTCCACTAGGCTTCGCCGCTTCTGTGTCTGTCCACTGGCTAGGTCCAGTAAAGGGGGACACTGGGGGAAAAGTGGTCCCTTGCCTTCAGCCTCCTTCAGCGTGCCAAAGCCTAAACCAGTATGGCAACAGTTTTGCTCTTATCTTTTATTCTTATCTTTTGATTTTACTCTTATCTTTCGGGTTCTTTCACAATCTGCAACTGGCATGTCCACATTCCACCCCCTGGGGTCCCCAACAATTCGAACCGACTGGTTGAGGGCACGGCAGTGTCTGCTGCCAAGAGGGTACACAGAGCGAACCATTCTGCTGCCCCAGGTCATACCTGATTTCCCCAGCGGACATCCCAGTGGCTGGTACAGACAAAGGGAGGGTTTCACTCAATCGACAGTGGCGTACGAACCAGATGAGGGCCCGGCAGTGAGCATCGGCTGCTGAGGGACACTCAGAGTAGGAAGAGGAGCAGCGGGGCCTGGGAGTCAGAAGGACCTGGAATGGAACCCCAGCTCCGCTCTTGTCTGCTGTGTGACCTTGGGCAAGTCACTTCTCTGTGCCTCAATTACCTCATCTGTAAAATGGGGAACCAGACTGAGAGCCCCATGTGGGACACAGACTGTGTCTGCTTAGATTGTTATCTACCTCAGTGCTTAGAACAGTGCCTGGCACATAGTAAGGGCTTAACAAATACCACAATTGTTAGTATTCTTATTATCTACCCCAGGCCTTAGTACAGTGCCTGGCACATAGTACTTTAAAAAGACCGTTAAAAAAACAGAGAATGTTCTACAACCCGAGCCTCCACCCATACTCTGGGTGTGCAGCATATCTTAATGGTGCATGTGCTCCATTTATGACACTGCCCTCTAGACTGTAAGCTCGTTGTGGGCAGGGAATGTGTCTGTTTATTGTTATACTGTACTCTCCCAAGTGTTTAGTACAGCGCTCTGCACACAGTAAGCACTCAATAAATACAAAGCAGCATGGCAGAGTGGATAGAGCCCGGGCCTGGGAGTCAGAGAGTCATGGGTTCTAATCCCAGCTCTGTCACTTGCCTGCTGTGTTACCTTGGGCAAGTCACTTCGCTTCTCTGGGCCTCAGTTACCTCATCTGCAAAATGGACTGTGAGCCCCCACATGGGACAGGGACTGTGTCCTACTTGATTTGCTTGTATCCACCCCAGATCTTAGCACAGTGCCTTGGACATAGTAAGCACCTAACAAATGCCATCATTACTATTATTATTATTACGATTGATTGACCAACTGAGGAAACCTGGAGCATTTCTCCAGAAGGTCCCCTGATGGCCCCTCCCCCTTACTCCTTAATTTGCTCCTTCGCCTCCCTGGTGTCTCTGAGCACGAGCACCACTTCTAAACCATGGAACTTGGCAGCAAGCACTACAATAGAAAAATATCCCAGATGCATCCGCGGTCTAAGTAGTGGTACCTCATCGGCTATGTCACAGTCTGGCAGAGGGACCTTAAGGATGTGTGGATTGCAGCATTCAATTCATTCATTCGTTGGTGTTTATTGAGCGCTTACTGTGTGCAGAACACCGTACTAAGCACTTGGGAGTGTACGATACAATGATAAGCAGACACATTCCCTGCCCACAACGAGCTTACAGCATCCAGGCATGAAGCAGAATGCCAAATGGAAGCAGCATGGCTTAGAGGAAAGAGCCCGGGCCTGGGAGTCAGAGGACCTGGGTTCTAATCCCGGCTCCGCCAAATGCTTGCTGTGTGACCTTAGGAAAATCCCTTAACTTATCTGTGCCTCGATTCTCCTGTTTTTTTTTGGGGGGGGGTTGGTATTTGTTAAGCACTTACCATGTGTCAGGCACTGTTTTAAATGCTGGGGTAGATAAAAGCTAATCAGGTTGGACACTGTCCATATTCCACATGGGGCTCACAGTTTAAATCCCCATTTTACAGATAAGGTAACTGAGGCACAGAGAAATAAAGACACTTGCCCAAAGTTACGCAGCAGACAAGTGGAAGAGGCAGAATTAGAAGCCAGGTCCTTCAGACTCTCAGACCCGTGCTCTAACCACAGAGCCAAGCTGCCTCTTCCTCCCTCCCTCCCTCCTACCTAGACTGTGAGCCCCATACAGGACAGGGACTGTGTCCAACTTAATTCACTTGATGTACACATAGCTTGACATGGAGTAAGTGCCTAAAAAACACCATTAAAAAAATAAATAAAATTGGACCTCCACCTGAAATGCTGCTCCAGGCTCACCCTGACCACGTGTCCGGTGCATATTGTTGCTGTTCTATTGGGCTCTCCCGAGTGCTTAGTACAGTGCTTTGCACACAGTAAGTGCTCAATAAATATGATTGAATGAATGAATGAATCAATCAAATCTAAACCCCCATGCCAGCTAAACGTTATTCTCCTGAACAAGGCAGCTGCAAGACATGAGTGTGGTTCAGTCCATATACTATCCCAGCAGAAAGTGAAGAAGATGCCTCCAGCCTCATCACAGAGATGTAGGGAATCCAGAAGAGAAGGCGACCGAGGTTCATTATCCTCAACAACGTATCTATCGATCGGTCTATCAATCAATTCATTCATTCATTCAATCCTATTTATTGAGCACTCACTGTGTGCAAAACACCATACTAAGTGCTTGGAAGAGTACGGCATAACGATAAACTGACACATTCCCTCCCCCCAACTAATCAGTGGTATCGAGCGCTTACTGTGTGCAGAACTCTGTACTAAGCGCTTGGAAGAGTATGACATAACGATAAACTGACACATTCCCTGCCCCCAACCAATCGATGGTATTGAGCGCTTACTGTGTGCAGAACTCTGTACTAAGCACTCGGGAGAGTGCGATACGACAGAGTTCCCAGCCCACAATGAGCTTACAGGCTGGAGGGGGAGACGGAGCTGAATAAAAATATATAATTCAAGATGCTTGCATAAGTGTTGTGGGGCTGAGTGTGGAATGCCTAGCAAATGCCCAAAGGGTCCAGAGCCAAGTGCAAGATCTACTGTCAAAGAAGAGGCCCCTCAAAACAGAGGAACCCTTTCAGTGTGCAAAGATGTGGCACTTGTCCCAGATATTGAGGAAAACACCACGGCAGTCAGAGCCATGAAAAATAACAAAGTACGTGGACCTGATGGCATAGAACTGCTGAAACACATCCACCGACTCTAGCTCAACATATGGGCCACTGAGGAAATATCACAGTAGCTCAAAGATGCCACCCTCATTGCCGCCTTTGAGAACAGAGAGGTGAAAGAGCAAACTGTGCCCATTATCAAAGCAGCATGGCACAGAGGACATGATCTTCGCAGCACATCGGTTACGGGAAAAGAGCAGAAAGTAACACTACGGGGCAGGGGGGTTCTCTGTGTTTTTCTTAGTTCTTAGGAAACCGTCTGACACCATCAGATGTATCGTCCTGATTTGCTCCCCTTATTCTTGTATCTACCTCAATGCTTCATCCAGTGCCTGGGACATAGTAAGGGATTAACAAATACCACAGTTATCATGACAGTTACACTCTCCCCCTTCAAAGTCTTATTGAAGGCACGTCTCCCCCAAGAGGCCTTCCCTGACTAAGCCCTCCTTTCCTCTTCTCCCTCTCCCTTCTTCCCTGACATTCTTTTCATCTGTCCTCCATTCCCAGCCCTACAGCACTTAGGTCCATATCTGTAATTTGTTTATAATAATGTCTGTCTCCCCCTCTAGACTGTAAGCTCGTTGTGGGCAGGAAATGTGTCTGTTTACTGTTATATCGCACTCTCCCAAGCTCTTAGTACAGTGCTCTGTGCACAGTAGTAATAATAATAATAACTGTGGTATTTGTTAAGAGCTTACTTTATGCCAGGTACTATACTAGGTGATGGAGTGGATACAAGCAGATCGGGTTGGACACAGCCCCCATCCATTGTGGAGCTCACGGTCTCAATCCCCATTTTACAGATGAGGTAACCGAGGCCCAGAGAAGTTAAATTACTTGCCCAAGGCCACACAGCAGACAAGTGGTGTATCCGGAACTAGAACCCACGGTCTTCTGACTCCGAGGCCCGAGCTCTATCCGCTACGTCACGCTGCTGCTCTAAGCGCTCCATAAATACGATTGAATGAATGAATGACTGATTATTGTTATTATTCACCCCCGACCCAGCCCCACGGCATTTATGTCCATATCTGTCATTTATTCATATTAATGTCTTGTCTCCCCCTCTAGTCTGTAAGCTCGCTGTGGGTAGGGAATGTGTCTGTTATATTGCTACATGGTACTCTTCCAAGCATTGAGTACGGTGCTCTGCGCGCAGTATGAGCTCATTAAATACAAATGATTGATTGACTGATTGATCGGTTAGATCTGGTTTCAGGAAACAATGGCTTAATAAATGTGGCTGGCCGGATCCAAGCTGAGGTGCCCTGGCCTATCCACTCCCCATCTCCTCTTGGATAAAGCAGGGCTGCCCAGTGGACCCGGGTCTGTGAAACTCGATAAAACTGCAATAAGAGAGTTGGATACAGGTGTTAGAATGGGCTTTCTCCACCCACCCCCCGCCCCCGAGGGCGTGGGGGTGGGAACTCTCCTGATGTTTTGGCCTCAGAGGTGACAGCCGGTGACCAGAGGCCCTTCTCCACCTCTGGATGGGACTTTCCAGAGACACCTCATCTGGCTCCACTAGAAACTCGCATAATAATGATATTATTATGTGTACGTAGCTGTAATTTACTTACGTCTGCATTTATTTATTTATTTAGTCAGATTGTCTGCCTCCCTCTCTAGTCCGTAAGCTCGTTTGCGGCAGGGAATGTGTCCGTTTATTGTTGTACTCTACTCTCCCAAGTGCTTAGTACAGTGCTCTGCACACAGTTTGCGCTCCATAAATACAATTGATTGAATGGAGGAATGAATGATAATCATTGTAATATGTGCTAAGCGATTACTATGTTCTAAGCAGTGTACTCAGCGCTGGGTAGATCTGAGATTATCGGGGTCTCATATGGGGCTCACAGTGTAAGGAGGAGGGAGGACAGGGATTGAATCCCCCTTTTACACATGAGGAAAGTGAGGCATAGAGAAGTGAAGTGACCGGCCCAAGGTCACACGGCAGGTACGTGGCAGAGCCGGGATGAGAACCCAGGTCTTCTGACTCCCAGGCTTGGGCTCTCTCTGCTAAGCCACCCTGCTTCCCTAGTGCTCTTCCCACTAGGCCACATCACGGGGCCGAAGGGCCATTTCACTTTAGACGTAATAATAATAATAATAATATTGGTATTTGTTAAGTGCTTACTATGTGCAGGGCACTCGTTCTAAGCGCTGGGTAGATGCAGGGTAATCAGGTTGTCCCACATGAAGCTCACAGTCTTAATCCCCATTTTCCAGATGAGGTAACTGAGGCACAGAGAAGTTAAGTGACTTGCCCACAATCACACAGCTGACAAGTGGCAGAGCAGGGATTCGAACCCATGACCTCTGTGTTGGGTGACAGGGCAGAATCTTCAAGACATGCCCATCCTGTTCTAATTAGGGCACATGGTGGCTTTATCACCTGCCTTTCCTCTCTTTTCAGGGTCATGGAGTTCACGTATCTGATTGCAGTGCGCATAATTAGCCTGAAGATACACCAGGGCTAAGAAGCAGCATGGCGTAGTGGATAGAGCATGGGCCTGGGAGTCAGAAGGTCATGGATTCTAATCCCGCCTCTGCCACTTGTCTGCTGGATGACCTTGGGCAAGTCAATTCACTTGTCTGGGCCTCAGTTCCCACCTCTGGAAAATGGGGATCAAGACTGTGAGCCCCACGTGGGACAGGGACCTTGTCCAACCCGATTACCTTGTATCCACCCCATGCGCTTAGTACAGTGCCTGGAATGTAGAAATAGCTTAATAAATACCTTAATTATTATTTTTTTTTTCCACAGTGACTGAGGTAAAGTATTTGACTTCAATAAAGTGGCCACGGTGAATGCAAGATGGAATTTTTCCAACAAAATATATATGGCTTTTCATCATCTGGACTTTCTGAGGATTTGTGACATCAATCTGTCAAAACAATATTTTTTGAACTGAGATTTTAAGCCAAGGAGGCTTAAGGCCGCGTCTGCTTTCTTTGCAGAAACACGAGGCTTATTTTTTTCTTCATCCTGCCACTTCAGATTCCACTCCAACAAGGGCAAGATTACAAGATTTCAAAATTTGCACAATGCCAGTGAGGATATTATGGCAAATGTGTCCAGGTTTCATTAATCTTGCACAAGCTTACTAAATCTTATGAAAGGAATGTGTGGCGTAAACACAACCAAAATAATCTCTAAAGAAAGCCTGACGATTAGGAGTTAGCAGCTTCTCGGTTCATTTTCGAGCAGCAGAAAACAAAGTTAAAAATCTGCTCTCTCTCCTTCTCTCAGCATGTTCTGCCACATTCGTTGTCTAGTGCAGCAGGGGAATGGCTGGGATTCTTTCACAGCAACTGGGTTACAGCTTTTCTTGTAGCTCCCTTGGAGTTTTCTAATTATGTCAGCCATTTTGAAAAGAGAATGAAGGGTGAGGAAGCAGTAGGAAGGTAAGTTTCCGGGAAAACCACAGAAAGCTGTTGGTGCTTGGTGCTTAAGACTTATAAAAATACTGAGGCTTTCCTCGGCAATCAGAATAATATTTATTTTGGATCCTCAGAAATAGCAATCACGAGAAATTGACTGAAACAATTTACGCTCTACAATAATATAGAGCACAATGCTACCTAAAAGAAATTTCTCGCTCCTCTCTCCTGCTGAGAAACTTAAGAGGCATTATGTAAGATAAAATTGTGGGGAGGCATTCTTTCCCATTTTCCTGTTTCCAGCTTTCACTTTTTAAAAAAATATTAAATTATAATTATGGTATTTATTTTTGTGCTTACTACGTGTCGAGCACTGCTCTAAGCACTGGGGTAGATACTTGATAATCAGGTTAAATATTATTCCCTATAACTTGGAAAAAAAAGTCCCCTAGAGAATGCTTTTAAGACATTTCATTTCCCTGATTTGGTTGGCTTAAATATATTTTTTTACTTTTTTGATGTTTACATGACTCTGACCCTTTGAAATATCGAAGCCTTTTGTACATATTTTATCAGAAAGTCATTTTTAAATTCATTTAAAAGGTTGGAATATTGTATCTCTAGAAGTCTTTCAAATCATGTGTTTAACTGACATTAATGTTGGTATTTGTTAAGCGCTTACTATGTGCCGAGCACTGTTCTAAGCGCTGGGTAGACATAGGGGAAGCAGGTTGTCCCACGTGGGGCTCACAGTCTTAATCCCCATTTTACAGATGAGGGAACTGAGGCACAGAGAAGTTAAGTGACTTGCCCACAGTCTCACAGCCGACAAGTGGCAGAGCTGGGATTCGAACTCATGAGTCCTGATTCCAGGGCCCGTGCTCTTTAGTAACCATTAGGAAATAGCGTGGCTTAGTGGATAGAGCATGGCCCTGGGAGTCAGAAGGACCTGGGTTCTAATCCCAGCTCCACCACTCATCTGCTCTGTCACCTTGGGCAAGTCACTTCGCTTCCCTGTGCCTCAGTTCCCTCACCTGTAAAATGCAGATTAAGGGCATTAAGCCCCATGTGAGACAGGGACTGTGTCCTATCTAATTAGCTTATATCTACCCCAGCGCTTAGTACAGTGCCTGGCAGATAGTAAGGGCTTCACAGATACCATTAAAAAGAAAAAGAAGGGAGTAGCCACTGATGGCATGTGCAGATACTAAATGCCCCGTGGCTGACCTGGAAGTAACTCCGCTGTGGGCAGGGATTGTCTCTCTTTGTTGCTGAATTGTAGTCTCCAAGCTCTTAGCACAGTGCTCTGCACACAGTAAGCGCTCAATAAATATGATCGAATGAATGAATAACTACCGAATGACTCGCCCTTGTGTTATGCCTGTTAGGCAACATAACATAATGATGATCTATGGACCGTTTTCCCCCAGAACCTAGAGAATATTCCTGGAGTGACCCTCTGACCCCCTTCCCCCTCACCAGAGCCTCATTGCAAACGTGGGCGTCACTTCCAAGTAAAGGAACTTGGCAACAGGAACCTAGGCGGAGGGAGGCGGGTCGCTGAAAATAAAAATACCAGACTTATGCAGTTGACCATAATAATAATAATTAAGGTCAGTCAGTCGATGGTATTTATTGAGCACTTTCTGTGTGCAGAGCACCGTACTAAATGCTTGAAAGCGTACAATGCAACAATATAACAGACACATTCCCTGCTTACAATAAGCTGACGGTCTAGAGCGGCAGACAGACATTAATATGAATAAGTAAAATTACAGCTAGATACGTAAGTGCTGTGGGGCTGGGAGCGGAATGAATAAAGGGAGCGAATCAGGGCAACGCAAAAGGGAGTGGGAGAAGAGGAAAGGAGGGCTTACTCGGGTAAGGCTTCTTGGAGGAGACGGGCCTTCCGTAAGGCTTGTAGGTGGGGAGAGTCACTGTCTGTCGGATAGGAAGAGGGAGGGCGTTCCAGGCCTGGGGCAGGACGTGGGATCAGCAGCGAGATTGAGGTACAGTGAGTAGGTTAGCATTAGAGGAGTGAAGCCTGTGGGCTGGATTGCAGTAAGAGAGTAGTGAGGTGAGGTGGGAGGGAGCAAGGTGATTGAGTGCTTCAAAGCCAATGGTAAGGAATTTCTGTTTGATGTGGGGCTGGATGGGCAACCACTGGAAGTTCTTCAGGAATGAGGAATTATGGCCTGAATGTTTCTGTAGGAAAATGATCTGGGCACAGAGTGAAGTATGGACTGGAGTGGGGAAAAACAGGTGGCAGGGAGGTCAGCAAAGTATCTGGTAAATGCTTAGTATGTGCCAAGTATTACACTAAAAAAAAAATTCAATCGTATTTACTGAGCACTTACTGTGTGCAAAGCACCGTACTAAGCGCTTAGCACTAAGCACTGGGGTAGATACAAGATCATCAGGTTGGTCACGGTCCTTGTCCCACATGGAGCTTACAGTCTAAGGAGGAGGGAGAACAGGGATTGAATCCCCATTTGACAGTGAGGAAACTGAGGCACAGAGAAGTGAAATGACTTGCCCCGGGTCACACAGCAGACAAGTGGTGGAGCCAGGAATAGAACCCAGGTCCTCTGGCTCCCAGGCCTGGGCTTTTTCCACCAGGCCAATGCTGCTTCCCTTTGTATTCAAAAAAGACACCACCTACAGTGAAATTCACCTAGGAGAGTGTGTGCGGCTTAAAAGGCCAATGTGTAACAGACAGGGGGGAGAATCAATCAATCGATCAATCAATCAGTGGTATTTATTGAGCGCTCACTGTGTGCCGAGCACTGTGCTAAGCACTTGGAAAAGTCTAATACAACGGAGTTGGTAGACAGAATCCCTGCTCTTGGGGAGCTGAAAATTAGAACGTCTGGTACAAAACCAACCAATTGGCTACCCTGGCTTTCACGCAAGATAGCATCATGTTGTATGAAAAAGTGTTCCTTGTGAACGATCCCTCTCAGAAGCGCTGACCAAGGATAGATCCGGGTCAAATTAAAGGTGCATGATTGACCGATCGAAGAGACTATTAGCCTCTAGACTCCCGTGTGATGGCTCGGTCTCCCTCTGCTCCCACCCTGTTTTCCACGCGATGGCAGCCTGCCCTTTTGCTTACAGCAGCGTGGTTTAGTGGAAAGAGCATGGGCTTGGGAGTCTGGGGTCATGGGTTCGAATCCCAGCTCTGCCACTCGTCAGCTGTGTGACCTTGGGCAAGTCACTTCACTTCTCTGTGCCTCAGTGACCTCATCTGTAAAATGGGGATGAAGACTGTGAGCCCCACATGGGACAATCTGATTACCTTGTATCTACCCCAGCGCTTAGAACAGTGCTTGGCACATAGTAAGTGCTTAACAAATACTAATTTTTTTTTTTTTTACTCCATTACCAGCCTCTCCCAGATGTTTGAAATGGCTGAGGCCGGATGAATGGCAGAGGCTCTGAGTGCCTGGAGACGCAGCACGGTCTAGCGGATAGAGCACGGGCCTGCTAGTCGGAAGGACCTGCGTTCTAATCCCAATTCCACCCCCGATCCGCTGTGTGGCCTTGATCTAGATAGATGGAGGTACAGCGAACGGGTTGAGTAAACCGGCCGGGTTGTAGTAGGAGAGCACTGAGGTAAGATGACGATGCAACAGAGACGGTAGACACGTTCCCTGCCCCGCAGTGAGCTCTGCCTGCGGATTGCGAAACCTAAAGGAACAAAACAAAAGCCAGACCTTCAGGAAGCTAGCAGCAGCGACAGCAGCTGCCGTAGTTTCTCTTCCCTCTTTTTTTTATGGCATTCGTTAAGCCCTTACTATGGGCCCGGCACTGTACTAAGCACTAGGGCAGATACGAGATTGAGGGCCTAAAAGCCGATGGTGCGGCATTTCTGTCTGACCAGACGTGGATGGAGATCAAGTCCCCGTCTCACACGGGACTCAGAGTTTAAGAGGGAGAGGGGGAGTCGATACTATCTAATCAGCATCCTATTTGTAGCTGCTCATTTTGGACACGGAAACATTAGTTCTATACTGAGATTTATATTTCCCTTTGCTTATCATACAGTAATGGAATTGCCTGCTCCGGGGTTTCGTGCGAAACGGAGGGAGGTAGAGAAGAGGAAGGTGGAGATAGAAGGAGTCGGAGATAGCAGGAGGCAGGGGCAGAGTCAGAGACAGAAAGAGGCAGACGCAAACACACGCTACTCAATCACCCCTACCCACATCTACCACTCCAAGCCTCTCACCCACATCCAATTACAGACACATACACACACAGTCACACAGCCGCCTCCCCTCAGCTAGTCAAACAGGGAACGTGAAGAAAGCAGCCACCGAGATGGGAGGAAGAGAAACCATAGTTGCCAGTGCTTCAACTGCTGGCTCCCCAGGCTTCCTGCTATCAATCAATCCATCGATGGCATTGATTGAGTGCCTACTGTGCACGGATCACGGTACTGAGCACTTGGGAGAGGACAATGCAACAGAGACGGTAGACATGTTCCCTGCCCCCAAAGAGCTATGCCTGCGTGGTGCCGGGACGACAGGAGCGAAAAAAGCAAGACCTTCAGGAAGCCAGCAGCAGCAGGAGCAGCTGCTGTAGTTTCTCTTCCCTCTTTTTTTATGGCATTTGTTAAGCGCTATGTGCCAGGCACTATACTAAGCACTGGGGTAGATATGAGCTAGTCAGGTTGGACACTGTCCACGTCCCAACTGGGGCTCACAGTCTTAATCCCCATTTTACAGACGAGGGACCTGAGGCTCAGAGAAGTGAAGTGATAAATAAATGAGGGATACGGACATAAGTGCTGTGGGGCTGAGGGAGATGTGAATAAGGGTGCAGATCCAAGTGCAAGAGCAACACAGAAGGGAGTGGGAGAAGAGGAAATGAAGTTGGGGAAGGCCTTGTGGAGGATTTGAAAGGGAGGCGAGAGTGATGGTCTGTCAGATATGAAGAGGGAGGGTGTACCAGGCCGGAGGCAGGATGTAGGCGAAAGGTCTGTGGCGACATAGACGAGATCGAGGTACGGCGAGTAGGTTGGGATTAGAGGAGCTAAGTGTGTGGGCTGGGTCGTAGTAAGAAAACAGAGAGGTAAGGTAGGAGGTGGCAAGGTGATTGAGGGCTTTAAAGCAGACGGGAAGGAGTTTCTGTCTGCTGCAGAGGTGGATGGACATCCACTGGAGGTTCTTGAAGAGGGTAGAAACACGGAATGAACGGTTTTGAAGAAAAATGATCTGGGCAGCAGAGTGAAGTTTGGACTGGAGTGGGGAGAGACAGGAGGCAGGGAGGCCAGCGAGGAGGCTGATGCGGTAATCAAGGCAGGATAGGGTGAAGTGCTTGGATTAACACGGTAGCAGTTTGGATGGAGAGCAAGAGGTGGATTTTAGCAAAGTTGTGAAGGTTGAACCAGCAGGATTTGGTGACAGATTGAATGTATGGGTTGAATGAAAGAGATGAGTTGTGGATAACGCCAGAGTGACGGGCTCGTGAGAGAGGGTGGATGCTGGTGCTGTCTACAGTGATGGTGAGCACCCAGTGGTCAGGGAATATGTCTGCCAACTCTGTCCTAACTGTAGTCTCCCAGGTGCTTATTACAGAAGCAGCATGGCCTAGTGGCTAGAGCATGATCACAGGAGTCAGAAGGACCTGGGTTCTAACCCCAGCTCTGCCACTTGTCTGCTGTGTGACCTTGGGCAAGTCACTTCACTTCTCTATGCCTCAGTCTCCTCATCCATAAAATGGGGATTAAGACCGTGAGCCCCAGAGACTGCATCCAACCGGATTACCTTATACCTACCCCAGTGCTTAGATCAGTGCTTGACACATAGTAAGCGCTTAACAAATACCATCATTGATGTTAATCAAATCAGTGCTCTACATACAGTAAGTGCTCAATCAATACCATTGATTGATTGTTCTGATCTGATTATCTTGTGACTACCCTTGCTTTTAGCATGTAGTAAATGCTTAATAAATGTCTCAATTATCATTATATTATTATTAGAAGCGGGATCCTCTTATAAGATTACATGCGAATACGTTCTTATTTCCTGCCCATCTCATTTTTAAGTTGAAGTGGCCAGCCAGATTTATAACCTTTTTCCCTCATAAATGGAAAACTTGAAATCTTTTCCTCTATTCTTTCAATCAGGAAGATTTTCATGCCCAAATTGAATACCTGGGCCCCCCGAATGGTGATTAGTGCATAGAACCCATAGCTTTTATCGGCCAAGAAGGGCATTTACTCTTTAAATGGGCTGACAACATTATGAGCAATTTACATCGAGTCGTTTCCTCGGCAAGATGTAAATGATGCTGAAATTGACTTTCGGTATTAAAGGCAAAAACGTCTTTTGCCAGAGCATTGGTGAACTGCTGGGTATAGTTATAGAGCTATTTCTTGGATTTTAATGATGTTCAGCCAGTATACCTTTCCCTTGAATAGGAGCAAGGACTTACAAAGCCACTTCCCTTCGCCCCCCGCCCCCTGGACCCTACATCTCTTTTCTGCTGGAATAGTGGATGCTAATACTTCAAAAAGACTCAAGGCAACATCATTGCAATGTGTTTGTTTTACACTGCTGGGCTAAAGATGTCACCTTGTCCAGTGTAACCCCAATGATTCCTTGGCAAACTGTTTTAGTCCAGACATTCAAACTTGACATAATAATAATAATAATTTTGATATTTGTTAAGTGCTTACTATGTGCCAAGCACTGTTCTAAGTGCTGGGTAGATACAAGGTAATCAGGTTGTTCCACATGGGGCTCACAGTCTTCATCCCAATTTTACAGATGAGGCAACTGAGGCACAGAGAAGTTAAGTGACTTGTCCAAAGTCACACAGCTGATAAGTGGTGGAGCCGGGATTAGAACCCACGACCTCTGACTCCAAGCCCGGGCTCTTTCCACTGAGCCACGCTGCTTCTCTGAGCCACGCTGCTTCTCTAACTTGAAAACATTTTGAAGCAGTAAGAGTCTGAAATTAGAATTTTCTCCTTTATGTTGCTAAATTGACCATGTCTTATCTGAGGAGGAGGAGAAGAAGAAGGAGAAGGAGAAAGAGAAGGAGGAGAAGGGGAAGTGGAAGAGGAAAGAGGAGAAGGAGAAAAAGTAGGAGGAGGAGAAAGAGGAGGCCAAGAAGGAGGAAGAGGAGGCGGAGGAGGACAAGAAGAAGAAGAAGAACTGTGGAATTCTTTAAGTGCTTAACTATATGCCAAGCCCTGTTCTAAGTGCTGGGGTAGATACAAGATAATCAGGTCCCAGGGTGCTCACAGTCTAAGTATTAGGGAGAACAGGTATTGAACTACCATGTGCAGATGAGGGAACTGAGGCCCACAGAAGTGAAGTGACTTGCCCAAGGTCACACAGAAGCCAAGTGGCAGAGATGGGATTAGAAGCCAGGTCCTCTGACTCCCAGGCCTGTGGTCTTTCTGCTAGGCCACGTTGCTGTCCATCAAAGTTAGCATCAAAATAACAAAAAAGACCAGAATAGGAAAATGTGGTCATGAAGACACCATTGTTCTCCCGATCACAGCATTGTCCTAAAGATTTCTGACTGACTGAAACCCTCTGGGCCGGAAACAGCCATGCAGAGGATACTTTGCACCAAGGTCATTAAGGTCCAAGGATATAGCTGTTACAGGAATTTTGGAATTTGTTATTTGTTATTTTGGAAATCTGCAGAGTGAGGAAGACAGAAGTTCTACAGACCACTCACCTCTAGACAAACAGGAAATTACTATTTGGGAAAGGGCTGTGAGAGAGAGGCAAAAGCCCCATAAACCCTAGAACTAATGTTTCAGAAAAAAACAGGGAGTCAAAGAATAGCTGGGGTTTTACTGAGAAAAATAGAGACCAGATCCCCATATATAATTAGCTAGTATTTCATAAATCTTTTTCCTATTACCTCCAAAAAGAGATTCTGACTCATCAATCACGTGAAAGACATTTTAAGATTTAAGTTGAGAAGTTTTCAGGTAAGCAATTTTTAACACTAAGAATTCTGTGAAAATGAATAGGTAACGACCTCCTCTGTCTTCCAGATCCAGCTCCAGATGTTATTGAAAGAGTTCTTATTGGTAAGAATAATAATTATAGTAATTTCGGTACTTGTTAAGCACTGACCTGACTGAGTGCAAAGCACTGTTCTAAGCACTGGGGTAGATACGAGTTAATCAGGTTGGACATCGTCCCTATCCCACCTGGGGCTCATAGTCTTAATCCCCATTTTACAGATGGGGTAACTGAGGCACAGAGAAGTTAATTGGATTGCCCATGGTCACACACCAGTCAGGTGGTGGAGCTGTAAGTAGAACCCAGGTCCTCTGCCTCCCCAGGCCCTTGCTCTTTCCACAAGATCAATTTGCCCCTCGGCTTCTGTACCTGAAGAAGTGGTGGTAGGAGTAATAGCATTCGAGTGCTCAGTACAGTGTCAAGCGCTTAGTACAGTGCTCTGCAAACAGTAAGCACTCAATAAATACCATTGACCGATAGTATTTATGAAGCTCTTTATTTTTGCAGAGCACCGAACTACGTGCTGGGAAAAAAATAAACAGGTGAGAATTAGACATGGTCTCTGTCCCTTGGGGGGCTTACAGCTGGTGAGACAATGGTGAGGAGTTTCTGCTTGGTGTGGAGGCAGGTGGGGAGTCACTGACTGGGCTGGAATTAATGAAGGGGTTTTAAGGGCTGCAACCTAGGATCTCGAAAATCAATAATAATAATAATAATAATGGTATTTGTTAAGCGCTTACTATCTGCGGAGCACTGTTCTAAGCGCTGGGGTAGATACAGGGCAATCAGGTTGTCCCACAGGGGGCTCACAATCTTAATCCCCATTTTACAGATGAGGGAACTGAGGCACCAAGAAGTGAAGTGACTTGCCCAAAGTCACACAGCTGATAAGCGGCGGAGCTGGGATTAGAGCCTGTGACCTCTGACTCCTAAACCCGTGCTCTTTCCACTGAGCCACGTTGCTTCTCAATCTAGGATTACATATAAGAAAACATTACACATATCAAAGGAGTGACCTATGGTTTGGCATGTACATAGCAGTTGTTCTCAGAAAATACAGTGGCTATTTTAAATTGGAACTACATTCTACATTGTTTTAAAACTGAAGTATGGGCGTGGGTTTATACATTAAAAGGCAGGTTTAGTAGAACATTAATATCAATCAATGGTATTTACTGAGCATTTACTGTGTGCAGAGCACTGTACTAAGTGCCTGCGAGAGTACAATGGGACAGAGTTGGCAGAAGCGTTCCTCGCCCACGGCGAGTCCATGCCACAGTTGTGAGCGTTTGCTTGAAACTGGAAAAAAGGCTTGGATACAAGAGGCCCCACAAAATCTAACCGTTCTAACCAACAGGAGGTGCAAGAAGATGGTGTAGTGGATAGAGCACGGGCCTGGGAGTCGGAAGGTCATGGATTCTAAACCAGGCTTTGCCACTTGTCTGCTGTGCGGCCTTGGGCGAGTCACTTCACTTCTCTGGGCCTCAGTTACCTCATCTGTAAAATGGGGATTAAGACTGTGAACCCTATGCGGGACAGGGACTGTGTCCAACCTGATTTGCTTGTATCTACCCCAGCTCTTAGTACGGTGTCTGGCAGATACTAAGCACTTAACAAATACCATAATAATAATTATTATTATTATGAAGAGCAGAGAGAAGTCTGCCCAGTGATGTTCAGGAAGATGACTGTGCTTCTGGAAGTGAAGAGTATAGGCTGAAGAACGCGGGAGGCTGGAGGCTGGGAGGTCAATGAGGAGACTGAACCAGAGCCCCAACCGTAATATGAGAGTTTGATCCAGGGTAGTGTTTCAGGGAGTTGACGGGAAGGGGTAGATCAGGGAGTTGTTGTGGAGGAAGAACCAGCAGGATTTAACAACTGAATCAATCAATCGTATTGAATAAACACTTACAGTATGCAGAGCACCGCACTGTTTGAGAGAGTACAATATACCCAGAGTTGGTAGAGATGTCCCCTGCCTACAATGAGCTCACAGTGCCTCCGTTACCTCATCTGTAAAATGAGGATTAAGACCATGAGCCTATGTGGGACAACCTGATTACCTTGTATCTACCCCAGCGCTTAAAAGAGTGCTTGGCACATAGTAAGTGCTTAACAAATACTATTATTATTATTAATGTGAGAGACAGGGAGGATGGTGGTGTTATTGATAGAAATGGGAAAGGTGGGGGGAGGAGTGGGCTTCAGAAGGAAGATGAGAAGTTCAGTTTTTAGATATATTGAGTTGAAGGTGATGGCAGGACATCCACATGGAGATGTCTTGGAGGCAAGAGGAAATCCGGGAGTGTAGATTAGGTGAGAGGTGGCAGTTGGAGAGGTAGGCATTTGAAAGTCATCCACCAAAAGGTGGTAGCTAAAGCTGAATGGGTGGATGAGTTCCCCAAAAGAGTTGGTGTAGAGCTAGAAGAGTAGAGGACCGGGAACAGAAAACCTTACAGGTTTCCCTCAGTTAGGAGATGAGAAGCAGCATGGCCTAGTGGTAAGCACATGTGCTTGAGAGTCAGAGGGCCTGGGTTCTAATCCCGGCTCCACTGCTTGCCTGCAGTGTGGACTTGGGCGAGTCACTTAACTCCTCTGGGCCTCAGTTGCCTCATCTGTAAAATGGGGATTCAGTGCCTGTTCTCACTCCCCCCGAGTCTGTCAGCCCCATGTGGGACAAGGACTGCCTCCGACCTGATGATCTCGTACGTACCCCAGCGCTTAGCACTTAGGGTTTCAATAAAATATAATACGAAGAAATCCATCGTCTACTACTACTAAGCTACATCATTTTGCTTCCGAGTTCCACTGTGACCTCTGGCGTGTTGTGATAGATCATTCAAATTAACCCGACCGCTTTCGGGCATTAGCTTTTTGGCTAGATCTGCAATCCAGGCATAGAAAACAATCTGTGGGTTTTCGCGGTGTTATTTTTGCTTGGGTTAGTGCAAAGTTGTGTACACTAGTTATAATGACTGCTAATATTTGTCAGTATCAATGCTGCATTTTGTTCTTTGTTTGGGTCAGTGTAAAATGGCATGCACTAGTCATAGTGACTGCTGATAGTTGTTAATATCGATGGAGTGTTTTGTTTTTTGTTTGGGTTAGGGTGAAGTTGTGTACACTAGTCATAATGACTGTCGATGTTTGTCAATATCAATACTGCATCAGCTGCCAGGCTACACTGCACTTTGGGGAGAAGTTCTTTGGGTCAGGGTTTACACTCCTTTCCACCGCCACCCCTCATCCCCCTCTCCTCGTCCAGGGCCCCGCCACCTCCTTCCCATCCAAACCCTCCCCTCCCCCCACCCTTCCCCCCCTCCTCCCCTTGCACCCACAGCTACTTTCAAGTGTGGCCTCTGGAACCCCCGCTCTATTACAGGCAAGCTACCTTTCATCCATGACCTTTTCCTCTCCCGCTCTCTCCTCCTCCTCGCCCTTTCGGAAACGTGGCTCTCTCCCGAAGACACGGTCTCCGCCGCCGCTCTCTCCAGTGGAGGCCTCTCCTTCTCCCACTCCCCCAGACTCACCGGTAAGGGAGGAGGCGTCGGCTTCCTCCTCTCGCCCCGTTGCCGCTTCCGCACTATCCCTCCTCCCCCCTCCCTCTCCTTCCCCTCCTTCGAAGCCCATATCATTCGCCTCTACCACCCACTCCAGTTACTTGTCGCCGTCATCTACCGCCCTCCTGGTCCCACCTCCGACTTCTTCAACCACCTTGACCCCTTTCTCACCTTCCTTCTCTCCTTCTCTCTGCCCACTCTGATCCTTGGAGACTTCAACATCCATACGGATGTACCCGACGACTCCTCTGCCGCCCGCCTGCTATCCCTCCTCGACTCTGCCGACCTCCTCCTCCACCATACCGCGCCCACTCACCGACTCGGTCACACCCTCGATCTCGTCATCTCCTACCGCTGCACTATCTCCTCACTCACCAACTCTGAAATCCCTCTCTCGGACCATAACCTTCTCACCTGCCTCATCTCTCACACTCCCTCCCCCTGCAAATCTTCGCTACTGCCCCACAGCGACCTCCGCTCTCTCGATCCCATCCGTCTTTCCAATAGCATCTCGCCTCACCTTGCCGCCCTGTCCTCTCTTCCCACTCTCGACGAGCGGGTCTCCGCTCTCAACTCCACCCTCTCTACTCATCTCGACTCTCTCGCCCCCCTTTCCCTCCGCCGCTCTCGCTCCACTAACCCACAGCCCTGGATCACCTCCTCCGTCCGCCTCCTACGCTCCTATGCTCGAGCTGCTGAGCGCTGCTGGCGAAAGTCCAAGCACCAAGCCGACCTCACACACTTCAAATTTATCCTTTCCTGCCTTAACTCTGCCCTCTCCTCCGCCAGGCAAAGCTTCTTCTCCTCCCTCATCGACACCCATGCCCGTCACCCCCGCCGATTGTTCCGGACCTTTAACTCTCTCCTTAGGCCCCCTGTTCCTCCCCCTCCCCCATCTTTCACCCCCAATGATCTGGCCACCTATTTCCTCACGAAAATCAACACGATCAGGTCTGAGCTCCCCAAAGTCACCCCTCCGCCTCTCCCCTCCCCCCCACCAACCCCCTCCCCTACTTTCCCATCCTTCCCTGCAGTATCCTCAGAGGAGATCTCCTCCCTCCTTGCAAGTGCCACCCCCTCCACCTGCGCCTCGGACCCCATTCCCTCTCACCTTCTTAAAACCATCGCCCCTGCCCTCCTCCCTTCCTTAACTTCTATTTTTAACCACTCAATCTCCAAGGGCTCCTTCCCCTCTGCCTTCAAACATGCCCACGTCTCCCCCATCCTAAAAAAACCCGCTCTTGACCCCACTTCCCCCTCCAGTTATCGCCCCATCTCCCTACTACCCTTCCTTTCCAAAATCCTAGAACGAGTCGTCTACAATCGATGCCTAGAATTCCTTAACTCCCATTCTCTCCTAGACCCCCTCCAATCTGGCTTCCGTCCCCTCCACTCTACCGAGACTGCTCTCTCTAAGGTCACCCGTGACCTCCTTCTTGCCAAATCCAATGGCTCCTACTCCATTCTGATCCTCCTTGACCTCTCTGCTGCCTTTGACACTGTCGACCATCCCCTCCTCCTCCATACCTTATCTCACCTTGGCTTCACGGACTCCGTCCTCTCCTGGTTCTCCTCTTACCTCTCTGGCTGATCATTCTCGGTCTCCTACGCTGGAGCCTCCTCCCCCTCCCATCCTTTAACTGTTGGAGTTCCTCAAGGGTCAGTTCTTGGCCCTCTTCTGTTCTCCATTTACACTCACTCCCTCGGTGAACTCATCCGCTCTCACGGCTTTGACTACCATCTCTACGCAGATGACACGCAGATCTACATCTCCGCCCCTGTCCTCTCCCCCTCCCTTCAGGCTCGCATCTCCTCCTGCCTCCGGGACGTCTCCACCTGGATGTCGGCCTGCCACCTAAAACTCAACATGAGCAAGACTGAGCTCCTCATCTTCCCTCCCAAGCCCGGTCCGCTCCCAGACTTCTCTATCACCGTGGATGGCACGACCATCCTTCCCGTCCCGCAGGCCCGCAATCTCGGTGTCATCCTTGACTCGTCCCTCTCATTCACCCCACACATCCTATCCGTTACCAAGACCTGCCGGTTTCACCTCTACAATATCGCCAAGATCCGCCCTTTCCTCTCCACCCAAACGGCTACCTTACTATTACGGGCTCTCGTTATATCCCGGCTAGACTACTGTGTCAGCCTTCTCTCTGACCTCCCTTCCTCCTCTCTCGCCCCGCTCCGGTCTATTCTTCACTCCGCTGCCCGGCTCATCTTCCTGCAGAAACGATCTGGGCATGTCACTCCCCTTCTTAAACAACTCCAGTGGTTGCCTATCGACCTCCGCTCCAAACAAAAACTCCTCACTCTAGGCTTCGAGGCTCTCCATCACCTTGCCCCTTCCTACCTCTCCTCCCTTCTCTCTTTCTACCGCCCACCCCGCACGCTCCGCTCCTCTGCCGCCCGCCTCCTCGCCGTCCCTCGGTCTCGCCTATCCCGCCGTCGACCCCTGGGTCACGTCCTCCCGCGGTCCTGGAACGCCCTCCCTCCTCACCTCCGCCAAACTGATTCTCTTTCCCTCTTCAAAACCTTACTTAAAAATCACCTCCTCCAAGAGGCGTTCCCAGACTGAGCTCCTCTTCCCCCTCTACTCCCTCTGCCATCCCCCCTTTACCTCTCCGCAGCTAAAGCCTCATTTTCCCCTTTTCCCTCTGCTCCTCCACCTCTCCCTTCCCATCCCCACAGCACTGTACTCGTCCGCTCAACTGTATATATTTTCGTTACCCTATTTATTTTAATGAATTGTACATCGCCTTGATTCTATTTAATTTGCCATTGTTTTTACGAGATGTTCTTCCCCTTGACGCTGTTTAGTGCCATTGTTCTTGTCTGTCCGTCTCCCCCGATTAGACTGTAAGCCCGTCAAACGGCAGGGACTGTCTCTATCTGTTGCCGACTTGTTCATCCCAAGCGCTTAGTACAGTGCTCTGCACATAGTAAGCGCTCAATAAATACTATTGAATGAATGAATGAATCTCTGCACTAACCCCCCTCTACTTCTGTCCCGGGCCCATGTCTCCTCCCCAACTAACCCTGATCTTCCTTATCATTTAAAGCTTTCCATTTGCCCCACAACCATTTCATCCTGGCCTTGCTGAGACTTTTGCAGATGTTTATCAGCAACAGGGAGCTCAAAGTTCCCAATCGACCTGAGCAGTTGGGAGAGTACAATTCGACAGAGTTGGCAGACACGATCCCTGCTCTCAGGGAATATACAATCTAGCCAGGGAGACGGTCACTAAAAGAAATCACAGACAGGAGGAAGAAGGAAATGGGGATCTGTGCATGAGTTGAATGCTGAAAAACACTAGATTAAGCACATGGGAGAATGCAATAGAAAGTAAAGATTATTATATTTAAGTGCTCAACCCAGGCTCTGCACTGTACTAAACGTGGGGTAGACTCGACACGCTCAGATCTTAGGGTTAGTAAGATAGGTACCTGAGTAAAGTGCTGGTGAGATTATAAATGAATCGAGGAAGCCCCCCCGCAAAGAGATAGGATTTTGAAAATGGGGAGCCTGTCGTTTGTAGAATTTCAAGTAGGAGTGGGCTCCAGGTGGAGGGAAAAAAGGAAGAGAAAAGGTCTGTGGCTGGAGAGATGAATACGAGTAGTAGGTTAACTTGAGATAAACAAAAAAATCTCAAGCCGAGATGTAGTGGGAGAGGAAAGTGGATAAATAGGATGAAGAGAGGTGATCGAGGGCCTTAAATCAAGATGATTCAGGCAGCAGCGTGTAGGGATATACAATACCGGTGCAAAATGCCTAAAGTACTCTTGATTGGATTAAGGGTGTGCCTCAGCATCCTTATCTGATCGCCCACCACTCAGTTGAAGGGGTTGATTTACGACCCACTCAGAAACCCTATCCTCCGACTGGTTCCTGCGGACAGGAGCTGACTGATGGAAACATCTGCCACTCTACACACATTTTTTTTCTCTCCCATTCCCGCTTGTCATTAAAGCTGACAGGAAGAAATTTCAAGCCAGCGATTTTTATTTGCTCTAGCACACCCCTGCGAGCCTCACAAGGCTGCATCCGACTCCTCAGGGCTTCCACCCCTTCGGACACAGTAAAAAGCACTGTACCTAAGTGTTTGGGAGAGTCGGTAGCTATTCATTCCTTCATTCAATCGTATTTATTGAGCGTTTACTGTGTGCAGAGCACTGTACTAAGCGCTGGAGAAGCAGCGTGGCTCAGTGGAAAGAGCACGGGCTTTGGAGTCAGGGCTCATGAGTTCGAATCCCAGCTCTGCCACTTGCCAGCTGTGTGACTTTGGGCAAGTCACTTAACTTCTCTGTGCCTCAGTTCCCTCATCTGTAAAATGGGGATTAAGACTGTGAGCCCCACGTGGGACAACCTGATTCCCCTGTGTCTACCCCAGCGCTTAGAACAGTGCTCGGCACATAGTAAGCGCTTAACAAATACCAACATTAATTAATTAATTGGATGATTCCCGCCTTCAAGGAGTTTACCATTTACTGTGTGCCGAACGCTGTACTAAGCACATGGGAGAGTGCAATAGCTCATAATAATTATTGTATTTGTTAAGTGCTTACTCTGGACTATGCACTGTAATAAGCATGGGGTAGATGCAAAGCGATCAGATCGGACAGAGTCACATGAGGCTCACAGTCTGAGGTGGAGGGGAAACCGGTGTTGAATCCCCATTTTACAGATGTGGAAGCCGAGGCCTGGAGAGGTGAAATGACTTATCCAAGCTCACACAGCAGGCCGGTGGCACTGGCGGGATTCAAACCCAGGTCCCCATGCCGGTGTTCTTTCCATTAAGCCACGGGGTGCTTCTAAGAGCAAGTATGAAGACGTGATCCCTGCCCTCGAGGAACTTGCAACCTAGCAGGGGAGTCAGATGGTAAGAGTGAATAACAGCTGGGGGGGGGGGGGGAATGGCAATGAAATTTAAAAATCCGGCGTCCGTAAGTGCACCGGATCTGATAGGGTTCCTAGGGGGAGTGGCCAACAGTGGCAAGCGTGGCTTGGGATTCAGAGGACGTGGGTTCTAATCCCGCCTCCGCCACTTGTCAGCTGTGTGAATTTGGGCAAGTCACTTCGCTCCTCTGGGCCTCAGTTCCCTCATCTGTAAAATGGGGATGAAGACTGTGGGACAGCTCGATTACCTCGTATCTATCCCACCGCTCAGAACAGCGCTTGGCACATAGTAAGCGCTTAACAGATACCATCGCTGTTATTAAACCGGCGCTCAGAACAGCGCTTGGCATACAGTAAGCGCTTAACAAAGACTGTTAAAAGAAAAAGAAAACCCGCCACCCGCCCGGGCTGGGTCTCGATCACGTGGCTTCCGGAATAGACTGTGAGCTCGTCAGTGGGCAGGGACTGTCTCTATCTGTTGCCGATTTGTCCATTCCAAGCGCTTAGTACAGTGCTCTGCACACAGTAAGCGCTCAAGAAATACGATTGAATAAATGAGTGAATGAATCTTCGATTCTCTCGCCAGGTCGCTTTAGGAAAAAATGAGAGGTAAAACATCAATTTACCCGTGGACAACGTGCAGGAAAATAGGAGTTCATCCTCCGTAAAAGGAACATCGCTTTCGTTTTCCAGAGGTCCTAAATAATAGCAATCATGTTGGTATTGATTAAGCGGTGCAGAGCACTGTTCTAAGCGCCGAGGGAGATTCAGGGTGATCCCCTGAGGCTCCCTGATCCCCCGTGAGGCTCACAGTTAATCCCCATTTTCCACATGAGATAACTGAGGCTCAGAGAAGCGAAGTGATTTGCCCCCCGGCACCCAGCCGACAAGTGGCAGAGCCGGGATTCGAACCCATGACCTTCGACTCCCACGCCCGGGCTCTTGCCACTGAGCCACGCTGCTTCTCTAAACGCTAGGTCCAAGATCCCCCGACCACGCAACCCCCACCGCCCTCCCGCGGCCGCGCAAGGCCACTGGCCAGCGGCGCGCGGTGGCGCGGCCGCGCAAGCGCACTGACCGGTGGCGCGAGGTGGCGCGCGGCCCCACTTCTCCTTCCTTCCGCCCTCCCCCTTCTCGGCCCGCCGTCTCGGAGGCGGGGAAGGAGGCGAACCCAGACCTCGGCTGCCCCGAGGGCTGGTGGGAGTGGCGGCGCGAGCGGCCAACGGGCGGCCGGGAAACCGATGAGACGGCTCCACGCGCCGCCGGCCGCCCGGCAGAGCCCACCTTTCGTCGAGAAGCCCCCGCTCTTTGATAAAAGAAGCCGGCGTCTGCCTCCAGGCCCCCGGTAAGGGCCCTCGTTCGGGAACTGAGGGAAGCCCCCGGGCTCAGTCGGGAGAGGACACGGCAACAAGGGGTCGAAGGGCTGGGTTACATAGAAACCGATGAGGTTGGACATGGTCTAACCCAGCACTTAGAACAGTGTCTGGCACACAGCGAGCACTTAACAAATGTCACTAAATAATAGATCACACAGACTTCCCTTTTTTATGCTGTCGTGACGGGTCGGGGCCGCTCTGGACCCGGATTAGCCAGTTTCGTGAGGGGCCAAACGCCACCGAGGCGACGACACCCAACTTCTATTATTATTAGCATCGTCGTTAGCAGAGAAGCAGCATGGTAGAGTGGATAGAGTACAGGCCCGGGAAGCAGAAGGTCATGGCTTCTAATCCTCTCCCCCCCAATTAATAATAATAATGATGCTTTTTTGTTAAGCACTCACTATGTGCTGAGCACTGTTCTAAGCGCTGGGGGAGACACAGGGGAATCAGGTTGTCCCACGTGCGGCTCACAGTCTTCACCCCCATTTTATGGATGAGGTCACTGAGGCACAGAGGAGTATAATAATAATGGTGGCATTTATTAAGCGCTTACTATGTGCCGAGCACTGTTCTAAGCGCTGGGAGAGATACAGGGTGATCAGTTTGTCCCACGTGAGGCTCACAGTCTTCATCCCCATTTTACAGATGAGGGAACTGAGGCACCGAGAATTGAAGTGACTTACTCAAAATCACACATCTGACAGGTGGCGGGGCCGGGATTAGAACCCATGACCTCCGACTCCTAAGCCTGGACTTTTTCCACTGGGCCACGTTGTCCTCAGTGTGACTTTGGGCAAGTCACCTCACTTTTCGGGGCTTCGGTGACCTCATCTGGAGCCCCTCCCAATCCCTGTCCCAAACCACCATTTGCTTGCGTCCACCCCGATGCTTAATACTGTGCCTGGCACATAGAGCTTAACAAAATGATATTCATTCATTCATCGTATTTATTAAGCGTTTACTGTGTGCAGAGCACTGTACCAAGCGCTCGAGTAAGAACAATACAAAAATAGAGCCAATCCCTGCCCACAACGAGCTCACAATCTGAGGGGGGCGGGACACGGACATCGATCCGAATAATTCAAATTACGGCTATAATCTACCTAAGTGCTGCGGGGCTGGGAGAGTAAAGGGAGCAAGTCAGGGCGATGCAGTATGGAATGGGAGATGAAGAAGAGGAGCTTAGTCTGGGAAGGCCTCTTGGAGGAGATGAGCCTTTATAATTAATCTAGATTACTAGATAAATAAGGCTTTGAAGAGGGGAGAGTAATTGTCGGATTTAAGGAAGGGAGGGCGTTCCAGTAATAATACCACATTATAATAGCACCACAATTATTATTTATGGTATTTAAGTGTTTACTGCATGCCAGGCACTATAGTAAGCATTGGGGAAGGTCCAAGCTAATCAAGTTGGACCCAATCCATTCCCCAAACTGGGCTCACAGTCTTAATCCCCATGTAACAGAGCCACAGAGAAGTTAAGTGACTTGCCCAAGGTCACACAGCCGACAAGCAGCAGAGGCTGGATTAGAACCCAGGTTCTTCTGACTCTCAGGCCTGTGCCCAGCCCACTAGGCCGCACTGCTTCTCGAATTGAGGTGTGCACATATTTTTGGACGGGGTTGCAAAACCGGGTGGGGGTTGTTGCAGAAATAGTATTTGTTGAATATCCGCTCGGTGCAGTGCTCTTTTTTAAGCACTGGTGGAAAGTACAAAACAAGTAAGTGATACACTCCCTGCCTAAAAGGAGTTTATACTCTATTGGAGGAGCCAGGCATAAAATGATTGTCACATAGGGTAATCGAAATAAATAATTGAATGTACAATTTACTAAGTCTGGATAAATAAGATCAGGAGTTGCTACCAGAAGTGATTGTGTATACTATTGTCCACTCTAACCAGGCTGTCAAACAAGGTTCACAAATTAATCTTTAATTGTCATATGCATCGTAAGGAACTACGGTGCTATTGAAACATAAAGTTTACCTAAAGGAAGACATAACCCATAATTATGAAAAATAAGGCACGTGAACCTGAATGTGATCAGTCAGTCATAACATCTTCTGAGTACTTATAATGTGAGAAGTTTTGCAGGAGCACCAACTCTTTATTTTGGATTACAATAGTGATATTTGGTAAACACAAACAATGTGCCGAACCCTGGGGTAGATAGGTTAGAGTCAGATCGGACGAGGTCATTCATTTTTCACTCGTTTCTGTTGAGTGCTTACTGTGTGCAGAGCACTGTATTAAGTGCTTGGGAGAGTACAAGATAACAATAAATAGACACATGCCCTGCCCACGACAAGCTTACAGGGTAGAGGGAGAGACAGACATTAACACTCACTCCCTTGGTGAACTCATTCGCTCTCACGGCTTTGACTACCATCTCTACGCAGATGACACGCAGATCTACATCTCTGCCCTTGTCGTCTCCCCCTCCCTTCAGGCTCGCATCTCCTCCTGCCTCCAGGATGTCTCCACCTGGATGTCGGCCCGCCACCTAAAACTCAACATGAGCAAGACTGAGCTCCTCATCTTCCCTCCCAAGCCCGGTCCTCTCCCAGATTTCCCTATCACCGTGGATGGCTCGACCATCCTTCCCGTCTCTCGGGCCCGCGATCTCGGTGTCATCCTTGACTTGTCTCTCTCGTTGTCCCCACACATCCTATCCATTACCGAGACCTGCCAGTTTCACCTTTACAATATCGCCAAGATCCACCCTTTCCTCTCCACCCAAACGGCTACCTTACTATTACGGGCTCTCGTTATATCCCGGCTAGACTACTGTGTCAGCCTTCTCTCTGACCTCCCTTCCTCCTCTCTCGCCCCACTCCGGTCTATTCTTCACTCCGCTGCCCGGCTCATCTTCCTGCAGAAACGATCTGGGCATGTCACTCCCCTTCTTAAACAACTCCAGTGGTTGCCTATCGACCTCCGCTCCAAACAAAAACTCCTCACTCTAGGCTTCGAGGCTCTCCATCACCTTGCCCCTTCCTACCTCTCCTCCCTTCTCTCTTTCTACCGCCCACCCCGCACGCTCCGCTCCTCTGCCGCCCACCTCCTCACCGTCCCTCGGTCTCGCCTATCCCACCGTCGACCCCCGGGCCACGTCCTCCCGCGGTCCTGGAACGCCCTCCCTCCTCACCTCCGCCAAACTGATTCTCTTTCCCTCTTCAAAACCCTACTTAAAACTCACCTCCTCCAAGAGGCCTTCCTAGACTGAGCTCCCCTTCCCCCTCTACTCCCTCTACCACCCCCCCCTTCACCTCTCTGCAGCTTAACCCTCTTTTCCCCCCATCTCCCTCTGCTCCTCCTCCTCTCCCTTCCCATCCCCTCAGCACTGTATTCATCTGCTCAACTGTATATATTTTCATTACCCTATTTATTTTGTTAGTGAAATGTACATCGCCTCGATTCTATTTAGTTGCCATTGTTTTTACGAGATGTTCTTCCCCTTGACTCTATTTATTGCCATTGTTCTCGTCTGTCTCCCCCGATTAGACTGTAAGCCCGTCAAAGGGCAGGGACTGTCTCTATCTGTTGCCGACTTGTTCATTCCAAGCGCTTAGCACAGTGCTCTGCACATAGTAAGCACTCAATAAATACTATTGAATGAATGAATAAATACATTACAGATATGGACGTAAGTGCTGTGGGGCTGGGAGGCAGGGAATGAATGAAGAGAGCAAGTCAGGGTGATGCAGAAGGGAGAGGAGGAAGAGGAAAGGAGGGCCTGGTTAGGGACAGCCTCTTAGAGGAGATGGGCCTTCAGTAGGCTTTCTTTCTAGATTACTAAATAATCATCAATCTGGAAATGAGTTATTTATCTCTAAGTCCCATTCTACCTCTAGAGAGCCAGGGGAAGCGCTGGAGCCAGTATTCTTACTACGCGTCGCGCATTGTTTTAAGGGTTGGGGTAGATACAACTTTATCAGGTTGGACACGGTTCCTGTCCTACGTGGGGCTCACAGTCTAATTAGGAGGGAGAAGGATTTCATCCCCATTTTACAGTTGAGGAAACTGAGGCACAGAGAAATTAAGTGACTCACCCAAGATCACGCAGTAAGCAGTTGGCAGAGCTGGGAGCAGAACCCAGGTCCTCTGAATCCCAGGCCCATACTCTTTTCACTAGGCCACGCTTACTTGGTGCTACCTGTAAGTTCTGGATTTATCCTGTTACACAAGGGTCTCCAACTTATTCCTGCGCGGGAGTCATTGTAAATGAAATCTTTGAGAAATTGATATGCGGAGAGCTGATCGTAAACCAAAGACGACCAGAGAGGAGAAAAGAAAAGTTGGGGGGAGGGGGGTGCGGAAAGGGAAAAAGAACGAACAAACTTGTTCCCGATTTATTTGGCGAGTTGGGGAGGGGAGGTGCCAGAGTGGCAAAGCCTCATGCCTGCTGTTGCCACATTTCACTCACCCCCTTCTCCTCCTCTTTTTTCTCCTCCTCTTGGACCGTCAGAGCCACTCTGGACCCGGTTCGTGTCCAGTGGGGTGTATTTTTTCCTCCGACAGCCTTGGAATGTGCGGAGCCTCGTCCGGGTGGCCCCTGCCTGGAAGCAGTTCACCGTAGCCCAACCGGGAGTGGGGAGTGCGGTGCTTGGCGCTGGGGCCATCCTGGCTTCCTGCCCCCACACTTCCCTGCTAACTGCTGCCCCCACCACCTTTATACACAGCACCCAGCGTCTGAGAGGGAGAGAGAGTGTGTGTGTGGTTGGGCATTCCCCTTTCTTGCCCACTTGGGCCGGACAACCTCGGTGCTGTTGTTGATTGTGCGGGCCCCGGGTCGGGAGGAGGGAGAAGGACAAGAGCCTCTCCGATGTGCCTTGCCGTCCAGTGAGGACTGTGGGGACCCCACCGGAGACAGGGATTGGAACCACCATGGCGACTCTCTCCCTCCCCCACCTTGGCCCCTTTCCGGTCAAGAGGGGCGGGGCAGAGAGCTGCTTCCTGCCCAGAAAGCCGTGCAGATGCGGAGTCCACCCACGGGCTGGGCGCCTGTGCCGGAGACCACATCTGCTGCCGTAAAGAACCAGATCTGGCTTGCGGGTCATCGGTTCCTGACCCCTGCTGTAACAGGACAAGAAGAACTGGAAGTTTGTAATTCCATAGAGCAGGATTTTTCCACTAAAATGTCTTGTGTCTGTAATTGCTTGGTGACAGTTTTCTTTTTTTAAAGCCTCTAGGGGCAGGCCTGGAATGCAGAACCCTGGGGACCTGAGCCTCTGGAACTGGGCCAGGCTCGGACAGAGCTAAATCAAATCGGGTTGGCTGGGAAAGGCTTCCTCCCACTCTAACCCCAAATTCTGCTTCCTGTCCGCTGCTCGCTAAGTAGCAAGGGGGAGTGGAGTGAATGGGTCAACTACATGAGAAGCAGCGTGGCCTAGGGGATGGAGCCCGGGCCTGAGAGTCAGGAGGACTTGGGTTCTAATCCCAGCACTTGTCTGCTGTGTGACCTTGGGCAAGTCACTTCACTTCTCTGGGCCTCAGTCACTTCATCTGCAAAATGAGGATTAAGACCATGAGCCCCACGTGGGACAGGGACTGTGTCCAACCTGATGATCTGGTATCTACGCCAGGTCTTGGTACAATGCCTGGTATGCAGTAAGTGCTTAACAAGTACCATCAATATTACATGTCCATCTCTGATTTGGCAGCCTCTTCCTTTGGATGCTCAGAGGATGGTGAAGCAGCATGGCCTATTGGAAAGACCCTGGACCTGGGAATCAGAGGACTGGAGTTCTAATCCCGGCTCCACCACTTGTCTGCTGTGTGATCTTGGGCAAGCCACTTGGCTTCTCTGGGTCTCAGTGACCTCTTCTGCAAAATGGGGATTAAGGCTGAGGGAGTTGGACTGTGTCCAACATGATTAGCTTTTGTCTACCTCCAGCACTTAGTACAATGCCTGGTACATGGCAAACGCTCAACAAATGACATTTAAGAAAAAAAAGGTGAACTGAGAGATATTTAAATGTGTCATACCTGCAAAACTAGGGCCTCCCACACCTAGGAGACTTTGAAAGAGTCCACATCTTTTTACCTTGAACATTTTGTAGTGCCAGGCAAACGTTTGAAGAACTGGGGACCAGACCCCAGATTTTTCACTGCATTTTGAGGGCCTAGGCTAGATTAGGTTGTCTCCCTCTCCGCCAACAGGTCTGCAGCGTGGGGTACCTCAGGACAGCAGAGACCCCGGAAAGTATTCTCAACTACTAGAGTTGCCTTTCCATTGTCTTCGAAATGCTTAGTAAATCACCTTTTGAATTCTCAAATAGAGTGAAGCTTTGGAGGAGAATGATTTCCTAAAAGCTTGGCTTGTAAATGAGTCTGCATTAGTGATCTTGAGAAGACAAACCAGTACTGTATCTCTGTACTTGACTGTACTTTCCACTGCACAGGTTCATCAAATGCTCTTATCATCTGGCAGTGGGGTTTCATGTAGAGGAGCGATAGCCTGTGGGTGGTTGTCATTGTAGCTGGACCATGGTCAAATAGTCCAGGAGGTGTTAAAGCCTCCTGCCATTTAGCATATGCTATTTCTAGACCGTCCAACCCTCCCCAGTCCGTCCCTCATCAGTTATATTTATTGTGCACTTACTGTATGCAGAGCACGGTACTAAGCACTTGGGAGAGTACAGTAATAATAATGATAATAATAATAATAAAGTGCTTACTATGTGCCAAGCACTGTTCTAAGCGCTGGGGTAGATACAAGGTAATCAGGTTATCCCACGTGGGGCTCCCAGTCTTAATCCCCATTTTACAGATGAGGGAACTGAAGCACAGAGAAGGTAAGTGGCTTGCCCAAGGTCACAGCAAACAATTGGCGGAGAAAGGATTATAACCCCTGACCTCTGACTCCCAAGCCCATGCTCTTTCCACTAAGCCAAGCTGTACTATAGAGTCGGGAGACACCATGCCTGTCCACAGGGAGCTTACAGTCTAGAGGGGGAGACAGATATGAGGGCCCTGCCCTGAGGATGTAGAATGAAATTGGAAGGGCCTGAAGGACCATAGCCCTCCGGGCGAGCTAATCTTGAACCTATCCTGGCTAGAGTGTAAGCTCCTTTATGGGCAGTGAACATGCCTACTAACTCTCTTGTATTGTACTCTCCCAAGTGCTTAATACAGTGCACTGCACACAGGAAGCGCTCAATAAATGCCGTTGATTGACTGTGATTTGAAAGATGTTTGGTTGGCTAGGACAATTCTGGGAGCCTCTCTCCCCCGATTAGACTGTAAGCCCATCAGTGGGCAGGGACTGTATCTGTTGCCGATTTGTACATTCCAAGTGCTTAGTACAGTGCTGTGCACATAGTAAGCGCTCAGTAAATACTGTTGAATGAATGAATGATGAGTTTGTGATGCTCAAGAAGGGCTAACATTTTTCTTCCTCACACCCTCTACTACATCTACTGCTCTGCTGTTTTCACTCTTTTATATTGGAGAGTAAAGAAAGCCATTAGTGAGATTTTTTTTTCTCCTTTTGGCTTAATTTGGAGCAGATTCATCCATTTTTTTTTCCTTGCCTTTCTGCTGTCCTCCATGATCAAGATGAATTAAATTCAAATGAAAGTGATGTAAATCTCAGGTCAGGAAGCTTCAGGGTTTTCATTGTTTTCTCTATAAAGCACATTCTTGGCATTTTAATTTTGAAATATTTCCAGAGTCTTCCAGCCTGACAAGCTTGCTGCTGTGGTAGGTTTTCCTTCTGCAATTCATTTCTCAAATTCATTCTCAAAATGAGTAGAAAGACTACACTCAGTAACTTCTCTGATACTCTGTTGCAAATTTGTCTCTTTGGTTTGTTAATGCCTTTTCCATTCTTGCCTAAATCTATATTTCATTTGACCTCTGGAAACTTCGCACTTTATTCACCAACTTTATAGAGACATTAAGGCCGTGGATAGCTAATCAAGTCTGTTTTCTCACAACTCCACATTCTCTTTTGCGGATGTTGTCTTTGGAGATGCAGATCCACAATTCGAGAACTGAACTGAAACATCATAGAGATGCTTGTTGGGATTTTCTGGAGTCTAGTCTGACCACTGAATTCCTGTTAGCCTTTTGACTAGAAAGAACTTTCACTGGCTAATGGAGGTGGATGAGGGTACTTTTTTTTTTCTAATGGTATTAAGCGTTTTTGTGTCGGGTACTGTTATAAGCGCTGGGGTAGATCATCATCCATGATATTTATTGAGCACTTACTGCGTGCAGAGCACTGTACTAAGCACTTGGGAGAGGGCAGTACAACAGAGTTAGATACAAGTTAATCATTAAACCAGAGGCATTCCCTGTCCCACATGGCTCAAGGTCTAAGTAGGAGGGAGAACTGGTATTTAATCCCCATTTTGCAGTTGAGGAAACTGAGGCACAGAGAAGTGAAGTGATTTGCCCAAGGGCCCACAGCGGGCAAGTGACGGAGCTGATATTAGCCAGGATTTATTGCTTGAATGATCTGGAAAATTGGATCAGTTCTCTACTTCACTTTTGTTATCGGGTTGGTCTTCTTTATAGCAAGGTAGTCTTGTGTATCGTTTTCAAACTTTTTAATTCATAAACTGGGCTTGCGGGGGCTATTTTACAAAAGAATGCATTAAGAATATTCACCGTTGGCTGCGTCATTTTCCATCCATAGGACAATTATGGTGTTTTGAATTATGATGAGTGGAGCCAGTGACATTTCTAAATTTATACCCTGTTTCAGATTTACACCATGTGAGTTTACAAGTTTACAACACTAGCCTCCTTCATGGCACTAGCTTTGAGGATGTGGGGACTATTGGGGGACTCACAGGAGTTGCAGGGAAATGGGGAAACAAAAAAGCCACAATGGGGCAAAGGGGTGAGAGTTTAGAGAGTGGGGGGTGGAGAAGGGGGAGAGCAGTTGATCAGGGAGGGTCATACATCCATTTCGCTTCCAGTGAACTAAAAATGACCACCCTATTGTATAACCTCTGCGGCTCGATATATTAGTGTATGTGGTATGTGAATATATGCATATATATGTACACACACACATATGTATATATATATATATATAATTTTACTATATTACTCTGAAATAGATGACCCACTATAATCTGGCTTCCTCCCCCTCCACTCCACTGAAACGGCTCTCCAAGGTCACCAACAACCTCTTTTGGGCCGGGATCATATCTACTGTATTGTACTCTCCCAAGTGCTTAGAAGAGAGCTCTGCACAGAATAGACACTCAGTACCGTTGGTATTGGTTGATTGAAAATGGGTTCCTATTTCTGTGTTGACTTGACACGGTTTTCACAAAGCATTTCGATTGTAAATCCGGAGACTACTTGAGTTCCCTTGAGGGATTTTTTTTTAATAGTTCTAAAAGTACCAGAAAGATGATATTGCAGTTATTGCTGATTAGTGAAAATGCACCTGTGCCTTCCTTTTTGTCCCTAGATTACCAAGAGATGATTGACTCTGTGAAACTCCGGAGAGAAAGTGCCTTTGACTTTTTCTTGCGCTACGACTACCTCTGCGCACTTAACGACTGTGTTCCGCTACCAGGAGTGAAAGCTCATCTGGAAGAAGGAATTCTTGATTTCAACGCAGATCATATCAAAGTTGCCGATTGGACACCCTTACTGAATGCTCTTGCGATTGATAAAAATCTGACCTCTATAGCAATAAGGAGCTGGTACCAACCAATTTGTGGAGAAACAGGTCTGCCATTCAAATGTGAATCTTATCCAAATGCCTGTGGCTTTGTTTGATAGGGAGGCAATATGGCTTTTTAAGCACATCCAAAATGGAACTTTTTGGATTCTAGAATGCCCTTGGAGAGAGCAAATCCTTGACTTTAATAAATGTACTTTATTTTAGGTACTCTTTACTCATCCTTTCTCATTTGGCATATCATGAGCCATATCTTATCAGGAAGGTACAGTCAGTTCTCCGTATCATGTGTTTTGGTTAGAACGTAGTTATGGGATTAGGGAATGTTCTTTCAAAAATATGCTTCTGAGTGGATAATAATAATGATAATTGTGATATCCATTGAGCACTGGGGTGGGTACAAGATAATCAGGTTGGACACAGTCCCTGTCTCTCATGGGGCTCGCAGTCTAAGTAGAAGGAGGTAGGATTTAATATGAGGAAACTGAGGCACAGAGAAGTTATGTTACTTGGCCAAGGCCGCACAGCAGACAAGTGGTTGAGCCGGGATTAGAACCCAGGTCTCTGACTCCGAGACTCATGCTCTTTCCGCTAGGCCACGTTAGATCCCCATTCGACAGATGAGGAAAGTGAGACACAGAGAAGTGAGTGACTTGCCCAAAGTTTGTTCATTCATTCAACTGTATTTATTCCGTGCTTACAGTGTGCAGAGCACTGTCCTAAGCACTTGGGAGAATATGGTCCAACAACAGGGTTGCACAGCCAACAAGTGGCGGAGCTGAAATTAGAACCGAGGTCTCAGACTGTCAAGCCTGGGCCCTTTCCACTAGGTCACGCTGCTTCCTATAGAATGCAGTATGGTGTCAGTAAAAGCGGTTGTAATAATAATAATGTTGGTATTTGTTAAGCGCTTACTATGTGCCGAGCACTGTTCTAAGCGCTGGGGTAGACATAGGGGAATCAGGTTGTCCCACGTGGGGCTCACAGTCTTAATCCCCATTTTACAGATGAGGGAACTGAGGCACAGAGAAGTTAAGTGACTTGCCCACAGTCACACAGCCGACAAGTGGCAGAGCTGGGATTCGAACTCATGAGCCCTGACTCCAAAGCCCGTGCTCTTTCCACTGAGCCACGCTGCTTCCCTGCTGATGTGTGAGCACAGCATCGGTCAAGGCCAGAGAATTATGGTGTGGGGTTCTTCAAGAATGCTAACCCCACGTTTTAGGAGAATCGACCATATTCCCCATTCGGAAGTGCATTAAATGTTTACGACCACTGGTGTAATAGTGGATTGACTGGGTAGTAGTTTGGCAAAGGGTGTCCTGGTGGATCAAGAAAGAGTTAATAAAACTTTGAAAGGTCCTCTAAGAGCCGAACCCACATATGGGGAAAATGGTATTCCCACAGGTTGCTGAGATCACAGTTTCTTATTGCTTGCATATTTTCTCTAATGGTTTTTAGTCTTGAGGAAATCCATTTCCCAATTTCTTTTCTAGGTTCTGAGAAATATAAAGCTTCCTCTAGAAGACGAATTCCAGCAATTAGATCCCAAGATGTTATTATTCAACTGTGTAAAGCCATTAAAAGCTGCCTCAGTGTGTCAAGTGTGCTAAAGAATTTGGAACTACAAGGGCTGCTTTTAAATGAACAAGATTTAATCCTTTTAACTCAGGTATGGCTTCTGAAATATGTCCTGAGGAGAGCAGGCAGTAGCAGTTGACCAGTTGTGCGGTGGGGAGAGGGTGTTTTTAAAAGACATTCTTCCTGGCATGTGTCAAAAGCTAACTCTGCTTATTGTTTTCAATGAAGGGATTGAATAAATCAGCTTCTCTGGAGCATCTCTCTCTAGCTCATTGTCCAATTGGAGATGGAGGTGTAAAAAGTGAGTTAAAACGTGAACATTTTCTTCCTGGAGATTGTTTTACTCCTATATCGCTTCATTAGGTCAGGTGTGATTTTTGAATTCACTTCTACCACCACTTTGGAAATCGTACTCTCCCAAGTGCTTAGTACCGCACCTAGTAAGTGCTCAAAAAAATACCACTGATTGATCGAACTGAAAGAAGGGAGATGTTCGTATGCATGAGGGAAAGGAGAGCATCCTGGATGAAAGAAGCAATCCAGGGAGAAATTTTCAGATGGTGGTGGGGATGGGAGAATATGGGGTTAATAGTTGAATATCAAGTTCTTAAGGGGTACAGAGCCAAGTGCATAGGCTGTGCAGAAGGGATTGCATGCCCACAGGGTGTTTAGCAAGATACTTGATAACCTGATTCCTGGCCTTCTTCTCACCTGGCCTCAATTCAGCACTCTGAGCCACAACCCTGGACCTTTTCCTTTTGCTAGCACACCTGAAAACTCCCAGACCCATTTCTATCTCCAACACTCTGGACCTCAGTTCCGTCATCATCATCATAATGGTATTTGTTAAGCACTTACTATGCGCCAAGCACTATTCTAAGCATTGGGTAGATACAAGGTCATCAGGTTGTCCCACGTGGGGCTCACAGTCTTAATCCCCATTTTACAGATGAGGTAACTGAGGCACCAAAAGTCACACAGCTGACATACTGCTGACACCTCAAACTTAACAGGTCCAAAACAGAACATCCAAATCTTGTTTTTTCCCCCTGACTTTCCTGTCACTGTGGTCAACACCATTATCCTCCCTATCTCCCTAGTTTGTAACCTTGACATTATCCTCTACTGAATTCACTCGTTCAACCCACACATTAAGTGTGTCACCAAGTCCTGTCGCTTTGACCTTCACAACATGCTAAAATCCACCCTTTCCTCTCCATCCAAAATGCTACTTACTACTATGATCCAAGCACTCATCCTATCCCACCTTGACTGTTGCATCAGCCTCGTTGCTGACCCTTCCCCCCCACCCCCCGCCTCCCATCTCTCCTCACTCCAGCCCATACTTGCCTCTGCTGCCCTTATCGTTTTTTTTAAGAACCATTCAGTCCTTGAGTCACCAATCCTCAAGAACCTCCGGTGGTTGCCCATCCCCCTCCGCGTCAAATAGAAACTTCTTACCATCAGCTATATAGCACTCGATCGGCTCTCCCCGTCCTACTTTGGCGATTTCCTACTACAGCTCACTTTGCACACTTCACTCCTCTAATGCAAACCTTTCGTACTGAACCTCGATCTCGTCTGTCTTGCCACCGACCCCTTGCCCATGTCCTTCCTCTGGTGTGGAACTCTTCCACTTCGTCTACAAGAGAAGCAGCGTGGTCTAGTGGAAAGAGCACTGGCCTGGGAGTCAGAGGACCTGGGTTCTAATCCCAGCTCCGCTACTTAGCTACTGTGTGACTATGGGCAACTCAGCTTTTCCATGCCTCAGTTCCCTCATCTGTAAAATGGGGATGAAGACTGAGCCTCACATGGGACAACCTGATTACCCTGTATCTACCCCAGTGCTTAGAACAGTGCTCTGCACATAGTAAGCACTTAACAAATACCAACATTATTATCATTATTATTATTACTGCAGCGACTTTTAATTTAGATGTGTGCTCTGTGCTAAAAATGCATTAGAGGGGCCTAGAGGCAAAGGAGAGCTAGTCCAGGCCAGAGGTATTCATGGGATGGAGAAGTGGAGAACAGAATATTGGAGTAATTCAGAAAAAAATGCATACTTAATAGGAATTCTGGAAACTTTAGAAAGTGGCTATATAGAGAGAAGCATCATGGCCAAGTGGAAAGAGCACAGGCCAGTGAGTCAAGAGACCTGGGTTCTAATCCCGGCTCCAATATTCTCCTCCTGTGTGACCTCAGGTATGTCACTTAGCTTTTCTGTACTTCTGTTTCCTCATCTTTAAATTGGGGATTCAGTACCCGTTCTCTCTCCTACTTAGTCTGGGAGCCCAATGTGGGACAAGGACCGTGTCCAATCGGCTTATATCGGCTCTACCCCAATGCTTAGTACAGTGCTTGGTACATAGTAGGCGCTTAACGGACACCACTCTAAATATTAACATCATAATTACTATTATTATTTTGAATTGTACTTTAAAACGACCAATTAGTGTTTAGTGAGAGTGGCGCTGGGTAAACCCCTAGCGCTAGAATCAATTCCTGCATGAAGGTTCTCGGTCCTAAAGTCTCATCCATCATTCTGTCATTGGAAGGGAAATCATGGAAATTTTCTTTTAAAATGACCAGTTGGCATTTAAGTCCTGCAGTTTTTGTATGAGTTTGAACGTCTCAAATAACCCCATTCCCTCTCACCTTCTTAAAACCATCGCCCCTGCCCTCCTCCCTTCCTTAACTTCTATTTTTAACCACTCAATCTCCAAGGGCTCCTTCCCCTCTGCCTTCAAACACGCCCACGTCTCCCCCATCCTAAAAAACCCGCTCTTGACCCCACTTCCCCCTCCAGTTATCGTCCTATCTCCCTACTACCCTTCCTTTCCAAAATCTTAGAATGAGTCGTCTACAATCGATGCCTAGAATTCCTTAACTCCCATTCTCTCCTAGACCCCCTCCGATCTGGCTTCCGTCCCCTCCACTCTACCGAGACTGCTCTCTCTAAGGTCACCCGTGACCTCCTTCTTGCCAAATCCAATGGCTCCTACTCCATTCTGATCCTCCTTGACCTCTCTGCTGCCTTTGACACTGTCGACCATCCCCTCCTCCTCCGTACCTTATCTCACCTTGGCTTCACGGACTCTGTCCTCTCCTGGTTCTCCTCTTACCTCTCTGGCCGATCATTCTCGGTCTCCTACGCTGGAGCCTCCTCCCCCCCCCCATCCTTTAACTGTTGGAGTTCCTCAAGGGTCAGTTCTTGGCCCTCTTCTGTTCTCCATTTACACTCACTCCCTCGGTGAACTCATTCGCTCTCACGGCTTTGACTACCATCTCTACGCAGATGACACGCAGATCTACATCTCCGCCCCTGTCCTCTCCCCCTCCCTTCAGGCTCGCATCTCCTCCTGCCTCCGGGACGTCTCCACCTGGATGTCTGCCCGCCACCTAAAACTCAACATGAGCAAGACTGAGCTCCTCATCTTCCCTCCCAAGCCCGGTCCGCTCCCAGACTTCTCCATCACCGTGGATGGCACGACCATCCTTCCCGTCCCGCAGGCCCGCAATCTCGGCGTCATCCTTGACTCGTCCCTCTCGTTCACCCCACACATCCTATCCGTTACCAAGACCTGCCGGTTTCACCTCTACAATATCGCCAAGATCCGCCCTTTCCTCTCCACCCAAACGGCTACCTTACTGTTACGGGCTCTCGTTATATCCCGGCTAGACTACTGTGTCAGCCTTCTCTCTGACCTCCCTTCCTCCTCTCTCGCCCCGCTCCGGTCTATTCTTCACTCCGCTGCCCGGCTCATCTTCCCGCAGAAACGATCTGGGCATGTCACTCCCCTTCTTAAACAACTCCAGTGGTTGCCTATCGACCTCCGCTCCAAACAAAAACTCCTCACTCTAGGCTTCAAGGCTCTCCATCACCTTGCCCCTTCCTACCTCTCCTCCCTTCTCTCTTTCTACCGCCCACCCCGCACGCTCCGCTCCTCTGCCGCCCACCTCCTCGCCGTCCCTCGGTCTCGCCTATCCCGCCGTCGACCCCTGGGTCACGTCCTCCCGCGGTCCTGGAACGCCCTCCCTCCTCACCTCCGCCACACTGATTCTCTTTCCCTCTTCAAAACCTTACTTAAAAATCACCTCCTCCAAGAGGCCTTCCCAGACTGAGCTCCTCCTCCCCCTCTACTCCCTCTGCCATCCCCCCTTTACCTCTCCGCAGCTAAAGCCTCATTTTCCCCTTTTCCCTCTGCTCCTCCACCTCTCCCTTCCCATCCCCACAGCACTGTACCCGTCCGCTCAACTGTATATATCTTCGTTACCCTATTTATTTTGTTAATGAATTGTACATCGCCTTGATTCTATTTAGTTGCCATTGTTTTTACGAGATGTTCTTCCCCTTGACGCTGTTTAGTGCCATTGTTCTTGTCTGTCCGTCTCCCCCGATTAGACTGTAAGCCCGTCAAACGGCAGGGACTGTCTCTATCTGTTGCCGACTTGTTCATCCCAAGCGCTTAGTACAGTGCTCTGCACATAGTAAGCGCTCAATAAATACTATTGAATGAATGAATGAAAATAAGGGTAATGCATTCATTTGCTGGATAATTAAATGAGTTTGTTTACCCTGGTTTGAAACATTGATTTATTTATGTTTGAAAACTTGATATTTACCAAACCCATTTCTTGGAAAGATTTGGGGTATGACTTCGGCACTCCTTAGTGAAAGAGCACACCAGGTCCAAGAAAACTGTTGTAAAATAGAGGTCAATATAGAAATACCGTGCTTTCAAAATGTAGTGAAATTCAAAATAAAACATTAACCAACCAGTCTGGTAAAATAACTAGGAAAGAAATTAGGTATTCTTAAATAAGCCCTTAAAGTAATGGTTTTCAAATTTTTATCTTGTAATCGTGTGATGGCTCTCGTTCCCCTCACCGCTCTCCCCCTTTCCCTCTGCCGGAAAAGAAAAGAAAAGTTCAATAGGTGAACCATAAAAGCAGCTTAGCTTTTTCTGCTCAGGACAGGATGGGTCGAGAGAGCTGATAAATGTCTATTAAAAAAATAAATGATCCTACAATGCTAATGAGCCTGTAAATTATTTTAGCATCTGGATCGGAAACTCGAGGGCAGGACTCGTGTCTGCTTACTCTGTCGTACCCTCCCAAACGCTCAGTGGAGTGCTCTGAAAACAGTGGATGCTTAGTACATGCTATTAAGTCCCACTACTGCTACCACCAGGTTTTCTGAATGTTCCAGCTCTCATCTAATTTGTGTTGCTTTCAGGGGTTCCTAATTCTTAGTTAAGAAACATGGGATTAAGGTATTCGCTTCCCTCACTCTCTCTCTGCCCTCCCCCCCCCCCCTTTCTCTCGCCCTCATGTAGTTGTTTTTGTTCTTTGTGCTTGAAGATATCACTTTCAGTGAGATTCACCTATGAGCATGTGTCTGAAAAGGCCAATGAATGTCACTGTTTATCATTGTACTTTTCCAAGCGCCCAGTACAGTGCTCTACACACAGCGCTTAATAAACACGACTGAATGAATGTGGGAAGACCCCCTCCTCCCCATAATTCCAACCGCACATCGATTTGTGGCTCAGTGGAAAGAGCACGGGCTTTGGAGTCAGAGGTCATGGGTTCGAATTCAGGCTCCACCACTTGTCAGCTGTGTGACTGTGAGCAAGTCACTTCACTTCTCTGGGCCTCAGTTACCTCATCTGTAAAATGGGGATTAAGACTGTGAGCCCCACGTGGGACAACCTGATTCCCTTGTGTCTACCCCAGCGCTGAGAACAGTGTTCTGCACATAGTAAGCGCTTAACAAATACCAACATTATTATTATTATTACCTTGTATCCCTCAGCGCTTAGAACAGTGCTTTGCACATAGTAAGTGCTTAACAAATACCACCATTTTTTTTTTTATGCACACACATAAAGACTGCCCTTTGTTATGCTCTCATGCTAGTTTGCAACACCTGGTACTCTTTTCCTTTGTGTCTCCAAATTCTCAGTAGGTAGGCAATATTGACCTAGAATTACAAATTGGAAATGTTTGATTTCAAATGGCCATGACTACTATATAATAATGAAAACAATGATGTTACTTGTTAATCACTTACCGTTTGCCAAGCACTACTGTACTAAGTGCCGGCGGAGATACAAGTTAATCAGGTTGGACCCAGTCCCGGCCCTACACAGGACTCACAATCTAAGGGTGTACTATATGCTATATTTGTAGGTGCTTTAAGCGTGTATGGATGGCGAGCTGGTAATTAGTACCTCTTGAATTTGAGAGACCTGGGAAAGAACAAATAGCTATCCAAGATATGCCTGCCTTTCATCCTATTTAGTCATGTTTTAATTATTGTTTCTTAGCAATCTGCCAAAGTATAAAGAACTCGACTACTCTGAAAACCGTCAATTTTACCGGGTGTAATTTGACATGGCACGGAGCGGATCATTTGGCCAACATTTTGAAGGTAATCATATGCTTATGCTTGTTCAAAACCAATTTCAGGGACTGCTGAATGACATAAAAATTGTGACGCAAATGTTATACGGTCCCACATAGAAATTCTAAGAAATGATTCATTATAATTTTGTCTTTGAGAATTTAAAGCAAGAAACAAGAAGCAACTAGCAAGAAGGACTAGCTGATGGTCTCTGCATGAAACAAAAACTAAACATCAGCTTTGAAGTATTCAATCAATTCTTCCTCTTCTGTTTATCCACTCTCTCCTCCCACTACACCTTTTCTTTTCTTTTGTATTTAAGCACTCACTAAGTGCCAGGCCCTGTCCTAAGCCCTGGGCTAGATAGGAGCTAATCAGGTTGGGCACAGTCCCTGTCCCAGTTGGGGCTCACAGTCTTAATCCCCATTTACAGATGAGATAACCGAGGCCCAGAGAAGTCAAGTGACTCGCCCAAGGTCACACAGCAGACAAGTGGTGGAGCTGGGATTAGAACCGAGGTCCTTCGGACTCTCAGGCCCGGGCTGTATCCGTTAGGCCATGCTATACCTCACTGCACAATAGGCATTCCTCTCGAGTTTAGTACTGACTGTATCTGGTTCCTTCATCCCCAGCTGCTGACCTCATGCTCACACCCATCTCCCTTCGTAGCCGACAGATGACAGCTCTCCCCATAATAACTATGGTATTTATTAAGTGCCTACTTTGTGCCAAGCATTGTACTAAGCGCTGGGGTAGGTACAAGATCATCAGGTCCCACATGGGGCTCCCAGTCTAAGTAGGAGGGAGAATAGATATTGAATCCTCATTTTGCAGGTGAGGGAACTGAGGCCCAGGCCCAGAGGCCCAGAGAAGTGAAGTGCCTTGCCTAAGGTCACACAGCAGACAAGTGGCAGAGCCGGGATTAGAACCCGGGATGAGAAGCAGCGTGGCTCAGTGGAAAGAGCACAGGCTTTGGAGTCAGGGCTCATGAGTTCGAATCCCAGCTCTGCCACTTGTCAGCTGTGTGACTGTGGGCAAGTCACTTAACTTCTCTGTGCCTCAGTTCCCTCATCTGTAAAATGGGGATTAAGACTGTGAGCCCCACATGGGACAACCTGATTCCCCTATGTCTACCCCAGCACTTAGAACAGTGCTCGGCACATAGTAAGCGCTTAACAAATACCAACATTATTATTATTATTAACCCAGGTCCTCTGACTCCCAGGCCAGTGCTCTTTCCACTAGGCCACGTTGCTTCTTCACTGCCCTTCTGAGATCATATTTCCTCCAGGAGGCCTTCCCTGCATCATAGGGAATCTTCCTTGTAGTGGTATGTCCAAATCCGTGGATAAATGGGATTTCTCTCCCCGCCCTGCCCCAGTCCCCTGCACAAAGGACAATTAAAGACTTGATTTTGGTTTTCTTCTATCTTCAAAGTTCCAGGCCATCAAAAGACGTGGTGAAGCATGGGCTGAGAGTCTTCGCTATAGAAGGCCTGACCTAGATTGCATGGCTGGTTTGAGGCGGATCACTCTTAATTGCAACCCCCGCATTGGTGATCATGGCGCAAGGATTCTTGCAGAATGTCTTGGAGAGGACTTGTGGCTAAAAGGTATGGTGAAAAACTCTAAAGCACATTGACGGCAAGCATGGAGTTAATTGCTCATAGATTAGTCACTCCAAACAGAGACCTTCTGTTTTCAGTGACTCAAGAGACTCTCTGGGGCACTTTTTCCCCTCCCCTAGGAAACTCCAGGAGGTGCAGCAGTGCATGCCTTAGTAATAACAAAAATAATGATAATAGTAATTGTGGTATTAAGAGTTTACTCTGTGCCAAGCACTGTACTAAGTGCTGGAGGAGATGCAAGATCATCAGGTCCCACATGGGATTCACAGTCGAAGGAGGAGGAAGAACAAATATTGGATCCCCATTTTGAAGATGAGGAACTGAGGCCCAGAGAAGTGACTTGCCCAAGGTCACAGATGAATGGCAGAGCTAGGATTAGAACCCAGGTCTTCTGACTCCCAAGCCCGTGCTCTTCCCACTCGGCCACATGTCTTCTCCCTCCCCACTACCCCCTTGCTAAACAATGGTGGGGAGGAGAGGCTGCCTCTGACCCCTCAAATGGTCTTACACCCAGTCCCAGCTGAGAGTCGCCATGGAGGCTCTGACCAGAGCCGGGCCTGTCGACTCTGCAGCTTCTCCGTGAGCGTTTTTCTTTTTCCTCTGGGGACTGTTGGACAAACGGGCAGCAACACAGCACATTTCCTGCCACTTACAGCCTTCACCTGGGCGCTGTCTCCTGCTGGGGCCTTCTTTTTATGGGGCTCCTCTGTGGTTTCCCCCCGTGTCTTCTTCCTCTTTAACCCTGCTGTCTCACTCTGCAGCCTCATTTTTCTCTCTTCCCTCTCCCTCTTCTTCACCCTGACTCCTGGGGCAGACTCCTGCCTTGTTGATCATTGGACCTCTGGCGGGTTGGGTAAATGAGTGTGGCCAGTGTGGTGTCTCTTCTCTTAAAGTCCTTCAAGTCCTACTGGTGTTCACCCTACCCTCCGCGCCACAGCACTTAGGTTCATATCCGTAATTTACTGATTTACATTAATGCCTGTCTCCTCTAGACTGTAAGCTCCTTGTGGGCAGGGAACCTGTTTCCCAACTCTGTTGTACTGTCTTCTCCCAAGCACTTGGTACAGAGTGTGCTGCATACAATAAGCGCTCGATAAATGCCATTGATTGGTTCTCCTTAGTAATGGAAACTGAGGATTATAGTGGCATTGAAAAACCATAGTTGTGATGAGTTCCTCTCTTAGATTGCTACCAATAGGTATATATATACACATAACAAAGCATTTTTCGCTTTTGTTGCTTCAAGCACTTGATCTGCAGCAGTGTGGAATTGCCAATAAAGGAGCCATGGCCTTACGAGACGCTCTGGAGTCTAATGTGATATTGGTTATTCTGGACATAAGGAAAAATCCACTGGTTGGTAAGTTATTTTTTCTCTCTTCTTCCTTGCTATCGACAGAGCATGGGAAAAATATTTGTTGAAATTTGTAAGAATGTAATCAAACTTGGTTACTGTGACTATGAAGAAAACTATTCTTTCAGACTCAGAGGAAGGGTCAATAACATTTGATTTGGGTTTTGGTTTTTTTTAAGAGAAATCACACGTGTTGGAAAACAAACTGATTAATATAGCTTTATTTTAGATCCTGTTTTGATCAAAGGGATTATGAAAAAAATTATCCAGAACGGAAGCAGTGCTAATTCAGAGGTACAAGTAACTTTATTTTAATCTTTCTTGAAGGTTTTTGGGGTTCTTATTACCTTTTATAAAATTCAATTGGGATTATTTGCTTCTACTAGAAAGCACAAGAGGCATCCTCTACTTTTTTCCAATTTTTAAATTTGCCAAATATATTGTTGCGAATGATAGCATAAAAAAGGGGAGTCTCTGCGATCTATTATTTAATGATATTTGTTAAGTGCTTGCTATGTGCCAGGCACTGTTCTAAGTCCTGGGTTACATAGGAACTTATCAGGTTGGACGCAGTCCCTGTCGTACATGGGGCTCACAGTCTTAATCCCCATTTTCCCTGTGAGGTAACTGAGGCGCAGAGAAGTGACTTGTCCAAGGTCACACCGCAGACAAGTGGCTGAGGCACGGTTAGAACCCAGGTCCTTCTGACTCCCAGGCCCGTGCTCTATCCAGTTGGCCACGCTGCTTCTCTAATATTAATAGTATTAATATAGATTTGGGTCCACTCCGTGAGTTAGCGAAGGCAGTAGCCAAACTCCTCTGTATGACATGAGACAGGGAAGAGAGAATTCTCCCATGGAAAGGACCAGGCAGATTCGTGATCCACATTTGAGCCAGGTTTAGTGGTGGGACTCATCTAGAGTGAGTGGTCACACTGAGTTAAGAGAGTAATAATGATGGGTTGATGCCAAATTGCCTGTTACTGACATGTCATATTTTATTTTTTTCTAGTACGAGTGGTTGAGCTCTACACCGTTAAAGGATCTTTACAAAACCAAACAGAAAAAAAGAACTATAATTCTAGGAAGTGGTCGGAAAGGAAAAGCTACTATTCGTATTGGTAACCCTTTTTTTTATGTCTTTTGCAAGTTTTTGGTGCCCCAAAACGGTCCGAGAAAGAGCTTTGAAGTCCTAATCTGTTTCGCAACATCCGATTAATGTCCACAAATTATGGCCATTTCAAGTCAACTTTAGATGTTCGTTTTATTAAGTGTAACAATAAATCTAATCACCTATTAAAAGAGTTTGGGGATATGGGACATTATTGAATGGACTATTGATTAATTTTGTTAAAGTAAATTAAAATTATGATTAAGAATCCCTAAGCATGAGGGTAAAAACTTTAGCAGCCAGTCTTGCAGGGAGGGCAGAATTTGTCTTGCCTGTTTTGGACAAAGGTTCTGGCCTTTAATGGTTTACTTCTGAGCTTTAACTCATCTCAAAAGCACAGGAGTATAGCCAGAGATGATCCCAATAAGCTCTTAATGCAAAGAGCTCTGCTTTAGTGCAGAAGAACGAAAGCTTTCCTCCTCTGCGTTGATGGTCAGTGTTCTTTCCCTAATTTCCTCAACTTTTTCCTCACTGTCATTGCTTCCCAGATGGAGTGAGTGAAGAGCCAAGCCCTTCCCCACACTATGGGAGAAAAACAAAAACCTTTGGGGTCCGTTCAGAGGAAGGCAGTATCTCAACTCCTCTCATAAATGGCTGGCTGATTGCTCACTAAATGCCACTGAATGATTGATCACTTACTGTGTGCAGAGCACTATATTCTGCACATGGGAGAGTAGAATACAGTAGGTCGACTGAATCTCTGCCCTCAAAGAGCTTACAGTCTGGTTTCTCAGATGACCTCACTAGAGAGAAGGCTACATCTCCTCCAAGAGGCCTTCCCTGACTAAGCTTTCATTTCCTCTAGTCCCAACTCCCTTCTGCATCGTCCTTGCACTTGGATTTGCTCCCTTTTTTCACTCCTCCCTCAGCACTTATGTCCATATCCCTAATTTATTTCTTTATATTAATGTCTGCCTGCCCCCCTGGACTGTAAGCTCACTGTGAGCCGGTAACGTGTCTACCAACTCTGTTATATTGTACTCGCCCAAACGGTTAGTACTGTTTTCACAGTAAGCGCTCATTAAATGCGACTGATTGAGAGAAGAAAAAGAGTCTATTTGAGGAATTACTATAATTGGAATATTAAAGGGTAAATATTTGGGATGGGTTTAAGGTTTCCCGGAAGCAGGTAAATATTGAATTGTGACGGGCCTAATTTACAGTTCTTTAATGTAGTAAAAATCGGGTAGTTTGTAGAATTCTACTCAGCAGAGTCCATTGTCGGCTGCGTACATTTTATGCATGGGTGCGAGTCTCAGTTTCAACTGTAGCCCTTCCAGAGCCTCAATTATCATTAGGTGCTCTCTCTTGCCGCTCCCCCCAGTAAAATAACGTCTTGTATCAAGATTTATCTGTATAGAAGGACTAGGTGAATTACTTAGTGGACTAAATCAAATCTAATCTAAATTCCAAAGTGAAACACCATCTCTTTCTATGCTTGAAGATTTGCTTGATTTTGATTGCCTGCTCAGGTTTTATGGTTTAGTTATCCAAGTTAAAAAAAACCAAAACAAAAAAACACCCCTTTATAATAGAAAGAAGAGCGAAAGTTTCTTTTTTGATTGAGTTACTCTGAGAATCAAACAGGACTATGCGTATTTTTCCGTTTGTGGAATTAAAAGAGGCCGCCCGTCTCCGGCTGCAGTGGAGCGTCTTTGGGAAGGTAGGAGCTAGAATGAAATATTCTTTGCCCACAGTGTGATTAGTGCTTAAAAGAACATACAATGACAAAACTATTCTATCCTAGAGGATTCATAAGTGTTAATTGTGTGTGAGCCAAGCATTGTTTTTTGGAGGGCCTGAGTGTATGATTTATTTTAACAGTGTAAGATTAAGAAAAGCGCAGCGAACCCTCATTCCAAACCAACATCCAGTGTTGTGGAAAAACACACAGAACGAGAGTTGGGGGTTTGTTATGGGTGGGTTTTTTTTTTTGGTTTTTTTTTTTGGTGTGTGAATTACTAAATTGAAAGGGATAGATCCACCTTCTTGACAAGCAGTTGTTTAATTTCAAAATATTTATATTGTTCCAAAAGCAGAGCAAGCAGCCCATAAGGAGAAATCTTTTTTACTGACACGTTTTCTGGAATGGCACACATTTATTCATTGTAGTTTGCCATATTTTTTTTTCCATGTACATAGCAAATGGCACGTCCTGAAATCGGATAACCTAATTATTTATATCCAGAATCTGCTTTAGCGGGCCAAATTCAAAACACTGTAACTATGGTACTTAATGGTATTAGGATAACATGAAAGACAATAATTAAACAAGAAGGGGAATGTATAAAATGTTGAAATGCATTACTGAACTTTTGAAAAGGTATTAAATATTATTTCTTGGGCTTTTCTCAAATTTGCAACAGTAATTTGGAGACACAGAGGTAAGCTTGTTGAACCAGAGTCTGGCATAGTAGCTAGATTTCACATGGCCTCCCTTTAAATGATGTAGTTAAGGCCTACATTTACATTTGCAGTTTAAAAAAGAAAAAAAATCTTAACTTTCTCCAGTAGTCGTATTAAGTTGCTTTTGATTTCGTGTTAAAAAAATACCTGGTGATTTCTTAAATTTAGCTTACAGCATTGAGTTAGTGTTAGAAATGGAAAGGGGAATTGTAAACCAAAACCAACTTGGATATTTCTTTAGAATGTGGCAGTTAAATTGAAAAATGAAGCGTATAATTAAATTTTAAGAATTCTTTTTCTTTTAATCATCTAAAGCATGCTCACGGTAACACCAATGAGGAAATTTAATTTTCAAATGTGAATCCTTAACATGTCTTCCTTTAGTTATCCTTTCACTGTATTCCTAACAGTATCGAGCCCCAGTTGTCTGTCGCACCCTGTGTCTAAGTAGAAACAAAAATGCAGTGATAGAATTATTTCACTGGTGTTTCACTGCCAAAGTGTTTTCTTGTGTGTATATCAAAATCAGAAGAGCATTTTCCCTCCTTTCTAGCTCTCTTCACACATGTGCACACAACCCAATTTTATTTTCCTCTTATTTTCTTTCATTAAAAAAATTACCTAGAAGCACACAGTTTCTTAAAGCTTACAGGATGTAGTTTTCATTTTAATTGTCCATGCTCTCGTAAGTGAGTGCTTAAAAACTATTTGCTTTAGGAGAGTAATTACATTAAACTATAATTATGGACCGGTCTACGGAAATTTTTGCAAAGGGCTGAAAAAATTTCTTAAATCTCAAATATGACTATATCCTGAGACATGGCATTGCCGTATGCAAAGTGCACAATTAATAATTACAAAGAAAAGCAAGTAATTTGTCTCTATATAGAGCCAAGTTACATTTCAATTCCTTCCTTCTCTCCCTTGTATATCTAGGATTAGCTGCAAAGAAGCCTCCAAGTAGCGGAAGAAAGCATACGTCTGGTAAAGAATGTTATGCTGCAGAGCCATTACGACCAGGGGCATACGGTTTCATGCCTTGGCGAACTGCGGCACGTGCCAAGAGGTGCAGGTGGGGTATTCCTCTCCCTTCCTCCCCCGCATCTACCTCCAAGTATAAAAGAACATGGAGGATCGGAGTCCATCTGAATTGTTATGTAATTACCAATTAGAGGTGGGATTTTCATATTTTTCCTCCTCAGACATTCTGAAATTGAAAACTGTATTTTGGTGATGGGTCCCCATGGCTCACGTGGTTGGATTTTTTTCATCCCAAGAAAAAATCTGTGAAAATACGGATTTAAGATCTTTAGACTTGGAGTAGAGGATACTCTTCCTGTAATTCCCAGAGCCTCATTCCCAAAGTTTGGCAATCCGAAGGAGTAATAGTGGTGGTATTTATTGAGCACCCTGCTAAAGTGCTTGTATGAGACCTATTCCCTGCCTACGAGGGGCTTACATTCTAATGGGGGAGACAGACATAAAAATAATGACAAATGGCATGATCAGAATAAGAAGTTGTCTGGAGATATATTAGTTTAACATATATGTAAAATGAGGATTAAATACCTGTCCTTTCTTCTGCTTAGACTATGAGCCCCGTGTGGGCCGTGATCATGTCAGATCTGATTAACTTGTAACTAACCCAGGGCTTAGAACGGTGTCTGACACACAGTAAGCGCTTCACAAATGCCATAATAATAAAAATAATACGTATTCACTGTGCTCTCCTTTGCACTCCAAGTACGTGTCTGTCTGCCTGAAAAGGCCAGTGTGAGATTCACAGTGTACACACGAAGGCTGACCCTTGTTGTTCTGGCAGGTCTGTTGCTTGAAGAGCCTGGTGCTGATTTTTCTTTTACCTCCTCGTTTAATTATCCTTACGGAGCTTCCGTTCCAACGTAGCCACTCGTTTCCAAACTGCAGTGTGTCGATGACCCCGGCTGGGCTTGGCTTCCCTCTGCCCTTGGATTGTTTCTCCCGGCCTCCTTGCTTGTTGAATTCCAGTTTGCCATATGGCGGCTGTTTGGGTATCCTGTTGTTGGACATTCTCCTCATGTGTCCCATCAAGTGCAGTTGCGCTGTGACGGGCATAACTTTGGCGTTAGGCGGTTGACTCGATTCCAGGATTTGTAGGATTGTGAACCCGTCCCGCCATCTGGTGTGAGATTGGTGTGAGAGAGGGAGATTTGGGAGTAGTCCTGAGATGTGGTACGAGGTCAACGCTAAGCGAATATTGTCGATTGGTTAGTTGATGGTAGCCGAGTCCATAGGAGCAGATGAGTTCTCTGAGAAGGATATAGAGGACCCAGAACTGAGCCTTACAGAACACCTACTGTTAGGGGCGGCTGCTTTAGTGATTGATTGATTGATTGATTACCATGTTACTGTACCCCTTGCTTAGTGTCATTCTTCCACCTAATCACTAGTAGGGTCAGAATGTCCAAGAGACGCATTTGCGGGAACTGTGCATAACGAATCGATGAGGCCATCTCTATAAACAGGTAGCACCTTTTACTCTGGTGTCATTTCATCAGTAACCAGTTGAGGAGCCCACATGTAATACCGACAATATGGTGAAATACTGAAACTCTGGAGACGGCGCTAGGGGTAGGAATATGGCACAGAGGCTCATGGGGCCTGAAATTCGAGGAGTGAAAGGAATTATGTGTGTTCTGAATCCTTTTCAGGATACTAGAGGATAGGGTCAAAACATCCATTTTGTGCCAAAATGAAAGATGTGATAGTGATTTTTGTTCCTTTGATGTGCCCTAATTCTGGTTTTTTTTTTTTGGGTTTTTTTGGCTGAGGACATTGAATTAAAAAAAAAAATCTATTTTGTCCTATTCAGCATGTCAGACAAAGCGTGAAATTTGTCAGAGCAGCTAGTTTTTAGGAGCAACTAAATAGTGGTTAGGACCGATAAATTGTTAAAGTTATGCCCTTTGTCCATTTAGAAAAAAAGTCATCACAAATCTTAGTCACAGGAGTTCAAAGTACAATTTTAAATGATGGAAAATAATTTTGGTTCCAATTTAATGGAATTTAATTGCACTTCCTTAGGGGCTTCCCAGTGATCAAGCCCCAAGACGTACCACTTCAAATCCAGGTAATGTTGGTCATATTGTATTACTTGTGGACCTGTTATTTTTTCCCTCTTTTTTTTTTTTTTAAGTATAGCCTCACAAATGGGCATTCATTCTCTGCAGGTGCCTGAAAAAAATAAGGAGCAAGATTCCTGTAGCAATAGAACATGATGCTTGAATTTAATTTGTTCTACTGTAGTTAATCCTGCCATCCCTTGAGGATGAGGTTTAGGTGGGAGTTGTGTTTTGCTTCTGGTTTTTTTTTTTTTTTTTTGGTGGTGGGGCAGGGGAAGGGATGGGTGAGGGGGTGGTGGTTGTGGTTGTTCCTTTCCATGATTTTGGAAAAACTGCATTTTGCATTAATCATAGTTGATATTTTAAATGTCTCTTGCTCTGCGTTTTCCATTTCCTTCCCCCTATCTGTAGAGATCAGTGTTTTTCTCTCAATTATTCAGGATAGCAGAGGAGCCTAACACGTTCAGCAGAAAAAGACCTAGTTGGTCCAAGGCTGAATAATAATGATGATGATGATGATGGTATTTAAGCGCTTACTGTGTGCCAAGCACCGTTTGAAGCGCTGGTGTGGATACAAGGTAATCAGGTCCCACGTGGGGCGCACAGTCTTAATCCTCATTTTACAGATGAGGTAACTGAGGCAAAGAGAAATTAAGTGGTTTGCCCAAGGTCACACAGCAGACAAGTGGTGGAGCCGGGATTAGAACCCAAGTCCTTTGACTCCAGAGCCTGGGCTTTTTCCACTAAGTCACGCTAGTAGTCAACAGTTATTTTAAAAAAAACAACCAAACACTGGTTAGTGCCAATAGGAGCAGGACTTGTAAGCGAAGTCTGGAGAAGCAACGTGACTCAGTGGAAAGAGCACAGACTTGGGAGTCAGAGGTTATGGGTTCTAATCCCAGCTCCGCCGCTTGTCAGCTGTGACTTTGGGCAAGTCACTTCACTTCTCTGTGCCTCAGTTACCTCATTTGGAAAATGGGGATTAAGACTGTGAGCCCCACAGCATGGGACAACTTGATCACCTTGTATCCCTCCCAGAGCTTAGAACAGTGCTTTGCACATAGTAAGTGCTTAACAGATGCCATTATTATTATTCATTATTATTATTATTATTATTAAAAGGTGGGAAGTACATCTTCTGGAGAAGAAAGAGCTCAATATCCCAGCACAAATGTCTACATTCCACTTTTTCCCTTATATGCAGTTTATTTCTCCCTCTAGGCTTTAAGCTCCTTGTGGGCAGGGAAATGTGTCTTCCAACTCTGTTGTATTGTACTCTTGCAAGCGCTTAGAGCAGTGTTCTACACACAGGCGCTCAATAAGTATCATTGATATTTTTTAGTCAGTGAGGACCAAACAAGAAGCAGCATGACTTAGTGGGAAGAGCACGGGCCTGGGAGTCAGAGGACCTGGGTTCTAATCCCAGCTCCACCACTTGTCTGCTGAGTGACCTTGGGCAAATCACTTCACTTCTCTGGGCCTCAGTTCCCTCACCCCTAAAATAGGAATTATGACAGTGAGCCCTATTGGGGACAGGGACTCTGTGTCCAACCCGATTTTCTTGTGTCTTCCCCAGGGCTTAGTTCAGGGCCTGGCATATAGTAAGCACTTAACAGATACAATTTTAAAAAAAGGAACCTGCTGTTTTGTTGTTTTGGTGGGGAGGGGGTTTAATGGCATTTGTTAAGCGCTTACTATGTGCCAGGTGCTGTATTAAATGCTGGAGTGGATACAAGCTAATCAGGTTGGACACAGACCATGTCCCACAGGGGGGCTCAAAGTGTTAATCCCCATTTTACCCAGAGAGATAACTCAGGCCCAGAGAAGTGAAGTGACTTGCCCAAGTTCAAACAGCAGAAAAGCAACAGAGTCGGAATTAGAATCCAGGCTCATGCTGTACCCACTAAACCATGCTGCTTCTCTGTGTTCTGTGTTTTTCACTCACAGTTTGTCAGTATGTGAAACAAGGAATAAGATCAAAGAATGCCCCAACTCCAGATCTTGGAAGTTACTTGAGAGACATTTTTAATTTGGAAATGATCTGAAATATATATTTTGTTGATTGACAACTGGTTTCTGTCTCTGCTTACCGATTCTCGCTTCTTTGTTTTGAAGCAAGCCGGTTTCCCTTTGAAAGTGACTATGGAGAAGGCTTCCTCTTCGGAAACAGAGGGCACAGAGGAGGCTTCTGATAGCGAGCCTGAAATGCTTGAGGAAGACGCTTTGCAAAAATGCAAACTCTTAGAGGTATGAAAATCCCATACTCTTTGCATTTTGAATTAGGAAGGTACTGGTGGGTTCTGTTTTTGAGCAGGCAATTATCTGAACTGGTGGACCAGTTTGAATGCTTGGATGTTTGATCCCCCGCCTGGCAGTGCTGATATCTGAAAGCAGGGGGCCTAGCCATCCCAGCAAGCAGTGGGGAAAGCTGGGTGGCCTGTAAGCTCGTTGTGGTAAGGGAATGTGTCTGTTTATTGTTGTACTGTCCTCTCCCAAGCACTTACTACAGTGCTGGGCACAAAGTAAGCGTTCGATAAATACGATTGACCAACTGTCTCCCTAAAGCAAGATCAATAGGTCCATTTGTACTGTGAAAAAGATGATCCAGAGCAGGCCACAAGGTGTCCTCCTTGCCATGTCCTGAGGCGGGGTTGGTTATCTTCTGATATTTAGCTCTTGGTTTTATTACAAGAAAATCATTACTTTACAGGAAGTTTTATACACTTTGTTCTGCTTTCTTTTTTTTTCCCCACATCGCCAAATGAAAGATATCACAAAAAGATTAAGCGAAATAAACTTAAAACACAAGACCACTAGTGTACCACAAGCCCCCAGCGTTGTCCTTGTGAGTGAAAATGGTAAAGGAAACTGCTCTGGAGGGCGACTACTGCTGCGGTTTATTTTGATAACAATCAATATGTTTAATTTCAGTCTGAGAGGGAACGCCCCTTTTTGCAGTGATTGTTGAAAAGCTCACTTTTCTAACTCCGTTCCCATTTTAATTCCTTGTTTCAAATGCAAAAATTACGATCCAAAGAAGAACCAGTTTTATAACTGTGCTTGAAAGGGAGTAATCTGTCCCTGATTTTCCCAGAAGATATATACAAAATCTTTTTGGGGCTTTCTAAAAATGAATGCCAATCTCTTTAGTTCCTTCTTTTGAAAAAGACACTCTGGAAGTCTGTAATAGCTAGTTAATAATCATTGTCATAGTTCAGCAGTGTAGAGAAATTTTCAATCAGGCTTGCAAAGGAGCTGCGGTACTCTACTTAGTAATAATAATAATAATGATGATGGTATTTGTTAAGTGCTTCCTATGTGCCAAGCACTGTTCTAAGCGCTGGGGTAGATACAAGGTAATCAGGTTGTCCCACGTGGGGCTCACGGTCTTAATACCCATTTTACAGATGAGGTAACTGAGGCATAGAAAAGTTAAGTGGCTTGCCCAAGGTCACACAGCAGACAAGTGGCAGAGCTGGGATTAGAACCCGCATCCTCTGACTCCCAAGCCCGCGCTCTTTCCACTAAGCCACACTGCTTCTCTAGTTTTAAGCTCTTCCTCTATGTTCTAGCTCTTTCCTATAGGTTCAGGAAGCTTTGACAGATTGCTCTTGTTTTTCTAGGTAATTTTACATCTGACAGACTGATTGCCAAAAGCAACAAAATCATCTCTTGCAACTCTCTTTGTGTGTGTATGTGTGTGTATTCACACATGACTCTATTTGTTTTCACATTTATAATTGTAATAATAAAACGACTTGATCTGCAGTTAATATTGATTGATTGATTTAAAGTGCTTTACAATCGATGACATAAGCCTCATAATATTCTTAATGGGTAGGTCAGTATTAAGTGTCACAGTTTTGCATTTTAAGCTTAATTTTGAATGATCTGAACTTTACGAAGCATTATCATCTCTGATTTTTATTTCTGCTTATTGAGACTGTGAGGGTGAGGAGGTGGAAAAATCAAAAAGTACACTTCTCAATTTTGTGAAGGAATTGAGTCCTATTGATAGATGCAAAATAGTTAGAAAGTGCCTTTTAGTAAATAAATGAAATGAAGAAAAGCAGAGTGGCCTAAGGGAAAGAGCATGGCCCTGGGAGTCAGAGGACCTAGGTTCTAATCTCCACTGTGTCACTCTTCTGTTGTGTGACCTTGGGCCAGTCACTTAACTTTTCTGTGCCTCAGTTCCCTCATCTACAAAATGGGGATTCAGTACCTGTTCTCCCTCCTACTTGGACGATGACCCCCATGTGGGAACTGATTATCTCGTATTTACCCCAGCACTTAGTACTCAAGTATCATCATCATCATCATTATTATTATAGATATTATATAAACAAATAGATATGTAAACATTTTTTTGAATTCCTAACATAGGAAGTAACTAAACTTATCAATTCCAGAATTGAATTGACTTTTAAGGGATTAATGTTTTATTTTCAGTGAGTTGCCTATTTCATTTTGGGACTATACTGCCGATCCTAATTAATTCCTATTAGGTCATCTCCAGAAAGATATTGTGTATGCAAGATTTTTCTATCTTGGCAAATCTAGAAATATCTGCTCTTTGCAGAGGAAGGGATAGAGGGAACAAGCATTATAAATATGGAATTTTCTGAACACTGCGTGGGCTAGTTTTACCCAGTGCAGATTTGGAACAGATGGCCCTGGTGGCGGTAATAATAATAATAATAATTATGGCATTTATTAAGTGCTTATTGATCTTTCAAGAACATTTCATACCAGACCCACTTGTTTGCTTTTTCCATCAATCTACAGGAAATGGATTTTTTTAAAATGCAGGAAATTTAAAAACATTGCCTTTCAATAACAATACGAGGCAACGTTGTACAAATTTTGAACATTACTGCTAGATTGAAAAATTGGCTGAGAGTACACATTATCATGATGTGAAGCAACCAGGGGAAATAGGGAAAAGGATAATGCCTCAAACTACTAAAATTGGCAGGAAATCACAGATTGAAGGTTAGTCTGAAAAATTCAATTTTGTGGTGATTTGAACTTGCAATGCTATAATGCTCTAGGGCAGCCAAAGAGGTTTTCACTTCCTTTAATTCCTTTTTGGTTAATAATAAGGATCAAGTCACTGACTTGAGAAAACAGAGAGATTAAAAAAACTACCTTATGGATGTAGATAGAGAACTGTTTATAATAAAATTGAAGATATTATCTTGACAGTCATCATAACGTCTCCCTTCCTGCCCATTCACTCTCTACTCCTTATGCACACACCTACAGTGTTTGACTCTAGACTGTAAGCTCATTGTGGGCAGGGAATATATCTGCTTATTGTCGTATAGCACTCTCCCCAGTGCTCAGAACAGTGCTCTGCACACACAGTAAGCACTCAGTAAATACGTTTGAATGAATGAACGAACGAGTCACATACCTACATGTAGAGACATCCCCTCTTGACTCTAAGCTCCTTATGGGCAGGGAACGTGTCTGCAAATTCTGTTGGATTGGGCTCTCCCAAGGGCTTAGTACAGTGCTCTGCACGTAGTAAGCACTCAATAAATACCATTGATTGATGGGTCAAGCACTTAGTACAGTGCTCTGCACACAGTAAACGCTCAGTAAATGGGCAGAGTGCAGAGAAGGGGGGAAGACCAAACCTTAGGCAGTACCGGAACGATTGTAGACGGAGGTGGAAGTTCTGGGAGAGATGTGTCCATGGCGTAGCTAATCGGTCGGAGACCACTCGACGGCATAAGACAAGAAAAGAGGTAAAGCGGTTTCCTGAGGATGCCACGCAAGCCAGTCTCAGAATGACCACTGCCCTTCTCAAAGCTGGATGCCGTGTTCATTGTCACAAAGCCGGCCTGGGCCACTGCCCTTCTTAGGATGGAAGCGATCCAGTAGCAGGGTGGAAGTTAGGGTTTCTGGGCCTGGCTGTCTGGGGTGCTCGGTCGAGGGGCAGCCATTGGCGGGGGGTGGGGGGTGTTGCCCCCACACACAGAGCTTTTGGGGGAGGGAAGGGACAAAAGGGGAGGAGCCAAGGCAGCTGCTGGCAGGAGGAGGAGGGAGGACGATAATGAAGATGTCTCATGGGGCGGCGGGGTCGGGTACCAGCGAGTTACTCCTCTCTCATTTTTTTCTTTTTCATGGTGTTTGTTAAGCACTTACTCTGTGCCAGGCACTCTTCGAAGCGCTGGGGTCAATACAGGGTAGTCAGGTTGGACACAGTCCCTGTCCCACGTGGGGCTCATGGTCTTAATCCCCATTTTACAGAGGAGGAAACTGAGGCCCAGAGAAGTGAAGTGACTTGCCCAAGGTCACACAGCAGACTAGTGGCAGAGCGGCAGTTGTGTGTGTCCTGTGGGGCTGCAAACGGCGCTGTAGTTGGCGTGATAGTTACCAGGTTTTAATTTAAGTAAAAATCCGGTTGCAGTTTCAAAAGTTTTTTGAATCTCAGGTTTGACACATAATGACATCTGTATGGCATTTAGGAAGTGCGTATGATTTGCTACGTGCTGGGTAGATGGTTCTGAGAGCAGACACCGTCCCTCTCCCAGAGAGGTTAAGTGAATCGGCCAAGGTCACACAGCTTGCCGCGGCAAGAGCTGGGACTAGAATCTGGGTCTCCTGACTTCCAGTCCCGGGCTTTTCCTACTAGTACACAAGACAGTCTTGCTCAATTGAGACTAATTTTTTATCTTGGAGTGAAAGTAATGATGACACGACACAAAAGATAAGCAAAAATGCATCTCGGGGTGCCAGTAATGTTACTCAAGGAAAAGCCAGACTCTTCGGATTGGGGAGAAGAACGATCCTCCGGGGAAAGAAAACGACCAAGCCTTCCAGATGCCAATAGGCTGGACATGTACTTTGGAACACAATAAGAGTGGAAATGTTGATAATTCATTACCCAGATCCAGTAAATCATCTTAAATTGACTGTGGCAGAATTGGATCCTGGAGATGAAGTGAAGGAAAAACAAACAGGATTTGGCAACAGAAGGAAAGAATATGAGGGTTTTCTACCATTCCTGGCTAACTAGCTAACTTCTAGGCCACTAACCTCTAAGTGATTTCAGCTCAGCCAATGCCATTAGAACAGTGCTTTGCACATAGTAAGCACTTAAAAAAAATACCATCATTATTATTATTATTATTAGGTTTAAACCACATCCCATCCTCTCTAAATCTTGGGTATTTTTGTTTGATGGGTAACTAAGCCAACATGTAGATGTTAAACACATGAATTGAAATAAGTTGGATGCAAAACGATGCAAATCGTCCTCTCTAGAGGCTACACTGATGAATAAAATAATGAAAATTCAATTCTGAGTTATAAACCAGAATAGCAGATGTTTCACAAAGCTTTTTGAAAGCCACAATGACATGTTAATAAAAATATTTGGTAAAGAGGGACAGATTGTAACAGATTCTCCTCCCCCAGGCTTGGTTTGCTGTAATAAAGCTCAGTGGCAAACTCAGTGGTTTTGGGCCTTGGGGTTGTCACAGTGAAGAACTACACCTGGCCCCAAGTTAGTTTTTCCCTGGATTTTCTAAAAAGATGCTGGCGTTAGCCTGCCAAGAGTCTTGACGACTGTCAGCGATTTCGTGTGGTTTTTTTATCATAAACTGACTTTCAAGTACCATTTGAATAAAAATAAATCTTTGGTTGGTTTCTGTCGGATATTGAGACGACTCTGTTTCAGTGGGAATGATTGGTGTGTATGTATCTGAGGAATAATGGTCTCTGGTTCTTGGGATTGCTTTTGGACAGTCGTTGATTCCCATTTTGTCTGGTTTTCATTCATTCATTCATTCAATAGTATTTATTGAGCGCTTACTATGTGCAGAGCACTGTACTAAGCGCTTGGAATGTACAAATCGGCAACAGATACAGTCCCTGCCCTTCGACGGGCTTACAGTCTGATTGGGGGAGACAGGCAGACAAGAACAATGGCAATAAATAGAGTCAAGGGAAGAACATCTCATAAAAACAATGGCAAATAAATAGAATCAGGGTGATGTACATCTCATTAAACAAAATAAATAGGGTGTTGAAGATATATACAGTTGAGCGGACAAGTACAGTGCTGAGGGGGTGGGACGCGAGAGGGGGAGGAAAGGAAAAGGAGGGAGAAGAGGGTTTAGCTGTGGAGAGGTGAAGGGGGAGGGTAGAAGGAGCAGAGGGAAAAAGGGAGGAGCTCAGTCTGGGAAGGCCTCTTGGAGGAGGTGAGCTTTAAGTAGGGATTTGAAGAGGGGAAGAGAATTAGATTGACGGAGGTGAGGAGGGAGGGCGTTCCAGGACTGTCGGAGGACGTGGCCCAGGGGTCGATGGCGGGATAGGCGAGACCGAGGGACGGTGAGGAGGTGGGCGGCAGAGGAGCGGAGCGTGGTTTTGGTTTGGTTCTTTGCCAGTGAGCTAATCAAGCAATTGTATTTATTGAGCGTTCACTGGGTGCGGAGCACCGTACTAAGCGCTTGGGAGAGTCAGGTATAACAGAGATGGAAAACACGTTCCCTGCCCACAGTGAGCTAGCAGTTTAATAAGTGGCTCACGCGGCGAATCAGTAGTCAGTCGATCAGTCATACTTATCGAGTACTTTGCGAGCTGTACTAAGCTGTTGGGAGAGTTCAATATAAGAGTTGGTAGACATGTTCCCTGTCCACAACAAGCTACAGTCTAGAGGTAGGGGTAGAGGTAGCTGCTTTCTATCCAAGCTTCAGTATTGAAGCTCGAGTAGGAAAGTTCAGTTTTTTGTGCTTTCATCCTCAGGGTTGGAATGGCAAGGCTGTCCAGTGGGTAAGTGGTATTTTTTACACATTGGAATATGTCATGAACATTTTAAACTGCACAAATAGGAATTAGTGTATTGTACCTGGAGGGGAAAAAAAAAGAAACCCTGGTTTTCTGGAAGTAGATAGTAATGATAGTTACCACCCACTCCATCTTCTCTATAGAGTCGGAGAGAAGTCTTACTCAGACATGCAAATGACACACTTTCTAAAACACTGAGTTCGCTAATTAGGTTATGCATAAGAGTCTGACTGCCATAAGCAAAAATTTGCCATTCATTTGTACCTTTTCTTTGATATTTCAATGTCTTTTTTTCTTTTTCACTTCAGGGTGTGGGTTAGAGAATAATACACTGCATTTTCCACTTTCTCTTAGGAACACTTGGAAGAATGCCTGAAAAGATTAAAGGATGAAAGGACGATGCGACTCAAGTCTGACATCCGACTAATTGAGGTAGAAATAAATTTGCTTTAATCAGTGACTATTTATTGAGCGCTTATTATGTGCAGAGCTTTAATTGTGTTTTCACCGTTAATCTGGGAGTTGGCATTTTTTTAAGTACACGCTCCTTCATCCTCCCGTCCAAGCTACCTTAATCCATCACTCAGTCAGTGGTATTTGTTGAGCACTTACCATGTGCAGAGCACTGGGCTAAGAGCTTGGGAGAATCCAATACCGAGTTAGCAGACCCGTCCCCTGCCCACGAGAGCTTCCAGTCTAGAGGGGGAGAGAGACATTAATAGAAATTAATAAATTGTGGGTGTGTACATAAGTGCTGGAGGGCTGAGGGGGCGGGTGGCTAAAGGGTACAGAAGCCGGGTAGACCTCTAGCCAGGCCCAGTCGGAGGTCCAGGGTCACTGGGAGCAGTCGGGTTTGTTGCCTTTCAGCCGGAGCACAGGGAGTTGACGCAGGGAAATCAGAACACTCCTTGAGAGTGGACAGGACAAGGGATAAGGCAGAAATTGGTCTCCACGGTTTTCTGGGCATCTGAGTTTTCTAATTCCAGTTTGATGCCTGAGTGAAAGCATTTGGTGAGCTTTAGTCTTCAGGCCTGAAGGACAGCAACTGTGCAGTCTTCAGCAAGTAATAATGATGATATTTGTTAAGCCCTTACTATGTGCCAGGCACTCTGTTATTCATTCATTCATTCATTCATTCAATCATATTTATTGAGTGCTTACTGTGTGCAGAGCACTGTGCTAAGCGCTTGGGAAAGGACAATACAACAATAAACAGGCACATTCCCTGCCCACAACGAGCTTACAGTACAGTCTAGAGGAAATAGATACAATATAAGCAGACTAGACATAGTCCCTGTCCCATTGGGGCTCCAAGTCTAAGATGGAGGGAGAACTGATATCGAATCCCCATTTTACAGATGAGAAAACTGAGGTCCAGAGAAGTGAAGTGACTTCCCCAAGGTCACACAGCAGACAAGCAGTCATTTAGACTGTGAGCCTGTTATTGGGCAGGGATTGTCTCTATCTGTTGCCAAATTGTACATTCCAAGCACTTAGTACAGTGCTCTGCACATAGTAAGCGCTCAATGAATACAATTGAATGAAAGTGGCAGAGTCTGAATTAGAAGCCAGGTTCTCCGACTCCCAGGTCCATGCTCTATCCACTAGGCCGTGACATTTCTCAGATGAATAAATTAGGTTCTGGAACTGGCCGGGCTGGGGAGGCCGTGAGATTGGGCGCAGTCCAGGTACAAAAAACAGGAGTGGTCTGAATCCTGTAGTAATGTTAATAATACCTTAAAGTTCTGTAGCATTCTTCCGTTTTACAACATGCTTTCACGATATTTCAGTATCTCCTCCCCATCCCTGTGAAGTAGGGAGAGCAGGTTCCTTTTCCCTGTTTTACAAGATGCGGAAACTGAGATTCAGAAAGGTGACAAGACTTAGCCAAGGTCACACAACAGGCCAGTGGTGGAGCTGGAGTTAGAACTTGGGCCTCCCCAACTCCCAGATCCAACCAGCTCTTTCCATACCAAACTCTAGCTGATATGTGGGATATTTTGAATGCAGACTACTCTGCATGAGTATTTTGGGTTTGCTCCTATAGAGTGGTCAGATAATGCTTCTTATATGTCATGTACCTGGAGAAGATCTAAAATTATTTTAAACTAGTCATTGTTTTTCGGCTTTTTCTATCCAGGTAAATCAACCACATTTAGAGTAGGGAAGGAGCCTTCGAATGCCACTGGGCCTGAGATTGACCCTTGACCTTCAGTATTAGTCTGGCTTTGTTTCTCTGTGTTGACTGCTCATTTCATTTTTGAATTGACATAGAATGTTAGTGTGAATCAATCACCCAATTCTCAAACTGTGAAATAAGACTTTAGTGAGTCCACATGACTGTTGCAGAAGCATTTTCTGAACTTTGCAATGCGAGCTGCCTGCTTTCTGGGTGCTGCTGAGCAGACTACAGTGGACCAATGGGTTTTGTTTTTAATAAATGTTTATGGAAGATGGTTAGATCGATATTTAACCCACATCCTGACTGCTAAAGGTTTCACTGAAACTATCATTATTATTTTATTATTATTATTATATCTGTTAAGCACTTTGTGTCCAGCACAGTTCTAAGCACTGGGGAAGAACAAATCAATCAGGTCGGACACAGTAGGATTCTAGTGTAGAATCCGTTCATCTGTGGGCTCTACTTTGATGGGAGAGGCATTTTTAAAGTGACTTACAAACTTCGTCTTTTGAATAATAAGGTTAATAGTGGTATTTAAATGCTTACTATGTGGCAAGCACTGTACTAAGCCCTGAGGTAGGTACAAGATAATCAGGTCAGACACAGTCCCCGGCCCACATGGGGCTCACCGTCTAAGGGAGTTTGAAAACCACTATTTCTTTTCACAAATCCTCTTTTTCCTAGCTGGAAATAGAAAATGCCAAGATCAGAAAAATAAATGACTCTCTCTCTGAGGCTCTTCGTGCACAGTCAACAACAAGCATGATTTTGGAAGATGAAAGTTTTTTGAGCAGCATTGAGACCTCTTTTCAAAAGTTTCATGCTTTTCTGGATCTACTTAGAGATGCCGGGTAGGTTAATGTCCTTTCTCTGCGTTTCTTTCAACCCTTCCTAACAGTAGGGAGGACAGGGAGTTCTGCATCACTAACAAGGGCTCGCTACTTAATGGCAAACAAACAGATGCAGTTTCTCCCTCTGCACTCGCAGATAACAATCATCTTTCTCCGACGAGCTATCATAGAAGAATATTTTGAAAATAAAAGGAAAAGTGGCAAATGTTTTTGTTTCTCTTTGTAGGACGAGGGAACATTTCATTCATTCATTCAATCAATAGTACTTATTGAGCGCTTACTATGTGCAGAGCGCTGTACTAAGTGCTTGGAATGTACAAATCGGCAACAGATAGAGACAGTCCCTGCCCATTGACGGGCTTACAATCTAATCGGGGGAGACAGACAAAAGCAATAGCAATAAATAGAAACAAGGGGATGTACATCTCATTAACAAAATAAAGAGGGTAATAAAAACATATACAAATGAGTGGACAAGCACAGTGCTGAGGGGAGGGGAAGGGAGAGGGGGAGGAGCAGAGGGAAAGGGGGGGAAAAGGGGGCTTAGCTGAGGGGAGATGAAGGGATGGGTAGAGGGGCAGCAGAGGGAGCAGAGGGAAAAGGGGAAGCTCAGTCTAGGAAGGCCTCTTGAAGGAGGTGAGCTCTCAGTAGGGCTTTGAAGAGGGGAAGAGAATTAGTTTGGCGGAGGTGAGGAGGGAGGGCATTCTGGGACAGCAGGAGGACGTGGCCCGGGGGTCGACAGCGGGATAGGCGAGAACGGGGGACGGTGAGGAAGTGGGTGGCAGAGGAGCGGAGCCTATAGGGTGGGCAGTAGAAAGAGAGAAGGGAGGAGAGGTAGGAGAGGGTAAGGTGATGGAGAGCCTTGTAGCCTAGAGTGAGAAGTTTTTGTTTCGTGTGGAGGTTGATAGGCAACCACTGGAGGTTTTTAAGAAAGGGAGTGACATGCCCAGAGCGTTTCTGCAGGAGCGTTCCATTTTCACACAAAACACACGGTCACTAGTCATTTCCATTTATTTTCTTCTAGGGAAAGAATAAAATGATGCCCAGAGTCAGTGAAAGGATCAGCTAAGACCAGGAGTTTTTGTGTCTTAAGATAATCATAATTAATAATTACAGTACTTATTAAACACTTACTATGTGCCAAGGTCTGTTCTAACCTGACAGAAGGAAAGGCAGTTTGTTTTATATGTTAGTTTGTGTTTTGGTTTAACTCGTTGAACACAGAAAAGGCTATTTAAAAAGATAGGCCTGAAGGGAAGTAGATCGAGCTCCCCAGACCAGAACGGACAAGGAATTCCACAAACCGGAAGTGTTTGATAGTGGGAGGGTCCTGGAAGATCTTAGCTGAACTCACAGGAGGGAAATTCTTCTTTCCAAATGACAAACCATTAAGGCCCATGGACATTTAGATGTGTTTTTTTTTCCTCTCCTCCCAACTGAATTGCAAGGCTAGAATGAAAAGTGAATAAAGCACTGGTTTGTGCTGGTCTGGCAAAGAACATGCTCAGTTCTCCTATAATGTGGAGGTTATGTTCTTGACAGACCCTGTGTTACAGAATGTGGCCTCAAGCAACGTCACAGAGTTGGTGTTAGAGAAGCAAAGTGTGCGAGCTGGATTGGAGTGGGAGAGGAGTGAAGTCAGGCAGGAGAGGGAGAGCTTGTTGTGTGCCTTAAGGCAGTGGTGAGAAGTTAGTTTGCAGCAAAGGTGAATGGTACTGGGCAGCCATTGGGGGTTTTTGAGGAAAGGAGAGACGTGAGCCCAGTGTTGTTTTTTTTTTTTTTTTTTAGCAAAGAGATATGGGCAACAAAATGAAGTATGGACTGGAGGTGAGAAGCTGGAGGCAGGAAGGTCAGCGAGGTGGCTGGTGTGAATGAATGATTATGCGAGTTGAGTGAGAGAGATGAGTTGGGATAATGCCAAGGTTACAGGCTTGCGAGGGAGGTTAGTGGTATTGTCTACAGTGATGGGAAACGGGGTTTGGGTGGAAAGATGAGGAGTTCAGTTTTGGACATGTTTAGTTTGAGGGGTCAGCAGGACATCCAAAGAGAGATGTCCTGAAGGCAGGAGGAAATGTGAGACTACAGAGGAGGAGAGAGATCGGGGCTGGAGATGGAGATTTGGGAATCATCCACATAGAGACGGTCAATAAAGCCATGGGAGCGAATGAGTTCACAAGTGGGAGTGGATATAGATGGAGAATAGAAAAGGAACCAGAACTGAGCCTTGAAGGACCCCCACAGTTTGCCACCTTGCGAAAACAAATGAAAACATTGTGGAATGTTAGAAGAATGGAACTGGAGGAGTATTCTATTTTTAATGTACTGATGTGGATTCGCCTCAACTGATGCTTTAACTCTCCATATAAATTCCTCTAAGTTGATTTTTATTTATAATTAATATAGTGTCTTTCTTCTTCCCTCTCTCCCAGGCTTGGGCAGCTGGTAGCAATGTCTGGAATAGGTCAGTCAGATTTCAGCTTGCTAGGCCGTACCCAGATGAACTCTGCCGTTAGCAAACCTTCTACAGCGGAAGAGAGGGTATTCCGAGAAGAAAGATCTGAGCCAATGCCAAATATCCCAGCGAGGATGAGGGATCTCCAAGTGAGTGGACGAATATGAGTGACCGATCCAGCCCCATCCCTTCTGCCTCAGTGTCCCACAGTTCTAGTGTAGAATCTGTTCATCTACATCCATTCCAGTATTTATCCCCATGAAATATCCCTGCAAGGTGTGAGTTTCAAGCGAAGCTCCAGATGGAGATGCACTAGTTTCATGCCATCCAGACGTGGTTTGCCACTGGCTCCCCAGTGGCATGTTATCAGTGAGAGGCAGGGTAATTTTAGAATATCTCCTACCTTAGATTCAGTCCGAGTCCTATGCCTCACTCTCGGAGAGGCTGCAGGGGACTTGAACTCTGGGTTGGAGGTGACTGATTTTAGTTTGTGGCTCTGCTCCTCCTTTCTAATTCATCGACTGAAATCCGAGTTGAGTCCTCCGCCCTCTAAAGCTAACCTGAAGCCCAAATTACCCTTAGCTCCCCTGTGACCCTGAACTCTGTGTGGAAGGGGGGTTGCAGAGAAGGCAGGGTTTATTTGGATTATGTGGAAAATAGGGAGGTGAGTTCTGAGTGACAAGAATCGCTCTATATTTCCAAGGGAACCCAGGGATTTAAAGATTACGTTGCTTTCCGAGAACACAACTAGCGTAAGATGTGAAGTTTTGCTCGCAAGTGTGTTCTGTGCATCTTCAGGTTTAAATGTTATGTGAATCCTAGAGCTACAATATCTAAGGACTCTGGCGAATGAAGAGAGGTGGTAGTGGGAACTGCAGTTGGGTGGTAGAGGGCAAGTTACCTGGAGAGTCGACCCAAGGGAGCTCAGAGGATCACATAGAAATCCAGCTGTGGCTTCCCCCTGGCCCCAACCCAGTCTCTGCCCAGGCTGCCCCTCTCTTAAGCCCCGCTTCTGGTCAGCTCCCTATTGCTGTGAATTTCCCTGCCCTCCCTGCTGCTCTTCCCCAAAGCTCCCCTAAGACAACTCTCTTTGTCCTTCCTAGTGCTCCCCAGGCCAGAAATTACCTGTGCAATGGCAGGTTTTTTTGCTAACTAGCCAGCATCCTTGCTGTGTTAATGTAGAGTCCTTAAGGATTAACTCTGTGCTCTACAGACTACCTGCTTATAAGTCACATTGGGGGAGAAAAAAAAAAAATCAATCAGGGTCCCCCCTGCCCTCTACTGCCAGTCAGTTGCATTTACTGAGCACTTACTGTGTGCAGAGCACTGTAATGAGTGCTGGGGAGAGTACAAATCAACAATAAACATTCCCTGTCCACCTTTAACCCAAAGGGAAGGAAAGTAGGTAGGAAAAACTGGGAATGAGTGCATCTGGGTCTCTCGAGGTGCCGAACTTGGTATTTTTACGGGACATTTTCTCTCAAAGTCCCACGGGCATCTGAAGTTATTCATCTTTGGACCCACCAGTTATTTTATTAATAAAAATTCAAGGTAAGTTGTTTTTATCACCCTTGCATTGGATTAGCACCTTCTATTCACCCCACCCTCAGCCGCACATACATATCCATAATTCATGTTGTTTGGGTGGGACATACTGATATTGTCTCCTCTGGACTGAGGGGGCAGGGAACGTGTACCAATTGTGCTTAGTAGAGTGCCCTGCACACAGTAAGCTCTCAAACACAATTGACAAGTTGAAATGTAAAAAACGGCCCCGCTTTTTTGAAAAGGTTGTTAGGTCTCCATTGCTCATACCTCTACTCTTGCACTTCAGGAACCATCTGGAGAGCCCAGAACTGCATGGCCCTTTGACTCTTTCCCATTAACTGTTTCTGCCCTGGAGGCCAAATCTGTTTTCATTGAAACTGAGGGAATCATTGCCCTTGACCAGCAACAGCAGGAACTGCCAGGTACTTCTAAAGAGCATGAAGATGGAATGTTGTCATTAGTGGCTGCTGAAATTGAAAGCCAGAGAAATGAAGAGACAATGTCCAAAGGAAGCAGAACTTCATCCTCAGAGAAAAGCTCTGGGCTCAGGGAATACACCAGAAAACATTCCTCTCAGAAACAATACGCTAATAGTCACCGTTCCTCCTCTGTGTCTACCATAAGCAGGGCCTGTAGTTCCTTGTCTAGTGAAAAAGTAAAAAATCAAACTTCCAAAAAAAAAATTCCTGATTGGAGAGACACTGGGGCTGGCCTATCCAAGGATGATAAAAGCCATCATAGAATGCCAAAGCATTCCCAGATTTATTCTCCTGTCTCTGATGTGGAAATGAAAAAATGTATCTAAAATCAGGATCATGCTGTGCCTGTATGTCATTTTAACTTGCCTGCGAATTTTAATAAAATTTCTAATACTTGAATTTCTAATACTTGAATACTTGAATCACCTGAATTTCTCTGGAAGAATGTGACCAAAAGCAGAGTCAACATTGCACTCTGTATTGAGCTAAGGATTGTTCTATAAACCTGAGTAGCTATGGGCCTGACATTAAAGGAAAGCTGGGATAAATACATGATCAAGTAACAGGCCTTCAGCTCAAAAAGATGCTGCTAAAAAGAGGGAGTCATCTAGAGGTATACTTAAAGGAAACAATTTGACAGTGAGTTTAAAACAGCTGCTTGCCAGTTTTCCTTCACACTGTGAACTCTTTGTGGGCCAAATGGGTAAGTCCATCACTGGTTTAAGGAAGAAATCTGAGCAGTGTGGAATAGTGTAAGTCTGGAAGGCAGAGGACCTGGATTCCACCTGCCTGCTGTATGACCTTGGACAACTTACATGTCTAGTTTCCTCACTTGTTCTGTTCCCAAGGAACACAGGGACAGGGTCTTTCTTGCCTGACCTTATATCTATATACCCTAGCACTTTAGTATGTTGTCCCAATAAGATTAATTTCAATCATGATCCAGGAGTTTAGGAGGCCAAGTCAGTCTACTACAGCCTTCTCACCCCCTTAAACACAGCTCTTCAGCCTCTGAAAAATGAGACAAGTGAAGTATAGGAATACGTCTTTATTGTCAGAATCACAACATGATTCAAGACATTAGTTCTCTTTCTCCTGCACCGTCTTCGTCCCCCGCAGCCGTCCAGTACGGCGGGCAGCAATGAGACCAACCTTGCGACCAGCCGGAGCATCTCTCCGGATCGTTGAAGGTTTCCCGATGTGCTGGTGGTTACCGCCACCGAAGGGATGTTCTACGGGCTGTGGGAATCAGAGAGCGGTCATTAGAAGGAGCTCGTTGAGGGCAGGGAATGGGTCTGCTGTTGTACGCTCTCCCAAGCGCTTAGTACAGTGCTTTGTACATGCTAAGTGCCTAAATGTGACTACCTCCCCACCTAAGCCGGCCAGCCCTTGAATAGCACTTACGTTCATAGCCACACCACGGACACGAGGCCAGCAGTTCCTCTTTGCCTTGTATTTGTGATAAGCACGGCCTGCCTTGAGGATAGGCTTGTCTATACGGCCTCCACCAGCAACAACACCTATAGAAATAAGAAGGAAAATGTGTTCGAAGAGGGGCTTTTAAAAATTGTCCTGTTAACAAGAAAATCTTCATAGGGAAAGGCAGCCTAATGGCACAGGTTCCACAATAGGGCACTTGTGTCTCGGCCACTTATTCGCAACAAAAATCAGGTCATGTGATTAGAATGTGCCGCTTCACTTCTCAAGGAGGAGGAAAGAGGTACCTAACCCAAAGTTGGGCAAAGCAACTACACCAAAGTTAGAATCACAGGTTAGTTTTGAATTTTAAGAAATACCATTCATTACCAGCACCATCACCAATCCAATATTTACCAATGTGTGGTGCTTTGAGGGACTGGGTAATGCTGTCTCCCAAGAGAAATGAAGATATACAACCCAATCATACAGCATCTTCAGAGGCCTCCCTTACCAACAACAGCTCTGTTTGCAGAGGAGATAACTTTCTTGGATCCAGAGGGCAGCTTGACTCTAGTCTTCTTCGTTTCAGGGTTGTGGGAAATCACTGTGGCATAATTTCCAGAAGCACGAGCCAGCTTGCCACGGTCGCCAGGCTTCTCTTCCAGGCAGCACACAATGGTCCCTTCTGGCATGGTGCCGACAGGGAGGACATTGCCGATGTTGAGCTGAGCTAAAAAAAAAAAAAAAGTTGAACACAAGTTGGTGAAATAGTGTTCAGGATGCGATAACAAGTCCCAAAGCCAAAGGTGCAGCCGGCACAAAGCCACAACTGTAGATCTTGGGCCTAGTCCTGTGGTCCCAATAGACCCCAAAGTGGGACAACCTCAGTACCTTGTATCTACCCCAGAGCTTATAACAGTGCTTGGCACATAAGTGCTTAATAAACACCATCATCATTATAACTACATGTAGCCACAACACCCAGTTGTGTAGGCCACACACCCACCCCGCCACACGTGTAATTCATAATTATTTGAGGGTAGAAAGCTCAGGTACTCTCCCAGAAACAAGATTAAACTGACGATGGTTAACGTGAAGATAGCCGTCAATGAAAAACCACAGAAGCACTTATGAAGGTCGAGCGGAAGGAGGGATGGCTGAGGGGGAGGTGATGGCACCCGGGTGACCGCCCATTTTTCAGAACGTACCTTTTTTACCACAGTACACGAACTGGCCTGTGTGTATCCCCTCGGCGGCGATGAATAATTCGGTCCTCTTCTTAAACCGGTACGGGTCCCGGAAAGCCACTTTTGCGAGAGGAGCCCCGCGGCCAGGGTCGTGGATTATGTCCTGAAGGACAAGTCAAAATTCTCGATCACGAATCCATCGAGCAACTCTACATTACTGGACCGTGTTTCGGGTGGACGGTATTTACTGCCGTGCATACAGTACTGAACTAAGCCCTCGGGTGAGTAAAACAGAGTTAGACTCGTTCCCTGCCTTCAAGGAGCTTCCAATCTAAGCGGGGGGAAACACGGTAAGTTACCGGTAGGTTGAGTCGCGTTAACAACTCACCCAAGGAGTTTGGAGGGGAATGGTAGGGGTTGCTGGGGAGTCAGGGGAGGGGTTTTTTTGGGGGGGAGATTCTACCCGGGCACGGTTTTTAATGCCCATCAGGCTTAACAAATACCATTATCACCACCATGTCTGATAGGAGGAGAAACTGCAACCGGAGAGAACGCAGTTGAAGGTGGCAGGGGGAGACGAATGAGAGGGGCAAAGGATTCGGTAAAGTGAAGTGAGGAGGTCGATTTCAAAAGGAGGGGTGGGAGAAGCATGCTGGAGGTGGTCGAGGGTAGTGGGCGCGTGACCGGCCAGAAGGCCAGGGGTGCGATTAACGGCACCGTACCAAGCGCTCGGGACGGTACGATACAACGGAATCGGTCCATCCCGCGGACGAGGACTTCACGGTGTCGAGAAAAGGGAGGCGGGGGCGGGGGGGCTATTCGCGTGGCGCAAGTTGCCCGGCCCGAAAGCGGCGGCAGGCGAGGCCCACGCGCGTCCGCCCTACTTGCCTTAACGATTCCCTTGATGTAGCCATGCCTCTCGGCAAAGTCCACGGCTCTCAGCTTGGCCGCCCCCTTCCTGTGTTTCACGTGGGCTCTGAACACAGAGCCGGCACCTTTCCTCTGACCCCTGATGACACGACCCATTGTATCCTACGGAGGGAAGAGGGCCTGGGCGTCAGGCTCCGACCGAGAGGAGGCCGGGGGGGGCGATCCCCCCTCTCCCCGGCCGGGAAAGGTGGGACCTCGGGGGGCGGGGGGGTCCCCGATCGTTCTTCACCGCCGCTTTTTCCTCTCGACCGAGCGCGCGCGCAGCAGACACGCACACCCCGCTCCTACTGCGCCGCTCCCTTTTCCTTCTCTCCACACACACAAACCCCCCCCGCCCCACCAGCCCAGGCACGTATTAGCCGCCGATTTTGGCCAGAGGCCCCCCTCTGCGCGAGGGCCCGCGCTAAATGGAACCATGTTGGAAGTGAGGAAGGCCGGGGGAGGCCGGAGTCGCTACCTCCTCCCTCCTGCCAGCCAGAAGCCGGCGAACACGAAGCCCTCGAAGAGCGAGGGGCCGGCCCAACAGGTCGAGGCGCCGCGCGGGGTCGGATGGCCCCGAGAAGCCCCCGATGAAAGACGGATAGAGCTAGGCCGCCGCGGGGCCGACCAGACCTTACCTCGGCCGAGGCGGAGCGAAAAGAGGAAGGCGGGTCGTTGGCGCCGCGCTATATCTTCCGGGGCAGGGCCGGCAGCTCTCGAGAGGAAGGGGTTGGGCTAGCGGGGCCGGTTGGCTCCACCCGCTTCAGCGGGCCCCGGAAGGTGGAGTTCGGGAGCTTCGGGTTCGTTGATCGCCTGGTCTTTTCTTCTCCGGCTCCCGCGCTTTAAAGAGGGAACTTCACTTTCATCAGCGAAGTGATTAAATGATTAGTCGATTCACAATAATAATAATGTTGGCATTTGTTAAGCGCTCACTATGTGCCGAGCACCGTTCTAAGCGCTGGGGGGAGATAGAGGGTCATCAGGTCGTCCCACGTGAGGTTCACAGTTTATCCCCGTTTTACAGATGAGGTCACTGAGGCATAGTGAAGTGATTAGCCTGCGAGGCCGTCAGTGGGCAGAGATGGTCTCTATCTGCTGCCCGGTTGTCCATTCCAAGCGCTCAGTCCAGTGTTCTGCACACGATAAGCGCTCAATAAATAAGATCGGCTGACTAAGTGAAGCGGCGTGGTGTAGAGGACGGAGCCCGGGAGGCAGAAGACCCCGAGTTCTTAGCCACTTCACCGCTCTGGGCCTCAGTTCCCTCATCTGTAAAAGGGGGATGAAGACCGTGAGCCCCACGTGGGTCAACCCGACCGCCTTGTATCTACCCCAGCGTTTAGAACAGTGCTTGGCACATAGGAAGCGCTTAACAGATGCCATCATCATTATTATTATTGTTCTCATCAATCCCACCACTTGTCTGCTGCGTGACCTTGGGCAAGTCACTTCACTTCTCTGGGCCTCTGTTACCTCAGCTCTAAAAAGGGGATCGAGACTGTGAGCCCCACGTGGGACGGGGACCGTGTCCAACCCGATTTGCTTGTATTCATCCCAGTGCTTAGTACAGTGCCTGGCACATCGGAAGTGCTGAATAAATAGCTGTCTACTTTTTTTTGCTGTCTGTCTCCCCCTTTTTGACTGTGAGCCCGTCGTTGGGCAACGATTGTTGCTAACTGTTGCCGAACTCTACATTCCAAGCGCTTAGTACAGTGATCTGCACACAGTAAGTGCTCAATAAAAACGATTGAATGAATGAACGAAATACCGTTATTGTTATTAATAAGTCACTTCACTGGACCTCAGTGACCTCATCTCTAAAATGGGGATTGAGACTGTGAGCCCCAGGTGAGACAGAGACTGTGTCCAATCAGGTTTGCTTGCACCCACCCCAGCGCTTAATGTAGTGCCTGGCACATAGTAAGCACTTAACAAATGCCATCATTATTATTATAAATTATTATAACCAAGCCTTCTAAGAAGAAGAAGAAAGGTTTGTGTGTTTATGTGTATGACTGAGAGTTTTCTTGGATGAAAAAAGAGTTGGAAATTTAGGGGAAACAGCTAAGAGGGCAGCAGGGGGCACAAAGAGAACAGGATCTGGCCCACAAGCTGGAGGAAAGTTTCAGGGTGATGGGTGGTGCCAGATGAAGGAATGGTAGAAGAGAAAAGGAAGGGCATAGTGTCTTCCCTTAGTTCTCATATCCTCTTCCACACACCCCCCCCCCCCCCCAACCCTTTCTTTTTCTGTGTTGCAGTAATTCCAAAAAGGCAAATATGGACAAGGTTATGTTAATCATAAGCATTTTTTATATGAATTGCAAATAACAGATTGGACAAAATAAGAGGATAAAAATGCCCTACTTTATCACAATTAGGTGTCAAACCTTTAGGAGACCAGGATTTTTTTTTTAACATGCTATCAATCAGCATATTCTGCATTTAAATCAATCATATTTATTGACTGCTTGCTGGGCAGAGCACTGTACTAAGAGCTTGGGAGAGGACAACAGAGTTGGTAAACACATTTCCTGCCCACAAGGAGGTTACGGTCTAGAGGGGGAGGCAGATGATAATCTAGATAAATTTCGGATTTGCCCATAAATGCTGTGGGGCTGAGGGAGGGATTCATTCAATAGTATTTATTGAGCGCTTACTATGTGCAGAGCACTGTACTAAGCGCTTGGGATGAACAAGTCGGCAACAGATAGAGACAGTCCCTGCCGTTTGACGGGCTTACGGTCTAATCGGGGGAGACGGACAGACAAGAACAATGGCAATGAATAGAGTCGAGGGGAAGAACAGCTCATAAAAACAATGGCAATTGAATAGAATCGAGGCGATGTACAATTCATTAACAAATAGGGTAACGAAAATATAATAATGTTGGTATTTGTTAAGTGCTTACTATGTGCCGAGCACTGTTCTAAGCGCTGGGGTAGACATAGGGGAATCAGGTTGTCCCACGTGGGGCTCACAGTCTTAATCCCCATTTTACAGATGAGGGAACTGAGGCACAGAGAAGTTAAGTGACTTGCCCACAGTCACACAGCCGACAAGTGGCAGAGCTGGGATTCGAACTCATGAGCCCTGACTCCAAAGCCCGTGCTCTTTCCACTGAGCCACGCTGCTTATACAGTTGAGCGGACGAGTACAGTGCTGTGGGGATGGGAAGGGAGAGGTGGAGGAGCAGAGGGAAAAGGGGAAAAAGAAGATTTAGCTGTGGAGAGGTAAAGGGGGGATGGCAGAGGGAGTAGAGGGAGAAGAGGAGCTCAGTCTGGGAACGCCTCTTGGAGGAGGTGAGTTTTAAGTAGGGTTTTGAAGAGGGAAAGAGAATCAGTTTGGCGGAGGTGAGGAGGGAGGGCGTTCCGGGACCGCGGGAGGACGCGACCCGGGGGTCGACGGCGGGATAGGCGAGACCGAGGGACGGTGAGGAGGTGGGCGGCAGAGGAGCGGAGCATGCGGGGTGGGCGGTAGAAAGAGAGAAGGGAGGAGAGGTAGGAAGGGGCGAGGTGATGGAGAGCCTCGAAGCCTAGAGTGAGGAGTTTTTGTTTGGAGCGGAGGTCGACAGGCGACCACGGGAGGTGTTTAAGAAGGGGAGTGACATGCCCAGATCGTTTCTGCAGGAAGATGAGCCGGGCAGCGGAGTGAAGAATAGACTGGAGCGGGGCGAGAGAGGAGGAAGGGAGGTCAGAGAGAAGGCTGACACAGTAGTCTAGCCGGGATATAACGAGAGCCTGTAACAATAGGGTAGCCGTCTGGGTGGAGAGGAAAGGGCGGATCTTGGCGATATTGTAGAGGTGAAACCGGCAGGCCTTGGTAACGGATAGGACGTGTGGGGTGAACGAGAGAGACGAGTCAAGGATGACACCGAGATTGCGGGCCCGAGAGACGGGAAGGATGGTCGTGCCATCGACGGTGATGGAGAAGTCTGGGAGAGGACCGGGTTTGGGAGGGAAGATGAGGAGCTCAGTCTTGCTCATGTTGAGTTTTAGGTGGCGGGCCGACATCCAGGTGGAGACGTCCCGGAGGCGGGAGGAGATGCGAGCCTGAAGGGAGGGGGAGAGGACAGGGGCGGAGATGTAGATCTGCGTGTCATCTGCGTAGAGATGGTAGTCAAAGCCGTGAGAGCGAATGAGTTCACCGAGGGAGTGAGTGAGCAAACGCAAGTGCGAGGGTGATGCAGAAGGGAGTGGGAGAAGAAGAAGTGAGGGCTTTGTCGGGAAAGACCTCTCGGAGGAGCTGTGCTCTTGTGCTTAATAGAGTGCTCTGCCCACAGTAAGCGCTCAATCAATACGATTGAATGAATGAATGAATGAATGAATGAATGAATAAGGCCTTAAAGGTAGGGAGAGTGATTGGCTATTGGCTATGAAGAGGGAGGGTGTTCCAGGCCAGAGGCAGGACGTGGGCGAGAGGTCGGTGGTGAGATAGGTGAGGTGGAGGTACAGTGAGTAGGTTGGCAATTACAGAAGCGAAGTGTGCGGGCTGGGCTGTTGTAGGAAATCAGTGAGGTTAGGTAGGAGCGGGCAGGGTGACTGGAGGTTCTTGAAGAGTGGGAGAAACATGGACCGAATGGTATTGTAGGAAAATGATCCAGGTAGCAGAATGAAGTATGAAGTGGAGTGGGGAGAGACAGGAGGCAGGGAAGTCAGCAGGGAGGTCAGCAAGGAGACTGATGCAGTAATCAAGGAGGGATAGGATAAATGCTTGAGTTAGCGTGGTAGCTGTTTGGATGGAGAGGAAAGGGCGGATTTTAACAGTTGTGAAGGTTCAACCGACAGGATTTGGCATCAGATTGAATGTGTGGGTTGAATAAGAGAGAGAAGTCGAGGACAGTGCCAAGGTTAGGGGCTTGTCAGATTAAATTAAATGTCCAAGAGGCCTTCCCTGACTAAATCCTCATTTCCCCTACCCCTTTTATTATGGTATTTGTTAAGCGCTTACAGGCACATTGTAAGCGCTTAACAAATACCACAATTATTATTATTATTATTACAATATACCAGGCACTGCACTAAGCACGGAGGTAGATACAAGCTAACCAGGTTGGACACAGTCCCTATCCCACATGGGGCTCACATTCTTCATCTCCATTTTACAGATGAGGTAACTGAGGCACAGAGAAATTAAGTGATTTGCCCAAGGCCTCACAGCAGACAAGCAGACAAGAACCCAGGTCCTTCTGACTCCCGGGCCAGTGCTCTATCCACTGGGCCAAGCTGCTTCTCTGCCTCCCTCTCCCTTCTGCATCCCTGTTGCACTTGGAGCTGTACCCTTTATTCACCCCACAGCACTTAGAGACATAGCTGGAATTTATTTTAATGTCTGTTCCCCCCTCTAGACTGTAAGGTCCTTGTGGGCAGGGAACATGTCTACCAACTCTATTGTATTGTACTCTCTGAAGTGCTTAGTACAGTGCTCTGCACACAGCAATCAGTAAGTACCACTGATTTGTGGACTGGAAATATTAAATTTGATGTTTCAGTTTATTTTCAATATGTTTCTCAAATATTTGAAAAAAGGGCACCAATTTTGTCTCGGGTGTTCTCAGTCTCACAGACAGTGTTTTGTTATTAGATAGACATACTGGGGCATTTTAATATTTGGGCCAGCATGAACTTTACTCATTATCAGTGGTATTTATTGAGTGCTTGCTGTGTGCAGAGCACTGTACTAAGCACTTGGGAGAGTCCAATACAACAGAGTTGGTAGATACAGTCCCTGCCCACAAGGAGCTCGCAGTCTTGAGGGACTAACATAAACTAACTCTCCAACTTTGGACTCCCATCGAGTAGTTTGCAACTCTAGACATCCTCTGCCATGCTTGTCCCACAGTCTGACCCTACAAGGAGTAGCCATAAATTCTCTACAGAATCAGAGATTCAGGTCAAACCTCTTTTTAATAATTATTGACTGTGCAAAAGGTAAACTGTCCTACACTAGGAGGCAGATAAGGACCATCTTTACCAAGCTAATGCAAATCTATTTAGAATTCCATACTTTTTCCTGTTCTTTGCTTGCCTCATAGGGCTATTGAAATAACTTTCTGGAGGAAAACAAAATCAGTTCGCTCCAATAATTTTCGGGCTATTAGCATTCAATCTTATTTAAAATCCTTAAGGTACTTCCCTAACACACCATCAGTGTGTTTTACTGAGCAAACAACACATGAATCAACATATTGTTTAATGGTAGAAATTATGCAAAAAAAGTTGCTGTAAGATCTTAGTACCATTCATTAGAGGAATTGTTTTTATGAGCCCACGTAAACAAAAATGTTGGGAGAATGGCCCTCTAGAAACCTCATTATAGGCAGGGAACAGTGTCTGCTAATTCTGTTGTATTGTACTCTCCCAAGTGCTAAGTACAGTGCTCTGCACATTGTAAGCACTCAATAAATACCACTGATTAAATGTCATCATCCTGGTCTGAGCATACAAGGATCTAATGATTGATTGAGTGAAGGAATTTAATAATTAAGAATAATAGTGATGATAAACTGTGGTATTTGTTGAGCACTTACTATGTACCAAGCACTGTGCTAAGCACTGGGGCCGATTACAAGGCAATGCAAGGGAAGTAGCATGGCCTAATAGAATGAGCACGGGCCTGGGAATCAGAGGACCTTGGTTCTAATCTAGGCCCTGCTACTTGCCTGCTGCCTAACCTTGGGCAAGTCACTTAATTTCTCTGTGTCTGTGAAATAATATTAATAATGTTGGTATTTGTTAAGCACTTACTATGTGCAGAGCACTATTCTAAGCGCTGGGGTAGACACAAGGGAATCAGGTTGTCCCACGTGGGGCTCACAGTCTTAATCCTCATTTTACAGATGAGGTAACTGAGGCACAGAGAAGTTAAGTGACTTGCCCACAGTCACACAGCTGACAAGTGGCCGAATCGGGATTCGAACCCATGAACTCTGACTCCAAAGCCTGTGCTCTTTCCACTGAGCCACACTGCTTCTCTTGAGCCACGCTGCTTCTCTATGGTGACGCAACTTCTCTGTGCCTCCGTTACCTCATCTGTAAAATGGATATTAAGACTGGGAGCCCCACATGGGACAAGCTGACTGCCTTGTACCTACTCCAGTGCTTAGAACAGTGCTTTGCACATAGTAAGCACTTAAAAAATACCAATATTATCATTAAATACCTAATTTTTAAAGGGTTTTTTAAATAGTATTTGTTAAGTGCTTACTACGCGTCAAGCACTGTTCTAAGTACTGGGCTAGATATGTGTATCAGGTTGGACACAGCCCCTACCCCACAGTCCAAGTAGGAGGGAGGAGGATTTAATCCCCATTTTACAGTTGAGGAAACTGAGGCACAGAGAAGCTAAGTGACTTGCCCGAGCCTGTTCTCCCCACCATAGATGGTGAGCCTCATGTAGGCCAGGGACTATGTCCGATCCTCTTGCAGCTACCCCAGCACTTAGTATGGTCTTGGCACATAGTAAGCGCTTAACAAACACCACAATTTTTATTATTGGTATCAGATTCGGCACATTCCCTGACCCACATGGGGGTCACAGTTTAAGACCTAAACTAGGTTTTCAAACTACCACAGAATTGAGATGTCATCTGAGCAGCATGGCTTAGTGGAAAGAGCACGGGCTTGGGTGGGAGTCAGAGGTCGTGGGTTCTAATCCCGGATCCGCCACTTATCAGCTGTGTGACCTCGGGCAAGTCACTTAACTTCTCTGTGCCTCAGTTACCTCATCTGTAAAAATGGGAATTAAAAAATGTGAGCCCCACGTGGGACAATCTGATTACCCTGTATCTGCCCCAGCTCTAGAACAGTGCTCAGCACATAGTAAGCACTTAACAAATACCATAATTATTATTATCTGAGTTTATTTCTGATGTCTTTGAAAAAGATTTCGGTAGGGTTTTTAGTTCAACTTGCCATCAGCCCCCAGCGTGGCTCAGTGGCAAGAGCCCGGGCTTGGGAGTCAGAGGTCATGGGTTCGAATCCCGGCTCCGCCACTTGTCTGCTGTGTGACCTTGAGCAAGTCACTTAGACTGTAAGCCCGTCAAACAGCAGGGACTGTATCTGTTGCCGACTTGTTCATCCCAAGCGCTTAGTACAGTGCTCTGCACATAGTAAGTGCTCAATAAATACTATTGAATGAATGAATTTAGCTTCTCGGTGCCTCAGTGACCTCCTCTGGAAAATGGGGATTAACTGTGAGCCTCACGTGGGATAACCTGATGACCCTGTATCTCCCCCAGTGCTTAGAACAGTGCACTGCACATAGTAAGCGCTTAACAAATACCAACATTATTATTACTGTCACATCACACCACCACATGGAGCCGTGCCATTTATAAAAGGCCTTTTCCAGGGGCTGTGTAGTGGCTTCCTATTCGTTGTTCAGCCTGGGTCACATAAACAGGCGTTAATGGTTTGATTACATGTTCTTCCCCACCGACAATGGAGGGAGAATCTGCAGCTATTACTCCAATTGGTGTTTGCTAGCTGGCTCCAACTGACCACCCACTACAGCTGTGTTTACAGTCCCAGCCCAGGACTTTCCAAATTCCTCCTGGAAATACATACAGGAGTCCCAGTTTTACATTTTGAAACTGAATCGGGGCAGTGTCGAGCGGCCGGGGCCTAGAGGAGTGAGAGGGAAAGGGGAAGAAATGGGAGGAATGAGTCAGTCAGTCGATCGTATTTCCTTCATTCATTCGATCGTATTTATTGAGCGCTTACTGTGTGCAGAGCACAGTACTAAGCCCTTGGAAAGTACAATTCGGCAACAGATAGAGGCAATCGCTACCCAACAATGGGTTCACAGTCTAGAAAGGGGAGACAGACAACAAAAGAAAACAAAACAAGTAGACAGGCATCAAGAGCATCAATATAAATAAATAGAATTATAGATATATACACATCATTAATAAAATAAATAGGATAATAACTATGTCCATATATACGCAAGGGCTGTGGAGTGGGGAGGGGGAGTAGAGCAGAGGGAGGGAGTAGGGGCGATGGGGAGGGGAGGCGGAGCAGAGGAAAGGGGGGGCTGAGTCTGGGATGGCCTCCTGGAGGAGTGAGCTTAATAATAATAATAATAATGATGGTATTTGTTAAGCGCTTACTATGTGCCAGGCACTGTATTAAGTGCTAGGGTGGATACAAGCAAATTGGGTTGAACAGAGTCCCTGTCCCACATGGGGCTCACAGTCTCAATCCCCATTTTACAGATGAGGTAACTGAGGCCCAGAGAAGTGAAGTGACTTGCCTAAGGTCACACAGCAGACAAGTGGCAGAGTCAGGATTAGAACCCATGACCTTCTGACTCACAGGCCCATGCTCTATCCACTATGCCAATTTACTGAGCACTTACTGTGTGCAGAATACTGTACTAAGCGCTTGGGAGAGGACAATATATAACAATATAATGGACACATTCCCTGCCCACAGTGGGCTGTCAGGCTAGAGGAGGAGAGAGACATTAAAATAAATAAAATTCCAGGTAGGGACATAAGTGCTATGGGCCAGGGCGGGGGATGAATAAGGGGAGCAAATCGGGGTGACGCAGAAGGGAGTGCAATGAGCATAAAAAGGGATGGAGGGAAAGGAAAAGAGAGCAGAGGAAGAGAAAAAGAAGAGGAGGAAGTGTGGAAGAGAAGAGGGTTAAAAAAACGTGGGGGGAACGGAGAGGAAGATTGTGTCTTGCTTTTACTGTCATTTTCCACGTCGCTACTACAGTGCTCTGCAGGGCTGCCAACTTCTCCCTTTGGGGGTAAACTTAGGGCAGGGCCTGTGGGTAGAGCATTGAGGGGGTGTATTAATAAGTATTGATTGACAGCCTACTATGTGCAGAGCACCATACCAAAAAATCCTTAGGAAAGTGCGACTGAAGTAAGAGAAGGGGTCCCCCGACCTCAAGCAGCTTCACTCAATCAGTGGTATTTATTGAACACCTACTGAGTGCAGATCACTGTGCTGTGCGCATGAGAGAGTATACCAGAAGCAAAATGCATGTTTCTTGCTCTTAAGGAGTTGCAATTTAGCGTGGGAAAGAGCCAGACACAATTTTTGTCCAAATAGTAAGGGCAGGAGAAAAAGCAAGGTTATGACTGTTGGTAATTGGAATATGGTAGGAAAAATAGATACATAAAAATTAGCATAGATTAACATAATCCAATCTATATGAAAGGGCTAAGGGTAAATACATAAACATAAGTGCTAAGAGCAGTTAGAGGATTTTTTTTTAAAATGGGATTTGTTAAGTGCTTGCGATGAGAAGCAGAGTGGCCTAATGGAAAGAGCAAGGGCCTGGGAATCAAGAGGATGTGGGTTCCAATTTTGACTCTGCCATGTCTGCTGTGTGACATTGGGCAAGTCACTTCACTTCTCTGTGCCTCAGTTACCTCATCTTTAAAATGGGGATAGAGACTGTAAGCTCCATGTGGGACAGGGACTGTGTCCAATCCGATCTAAGACTGAGCTCCTTATCTTCCCTTCCAAAACCCTGTCTTCTCCCTGACTTCTCTGTCACTGTGGACGGCACAACCATCCTTCCCGTCTCACAGGCCCATAACCTTGGTGTCGTCCTTGACTCTGCTCTCTCATTCACCCCACACATCCAATCCGTCAGCAGCACCCGCCGGTCTCACCTTTACAATATCGCCAAGATCCGCCCTTTCCTCTCCATCCAAACTGCTACCGTGTTGGTACAAACTCTCATAATATCCCGACTGGATTATTGCGTCAGCCTCCTCTCTGATCTCCCTTCGTCCTGTCTCTCCCCACTCCAGTCTATTCTTCATTCCGCTGCCCGGATCATCTTCCTACACAAACCCTCTGGGCACGTCACTCCCCTCCTCAAAAACCTCCAGTGGTTGTCTATCAACCTTCGCATGAAATAAAAACTCCTCACTCTTGGCTTCAAAGCTCTCTATCACCTTGTCCCCTCCTACCTCACCTCCGTTCTTTCTTTCTACTGCCCACCCCGGACACTCTGCTCCTCTGCCGCTCACCTCCTCACGGTCCCCCGTTCGCGCCTGTCCCGCCGTCGACCCCTGGCCCGCTTCCTACCGCTGTCCTGGAATGCCCTCCCTCCTCACGTCCGCCAAACTAACTCTCTTCCCCTCTTCAAAGCCCTACTGAGAGCTCATCTCCTCCAGGAGGCCTTCCCAGACTGAGCCCCCCCTTTCCCTCTGCTCCTCCTCCCCTCCCCATTCCCCCTTCTCCCGCCCTCTGCTCTTCCCCCTTCCCCTCCCCTCAGCACTGTGCATATTTGTATATATTATTTATTACCCTATTTATTTTGCTAATGATGTGTGTATTTCTATGATTCTATTTATCTTGATGATGTCTGCGCTAGACTGCTTGTTTTGTTTTGTTCTGTTTTGCTGTCTGTCTCCCCCGTTTAGACTGTGAGCCTGTCACTGGGCAGGGATTGTCTCTATCTGTTGCCCAATTGTGCACTCCAAGCGCTTAGTACAGTGCTCTGCACATAGTAAGCGCTCAATAAATACTATTGAAAGAATGAATAAATTTGCTTATATCCACCCCAGTGCTTAGTACAGTGCCTGGCACATAGTAAGTGCTTAACATAATAATGATGGTATTTGTTAAGTGCTTACTATGTGCCAAGCACTGTTCTAAGTGCTGAGCACTGTTCTAAGCACTGAACAAATACCACAATTATTATTATTACTATTAGCTTGTACCTATCCCAGCACTTACTGCAGTGTCTGGCACATAGTAAGCGCTTAAATGCCATAATGAAAAAAAAAACCAAAAACTGGCAGAGCCAGATTAGAATCCAGGCCTCTAATTCCCAGGCCCAAGCATTTTTCATTAGGCCACGCTGCTTCCCAAGATTGGGAAGGGTTGGCAAGGGGTGAAGCCCTTCCTCTCCCCCACCACTCCCTTCACTCCCCGTCTACTCCCTGAGGGATAATAATAATAATGATAATAATGATGGTATTTGTTAAACGCTTACTATATGCCATGCACTGTACTAAGCACAGGGATAGATACAAGCAAATGGAGTGGGACAGAGTCCCTATCCCACATGGAGCTCACAGTCTCGATCCCCCTTTTACAGATGCGGTAACTGAGGCACGGAAAAGTGGAGTGACTTGCCATGGGAGAATTGGTGTGGCCGAGGTGGTGGTGCGATAAAAGGCAAGGCGGTTAGCATGTTCTGCTTGCAAACCGTCAATCAATGGTACCAGTCAATCAGTGGTATTTACTGAGTACTTACTATGTGCAGAGCCCTGTACTAAGCACTTGGGAGAGTATCATCATCGTCAATGATATTTATTTAGCACTTACTGTAAGCAGAGCACTGGACTAAGCATTTGGGAGAGTACAAATACAACAGAGTTGGTGGACACATTACCCGCCCGCAGAGAGCTTACAGCCTAGCAGGGGAGACAGTCGTTAATATAAATGAATACTTCATATTATATGATTTATAGATATGTACATAAGTGGTGTGAGGGCCACGCTTGGGGGCAGGGGCGCTAATATCAAATGGCCAAAGGGCACAGATCCGAGGGTATAGACTATGCAGAAGGGAATATTGTTGCATTGTACTCTTCCAAGTGCTCTGCACACAGTAAGCGCTCAATAAATACCATTGAATGAACGAATGAATGAGAGAGCGCCAGGGAAAAGAAGGCTTAATGGGGCAAGTGCTCTTGGAGGAGATGTGTCCTTAATAGGGCTTTGAAGGTTGGGACAGTGACAGTCTGGGGCGGGAGCTCTAGGCAAGAAGGAGGAAGTGGGAAAGGGGTTGGTGGTGAGATAATGAGACTGGGGCATAGTGAGCAAGCCCGTGGCAGAGAAGTGAGGTGCGCGGGCTGGGCTGGAGGAGTTTCTGTTTGAGGTGGAGGTGGATGGGCAACTACTGGAAGTTCTTGAGGAGTGGGCAGACCTGGACTGAACTTTCTTAGAAAAATGATCCTGGCAGCAGAGTGAAGAATAGACTGGAGTGGGGAGAGACCAGGGGCCAGATGCAGTAGTCGAGGAGGGATAGGATGAGTGCTTGGATCAGCATAGCAATATTTTGAATGGAGAGGAAGGTGTGGATTTTAGCGATGTAACTGTACAAGAGATTTGGTAAACAGCTCCATCAGGAGCTTGCGGTCTAGAGGGGGTGACGGACATTTAAATCAATTACAGATATGGGAAATGGCAGCGTTTGTGGATATGTAGGAGAGAAGCAGTGTGGCCTAGTGGCAAGAGCACGGGCTTGGGAGTCAGAGGACTTGGGTTCTAATCCCGGCTCCGCCACTTGTCTGCTCTGTGACCTTGGGCAAGTGACTTCACTTCTCTGTGCCTCAGTTACCTCGTTAAGACTGTGAGCCCCATGTGGGACAACCTGATTATCTTGTATCTCCCCCAGTGCTTAGAACAGTGCTTGGCACATTGTAAGCACTTAACAAATACCATCATTATTATTATTATTAATAAGGGGTGTGGAGATGAGGGTGGGCCAATAGCAAGTGCTTTATTTACTCAGTATTTATTGAGTGCTTCCTATGTGCAGAGAATTCTATTTAGCACTGGGGACAGTACATTTCAGTAGAGTTGGTAGACACTATCCCTGCCCCCAAAGAATCTAGTTGGGAGAGACAGACATTAAAATAAATTACAGGTAGGAGAAGCAACAGAGAAGAAAGCTATTTACATAGGTACTTGGAAGGGGTGGAGGCAGGAGGGGATGATTACCTAATAATAATGTTGGTATTAAGTACTTACTATGTGCCAAACACTGTTCTAAATGCTGGGGTAGATACAAGGTCATCAGATTAGACGAAGTCCCTGTCCGACCTAGGGCTCGCAGTCTTCATCCCCATTTTACAGATGAGGTAACTGAGGCACAGAGCAGTGAAGTGACTTGCCCAAGGTCACACAGCAGACAAGTGGTGGAGTCAAGATGAGAACCCAGGTCTTCCTGGAGTTTGGAACTAGCCAATGAGGTCAACTTTGAGATTATTTAAATATTTGAGCAGTAGTAGTTAGCTTCAAGGTGCACTCAAATGGAAGTGGCCATTAGTGTAAATAATAATAATAATTGAGGTATGTGTTAAGTGCTTACTATGTGTCAGACACTCTTCTAAGCACTGGGGTGGATGCAAGCAAATCGGGGTGGACACAGTCCCTGTCCCACAGTCTCAATCCCAATTTTATAGATGAGGCATAGAGAAGTCAATGATTTTCTCAAGGTCATGCAGCAGACAAGTAGCAGAGTCTGGATTAGAACCCAGATCCTTCTGACTCCCAGGCCTGTGCTTATCCATTAGGCCACACTGATTCTCTCAGGGCACGTAGTTAAGAGCTTAACAAATACCATAATTAGTAATTATTAGGGGAAACAGCAGATAATTGGTTTGAGAATAACTTCTGTTCAGAGAAGCAGCGTGGCTCAGTAGAAAGAGCCCGGGGTTGGGAGTCAGAGGTCATGGGTTTGAATCCTGGATCCGCCACTTGCCAGCTGTGTGACTTTGGGCAAGTCACTTAACTTCTCTGTGCCTCAGTTACCTCATCTGTAAAATGGGGATTAAAAACTGTGAGCCCCACGTGGGACAACCTGTTCACCTTGTATCCCCCCAGCGCTTAAAACAGTGCCTTGCACAAAGAAAGTGCTTAACAAATACCACCATTATTATTATTATTCTAAAGCAGGGGTAGGTTCTGTTGTATTCCCCCAGGCACTTAGAACAATGCTTGGCACTCAGCATTCATTCATTCAGTATTTACTGAGCGCTTACTATGTGCAGAGCACTGTACTAAGCGCTTGGAATGTACAGTTCAGCAACAGATAGAGACAATCCCTGCCCAATGAGGGGCTCACAGTCTAAACGGGAGAGACAGCCAGCAAAGCAAAACAGAACAAAAGAAAAACGAGACAATATTATCAAAATAAATAGAATCAAGGGGATGTGCACCTCATTAACAAAATAAATAGGGTAATAAATAATATATACAAATATGCACAGTGCTGAGGGGAGGGGAAGAGGAAAGGGGGAGGAGCAGAGGGTGGGGGGAGAAAGGAAGGGGAGCAGAGGGAAAGGGGGGACTCAGTCTGGGAAGGCCTCTTGGAGGCTCTCCCTACTGAGAGCTCACCTCCTCCTACTGAGAGCTCACCTCCTCCAAGAGGCCTTCCCAGGCTGAGCTTCCCCTTTTTCCTCTGCTCCCTCTGCTGCCTCTGTGCCCTCCCCTTCACCTCCCCTCAGCTAAGCCCCCTTTCCCCACGCCTTTCCCTCTGCTCCTCCTCCTCTCCCTTCCCCTCCCCTCAGCACTGTGCTCACCCGCTCATTTGTATATATTTTTATTACCCTATTTATTTGGTTAATGAGATGTACATCCCCTTGATTCTATTTATTGCTATTGTTTTTGTCTGTCTGTCTCCCCCGATTAGACTGTAAGCCCGTCAGTGGGCAGGGACTGTATCTGTTGCCGAATTGTACATTCCAAGCGCTTAGTACAGTGCTCTGCACATAGTAAGCGCTCAATAAATACTACTGAATGAATGAATGAATGAATAAATGAGGTGAGCTCTCAGTAGGGCTTTGAAGAGGGGAAGAGAGTTAGTTTGGCAGACGTGAGGAGGGAGGGCATTCCAGGGCAGCGGTAAGACGTGGGCCAGCGGTCAATGGGATAGGGGTGAACAGGGGGTGAGAAGCAGCGTGGCTCAGTGGAAAGAGCCCGGGCTCGGGAGTCAGAGGTCGTGGGATCGAATCCCAGTTCTGCCACTTGTCAGCTGTGTGGCTGTGGGCAAGTCACTTCACTTCTCTGTGCCTCAGTTACCTCATCTGTAAAATGAGGATTAACTGTGAGCCTCACGTGGGACGACCCGATGATCCTGTATCTACCCCAGCGCTTAGAACAGTGCTCTGCACATAGTAAGCGCTTAACAAATACCAACATTATTATTATTATTATTAGGTGAGCGGCAGAGGAGCGGAGTGTCCAGGGTGGGCAATAGAAAGAGAGAAGGGAGGTGAGGTGGGAGGGGGCAAGGTGATAGAGAGCTTTGAAGCCAAGAGTGAGGAGTTTTTGTTTCACACAAAGGATGATAGGCACTTTTTGAGGAGGTTTTTGAGAAGGGGAATGACATGCTCAGAGCGTTTCTGTAGGAAGATGATGCGGGCAGGCAGCGGAATGAAGAATAGACTGGAGTGGGAAGAGACAGGAGGAAGGGAGATCAGAGAGGAGGCTGATGCAATAATCCAGTCGGGATATTATGAGAGCTTGTACCAGAACGATAGCCGTTTGGATGGAGAGGAAAGGGCGGATCTTGGCGATATTGTAAAGGTGAGACCGGCAGGCGTTGGTGACGGATTGGATGTGTGGGGTGAATGAGAGAGCTGAGTCAAGGATGACACCAAGGTTGACGGCCTGTGAGACGGGAAGGATGGTCGTGCCGTCCACAGTGACCGGGAAGTCAGGGAGAGGACAGGGTTTGGGAGGGAAGATAAGGAGCTCCGTTTTGGACACGTTGAGTTTTAGGTGGCGGGCAGACATCCAGGTGGAGACATCCTGGAGGCAGCAGGAGATACGAGCCTGGAGGGAGGAGGAGAGAACAGGGGAGGAGATATAGATTTGGGTGTCATCTGCATAGAGATGATAGTAGGCATTCAATAAATAGCACAGATTAATTGCATCAGTCTTCTCGCAGACCTCCCTGTCTCCACTCTCTCCCCTTTCCAGTCCATTCTTCACTCAGCTGCCTAGATTATTTTTCTAAAAAAACCCATTAAATCCATGTCTCCCCACTCCTCAAGAACCTCCAGAGGTTGCCCATCCACTTCCACATCAAACAGAAACCCCTCACCATCGGCTTTAAAGCACTCAATCACCTTGCCCCCTCTTACCTGATCTCGCTAATTATACTTACCCCACACTTTGCTCCTCATGATCTCGTCTCTCTCGCTGCCAACCTCTTATTCACTCCCTTCCACCTGGAACTTCCTCCCCATTCACATCTGGCAGACCACTGCTCTCCCCATCTTCAAGGCTCTTCTGAAAGCCTATCTCCTCCAGAAAGCCTTCCCTGATTAATCTTGCATTTTCCCACCTTATTTCCCTCCATCCCCTCCCCCATTGCCACATCTGCACGTCCAGATCATCTATGCACTTGGGTCCTCCCCCAACAAAGCACTTGGGTCCAAACCTTTAAATTCTATTGCTTCCCCTTCCTGTGATTTATAAGTATCTGTTTCCTCCTGGAGATTGTAATCTCCTTGAGGGCTGGGATCATGTCTATTCACTCAATTGCAGTATCCCAAGTGCTTAGTACGGCGCTCCGCACAGAGTAAGTGCTCAATAAATGCTACTGATTCATTGACTGATCACTGATGTCAATAATTGCTTTTCTCCCCTGCCTCCCCTTAGACTCGGGAATGAAGAAGCATCTCTATCCTTAGTCCGAGGCCCTGGAGTCTTTTTAATGGCACTTACTACGTGCCAGGCACTGTACTAAGCACTGGGGTAGATACAAGCTAATCAGGTTGGACACAGTCCCTGTCCCACATGGGGCTTGCAGTCTTAATCCCCATTTTATAGATGAGGAAACAGGCCCAGAGAAGTGAAGTGACTTGCCCAAGGTCATACAGTAGACAACTGGCATAGCCGGGGTTAGAACCCAGGTTCTATGACTCCCAGGTCTGTGTTTTATCCATTAGGCCATGCTGGTTCCAAGGTATGGTGGGGGCAGTAATAATGGCATCAGTTGAGCACCCATTGGGTGCAACACACTGTCCTAAGTGCTTGGGAAAGTACAAGAGAAGCACTCAAAGACCATCGGATGAGCTTTTGCCACCTGGGAAATAACACGTTTGTCAGAGAAGCGGCGTAGACTACCCAATAGAGTACAGGCCTGGGTTCTAATCCTGACTCTGCCATTTGTCTGCCGTGTGACCTTGGGTGAGTAATTTCACTTTTCTGTGCCTCAGTTCCCTCATCTTTCCAATGGGGATTAAGACTGTGAGCCCTATGTGGGACAGGGACTATGTCCGACCCGATTTGCTGTATCCACCCCAGTGTTTAATAGAGTGCCTGGCACATAGTAAGCGCTTAACAAACACCATAATTCTTCTTCTTATTATTACTTAGAAGTAGTATGGCATAGTGGACAGAGCACGGACCTGGGAGTCAGAAGGTCATGGGTTCTAGTGCTGGCTGTGCCACTTGTTTGCTGTGGACCTTGGGAAATTCACTTGACTTCTCTGTGCCTCAGTTACCTCATTTGTAAATTGGGGATTGAGACTGTGAGCCCAACGTGGGACAGGGACTGTGTCCAACCCAATTTGCTGGTATCCAGTCCAGTGCTCAGTACAGTGTCTGGCACCTAGTACTCACTTAACAAATGCCATTTTTTTTAAGACTGTGAGTCCCATGTGACATGGGACCTGATTATCATGAGCAGTGCTTGCCCCATAGTAAGCATTTAAGTACAATTATTATTACTGTACTAAGCTCTTGGGAAGAATACCATAGATGTAAAAGAGGTAATCCTTGCCCTCAAGGAGTTTACAATCCAACAGGGGAGACAGATGTTAAAATAAATTACAAGTAGGAGAAGCAACAGGGTTTAAAGGGATGTACATGAGTGCTGTGGGGCTGGGGTTGAGGTGATTATCAATGTGCTTAAGGAGTACAGAGCCAAGTACAAAGATGCCATAGATGTGAGGATGAATAGAGGAGGGAAATGAGGGGTTACTCAGGGAAAGTCTCTTGGAGGAGGCGTGAGTTTAATAAGGCTTTGAAGATGGGGAGAACGGCGGTCTGTTGGATATGAAAGGGGAGGGAGTTCCAGACCTGAGGGAGGCCGTGGGCAAGAGGTTGGCAGAGAAATAGATGAGATGGAGGTGCAGTGAGCAGGCACCTAGGGGAAGGGTAAACTATTTTCTCATCAGGTGGTAGTATATAGGTAATCTCCACTCTAGTGGTCTTCTTTCTGGGCGAACAGACAGAATGAGAAAATCATGCTATATTTGAAACATCAGGAAACTGCATACATGGCTGCCCCACTAGATTGTCAGCTCCTTGTGGGCAGGGATCATGTCTATCAGTTGTATTGTACTAAGCGCTGGGATAGATACAGGACAATTAGATCATTCACAGTCCCTGTCCACATGGGGCTTACAGTCTAAGTAGGAGGGAATAGGATCTGATCCCCCTTTTACCAGATGAGGAAACTGGGGCCCAGAGAAGTTACCTGCCCAAAGTCACTCAGCAGACAGAGCCGGAATTCGAACCTAGGTCCTCTGACTCCCAGGCTCGTGCTCTTTTTACTAGATCTCTTCTCTCTGAAGCACTGTGGACAGAGCTCTCCACACAGTCAGCCCTCAGCAAATACCATTAAATCGATCGGTTGTCAGTTATTATGCCAACCGCACTCAAATTGGAATCCAATTTTGGATTTCACCGACGTTGCCCAGAAACCTTCAGCAATGTCTCTGACTACAGACAGAGGCTTTTAAAACCAACTGTTTATTTTTGGTGATGACGCTCAACTCGTTTGACCAGATCTGGCCCTGACAGTTCAGTGAATCAAGTAAGGCTAAAGATTTAAATATAGGGATGTCTGAAACCTACTGAATATGCTTTGAAAAATCTGAGTACCCGAGGGACCTCAGGAGGATCTATTATACGAGAACAGCCTGGATATTGGTTGGTTATCGGAAATTCCTTTGCCTGAACTAGGAATTTCTGACAGGTTGACCAACAGTCATGTTACTCAGGGTTAGGGAGAGAGCTAGGCCAGAAAAGTGGTGGACAAAGGATGAGAAGGCTGGAGGGAGTATGATCCTAAAGTAGATCTGACTGTCTCTGTCAGTCTGTCCCGCCCTCTCTCTCCCTCCCCCTCCCCAATCTCTGGCCCCCTTTTCTGCTTTTCTTGAAGCCAGTTCCAGACCAGCTCGCCGACCTTCTCTCCCCCCAACCCCCAACCACCACCCATCATTTGATGGGACTTTTCGGCTAGTAGTGTAGTAGAGAAGCAGCGTGGCTTAGTGGCAAGAGCACAGTCTTGGGAGTCAGAGTTCGTGGGTTCTAATCCCGGCTCCGCCACTTGTCAGCTGTGTGACTTTGGGCAAGTCACTTCACTTCTCTGGGCCTTGGTTACCTCATCTGCAAAATGGGGCTCAAGACTGTGAGCCCCAGATGGGACAACCTGATAACCTTGTTTCTATCCCAGCACTCAGAACACTGCTTGGCACGTGGTAAGTGCATAACAAATACCATCATTATTATTATTATTATCATCTCACATTATGATTTTCACGACATGGAAGGAACTTGGTGTTTTTCAGTCTAATTGGCTGTCTGCATTGATTTGGTCCATATTACAGTCCAGATTATGCAAATGTGCCAAGGAATCAATCAGTGAATGATAATTTATTGACCACTTACTGCGTGCAGGGCACTGTACTAAGCACTTGAGAGAGTTCAAAACAACAATATTGCAGACGTATTCCCTGCCCACAGCAAGCTTACAGTGTAGAGGGGAGTGGGTAGCAGATGTACTGTTGGTCTTCTGAACTAGGGATGGAACCAGATTAGCTAGAGTGATGTGAAATAAAATGAAAGGTCCTCTGCCTTTTGGGTAGAGAAATGTTTTTTAAACTCTGGGTCAATATTCTTATGTTCATCATATTGTTATGTTCAGGTAACTGAGGCACAAAGAAGTGAAGTGACTTGCCTAAGGTCACACAGCAGACATGTGGCAGAGCCGGGATTAGAACCCATGGCCTTCTGACTAGATGCAAGTTAATCAGGCTGGACACTGTCCCTGTCCCATATGGGGCTACAGTCTTAGTAGGAGGGAAAGCAGGTACTGAATCCCCATTTTGCTGCTGAGGAAACTGAGGCACAGAGAAGTTAAGTGGCTTGCCCAAGGTCATACAGGAGGCGAGCGGCAGAGCCGGCATTAGAACCCAGGTCCTCCGGCTCCCGGGCCCGTGCTTTATCCACTAGGCCACGTCGCTTCCACCACAGGCTCATCGTATAGCGCGTTTGGATTTCCCAAACATCATTTTGCCTTTTCAGCAAGAACATGCATGGCGCGTTTGGAAGGATGTGATGCATCTGGACAGGGAGAGCATTAATTATGCTGCTGTGGCTATTTTCTTTACAGGCATAATAGTCCCTACAATAGCTTCAACTCCCATCCCTCTGATCCAGTGTTAGTTGTTACTCTAGCTGGCAGCCCAGTGAGAGTCGGGAAAGACATGCCCTAGGTTAACAAACTCTAGGGCTGATAAACGATCGAGATGGGCATCGTGATAAATTCAGTCCCAGATCTTTCCAGTCTCGGCCCGGGCCTCTTTTTGGGTTTTCTCAAAAAAGTGGAGACTCTTTGGGATTTCCCCAAAGAAGCAAGTCTCCATTTGCAGAACTGCCAACAGCCAAACTAAGTAGTGCGGTGGAATGTCTGTCTGCCTTTGACCCCTCAAAGTGATAGCATCATTCTTATGAAGGGAAAAGCTAACAGTCTCTGAGATTTAAAGCTGGTATGACCGAGCTGTGGAGATGAGGGATGAGCGCTTTCTGCTGATGCGCTGGAATGAAGAATGTGCAGTTGCCTGAAATATATTTGAAGTGGTTCAAGAGGTGGGAGGTTTCCCAGTTGGCCCCACCTGAGAGTGGTGGAATTTGTGGGGATGGCAATTTTTCCAATCCTCCCCACCCCCAACCTTTTTATTACTAGGATAAGGTACCTATACATATTTTTTTTCAGATTGTAATTTGTACCCTACAAACACCACACCGCAGGCGTTCTGGGATGAGGGGGGAGAGGCGCGGTCTCATCCACATTCAAAGAAGCAGTGTGGCCCAGTAGATAGAGCACAGGTCTGGGAGTCAGAAGGACCTGGCTTCTAATCCCAGTTTCACCACTTGTCTGTTGTGTGACCTTGGGCAAGTCACCTCTAGACTGTAAGACCGTGGTGGGCAGGGATTGTCTCTCTTTATTGCTGTATTGTACTTTCCAAGCGCTTAGTACAGTGTTCTGCACACAGTAAGTCCTCAATGAATACGGTTGATTGAATGAACTTCACTTTTCTGGGCCTTGGTGACCTCATCTGTAAAATGGGGAACCCCAGGTGGGACAGGGACTGTGTGCAACCCAGTTTGCTTATACCCTCCCCAGCGCTTAGTACAGTGCCTGGCATATAGTAAGTGCTTAACAAATGCCACAATAAGTATTATTATCATTATCATTACACTCAATCAATGGTACTTACTGAATTCTTACCATGCACCGAGTACTGGGCAAAGTGGTGTTGGTAGACACAGTCCCTGCCCTGAAATTTACAGTCTAGTGGAGGAGTTTAGTCTATGTAACAAAGACTGCCCTTTTTTTGGTTGATTTTAAAGTGATTTTAAATCGATCCTGAGAGGGGAAAAGGCCAGAGTAGATACACGATAGATTGGTCAGCATCCCTGTCCCACATGAGACTCACAGTCTAAGTAGAAGGGAGAACAGGTATTACATCCCTTTTTTTTGTAGATGAGAAAAACTAAGGCACTGAAAAATGAAGTGACTTGCCCTAGGTCACACAGCAGGCACAAGGCAGAGCCAGGATTAGAGCCCAGGTTCTTCGACTCCCAGGCCTGTACTCTTTCCACTGGGCCATGCTGCTCCTCAATTAAAAAAAAAAGGAGGCAGAAGGGACTTCCCTCTCTTCCTCTCCTCTACCAGGACTCTCTTCCTGTATTAGAGCCACAGCCTCAAAGATACAGCTCAGTCACCTCATGTTCTCTGATTGCTTTTCCAGAATCAACACCTCCCTTGAGCCTTAAATTTTCTCCAGGCCTCTTTTGAGAGTTCCAAGAATGGAGCCTGTGCCAATAAATAGTAATGATTTGGCCAATGGTGCTGACTAAAAGTGGGCATGGAACTGGGGTCAAGGTGTGGAAGAAGATGGGTGATATTGCTTTAGAGGTACAGATCACAATGTGAGGTGAGGCATGCATCCAGTGGCTTTAACTGTAAGCTTATTGTGGGCAAGGAACGTGATTACCCACTCTGTTATATGGTACTCTCCCAAGTGCTTAGTACAGTGCTCTGCACACAGTACACGCTTGATAAATATTATTGGTTGAGGTGAACTCTCCTCAAATACCATTCTGGGTTAACGCCATATGGCCCGTCACCTTAGATTGTAAGGGACTGTCTCTTTTACTTCCGTCGTAGTCTCCAGCTTCTAGTACAGTGCCCTGTCCCCTCGATAAATACGGATGCTACTGCTGATGGGATTTGTTTCAACTCCAGTGGGAGTTCCCAATCCCCAGAGTCCCATTCGCCCCCAGAGTCATCCATCAGTTCGTAAGATGAGCATTATTATGAAGAATAATTAAAAAGAAATTCTGTGGACTGGTGTTTTATCAGAGGAGTGGGCTTCTGTGAAATTTGAGAAACTGCTTTCCCTACTGAGAGCTCACCTCCTCCAACAGGCCTTCCCAGACTGAGCTTCCCCTTTTCCCTCTGCTCCCTCTCTGCCCCCCTTCACCTCCCCTCAGCTAAGCCCCCTTTCCCCCTTTTCCCTCTGCTCCTCTCCCCTCTCTCCCCCTCCCCTCAGCACTGTGCTCATTTGTATATATTTTTATTACCCTATTTATTTTGTTAATGAGGTGTACATCCCCTTGATTCTATTTATCGTGATTATGTTGTCTTGTTTTTTGTCCATCTGTCTCCCCCGATTAGACTGTAAGCCCGTCACTGGGAGGGGATTGTCTCTATCTGTTGCCGAATTGTACATTCCAAACACTTAGTACAGTGCTTTGCACATAGTAAGCGCTCAATAAATACTATTGAAGGAATGAATGAATAGTCACAGGTGAATGTTTCCATCTTCTCTGTTTCTGTACAGTGGCCTGCTTTGATGCGGCACTGTGGAGACAATGGGCCTGAGGGCTATGAACTGGGAGAAGAAAAGTACTCTACCTTTTTTTTTTTTTAATGGCATTTGTTAAGCGCTTACTACAAGCAGAATGGCTCAGTGGGAAGAGCCAGGGCTTGGGAGTCAGAGGTCATGGGTTCGAATCCCGGCTCTGCCACTTGACAGCTATGTGATTGTGGGCAAGTCACTTAACTTCTCTGTGCCTCAATTACCTCATCTGTAAAATGGGGATTAACTGTGAGCCTCACGTGGGACAACCTGATCACCCTGTATCTACCCCAGCGCTTAGAACAGTGCTCTGCACATAGTAAGCGTTTAACAAATACCAACATTATTATTATTACTATGTGTCAGGCACTGTACTAAGCGCTGGGGTAGATACAAGCTTATCCAGTGGGAGACTGTCCCTGTCCCACATGGGGCTCACCATCTTATTTCCTATTTTACAGATGAGGTAACTGAAGTCCAGAGAAGTTAAGTGACTAGCCCGAGGTCACACGGTAGGCAAGTGGAAGAGCCGGGTTTAGAACCCCGGTCCTTCTGACTCCCAGCTCTGTACTCTAGCCACTAGGCCACACTACTTCTCTGCTTGCCCAGCTAAGTCTTCTGTAAAATGGCAAAAATCTCATTAATTTACCCTACTGAGTCATGAGGCCTGTCTGAGGGACTGTAAGGACAGTAAAGCCCTTTATAAATATTAATATTGAACATAATCCACCTCTCAGGTTCACACCTGGAGAGTTTCCAGTATTCTACCAGTCTCGTATATGGGAGGGAGAGTCAAACAGAGGCATATCTATCCATTCCATTCACAGCTTGGCCAGTGGCTAGCGAGTGGAAGGCCATCTGTTACAAGTCAAAACTCACCTGTACTGGGCAACAGCGGCACGGGAGAGAGTCGAGGGCGGAGACTTAGGTTGACTGCGCAGAAGGAGGCAATGGTAAGCAACTTCCGTATTTTTACCGAGAAAACTCTCTGGATCCACTACCAGAACGATTGCAGTTGGAAGTGGGGTGTTCTGGGAGAGTTGTGTCCATGGTGTCGCTGTGGGCCGGACATGACTCGACAGCATGAGACAAAAACAACAAGTGTGGAATCAGTCATATTTACTGAGCACTTACCATGTACTGTACTAAACACTTGGGAGAGTACAATAGAACAGAGTTGGCAGACTCGTTCCCTGCCCACAAGGAGCTGTGGACAGTCTAGAGGTGGAGACAGATATTAAAATAAATTTCAGATATGTACATAAGTGCTAAGGGGGAAAGGAGAGAGGCAATTTGGAGAGCTCTATTAGCACTGAGAGTTATCTCGTTGGTCCGCAATCCAAATAGTTTGGATTTAGAGACACGATTGGGTTCGCCTTTGGCCCTGTATTCAAAACTATTAGTGCACCTGGACTCTAACTAACTGTAACTCTAATCCGGCTGCTCCCCTAAGCGGCAGGAAGTTTTGAAATTATTCTGTGACGGATTGCGTAAATTCTCTCTGACTCTGTGTGTGGGTGGAGGGCTGGTGGGCTGAGGGCTGGGGCCTCTGCCAGCCTCTTCACTGGGAACCCCAAAGAAGACAGCGTGTGGAATCAATCAGCGGTATTTATTGAGTTCCTCCTAGATCCAGGGCACTGTACTAAGCACAGGGGAGGCAGTCCAGCAGAGTTGGTAGGCACGTTCCTGGCCCAGAGCTGACGGCCTAGAGGAGGAGACAGACAATAAAATATAGCACAAATAGGGACAGAAGTGCAGTGGGGCAGAGGGTGGGTGAGTAGCAAGGGCTTAAAGGGCACGGATCCTCTAAGCACGGAGTGCATAGGTGACGCAGAAGGGAGAGGGAGTAGGGGAGGTGAGGGCTTAGCTGGGGAAGGCCTCTTGGAAAAGATGGGACTTCTGTAAGGCTTTGAAGGTGAGAAGATGTTAGGAGACATGATCCCTGTCCTCAAGGAGTTTACAATCTTAACGGAAGATTGGAATGTTTAGGATGGATGTGGCAGTTAGGATAGGGTGGTCCAGGTTGTAGTAGGGAGGAGACATGAAGCAAACTGGCTACCTTTTACTGTTATTTTTGATTTGGTTTATTAATAAGAGTTGTGGTATTTGTGTCTCGCTTATAACGTGCCAAGCACTGTATTAAGTGCTGGGGTAGATACAAGATAATCAGGTCTGACACGGTCCCTGTCCCACTTGGGGATCACAGTCTAAGTAGGAGGGGAAACGGGTATTGAATTCCCATTTTACGGATGAGGAAACGGAGGCACAGAGAAGTGAAGTGACTTGCCCAAGGTCCCACAGCAGACAAGTGGCAGAACCAGAATTAGAACTCAGGTCCTCCTGACTCCCAGGCCTGGGGTCTTCCCACTGGTATACTATCTCAAAAGGTAACCCCGGGGTAAACAGCTGAGTGAGAGAAAGCATTTTGGCAGGAATAATGAGAGGTGGGCTTCTTCCCAGGGCTTCGTTCAGTGCTCGAAGCATGGTAAAGGCTGAATAAATCTTACCGTTTGATTGAGGACTGAGAGGTGGGTCTTGAATACTCACCTGTTTTTTTCCAGGAATTGCTTGTTAGTGCCACAAATTTCTGGGATGCCCATATTGAGATATATTTCCAATCTGTTTGCAAGATTTCCCACCGCAGTATGCTATAAATCTCACAGAAAATCCCTGAATCAGTCATTTTGTGAACTACTTTCTGCTGATTTGTCTTGGAAGTGCACAGACCGTGAAACCATTCTAGGTGCTCGATATCAATGTGAAGTTGGGGGTGGATGGATCAACCATCTGACCTCCGAAGAGCCTTCCAACCTTAGGATTTAGTGAACCAACAGAGGCACAAACCATGTCAATATTCTTCTCCCCGCCTTCTTTAACTCACATAAAGACAATGGACTTTGGATAGTTTTGCAAAGTCGGAGCAGCATGACTGAGTATCAGGGAGATGGAAAAAGTCTGAAGTTGTATATTAGCCCGGGATCGGTCATTTCCACTCACCACTCCGTGGTCCTGTTGAGACCTAAAAATCCACTTCTAAATCTTCCCTTCTGGGTAGCAACACCATCATGCTTAAGTCCCTAAAGGGAGAGTGGAAAACTGGGGCAGGTTTCTGGCTACAGTCAATCAGGAGTATTTACTGAGAGCCTATTGCTTGCAAAGCACTATACTAGGCACTTGTTTGGAAACAAAGCACATTTCTTTTGCCCTCAGAGAGCTCATAATATAAAACAAAAAAATATTAACAAAGAGTGAGAGAAAGAAAAGTAAGCAGCGTGGCCTAATAATAATGTTGGTATTTGTTAAGCGCTTACTATGTGCCGAGCACTGTTCTAAGCGCTGGGGTAGACACAGGGAAATCAGGTTGTCCCACGTGGGGCTCACAGTCTTAATCCCCATTTTACAGATGAGGTAACTGAGGCACAGAGAAGTTAAGTGACTTGCCCAAAGTCACACAGCTGACAAGTGGCCGAGCCGGGATTCGAACCCATGAACTCTGACTCCAAAGCCCGTGCTCTTTCCACTGAGCCACTCTGCTTCTCTAAGTGCATAGTGCCTAGTGCATAGAGCTCGGGTCTGGGAGTCAGAAGGCCCTGGGTTCTAATCCCAGCTCTGCCACTTGTCTGCTGTGTGACTTTGGGCAAGTCATTTCGCTTCTCTGTGCCTCAGTTACTTCATCTACAAAATGGGGATTAAGACTGAGACCCCTGTGTGGGACAGGGACTTTGTCCAACCTGACTAGCTTGTAGCGCTACGTAGCGCTTACTATGGTACCTGGCACACAGTTAAGCGCTTAACAAATACAGTAAAAAAGTAAATATTTTTACTTTTAACTGTTAAACTCTTATATTTGCTACTAATTTGAGACTCTATAATCACAACTGGACCCAAGAAGAGCCAGTCACAGGTTGGCGGCCCCTGCCTCAATCTATTGAAAATTGGGTCTTGTGCAAACTAGGTGCCATTGATGGTGATGGTAATACAGGGGATCGATAGGAGGAGGTGGGTGATAGCCATATGAAGTCACAGGGAGAACTAATGGAATTTTTGAAAGCTTTTGGCAAATTAAACCCCCAAGCGATCATGATCCAAAGCCATTATTGATAAGAATGCAGATTTTTTTTTCAAGCCTGGAAATCAGAGGACCTGGGTTCTAATTCCAGCTCTACCACTTGTCTGCTGTGTGACTTTGGGTAAGTCGGTTCACTTCTCGGTGCTTCAGTTTCCTCATCTGTAAAATGGGAATGAAATACTCATTCTTCCTCCCCCTTAGTTAGTGAGCTCCATCAATCGATCAGTCGATCCCCTGTAGACTGAGCTCATTGTGGGCAGGGAATGGGTCTGCCAACTCTATTGTTTCCTACTCTCCCAAGCGCTTAGTACAGTGCTCTGCACACAGTAAGCGCTCAATAAAGATGATCGATTGATTTTCTTTCTTCCTCCCTTCTGTAATTCCTTTCAATGTCTGCCTCCCCAGCTAGGCTGTAAGCTACTTGAGAGCAAGGATTGGGTCTACTAGCATGGCTTGGTGGAAAGAGCACTGTTCTGGGAGTCAGAGGACCTGGGTTCTAATCCCGACTCCGCCACTTGCCTGCTGAAAGACTTTGGGCAGGTCACAACTGCTCTGTGCCTCAGTTTCTTCATCAATACAATTGGGGATTCAGTAGCTGTTCTCCCTCCCACCTCATCTGTGAGTCCCAAGTAGAACAGGGACCCTGTCCAATAGGATGATCTTGCATCTCCTCCAGCACTTAGTTCACATAGTGAGTGCTTAACAAATACCATAATTATTCATTATAGCATTTATTAAGCACTTACTGTATGCCAGAGCACTGTGCTAAAGGTTGAGGTACATTCAATCTTAGAGGTAGTTTTACTGTCTGTTATGATAATAATGGTGTTTGATTAAAATGGTGTTCGATAAGTGCTTTCTTTGTATCAAGCACTGTTTTAAGTGCTTGGGGTTGATTAGACTGTGAGCCGTTTGTGGAGGGGGATTGTCTTTATTTGCTGCTAAATTATACTTCCCAAGCACTTAGTACAGTGCTCTGCACACAGTGAGTACTCAATAAATACGATTGAATGAATGGATGAATGAATACAAGTTACTGAAGTTGGACATAGCACCTCTCCCACATGGGGCTCACAGTCTCAGTAGGAGGGAGAACAGGTATCGAATCTCCATTTAACAGTGGCGAAAACTGAGGCACAGAGAAGTTGAGTGACTTGCCCGAGCTCGTGCTCATTCCAGTAAGCCACACTGCTTTCCTCTGCCTCGATGTCTTTTGGCTTTCCTACCCATTCCACTCAGTTTGGGGGGAAAAGGCATCACGTATCCGCTCTCTTTCATTCATTCATTCATTCATTAATTCATTCAATCGTATTTATTGAGCACTTAGATAAATAAATGCACATCATTAGTAAAATAAATAGAGCAATAAATATGTACAAATATATACAAGTGCTGTGGGGAGGGGAAGGGGGTAGAGCAGAAGGAGGGGGTAGGGGCGATGGGGAGGGGAGGAGGAGCGGAGGGAAAGGGAGGGCTCAGTGGAGGAGGTGAGCTCTCAGTAGGGCTTTGCAGCGGGGAAGAGAGTAAGTTTGGTGCCTTTCTCCCAAAGGATGGTGACTTTAACTTGAGGATCATCTGACAATCGATGAAGGCACCTGCAATTCAACACATTTTATGCCAAAGTGGGGCCCATTTCAACCCTCCTATTTCATGCACTTCCATATAACCCTGGGGAAAATCTTAGTGGAGAGCTAAAGGAAGGCTGTGCGTAAACTGAAAATAATCAATCACTGGTATTGATTGAGCGTTTAATGTGTGCAGGGGTGGAGCAGAGGTGAGCCCCACGAGGGTTCATTCATCCATTCAATCGTATTTATTGAGCGCTTACTGTGTGCGGGACAATACAACAATAATCAGACACGTTCCCTGACCACATCGAGCTTACGGTCTAGAGGGCTGGGGACTCTGTCTAATTCCCACCTCTGTATGTTCTCCCATCACCTAATACAGTGCTTTGCACACAGTCAGACCTGAATAAATGCTCTTACTACTGCTCTTACTCTAAGGGGAGCATCTCCTGACCATTTTGCCACAACCTAAGAGGAGCAGAGCTCCCCAGAACACTCCCTTCCCCCCACACCGCCATTTCCAGTCCAGGAGGCAAATGACTTACTAAAAATAAGTGCGGTATTACTCCCTTAACACCCCTGTTGCGTTGGGAGACTGCAGGCACACATTTCCAGTTGCTCATCTGTGAACTGAGCTAGCGATTGGTTTGCGCAATTCCTTACCTGGGGGGTGGGAAGTGCTACAGAATGATCTCTAAAGAGCTAGTTAAGAGCTTGTTGTAACCTGCTTAATGAGGCACTGAAGAATGTGCCAAGGTGGACTGGAAAAAAGTAATGAGAGGGACAGGAGGGCTTTTTTTGTGTGTGTGCCGTTGTTGGGGGCTGGTGAGCGAGAATGAGTCCATCACCTCCCCTGTACCACCTGTAAACTGGTGAGGGGAACAGTTGATGCAGACACCCAGCTTTTTAATTTCAAACCCATTTCCTCTGCCGGGCTGCCTCCCACCAGAGTGTAGTTTACAACCAGAGACGGGTGCAGGAAATGAGACTCAAATTGTTGTTTTGCCCAGTAAGACAACGATAATAATAATAATAATTGTATTTGTTAAGTACTTACTATATGCCAGGCACTGTACTAAGCGCTGGGGTGCATATAAGCAAACTGAATTGATACAGTCCCTGTCCCATGGGGGGCTCACAGTCTCGATCCCCATTTTACAGTTGAGGTAACTGAAGCCCAGAGAAATGAAATGAGTTGGGCACGGTCACACAGCAGGCAAGTGGCAGAGCTGGGATTAGAACCCATGACCTTCTGATTCCCAGGCCCGTGCTCTATCCACTAGGCCTTGCTGACATCGTCAATATCTTTAATGTTGAGTAAGAAATATAAAGCACGAAAACAATCCTTCTTCTTGCTCACTCACCTCCATGTTCCTGTACCTCCCCTCCTGTCTCCCCCGCCCATTCTCACCTCAGGCCTTCCCAGACCAAGCTCCACTTTTCCTCATCTCCGGCTTCCTCCTGCTTCGCCCCGACTTGCTTTCTTTGCTCTTCCCTCTTCTCCCAGCCCCACAGCACTTATGTATATATATCTGTAATTTTATTTATCTGTATTGATGTCTGGGTCCCCCCCCGCCCCACCTCAGACTATGAGCTCGTTGTTGGTGGGGATGGTCACTCTATTGTTATATCGTACTTTCCCAAGCGCTTAGTAATAATAATGATAATGTTGGTATTTGTTAAGCGCTTACTATGTGCAGAGCACTGTTCTAAGCGCTGGGGAGATACAAGGTCATCAGGTTGTCCCCCATGGGGCTCACAGTCTTCATCCCCGTTTTACAGATGAGGTAACTGAGGTAACAATTATTATCATTATTACTAAGCGCTTGGAATGGACAATTCGGCACCAGTTAGAGACCATCCCTGCCCAGTGACGGGCTTAGTCTAAACGGGGGAGGCTCTTAACAGACACCATCATCATCATCATTACTAATAGTCGTTTATGGTGCGCAAAGCACTGTAGTGAGCACTGGGAAGGGATGAGATCGGTGGTTCGCTTCAAAGTAACTCCGACTTTCTATCCGCCCCCCTTCCACTCTTCAGAGAATGAAAGAGAGAGAGAGAGGGGGGAGTCGGCTCGGTTAGGGAAGGGGAGAGGGGGAACAGGTCCGCCTGTGGGAGTCGAGCCCCTCCCGCTGCCCCTCCTCACGGCCGGCCGGCCTTTCGGATGGTGCAATCTCGAGGCGACCTTGCACAGGCGGGGAAGTTATAGAATGAGAGGAGATGGAGATGTGGGGATCACGCCCCCTGCTCGTGGAGCTTTCCCCCCCCCGCCCCCATTCCCCTCCCCACCCTCCGATCCTCCCCGGCCAATGAGGCGGCGCGTCCTGCCCAAGGCGCCAATCGGAGGAGCTTTGGAGACAAAGGGCCCGTGAAAGGGACCAATGGGAAAACGGGGGCTGGGGGGGGAGGGGGGAGCGTTGGAGCGCCGGGTGGCGAGCGCGGAGCGCTGCAGCCGCAGAGAGCGCGCCAAAGCGCCGGGCCATCCTCGGGGCGGGCAGCCGGCCGACGGCCCTAAACTCTCGCTCTCCTCTCCCTCTCTTCTCTTCTCTCTACCTCCCTCCCCGACTCTACCGCCGGGCCTCCGTCCCTCTGTCTCCGTCTCTCTCTCCCTCTCCGGCTTCGCCGCGAAGCTCAGCACCATGGACACCCGGAGGCAGGTGGTCAACTTCGGGCCGGGGCCGGCCAAGCTGCCGCGCTCGGTAAGTTGCCGAGAGCCCCTCGAGGAAACGGGCCGGGAGGAAAGGTGGCAGTTGCGTGCCCTTTCCCGCACTGCCGCTTCTCCCCTGCCCATTCGCCTCGGCCGCCCCGCCCCGCCGCTCCGCGCGGAAGCCCCGCCGTTGGGCCGTTGGGCCGTGGGAACCGCGGACGGCGGCCGCTTGCGGCCCACCGTGCGGCTGCTGCCGGTGGGGGCCGCTGCCCCGCCGGGGCTCCGGGCCGGAGGGGCGCGTCCGGGCAGCCCCCGGGCCGGACGCTCCGTCTGCGGGAGCGGGAACTTGGCCGGCGGCCTGCCGGGACCCTCGTGGAGCCAGCTCCCTCCGCGGGCTGGCGCCGAGACCTAAGTGGCGCCTCGCCCCTTCCCTCCCCCCCTTCACCTCGGCCCCGGGAGGCAGGGCTGGCGGGCAAAGGCCGGGCCGGGCCACCGAGGACCTCAGAGCCACGGGCTCCCCGGAGGGGCCCATGGGACGGCGATTCCGATGAACCGGGAGCCCGTCGGCGGGCAGGGATCGTCTCTCCCCGCGGCCCAGTTGCACTCTCCGAGCGCTCGGGAAATACGATGGAATGAATGCGTGAACGAAGCGGAGCGGGGCCTAAAGTACAGGACCAGATCGTTTGCATTTCGGTTCCCCGGGTGGGTGGTTCGGTCTAGCCGGTCGCCGACGGCAGTTTTCCGGCGCCGTCGGCGGGCGGGACACTGAATTACACGCTAAGGGAGCTGCCACCGCAGCCGGTGAGAGAGGCATCTCTAATAATGTTGGTATTTGTTAAGCGCTTACTTCGTGCAGAGCACTGTTCTGAGCGCTGGGGTACATACAGGGTAACCAGGTTGTCCCACGTGAGGCTCACAGTCTTAGTCCCCATTTCACAGATGAGGGAACTGAAGCCCAGAGAAGTGAAATGACTTGCCCCCAGTCACACAGCTGACAAGGGGCAGAGTCGGGATCTCTAGGCTTAGAGAGTTCATTCATTCATTCAATAGTATTTATTGAGCGCTTATTATGTGCAGAGCACTGTACTAAGCGCTTGGAATGGACAGATCGGTAACAGAGACAGTCCCTGCCCTTTGACGGGCTTACAGTCTAATCGAGTTCAGAGCGATCGTTGAGGGACATCGTGTGCAAGGCTCCGCAGCCGACTCTCCCATTTGTGTTTTTAATAATAATAACGTTGGTATTTGGTAAGCGCTTGCTATGTGCAGAGCACCGTTCTAAGCGCTGAGGGAGATACAGGGTCATCGGGTTGTCCCACGTGGGGCTCACAGTTTCGATCCCCATTTTCCAGATGAGGTAAGTGAGGCGCAGAGAAGCAAAGCGACTTGCCCACAGTCACGCAGCCGACAAGTGGCAGAGCCGGGATTCGAACCCACGATCTCTGACTCCCAAGCCCGGGCTCTTTCTGCTGAGCCACGCTGTGCCCAGCGTCGTCATCATCGGTGATATTTATGGAGCGCTTACTCCGGCGGGGCGCTCTACTGAGTGCTCGGGAGAAGAGAGTCCGGCGCAACACGGTCGGTCGATGCGGCCCCTGCCCCCAACAAGCCGATGGTCTAGGGGACGATCGGTGGTATTTATTGAACATTCGGTCATCTTCCCATTCCACTGCTTGTGAGACAGTTCATTCCGTATCCGTCTCCCTCAGTAGATTGGGTGTGCTCCTTGCGGGCAGGGCGCGTGTCTCTTGTGCTTCTGTCATTCTTCTCCGTCCATTCATTTAGTCGTCTTTACTGAGCACTTACTGTGTGCAGAGCACTGTGCCCAGGGCTTGGAAAGTACAGTTCGGCAACAGGTAGAGACAAACCCCCCCCAACGACGGGCTCACAGTCCAGAAGGGGGAGACAGACAACAAAACTAAAGAAGTAGGCAGGCATGGATAGCATCGATATAAATAGAATTAGATATATATATATATATATATACACACACATCATTAATAAGATACATAAATTAATAAATACGTACATATATACACAAGTGCTGTGGGGCAGGGAGGGGGTAGAGCAGAGGGAGGGAGTCGGGGCGATGGGGAGGGGAGGAGCACAGGAAAAGGGGGGCTCAGGTTGGGAAGGCCTCCTGGAGGAGGCAAGCTATCAGTAGGGCTTTGAATGGAGGAATTGTGCAGATGTGAGGTGGGAGGGCGTTCCGGGCCAGCGGTAGGATGTGGGCCGATTCTCCATTGCGTTCAGTAGGTGCTCACAATGTTTCATCGCTACTCTTCCTGCCACCACATACGGATGCAAGGTCCCGATCGATGGCATCTGGGTCTTTGACCGTGACCCGTGAGATATACTCATCTCCCGTGGATTTACTCGCTCCTAGTAGGGTTTCCTGTGCGAGGTGTCTTTTTGCAAGCGAAGTTCTTTCCAATTCTGTAGTCCGCTGACCTGTATGTAGTAAGCAATTCTCTTAAGTTTTTAGGGGAAGAGAAAGTGGCTGTGGTTGAAATGTTCAAACAGGCGAACTTGGCTTTTAGAGAGGTGACTTTTTCAGCGGTAAAATAATTTTTTTAGGGGTGGAAAACCCCCAGATTGAAGCATTTAGTTGTGCTTCAGAGAAATGCGAATGCTTTTCCTTAAATAGGAAGACTTCACAGATGCCTTTTAGAAAGCAAAGCTTTTCCAAGCCCATATCTCTCTCCCCAATGTATGTACACATCTTTAAAAACTCTGTCACTTCCCCCTACATTTGCCTGTGTCAACAACTAGACAGTAAGTTTCTTGAGGACGGGGATCCTGTCTACTAACACCATTGGACTCTCCCAAGCACTTAGCACAGTGCTTTGCGCAGAAGAGACACTCAATACGCAATGTGGATTGGTAGATTGACTGAAAAGCAAAGCAGCCAGCATTAGAAAAAATTTGGACATGTTGCTAACATGAATAATAATGCTAACCAGCCAAGCAAGACCCTGCTTTGTGAATCACAGCACCATAACCTCAGTCGTGAACTAGAACTTGGATTCCATTTTGGGGCAAATCACGTTAGTAGCCACTGACATTTTTTACAGCCACTGCTGTAGTTTCTCTTCCCCCCCTTTTTTATGGTATTTGTTACATGCTTACTAAGTGCCATGCACTGCACTGAACCCTGGGGTAGATACAAGCTAAATCAGGTTGCACACAGTCCTTGTCCCACGTGGGGCTCGCAGTCTTAATTCCCATTTTACAGGTGAGGTAACTGAGGCCTAGAGAAGTTAGATTACTTGCCCAGGGTCACACAGCAGACAAATGGCAGAGCTGGAATTAGAACCCAGATCCTTCTGACTCCCGGGCCCAGGCTTTTCCCACTAGGCCAGGGGATGACTTGGTTGTCAGGTAGTGACCAGTTTTGAGTTCGCTCTCTAAAGGCTTGACTTTGTCAGCAAACCTAGTAAGACAGAGCAGATAATGAGACTAAAAGTAGGCTTTCATCTTCAATGTCCAGATAATACAGGTGGAAAGAATGGTGGTGTTTTTTTTTGCTTGAACTATCTTGAAATTTGCCTCACTTCTCGATTTCACTTTGCCAGTGAAAAGCAGCTGTTCATATAGTTAAAACTGACAATCAAGCATATTTATTTAGCACTTGCTAAGTGCACAGCACTGAGCTTAGTGCGTGGGAGAGTACAATAGAGCCGGTAGACGTGATCCCTGCCCACAAGGAGCTTGCAGTTTACTATCTGCAGAGCACTGTACCAAGCACTTGAGTTAGTAATAATAATAATGATGATGGTATTTGTTAAGTGCTTACTATGTGCAAAGCACTGTTCTAAGCACTGAGGCAGGGGGGAGATACAGGGTGATCAGGTTGTCCCAGTGGGGCTCACAGTCTTAGTCCCCATTTTAGAGATGAGATAACTGAGGCACAGAGAAGTTAGATGACTTGTCCAGGGTCACACAGCAAATGGCAGAGCTGGAATTAGAACCCAGGTCCTTCTGCCTCCCAGGCCCAGGACTTTTCCACTAGGCCGGGGGATGACTTGGTTGTCAGGTAGTGACCGGTTTTGAGTTCGCTCCCTAAAGGCTTGGCTCTGTCAGCACTTTGTTTTTCCGTTCCACCTCCTCCGAGAGACCTTCCCTGAGTCATTTTCCTTCCTTCCTCCTACCACCTCAGCAGTTGAACACGACACTTTGCTATATATCCATTATCTATCTTGCCACATTCTCTTCCCCCTACCAACTGTAATTTACTGTGTTTGCCTCCCTTGCTAGACTATTTTCTAGCTCCTTCCTGTTCTCCAACTCTATTGTACACTTCCAAGGCAAGTGCAGTTCTCTGCACAAAGTAGGTGCCCGGTAAACATTATTAATTTACATTGGCTCTCTGTTCCTTTCCAATATGTTGAATTTCTTTTTTGGAGCTGCGGGGCTGGTGGCTTCTTTCCCTGCTAATCATTTAGGATCTTTTGTCCCTGTAGACTCTAAGTTTGTTGTGGGTGGGGAAACGCGTCTACCAACTCTGTTGTATTGGACTCTCCCAAGCATTTTGCACACAGAGAGTGCTCAAAGTGTACCAGTCATTGATGGATTTAGACACTTGATCCTGTGAACATATGTTTTGGTGCAGGAGGCCGGACCAGGTGATCTCTAAAGATCTCTTCTGAGTCTCATATTCCATGATTGTTTTCCAAAATTAAATCTTAAAGTAGACAAAAGTGAAATCTTACATCAAAATCTTAATTCCCCCCCACCGAAAGTGTTTAAGCAGAATTTGCTACCCTCTGTTTGGTGAGTTAGTTTAAAAAGTAAGTGACTCCTTTTGCTGTTTCTGACAAACCCTCTCCTTCCTCCTTCCCACCCCGTCCAAGTTATCATCAGCAATCAGGGTATTAACAGCTTCCTACAAAGCAAAGTGTATTTTGGTAATTGGTTTGTACCTGAATGAATAGTTTTGCAAGTGGGGTCTGAGTGACCTGGGGTGAATAATTTGTCTTTTGTGTGCCTGGTAGTGAAACCTTGATTTTATTTTATTTTATTTTTTTTTTACTTTTTCTGCAGGTATTGCTGGAAGTAGAGAAAGAATTGTTGGACTACAAAGGACTCGGGATTAGTGTTCTTGGTAAGGCTGTTTGGGGATTCAGTGAGTTTTCCAGATGTAGCCGACCTGTTCCTCTGGTCATCAGGACCTGTTTTTGAAAACAGTTCTGGCAATTCTGGGGAGAAGGAAGGCCATACTATGGGGCAAGGGGCAGGAGGGGAAGAAGTCCTCTGAGGCCTAAAATTCATCACCTTTCATCTCCATCATTTTGGGACTCTTGCCAATTCTTGGCGAAATAAGAACGCATTCCTTTAGACTGTAAGCTCCTTCTGGGCAGGGAGCATGTCTGCTGCCTTTTTTTTCTTTCTACTATTTAAGTGCTTTCTATGTGCCAGGGCACTGTACTGAATGCTGGGGTAGGTACAAGATAATCAGGTCCATGTCCTGCATGGGGCTCACAGTCTTAATCCCCATTTTACAGATGAGGGAACTGAGACACAGAAAGGTGAAGTGATTTGCCCACAGTCACACAGCAGACACGTGGCGGAGCCCGGTTTAGAACCCAGGTCCTCTCACTCGCAGCCCATTCTCTTTCCTCTAGGCCATGCTGCTTCTCTGTTGTAGTGTACTCTCCCAAGTGCTTAGCACAGTGCTCTGCATATAGTAAGTGCTCAATAAATATCATCGATTGATATTAACTATTGTTCTCTCCCAAGAGTTGAGTACAGTGCTCTGCCACACAGTAAGTGATCAATAAATACTCTTGATTGACTGACTAATCAGCAGGCAATAAGTCCCCATCGGGTGCTCAGCAAATCTCAGTAATTGAAAATAAGGTAGAAGAGCCAACCCCGAGACTAGGAAAAGGTAAGGCAATCAATCAGTGGTGTCTATTGAGCCCCTACTGTATGCAGAGCACTGTGCTAAGGGCGTAAGAGAGGGGTTGAAGCTTGTGATTCCACAGTGTTGAGAATCTCCAGCTCACGTCTCTGGGACCAATATTACTGAAGGAATCTCATCACCAAGCTTGGAACTAGATGACAACTTCTTTCTGAGACATTTTTCTGTAGAGAGAAAAAAAACAAAACCCTTGCACAAAGTCACTGGAAGTTCCCCAGGACTCTAGGACATTTAACTTCATACTGTTTGCTCTTTAAATCTGTCCAGATCTCTAGATTGAGTCCACAGTATTCATTCTCTGAGTCTTTAAGGTAGAACTGTATTCCCTGCTGCTGAACCAAGAGGTACTGTGTGATATATCTTTTACCCTTTTTACTTGAGAGAAAAACATACACATTTGAAATTTGAGAAAGAGATAGATTGAGGATCTAATTACTGCATAATGTGAATCAGTTCCTCCTGGGGATTAGGAGAAGAAAATGCTACTTGAAAAGCCACTCTGCCCTGATGATAAAGTCACTTGGTTTGGAGGAATTTTTGTTATAAAATGGAAAACAAATGAATTAGATTATTCCCAAGAATTGAATGAATCACCATGGGAGTTCAAGTTAAAAAAAATGAATAGATTATAATATAACTGGAATTTCCCCATTGTAATCAATTAGAAAAACTTAAATTGTGCCCTTGTGTATTTTGGTTGTAAAGCAAAAATGTGTTTTGTTTCCCACAGAAATGAGCCATAGATCATCTGATTTCTCGAAAATTGTTACTACAGCAGAGAGCCTTATCCGTGAATTACTGTAAGCTTTTTTTTTATAACTACAAAAAATATTTTTCAAGTCGTAGTTTAGATTTTCAGGCATGCTGAAAATATCCTTCGTTTAATTGAGTTCAATCAGCATATTCCCAGCCCTGTTTCGGGGAGGACAGTTTATTGGGAAGATTTGTTGACCTGCCCAAGGCAACTCAAAAATGCCTCAAGCAAGAAAAGTGAAGAAAAGTGTCTTGGATACTTTTAAAGAAAACTGGCTTAAAAATAAAGGGATGAAGTTAGAAGTCAAAGGAAACTCCTCATTAAACACTCACGGGGAATTTGGCCCCACAGTAAGTGTTGGTGAGATTCACAAAATATTGGAGAAGTTGATTATGCCTGATTGTTTAATGGGGATAATTTCTCTCCCGTGTGGTGGGGAAAAGATGGCGCCGGAGAATGGCCCGTGGTCGGCCTAGAGCGTGTCGATGCAGGGGAGGAAGAGAAACACTTACTTCCCTAGTACGTATGCAACCCAGCCGAGCCCAGAACGTTTTTGAAACGGACCGAATGGAAGTCGTCTTGGGTCGTCCTGCACGAATGAAAAGCTGAAAATATCTCCCCCCTTCTTGAACTTGTGGTGCTTTTGCTCCCTGTCGTGGCTTCTCTAGGAAACTCTGGAACATTTTATTTTGTTGAGCATGAGCATTTGGAGTCAGAGTTGAGTGGTACCAAAGAGCAGAAAAATTTGATCAGCCTTTCAGCCCTTTCTGTCTCACAGAGGGTTCTCTTTCTGGAGGGAATGCGGGCAGGGAACCTGTCGACCGACTCCGTTGTACAGTCCTCTCCCCAGCGCTTAATACAGTGCCCTGTGCACAGTAAGCGCTTAATAAATACCATCGATTGATTTCTGGGGCCAGGGGGATGGGCATCCCTTCCAGCTCTCCAATCCCGTAACGGTCTGCAACGTGTCCGGCTTCCCACAGGAATGTCCCTGTCAACTACAAAGTGATTTTTGTGCAAGGAGGTGGATCGGGCCAGTTCAGTGCGGTCCCGATGAACCTGATCCAGCTGAAAGAAGGGCGGTGCGCTGACTACGTGGTTACGGGAGCCTGGTCAGCCAAGGCAGCCGAAGAGGCCAAGAAGTTCGCCACCGTGAATGTGGTTCATCCCAAACTTGAGAGTTACACGAGTGAGTGCCAGGGTCCGGAGGGAAGGGGAGCGGAGCACCCAAAAGCGCAGAACAACCTCAGACCCACTCAGCTGGCTAATTGCTACTGAGGAATAGCTTTTAGGGATGGGTGGGGTCACCGAGTACTGTGTCATTCGGCTAACTTGATCTTCTAGAAGTTCCTCAATGAAGTTGAAGGAAAATTCCTTCCCTGCCCAGCCTAGAGGGCAGGGTTTTCCTCTCCTTGCCAGACTGCACCTGGCTGGGCAGAATCTTTCTCCTCTCCGACACTGGATGATGGGAAGAGAACTCCAGGTGGGACACGGGTTATCGATTCCAAGCCCAACTCACATGCAAGGCCACCACTGGGGTTCATCATTAGCCATTGCGGTTGCTTTCACATCCTGGTCATTGTGACCTGGGAAAGGCATCTGACAGTGGGGCAGGAGAATTCCATCTACCCGAGACCATCCTGTCCGGCGTTACCATAGCCCGGTGTCCCCGGAAGTTGTGATAGAATGGATACTCCAAGGGAATTGGGGATAGACTCCAAATTCCTTGAATCATACTCTCCCAAGCACTTCGTACAGTGCTCTGTGCCCAATAAATGCTCAGTAAATACCACTGATTGATTATTAATTCTTTCAGACTATTCCCCCAACATCACCTCCTAGACTATGATCCTCCTGTGGGACAGGGACTGTGGCCAGTGGGATTAGATTGTGTTATCCCAGCACTTAGCACAGTGCTTGGCACCTGTTAAGGGAATAAGACATTTCTTCCTCCTCCCTCCTCCTCCCTCTTCCCTCCTTTTCCCTCCCCCTCACCCCCTGCACTTTTTGAAACCATCCAACCACTTTGTTTACAGTGTCACACCAGGCACAAAGAGGCGTTGTCCATCTTCTCAGAACTGCAGTCTGGCAACCCTAGACTCTTGGAACGCATGGAGAAGCAGGTTGGCCAGCTATGGAAGTGGGGCAGAAGCTGGTTGGTGGCAAGCACTGTACTAAGCACTAGGGTAGATACAAGATCATCAGGTCCCATACGGGGCTCACACTCTAAGTAGGATGGAGAGCACATATCAAATCCCCATTTTGCAGATGAGAGAGGGAGCTGAGGCGCAGAGAAGCGAAGTAACTTGCCCAAAGTCACGCAGCAGACAGGTGGTGGAGCGAGGATTCATTCAATAGTATTTATTGAGCGCTTACTATGTGCAGAGCACTGTACTAAGCGCTTGGGATGAACAAGTCGGCAACAGAGAGAGACAGTCCCTGCCGTTTGACGGGCTTACAGTCTAATCGGGGGAGACGGACAGACAAGAACAATGGCACTAAACAGCGTCAAGGGGAAGAACATCTCGTAAAAACAATGGCAAATAAATAGAATCAAGGCGATGTACAATTCATTAACAAAATAAATAGGGATGAGAACCCAGGTGCTCTGACTCCCAGGCCGGGGCTCTTTCCACTAGGCCATGCTATTTCCCAGAGACAATGTGGGTCCTGTTTCCAGAAACAGCAAATTCTTGGCCCAACTCTTCTGGCTGGGTTTCCAGGGGTTAGGGGGTTCAATGATTCCTCTCCACCCTGCATGCAGTTCCTCAGGGGGTGTGACTGACTGGAAAAGAAGGTGGGGCAGTTGTCTGCTCTCCTGGGAAGAAAGGGTCAGCTAGGTGCATTGAAAGTATTCATTTATTTAATCGTATTTATCGAGCGCTTACTGTGTTCAAAGCACCATACTAAGTGCTTTTGCAGGGCCCCATTCCTGGCCACCCATTTTTAAAAGCATCTAAGGGCCAAGATCAGAGAGCGGGGATGGCTCCTCCACTTACTTGCTGTGTGACCTTGGACAAGTCACTTAACTTCTCTGTGCCTCAGTTCCCTCATTGGCAAAACAGGCCGTTCTCCCTCCTACTTAGACTGTGAGCCCCGTGTGGGGCCTGATGATCTTAGTACAGTGCTTGGTGCATAGTAAGCACTTAACACACGCCACAACTACTATACTAGTAATGATAACAATAATAATAATAAAATCCAAAATGGAATCCTCACTCTCATCTGTTTCTGTCCCAGAAATTCCTGATCCAGGTAGCTGGAACCTCAACCCAGATGCCTCCTACGTGTATTACTGTGCGAACGAGACCGTCCACGGAGTGGAGTTTGATTTTGTACCGGACGTCAAGGGAGCGGTCCTAGTCTGTGACATGTCCTCAAATTTCTTGTCCCAGCCCGTGGATATCTCTAAGGTACAGCCTCAAAAATGTCATTTCTCTGCCAGCTAAATCGAGGGGGGATTCTGGCTCGTCCCCTGCACACAGCGTAAGGATGTTGTGTGTACCCAGGTGCTCACTGTTGTTGAGTCTGGGGTCAGTCTGGGTACAGTTACTCCAGGCCACTTCAACGAGTTGTGCTGGTCAGAGCACGCAACAGCAGATCCTGTTTTGGCACCTTCAGGAGCCCCAGACTAAGCAACCACCATAGACCCCCCAGAAAGAGACCTGTAAAGTGAGAACCACCTGAAATGAAAGGCAGAACTCTGTCCCAGGATCTGACTTGGAAGTGAACTCAGCTTTCATTGTTGTCTGCCCCCATTGTTAATAATAATAATAATAATAATAATAATAATAATAACGATGGTATTTGTTAAGTGCTTACTCTGTGCCAGGCACTGTACTAAGCGATAGGATGATCGAGTTGGAGTGCAAGCAAATCGAGTTGGACACAGTCCAACTGTCCCATGTGGGGCTCACAGTCTTAATCCCCATTTTACAGATGAGGTAACCGAGGCACAGAGAAGTGAAACGACTTGCCCAAGGTTACAGAGCAGACAAGGGGCAGAGCTAAGAGTCGAACCCATGACCTGACTCCCAGGCCCGTACTCTTTCCACTAGGTCATGCTGCTTCTCCTTGTTTTCTTCTATAAACAAAAGAAATAAAATTGACTTGCCCCAGGGCTTATGTAATAAGAGGACCAGAAAAGAAAAACGAAACACAAACAAACCCATCACAATCCTGCAACTAGCTTTGAAAGCCAATAGAGTGCTCTCAGCAGGTCATCAAGTCCAATACATTTATTAACAAATGTATAAGAACTTTGAGGAGAGTTTATTGCTGGGATAGATAGTTGATTGCAAAGTGATGATTTTTTTTTTTAAACATGAATTACTCCCTGTTAAAGAAGTAAATCATGGTGGGAAATGAATTTACAATCTGTTGTCGGTGGGACTGGGAAGGATACTGGTTTGCTGTGCTCTATCTGAGGATTGTTTTTCCCTGACTGCAAAAGGGTGGTGAACTGTAGAAACTAACCCCAATCATTCATTTAGAAAAATACCATCTTTTGAAAGGAGGTTTAAGACTTCGACTGCGTTTGTGGATAACCGTTGGCTGTAACTAAAAATCCTTAAATTGTGTTTTGTTTTAAAGTTTGGGGTCATTTTTGCTGGTGCTCAGAAGAACATTGGTTCGGCTGGAGTCACAGTGGTTATAATACGGGAAGACTTGCTGGGATTTGCACTCAAAGAGTGCCCGTCAGTATTAGACTACAAAGTGCAAGTTGGGAATTCTTCCTTATACAACACGCCTCCGTGTTTCAGGTAACTTTGTCAGGTTACGGTTACGTAATGTTCAGGGACAGAATTTTTGAGTAGCTCTCTCAACTTCCCCTAAGGCTTAAATTGGCTTTTCCAGTAGAGGATAGTCAGGTGATTTAACAGCCCAAGGTACTCTTTATCCATCATCTTCCTCCTTTTCCACTTCCCTTCCGCTGTGCATGCAGCTGATTTTCTTTTGAGGGGGTGGGGGTTGATCTGACCTTGTCTACCAACACTGTTGTATTATCCTCTTCCAAACGCTGAGTACAGTGCTTTGCACCCAGTAAGCACTCAATAAATACCATTGATTGATTGCATGCCAGGTCCCAATCGTTGAACATTGACTGAAAAGTTGGCTGAACTTGGCAAGATGTGTGACTTGCATTCAGAATACCCATTTCAGCTCTGGGAAGAGCTGGCAAAGTCAGCCCCGTCTCTCCCTGTAGCCGCAAACCCTGCTGCCTTTTCTCTCCCCGGCTTGGCTGGCAATTTCCTAGTCCATATACAGGCTGGAGACTGTCATTTCACTCTTTAACCAAGTCTGCGGGAGACTCTGCAGCCAAGCGTTAAATTAGTTGTGTGTGATGTTAGGCAGCCAGTTAGTTCTGTAGGAGCAGGCCAGCTTGACTTTAAGACTGCTTTTAACACCTTGGTCTCTCAGAGTTCACGTTCAGGTGCTAATGTGCATGCGACTTTTCCCTGTAGAAATTTCCATGGGTTCCCTGTCACCTCAGCTTCCTCCCCAAAAGGTGCTCTGCCCAAACTGTTCAGGCAGCTTTGGCAGAGAGGAGAGCCTCGTAATTTCATTTGATTTGTTATTCGGATAGAAGCATTTCTGTGTGTTGGTAAGTAGGATAACAGGTGCTATATCTGTGCCCTCAAGCAGACGGATGGAGGCCAAATTCCCCAGCGTGAAATCTGGGAAGTAGCGCTTCTGTGGAGAACCGAGTCCTAGATGGGGAATTCATTCATTCATTCAGGCAGTTAGTTGTATTTATTGAGTGCTTACTGTGAGCAGAGCACTGTACTAAGCACTTGGGGGAGCTCTGCCCACAGTAAGTGCTCAATAAATACGATTGACTGGAGAGTAGAGTACAATAGTAGACAACAATAAAAAGCCCTGCCCAAACGAGCTTACAGTCTAGAGGGGGGTGACAGACATTAATAAAAGCAATTACAGATATATACATAAGTGCTGTGGGGCTGGGAGGGAGGATGAATAAAGGGAGCAAGTCAGAGCAACGCAGAAGGGAGTGGGGGAAGAGGAAAGGGAGACTTAAATAAGGCCTCTTGGAGGAGATATGCCTTCAATGAGGCTTCATTCATTCAGTAGTATATTTTTTGAGCGCTTACTCTGTGCAGAGCACTGTACTAAGCGCTTGGAAAGTACAGTACAGCAATAAAGAGAGACAATCCTTGCCCACAACGAGCTTACGGTCTAGAGCCGGGGAGACAGACCTCAAATCAAGGAAACAGGTATCAATATAAATAAATAGAATTATAGATATATACATATGTGTATATATAGATATATATATGGGTGTGCTGTGGAGTGGGGAGTGGGGGGAAGAACAAAGGGAGCGAGTCGAGGTGACGCTGAAGGGAGGGGGAGCTGAGGAAGAGGGGGCTTTGCTGGGAAGGCCTCTTGGAGGAAGTACGCCGTCAATAGGGCTTTGAAGAGGGGAAGAGTGATTGGCGGGTTTGAGGAGGGAGGGCATTCCAGGCCAGAGGTAGGATGTGGGCCAAGGGTCGGCAGTGAGACAGGCGAGATGGAGACGCAGTGAGAAGGTTAGCACCAGGGGAACGGAGTGTGTGGGCTGGGATTTAGAAGGAGAGAAGGGAGGTGAGGTAGGGAAGGGGCAAGGTGATGGTAGATGGTGAAGGGGCTTGGAAGGTGGGGAGAGTCATTGTCTATCAGATATGAGGAGGGAGGGTGATCCAGGCCAGAGGCGGGACGTGGGCGAGAGTGCTACATCTGTGCCCCTCAGCAGGCAGATGGAGGCCAGATTCTCCAGAGTGAAATCTTGGAATTGAGTGCTTCTGTGGAGAACAGAATCCTAGGTGGGGAATTCGCTCTGAGGGAATGACACAGATGCATTGGTGGAGGGACACAGGAGCAGGCAGTTCTTGGCTGGGGAGAAAGTTTTCAGCAAGGGCCAGGGCCCTAGTGAGTGGATCTAGTTGTGGGCAGGGTGAGTGTCTATCAACTCTGTTATACTGTCCTCTCCCAAATGCTTAGTGCAGTGGTCTGCACACAGTAAGCTCTCAGTAAATACCACTGACTGATTGATCTGTCCGGTGCCCGAATGCCCCATCTTCGAAGCTTCCGGAGTTCTCCTCTAGAGACTGTTCTGTAGAAAAGCTGCTTACATTCTTGGCAAGGAAGTGCATTTTTTGGCTGGCAGGTTAGACTCCGATCAGGTTTCCCTGAGGCATTTGGAGTCCTAGGGAGTTTCTGTGGTGTTGTCACGGCCATAATGAAGCAAAATAATGGCAGTTGAATATGAGAAGAAATCTAGAAATCCTGCTGAATGACAGCATATCCGAAGGGCTTGGAGATTCAAGCTTAGGGAGTTCAAGGTGGGACAATGGATTAAGATATGCAGAGCAACCCTATCATTCATTCATTCATTCATTCATTCAATAGTATTTATTGAGCGCTTACTATGTGCAGAGCACTGTACTAAGCGCTTGGAATGTACAAATCGGCAACAGATAGAGACAGTCCCTGCCCCTTGACGGGCTTACAGTCTAATGGGGGGAGACAGACAAAAACAATAGCAATAAATAGAATCAAGGGTATGTACATCTCATTAACAAAATAAATAGCATAATAAAAAATATATACAATTGAGCTGACGAGCACAGTGCTGAGGGGAGGGGAAGGGAGAGGGGGAGGAGCAGAGGGAAAGGGGGGGAAAAGGGGGCTTAGCTGAGGGGAGGTGAAGGGATGGGTAGAGGGGCAGCAGAGGGAGCAGAGGGAAACCGCTGCCCGGCTCATCTTCCTGCAGAAACGATCTGGGCATGTCACTCCCCTTCATAAACAACTCCAGTGGTTGCCTATCGACCTCCGCTCCAAACAAAAACTCCTCACTCTAGGCTTCAAGGCTCTCCATCACCTTGCCCCTTCCTACCTCTCCTCCCTTCTCTCTTTCTACCGCCCACCCCGCACGCTCCGCTCCTCTGCCGCCCACCTCCTCGCCGTCCCTCGGTCTCGCCTATCCCGCCGTCGACCCCCGGGTCACGTCCTCCCGCGGTCCTGGAACGCCCTCCCTCCTCACCTCCGCCAAACTGATTCTCTTTCCCTCTTCAAAACCTAACTTAAAAATCACCTCCTCCAAGAGGCCTTCCCAGACTGAGCTCCTCTTCCCCCTCTACTCCCTCTGCCATCCCCCCTTTACCTCTCCGCAGCTAAAGCCTCATTTTCCCCTTTTCCCTCTGCTCCTCCACCTCTCCCTTCCCATCCCCACAGCACTGTACCCGTCCGCTCAACTGTATATATTTTCGTTACCCTATTTATTTTGTTAATGAATTGTACATCGCCTTGATTCTATTTAGTTGCCATTGTTTTTATGAGATGTTCTTCCCCTTGACGCTGTTTAGTGCCATTGTTCTTGTCTGTCCGTCTCCCCCGATTAGACTGTAAGCCCGTCAAATGGCAGGGACTGTCTCTATCTGTTGCCGACTTGTTCATCCCAAGCGCTTAGTACAGTGCTCTGCACATAGTAAGCGCTCAATAAATACTATTGAAAAAGGGGAAGCTCAGTCTGGGAAGGCCTCTTGGAGGAGGTGAGCTATAAGTAGGGCTTTGAAGAGGGGAAGAGAATTAGTTTAGCGGAGGTGAGGAGGGAGGGCATTCTGGGACAGCGGAAGGACGTGGCCCACGGGTCGACGGCGGGATAGGTGAGAACGGGGGACGGTGAGGAGGTGGGTGGCAGAGGAGCGGAGCGTGCGGGGCGGGGAGTAGAAAGAAGGGAGGAGAGGTAGGAGGGGGCAAGGTGATGGAGAGCCTCGAAGCCTAGAGTGAGAAGTTTTTGTTTCATGCGAAGGTCGATAGGCAACCACTGGAGGTTTTTAAGAAGGGGAGTGACATGCCCAGAGCGTTTCTGCAGGAAGATGAGCTGGGCAGTGGAATGAAGAACAGAATGGAGCCGGGAGAGACAGGAAGAAGGAAGATCAGAGAGAAGGCTGACACAATAATCCAGCCGGGATATTATGAGAGCCTGTACCAGAAAGATAGCCGTTTGGGTGAGAGGCAAGGGCGGATCTTGGCGATATTATAAAGGTGAGACCGGCAGGTCTCGGTGACGGATTGGATGCCTGGGGTGAACGAGAGAGCCAAGTCAAAGATGACACCGAGGTTGCAGGCTTGAGAAACGGGAAGGATGGTCGTACCATCCACAGTGATAGGGAAGTCAGGAAGAGGACGGGGCTTGGGAGGGAAGATAAGGAGCTCAGTTTTGGACATGTTGAGTTTTAGGTGGCGGGCGGGCATCCAGGTAGAGACGTCCCAGAGGCAGGAGGAGATACGAGCCTGAAGGGAGGGGGAGAGGACGGGGCAGAGACGTAGATTTGTGTGTCATCTGCATAGAGATGATAGTTGCAGCCGTGAGAGCGAATGAGCTCACCAAGGGAGTGAGTGTAGATGGAGAACAGAAAAGGGCCAAGAACTGACCCTTGAGGAACCCCAACAGTTAGAGGATGGGAGGGGGAGGAGGAGCCCGCGAAGGAGACCGAGAATGAACGGCCAGAGAGATGAGGAGAACCAGGAGAGGACGGAGTCCGTGAAGCCAAGGTGAGATAAGGTTTGGAGGAGAAGGGGATGGTTGACAGTGTCAAAGGCAGCTGAGAGGTCAAGGAGGATTAGGATAGAGTAGGAGCCATTGGATTTGGCAAGGAGGTCACGGGTCACCTTTGAGAGAGCAGTCTCGGTAGAGTGGAGGGGACGGAAGCCAGATTGGAGGGGGTCCAGGAGAGAATGGGATCCAATCACTTCCCTAGAAACCAGCAAGTCAGAGTTGATAAAGCAAATCCCAGGAAACATTTTATCATCCACGACAATGAAGACCTCAGAAATACCCAAAACAGGAGAAGATTTGTTCTGAGGCTAAAGCAAAGCAGCAAGAGGCTGGGAGGATTTAGTTATTCTAAAGCTTCACTAGCTGACCTGCAGCTGTGCTTCCAGACATCTGTCTGGTCCCTGGGTAGGAATAAAGGGCAGCTTGACAAGATGTGACTCAGCCAGCTCCCAACAGACCAGAGCTCAACCGGCCCGTGGGGGACCCCAGTGATGTTCCAGATTTCCGTGGCATCTTGGCGTCTACCAAGACTGCCGTGGGGGTTTGGGATACTCCCAGGAACTCCAGAGAAGCTCTGGACCGAGATGAGCCCAGCTCCCAGCCAGTCAACAGCCCTCTGGGGATTGAGGCAGTTCTGGAACCGCCCTCCTGGGGTTCTGACGGCAGCATGGCTGAGTGGAAAGAGCCCGGGCTTGGGAGTCAGAGGTCATGGGTTCTAATGCCGGCTCTGCCACTTGTCAACTGTGTGACTTTGGGCAAGTCATTTAACTTCTCGGTCCCTCAGTTACATCATCTGTAAAATGGGGATTAAGACTGTGAGCCTCACGTGGGACAACCTGATTACCCTATATCTACTACCCCCGCGTTTAGAACAGTGCTCAGCACACAGTAAGTGCTTAACAGATACCAACATTATTATTATTTATGTGAAATGGTGAGCCGGGAAACCCAGAGTAGCTCGAACCCAACCGGGTCCCCATTAGACTGGCAGGAGTCCTGGAGCTGCCCCAGCTCTGACAGGTCACCGCACTGAAAGACCTATCTCAGCCCGCCCTGACCGTATTCCCACACAGGCCGCTGTCTGCCTTTGGCAGCTCAGTGGTCCCAGAGTTACTCATACCCTGTCAGGTTTGGGGGCTCCCCAGGGCTGGCCAACTTGGCTCTATGCCTGTGGACATGGGCAAGTTTAGCACTTCTCAGGGCCTACATACGGGCCCAGTTCCATGTCCTGTTGAACCCTTGGGTAGAATGCGCTGTGGAAGAGTAGTGTATTTAACCTCAAGATTTTCTAGACCTCACCTATTGCACCACTAAGAGCTCTCAGAGGGGGGCGGGGAGGGGGAATCACAATTTGACCAGAAAACACCTCAGATCCACCCCACCCCCGATTCTCTCTGAGGGGGTGGGGTGGATCTGAGGTGTTTTCTGGTCAAATTGTGATTCCCCCTCCCCGCCCCCCTCTGCCCCGCCCTCCCTATCCTCCAGGTTGGGAACCATTACTGGGCCATTGGGCTCATTGTGGGCAGGGAATGTGTCTGTTATATTGTTATAGTGTCCTCTCCCAAGTGCTTAATACAGTGCTCTGTACACAGTGAGTGCTCAATAAATAGCATTGACTGACATGCTGACCGGTCCAGTGGGTGAGGTCTCCTGGGGCCCGTCCCTTGCCCCACTGAGCCCAGCACCAGGCAGGCCCCAGGAGACAGCTAGCGTCCAGGGCTGCAGGGCAGGAAGAAGGCCCCGGGTGCCATGAGAGCTGCCCCGCTGCCCCTCTGCCCCTAATTCTTCCAGAGTAGTGGCAAGGAGCCAGCAGAGGAAGCTGCCAGCGTGTAGAAGAGATCGTTCCCCTATCAGCAGTGACCTTGGCTGTGCTTCCTGGAAGTGGCCTTCCCAGAAGCCCTGCAGCAGGTGCCGGGACTTTTGGAGAGTGACACCTCGTCGGGCCAAGTTCCAGGCTACGGTTGAGGCTGTGCGGTCTGATCCCTGGGGCGACGGCTTGCCCCTGGCTTGGCGCTCTGGCACCAACCGACCTGGCACGGATTTCCCGTAAGGAAGATCTCGAGCCCTCTTCGCACGAATGTGGAAGAGATCAGACCAGAGTATTCCTGGCTCAGATGGATCGATCAAACGATCAATCAGTGGTACTGAGTGCTTGGGAGAGTACAGTAGAACAGAATTAGCAGACATGTTCCCTGCCCAAAATGAGCTTACAGTCTAGAGAGCTATGCTGAACATTGATCCTCTTCTTTCCCTACCTGGCAAAGAGTCCTAGCCCACAGGATCCCCTGCAAGCAGAGCACATCCAATTCATAAAATTGGCCTCTCTAGCTAAATTTCCATCCCACCCTACTCCCCCCAGTCCCCTTTTCTACCCCCTCAGTCCCTTCCCCAGTGGGCATTTACTGGTTTTCAGTGGCAGAAAATCCTCAGAAATCACAATCGAGCAGGAGAGACCAGGAGAGATGGACACCAGATCATTTACAGACCAGAGGAAGAAGCAAATGAAAAGGTCATACAGTAGGCAAGAGGAAGAGCCAGGATTAGGAGCCAGGAAGAAGCGAATGGAAAGACAGTTGTGTGGATGAGTAAATGCACAGATAGTAGATCTGTACAAAAGGGCACTAGGTGACTGTGAGGACAGAAACGCTGATGTGACACACATGGGATGGGGAGAAGAAAAATGAAATAGGGAAAGCCATTGAGCAGAGGACAGGGAGAGAGCAGGTGACAGTGCCAAGACCAACATGATGAGAGATCCCAGGCAGTAGCCTTCTCCTCAAATAAAAAAGACAACTAAGAAACTATGTACATGTGCTGTGCTGTCAGCGTTTTTATTATGTGACTTAAATTCCTCCAGAGACAATCTAGAGTAGCAAACTCATCGTTGTCATTATCACCGGGGTTTATGGAGCGCCTACTGGGAAATCCCACTTCCTCCAGGAGGCCTTCCCTAATGCATTTTTCTTCTCCCCGGTCCAGTGTGAGTCACGTCAGTGTTTCTTTCCTCAAAGTCACCTAGTGTCCTTTTGTACAGACTTTACTATCTGTGCATTTACTCATCCACCTATCAGTCTTCCCATTCTCTTCTTCCTCCTCTCTGTAAATGATTTGGTGTCTGTCTCCCCCACTCAATTGTGAGCTCCTTGAGGGCAGGGATCATGTCTTCTAACTCTACTGTCCTCTCCCACATTTGTGGCATAGTAAAGTCAAGCGACTGATGGATTGATTGACCGATTGGATCGCCGAGCATTGTACTCAGGCACTTGGAAGCACACAGTAAAAGTAGAAGACACGGTCCGACTCTTGTTGTCAACAGCTCGTTGCCTGCGGAGCGATGCCGCTTGAAAAGTCGACTGTGGGTAGAGGGAGAGGGCTGGGCAGTGACCCGACAGTGACTCTCTCCTCCTTCAAAGCCTTACTGAAGGCACATCTCCTCCAAGAGGCCTTTTCAGGCTAATATCTGTAATTGTATTTATTTATATTAATGTCTGTATCCCCCTGTAGACTCTAGCTCATTGTGGGCAGGGAATAATAATAATGATGGTATTTGTTAAGCGCTTACTATGTGCCAAGCACTGTTCTAAGCGCTGGGGTAGATAGGAGGTAATCAGGTCGTCCCACTTGGGGTTCACAGTCTTAATCCTCATTTTACAGATGAGGTAACTGAGGCCCAGAGACGTGAAATAACTTGCCCAAAGTCCCACAGCTGACAAGTAGCAGAGCCGGGATTAGAACCCAGGACCTCTGACTCCCAAGCCTGTGCTCTTTCCTCTAAGCCACACTGCTTCCCTAATGTGTCTGTTATATTGTTATATTGTACTATCCCGAGTGCTTAGTAACCTGCTCTGCACACAGTAAGCACTCCGTAAGTAAGTCTTTGAAGGAGTTAGCCATTTTTGCAGAGGGGTGGCCCCATCTTGAGACTCGGTCTAATCATTAACACATTTCAGTGCTCTTGAGTGGAATGAGTCCTGGGTGGGGGCCTCAGGAGACTTGCCTCCGCCCCTTCCTAACCTGCTGTGTGCCCTTTGGTAAAACACTTGACTTCTCTGTGCCTCAAGTTCTTAGAAAGAAAAGTGCTGTGAATATTGGAGGTACTGTTATTATTGAGCGTGCCAAAGAAAATATAATGAGTATAGCAGTCACTGTGTATTTCCTCTTCTGAGGCTCATAAATAAGAATGTAAAAGCCACCTGGAAACCCTGTTCCCAGAGTACCTGAAGCATGCTACAAATTGAGCATTCCCAAGGTTAAAAAAGAAATCTTTGGAAAGAAATGACTTTTCATCTGACAAAGAACATAGCACAAGGGGAAAATCAATATTTTCAAACAACATAGAGGGGCTTTCAAGCTTGAAAATTTCAAAGTAGCATGGAAGTAGTAATAATTGTGATGTTTGTTGAGCCTCTACCCTGTGCCAAGCACTGTGCTAAACGCAGGGGTAGATAATCAGATTGGACACAGTCTCTGCTCCACATGGGGCTCCCAATCGAAGTAGGAGGGAGAACAGGGATTGAATCCCCCATTTTACAGATTTGGAAACTGAGGCCCAGAGAAGTGACTTGCCCGAGGTCACACAGTAGGCAGGTGGCAGAGCCGGGATTTGAACCCACGTGCTTTGGCTCCTGGCCCAGGCTCTTTTCCAGAAGGCCTTGCTGATTCTCTGCTAGTCTGGTTTGAGACCCTGTGGGCGGATGGGAAAGGGATACCACTGAACCCCCAAACCTGCTCTGCCATTTAGAGATATCTCCTTCCCTTTTTCCAGAGCTCGACTAACGTATTCTTTGGTTATTATTTCCAGTATCTACGTCATGAGCTTGGTCCTGGAGTGGATAAAGAACAATGGAGGTGCTACAGCTATGGAGAAGCTGAGTGAAAGCAAATCACAAATGATTTATGATATTATCGATAAATCCCAAGGATTCTATGTGTAAGTCATTATGATTTTGTTTTACGCTTTGCTTCCCGTGAGTTTCCGAGTTTAGGTAACGCCGCAAATCATTTCTAAAAGGGAATCTTCAGCTCCCTGCCAGATTTGCTGAAATGTTTAAATTGCTTTTATATGGTTGATTAGTCCCAAGGCCACATTGTAAATATAAAAAACAAGTGACACCTTTCATGCTTTGGGGTTTTGGAAGGAATGAACACGTGCAAAGGAGGTGGGGAAATAGGAACCCTGAACAAACTCAAAGAACTGGACCTGTGCAAAAGGCCGAGTGGAACTGAGCACATGCTAAGAGCCGAGCACTCAAGCCGGAAGGCCCAGAGAAGCTTCTCTGGGGGACGAAGGGGAAGGTGGGAGGAAGAGAGGAAAGAGAAACCAGGGAACAGCAAACCCATTCCCAATCCCCTGAGCACAGCCTTCGGCAGAGACCTTCCCCTGGAATGTCTGTCCCCCAAGGCGCACCACCTCGCCATGCATGGAACCAGCCCTGGCACCACTGGAGGTTTTTGAGGAGGGGAGTAACATGCCCAGAGTGTTTCTGTAGGAAAATGATCTGGGCAGTGGAATGAAGAATAGATTGGAGTGGGGAGAGACAGGAGGAAAGGAGATCAGAGAGGAGGCTGACACAATAATCCAGTTGGGATATTATGAGAGCTTGTACCAGCATGATAGCCATTTGGATGGAGAGGAAAGGGCAGATCTTGGCGATATTGTAAAGGTGAGACCGGCAGGTGTTGGTGACGGATTGGATGTGTGGGTTGAATGAGAGAGCGGAGTCAAGGATGACAACCAAGGTTGTGGGCCTGTGAGACAGGAAGGATGGCCCCTGTGAGACGGGAAGGATGGTCATGCCGTCCACAATGACAGGGAAGTCAGGGAGAGGACAGGGTTTGGGAAGGAAGATAAGGAGCTCCTTCTTAGACATGTTGAATTTTAGGTGGCGGGCAGACGTCCAGGTGGAGATGTCCTGAAGGCAGGAGGAGATACGAGCTGGAGGGAGGGGGAGAGAACAGGGGAGGAGATGGAGATTTGGGTGTCATCTGCATAGAGATGATAGTTGAAGCCGTGGGAGCGAATGAGTTCACCAAGGGAGTGAGTATAGGTGGAGAACAGAAGAGGGCCAAGAACTGACCCTTGAGGAACCCCTACAGTTAGTGGATGGGAGGGGGAGGAGGAGCCCCCGAAGGAGACCGAGAATGAACGGCCAGGGAGATAAGAGGAGAACCGGGAGAGGACGGAGTCTGTGAAGCCAAGCTTAGATAAAGTGTGAAGGAGAAGGGGATGGTCGACAGTGTCAAAGGCAGCTGAGAGATCGAAGAAGATGAGGATAGAGTAGGAGCCATTGGATTTGGCAAGAAGGCCATTGGTGACCTTTGAGAGGGCAGTTTCGGGGGAATGGAGGGAACGGAAGCCAGATTGGAGGGGGTCCAGGAGAGAGTTGGAGTTGAGGAATTCAAGGCAGCGAGTGTAGATGACACGTTCTAGGAGTTTGGAAAGGAAGGGCAGGAGGGAGAAAAGGTGATAACTGGAAGGGGAAGTGAGGTCGAGAGAGGGTTTTTTTAGGATGGGGGAGACCTGGGCATGGGCATGGGCCGATTAGACTGTAAGCCCGTCGATTAGACTGTAAGCCCGTCAAAGGACAGAGACTGTCTCTATCTGTTGCCGACTTGTACATTCCAAGCGCTTAGTACAGTGCTCTGCACATAGTAAGTGCTCAATAAATACTATTGAATGAATGTTTGAAGGCAGAGGGGAAGAAGCCGTAGGAGAGTGAGTGGTTAAAGATGGAAGTTAAGGAGGGGAGGAGGGAAGGGGCGATAGTTTTTATAAGGTGAGCGGGAATGGGGTCCGAAGCACAGGTGGAGGGGGTGGCACTTGTGAGGAGGGAGATCTCCTCTGGGGATACTGCTGGGAAGGATGGCAAAGTAGGGGAGAGGGTTGGGAGCAGGAGGCATGGAGAAGGGAGAGGGGTGACTTTGAGGAGCTCAGAACTGATGGTGTTAATTTTCATAATGAAGTAGGTGGTCAGATCGTTGGGGGTGAGGGATGGGGGAAGGGGAGGAACAGGGGGCCTGAGGAGAGAGTTAAAAGTCTGGAACAATTGGCGGGGGTGATGGGCTTGGGCGTCAATGAGGGAAGAAAAATAGTTTTGCGTGGCAGAGGAGAGGGCAGAGTTAAGGCAGGAAAGGGTAAATTTAAATTTCACCAGCAGCGCTCAGCAGCTCTAGCATAGGAGGGAAGGAGACGTGGGGCTCACAGCCTTAATCTCCCTTTTACAGATGAGGGAACTGAGGCACAGAGAACTTTAGGGACTTGCCCAAAGTCACACAGCTGATAAGTGGCGGAGCTGGGATTAGAACCCAGTACCTCTGACTCCCAAGCCCGTGTTCTTTCCACTAAGCCACGCTGCTTCTCACTAAGCCACACTGCAATCTCTATTAAATACAAAAAAGTCCCTTCAAGAGTTACTGCCATTGTGTGAGTTCACCAACTAATCTGTCAGCTTGAATCTCAGCTCACGCCCACGAGAGCAGAAGAGAGTAGATCCACGCTGGCATTCGATTTGAAATCTGGAGGTGCACAGTGGGGCAACAAGAACATTTCTGCCCCCAGGCCAAAATCCGAAGTTACCAGTGGCCACCAGGTGATGGTAGATTATACAACACTGGTTTAAATCACCTTTAACCCTATTAGTCAGCAGAGAGCTTCACCACTGTTTCTCTCTGAAGAAGAATTATTGTCAGACAGGCAGATTCAGTGTGTTCGGTTGCTGGGTAATGTTGAAACACTAAACCAAAAGAGTAGGGAGGAGAAGTGTGGAGGTAGAGACACCCATGATGTTAGTTGCACGTCAGAAAAGCAGCCTAGTGGAAAGAGCACAGGCCTGCGGGTCAGGAGACCTGGGTTCTACTCCTGGCTCTCCCACTTCTCTGGTCTGGGACTCTGGCCAAGTCACTTCACTTCTCTAGGCCTCAGTTTCCTAATCTGTAAAATTGGGATTTACCCGTTCTCCCCGTTAGACTGTGAGTCCTGTGTGGGATAAGGACTGTGTCTGATCTGATGGTATTTTATCTATCCCAACGCTTGGCACATAGTAAGCGCTTAAGAAATACCCACCCGTGTTATCTATTCTATCTTGGCTGAAACCAGAGGTCACAGCAAGGGAGCAAAAAGAGAGAGAGAGGGAAGACAGGGAGCACCCAGGGTAGGGATGGGAGGAAATCTCTGGTTACCGGAAAGGAGAAGAGAGATAAAAGGAGGGAAGGAGGGAAATGGAGGAGCTCTCTGTAGGACCAAGGAGGGGAAATCTGAGGGGAACAGAGAAGGCCAAACAGACAGCCAAAGAAAAGGCAGAATGGATCTGGAAAACAAAAGGAAAAGTCACAGTCTTAAACTCCCTGTCAATTTTTTGTGGGTTCATTTAGTCTGTTCCTTAGAAATGCACAGATGGAGTCCCTCACTTCAGTGCTTTTATTCAAGCCTTATCAATCAATCAGTGGTAATGAGTGCTTTCTGTGTGCAGAGTACTGTACTAATGTACTTGGGAGAGTACAGTGCAACAGAGTTGGTTGCTGTGATTCCTGTCCACAAGGAGCTTATAGTCTACAAGGCTTATTTATTATTATTGTTGTTATTATTAATAATAATAATCGTGGTTTGTGTTAAGCGCTTTCTATGTGCCAGGCACTGTACTGTGCACTGGAGTGGGTGGATACAAGCAAATCAGGTTGGACACAGTCCCTGTCCCAACATGGAGCTCACAGTCTAAATCTCCATTTTACAGATGAGGGCACTGAGGCCCAGAGAAGTGACTTGCCCAAGGCCACACAGCAGAGAAGTGGCAGAGATGGGATTAGAACCCAGGTCCTTCTGACTTGCAGGCCCATGCTCTATCCTCTGGGCCATCTTGCGTCACCTTTGGGTGCGAAGGTGGCAGTACCTCTCCTTAGTTAAAATAGATGAGGAAATGAAGTCCCATCAGGTTAAGCAGCTCCCTGTCAGTTTTCCAAATCAGTCAATCCGTAGCATTTATTCAGCACTGTATTCAGTAGTGTATTCAGCACTGTATTCAGCACTGTATTCAGCACTGTGGTGGCCGGTACTGTACTCAGCTCTTGGGAAAGTACCCTAGATTTAGAAGACACAATTCTTCCTCTCTGGGAGTCTGCAAGCTAGCCGGGGGGAAACAGACACAGACTATGCTGTAGAGCGGAGGAAGAAGGGAATGGAAAGATGGATCTTTGCTCGAGCGAGTGCTTTAATAGAAGACTATGTAAGTTAATATGTACTAATGTGCGGTATGGGAGATTGTGAGTACGTAAGGACAGAGATAGTACACAATTGCTGAAGTGGCAGGAGGGAGGTAAATAGGGTGGGAAGATGAGAGCTGAATCAGGGAAGGCCTCTTGGTGGAGATGTGATTTCAGAACGACTTTGAATATGGGGAGAGCAGTGGTCTGCCGGATGTGAAGGGAGAGAGAGGTCCAGACAGGAGGAAGGGGGTGAGCAAGGGATATCAGGCGGTGGGAGAGATGAGAACAGGGCAGGGTGAATAGGTTAGTTTGAGGAAACAAGAGTATGGATGGGAATGTAGTGAGAAGAGTCCATAAGTAGGAGGGAGAAAGTCTGTTACAGAGCTGGAATTGGAATTCAGGAGCTTCTGGCCCTTATAAATAGGTTGAATACACTAAGCCCCGACACACAAACCACCTCAAGAGTTCCCCAGTTCCCCGCCACCCCCGAGCTAAGAGCTCATATTTACATACTGCTCCCAGGGATAGAATTTACATTGACATTTTAGAGGCTAAAAGACAAATCTCAATCTCTGTAGCTCCGATTGTGCTAGGGTACTCTGGTCTAGTAATAATAATATTAATTGTGGCATTAAGCGCTTCCTACGTGTCAGGCGCTGTACTAAACGCTGGGGTGGATACAAGCAAATTGGGTTGGACACAGTCCCTGTCCCACATGGGGCTCACAGTCTTAACCCTCATTTTACAGGCACAGAGGAGTGACTTCCCCACCCATGCCCCATCCCAGTCCTCTTGTCCCACCGCCACCCCTCATCCCCCTCTCCTCGTCCAGGGCCCCGCCACCTCCTTCCCATCCAAACCCTCCCCTCCCCCCGCCCTTCCCCCCCTCCTCCCCTTGCACCCACAGCTACTTTCAAGTGTGGCCTCTGGAACCCCCGCTCTATTACAGGCAAGCTACCTTTCATCCATGACCTTTTCCTCTCCCGCTCTCTCCTCCTCCTCGCCCTTTCGGAAACGTGGCTCTCTCCCGAAGACACGGTCTCCGCCGCCGCTCTCTCCGGCGGAGGCCTCTCCTTCTCCCACTCCCCCAGACTCACCGGTAAGGGAGGAGGCGCCGGCTTCCTCCTCTCGCCCCGATGCCGCTTCCGCACTATCCCTCCTCCCCCCTCCCTCTCCTTCCCCTCCTTTGAAGCCCATATCATTCGCCTCTACCACCCACTCCAGTTACTTGTCGCCGTCATCTACCGCCCTCCCGGTTCCACCTCCGACTTCTTCAACCACCTTGACCCCTTTCTCACCTTCCTTCTCTCCTTCTCTCTGCCCACTCTGATCCTCGGAGACTTCAACATCCATACGGATGTACCCGACGACTCCTCTGCCGCCCACCTGCTATCCCTCCTCGACTCTGCCGACCTCCTCCTCCACCATACCGCGCCCACTCACCGACTCGGTCACACCCTCGATCTCGTCATCTCCTACCGCTGCACTATCTCCTCCCTCATCAACTCTGAAATCCCTCTCTCTGACCATAACCTTCTCACCTGCCTCATCTCTCACACTCCCTCCCCCTGCAAATCTTCGCTACTGCCCCACAGAGACCTCCACTCTCTCGATCCCATCCGTCTTTCCAATAGCATCTCGCCTCACCTTGCCGCCCTGTCCTCTCTTCCCACTCTCGATGATCAGGTCTCCGCTCTCAACTCCACCCTCTCTACTCATCTCGACTCTCTCGCCCTCCTTTCCCTCCGCCGCTCTCGCTCCACTAACCCACAGCCCCGGATCACCTCCTCCGTCCGCCTCCTACGCTCCTATGCTCGAGCTGCTGAGCGCTGCTGGCGAAAGTCCAAGCACCAAGCCGACCTCACACACTTCAAATTTATCCTTTCCTGCCTTAACTCTGCCCTCTCCTCCGCCAGGCAAAGCTTCTTCTCCTCCCTCATCGACACCCATGCCCGTCACCCCCGCCGATTGTTCCGGACCTTTAACTCTCTCCTTAGGCCCCCTGTTCCTCCCCCTCCCCCATCTTTCACCCCCAATGATCTGGCCACCTATTTCCTCACGAAAATCAACACGATCAGGTCTGAGCTCCCCAAAGTCACCCCTCCGCCTCTCCCCTCCCCCCCACCAACCCCCTCCCCTACTTTCCCATCCTTCCCTGCAGTATCCTCAGAGGAGATCTCCTCCTTCCTCGCAAGTGCCACCCCCTCCACCTGCGCCTCGGACCCCATTCCCTCTCACCTTCTTAAAACCATCGCCCCTGCCCTCCTCCCTTCCTTAACTTCTATTTTTAACCACTCAATCTCCAAGGGCTCCTTCCCCTCTGCCTTCAAACTTGCCCACGTCTCCCCCATCCTAAAAAAACCCGCTCTTGACCCCACTTTCCCCTCCAGTTATCGTCCTATCTCCCTACTACCCTTCCTTTCCAAAATCCTAGAACGAGTCGTCTACAATCGATGCCTAGAATTCCTTAACTCCCATTCTCTCCTAGACCCCCTCCAATCTGGCTTCCGTCCCCTCCACTCTACCGAGACTGCTCTCTCTAAGGTCACCCATGACCTCCTTCTTGCCAAATCCAATGGCTCCTACTCCATTCTGATCCTCCTTGACCTCTCTGCTGCCTTTGACACTGTCGACCATCCCCTCCTCCTCCATACCTTATCTCACCTTGGCTTCACGGACTCTGTCGTCTCCTGGTTCTCCTCTTACCTCTCTGGCCGATCATTCTCGGTCTCCTACGCTGGAGCCTCCTCCCCCTCCCATCCTTTAACTGTTGGAGTTCCTCAAGGGTCAGTTCTTGGCCCTCTTCTGTTCTCCATTTACACTCACTCCCTCGGTGAACTCATCCGCTCTCACGGCTTTGACTACCATCTCTACGCAGATGACACGCAGATCTACATCTCCGCCCCTGTCCTCTCCCCCTCCCTTCAGGCTCGCATCTCCTCCTGCCTCCGGGACGTCTCCACCTGGATGTCGGCCCGCCACCTAAAACTCAACATGAGCAAGACTGAGCTCCTCATCTTCCCTCCCAAACCCGGTCCGCTCCCAGACTTCTCTATCACCGTGGATGGCACGACCATCCTTCCCGTCCCGCAGGCCCACAATCTCGGTGTCATCCTTGACTCGTCCCTCTCGTTCACCCCACACATCCTATCCGTTACCAAGACCTGCCGGTTTCACCTCTACAATATCGCCAAGATCCGCCCTTTCCTCTCCACCCAAACGGCTACCTTACTATTACGGGCTCTCGTTATATCCCAGCTAGACTACTGTGTCAGCCTTCTCTCTGACCTCCCTTCCTCCTCTCTCGCCCCACTCCGGTCTATTCTTCACTCCGCTGCCCGGCTCATCTTCCTGCAGAAACGATCTGGGCATGTCACTCCCCTTCTTAAACAATTCCAGTGGTTGCCTATTGACCTCCGCTCCAAACAAAAACTCCTCACTCTAGGCTTCAAGGCTCTCCATCACCTTGCCCCTTCCTACCTCTCCTCCCTTCTCTCTTTCTACCGCCCACCCCGCACGCTCCGCTCCTCTGCCGCCCACCTCCTCACCGTCCCTCGGTCTCGCCTATCCCGCCGTCGACCCCTGGGTCACGTCCTCCCGCGGTCGTGGAACGCCCTCCCTCCTCACCTCCGCCAAACTGATTCTCTTTCCCTCTTCAAAACCTTACTTAAAAATCACCTCCTCCAAGAGGCGTTCCCAGACTGAGCTCCTCTTCCCCCTCTACTCCCTCTGCCATCCCCCTTTACCTCTCCGCAGCTAAAGCCTCATTTTCCCCTTTTCCCTCTGCTCCTCCACCTCTCTCTTCCCATCCCCACAGCACTGTACTCGTCCGCTCAACTGTATATATTTTCGTTACCCTATTTATTTTGTTAATGAATTGTACATCGCCTTGATTCTATTTAGTTGCCATTGTTTTTACGAGATGTTCTTCCCCTTGACGCTGTTTAGTGCCATTGTTCTTGTCTGTCTGTCTCCCCCGATTAGACTGTAAGCCCGTCAAACGGCAGGGACCGTCTCTATCTGTTGCCGACTTGTTCATCCCAAGCGCTTAGTACAGTGCTCTGCACATAGTAAGCGCTCAATAAATACTATTGAATGAATGAATGACTTGCCCAAAGTCATACAGCAGACAGATGGTGGAGCCAGTATTAGAACCCAGCTCCTTCTAACTCTCAGGCCTCTATTTTATCCACTAGACCATGCTGTTTCTCCTCCCTGTACCCAAAATGCCTTGTACTCTTTAGGGGAGTAGAGCCCCAGGGTTTAGAGATAGGCCAGAAAGATCTGTTCAAAGTGCGTGTAGGAAAAGCACATTTTCCTTCCTCTCACGATGTAAATGGAAGCAAGTCCAACGTATGTATCCCCACAACATATCAAGTTCGTGAGCATGTTAAGGTTTCATGATCCTCGATGGAAAAACCATAGAGGACTTGGGTGCTGGATTCAGGCCCCCATGTATTTCAAAAGAATTCTAAATTTGAGAAAATTTACCCTCCTGTTCTTTGAACAGTACAATAGCACTGCATCAACACGGGCTAAAACTAGGGACGCGTTTCAGTCTGATTCATGGAACCTGTTAACATCCGGTGAGCTCCCCCCCCCCCCCCCGCAGTCTGCTGATGTAGGAGGATCTGATTCTTTGAGTCGCAGTTCAGCACAGTAAAATTGAAACGTAAGAGTTGAGCTGGTATCGGTGGGATATTTTTTCCCAAGGGACCGTGACTGCACATGTCCTGCTGAATGGACCTGGCTGATTGATGGCTACTGCCGAAAGCTTCCTTCCTTCCACCCTCAATTATGCCAAGGCTCAATTAGCCGTGGGAATATGTGTCAAGTGGCTCCCTTGGCTGTAAGGAAAGGAATGAGGTAAAAATGAGAGCTGTGAGGCCTAGCAAGAAAGTAGTTGAAGAAAAACAGATAAGACAGTTGCCTTGGGCATAGAAAGCAAATTTGCTGGAGAAGAGATAGGAGCAAAATGAACAGGTGCACAGCACTTCCTCACGTATATGTAATTTATTTACTTATATTAATGTCTGTCTCCCCCTCTAGGCTGTAAGCTCATTGTGGGCAGGGAATGTGTCCGTTTACTGTTATATTGTCCTCTCCCAAGCGCTCAGTACAGTGCTGTGCACACAGTAAGCAGCTCAATAAATACGATTGAATGAGTGAATGAATGAACAAACAGGCAGAGGCCAGTGATGGAGACTCCTCATCAGGTATTTATTTATGTATTCTTGTGGTGCTCGTTAAGTGCTTACTCTGTCAAGCGCTAAGTAGGTACGAGTTAATCAGGTCGGACACAGTCCCCGGCCCCTATGGGGCTGTCTCTCACGGTCTAAGTAGGAGGGAGAACTTTCAAGTTATTCATATTAGAGGCCAAGATCAGTCCATCAGTGCTATTTATCGAGCGCTTACTGTGTGCAGAACACCGTACTGAGCACCTGAAAGAGTACAGTACAACAGAGTTGGTAGACCCATTTCATTCATTCAGTCATATTTATTGAGCGCTTCATTTCATGCCCACAGTGAGCTTACAGTCTAGAGGAATTTTACAGCTTAACTAACCCAAGCAACTTAACTAACAGCAGACCTTTCTAATAATAATAATTGTGGTATTTGTTAAGCGCTTACTATGTGCCAGGAACTGTACTGAGGGCAGGGGTGGATACAAGGAAATGGGGTTGGACCCTCTCCCTGTCCCACATGGGGCTTACAGACTTAATTCCATTTTACAGATAAGGTAACTGAGGCCTAGAGAAGTTAAGCGACTTGTCCAAGGCCACACAGCAGACAAGTGGAGGAGCCGGGATTAGAACCCAGGTCCTTCTGACTCCCAGGCCTGTGCTCTATTCACTAGACCACACTGCTTCTCTACTACTCTTCTCTGCTGCTTTTTCACTAGTGTGGATGCATTTCTAATAGAATGAGAACAGTTTTTTAGAAAGACTTAAATATTGATTTTGTGCACTGAAGCTGTTGCGTCTATTTCTAGCTGAGCTGTGCACTTTAATTACTAACCATCAGGAAAAGAGCCATAGTGTTGAACTCTATACCCAGAAGAATAGCCATAGCAAAAAGGAGCATTGGAGTTTGTGCATGTCAGCAATGAAATAACTTGACCATCTCATGAAAAAGAGAGACAGCAGTTCAAGTTTAAGGCCCATTATAATGTATTTGGTTATTCCCTTTAGTAGCTATTCTACTTTAAAGGTGAGAGCTTGACTCCTGTTAGCTTGAATAGGAATCATGTGTGCGCCTCAAGGGGAGAGTAGAACTTCTACTGCCACTTTCTCTCACCACTTGGATTTGCTGTTTAATTTTAATGAATCCTGCCCAATAGAAACTTCTGAGGCGGGGGGGGGGGGGGGGGGGACTGAGAAGAGGATACAAATTGGACAAATGGCAGGATTTGATTTCAAGTCGGGGGTGATGAAAAAGATTGTTTATCTGCACTGTTTCATTCTCACACTATTCTTAATTAGAACTTGGATCCCGGGAAGCCCGAAAATGACTGGGAAGGCTCATTATGGGGAAGGCTCGGCCATTCCCTATCATCAGAGCCGTCAAAGGCCAATGGTGATCAAATTAAATTAATCTAACAAGAGGGTGTAAGATCAGATCAATCCTGGTACACCCTAACTGCAGTGTCACATCACCTGAACTGTAACCTGTGTGTTCCGACCTGATTTGAAATATTTTTCAGATGTCCGGTGGAGAAACAGTTCCGAAGTAGAATGAACATTCAGATCCACATTGGCAGTGTTGAAGGAGATGAAAGCTTAGAAAAACAGTTTATTGATAAAGCTGTTGAACTGAACATGATCTCTTTGAAAGGGCATAGGTAAGTACACATTTGACCCAGAAACTTTTGAGAGGTTTGACTCCGTTCCGTCAGCATAGACTGTATTCTAGAAACCATGCGGAATATTAAATTTTAGAGTTTAGACCCTAGAGTTAGGGTCTAGGTCTCCTCTCTTTTGGAAAGTTTGGCAAACGGACACTATCGTACTGCTCTGAACAAAAGTTACCCCCCCCCCATCCGTAAACATGGTGCTTCAGAATGGACCAAATCACACTTACTCTCTTTCTGTGTTTCTCTCTGATTCATTCATCTATCCGTCTTTCTGGTTTTTTTGTGTGCTGTATTGATGACATTGCTTGATGGTATTTGTTAAGCACTTACTATGTGCCAGGCACCGTTTTAAGCGCTGAGATAGATACAAGATAATTGGGTTGGACAAAGTCTCTGTCCCACATAAGGTTTACAGTCTTGATCCCATTTTACAGATGAGAGAACGGAGGCCCAGAGAAGTGAAGTATTCATTCATTCATTCATTCAATAGTATTTATTGAGCGCTTACTATGTGCAGAGCACTGTACTAAGCGCTTGGAATGAACAAGTCGGCAACAGATAGAGACAATCCCTGCCCTTTGATGGGCTTACGGTCTAATCGGGGGAGACAGACAGACAAGAACAATGGCAATAAATAGAGTCAAGGGGAAGAACATCTCGTAAAAACAATGGCAACTAAATAGAATCGAGGCGATGTACATTTCATTAACAAAATAAATAGGGTAATGAAAATATATACAGTTGAGCAGACGAGTACAGTGCTGAGGGGATGGGAAGGGAGAGGGGGAGGAGCAGAGGGAGATGGGGGGAAAAGAGGGTTAAGCTGCGGAGAGGTGAAGGGGGGGAGGTAGAGGGAGAAGGGGAGCTCAGTCTGGGAAGGCCTCTTGGAGGAGGTGAGTTTTAAGTATGGTTTTGAAGAGGGGAAGAGAATTAGTTTGGCGGAGGTGAGGAGGGAGGGCATTCCGGGACCGCGGGAGGACGTGGCCCGGGGGTCGACGGCGGGATAGGCGAGACCGAGGGACGGTGAGGAGGTGGGCGGCAGAGGAGCGGAGCGTGCGGGGTGGGCAGTAGAAAGAGAGAAGGGAGGAGAGGTAGGAAGGGGCAAGGTGATGGAGAGCCTTGAAGCCTAGAGTGAGGAGTTTTTGTTTGGAGCAGAGGTTGATAGGCAACCACTGGAGGTGTTTAAGAAGGGGAGTGACATGGTCACGCAGCAGACAAGTGGTAGAGTCGGGTTTAGAACCCATGACTGTCTGACTCCCAGGCCCATTCTCTAGCCACCAGGCTGTGCTGCTCCTAGTGGATGGATCGATAACCAGTTGGATCTCTCTTTTTCCTCTAGTCAATAAGGTTGTGTCTGTCTGTCTCTGTTAGATTGTAAGCTCCGTGCAGGCCAGGATTTTGTCTTTTACCTCTGTTGTACTTTCCCACGTGCTTAGTTACAGTGCTCTGCATTTAAGTAGGTGCATCGTAACCATCAGTTGATTGACCGATCAATTCATTTTCAGTCCCAGGATAATTTGGAGCGGGGTTGAACCTGGAGGCAGTCATGGGTTCCAATCCCGGCTCTGTCACTTGTCAGCTGTGTGACTATGGGCAAGTCACTTGACTTCTCTGTGCCTCAGTTACCTCATCTGTAAAATGGGGATTAAGACTGTGAGCCTCGCGTAGGACAATCTGATGACCCTGTATCTGCCCCAGCGCTTAGAACAGTGCTCTGCACATAGTAGGCGCTTAACAAATACCAACATTATTATTATTATTATATGGTGCCCTCCTGCAGGCCTCAGGCCCAGGCCTGGAAACCCAGACGGGTCTTAAGGTCCGGTACCTGCTTTCCCGCCACCTCTGAGGGATGAAAGTGGCTCCAGCCTCATCACAGATGAGGAGGAAATCCTGAAAAGAGGGCAATGGCAATTCAGTATTCCACTACTGAAGACGAGGCCCTGCAAAAACAAAAAACCTTCCAGCCCGCCCTGGACCCAATGTTTATACCTGCCGGGCTCCACAGACTTAGAGAGGGGCTGCTCTGCTCAAACGCTTCCACAGGCTCCTCCTCAAAGTATGGAATGCTGAGTCGATGGCACCCTAATCACCACATGGTCTAGAGGGGGAGACAGACAGTCCTGGTGCTCTTCCCACTAGGCCATGCTGCCTGGAAGTTGCACATATTTTGTTGACGCTGATATTCTCTGATGGAAGCCTTATTAAAGGTCCATCTCCTCCAGGAAGCCTTTCCTGACTGAGCCCTCCTCCTCTTCTCCCACTTCCTTCACTTTCTCCTTCATTCATCCTCCCTCCCTTCCCTACAGCACATATGTATCCAACCCGATTATCTTGTATCTACCTCAGCACTTAGAACAGTGTCTGGCACATAGTAAGCACTTAACAAATACCATAATTATTATGATGATTATATCTGTTTATCTATCTATCTATCTATCTATCTATCTATCTATCTATCTATCTATCTATCTATTTTGATGTCAGTCTCCCCCTCTAGACTTTGAGCTTGTTGTGGGCAGGGAAGGCATGCGTTTGTTATATTGTACTCTCCCAAGTGCTTAGTACAGTGTTTTGCACATAGTAAGTGCTCAATAAATATGATGAATAATAATAAAGTTAAGAATAAGAATAATTCTCTTGGGACCTAATGAATTCCTTTGATGCATAGACGGTGGGAACGAGAACAATGATATTGTTGTTAATAGCTAATACCCCTCCCTTCATCACCTTATATTGGATTTTATATAAGTGCCGATTACATGCTAGGTAGAGAGAGTGGGATAATGAAGTTTAATCAATGTTAAAAAAATAACATCTCGAGAAGTAGCATGGCCTAGCAGAAAGAGCTTGGGGCCTGGGAGTCAGAGGACCTGGGTTCTAATCCTGGCTCTACCGCTAGCCTGCTGTGTGGCCTTGGGCAAGTCACTGCACTTCGTTGCTTCCGTTTCTTCACCTGTAAAATGGGGATTAAATCCTACTCCCTCCTACTTAAGTTGTGAGCTCCATATTGTTCATTCATTCATTCAGTCACATTTATTGAGCGCTTATTGGTTGCTGAACACTGAACTAAATGCTTGGGAAAGTATAATATAACAATAAACAGACATATTCCCTGCCCACAATGAGCTTACAGTCTAGAGGGACCTTATAGTTTATGGGCAAGGACGGGGTCCAACCTGATTATCTTGATCTCCCCAGTGCTTAGAACAGTGCTTGACATATCGTAAGCACCATCATTATTATTATTATTCCGTTTTACATGTGATCAACAACATTTTCCCTTTTGAACTCTAGGTCCGTTGGAGGAATACGTGTTTCTTTGTATAACGCAATCACGGTGGAAGATGTTCAGCTCCTGGCAACATTCATGGAGAGTTTTATGGAGACACACCGGTTCTGAAAACTCTGGAATGAGCAGAAAATGCACCTTTTGAAAATTCTTCAGGGTTTAAAAATAAATGTGGCACAGTTATAGAAATGAACAAATAAGCTATTTTACCCCTGATGAACATGTCTGTCGTAGCTTTTTTTTTCCCCCGCTACGATAGTGTAGTTTACATTTGCAGAGCTGTTGCTTAAATTACCAGGATAATTCTGGCTAGTACTGTAAGATTTCTAAATATTTCAAAAGTCTTACTTCTCCTTTTTTTTTCCAGTTTCACCTTGTTCTTTCATCTCTGTTTTTTTCTTCATAAATCTTAGTATGCAAACTTTGCTGCACGCTTAGCTCTGCATATTGAATTCAACTGACCCTTCCCGTATTCACACACTAAGGTAGACGTGAACAGATGCTAAATGTGACCAAGTGTTAGCTCAATACATTCCAAGTACACATCATTAACAGCCTTAGGGCTATTCATTTAGTCCCAGATTTAGCCCCATAACTCAGAGCTTCAGGTCAGGGAGCAAAATTGGGGCTCTACTGGAATCTGAAAGAGAGAAAACTGACATAAAGTTTGTTTCTCCATCGACAAAGTCATATTTCCATCCAAGCGGTTTATGTTTCAACAGTGATGAAGTTGTAAACATTAATGTAGCCTCAAAGTCCGTGAGTATCCTTGCCAGAGGAACTTTTTTTGGCTTTTTTCTGTGCCACAATAGGGTGTGGTGGTTTGGTTCTCTCTTCTGAGGATAATGGGAGAGGGGTTTCTGTCTTCCTTCCCCTAAAGTCTCAGGTGAAGTGGCTGGTTTTTCAGTTCACTTGACATTTCCACTTTATTCTGACTGATCGGTACAATACTGTGAGTTCTAGTCACCGTTCTGGGAAGACCGTTTCCCATCTTGTTTATCTACTTGTGTCAGTATTTTATGTTGCAGAGGTGAAGCACATTAAAGTCCTAAGACACAACTTTTAAGAGCATTTCTTTACCTGGTGTTTTGTGGAATTATTCTTCTCCATAGCAAGTGGAAACCCAAACAACTGCTTTATGGTGAGCTGAAATGAGGTAATTGTAGAACAAGTGAACAGAAGAAACATTTTAAAGGCACAAGGAAGTAAAACCTCCAACACTCTGCTTTAGAGGTGGACAGCTTCCGATGGACCAATCTGCTTGCCTTGCAGCAGTCAGAAATCAATCAATCAGTGGTATTTATTGAGCGCTGACTGTTCAGAGCACTGTTTTAAGTGCTTGGCAATGTATAATACCACAGAATTGGTAGACACATTCCCTGCCCCTAAGAGAGAAGCAGCATGGCCTAGTGGATAGAGTATGGGAGAGAAGCAGCATGGTCGAGTAATTAGAGTAAGGGCCTCTGAGTCAGAAGGACCTGGGTTCTAATCCCGGCTCTGCCACTTGTCTGCTGGGTGACCTTGGGCAAGTCACTTCACTTCTCGGTGTCTCAGTAACCTCATCTGTAAAATGGGGATTAAGACTGTGAGCCCCAGGTGGAACAGGGACTGGGTCCACCCCAATTTGCTTATATTCACCCTAGCGCTTAATCCAGTGCCTGGCACGTAGTAAGTGCTTAACAAATACCACAATTATTATTATTCACGAGTTTACAGTCTAGAGGATACTACCTGGCCTGTCCCAACGGGGCTCATAGGGATCGTCCACATCATCTCCATTGTACAGTGGAGGGGGTAGGAAACTGAGGCCCTGGAGAGATTGTGAGACTCATCCAAGGTCACACTGCAGGTCAGTGGCGGGGCTGGAACTATTCATTCATTCATTCAATAGTATTTATTGAGCGCTTACTATGTGCAGAGCACTGTACTAAGCACTTGGGATGAACAAGTCGGCAACAGGTAGAGACAGTCCCTGCCGTTTGACGGGCTTACAGTCTAATCGGGGGAGAACTAGAACTCGGGGTCTCCTGACTCCCAGCCCTGCGCCCTGGCCACCGGGCCACGCTACTTTAATCGGTGGCTGAGGGAAGATTGTAAGCCCAAGAGGAAAAAAAGAAAAGAATGCGAGATACTGTGGGTAAAAAATGCAGTCTTGCAGCCAGGGAAAATTGTTACATGTACATGATATAGAAGAGATTGGTGGTCTCTTGGTTTTATCAGCCACGCCCACCCCCATGATAAAATCTCATTAGTCTTGTCATCAAAACAAAGGCCATGAAAAGGGCTGTTGTATGAAGTGGGGTATAGATAATGCCTGCTCAAACCAAAGACACGATTGGGCTAGCTAATCTTTATGCTCTTTGATATTATCCATCCATTCATTCAATCAGTCGTGTTTATTGAGAGCTTACCGTGTGCAAAGCACAGTACTAAACTCTTGGGAGAGGACAATATAACAATAGACACATTTCCCTCTGGTATGGTTACTTTACCGTGTGGAATGGGTAATAATGATAATTGGTATTCGTTAAGTGCTTACTATGTGTCAAGTGCTGTACTAAGCCTTGAGGTAGATAGGAGAAGTTGGACACGGTCCCCGTCCCACATAGCGTATCGCTCACTCTCCAGAACTTTGTACAATGGTCTACACACAGCAGGCCCTCAATAAATACCACAAATTGATTGATCTATTGGGGTTCACAATCTAAGTGGGAGGGAGACCAGGCATTTCACCCCTTTTTCCAGAGGAGGAAACAAGCACAAAGAAGTCAAATGACTTGCCCAAGGTCACATTGCAGGCAAGTGGTGGAGCCGGGATTAGAACCCAGACGTCCTGACTCCTAGGCCCGTGCTCTTTCCACTAGGCCATGCTAGTGCTGATGATACCTGATTATTAGTTAATATAAGGGTTCTTTTAGATGCCTAAATGCTTACTATTTGCCACAGTTTTAAACACTGAGGTAGATATAAAATAGTCCGGTTGGACGTAATCCCGGTCAATCAATCCATCGATGGTATTTATTGAGCGATTACTATGTCCAGAGCACTGTACTAAGCACTTGGGAGAGTACAATAGAGCAGAGTTGAGCAGACGCATTCCCTGCCCACAACGAGCTTACAGCCTAGAAGGAGAGACAAACATAAATATAAGTAATTTATAATATATAATTTAAAGATACGTCCCTAAATCCTGTCAGGTTAGGGTGGGACGACTATCAAATGCCCAAAGTTTATAGGTAGGTCTAAGTGCATAGAAGAGCGAACTAGGGAAAAGAGGCCTTAATCAGGGCCCTTGGAGAAGATGTGACTTTAATAATTCATTCAATCGTATTTATCGAGCACTTACTATGTGCAAGGCACTGTACTAAGCGATTAGCACTGTGCTAGGCGCTTAGCACTGTACTAATGCTTTGAAGGTGGGGAGAGTGGTGGTCTGGTATATACGGAGGGGGAGGGAGTTGTAGGCTAGAGGGAGGATGTGGGAAAGGGGCGAGATAGACACGTCTCACATGGGGCTCATGGTCCAAGTCGGAGGGAGAATTTAATTCGTATTTTCACAGATTGAGGTAGGAGAGGTACAGAGAAGAGAAGTGACTTGCCCAAGTTCACACAGCAGACAAGTGGTGGAGTCAGGATTAGAACTCAGGTCTGACTTCCTGACTCTGACTCCCAGGCCCCCTCTCTTTCCACTAGTCTGCTTCCCCTATTGCTGTACTTCTTGAAAAATTAGACTTGACCCTTGCAGACACAGACATGGAAACATGTATCTCCCTTACCCTCCTTTCAGTATGATTCCTATCTGGGCTCCACCAGAACCTTTGGTTATCGTGGAGGACTATCACATAGTGAGGCAGGGATGGAAAGGATTTTACTCGTATTTGGGATGCTCAAAAGAGAAAACGTCAGACACGGTAGAAATCTATCTGAGGAGCAGCATTGGGTTTGTGGAAACTTAGGGAGCTATATTCACATTAGCAAAATAATAGACCACGTAGTCAGCAAAGAATTAAGAACAAGATTTCAAAAGAAAGGTAAACAAGCCATCACATAATCTGACATGCAAGTTACCTTTATAATGAAATAGAGTAATGATAAAGCCACTTGGTAGGCAGTAAAACCTTTTTACTATTTTCCTCTGAAGGAATGGTTGTAGCAGAGGTAAGGGGTGGGAAGTGGGAGTGTTCCTGCTGTTCCAGTGAAAGGAGCACAGCTCAGACCTGGGTTCTAATCCTTGCCATGTCAGTGGCCTGCTGGGTGACTCTGGGCAAATCGCTTAACCACTCTGTGCCTCAGCTTGGCCTAGTGGAACGATCACAGGATCGGATGTCAGAAAACCTGGGTTCTAGTCTTGGCTCTTCCACTCGCCAGCTGGGTGGCCTTGGATAGGTAAGTCCCTGAGTGTTTCTGTGCCTCAGTTTCCTCATCTATAGAATGGGGATAAAATACCCGTTCTCTCTTCCCTTTAGATGGTGAGCCCCATGGGGGACAGGGACTGCATCTGATCTGTTTATCTTGAAATCTACCCCAGCGCCTGGAACTTAGCACTTAATAAACCTAGCACTTAATAAATACCATTATGTTTACTATCTGGAAGACACTGAAGATGGGACAATTGCCCTATTTTCTCATTCATTAAAGCACAATGTACCCCATCCCTGCTTTGAAAATTTGATTTCTTTTTAAAGAGATAGAATTGCTACAGCAAATAATCAATGTATATATATATATATATATATATATATATATATATGTTACAATTACTACTGTTCATTTCAGAGTAATCATTAAAAAGAAGAAACCACATATTGCCATAAAAATGGATAGGCCCCTTTGATAGATTAGATATTGTCAAATTATGCTGAAAGCATGATCAGCTCTGGCTTTGTATCAGTCTATGATTAATGTTTGTTGGATTACATTCTCTGAATGGAAAATAAAATGAGAAAGAATCCCCTCACTTCTGATCGGAATGAGCATAATTAAAAAGTGAAATGCTACTGGGTCTTCCGTGAAATCAATCACTTTAATTGGAAAGAAGGATCCCTTACTTCTGTTGGTAATTGGGCTCTTGATATTTTTAAATCGGAATTCATGACAGTTTGTGATAAATTGTCTCCTTTTAGGCTAAAGAAGCTAAGAAGTTATAATTACTCATGGATTACTTCTGAATGGCTAGAAGAACTTGATCAAAGAGATAAGCGAAGATATATAGAAAAGCCAGCAGCTTGCAAAGATTTATTGGATTTTTAAAGCGGCCAAGGAACAAAATTGTGCATTTGATGCGACAGATACAAAAGTTCCATGGTTTTTGAAATCCCAGGGATATAAAATAGGATTTTCTAAGAAAGCACAACATATAGGAAGAAGACATTGTATATATTTGCAGAATGAATGAATCTATTCACCAAAATGTCAAATTAAAGAACCATATTATGTAAATTGAGAATTGTTTAAATTAGGATAAATGATCAAAGACAGCTAATTATACATACTCACAAATAATTTGGAAAATATTTCATGTAGATGAAGCATATAAAATTACTCAACACAATCAGAGAGATTGATTAGAGTCATTTTAGGCTTATAAAAATTGTGGTATTTGTTAAGTGCTTACTATGTGGCAAGCACTGTCTTAAAACGGGGGTAGATACAAGGTAATCAGGGCAGATACAGTTCCTGTCCCAGAAGGAACTCACAGTCTAAGGGGGAGGGAAAAATTTTTAATCTCCATTTAATCTTATTTAATCTCCACTTTACACATGAGGAAACCCAAGCACAGAGAAGTAAAGTGACTTGCCCAAGGTCACACCATAGGCAAATGGCAGAGATGGGATTAGAACGGAGATCATCGTCATCATCAGTGGTATTTATTCTTTCAATAGTATTTATTGAGCGCTTACTATGTGCAGAGCGCTGTACTAAGCGCTTGGAATGTACAATTCGACAAAAGATAGAGATAATCCCTGCCCAATGACGGGTTTACAGTCTAATGTGTGCTTAGTGTGTGCAGAGCAATGCACATGTTCCCTTCCCACAATGAACTGAAGGAGGAGGAGAGAGAAATATAAAAAACTGATAATATATAGTTTACAGATAGATATATAAGCGCTGTGGGGCTGAGGTTGAGGTGATCGAATGGCCAATGGGCACAGACGACGCATAAGGGAGAGGGAGCCAGGGAAAAGAGGGCCTAATCGGGGAAGGCCTCTTGGAGGAGATGTGATCTTAATAGGGCTTTGAAGGTGGAGGGGGTGGTGGTCTGGCGTATACGGAGGGGGAAGGAGTTCCAGGCCTGAGGGAGAATGTGGGAAACGTGTCGGCGGCGAGATAGACAAGATCGGCTCGCAGTGAGCAAGATGGCAGGAGAGGAGCGGAAGTAGTATAATAATAATAATGTTGGTATTTGTTAAGCGCTTACTATGTGCCGAGCACTGTTCTAAGCGCTGGGATAGACACAGGGGAATCAGTGAGGTAGGATGAGGTGAGGCTGCTCAAGTGCTTTAAAGCCAGTGGTAAGGTCCTCCCACTCCCTGGCTCATGATCTTTCCGCTAGGCCACACTACCTCTCCTGTATCTGGCATTAAACTGCCCCCCCACCCCCGGCCCCCCAAAATCCCAAGACATTTTTTCTCTCTCTTTTCAGATCCCAGGTTTGAAATCTCAAGTGCTGAGACTTCACTGCACTCCAGTTTCTAAGTGCGTGTCTCTTTCTGCTCTGAAAGGCGCCCTCTTGTGTTCTGTATGGGGAATGCGCTGACTCTAAGTGGAGGAGGGAATAGCAGGCCTAATAATAATAATGTTGCTATTTGTTAAGCGCTTACTATGTGCCGAGCACTGTTCTAAGCGCTGGGGGGTTACAAGGTGGTCAGGTTGTCCCACGTGGGGCTCACAGTTTTAATCCCCCTTTTACAGATGAGGTAACTGAGGCACAGAGAAGTGAAGTGACTTGCCCAAAGTCACACAGCCGGCAAGCAGCGGAGCCGGGACTAGAGCCCATGACCTCTGACTCCCCAGCCCGGGCTCTTTCCATTGAGCCACGCTGTGTTCTGAGCTTAGTAAGCCCTCAATAAATACCATTGTTTGACTGACTGATCGTCCCCGGTGAAGTTAAAAAAGGAAGAGAGAACAGAACCATTCAATCAATGATATTTATTAAGTACTTACTGAGTGCAGAGCCCTGTACTGAGCAGTTGGGGGAGTCCATTACAATAGGGCTACTAAGGTGTTTCCTTAGGAGTTATTTTAGACTGGCAGGTGGCTTCCCTACTGCTGAGCTGAAGTACCACTGGGTCTCCGGCTTGAGGGGACCCGGTTTCTTGGTGGTTGAAGTATTACCCGCGTGCATCTTCTCCTTATCTAAATATATATAACAATGATAATAATGATTGTGGTATTCCTTAAGCTCTTCCTTTGTGTCAAGCACTGCCCTAGACACGGGGGTAAGATACAAGATAATCAGGTCCCACGTGGGATTCACAGGATAAGTGGGAGGGTGCATAGTTATTGAACCCCATTTTGCAGATGAGGAAACTGAGGCACAGAGAAGGTAAGTGACTTTCCAAGGTCACACGACAGGAAAGTGGTGGAGACGGGATTAAGAACCCAGGATCTCTGACTCTCAAGCCCATGCTCTAGCCACTAGGCCATGACACTTTGACAGTTGGTTGATCGATTGACTACATGTTTCTGACTTCTTGATGCTTCAGGTAATGACTCCTTTCCCAAAGCTATGCCCCTAATTAGAAGTCACTCAGGCCCTTACCTTCTTCCCTCTTTCCGAATTCACCTTCTAGCTGCATCTTGCTCTTGACTCTCCCATTTCTAATTAGCACCAATAGGTGCTGATCATCACACCTACCCTCTGCCTATATGGGGGTTTAGGGCTGAGCCACCAGAAATCTCACCCAGAGCAGAGGTGATTCAAAGTGCTTGTGCCCATGTGAATATATATATATGTATATATATACACATACATATATATATACACCACATATACACCACATATATGTGTATGTGGTGAGGGGAGAAGGGGGAGGAGAGGGAGAAAGAAAGAAAGAAAGAAAGAAAAAAGAAAGAAAGAAAGAAGGAAAGAAGGAAAGAAGGAAAGAGAAGAAAGAAAGAAAGAAAGAAAGAAAGAAAGAAAGAAAGAAAGAAAGAAAGAAAGAAAGAAAGAAAGAAAGAAAGAAAGAAAGAAAGAAGGAAAGAAAATGTTTTCTCATTACTGCGCTAGTCACAAAATGCAAGCTTCTAGGCTGTTGGGTCACAGCCTCCTATCCCGTGGGGTGTCACCTTGAGTGTAGGGGGGAATGGGAAGGCTCCTTTGTCACCTCTGTTCATCCCTCTAACTTCCCTCCCCACAGCTGACGCTACTAGGCCCTCCTTTCCTCTTCTCCCACTCCCTTATAATAATAATAATGTTGGTATTAAGCGCTTACTATGTGCCGAGCACTGTTCTAAGCGCTGGGGTAGATACAGGGTAATCAGGTCCCACGTGGGGCTCAAAGTCTTAATCCCCATTTTCCAGATAAGGTAACTGAGGCACAGAGAAGTTAAGTGACTTGCCCAAAGTCATGCAGCTGACAAGTGGTGGATGACTATTCTAATCCATGACCTGTGACTCCTAAGCCCATGCTCTTTCCACTGAGCCACGCTGCTCACCCTTGCACTGGGATTTGCATCCTTTATTCACCCCTCCCTCAGCCCCACAGCACCTGTGTCCATATCTGTCATTTATTTATATTGTCTGCCTTCCTCTCTAGACCTCGTTGTGGGCAGGGAAAGTGTCTACCAACTCTGTTATATCGTCTGCTCCCAAGTGCTTACTACAGTGTTCTGCACACGGTAAGTGCTCAATAAGTACAAACGATTGATCGAGCAAGCTGTAAGGCGAAGCATGAAGAGGGCAGGGGGAGGAGAGGCATGCCAGAAAATGTCACTCGGTCACAGCAGGACTTCTCCTGACTCCTGAACCCCACAACAATCCCCTCCCTTGGGCAAAAGGCCATCCACCTAGGCACGGGCAGCAAACCTATTTATTTTGTTAATGAGATGTACATCACCTTGATTCTATTTATTTGCTATTGTTTTAATGAGATGTTCTTCCTGTTCTTGTCTGTCTGTCTCCCCCGATTAGACTGTAAGCCCGTCAAAGGGCAGGGACTGTCTCTATCTGTTACCGATTTGTACATTCCAAGCGCTTAGTACAGTGCTCTGCACATAGTAAGCGCTCAATAAATACTATTGAATTGAATGAAACCATCCCTGCCGTCACTCTGGCCAGAGGCGCTGGAGTGATGACATCACACAGCACTACGTCTGACATCTTCTGTATCGTGAGTTACGGGATTAGGGGCGGTGGCAGGGGAACTGTCCAAAATAGAAGTCTCAGAAGCTCTTGGAACCTAGCTAGTGCTTGTAGAGAAGCAGTGAGGCCTAGTGGAAAGTCCATGGGCCTGGGAGTCAGAGGAAATGGGTTCTAACCCTGGTTCTGCCACTTGTTTGCAGTGTGACCTTGGGCAAGTTGCTTTACTTCTCTGTGCCTCAGTTATCTCATCTGTAAAATGGGAATTAAGACGGTGAGCTCTATGTGGAATGTGAACTGTGTCCAACCTGATTACCTTGCATCTACCCTAGTGCTTAGTAGAGTGCTGGCACACAGTAGGCCTGTAACAAATATCATAAAAAAGCGAACAGACAAAATTGAACCGAGCACGGGCCTGGGAGTCAGAAGGACCTGGGTTCTAATCCCTGGTGTGCCACTTGTCTGCTGTGTTTCCTTGGCAAGACAGTTAACTTCTCTGTGCTCCAGTTACCTCAGCTATAAAATGGGGATTAAAATTGTGAGCCCCATGTGGGAGAGGGATTGTGTCCAACCTGATTAGCTTGTCTCTACACGAGAAGCAGCGTGGCTTAGTGGAAAGAGCAGGGTCTTGGGAGTCAGAGGTCGTGGGTTCTAATTCCAGATCCGCCACTTATCAGCTGTGTGACTTTGGGCAAGTCACTTCACTTCTCCATGCATCAGTTACCTCAGCTGTAAAATGGGGATTAAGAGCATGAGCCCCACATGGGACAACCTCATTACCTTGCATCTACCCCAGTGCTTAGAACAGTACTTGGCACATAGTAAGCGCTTAACAAATACCATCATTATTATGATTATTACCCCAGTGCTTAGTACAGTGGCTGGCATATAGTAAGTTCTTAACGAATAGTATTAAAATGACACACACAAAAATTTTTGTCTGTGGCCCTCGAACTAGAGTCACAGATTAGCAGTTATGAAAGAAGCATATCTAGAGAATTTTCATGACCTAAAAGCAAAGACTTTCATCGGTGTGGGCCAACCCAAGGTCACCCTTCATTACTGGGTTGAGGTGAGCCTTTAGCAGTGGTCTCAATAGGGAAAGCTAGAAGAAACAGTCTGAAATGGGTAAATGGGTAAATCCACTTTAAAGAAAATATAATATAAAAGCCTTACCATGGAAAAAATCCTTATATGATCCTTAAAAAAAACCCTGAAGGAAAATAAAGGCATAACACTATATTACATTTAAAGCCAGAAACAAACAAGCAGAGAAAACCAAAGATACTCTGGTTAAGACCGATTCATTCTGATGTTTTTATGTCCTATCTACTTTTCCGACACGTTCCGATCGGAAGCGCCTGAAAACATAAGGACATAAGCAGTGTCGTTACTGGGTCAGACCAATGGCCCATCCAATCCAACTGTCTTCTCCATCGCTTCCGTCGTAAAGGTAATGGATGTATCATCTAATGACCCTCATTTTTCATTCTGCATTCCTGAATTTCCCATTATGGACCTTTTGTTCATGAATTTGAGGCAGGGAGGTCTAGTAGAGAGAGAGGCAGGAGACGTTGGTTCTAGTTCCAGCTCTGTCATCGGCCTGCTGTGTGACCTTGGGTGTGTTGACCTTGGGCTTAATCTCTCTGGGCCTTAGTTGCTTCATCTGCAAAGTGGTGGGGGATGGATAATAATGCCTGTCTCTCCCTATCTTGTAGGGATGTTAGGAGGATGAAATGAATGATTGCTCCCTGTTTTCTACCCCTCTGCTTCTCAGCCCCTCTGCTCATCTGCCCCTCAGCTCTCTTCCCCCTATCCCTCAGCTCTCCTTTCCCTTCCCCTCTACTTTCTGCTGTCTGTCTCCCCCCTTCTAGAGTGTGGGCCTGTTGTTGGGTACGGATTGTCTCTGTTGCTGAATTGTACTTTCCAAGCGCTTAGTACAGTGCTCTGCACACAATAAGTGCTCAGTAAATATGATTGAATGAATGAATGAATGAGGTAAGTACTGAAAAGAACTTTCAAGCTCAGTGGAAAGAGCCCGGGCTTGGGAGTCAGAGGTCATGGGTTCAAATCCTGGCTCTGCCACTTGTCAGCTGTGGGTGAGTCACTTAACTTCTCTGTGCCTCAGTTACCTCATCTGTAAAATGGGGATTAACTGTGAGCCTCATGTGGGACAACCTGATTACCCTGTATCTACCCCAGCGCTTAGAACAGTGCTCTGCACATAGTAAGCGCTTAACAAATACCAACATTATTATTATTATTAAAAGAGTCCTTTGGATAAATACAAATTAAAAATATGACTATTATGAATTTATCCCAACTTGACTGGACTCTACTGATATGGTCAGAGTAGGGGGATAAATTCCATGTGCCTACCACCTGGAGCTTGGGACCAGCTTCTTCTCAGTCTTGGTTAGCTCCAGCTGCATCAGATACTATTTGGATGAAGAGTGCTGTGACCTAGTGGAAGAAGTTTGGGCCTGGGAGTCAGAGGACCTGGCTTCCGGCTCCACCACTTGTCTGCTGTGTGACCTTCGGTAAGTCACTTACCTTCTCTTTGCTCAGTTTCCTCATCTATGAAAGGGGGATTCAATGCTTGTTCTCCCTCTTACTTAAACTGTTGAACCCCATGTGGGACAGGGACTGTGTCCCACTTGATTAACTTGTATCTACCCAGAGCTTAGAACAGTGCTTGACACATAGTAAGCACTTAACAAGTATGATAATAATGCTAATAGCAATAATCATACCAGGTGTTGAGTAACTGCTTCCAGAATCCTGGGATGGGAAGAGATTCAAGTCACCTTTTCACTTGGATTTGCCCCCTTTAATCACCCCTCCCTCAGCCCTACAACACTTATGTCCATATCTGTAACATTCATTTATATTCATGTCCATCTCCCCCTCTAGTCTGTAAATTCATCATGGGCAGGGAACATGTCTGGCAACTCTGTTCGATTGTATTCTCCCAAGCTCTCAGTACAATGCTCTGCACACATTAAGCGCTTGATAAATATGACTGATTGATTGAAGAGATCATCTATTCCATTCTGCTGCCTTCAAGTAGGCCCACATTCAACTGTCTCAGAAAGACAGCTGCCTGCCCTGTTCTCAACCATTTGCAGGGAGGGAAACTCCAATTACAGCACTGATAGTCTTACCTTTGAAACCCAAGGTGGCCATAACCACCGGCTACTGCCAGCCAGGGCACTGTGGCATGTTGGTTTCAGCTGGTTGGTAGCTGTGGAGAGGGGAAATATTTAAGGAACAGAGATTTTCCTCCTCCTCCCTCTCTTTCTTAATCCCTTAATTTCCCTCCCCTCAGAATAATAGCTATGGCATGTTTTAAGGAATAATAAGGTTTCCAAGGTTTGGAAACCAAATATGGTCCTAGTTCATTTCTTTCCTTTTATCACCATGCCTATTCTTATCCCCGCTCTTTCCCCTTATGTCCTGCCATTTTCTTGTTCTGCACCAACCTGGTTACTGCTCTGAAAAATCCCACTTGCGCGCTGCCCAGGAGTGAAGGTAGCATTTCTCTGACCTCTCACTCCTGCTTCCTGCACAACTTTGGGGAGCAGAGATCTAACTCTAGTCCTTTGGGAGTGTTTTCTTCAGGGAATTTGCTTCGCATTTCCAGAAAAAGCTATTGGCATCGAAACAAACACCATTTCCCTTGGCAACTTCAGAGCTTTTTAAATAGAAGAGATTCGAGGTCTAATTGAAAGAAACCATTTCTGCTGGTGCTTTAATTGGCTATTAGTGCACTTCTTAGGTGGTGGAAGTCACTTGGCCTTCGGCTTTGTACAATGCCAGGCACCCGTGGCATGTGTTAATGGCCCGTTAATGCACCCTCTGTCATATCTTATTTCTTAATTAATATTACCTGCTTTAGGGATAGCGAAATGAAGCTATAAAGTGGATTTATGTATTGCTTCAGCACTGAGAACAAAAAAAGTTATTAGCACCTTGTATCCATCACATATTAATGACGGAACTAGGAAACCAGAATGAGTTCCTTGTGTCTTCCTTTAGGAGTTGAAAAAAAGCTGGTTCTTTGGTTAATGTATGGACTTAGTTACTGGGAAGTCTATGGATTCCAGTTAATGTATGGGGTTTAGGATGGAACAAGGGAAGTGGTCAAGAAATAAGGGTCAAATCATGGATGAGGAGCCTGTTTGCTCCCTTCCTTTGCCTTCAGAATGGTGTTATAATGACTCTTCATCTGCCTCTCTCCAGTAGCTTCTCCTTTGGCTCTGGCTGAAGAGCTGTTAGGAGAGGCGGAAAAGCTACACACTTGAAACTGCTGGGAGATGTTTTCTGTACGGTCTTAGAGTCTGACTACTGTTACTGGGACATTCGAGAAGCAGTATGGCCTAGTGGGAAGAGCTCAGGCCTGGGAGTCAGGGGACCTGGGTTCTAACTGCAGCTCTACCACTTGCCTGCTGTATGACCTTGCGCAAGTCACTTCACTTCTCTTTGCTTCATTTTCCTCCTCTGTAAAATGGGGATCGAGTGCCTGTTCTAATAATAATAATTATGGTATTTGTTAAGCGCTTACTATGGGCCGAGCACTGTTCTAAGCGCTGGAGTAGATATAAGGTAATCAGCTTGTCCCACGTGGGGCTCACAGTCTTAATCCCCACTTTCCAGATGAAGTAACTGAGGCAGAGAGAAGTTAAGTGGCTCGCCCAAGGTCACACAGCAGACAAGTGGCGGAGCCGGGATTAGAACCCACATCCTCTGACTCCCAAGCTCGGGCTCTTTCCACTAAGCCACGCTGATCTCCCTCCCCCTTAGACTGGGAGCCCTTCGTGGGGCAGGGATTGTGATCTGATTATCCCTATCTACCCCGGAACAGTGCTTTGGCACATAGCAAGTACCTAACCTCTACCATTATTATTATTCTAATTATTATTTTTATTATTATTCTAAGGGAGTCCCCGAGGGAGGGATCACAGGGAGGCTTGGCCCTTCCCTGTCTTCAAGGATAGGGCAGAGCTGTGCCTTGTTAAGTCCATGAGAAAGGTTAGTACTTACTTGGTCTGATCCCTTTTCCTCTTGGCAGGTATACGTTGGGATTTGGACTGTTGGAAGTGGGGTTACCCCCACCTGGTGTCGGGGGATTCAGTGATGATGAACTGGTGTCCAGAGGGCAGAGGAAGGAGTTCCATTAGGGCAGCTGGAGTGGTAGGGAGTAGGGGGTGCTCTCCAGGGCCCTGGGTTGTAAGGGACCCCAACAGGTAAGGAAATGCTCCTACTGGCATCTTTTTAGGTCTGCTCCAAGAGGTCTGAAGTGGTTGGAAGGAGGGCAGTTGCCATTAGATTGTAAGCTTCCCAAAGAGTACGGGCCTAGGAGACAGAAGGATCTGGGTTCTAATTCTGGCTCCGGCACTTGTCTGCTGTGTGATCTCAGGCAAATCACTTCACTTCTCTGGGCTTCAATTACCTCATTCTGTAAAATGGGGATTAAGACTGTGAGTTCCATATGGAACATGGATTGGGTCCCACCTGATTAGCTTCTATCTACCCCAGTGCTTAGTACAGTGCCTGGCACATAGTAAGCTCTTGACAAATGCCATTTAAAAAAAACTGCAGGGACCATGTCTTGAATGTTAGTTGGATATTCCCAAGCACTCTTCTAGACTGTGAGTTAGGGAACATGTCTATCAACTCTGTTATATTGCATGCCCCCAAGCACTTAGTACAGTGCTCTGCACACATTAAGCATTCAGTAAATGCGATCATCGACTGATCGACCTACTACAGTGCTCTGCTGCTCACGCTGGGTACTCCATGCTGGGGCTGTGGCTGTTGTAATGACGATGATAACGAGAATGGCTTTACATCCATGGCAAGGTGGTAGTTCTGAGGCAGGGAAGATGGCCTTCCTGCCTCCTGGGACTGGGAGAACCAAAGCAATCATTTCAGGGAGAAACTGTGTTTAAACACTAAGAGACACGGATGAAAAATGGGTAAACTGGGAGATGAGAATTAGGAATATACAGACAATTCTCCCTCCTGGCTTCCTACTTTTCATTTATTCATTCACTCACTTAGACTGTGAGCCCCATGTGGGACAGGGACTGTGTCCAACCTGATTAACTTGTATCTACTCCAGCACTTAGAACAGTGTCTGGCATATAGTAAGCACTTCACAAAAGACCATAAAACAAACCAACAAACAATTCTTAGTTAGCTGTGATACTGGGGGCCAAAGACACCTGGGATAATTGAAATCCATAGATAATCCTCCCTAATCCTTTCACCTCCTCTCTTTCACCAAATCATTTATCAGAGTTGGTGCTTCTGACCTTTTCTGACGCTAAGGGAATGAAATGGTCAAAAGTTACATTACAAGAAGGAAGAGGAGCAAACAGCCTGAAGAAGTCACAACCAGGATGATCAGCCCAAGAAGCAACAAACTGGAATCAGAGTTCTATTTCCAGATCTACCCTGGGGCATTAGCTAGCCTGCCTTGTCTTATGCTGTTGAGTCATCTCCCACCCATAGCGAGACGCATCTCTCCTGGAACGCCCCACCTCCATCTGCAATCGTTCTGTTAGTGGATCCATAGAGTTTTCTTGGTAAAAATATGGAAATGGTTTACCATGGCCTCCTTCTACACAGTAAACTTAAGTCTTTACCCTCAACTCTCTCCCATGCCGCTGTTGCACAGCCCAGGTGACTTTTGACCTGTAGCAGATTCCCTTCCACTCGCTAGCCAATGCCCAAGTTAGGTAATGAGCCTGTGCTTGACTCTCCCTCCTGTAGCAGAGACTGGTAGAGTACTGGAAACTCTCCAGGTGTGACCCTGAGAGGACAGCTAGCCTCTGGTCTCACTTAATTTGTTTCCTTCCTGGTAAAGTGGGATTAAAAAAAAATTACCTCATCTGTCAGAGATAGTATGAGGAACAATGAGTTAATGGCCTTAAAGCACCTGGAAGCCCTTGAGTCATTAGAGAAGCACAAATAAATATTATTATTTATTCTTTTTCTCTGCATCCTTCACCACTGCCAAAAAGTGGATCTATTTCTTTTTCTAAATCCTACACAACTAGCCGTACTCTCGCTACTCTATGTGACTTTTACTGCAAAACACTTGTGGCTTGTCTAGGAGCTACAGCACAAATGGATGAAATCAATATACATTGTGGTCTTCTCAAGACTTTACAGCAAAAGCCTCGGGATGGCTTTGCTGAAGGCATTTGTTAATTGAGAAACAGAAACTATCAAAATGTGCTCATCAACTGGAAAATGCCCTCTCCCTCCAAAGTCAACAAATTCAAGTCAAGCTGTATGAAAGGGGAGGCTGTTTGGATTCTGGCTAGTATTTTGGACAATAAACTCTATTTATGATAGCCCACCAGTCATTAAGTATCTCTGCTGTGTGAGAAAACTGGGACTATTAACTTTCCCGGATTGAACCTGAGGGGAAACCGATCATTTCTTTTACAAGCAGAAGGGAAGGTTCTGCTCAATAAAGATCAATTAAACATTCCTTGTTAAAAGGCTCCCTGGGGGCAGATGCCACTAGAAACATAGTGTGTAAAGTCTCTCTCCTTACTGTTTGTTGGAGAAATGCTTAAAAGAGGCAGACTATTGGGAACTCTGTCGTGGGCAGGTTCGGTGGAGGTGGCGGACCTCTTTCCCTGTGGGGATTTTTTGAGTTTTTTGGGTTTTTTTTGCCTTTGAAGGTGGTAGCCTGCATCAAACAGAAAATCCTTACCATCTGCTTTAAAGCACTCAATCACCTTGCCCCAACCTACTTTATCTTGCTGCTTTCCTACTACAACTAAGCCCGCACAATTCGCTCCTCTAATGCCAGCCTTTATTTTGTCTATCTCACCACCGACCCCTCACCCACCTCTTGCCTCTGGCCTGGAATGTCCCCCCTTTTCATATCAGACAATCACTCTCCCCACCTTCTAAGACTAATTTTAAAAGCACAACTCCTCCAAGAAGCCTTCTCTGACTAAGATCTCATTTCTGTTTCTCCTACTCCCTTCTGCACCTCCCTTGAACTTGGATTTGCACCCTTTATTCACCCCTTCCTTCAGCCCCACAGCACTTAAGTACATATCCATAATTTATATTAATATCTGTCTCTCCTCTACACGGTAAGCTGGCGGTGGGCAGGGAACATGTCTACCAACTCTGTTATATCGTACTCTTCTAAGTGCTTAGTACAGTGCTCTGCACACAGTAAGCACACCATTAAATATGGTTGACGAGAGAAAAAATGGAAAGTTTCTCTGGACAATAAATATTACCCCAGCCCTTTCTTTCCAGTGTGAGTTGAGTTTTGGATTCTTATGGAAAATGGAAATTCCAAGTAGAAAAGCAGTGGGGTGTCTGTACGTGAGTTGGGGAGGCAGCATGCCCTAGAGGAATGAGCAAGGGCTGGAGAGCCAGGAGGCCTGGGTTCTAATCTCGGCTTTGCCACTTGCCTACAGTGTGACCTTGGGTGAGTCACTTCATTTCTCTGGGTCTCAGTTTCCCATCTGGAAAAGGGATCTAATTAGCTTGTATCTACCCCAGCAGTTAGAACAGTGCTTGACATGTAGTAAGTGCTTATCAAATACCAGCATTATTATTTTTTATTATTATTATTAATAATAAAGATCATTGCTATTCATATTTTGTGTTTTCATTTTTCAATTTTGTTAGACTGCTTTTGACGTTGAATTTTCAAGCTGTTTGAACATATAATAATGGTGGTATTCTTTAAGATCTTTTATGTGTGGAGCCCTAAGCATTGGGGTAGATACAAGATCTTCTGTTTGGACACAGTTCCCTGTCCCACAGGGGGCTCCCATTCTTAAGTTTATATCACTGTAATAATAATAATGTTGGTATTTGTTAAGCGCTTACTATGTGCCGAGCACTGTTCTAAGTGCTGGGATAGACACAGGGGAATCAGGTTGTCCCACGTGGGGCTCACAGTCTTAATCTCCATTTTACAGATGAGGTAACTGAGGCACCGAGAAGTTAAGTGACTTGCCCAAAGTCACAAAGCTGACAAGTGGCTGATCTGGGATTCAAACTCATGACCTCTGACTCCAAAGCCCGTGCTCTTTCCACTGAGCCACGCTGCTTCTCTATGCTTGTCTAACTTCATGTTAGAGTGAGAGTTTCTTAAGAGCCAAGGACTCTTTTTTTTTTCATTTTCCTTATCACTTTTCTAACACTCGGGTATCTTGTCTACCAAATATATTGTCCTCTTCCAAGTGCTTAGTACAGAGCTCTGCACACAGTAAATAAAATGGTCAGTATATACCACTGATTCATTGACTGATTCTCAAGGAAAAAGAGCTCTGTCAATGTTTTGGGTCTTAATAGGAGATCTAAGGATCTGTGGCCAGACCCTGCCATCTAGCATGGATCTTGGGAAAAGCAAAAGTCCGCAGTTCTAAATCCTCAGAGCCTTCCCCAGATGAAATCCATGGTCTTGAGCAAGTCATTTATGCAACTGGCTCTCCCAATCCCATCTGTAAAATAATGCTTCTCAAAGAAGATTGAAGACAAAACAATTAGAACTATGTAATCATAAGCATAATTGTGGTATTTGTTAAGCGCTCACTATGTGCCAAGTACCATACTGAGCGCTGGGGTAGAGACATGTTCAACACGTCAGACACAGAGTAGGAGGGGAAACAGACATTGAACCCCCATTTTACAGATGAGGAAAGAGAGCCTCAGAGAAGTTGTTACCTGCTTAAGGTCACAAAGCAGGTAGGTGGTGGAAATGGGATGAGAATCCAGGTCCTCTGGTTATGTGATTGTTTATTGGCTTTCCAAGTGGGCCACAGTAACTCTGACCTTAACTAAGTCTCAGTTTCTCCTTTATCATCATCGATGGTACTCATTGAGTGCTTACTATGTGCAGAGCACTGTACTAAGTGCTTGGGGGAGTACAATACAACAGAGTTGGTAGGTATATTCCTTGCCCACAATGAGCCTTCCCGATGTCAATCCTTTCCTGGGCCCCTAGCATGAGCTAAAAGCTTGAGGGGCTCGTTGGTCCCTGACCTCATCTGCTGGGAGAAGGAAAGCAAGACACGGCCTAGTGGATAGAGCACGGACCAGGGTTCTAATCCCAGCTCTGCCACTTGTCTGCTGAGTGACTTTGGGTAGGCCACGTCACTTCTCTGGGCCTCAGTTCCCTCATCTGTGAAATGGGGATAAAGCCTGGGAGCCCCATGTGGGACATGGACTGTGCCCAAACTGATTAGCTTGTAATCTACCCCAGCACTTAGTAATACTGATGGTATTTGTTAAGTGCTTACTATGTGCCAATGACTGTTCTAAGCACTGGGGTAGATACAAGCTAATCAGGTTGCCCCACGTGGGGCTCACAGTCTTAATCCCCATTTTACAGATTAGGGAACTGACGCACAGAGAAGTGAAGTGACTCGCCCAAAGTCACACAGCTGACAAGTGGCAGAGCTGGCATTAGAACCCACGATCTCTGACTCCCAAGGCCGTGCTTTTTCCACTAAGCCACGCTGCAGTGCCTGGTACATAGTAAATTCATAACAAACACCATTAAAAAAAAAGAAAAGAAAGTGGGGTCCCGTTACTTTGCCACAGCACTGAAAACTTGCTCCTACTTCAAAGCCTAGTCTCAGGGATGAAACACCTGGTCATTTGACCTCTGATGTGAGGAACACTTTGTAGCCATTTACGTCTGCATTAATTGCCCACCCCCACAACCTCACAATTCGCCAGGGGAGAGGGAAGAGAACCCCCCACTCCCACCGCATACACACACACCTCATCTTACTTGGATTTGGAGGAAAATACTTTCCTGTCTTCTCATAGGAGGAAAACATTTCTTCACTCCGGCCAAGGGGAGAGGCTTCAAAGGGCCCCGGTGTAGTCATCTCAAGATTCCATTAGTCGAATATCAAAAATAAGTTTTGCTCTTAATGGGGCTATGCTTTCAGCATGCCGTAATCTGTTTGGCTATTCCTCCCAGGCTAGAAAGCCCTCTCTCACTTCCATTACTGAGCGGATCAAGGACTGTGTCTAACCCTTCGGAAATTCAAACTTCCCTGTGGTGCACTAAATATTGCAGGACATAATAATTGATCATTTTAGGCTATAACTGAGTTTGCAGAGGTATATTTCATTCTACTATTGATAACCCTTATGCTTAGCATGAATCATCTTTTCCTTTCCTGAGGTTAATGCTTTTAAAAATCATTGCTTGATGAGATCATGCAAATTCAGCCATCTGGGTAGTCATTGAAAGGGGTTTTTTAGGCAAATTGCTCTGTCTCTGATACATAAATTCTTACACAATACAGGACTCCAACATCACTTTAGGTTACCAAGGAGAGCTTCCTATTTTATGAAGAAGAGGAAAAAAAAATCACTCCTGCATCTTTTAGTCTCGGGCCCGAAGGACTACCGCATTGATTTTGTTTGGTGCTCAGGTCTGATTTATACTGATCTGGTCTTATCAGATTTGAACTTGCTTCCTCTAGAAAGTATTCCTTCGAGTGTTTCATATACAGTGCCGTATTCTTGAACAAAACCACTCCGCTCAGCTTGGGCAAACATTAAAAGATGCCGTTTGTTCTCCGCTCTTTCCAGAGGTAAAAATGTGCCTTCCGTCAGTGCTTTTCCATACTTGGAGCAGAAGAGGGAGACAAAGACTTGGCAAAACAGAGACTATGCCTTGAGCTGGGCTTCAGTGCGAGTTTACCGGCCTTGTTCAAAAAGAAAATCAAAGGAAGACTTGGAACGGGATGAATTCTGCTGGGGATAATTTGGGTTTTCCAAACAAAATACAATTAGCAAACAATGAGTGTGCTTTGTCACTTCGGGTTTAATCACCAGGAGGGAGCCAAATCAGTGAAAGAAAAGCATTCTTCACTTTTATTAAATGTGGTGGAGTAAGAGCCCAGGGTGTGGAGGATTGCGCTCCTCTACCCCCAACACAGCTGGAGGAGTGAGAATTGGGGGCTCCAGTCTCTGCTTGCTCACATTTCCAGTGACTGTCTGCAGGCTCCCACCTAGAAGATAGAAGCAGTCTTCAGCAGCCTCCTGCTTGTGGACCCAGCACCATCGCGTGGAAACAGCCAGGAAAGGCTGTTTCTCTCCCCGAGGAGGGGTTTGGGGGCCCTTGTGGCAGCCATCTTGGGGAATTGGCCATCTACTGCCTCTCAGCTGGGAGACGCTGCTCCTCTGATGGTTGGACTGGTCTGGACACACCTCAGGAGGGAAGGAAGTTAATGATGAAGCCCTTTTTGCTAGAAATGTTGACAATCTCTCAGGCTAGCCAAGTTTCAGAGCTTTTCTTGTAAAGCTGTTTTTGTTGTTTTAAAAAATTTTGAATGGTATTTGTTCAGCACAGATTAGATACAAGTTAATCAGGTCGGACACAGTCCCTGTCCTACATGGGGCTCACATTTTGCTTCTCAAAGTGCCTGCAGGGTTTGGGAAGGGTGATGAATGGTTGGGAGTGAAGCATGGGGTTATCTGTGGCCCAGAAGTGATAGTAACAATAGTATTTATTAGGCCCATACCACCTGCCCAAGCACTGGGGTGGTTTCAAGATAATGTTTATTTATGTTGATGTCTGTTTATTTGTAATGATGTCTGTCTCCTCCCCTCTAGCTCTTTGTGGGCCGGGATTGTCACTCTTTGGTGCTTTATTGTACTTTCCCAAGAGCTTAGTACAGTGCTCTGCACACAGTAAGCGCTCAGTAAATACGACTGAATGAATGAGTAATCTGTTGGGAGACAGTCCTGTCCCTCACACAGGGCTCATCATCTAATAAAGAAGGAGGTCAGGTATTGAATCCCCATTTTTCAGATGAGGAAACTGAGGCTGGAATCCGGGTCTCCTGATGTCCAGACCCATGTTCTCTCCACTAGGTCATGCTAGAAGAGCTTGGATTGATCTCGTGGGTGGCCCGGTCAGGGTGTACTTCTACTCTGACCTACGGAGAGCTGTGGGATATCTCATTCTGCCCATATCAGAGTGGCAGCAAGAGCACAGAACACCTTTTCCAGGGAAAGCAGATTTACCTCACATTTGAAGTGAGCAGTTTCCCTTGATTACAAAGAGGAATAGAGGTGAGGTTTCCAGAATGTGTGAGGGGGTGGGGAAAAGGAGAGACTGAGAGGAAGGCAGAGGTAGGCCTTCCCAGACTGAGCTCCTGGCTTTTTCCCTCTGCTCCCTCCACCCCCCCTTCACCTCTCCGCAGCTAAACCCTCTTCTCCCCCCTTTCCCTCTCCTCCTCCCCCCTCCCGTCCCACCCCCTCAGCACTGTACTCCTCAGCTCAACTGTATATATCTTCATCACCCTATTTATTTTGTTTATTTTGTTTAATGAGATGTACATCACCTGATTCTATTTATTTGCCATTGTTTCATGAGATGTTCTTCCCCTTGACTCTGTTTATTGCCACTGTTCTTGTCTGCCTGTCTCCCCCCATTAGACTTTAAGCCCGTCAAAGGACAGGGACTGTCTCTATCTTGTTGCCCATTTGTACATTCCAAGCGCTTAGTACAGTGCTCTGCACATAGTAAGCGCTCAATAAATACTATTGAATGAATGAATGAATGAACACTGCTGGGAAGAAGATAGCTATACATGCTCTCTCTCTCTCTCACACACACACACGTCCTCGACATGGAGTCTAACTGAAGCGGTAGGTGGAAGTCAGACACAGCTGCCACTGTGGCTGGTTCCCCTGGAATTCCCCATGCTGTCTCTCTGGGGCTAGAGGAAACAGGAAACGGCAGTGGGAATTCTGAGACCGTTGCTTCCCTTGATGTCCTAACTGGCCTTCTCTGTCTGTCACCTTTCATTTCTGTCCGGTCACCAGCTTCCCAGAGTCTTTGCTGCCTCCACTGCTGGGACCCAAAACAAGATGTTGGCTCGTTGGGCCGTCTTTATGGCAGGTAGGGGCCAAGGGCCATGCTGCACTGTGGACCTGCCTAGAGGGGGGACATCGGGCCATGTTTGTCATCCTACTTCATAGTGCTGGTGTTCTAGATGGTGTTCTTAGAGCTAGAATGCAGACTGTCAGCTCCTTGAGGGTAGGGATAGTGCCTACCAACTCTATTTTTGTTTTTATGGTATTTGTTAAGCACTTACTATGTTTCAGGCATTGTTCTAAATGCCTGGATACAAGGTTGTGAGGTTGTACCACATGGGGCTCAGTTTTAATCCCCATTTTACAGATGAGGTAACTGAGTCACCCAAAGTCACACAGCAGACAAGTGGTAGAGCTGGGATTAGAACCCCCGTCCTTCTGATTCCCTTCTGATTCTCTGTTGCATCGTCCTCTTCCAAGAGCTTAACACAGTACTCTGCACACAGTAAGCACTCAATACATGCTACTGGTTGACTGATAGAGAGGTGAAATGGATTTGTTCCAGGTGGGGTCCCAGAAGGGACGAGAACCCACCGTGTATTATTCCCACCTGTGTCTTCTTTCCCAGTGCTTAGTTCAGTGTTCTGCCCACAGGAAGCCCTTAAATAAATACGATAACAACCTCTAGTTTCCACTCCAATCCTGTCTCTTTGGGAGCTTTCTGGTTCCACTGGCGTTTTGGCTTTGGAAGCCTTTCCGCTGGTCTTTGGGTTAAGATTAGTCATTTACTTCAAATAGTGGAGCGAACAGCTGTTAGATGGTAAAAATTTCCGGGGACTGCAGGCCCGGCAGGATTTCTACCAATTACGAAATCTCTTGCCTACCTCGTTCCCCTTATGTTATCTCTCTAACTAGATGAACTAAATCTCACAGCTGTCCCAAGAAGACAGACGAATCCAAATCATCTATATTTTAACAGGCGGCAGCAAATTTTAGGCCTCAGAAGCGTATGGTATTTCAACTATATCTTTGCCGTGCCATATATTCTAAGTATCGTTAAAAAGCCATTTTCATACTTTTAAAAAATATATATGCAATACATTTTATGAAACCTATAACAAGCCTATGAAAAATTGATTATTTTTCCATGGGGATGTGCTCCAGTGATTTTCATTCCATTCACTGAATGAAAAATCTCCTGCATGTCATGTCCTTTATCTTATTTACTCTCCTCCTGGGTGTGTACCCAGGATGAGCCAAAACTAACTGAGGTGGGTCACTCTGGTGAGAATGTGACTTGAACTAAATCTGCCACCAGTAGGTCACAGATTATCTTTCAGATGCCTTCTTTTCTTGCCTCTCCTCAGAGGCTTCAGGTTTTCGTTACCTCCCTCAGCTCACAAAGTGGTTCACGAATGGGAGAGCAGCGTGACCTAAGGGAAAGAGTCCGCACCTGGGGGTCAGAAGACCTGGGTTCTAATCCCAGCTCGGCCACTTGCCTGCTTTGTGACCTTGGACAAGTCACTTAACTTCTCTGGGCCTCAGTTCCCTCACCTGTAAAATGGGGATTAAGACTGTGAGCCTCCTGTGAGACAGGGACTGTCCAACTTGATTAGCTTGTATCTACCCCAACACTTAGTGCAGTGCCCGGTACAGAGTAAGCATTTAACAAATACCACTAAAAAGCAAACAAACCAAAAACAAATGGGTGTTTTTGTGCTCATGTTTGGAGTAGTTGAGGTAGATCACTTTGGAAGTGAGGAGAGAAGAAGCAAGGCGTGCTTCACAATCAATGGAAAGATGTGTTTCTTCAACCTTTAAATAGTTCTTACTCCTCATGTCATTTCCCAATCCTGAGTCAGAGAGTCAGAATTTTCCTCCATCTTTGCAACTGGGTGGAGCTACTTGAGCTATGGGACCTCTCCCTGGCCTGGGTGGTTTACACTCCTCTTATCTGCAGCCCGCCCAAGGGTGGATGGATGCTTTGTGGCTTTGTGGCCTCTCTCCTCTGTCGATCGATCTATTGAGGGTATTTAGCAGCGTGGCTTAGTGGAAAGAGGAGGGGCTTGGGAGTCAGAGGTCGTGGCTTTGAATCCCGGCTCCGCCACTTATCAGCTGTGTCACCTTGGGCAAGCCATTTCACTTCTCTGTGCCTCAGTTACCCCATCTGTAAAATGGGGATTAAGACTGTGAGCCCCATGTGGGACAACCTGATTACCTTGTATCTACCAGTGCTTAGAACAGTGCTTGGCACATAGTAAGTGCTTGACAAATGCCATCGTCATTATTATTATTACAGAGAAGCAGTGTGGCTCAGTGGAAAGAGCACGGGGTTGGGAGTCAGAGGTCGTGGGTTCTAATCCCCGGCTCTACCACTTGTCATCTGTGTGAGTTTGGGCAAGACACTTAACTTCTCTCTGCCTCAGTTACCTCATCTGTAAATGGGGATTAAGACTGTGAGTTCCACGTGGGACGACCTGATTACCTTGTATCTACCGGTGCTTAGAACGGTGCTTGGCACATAGTAAGTGCTTAACAAATACCGTTATTATTATTATATTTTACTGAGCACTAAACTATGTGCAGGGCACTGTACTAAGCACTTGGGAGAGTACAACAAACAGAGCAGCTCTCCACTGCTTCCAAGGGAAGTTTCTTGGCCAGAACGAAAGAGGGCCAGGTAGCTTACCGTGGAGTAGTTGGGAGAAACTGATGCAGGATAGATCAAATAAAGGGGATTCATCCGATGATGGAAATGAAGCTTTGCGATGCAGCCCTCCTCCGACTTGAAATGATTTTGGTCTCTCGGGTACCTCCGTAAAACACAAAAGTTGGTCTCGTGTTCTTGTGTCTGGAAATAGACTACGCCGGTCCCCTTTGGCAAGTCCTGTCTTTGAAAGAGTAGGTTTAAAAAAAATCAGTAGTGAAATGATATTTGCACTCTCAGATTGAGACAGTTCTTCAGACACAGGGCTACTAAATTGATTTATTTTAACTTATGCAGGGATTGCGTGTATGTACAGTCCATCATATTTAGAACTTGGCTAGTTCAGCCAGAGACTCATTTTACTTGTGCTTCAATCAGTTGTGAAGATGAATGTGGGAATTCCAATTGCATAAGTCTCTCAAGGGTTTCATCCTTTTCTCCCTTACAGAAATGGATGCGCCACAGAGACAGACAGAGGTGGGGGTGGTACAGCTAAGGTCGATGTTGTTGGGCGGTGCCATTGGTGGGGGGTTGGGGGTGGAGGGTAGGGAGCGAGAGATATCCGCTGGAACAGAAAACATCCTTGAGGGCAGGATCGGGTCTACCGACTCTCTTGTAGTGTACACTCCTAAGCCCTTAGTACAGTGCTCTGCACAAAATAAGCACTCAGTAAATGCCATTGATTGATCTGTTCCATGAAGCGTCCTAGTGGGAAGCAGCGTGGCGTAGTGGGTAGAGCACGGGCCTGGGAGTAAGAGGACCTGGGTTCTAATCCCAGCTCCAGCTTTACTTCTCTGGGCTTCAGATACCTCATCTGTAAAATGGGGATTGAGACTGTAAACTCCACATGGGACAGGGATTATGTCCAACCTGATTTGCTTGCAGCCACCCCAGCACTTAGTTCAGTACCTGGACCACAGTAAGCACTTAACAAATGCAAAAAAAAAAAAATCCTGGCTCCTGCACTTGCCTGTTATATAATTTTGGGCAAGTCACTTCACTTCTCTGGACCTCAGTTGCCTCATCTGTGAAATGGGGAATTCAGTCAATCAATCAATCAATGGTATTTATTGGTCACTTACTGTGTGCAGGGCACTGTACTAAGCACTTGGGAGAGTACAGTACAACAGAGTTGATAGACACATTTCCTGCCCACAACATGCTTGCTGTGAAGAAGAGAATACCTGCTTTCCCTCCTACTTAGACTGTGAGTCCCATGGGGGACAGGGACTGTGTCTGACCTGATTAACTCATATCTACCTCAGCAGTCAGAACAGTAAGTGCCCAATAAATACCACTGATTTGAATTGACTGATTACACACATTATTCTGGGCACCTTCTTTCTAGACTGTAAACTCGTTATGGGCGGGGAACAGGCAGAGAAGCAGCATGGCGTAGCGGCAAGAGCACGGGTTTAGGAGTCAGAGATCTGTGGGTTCTAATTCCCGCTCTGCCACTTGTCTGCTGTGTGACCTTGGGCAAGTCACTTAACTTCTTTCTGCCTCAGTTACCTCATCTGTAAAATGGGGATGAAGACTGTGATTCCCACGTGGGACAACCTGATGACCTTGTATCTACCCCAGCGCTTAGAACAGGGCTTGACACATAGTAAGCGCTTAACAAATACCATTATAATGATGATGCCTGCTACTTCTGTTGTATTGTACTCTCCCAAGTGTTTAGTTCAGTGCTCTGCCCATAATAAGTGCTCAATAAATACCATTGATAGATTGATTCATTCATTTTTAATGGTGTGTCTTGAGGCAATTCCCTCACTATCATTCTGTCTGAAGCTCCTCAGAGTCCTCTTCTGTATAATGGGAATAATAATGTCTGCCTCTCCTAACTTCACGGGAATATGGTAAGGACAGAAAGGAGATTATTCATTCATTCAGTCGTACTTATTGAGTGCTTCCTGTGTGCAGAACACTGTACTAAGTGCTTGGAATGTACAATCCATTCAAGACATGGATTGTACATACATGTCCATACAATCCATTCATTTCACAAGACAGGATTAGTCTTGTGAAAGCAGCTTTGGAGAAGAAATGGGCCATATTAAAAATCAATCAATCAATCAACCATATTTATTGAGTTGTTACTGTGTTCAGAGCACTGCTTGGGAGAGGGCAATGGAACAGAGTGGATAGACAGGTTCCCTGCCCACAAGGAGCTTGCAGTCTAAGTTAAAAGCAATTCAAGGGAGGAATTAAAGAGCAGGGAATTCCCTTTGACTCTGGGAACCAAATGCTATGGTCTCAGCTCCTCTCCTCTGGAATAAAGCAGACACTCTGAAAGCTCCCTTTGATGATTCCCTGAAAGGATGATTTGAGATTTTTCCCTCCCTGCCCGCCCCTGGGTTTGTAGTAAATTGGTGCCTTGGATGTTCCGGGCTCTGTGACGAAGGGGTCTGGGTCTGTGCCCTGGTGAGACCCCCTGGCACAATTAAATACTGGTATTGAGGCTTGGTCCTAGTGTGGTTCAGCTCGACAGCAGGAAAGATCAAGAGTCCGTCCCTCTGCACCAGAGCACACATACTTCAGATTAATAAGCAGAGAGATATCAAGGCTGTCGCATCAATATCAATGATTCTGGCATGCAAACCCCGACGGCAGGACTCCATTATTTCAAAATGAAACACTATCCACCAAATAGGGGAAAAAAAAACCACCCAAATCAAAATTTATGGAGAGGATGAAGCGTGGCTTAGTGGAAAGATCATGGGGCTGGGAGTCAGAAGACCCAAGTGCTCATCCCGGCTCTGCCACTGGCATGCTGTGTGACCTTGGCAAATCCCTTGCCTTCTCTGGGCCTCAGTTTCCTCATCTGTCAAACGGGGAGATATAGATCAGCAGCCCCAGGTGGGACGAGGCTGTGTCCAATTTGATAAGCAGCGTGACCTAGTGGACAGAGCACGGGCCTGGGAGTGAGAAGGACCTGGGGTCTAATCCCAGCTCTGCAACTTGTCTGCTGTGCGACACGGGGCAAGTCACTTCACTTCTCTGTGCTTCAGTTACCTCATCTGTAAAATGGAGATTAAGACTGTGAGGCCCATGTGGGACAGGGACTTTGTCCAACCCGATTAGCTTGTATCCACCCCAGTGATTAGTACAGTGACTGGCACATAGTAAGTGCTTAACAAATACTACAATTATTATTATTAATAATAACAAGCTGGTATCTACTCTAGTGCATAGCACAGAATAAGCACCCAACAAATTCCCTAATTATTAAGTTGTTCCTGGAGGGGTTTGCAATTTTGCTGCCCCCCGCCCCACTTCTAGAAACAAGAAATGATTGGGTGGGTGATCTCAATGCTTAGACATGTTTTATAAATGGAAATATTCTCTTATGATACCACTTAATGGCAAAATTTTGACTTCAGGTATCTCAGCTGTATGTCAAATATATTTGATAATATACAGTATAGTGTATTGTATGTAATAATAGAGGAGCAGCGTGGCTTAGTGGAAGGAGTACAGGCCTGGGAGTCAGCGGATCTGAGTTACTTGCTGTGTGACCTTGGGCAAGTCACTTATCATCTCTGGGCCTCAGTTTCCTCATCTGTAAAATGGGGATTGATTACCTGTTCTCCCTTCTACTTAGACTGTGGGCCCCATGTGGGAGAGGGACTGTGTCTGACCTGATTAACTTGTTTCTGCTTCCGTGCTTAGACTAGTGCTTGACACATAGTAAACACTTACCGAATGTAATAGTAATACCTTTACTTATTTTGTATTTTCTGAGCTCCCGCAGTTGTATGACGTTACTTAGCCTTCTCGTCAACCTTCCAAATTGCTTTGGTTTGAGGAATTTTATAATATACATTTCCACTTTGGAAGTTAATGAAAGAGATAAAGCAGTGGACGGGTAAAGATCAGACTCAATATCACAGAGCTACTTGAGTCGGGAAGGGAAGATGGGGTTCTACAGTCACAGATTGACAAGTTGTTTTAATATCCAGTCAAGTCAAGAGAGGAGTACAGCTGTGGAGGAGCTGGATTGATTAAGTAATACAGCACTTCAGGCCATGGATTGTAATGGATTTTGGTTTGGCACACGAGTTTAGTGAAGTATGTGGCTTCAGGGTTCAACTTCTGACCACATGAGTTGGGCTGACGCTGTTCCCTATAATTGTCTCGGGTGGCTCTCGGTGATTACAACATCAAAATTTGGAAGGGATGGGAGAGAAGAACGCTGAAAGAATTAGCAGAAGAACATGAAGAAGACAGAAACCTATAAGTGGTCACGTAGATTCCAGGAGTGAAGCAAGCGACGAGACAGAATTAGTTCTTTGACAACTTGAAATTGCCTGGAACATTAGGAAAATCAATCAGCCAGCTAAAAGCAGGTTCTGAGTGACCACTGGTTGGTGGGGCATTTACAATTTGGCTGGAGACAAAATTAGAGACGCCAAAAGAGATTTGGGTGATACATGGGTTTCGAAGAGACAGAGGACTGAAATTAGTTTGCGGTGGGAGCAGGCTACTGTCCAACAATCTTAAAGCTCAGCAGATCTCCTGGTTTGCCATGTGAATCTCTAATAATAATTTTCCTCTTTTGAGAAAATGTCATAACAAGTACATGCTAATAGCCTGTCTCTCAAAGTCCATCTCTAAAGGAATGTACCAGAGACACCTATGATGTTTTCCTCTCCCTTCAACTTAGTCTTATAATTACTCTGTATTGTATGTGTATCTTTATTGCTTCCCATACTGGTAGTAGTAATAGTAATGACATTTATTAAGCACCCACTAGGTGTGGTACACTGTACTTGGTGCTTGGGAAGCATAGAATACCAAAGTGACACTTTCCTTCCCACGGGAAGTTTATACTCTAACTGGGGAGACAACTAGAGTGGCCAAAATAAATAAATGAGTACACATCTATACATGAGTGCTCAAGAGAGTGCAAGCTGTTTGATCAAAGACTGGGTTTACTCTAACTGGAGCTGCCATTTGTCCAGTTTCCAGCTGGTTATACAACATAATGTAATGATGTCATAAGGTACTCTTTGTAGAAAAGTCTGCAGTAGTGTGGCCTGGGGGAGAGAGCAGGGGACTAAGAGTCAGTAGACCTGGATTCTAACCCTAGCTCAGCTACTTGCCTGCTGGGTAGTCTTCGGCAAGTCACTTAACTTCTCTGGGCCTCAGTTTCCTCTTCTTTAAATGAGGATTCAAGAACTCTTCACCTGCCTACTTAGCCCCATGTGGAACAGCAACTGTGTCTGATCTGATTAGCTTGTACCCACCCCAGTGCTTAGTACTGTGCTCTGCACACAGTAATTGCTCAATAAATCCCATTGATTGATTGATTTGAGAAGCAGTGTGGCCTAGTGGAACGAGCATGGGCCTAGTAGTCGGAGCATCTGGGTTCTAATCCTGGCTCTGCCACTTGTCTGCTGTGTGGCCTTGGACAAGTCACTCGATGTCTCTGTGCCTCAGTTTCCTTAACTATAAAATGGGGATTAAATACCTGTTCTCCCTCCTAGATAGATTGCGAGCCCCAGGCGGGTCAGGGACTGTATCCAACCCAATTAATCTGACCTAATTAACATGTACCTACCCCAGAGTTTAGAACTATGTTGGACACATAGTAAGCACTTAACAAGTACAATAAAAAAGGGTCGGGAGGAGCAGGGAGTGCATTCCAGGCAGTGTGAAGGGCAAAAGCAAAGAGGTTGGGTGGGAGAGTTGAGAATGAGATGCAGTGAATAGGTTAAGGAGGTGGGATTTCAGGAAAGGCTTTGAAGCTGGGATACTTGTGGTCTGATGGATTTGGATCTAATTTCATTGCCCTTAATTATGGCCTCTCTAGGAAAAGTGAGGGAGCAATTTGTGAAAAGGGCAAGGAAAGTGATGGCCTTGGAAAATAAAGGGGAAAGTGGAAAGTCTAGGATGTGGAAGAGTGTGGCGTCTGTGAGGAATGAGGCTACCTGGTGAGACTGAAGTCACATGCTTCCCCACCCCATTTGTCCCATAATCCTTTGGTTTTATTAATCTCTATTTTGCCTGTCGCTGGGACTTTCAGTTGGTGGGGAGGGAAAGCTGACAATTAGAGGAGATAAGACAGTTGATTCTCAGCTCCAAGTGTAATGAATATCCGGTCAAAAACACTTCTACCTTCTCCCGCCTTTTGCTGAAATTGCTTGTTTCCAATTTTCAAAGAAATCTGGATTAATATCTTTCCTCTGTGTATTTAAGCTGAAAATTTAACTGGCATTTCAGCAGGTAGGAAGATCTAGATGCAGCTTTCATTAAAGTTAATGAGGACAGGGACCGTATCTTTGGCTTCCTTTCTAACTCCCCACCCTGCCTAGAACTGGTCCCCTATTCCAGATGGGTTTAATAAATGTCGAATTAACTGTCAAAGTGGCCCTCAGATCTGACCCGTGCAGTCTTCAGGTTGCAGTCAGTCTTCCAGTGGCTTGCTAGAATGTGGTGTAAGGCAGCAGAAAAGACTAAATCTGTCTATATCCAAACCCCAAAAAGAAAATTGCAACAAAATGTGTGTTCAGAAGAGATTACTTGCCAATGATTAAAGAGCATTCTGTTGTAGTATGAGCTTTTGCACAAATATCTGATTGTCATTCATGAAGCCTAGAACGATCTCCTTTGCATCTCTACCCTCTCAAAACTAGGAATGAGATGTCTTTGAAAGTTTTGCCTAGTTAATTAACTGCGGTATCTGCTAAGTGCTTACTATGTACTAAACACTTTTTTATGGTATTTGTTAAGTGCTTACTAGGTGCCAAGTGCTGTACTAATTGCTGGGGTAGTTACAAGCTAATCAGGTAGGGCACAGTCTGTGTCCCGCATGAGGCTCAGAGTCTTAATCCCCATTTTACAGATGAGGTAACTGAGGCGAGGAGAAGTTAAATGACTTGCCCAAGGTTACACAGAAGAGAAGTGGTCGAAGGAGGAGGTAGAAGAGGCATTTAATCCCCGTTTTACAGATAGGAAACTAAGGCACAGAGAAGTTTAGTGACTTGCACAAAGACACACAGCAGACAAGTGGCTGAGCCAGTATTAGATCCCCTGACTCCTAGGCCTCTGCTCTTTCCATTAGGCCACATTTTTTCTCAAGATGAGCTTTTAGGGCTTTTGGAAATTATGTCCTGTTTGCCCAATGACTAAGTTAATTTATTAGGCTTCAGGTTATCCTCTGGTTAAAAATGCAGGCTGGAACTTTGATTTAGGGAGAATATCAAGATTTATGAACTCTCAAGGCTAATATTGATCATGGCTTGGCATGTGTGTCATCAGCATCATCATCTGTGGCATTTATTGAGGACTTACTGTTTGCAGAATAAGGGCTTGGGAAAGTACAGTACAACAGAGTTAGCAGACACATTCCCCACCCATGATGAGTTACAATCTAGAGGGGGAGACAGATATTAATATAAATAAATAATTTATAATATATAACCTATGGATATGTACACAAGTGCTGTGCAGCTGAAGGTGGGGTGAATACCAAATGCCCAAAGGTCACAGACCCAAGTGTGTAGATGATGCAGAAGGGGGAGGGAGGCAGGGAAAAGAGGGTTTAATTGGGGAAAGCCGATCAGGGAAGGGCTTAATCAGGGATGGAATGTGTAGCGCCATATCCAATCACAATGAAGCAGCGTGGCCTAGTCGATAGAGCACAGGCCTTGGAGTCAGAAGGAGCTGGGTTCTAATCCTGACTCCGCCACTTGTCTGCTGGGTGACCTCAGGCAAATCACTTCACTTTTCTGTGCCTCAGGTACCTCAATCTGTAAAATGAGGATTAAGACTGTGAGCTCCATATTGGACGTGGACTGAGTCAAACCTGATTAGTTTGTAACTACCCCAGCGCTTAATACAGAGCCTGGTACATAGTAAGTGCTTTTAGTACCATTAAAAAAATGGGTCACAGATTCATTCAAAATTTTTCTCTCTTCCTCTCATGGTTAATTGTAATATAAAGCCCTCTTTTTCCTGGCTCGTTCTCCCTTCTGTGTCATCTATGCATTTGGATTGTACTTTCCAAGCGCTTAATAGAGTGCTCTGCATGCAGTAAGCCCTCAATAAGTACAATTGAATGAATGAATGAATTAATCTTGACCTTTCGGCATTTGATATTCACCCTACCCTCAACCCCACAGCACTTATAAATTACTTATAAGACCGTTATGGGCAGAGAACATGTCTGCTAATTCTGTTGTATTGTCCTCTCCTAAGCAGTAGGTGCTCAACAAATGCCATTGATTGATTAATTGATAAACTCCTCTCAGACAAATAGTAGTTTTCCCCACCTGTAAAGAAAAGCAAAGAACATAATTACACTGGACTTTGTAACTCAGCCCCTATCTTTGAGGAGTGCAGAGCTCAGGAAATTGGAAGGAATGTTTTGGCTGTAGCATATTTGCATTGCTATTGAAAAGCATTTTCACATTTGTTCTTTGAATAGGTGTTTGCTGGCTCTTCTTGCTTTATGGGACTGGATCCCAAAAATGTCAGAGCAAGAATTCATATCAAGTGAAATTGTTTTTTCTTCTCATCCACTCCTCTGCTGTCCAATGTTCCTACACCTAATAATGTTGGTATTTGTTAAGCGCTTACTATGTGCCGAGCACTGTTCTAAGCGCTGGGGTAGACACAGGGGAATCAGGTTGTCCCACGTGGGGCTCACAGTCTTAATCCCCATTTTACAGATGAGGTAACTGAGGCACAGAGAAGTTAAGTGACTTGCCCACAGTCACACAGCTGACAAGTGGCTGAGCTGGGATTCGAACCCATGACCTCTGACTCCAAAGCCCGTGCTCTTTCCACTGAGCCACGCTGCTTCTCACCTCTGTACCATACTCCAAGCAAGGCTAATCCAGAAAGAAGCATGGTGGTCTAGAGGAAAGAGCACAGGACTGGGAGTCAAGAGATCTGGGTTCTAATCCTGGATAGCCCTCTTGTCTGCTGTGTGATCTTTGGCAAGTCATCTAATAATCACAATAACAACAAACAACAATCATACCAATAACATTTATTAAGTGCTTTCTACATGCCAAGCACTGTACTAGGTGCTGGGGGTGATTCAAAATAATCAGGTTGGACATAGTCTCTGTCTCACATGGGACTCAATCTAAGGGGAAAGGGAAAACCCCCCTTTGACAGATGAGGAAGAAGAGGCATAGAGAGATTAAGTAATTTGTCCAAGGTCACACAGCAGGCAAGTGCCCTGCACATAATAGGGGTTTAATAAATACTATTATCACAACTACTCTGTCTTCTGACTCACAGGTCTGTGCTCTTTCCACTAAGATACTCTGCTTCCCTGTACTTTAGTTTTCTCACCTGTAAACCGTAGTTCAAATACTTCTCCCCCTCACCTTAGACTGTGAGTTCCTTATGGGACAGGAACAGTGTCCAACCTGGTTATCTTGAATCTACCTCCAAGTTTAGTACAGTGCTTGACATAGTATGTGCTTAACAAATACCCAAAAAACCCCGAGGCATTCATTCATTCGTTAGTTCAATTGTATTTATTGAGTGCTTACTGTGTACAAAGCACTGTACTGTGGGTTTCATTCGACCCACGTGGTGTGTTTTGTGAACAGAAGCTTGTTCAGTATCACTGAAGCTGTGTCCTCAGTCATCTCATTTGAACATGGGTATTAAAAGGACCTGGGCTCAAACCCCAGCTCTGCCACTTGTCTGCTCTGCTGTGTGACCTTGGGCAAGTCACTTAACTTCTCTGTGCCTCAGTTACCTCAATCTGTAAAATGGGGATTAAGACTGTGAGGCCCATGTTGGATACTGAATGGGTCCAACTTGTTTAGCTTGTACTTAGTACTAGTACAGTGCCTGGCACACAGTAAGTGCTTAGCAAATACCATTAAAAATAGTTTGACTAATTCCTCTTTCTCTTTAGAAGCAGTGTGGCTCAGTGGAAAGAGCCTGGGCTTCGGAGTCAGAGGTCATGGGTTCGACTCCCGGCTCTGCCACTTGTCAGCCATGTGACTGTGGGCAAGTCACTTAACTTCTCTATGCCTCAGTTCCCTCATCTGTAAAATGGGGATTAACTGTGAGCCTCACGTGGGACAACCTGATTACTCTATATCTACCCCAGCGCTTAGAACAGTGCTCTGCACATAGTAAGTGCTTAACAAATACCAACATTATTATTTAGCCTTGTCAATACATTGTGACCATTAAAGATGACATCATCAGACTAAATGGAGATTTATTATTTGTAAGAATGTCAATGAACTACCCTTCAGCCTACCAGCCAGTTACGTTAAACGAATATGGCCTGGCTCATCAAAGAAGTGGGACAGTCCTCTCTCCCAAATTTCACCGTGAAGGTGATGCCTAAAACGATCCACCAGGGGGACACTGTAATGCGAAGCTATCTCTATAGTCAAAAGATCTGTATTTAATGCTTGTGGTATGTATTAAACGCTTACCCTGTGCCAAGCACTGTGAGCCCCATGTGGGACAAGGACTAAGCTCAGCCACTTACCTGCTGTGTGACCCTGGGTAAATTGCTTAACTTCTCTGTGCCTCCAGTTCCCTCATCTGCACAAAATGGGGAGTTGGTGTCGGTTGTTCTTCCTACTTAGACTGTGAGCTCCATGTGGGACAAGATTATCTTGTATCTACCCCGGTGGTTAGTACAGTGCTCGACACATAGTAAGTGCTTAACAAATACCACAGTTGTTATTATTAGTTCTGCCACTGGCCTGCTGTGGGACCTTGGACAACTCATTTAACTGCTCTGCACCTCAGTTTCTTTGTCTGTAAAATGGAGATAATAGTATCTGTCTTTCCTTATCTCCCAGGGATGTTGAGATTTTTTAAAAAATGTGAACATGCTGTGGGAATAACAACTTTTATGCACACACACATATTTATATTTTTATGTATGTGTATATATATATATATATATGTATATATATATATATATATAGACACTCAAAGACATAGTACTTACCCTTTTTGAAGTTTCCACACAGATAAAGACTTTTAAAAGCAACACTTTCTGGGAGGAGATTTTCTTAATCAGCTTTAGTGGAGGATTTCAGTTTTGAAACAAACCTGGAAAGCTTGACAAGGTTGGAAAAGAGATGCTAATCTCCTGGCAGGAAACCAGCACCCTTTATGAGATCCACTGCATCAGGTGGAAAAGGATGTGTCTGGTTTAAATGTGACTTTTTATAGGTGCACCATTTTGCTATAAAGTCTTCCTGCATTAGGAACATTTGATCATTTTTGTTGTATGAAAATCCAAGAGAAGCATGCATCTGCTAAGTGCTTGGCTGTATGCCTCTTATGCACTTTGATGATCACCCTAGCCCCATTGCATTTATGGACATAACCTTATATTCTACTATGTCTTCTATCCCTAATCTATTTTAATGTCTGTCTCCCCCTCTAGACTGTAAGATCCTTGTGGGCAGGGATCCCATCTACCAAGTCTGTTGTACTTTACTCTCCCAAGCATTTAGTACAGTACTCTGCACACAGTAAGCACTCGATAAATACCATCAAGTGATTGATTGAGACATGTTCCCTGCCTACAAGGAGACTTAATTTGAATGGGGAACACAGAAATCGAAATATTCACAAATGAGGCCATTAGAATGAACAAACTGACTGTACAGTTGATCATACATATGTGCAACAGTGCTGAGGAAGATTATAAAGATATGTGTTAGAGGTAACTGATGTGATGAAGTGACAGAGCATTGAAAGTTAATTAGACAAAGTGTGGCCTAGTGGATAGAGCACAGGCCTGGGAGTCAGAGGAACTGGGTTCTAATCCCTACTCTGCCACTTGTCTTCTGTGTGACATTGGACAAGTCACTTCCCTTCTCTGGACCTCAGTTACCTCATCTGTAAAGTGGGGATTAAGGCTGTGAGCCCTATGTGGGACGGACTGTGTCCGACCTGATTATTCTGTATCAACCCCAGTGCACAGTACAGTGCTTGGCTGTAAGTAAGAAAGTTAATCGGTGGAAAGCCTTGAAGATGACTGTGAGGAGTTTTTGCTTGATATGGAAGGAAATGGGATGCCAGCGGAGAGGTTTGAGGGGAGGGTAGACATGAGACGAGTGTCTCTTCAAGAAGATGATCCATGGAGCAATGTGTAGTACAGATTGAAGAGGGGTGAGGCTGGAGGCCAGGAGACCAGCAAGGAGGCTGTTATAATAGTCCAGCTGGGAAATGGCAACAGCTGAGAGCAAAGTGGCAGCATTCTGGGTGAAGAGCAATGAGTATATCTGGGAAATGTTGTGTAAGAAGAACTGGCAGGAGTTAGCAGTAGCTTGAATGTGACAGTTGAAAGATAGTGAAGAGTCATGGTTGACACCAAGGTTGTGGGCTTCTGGGACTGAGAAGGTGGTGATGTTGATGGAGATGGGAAAGTTAGGAGGAGGAGAGAGGGTTTAGGAGGGAAGAGGAGTAGTTTAGTTTTGAGCATATAAAGTTTGAAGCCCTAGCAGGACATTCCAGTGGAGATAGTTTGGAGGCAAGAGGAAATGTGGGATTAGAGCATTAGTAGCAGAAACTTTGGGAGTGGATGAGCTACTCGAGAGAATGGGTGTAGAGTGAGAAGAGGAGGGGCCCCAGAACAGAACCTTGGGGAACACCCATGGTAAGGAGATGAGAGACTGAGGAGGAACCAGTGAATGAGCCTGAGAAAGAGAGGCCGGAGAGGTAACCAATCGATCACTGGTATTTATTGAGTGCTTATGTGTGCAGAGCACTGTTCTAAGTGCTTGGGAGAGTACAATACAGTAAAGTTGGTAGACATGTTCCCCGTCCACCTGGACTATCTGTTGCTGAATTGTAGTTTCCAAGCGCATAGTACAGTGCTCTGCACACAGTAAGCGCTCAGTAAATACAATTGAATGAATGATTGGAGTAGATACCAGCTAATCAGGTTGGACACAGTCCCTGTCCCACATGGGGCTGACCAGCTTAATCCCCATTTTACAGATGAGGTAACTGAGACACAGAGAAGTTAAGTAATAATTGTGGTATTTATTAAGCACTTACTATGTGCCAGGCATTGTACGAAGTGCTGAGGTGGGTATAAGAAAATCGAGTTGGGCATAGTCCCTGGCCCACGTGGGGCTCACGGTCTCAATCCTCATTTTACAGATGAGGTAACTGAGGCACAGACAATGAAGTGGCTTGCCCAAGGCCACGCAGCAGACAAGTGGCGGAGCTGGGAGTAGAACCGAGGTCCTTCTGAGTCCCAGGCCCATGCTTTATCCTCTAGGCCATGCTGCTTTGGGGATTTGACCCCAAAGCCCTTCTTGGTGTGGAAGAGAACCAGGGTCATGCTGCATGGTGTGGCAAGTTGCCACGGGTGCCAACCTCATTGTGACCCAGCATGCTGAGGGGTTTATAAGGCACTGCTTTCAGGTTGCTGGGGAGACTGTTGTGTAACCTTGGACAAGTCACTTCCCTGTCCCTCAGTTTCTTCATCTGTAAAATTTGGATTCAATGTCCATCCTCCTTCCTGCTTAGCTACTTAGACTGTGACTCCATGGTAGGCAGGGTCAGTGTCTGCCCTGATGATCTTTTTTCTATTCCCGAGTTTAGAATGGTGCTGGGCACATAATAAATGCTTAACAAATGCCACAATTATTATTATTATATTTCAACTCATTATTATTTAGAGAGGAAGAGTTGCTTTCCCCACAGCAAGTAGCCCAGAGGCCCAGTCTCTGGGTGGTATCATGGATTTGTATCTCCTGCTCTGAGTTAGTATCTGAATATATGAGTACTAGTATATGAATATTTAGTGTATGAGCAAGAACAGCAATGGAGATGGGGAAGAAGGAAGGCAAAAGAAATAGACCCTGGATAGGGTGGAACCCAAAGTGAAGCCATGAAGCCTTGAAGACTGATGTGGAGAAAGCAGCTCCCCCTTTCCCCCTTTCTCTGCTTTCTAATTTATTGTTAATTTTTGATCCTCCTATTTGCATTTCAGTGTTCCCTCAGTTCTAAGCCTCATCTTTCCCCCTTATTCCCTCTTTCATTTCTTCTTTTTCTCATTATCGAGTTCCCACACTAACTCTGTGAATGAGGAAAGGAGAAAGGGGAGTGATGGAATGGGAAACCTATCAGGCTGGGCTTCAGCAGGGAGACCAAACAGTAAATACAGGTAGTTGGCCCCAAATTGGGAATCACTGTAACACCATGAGGTTGGGTGGAGTGTTGGGATGGGAGGCACAGGAGCTGGACTTTTTTTTAGGAAAATATATATTTTTTCCTCTTAACTCAGTTAATGGTATTTATTGTTGGCTTAACGTGTGCAGATTACTGAGTGCTTGGGAGAGCACAATACAATAAACAGACACAATATCTGCCCTCAAGGAGTTTTCCCAGCTCCCTGTGAGCAGGGAAGGTGGTCTACTTACTCTAATGTGCTCTCCCAAGCACTTAGTATAGGAATTCCATACTCTCCCAAGCATTTACTACAGTGCTCTGCTCACAGTAAGCGTTCAGTAAATACCACTGATTGATTTGCAATCTAGTGGAGGAGACAGATATGCAAATAAATTACAGTTGGGAGCTAAAGATTAAGATGTTCCCAGGAGTCAGTGGATGAATCTTTTTTTTAGAGGTATGACTTCCATTGGATGAACAAAGTCAAAAATAGGGAAAAGGAGGAATTAGAATGAAGAGAAAAATGTGAAATATGACCTATTTTCCCCTTTTCATTCTGTATCTCCATTTTCCTATTCTCTCATTCATTGCCTGTCTCTCTCCCACTCTTTTCCAATGCTGTCTCATTCTATACTAGTCTGTTAAATTAAGCAGTCAATGGTATTTAGTGCTTACTGGGGGCAGAACATTGTACTAAGTGCTTGGGAGAGTACAATTCAGTAGGTAGGTACACTTCTTAGAAGCAGCGTGGCGCAGTGGAAAGAGCACGGGCTTTGGAGTCAGGGCTCATGAGTTCGAATCCCAGCTCTGCCACTTGTCAGCTGTGTGACTGTGGGCAAGTCACTTAACTTCTCTGTGCCTCAGTTCCCTCATCTGTAAAATGGGGATTAAGACTGTGAGCCCCACGTGGGACAACCTGATTCCCCTGTGTCTACCCCAGCGCTTAGAACAGTGCTCTGCACATAGTAAGCGCTTAACAAATACCAACATTATTATTATTCTTGCCTTCAAGGGAGCTGACAATCTAGTAGGAGAGAGAGGAGAAAGTCATAGAGTAGATAAGATATGGACAGAGGTGCTGTAGTGGGATGAGTATCCGAGTGCTTAGAAGGTGCAGACATAAGTGCATAAGTGATGCAGAAGGGAGAGACACTAGGATGGGGAGATGAGAGGATTAGTCAAGGAAGGCTTTCTGAAGCATATAAGATTTGAAAGTGGGGAAAGTGGTGGCCTGTCATATGTGAAGCAGGGGGGCCCAGTGGAATGAGTCTGGGTCTAGGAGTCAGAGGTCCTGAGTTCTAATTCCAGCTCTGTCACTTGCCTGCTGGGTGACCTCGGGCCAGTCACTTCACTTCTCTGTGCCTCAGTTCCCTCATCTGTAAAATGGGGCTTAAGACTGTAAGCCCTATGTGGGACAAGGACGGAATTCAACCCGATTATCTTGTATCTACCCCAGTGCTTAGAACAGTGCCTGGCACATAGTAACTCTTAAATACCGGAGTTATTATTATTAATCACAATACCATAATTTTATGATAACATTATAATAATAATAAATATAAACTCAAAAAAGGGTATCCATCTAGAATAACCCAGCATGCTTGCACACTCAGCAAAAGCCTGGATGTCTTTCCACAGTTGTAGACAAATCTATCTTTGTAGAAAAACCAAAAGCATTACTTCACGTTTGTAAACAAATGTGCCTTTAATATACCCTAGTCACCTGTCACTGTATAAATACTTAACTGTAAGGATTTTAAAATTACTTAAACTTTAAATTGAGCGTATTAAATCACAAAATCGGGGAAGAGAAGTTCTTTGGGGAAATTATGGACCCCCCTCTACAGCTCATCTGGCTTAGTACGGTAGGCCATGGGGGCGGCTAGGAAATAGGTTTTCGAATGACAGGCCCAAGCTCTGTTTTGCAAACATTTATCTTTAATAATTAGCTGTTCATGGGAGTGAAATAGCCACAAATATGTGGATGGTAAACTGGCTAGTGCTTCAGGAATATGCCTCCTCTGTATAACTGAGCATTCAAGTCCCACTTTCAAGCAATAATTCAAATGCCCACCTCCCCCACCCCCAACCCTCCCTCGAAGACAGAGCATTAGTTAAAAAAACCAAAAACACAAATGAAGAAAATTCCCCTTAGAACCTTTCCGGGGAACAACAAAAACATCCATTGTAAACAGCAGGTTCGTCTTCTGACAGGCTTTGTTTGCAAATGATAACAATTATAGGTAATTTTTCATTTCAATTGGAGGAGCAGGTATTAAAAAAAAGAGAAAGAGGGAGAGAACAGATCTCCCAAGTGTCTTATTCACTCCCAGGTCTACAACCTAACATGAGTGTAGAGAGCTAGGTACTTTCTCCTCATTCCATTAAGTGAGATCTAATTGTGTCTGTTCTGTCTGTTGGCAGATGCGGTTTCTACATAACAACAGCCCAGAGACAGAGCTGCTTGATTAATGCCTCCAGCTGTCATATGCCCCATTATCTGTGCATTTGCATAACTTAATGGTTTAGGACAGGGGAGAGAGGATGCTTAATTTAATGTTTAGCAGGCCCTTGATAGCTGAATAATTTAAGAACTGTCAAGGGGGGTCAGTCCTACAGCGATTCAGCAAGACAGCTATGATTTCTGCATATCGTTAAAATTCTTGCTTAGGGTAATTTTGAAAAAAAGAAAGAAAGGAAGAAAGAGAGAAAAAAAGAAAGAAAAGGACAATGATGCCTGAAAGGAAGAGTTTGTTTTTTTTTTCTGGTATCCGTTCCTTCTCGGAGGGCAGCAAGGGAAGTTCTTTTGACTGCATCTGAACTCTGTAATATGACTCACAGGATGGGACTCCCAGTGGCCAGGAGTTGGCGGTCACTCTGAGCCCCCAGGCCACTCGAGGCTCTGGCCAGTTCTCCCAGGAGGGAAAGGGTTACCCCGTCCTCCACTTCCTCTCTCCCTCTTTTTCTTTTCTCTCTGTTGCCTCCCTTCCACCCCAACCTTTTTCTGCCCTTTTCTTTCTCTCTCCCCCTCCTCCTTTTCTCTATTTTTCCAGGCCTCCTCCCTCTCTCCTCCCCCGCCCTTCCCCCCGCCCCCCAGTCTGTCTCCATCTCTCTCTGTCCTCTTTTCTTCTCCTCTCACAGGTCCACCATCGTTCTCACTGATTGATTGCCTATTCTGTGCCAAGCACTGTAGTAAGTACGTGAAAGAGGACCATACAGTAAGTAGACACCATCCCTGCTCTCAAGGAGCATACCTAGATGTAGAATCACAGTCTCTGCCCTCCTGGAGGAACTTTCAATTTAATTGAGGAAACAAGCAGCTACAAATTGCAATAAGTAAAAAAAAATAGCCTAGATCAATTGATCAATCATATTTATTGAGCACTTACTATGCGCAGGGCACTGGACTAAGCGCTTGGGAGAGTACAATATAACAGAGTTGGTAGATAATAATAATAATGTTGGTATTTGTTAAGTGCTTACTATGTGCCGAGCACTTTTCTAAGCGCTTGGGGGTAGACACAGGGGAATCAGGTTGTCTCATGTGGGGCTCGCAGTCTTAATCCCCATTTTACAGATGAGGTAACCGAGGCACCGAGAAGTTAAGTGACTTGCCCAAAGTCACAAAGCTGACAAGTGGCAGAGCCGGAGTTTGAACCCATGACCTCTGACTCCAAAGCCTGTGCTCTTTCCAGTGAGCCACGCTGCTTCCCGATATGTTCCCTGCCCACAATGAGCGTACAGTCTAGAGCGGGAGATCGACATCAATATAAATAAATAAACTATGGATATGTACATAAGTGCTGTGGGGCTGAGGGAGGGGTGAATAAAGGGTGTAAATCCAAATGCAAGGGCGACATAGAAGACAGTGGGAGAGGAGGAAATGAGGGCTTAGTCGGGGACGGCCTCTTGGAGGAGATGTGCTTTTAATAAGGCTTTGATAGCGGGGAAAGTGATTGTCAGGTCTGAAGAGGGAGGGAGTTCCAGGCAGGAGGCAGGTGGGGGGGTCATTGGTGAGATAGACAAGATTGAGGTACAGTAGTAGATTTGGCATTGGAGGAACGGATGTGTGGGCTAGGTTGTAGTAGGAAATCATGGAGGTAACATTGGAGGGGGCAAGGTGATTGAGTGCTTCAAAGCCAATGATAAGGAGCTTCTGTTGGATGCAGAAGTGGATGAGTAACCATTGGAGGTTCTTGAGGCGTAGGGAAACATGGGCTGAACAGCTTTGCGGAAAAATGATCCCGGCAGCAGTGTGAAGTATGGGTTGAAGTGGGATGAGACAAGGGGCAGAGAGGTCAGCAAAGAGGCTGATACAGTAATCAAAATGGGAAAGGATAACTGGTTGATAGATACAAACAATAAAACAATTCTACCTCCCTCTTTCTCTTTCTCTCTTCCTCTTTGCGTGTCTGTGTCCCTGTCTGTCTCCTTCTCTAACCCTCTCTTTCCTTTTCTTGCTCTTCTTTCTCTGTCCCTTTCTTTCTGTCCCCCTTCCCTCCCCTTCTGTCTCCTTCTTTCATTCCTCCCTCTTACTCTCATAGATGAGGGAGGCAAATGCAAGAATTCAGTTAAATCCAACTAACAGCCTGACCTGCTTTAAACAGGAGACACTGTCAGATTCATTAGATACTAATGAATATTATTAAGCTAATTTACCATTTGTTTTCTAATTATGTGTCATAAGGCACCACTGTGGCAGCTGAGGCAACTGACAGGGGATTTTTTTTTTTAATCTTCTGACTCTATGTTTACTAAGTAAGAATGGCTGGGGTTGATTGATGAAGATGATGATAATGGCAATGAATACAGTGATTTGGACATGGATAGCCTTTTTTTCAACACTAAAAAAAGTTGGGGGGCTCTTTTGGTAATAAGATCCTCTGTGGGTTTCATTGTGGGTGCTGTGGGTAGAGTCTAATGGCTTGTGTAGTTGAGAGTTTGGCCTTGCCCCTGATTTGCTTTGAGACTTAGGGGACGTCAAAACCTAAACAATGCCCCTGGAACTGAGTTAGAAGCTGTGAGTTGGGCAGATTTAGGGGGGAAGCAGGTCAAGGAAGTCAAATGGAACTTCAGCTCCATCAGGGTGGTGGTGTAAAGGGAACTTTTGGAGTGTGCCAGGCCCAGTGCTTTGGGGGGAGTGGGTGCATCCCTGATGGGAGGAGGCGTTAGTAAAGGGTAAGTACCTGTACCCTTCTCTCCTTTCTACCTTTCTTTTCTTTTTTTTTTAATGGTTTTTGTTAATTGCTCACTATGTGCCAGGCACTTTTCTAAGTGCTGGGGTAGATACAAGGTTATCAGGTTGGACCCAGCCCATGCCCCACATGGGGCTCACATTTCTAAACCCCCTTTTACAGATGAGGAAACTGAGGCCCAGAGAAGTGAAGTGACTTGCCCAAGGTCACACAGCAGACGTGGTGGAGCCGAGATTAGAATCCACATCCTCTGATTTCCAGACCTGTGCTCTTTCCACTAGACCACAAGTGATGCCCGGTTTGATGGCATCCTTTTTCTACATCCCTCGATCACATTCACTCTCCTTGTGTGAAATTCAGGCGAAGCTGCTGTCAGGGCCAGTGGCAATAGGAACCTTTAGCTTCTGCTAGCTCTGTGCAGCTTCTAGTTCTGTTTGGCCCTGGTGCCTACTGAAAGCAATCATCTTAAACAAAACAACCAAGCACCCAACCTGAGAAAGCCTATTTCTAATGACAGAATAAATCTACCCTTACGCTTCTCCTGAAATAACAAGGAGATGAAATCCAAAGAAAAAGTCATTCGCACACTACATAAATCAGTCCCGTTGTTCCAGTCAGCACATATGGTATGGTAACATTGCCCACTGCTCTGAGACCCTCTAATAGAGGACCATATGTGCTTCCGCAATAGCAAAACACAAAGGACTCCATGGCGATCTGGACTCAGAACTCACTTGTTTTTATTGGTGTGAGTTTCTGCTTTAACACCGTTCCTGCCCTCACAGTACTTTGTCTTTCCCTTTTCCAGGAGCAGAGGGGATAGATAATTTAAAATCCCTTGGCTTAGACTTGGGAAGCTTATTTCTTTGAAGGAGCGGGATCAGAAGCAGAACACGGGTGCTGCAGAAGGTCGAGGTGAGTCGTCGTGGGCTGTCTCTGGAAAAGAGTATCAGTGCTTCCTCTCCAAAGCTGAATCTTTCCCCTAGTAGATTGTAAGCTCCTTGAGTGCAGGAATTGTGGCTACCAATTCTACTGGACTTTCCCAAGCACTTGATACGGTGCTCTGCACAAAGTAGACTGTCAACTCCCAGAGAACACAGATTGTTTCTACCAACTCTATTGGATTCTCCCAAGCACTTAGATAGTGCTCTGCACACAGTAGACTTAGCTCCCTGAGTGCAGGGAGTATGTCCACGAACTCTATTGGACTCTCCCAAGCACTTAGTGCAGTGATCTGCACAAAGTAGATTGTCAGTGCCATGAGGGTATGGACTGTGTCTACCAACTCTATCGTACTCTCCCAAGGGCTTAGTACAGTATTTAGTACAGTGTTCTGCACAGAGTACACTCCCTGAGGGCAGGCACCATGTCTATTATATTGAACTCTCTCCAGTGCTTAGCACAGTGCTCTGTACACAATAGATTGTAAACTCCTTGTGGATGGGGATCATGTCTACTAACTCTTTGTACCCTCCCAAGCACTTAGCACTGTGCTCTGCACACAATAGATTGTAAGCTTCTTGAGGTAAGGGATCTTGTCTACTAGCTGTATTATACTTTTTTTTAAAATGGTATTTTTTAAGCACTTACTCTATGCCAGGCACTGTACTAAGTTCTGGGGTAGATGCAAGCTAATCATGTTGGACATGGTCCATGTTCCATAAGGGGTCACAATGTTACTCCCCATTTTACAGGTTAGGTAACTAAGGCGCAGAGTGAAGCGACTTGCCCAAGGTCACACAGCAGACAAGTGGCAGAGCTGGGATTAGAAGTCAGGTCCTTCTGACTTCCAGGCCCATGCTCTATCCACTACGCAACACTACTTCCCCACATGCTTAATAATGATAATTGTGGCATTTGGTGAAGCATTTAGTATGTACCAAGCACTGCGCTAAGCTCTGAGATAGATACAATACATTCAGATCAGACACAATCCTTATCCCGCATGGGAATCACAGATTAAAAAGGGGGGGGAAATCGGTATTGAATCCCCATTTTACAGATGAGGAAACTGAGGCACAGAGAGGTGAAGTGACTTGCTCAAGGTCACATGGCAGGCAAGTAGCAGAGCTGGGATTAGAGCCCAGGTCCCCTCACTCCCAGGCCTGTGCTCTTTCCATTAGGCCACGCTGCTTCTCATGGAACACTACCATTAGTCATTGCCTGCTTGCTATCAGGACCACAAACCAACAAGCTGATTAAGTCACTCTGGGCACAGTTAGGGCATTTATGCATATCCAGGTAAGTTGTTAAATCTTTTTTCTCCTTAGAGGCTCAAAACATACCCCAGAAATACATTCATTCTGCCTAGCTGTATATAAAACCCACTCTGGCTTGCTGTTTGTTTTTCAGCCTCAGTTCAGAGCTTTGAAATCAAGTACTACCAACCTTCGGTGAAACCCAGCCCTAAGGAAGGAGTGCAGAACTCAAACTGGCCTCAAAGAAGCATCCGCTTATTATGTTAATGATATTGGGCTACTATTCCAGTAAGGGCAGAAATAATAATGATAAAAGCACTGGGGTATTTGTTAAGCACTTACTATATGCCGATCTGGGGTAGAGACAAGACGATCAAGTCGGACACAGTCTCTGTTCTACGTGGGGCTTACGGTCTAATGGTGAGGGAGGACAGATAATGAATCCCCATTCTACAGATGAGGAAATTGAAACACAGAGAAGTTAAGTGACTTGCCCAAGATCACCAAGCAAGTAAGTGGTGGAGCCAGGATCAGCACCCAAGTCCCCTGAGCATCAGACTCTAGGCTACACAGCCTCTTCTCAGAAACAGGTGAGGTCTTGTTCGAGGGCCCAACAAAGGTTTCAGACCAGAATGGGTTATCTGAATTCTCACCTCAACCCTTGCCTTTTCTGCTAAACCAAGTTACCTGGCATTCGCCAACTCCATAGGCACGGTGGGGACAGAACTGTGAGACTCAGAATGGGACTATTCTCCAATTTTCTCAGCCATGAAGGTGTCCACCCTCTGTGCCTGACCACGCTTCTTGGCCAGCAATGAAGGCTTTCTGCCCGTTGCCGCACACACCAGATGTGCGTGCACACAAGCATGCCTACACTCCCCAAAAGCAAATGCTCTTTTTTTCTGCACTTGATGTCAACCTGATTGAAATGTTCGAAGAAAAGATTCCCTTTCCTCTATTTCCAGAAGTCATTTGGGTGAGAAGTTAATCAAGGCTTCATCAGAGCTGTGCATGTTTCTATTCATCACGGCAGTTCTAATGCAGCTGTCCACTACCGGCGGAATTAAAAAAGGGCCAGTTTCTATTTTGTCACATTAAAATGTCCTTCAGTGTTCTGTCTCTTCCTCTCGCCTTGCGGTGATATAAAAAGACTTAAATGCAGTACTTAAAGGACAGATGGTCCCAGTGGTAAAAGAATGAGCAGGGTTTCATGGTCAAATCGAAAGGGGACCGGCTTCTCCCATAATTCAGGTCCTTTTCTCAGTTCCTACTTTTCAAGTAACAAGATTTGCCCTCTTATTGGGTCCTGCTGATGTACCTTTAATTATTATGACATTTTTAAAGCCCTTACTATGTTCCAAGCACTGTGCAAAGCACTGGGCTAGATACTTGAGATACGATCATCAGATTGGACACAGTTCCTGACCCTCTGGAGGCTCACAATCTCACAAAAGGGAGGGAGAACAGGGGAGAGCATCCCCATTTTGGTTTGTCTTATGCTGTTGAGTTGTCTCTGACCCATAGCGACACCATGGATACATCTCTCCCAGAACACCCCACCTCCACCTGCAGTCGTTCTGGTGGTGGATCCATAGAGTTTTCTTGGTAAAAATCAGAAGCGGTTTACCATTGCCTCCTTCCATGCAGTAAACTTGAGTCTCTGCCCTCGACTCTCTCCCGTGCCGCCGCTGCCCAGCACGGGTGAGTTTTGACTTGTAGCAGATTCCCTTCCATTTGCTAGCCACTGCCCAAGCTAGGAATGGGTAGGCTTCTGCTTGACTCTCCCTCCCCTAGGCAAGACAGGTAGAGTACTGGAAACTCTCCCGGTACGACCCTGAGAGGGACATCGCCATTTTACAAATGAGGAAAATGATTCCCAGAGAAGTTAAGTGTTCTTGCCCAAGGTCATACAGAAGGCTAGAGGCAGGGCTGGGATTAGGGGCTGGGTCTTCTGACTCCCAAGCCCATGTGGATAAAGGAAGGATTGAGTCAAGAGCCATGGTTTTTCTCCTAAGCCATATGACCTCTTGGTTTTCCTTCTGAAGTTACTGAACCTTCAAAGAAGTACAAGCATAGTGGCATGTGTGCATTGAGACTTGGGTTCATTCAGGATTTACTCTCCGTAAGAGCAAACTGGAACTTCAGTTAGGAGGGAAGGTGAAAAACATTCAGTAGCTGCTCAGCAAATGTCGATAGCCCAAAGAAAGAGGACTGAGAGATGGTCTCCAGGACCCTCGTTATTTAGGTAGTGAACTTTCCACAACTTCCCTCCTGCCCATATTTGGCTTGGACGTCAACCGAGAAGATGACAGTTTTGGACCTCTCTTTTCTGCAGAAACCACCCCTTGGAAACAAACTCATGCTGAATGCTAGTCAAGCAGCCATAGGTTATTATTATTATTATTTTATTTGTCAAGTGCTGTGTGTCAAGCACTGTTTTAGGTGCTGGGCAACTTAATCAGGTTGGACACAGTCCCTATCTCACACGGGGTTCACATTCTAAGTAAGAGGGAGAACAGGCACTGAATCCCCATTTTACAGCTGACAAAAGTGATTCACAGAGAAGTTAAGTGACTGGCCCAAGTTCATACAGCAGGCACCTGGCAAATCTGGGATCAGAACCCATTTGCTCTCAATTCATTTAACTGTTCTGTGGCTCAGTTTCTTCATCTGTAAAATGGGGATTCAATACCAGTTCTCTCTCCTCAGCCTGTGAGCCTCGTGTGGGACAAAGACTTTGCCTGGACTGATTATCTTCTATCTGCTCCAGTGCTTAGCACAGTGCTTGATACATAGTAAGTGCTTAACAAATACCATTTTTCTTTTATTATGAACTGTGCAGTGATTTGTTACTACCTCCTTCTGTGCCCCTCAAATGTGCCCTGAAATTTTAGGGCAAAAGGTACAAGTATAAGAAATCTTCAATTTAAGATGTTTTGTATTATGACTAACAATATTTACCAGGTTTCTAAGTTTACACCATGTTTCAGCTTTATAGCATTTTGTTTTTCAACTTTTGAAGACAAGCTACTGGGGCACAGGTGGTGACATGTAGGGCACCACTCATCCATTTTTTTTTTACCAGTCAGTCTGTTTTCCAGTCAGTCTGTTCCCTGTCCATTTCTGATACTGCACTGGACCTTTTTATCAATGAATCAACCAATCAGTGGTATTGATTTTCTTACCGTGTGCAGACCACTGCACTAAACACAATATAACAGAGTTTGTAGACATGTTCTCTGACTACAGGGAGCTCACAATCCAGGAGAGACAGACATGAACATAATTTACAGATATGTACATATCAATCATATTTATTGAGTGCTTACTGAGTGCAGAACACCTGGGAGACTACAATATAGCAGTTGGTACACACATTCTTTGCCCACAGTGAGCTTACAGTCTTGAGGGGGAGACAGGCATTAATATAAATAAATAAATTAGGGATATGTACATAAGTGCCGTGGGGCTGAGGGAGGGGGAATTAAGGATGCAAATCCAAGTGCAAGGACAATGCAGGAAGAAGAGAGAGTAGAGGAAATGAGGGCTTAATCCGGAAAAGCTTCCCGGAGATGGGCTTTAAATAAGGCTTTGAAGGCGGGGAGAGCGATCGTCTATCGAATGTGAAGAGGAAGGGCGGTCCAGGTCAGAGGCAGGCCATGGGTAAGAGGTTGGCAGCAAGATAGATGAGACGGAGGTACAGTGAATAGGTTGGCATTAGAGGAGCAAAGTGTGTGGGCTGGGTTGTAGCCGGAAATCAGGGAGGTGAGATAGGGAGCAAGGTTGATTGAGTGCTTTAAAGCCGACGGTGAGGATTTGCCGTTTGATACAGAGGTGGATGGACAACCACGGGAGGTTCTTGAGGAGAGGGGAGACGTGGGCTGAACATAAGTTCCGTGGGCCTGAAGTTGGAGTGAATATCTGGAATTTTAATTTTCAGTGTCCAGCTTCCCTCTGCCACTAGTCCTGCCACCAGGTTCCACAGCTTGCTCATCTTCACAGAGATCTGGTTTGGGAGGCCAATAAGTCTAGAGCAAAATGAGGAAGCACGGGGTCGTTCCGGCAGACACCCACTGATTCTCTATGATATCAGTAAGTTACATCGCATGGGCAGGTCCTATTAAAGGAAAAGAAAATTGAGTCTTGAGAATAGACCACCAGGTTGAGTTTAATTTCCAGCTACTGCACAGACTCACTGGCCATGCCTCCATGCCCTTCTGGGAGGTGATATATTCTAGAAATGGGGCATTGTAGGCCTTCTGACTCCTCGGTATTGCCATGTAGCTGTCATCCAAAGGTGAGTTTATCTGTGACTCCAGATTCCAAAAGTGAATTTTAGTCCAGAGAAGTGCCATGGTCTACTGAACTCTGCTTGTGGAGGAACAGGAATTGCATGATTTCAGGAAAGTCATGAAGTCAGAAAAGTCATGAAGGCCCGGTAGGCTTCAGTTTAGCTATTGGTAAAGCCAGCATAATCATTTCCTCCTTTTTCTCAGCATTCTGAAACTGAGGCAGAATATGGTGGACTTAGAGGCAGAAAGTAAATTTCCTGCTGCACCAGGTCTGATTCTTGGGATTCTTGGGGAAGCAGCATGGCCTAGTGGATAGTGCATGGGCCTGGGAGTCAGAGGACCTGGGTTCTAATCCCGGCTTTGCCACATGTCTGCTGTGTGACCTTGTGCAAGTCCCTTAGCTTCTCTGGGTCTCAGTTCCCTCATCTATGAAATGGGGATTAAAATTGTGAGCACCATGTGGGAGATGGACTCTGTCCAACCTGATTAGCTTGTATCTACCCAGCGCTTAGTACAGTGCCCAGCACATGGTAAGCGCTTAACAAATGCCACAAAGAAGAGTGTTGAGCCTCATTTTGGTCTTCGTATTTTGAGAGGTATGAGGAGAAATGCAAGAGGATCCAGAGAAGAGCAACAGAAGGATTGGAAAGTAGGACCTGTGAGGAAAAGTTAAAGAAAATTGGGTTACTCAGTAGGAGAAGAGGAAGTTAAGAGAAGACTTTAAATGCACTTGGTTGTACTTGGTCAACATATGCAGATTTACACAATCTAGGACCCAGATGATATTTTGTCTTCAGTAATTGGAATATTTTAGAGGATTTTTTTTCTTTGTGGGGTGTGAGGGGAGCGGGGAGGGGGAGCTAAACTAACTGTATCATTTGTGTCATTCAAAGAAAAGGCTCAGCTGTCTTCTATCTTCATAGAACCAAAGGAATGGGATTCATATGTGGTAAGAAAGATTCCGATTAGACATAAAAAAGGATCATCTCGTTAGTTGTCAAGCGTGACAACAGCCTTCAGAGGAAGGTTGTGGACTTGTCATTCCTCGGTATCTTTGGACACGTTAGGTGTAGTACCGTTTGAAAGTTGGGAGCTAAACTCGACATGCTTTCCAATTTTATGATTCTTGTAAGAGTGAATGCCTCAATGCTTTTGAAGTGTCTTTTAATTCCTTAGAAGCAAGATCTGGGAGAATAGCAAATCACCTAAAACTCAATTTCAAAAAAAGAACTGACAACCAATTTCCATAGTCTTCATTTTCATAAATGAAAATCCACTTGTCGCTAACTTCAATCTTTGAGAAATCCAGGTCAACAGAGGTCAGCCAATCACTGGACTAACTTCAACCTGCTACAGCAAGGGTCCCTTTGGCTAGAGTGGAGATGGCCAAACAGATCTGAGCTCCATCTATTGGAGGAGAGGACGTGGCTCTCATTGGTCTGGCCCTCTCCATTCAGTCCCAGTCACAGATAATGACACTGTGGTAATTTAAGATAGCAGGGCTCTAACCAAACCTGTTTCCATCAAAGGGTTTCAAACTGATGCACTTTCCCAATCCAATTTCTGTTTTGGAGGTTTCTGTTTGTTAACCAAGCTCTATTATTTCGCTATTGGAATGGTGATATGAAAATCATTTTCCTCGGGCTCATGGAGTAATTGGCAATAAATGAATGTGTGATGCAAGGAAATAAATGATGAGATTGCTCATCTTCTCCGCTGCCGCTGTGGCTGCTCCTGCAATACTGTGCAAGATTGAGGAATCCTGTGATTAATTTGGCTATGGCAGGCATGGTTTAATTTCTCTTTGTGCTTTCATTTGGAAAAAAGATCATCTGCTTGCTATTCCAGTTTGTTATTCTAGAGTTTGTCTGCCACATAGGATACAACAAATTAGCAACTGAAGAATGATTGGTTTCTAGTAGCCAAAGAAGCAAACTTTTGTGCTCTGTACTTTGTAGGTTTGTATTTACGTTCACAGAGTGCTTTGGTTTCTTGGCGGATGAAAGGTGCTCTTTTGATGTTAGATCATTATTTCTGGGGACTCTAAATTTGCTGTCTCTTAGTGCTGTGGAGTGACTGATGCTTCTTGGGCAAGGCAGGGCTATTAATACCCAAACTCCATAAAAGTCAGCATCATTGTGATGGTAGAGCTTGTGTCTTCATCTCATCCATCAAAGAAACCTGTAGCTTTCTCCATGACTAGTCTATCTAGGGCTGCTGACGGACAAAGGCTACATTAGAGGTTCATCATCACACTCCAGGAATTTGACCTCTTGTTCCCAAAGAGACCATTTTCAATTACAAATGCTTGGGTCAGCCCACTTTTTCTTTGCCTGAGGAATAAAGTTGGCTTTGAGTTTCAAGAAGACACCAGTGTGGAAAGGGTTCGACCCAGTGAGAGTTATGGAGTTATCAGCCTCCATAGTGTCCCCAGAACGAGTGCCATAAAGGAGGCTCAGTGTTGTTCAGTGGAAATCCAGGTGTCATAAATTATTATTATTGTTATATTTGTTAAGCACTCACTCTGTGTCAAGCACTGTACTAAGCGTTAGTGTAGATACAAGTTAATTAGGTTGAACACAGTCTCTGTCCCACATGGGGCTCACAGTCTAAGTAGGAGGGAGAACAGGTGTTGAATCCCCATTTTCCAGATGAGGAAACTGAGGCCCAGAGAATTGAAGTGCCTTGCCTGCCACACAACAAGGAGGTAGCGGAGTGGGGGTTAGCACTCAGGCCCTCTGACTCCCAGGCCCAGGGTCTTTCCATTAGGCCATCTTGCTCTTCAAGCATGAGCGTAAGTTTAAAAGCATTAATAGCTACTCGTCTTAACTTGAAATGTCTTAAGGCGGAGATTGACTGAACCGGTTTGGCTGAGGCCACCAAATACCTCAGGCCAATCTTGATGGCCAGGAGCCAACTCTGTCCTCGGGCTGGGGTGAACCCTACCCTGCTGCCACCTCTGTTTTGGCCTCCCTCCTCCTCGCTCCTCGACCCAGAGCTGTGTTGCCTTCTGGGGGCCCCCTGCCCAATCCCCACAAGTTGGGGGAGAGGGGAGGATGGGGCACTGCTACGCAGAGGATTTTGGGGGGTGGAGGTAGAGGGAAGACTGCCATGCCATACAAGTCTCCTAGGTCAACAGGGGGCATGTTCATGTCTAACTGCCAAGGTGTCTTTACTGAACAGCTAGAGAAACAGAAAACGAACCATCTCTTCAAATGTGAAGGGATAAGGAGAGTTTGTGGGGATGGTGAGTAGAGAGGGTGCTTGCTTATGTGGGTCAGGTTCAAGGTCACCCCCTCTATCCTAATTAGTCAGAAGAGGTAGGATTTCACGAATTAGAGGAGAGGCAGTTTCCAGGAAATAAAGAAATGACTTACAGATATGGGAGAAGGTAGTTTAAAAATGCTCATAAGTGAATTTAGTGTCAATTCCCTAAGTGCAATGGTTTGTTAAATATGACAGCACTTCAAGTGACAGGCTTGATGTATGCACAATGTGGCCGGAACTGTGGGTCCTGCATTGGCCTTTTCAGTCACCTATGCAGTCAGAGGAGATTTTCACCATCTGAAGGGCAACTCTCTCTCTCTCTCTCTCTCTTGATGAACACATACACATAGAGAGAAAAAGGAGTTTGCAATCCACTGCTTTAATTGCATAGAATATTTCAGTCACACATGCACCCATAGGGGAATTTCATTTGTGGGAGGTAGCAAGGCCTAGTGGAAAGAGCACCAGACTGGTAGTTAGGAGACACAGATTCTAGTCCCCACTCTGCCATTTGCCTAGACCATAACACTCCTCATGAGCAAGAAATGTGTCTACCAATTCTATTGTATTGTACTTTCCCAAGTGCTTAGTACAGTGCTTTGCACACAATAAGTGCTCAATAAATACCATTAATTGATTGCCTACTGTATGATCTTGGTCAAGTCACAACTTCCATATAATACACACACACATATAATAATTATGGTATTTTTTAAGCGTTTACTATGTTGCCAGGCACTGTATTAAGCAGTGGGGTGGGTACAAGCAAATTGGGTTGGACAGAGTCCCTATGCCAAGTGGGGCTCATGTTCTCAAACCCCATTCTACAGATGAGGGAACTGAGGCACAGAGATGTAAAATGACTTGCCCAATTCGCACAGCAGACAAGTGACTGAACCGGGATTAGAACTCATGACCTTCTGACTTCCAGGCCCATGCTCTATCCACTCTGCCATGTTCGCATATACACACATATATACATATATAGTATACATATATATATACACACATACATACATATATATATATATATATATACATATATAGTATACATATGTGCTATCTATCCTCACAAAGTATCCTGTCTAAATCATCAATGTGATTTGGAAAATGTCTGTTTTAAATGTATGCCCCTTGAGTAATATATATGGTAATAGCTATAATTGTAATGATTGACAGTCCTGGTGGGCAGGTTATAGATTGAATCATCTGTCAGGGACTGAATTCTCTTCTTCCAGGTTAAGGATAGTAAAGGTAGATCAGTAGGTAGTTGGGGGAAATGACATCTCTCATGGCATTTTATCCAGCTACTCGACCCTCATGAGTTCCAGTCAGCCACTAGGAGATCCCAAACCCTAGGGAAATTTGGAAGCTGTGCTGGGGATTGACACATAGTAAGTGCTTAACAAGTACTAAAATAATAATAATGATGATGATGATAATGAGAGGCCCAGATGAGGAGCATCTGGATCCCTGAGGAACTTTTATCCCTCCTTCCCCTGCCTCAGTGGTCTCTGAGCTAGAACTCCCCCAATCCCATCCCAACCCCCCCCCAAGGGTGCTGGCAAAGGGGAGTAAATCCCTTTATGGGACTCTATTCCTGCCTGAATCCTGCCTGGCATTCTTTGGGAGGCCCTGAGGTTTCCTCCAGATTGTTAGATCCTTGAGGGCAGGGATTGCATCTACTAATTATCGGACTCTCCCAAATTCTTGGTTTGGTTCTCTGGACACAGTAGATTGTAAACTCTTTGAAGGCAGGGATTGCATCTACTAACTATTGGACTCCCAAACGCTTAGTTTGGTGCCCTGTACATAGATCGTAAGCTTTCTGAGGGCAGGGATCATGTCTACGGACTCTACTGGACTCTCCTAAGTGCTTAGTTGAGTGGACTGTACAGAGCAAGCCCTCAGTAAATACCACTGATTGATTAATTCTGTGGGCATTCCAGTGTTGTTTCTTGAAGGCCACCCACATAATAACTGGTATTTGTTAAGTGCTTACTATGTGCCAGGCACTGTACTAAGCTCTGGAATGGATACAACAAATCAGACTGGACGCAGTCCCTGTCCCGCATGGGGCTCACAGTCTTAATCCCCATTTTACAGATGAGGTAACTGAGGCACAGAGAAGTGAAGCGACTTGCCCAAGGCCACATAGCAGACAGGTGCCGGTCAGGGGTCTAGAATCACAGCCCAGAATCAGATGCTCACTACTGGTCCAACAAGGACAATAGTGAAAGAGATTGGACATCCTGTTTCTGGATTTATTCCTGGTACCACGGCTTTTTGGTGTATGACCCTGATCAAGGCTCATTTGTTTTCACTGACTGAAGTTTCTCTTCCTCAAAAACAGAGGCAATTAAAGAAACAAGGATCATGTTAGTAAATTGTTTTGAGATCCCTGGTCTTTACAGCTTTCTAGGATTGTTATGTTTAATTATCCAACTATCCATGACTTCTCTTCAGTTGTTTGTCTATTTTTTGAGCCTTTATTGAAGTTTTAGAGATGCAGTTCAATAAAGAATGAAATTGTTGCCTTGTCACCTTGAGCGTGAGAGCACTCTGTCATCTGTTTGAGTTCAGGCTAAATTCTGGCTCTGAAGACATGAAAAAGTATTGCTGGAGGCAAGATTATCCCTGCTCAGTGAAGCAAAGTAGCCTTCTGTTTACCTGCAGAGGAAGGAAATTAAAATTGTGGATGCTTAGCACAAAATGAAGAAAAATATATATTTAGAAGAATGTCAAAAGTTTGAATAAGCATTTGGGGCCAAGTTCAAGTGGGGGTGGGGTGTTTACCCAATATTTTTTAAAGGTAGATATCAGTCGATGAATGGTATAATTATTGAGCAATGACTGTGTGCAGAGCACTGTACTTGGGAGGAGGCAATACATCAGTGTCGGAAACACGTTCCCTGCCCTCAAGAAACTTACAATCTAGAAGGGGAGGCAGAGAATAAAATGAATTATGGATATCAATCGATTAAATGTATTTATTGAGTGCTTACTATGTGCAGAGCACTGTACTTAGCTTTTGGGAAAGTACAATTTAACAGAGTTGGTAGACAGGATCCCTGCCCACGGGGAGTTTACACTCTATGGGGGAGAGAGACATTAAAATAGATTAGGGATAGGGGAAATAGTGGAGTATAATAATAATCATAATGATGTTGGTATTTGTTAAGCACTGACTATGTGCCAAGCACTGTTCTAAGCACTGAGGTAGATACACGGTAATCAGGTTGTCCCACGTAGAGCTCACAGTCTTCATCCCTATTTTACAGATGAGGTAACTGAGGCACAGAGCAGTTAAGTGACTTGCCCAAGGTCACACAGCTGACAAGGGGTGGAGCCGGGATTAGAACCCATGACTTCTGACTTCCAAGCCCATGCTCTTTCCACTAAGCCATGCTGCTTCTCAAGAATATTTGCATAAGTATTGTGGGGCTGGGGTGAGTATAGAAGTGCTTAAGAGGTACACAGACAAGTTCATAGTCAACCCAGAGGGGAGGGCAGAGAAGAGAAATAAATGGCTTAGTTAGGGAAGGCATCTTGGAGGAGATGTGATTTTAGGAGGGATCTGAAGGTGGAGATACTGGTGATCTGCTGGTTATGAAGCAGGAGGAGGTTCCAGGTCTGAGGGAGAACACAGGCAAGGGGGCAGTGGTGGGATAGAGGAGATCCAGGCTCAGAGAATAGATTGGTGTTAGAGGAGTGGAGTGTGTGTGTTTGGTTGTTAATAGGAGAGCAGTGAGGTGAGGTGGAGGGGTAAAGTCAATGGTAAGGGGTTTCTGTTTGATACCAACTGTTATATTGTACTCTCCCAAGTGTTTAGAACACAGTAAGCATTCAATAAATATGACTGATTGAGGTTGTTGAAGAGTGGGGAGATATGGATGCTGTGATCCTGTTATTGGTCAGGGATCGTCTCTGTTGCTGAATTGTACACTCCAAGTGCTTAGTACTGTGCTCTGCACATAGTAAGCACTCAATAAACACTACTGAATGAAGAATGTACCGGAGAGGGAAGAGACGGGAGGCAGGGAGATCAGGGCAGCACTGTGAAGAATGCTGTGAGCCTGTCACTGGGCAGGGATTGTCTTTATCTGTTGCCGCATTGTTCACTCCAAGCGCTTAGTACAGTGCTCTGCACATAGGAAGCACTCAATAAATACTATTGAATGAATGAATGAATGATTCAGTGAGGAAGCTGATGCAGTAGTCTAGTCAATGCAGGAAATGCCCAGTGCTCGGATCAGCCTGATAGCAATTTGGATGGAGAGGAAAGGGCAGAAGTAGTTTCAAAAGTCATGGAAAAAAATCTTGTCCTTCTTCTAAGCCCAATTCAGTACTCTATCCTCTTGCCATTATGACAAGCCTCTCTAGGTTGTGCTATTGCATGTTTGCTAATGTGACATTTCAAATGCATATCTACATTGATATTTATCTGCTTCAGAATTCAAGTTTCTGGGGGTAACAGATGTGTTGCTGGATACAGTGTGTTGGAGAACATGCACACACACACACACACACACACAGAGATATATCTGGGTCTTCTGGTACCAGTTGACCCTACTTTTGGAGAGATTGGAGCAGTTTGTAAGTATGCCTGTTAAGACCATTGTATGACTGCTAGTCCTTTCCTTGTTGTGCCTGGTTGTATTATTGCTCTTCTTATCCATACTACTTGACACATTTTTCATTTCCCCCTTTTGGTAGAACCATCTTCCCAAAGCCTCTGCTTACATGAAAGTTACCTCATTCTGGTTGCTAGACCACTAGACAATATGCTCCTTGAGAGCAAATATGATGTCTACCAACTATTGTACTCTCCCATGCGCTTAGAACAGTGGTCTGCATACAATAACCACTTAATAAATGCCCCTGACTGATCAATCGATTGCTGCATTCCAGGATGACCTGTCTCCTGCTACTTTTTCTCCATTGTCTACTGTTGGGCCATATGGTTTGAGGTTTTGCTCCATAATCAGGAGATCTGGGTTCCAATCCAGACTGAGCCACTTGCCTCCTGTGTGAAATTGAACACATCATTTTACTTCTCTGTGCCTCAGTTCCCTCACCTGTAAAATAAGGGTTAATTGCCTGTTTTTCTCCCCCTTAGCCTGAGAGTCTCATGTTGTTATCCTATATATACTCCAGTGCTTAGCACAGTGCCTGGCTTACAGTGAGTGCTTAACAAATACCACAATTATTAATCAATAATATTTATTGAGCATTTACTGTGTGCAAAGCCCTGTACCAAGTGTTTGGGAGAATACAATGTAACAGAGTTGATGGACACTTTCTCTGCCTACAAGGGGTTTACAGTCTAGAGGGAGAGACAGACATTAAAATAAATTCTGTCTATGTACAAGAGTATGGGGCTGAAGGTGAGGTGAGTATCAAGTGCTTAAAGGGTAGAGATTCAGTTATATAGGTAAGCAGAAGGAAGAGGGAGTAGGGGAAATGAGGGCTTAGTCTGGGAAGGCCTCTTAGGGGAGATGTGATTTTAATAAGGTTTTGAAGATGGGGAGAATGGTGGTCTGTCACATATGAAGGGAGAGGGAGTTACAGGCCAGAGGGAGAACATGGGAAAGGGGTCAATGGTGAGATAGATGGGACTGAAGTACAGTGAGTGGGTTGGCATCAGAGGAACGAACTGTGTGAGCTGGGTTGTAGTAGGAAATCAACAATGTAGCATCGGGGGGAGGGGTGATTGAGTACTTTAAAACTGATGTAAAGGAGTTTGTTTGATGCAGAGGTGGATGGGCAACCACTAGAGGTTCTTAAGGAGTGGGGAGACATAGACTGAATACATTTTTAGAAAAATGATCTGGGTTAGCAGAGTGAAATAAAGGCTGGAGTGGGGAGAGATGGAGGCAGGGTGGTCAGCGAGGAGGCTGGATATGATAAATGCTTGGATCAGCATGGTAGTAGTTTGGATGGAGAGGAAAGGGTTGATTTTAGTGATATTGTGAAGGCAGAATAGGATTTGGTGACAGACAGAATATGTGGGTTGAATGAAAGAGGTAAGTTGAGGATAATGCTAAGATTACAGGCTTGTGAGAGTATGCTTCCCTTGCTCCTCTGCATGAGCTGCAGAGTGCTGCTGGCAGAAATCCAGATTTCAGACCAATCTTGTCCATCTCAACTTCATCCTTGCTTGCTTTAACTCTCCCCTCTCCTCTGCCCTGCACCATTACTTTTTCATCCTTATCAACTCCCATGCCCAAGCCCATTGCCCTCGCCAGTTGTTTCAGATATTTAACTCCCTCCTCAAACCCTCTGTCCTTCTGGCCCTCGTCATCTCTTGTCCCTAATGACTTGGCCACATACTTTATTGAGAAAATTGAGACCATCAGGTGTGATAGCCTTAAAATCTTCCCTATTCCTCTTAAGTCCCTCCCTCCTCCTGCCCCTTCTTCTACTCTCCCATCTTTCCCAGCAGTATTTCAAGAGGAGATCTCCTTTCAAAATTGGCCCTCTGCCTGCTCCACCCCCATATCTTTACACATTATCAAAATACTAGCCCCCTCCCTGACTGCCATCTTCAACTCTTCACTCTCCAGTGGCTTCTTCCCTACTGCTTTCAAACATGCTCATGAATCTCCTGTCCTAAAAAAAAAAATCTCTTCCTTGACCTCAAGACTCCAAGGGAGAAGGCGTAGTTGGGGAATAGAAGAGCACCCAGAACTGAACCTTGAGGGACTCCCACAATTAGGGGTGGAAGACAGATGAGGAGCATGTGAAAGAGACTGAGAATGAGCAGCCAGAGAGATAGGAGGAGAGAACCAGGGGAGGACAGTGTCAGTGAAGTCAGGTGGGATAATGTTTCCAGGAGGAGGGGGCAGTCACCTCCTTTTAACACCAATCTACTTGTGCTTCGATCTTATCTCTCTCACCGTCAGCCCCTTGCTCACACTCTCCCTCCTGCCTGGAACTCCTTTCCCCATCACAGCGGGAAGATCGCTACTCTTCCCATTTCCCAAACCTTAGTAAAATCACATCTCATCCAAGACGTCTTCCTCAAATATCCTCTCACCTCACCACCTTATTCTCCCTCTCTTCTTCATTGCCTATGCACTTGGGTTTGTACCCATTGAGAACTTTGATACTCCATTCTATAACATTTATGTACATAATTCTCATGTTCTGTTCCTTCTCCTATATGAAACTCATGTTAATGTCTTCCTCACTAGACTCTGAGTTTCTTGAGGGCAGAGATCCTACCTACCAACTGTATTGTACTCTCCCAAGTGCTTAGTACAGTGCTCAGCACACAGTAGGTGCTCAATAACTACTATTAATTCATTGAAAGTAAGATCTCAGACATGAATGGAACAAGTCCCTCTTTCTTCCTACAGGCAGTACAGCAGTTGTGCCCACTTTGGAGACTTGGGATTCCTGAAGAAAATGATTTGGAGATTCTCCTTTCTCAAAGAAGGAGGGCTAATAGGGAAAGAGAGGATTTGTTGGGGGTGGTGGGAGGCCTTAGAATATTTGTAAAGGAGAAGAGGTAAGAGTAAAGCTCATTGTCCCCTCTCAGGGTCACACCTGGAGAGTTTCCAGTACTCGACCAGTCTCAACTATGGGAGGAAGAGTCAAGCAGAAGCATACCTATTCCACTCCTAGCTCGGGCAGTGGCTAGCCAATGAAAGGCAATCTGCTACAAGTCAAAACTCACCTCTTCTGGGCAGCAGTGGCACAGGAGAGAGTCGAGGGCGGAGACTCAAGTTTACTTTGTGGAAGAAGGCAATGGTAAACCACTTCCATATTTTTACCATGGAAATTTTATGGATCCACTACCAGAACGATTGTAGGTGGAGGATGGGCGTTCTGGGAGAGATGAATCCATGACGTCGCTATGAGTCCGAGACGACTTGACAGCATAAGACAAGACAAGCTCATTGTGGGCAGGGAACATGTCTGTCAGCTCTGTTATGTTTTACTCTCCCAAACGCTTAGTAAAGTGCTCTGCACACAGTAAGTGTTCAATAAATATGATCAATTGATCGAAGAGCAAAATACTGAAGAAAGGGATATCAAGAGTTGGTACCCTAGGCCTTGGATTGGGGAATAAGGAGGTTTGAAATTATTCAAGGGAAAGAGAGACTGCCTTCCTTTTCCTGGATTCTGCCTAGATTTGACCACTAAGGGTAAGGACTTGGCATTCTGGTTTTTCCCTTAATGCTCATTTTCCTTGGGGACAATTTGCCACCATGAGGTTTCACCTAGAGAGCCACATTTCCAAGCATGTAGGCAATATTCTTAAAAAATTCTTCTCTCTCTGGCAGTCGAATCATGTGACTGCTGGAGAGGAAATACCTGATGATTACAACCCCAAACAAAGTTGCAAAATGATTACAGTCACACAGCGAGACCATCGTCTATCCCCCACTCTTGGCTTGAAATCATGCCTTTATCTCTAACCTTCCCCCTTCTCTCCTCTTCAACAATGGGCAGAAAGGAATTTGGGCTGTTGCTGAATTGGAAAGAAAGGGGACTGATGACTTTTTGAAAATGTCCAACTTAGTGTGAACAAGGAAATCCTTCTGTCAGCACTGACCTTGCTTTGAATGTTGATGTGATGAAGGGGAATGTTTGCTAGGGGCTAGGTGAAGGTCAAATTGGAAAACTACTTCTGTCAGCTTGCTGAGGGAATGTTATATGGCCTTGCCAGTGGCCCACACATGATCCTCATTTGGCTGGGGCTTCTCAAGCTTTAATAGCAGAATCATAGGCATTGGAGATAGAAAAGGCCTCCCAGACCATCTCCCCATGTGCTGTTTCTCAGTTCACCTCTGGTGCAATTTGAAGTCTGGTTTTAAGGCACTTGTGGCCTGGGGTGCCCCTGATTCCCTTCGGGACACAGAATATGACACCATTTAACTGAGCCAGGCACTGTGGCTTTCTCGCTGATGTTCCACTTAAATACTCTTTATTTAATTTCATTCCATTATTCCTCATTATAGTCTCTTACCCAGTCCTAAAGATTCCCTAGGCTTGTTACTCACAACCCTGAAATGGTGAGAAAATGGGCAATTCTTGCAAAAGACTAGGTATAATGTGTCATAAAAGGAGAGGGAGAGGGAACAGGATCTGTACCTTGTAAGAAGAATCCTGGCAAAGGCACCGAGTATCCTTGAAGAAGCAATTCCTTGGGATACGGTTGCCATTTCGACAGCACTCTCGCTGCCTGGAGCTTCGGCTGGGTTTTATTTAAAGCCTCGATTCCAAGCAACCTGTGAAAAGGGAGGAGAAAAACTGATTAAAAGCGACTGTGGTTTTCTCCCTCAACCTGCCCAGATAAGCACAGATGCACTGAAAAACAGTCCTTCACAAGTGGAAAAAACAAATCCACCTGTAAACCACAGAGGTGGGTTAAAAAAAGGTGAATTATCAGTGCCGATTCAACAGGACCAGAACTGGAAGATAAAGGCAACGGTAGCTGGCACCCTTAGACTCCCTCTTATATGAGGAAGTCAAAGACTAGAACAGCTGGGTAACAAAGTGGGGAAAGGAAACACTAGGAAACTCTAAGAGGTTTGAAGGAGAGATGCTCAGCCAAGGATGTAAGCCTATGTGTCAGCAACCCCTTCTCCACCTACTCACCCCCTGATGCTGGGTAGGAGTAGGAGGGTCCAGTGGAGAGCAGACCAGCCCCTCACCCCCCCACCACCTCCTGGAGGGCCGCATGGCCCACTGGGGTGGCAGAGGGCGTGGTGGTGGGGTCCAAGACAGAGAAAGCTTTTGTGCTAGAAGGGTAGGCTGGCTCCTAGAAGACTACTGCAGCCAGGGATCCTGATGCAGGGTTACCCTTAGAGACAATAGGGCCTTTGCCCTGATTAGCCAAATTTGTCCCATCCTACTCTCCTTAGTGCATGTGTGCTCCTCTGGACATGGGCCCTCCTCCCCAGTACCCACTGGGCCACTTTTTAATCTTTTTTCAAGCTCAGGTGAGAAGAGGAGATAGAGTTGTTACTATAGTGCAGATAGTGGGGGATCACCATCTTAAAAGGCCTCCTGAAATCCCACCTCCTTCAGGAAGATTTCCCTGATTAATTTTTCTCCCCCCCCCCCCCCAGGTCACGTCATCTCAGCTGCTTCACACCACCTCAGCACTTGAGCATTCACGACTTCCCGAAGCCCTTTGGTATCTATCACTGCATATACTCTGCTATTTAAGCACTTCTTCCTCCTATTTGTAAATTCTTTTGTGTCTGTCTCCCTGTTAGACTTTAAGCTCTCTGAGGACAGGAATCATGTCTTCTACTTCTACTGTGCTCTACTGAGGACATAGTTCAGTGTTTGGCACAGAAGAAGGAGTCTGTCGTCCACTACCTGGCTACAAGGAAATACAGCCATGTGTGTTTTCATGGATCCCCCACCAGAGGTTTACGTGTTCCCAGCATAGGCCCGGCATACGAAATTAGCTGCCCGGGTTTTCCCACCCAGTTAGTGACAGGAGCTGAGGACAGGACTATGTAGAAGCTCCTTGCTTAAAGGTTAGATGGTGAGATTAAAACACTGTTTTATGAAAGGGAACTTCTTTCTGTCAGTCAGAGAAGCATCACAAGCCAGAGAGGAAAAGGATTTCTGCATGTAGAATAGAACTTAAATGAATATCTAACTTGCAGGGAAGAACAAACTAAGTTCTCATGGAACCACTGATCAAGAATCAATTCTCAACTATCAGAGAAAGAAAGCAGCTCCCTTTTTCTGTCTTTTTTTCTGTTTCTCTCCACCTCTCTCTTTCTTTACTTTGATCAACAATGTGCGATAAAGGAGGGGGAAGGAAACTAACATTCTTGAGCTTAATCTATTTTAGGCGACAGGTTTTTGTGGCCACTTTATTTGCCTTATCGTGAAACTGCCTTGCACAGTTGAGGTAGAGAAAGCAGTGTCTGTTAACTAGAGTACACCATAATCATCTAGCTAACTGGAAGAGGGCGAAAGGAGTTCTGAACCAGAGTAGAAGCCTTTGTTACATGATGAGAGAAAAGTGCCTCTGTTTAGACTTGGGGACAGATGCTTTCAGAATCTTGCTTCCTATCAAATTCACCTAATTATCTCAGTAGGGTTTTAAAAATGGGGGTTTTCAGAGGGGTTCACAATTGCGTTGCTTTGGTGGTGGCCATTCACTGGTGTACTGCATGAAAAGAACAATTTATTAAGAAACAAAGAGGCCATTTGCTAGGCTCGAATTCTGTGGTTGATGTGTGTCACAACAAGTGTGAGTGTGTGTGTGGGGGGGGGCGCTGAGGAGTGGGGAGTAAGTGAGGGGAGCGCACAATACATGATTAGAAAGGGATTAAAAACACGTCCTTTATGATTGAGCCCTAAAGGAAAGGGGTAGACTATTTAATTTTTTACCCGGTCTCTGGAATCCATGCAATAATTAGCCAAAGTAAAATGAATATTAGCTTCTGCTTTACTGCCTTTCTAGCATGTTACCCTGCATTGACCCAGTAGTGCTAAACCAATTATTTTTTGAACTTGATGGCTTTAAATAATCCTCTGCTCTAAAACTCCCTCTCCCCCTCAGCTACTTAACCACAGGCCGACTGCCCTAAATCCTTTCCTTATACTTTGTAGCTTTTTAAGCAAGGCCCCTCTTTAAGAAGACATAATCCCTTCTCTGTAGAAAACATGAAAGACCTTGAACAAATCAAGATTTCTCCATGGAGAATTCAGCTAATCCTGTGCTTAGCTCCTAACAAGGAAATCCATCTCTCCACCAAGCACCCCATTACCAGGACTAATGCCTGACTTGAATAACAAGCAAATTATTGTGCTTTTTTAATTGTAGTATTGCTTTGTCACATGGAACACCTGGGAGAGAAATCAGACTAGGTTGTTTTGTTTGTTTTTTGGTTGTTTTTAGAAAGGCAAGTCTTCTCTTTCCTCATCTAAACCCCAAAAGGCAACTATGATTTAGACCTAGGTCAAACAAACTCACTCAGGAGTGATGCCCTGGAACAGTTAAAGCAATAGGGCAGTATAGATCCCTGAGAATGATCATTATTGTAATTCATCACTTGCTGCCTCCCATCCCATTGAGTCATTTGCTTATGGAAAACCCTGTTGTATGTTTGAGGGTTAGCCCTATCTAAATCAGCTGGGGGTTCTCAAAAGATTTCGGCCTCAGTTCTGCTGATTACTTTCGATAGCCCGATGAGGCACCACTGGCAGACCTGACAAGCTATGATCCTGCAGATTTGGTTCTGGGTGTTCTTTCACATTATGCATGTGCGTGCGTGTCTGCCTTTCTCTTGCTCTTTGGAATTAAGAGGAAGTTCATTTCCAAGAGTGATGGAAGGTGGCGGGGGCGGGAGGGGGTGTGGAATAATTTAGATCTTGTACCCCCTCCTGGTCATACATTGCAATCAATCTCAGGAGAAGCTGAAGCTTGGAATCTGTGGGAGGTAGAAAAGGGGAGAGTCTTCCTCCCTCTCCTCCGTCCCCTTCCTCCTTCTCCCTCCTTCCTTTCCCTCCTTCCTCCCTCCCTCCCTCCTTCCCCCTCTTTACGCCACCTCACCCCAAGACACACATATTCCCATTGTTAGAAAAAGCTTCCCTAGGCTAGAGCTATAGGCAGCAGGAGTTGGAATGAGAAGGGAATTTTTGTGTTTTCGAGAGACTGGAAAAAGCCCTCTTTTAATCAGGATCTTTTGTTTGATGTTCAGTCAAGAGATCAAGAAATTACCTGCCCATCTCTCGATCTTGCCTCTCCTTTGCTAATCAGGGATTTCCTTTGCCAAGATGTGGTGTTTGACACATAAGGTGTCTCCTGCTGCTGCTGCTGCTGTAGTTTTGCTTCTAGATCACAAAAAAGGCCTAAGAAGAAGAACAGAGCAAGGATTCATTGTGACATTAGGCAAATATTGAATAGCATTTTAATTACATCAGTTAGGGCAAATTTATCTCACTCAGGGAGATGTCAAAAACCCTCCTATTTTTAGTAACCCGAACAAAAAGGCATCTTCCGTCTACCTCCGGCAGCAGGCAAAGAGCAGAGGAGAACCGTGAATCAGAGGCCTGTAGTTATCCCGTGGCTCCACTAGATGATGGTATAAATCTTCATAATCAGCCATTGCATGCAGGCGGCTTAGATGGGGCTCAGGAAACCGAGGGAATCCAGGTGCCGCAGAACCTTCCGAGTATCAGGCATTCCACGTCTGCATGTCCAAGTGGTCACACGATACTGTGCCCCTGGTAAGCGGCAGGTGGAAACTGGTGGAGCAATGAACCGCGCTGCTTGTTTGATGGGTTTGAACGTCAACTAAGAACGTGTTTTGCAAAAAGAATGGGAGAAGGTCATTTCGTATTTTCTAACTCCTGTCATAGATGAAGGCAATCACCTAATTAGTGATGCATTAATTAAAGGGCAAGAAATCTACTGCAATTCATCCTGAAATGAGGCATTTAGAGGAAGCGGTTTCTGGTATATGGTTGGTACATGCAGATGGGACCCAGCATCCTGCAGCTGGAGTGGAGGATGAGAGGGTTTATGGGCAGACTTGGTGGCTGCTGGAGTCCTGAAAGTTTGTGAACCCCAAATCAATTGCTGTTGCACAATTGTGGGGTGAATGGGATCACAGCTGCCTTGCTTCAGGATCAGTTGCAGCTGCTTTTAGACTGTGAGCCTGTTATTGGGCAGGGATTGTCTCTGTCTGTTGCTGAATTGTATACTCCAAGCGCTTAGTACAGTGCTCTGCACATAGTAAGCGCTCAATAAATACTATTGAATGAATGCATGCTCTCCCATGTTGGCCAAGCTGTGTGTTCCTACCACTGCCCTGAGCATATCTGGGACTTTAAAATCCTGAGGATTGTAAGTCCTTTGAGGGCAGCGATCGTGTCTCCCAACTCTATTGCATTGTACTTTCCAGAGGGCTTAGTACAGTGCCCTGGACCCAGCACTCAATAAATAAATCATAGTTCTAGACACACTGTCACACCCAAGTAATTGATGTGCACTAAGCACTTGGGAGAGTACGATATGACAGAGTTGGTAGACTCATTCCCTGCCCACAAGGAACTTACAGTCTAGAGGGGTTGGGAGTGGATGTGCAATTTGGATTCTCAGGTTCCAGAATCAATCAATTAATTAATCAACCAATGGTATTTATTAAATGCTGACCGAGTACAGAGCACTGTACTAAGTGCTTGGTAGAGTACAGTAAACAGAATTAGCAGACACATAACCTATCCTTAACGAGCTTACTGTCTAGAGACAGATAAGGGAGGAAGAAACTCACCTGGTGGATAGAGGAGACACAGTGAGGGGCACGTGAGAGAGTTGTCATGTAGCATACTTTATGATGAATGCCATTCTAGCTTAAAGGAGCTTGTGTTGAAACTGTGTCATATTCTCTTTGTAAAATGGTATAATACAGTTGGGACTGGCCCGGGGAAATAAAGACCAAAAATATTCCGTCCCCATCCTCCAGCCTATCTGATTGTTCCCCTGAACTCACCAGAAAGACCATTTCTATCCCCTTTCTCTTTCATCTTTATTGAAGGCAGCTTCAAAGCCTAATTGAACACACAGCTCCTCCATGAGGCCTTCCCTGACTAGGCCCCCATTTCCTCTTCTCCCACTCCCTTCTGCATCTCCCTTGCACTAGGATTTGCACCCTTTATTCATCCCTCCCTCAGCCCTCCAGTACTTATAAATAAATTATGGATATGTACAAATTAATGTCTGCCTCCCCTTCTAGACTGTAAACTCATTTTGGGCAAGGAATGTTTCTAACAACTCTGTTGTAGTGTACTCTCCCAAATGCTTAGTATGGTGCTCAGCACGCAGTAAGCGCTTAATAAGTATGATTGATTGGTTGGTTGATCCCCTCAATCCCCACCCCCCAGAGGGACCACAGAGCAAAATATCTCTCTAGCTACCTTGCTGATGTTGGTGAACATTTTCCTAAATAAAAAGTCATACCAAGACATCATTTAAAAGCCTGCTTTGCTGCCATTTGCTTTTATTGATGTGCACATCCATATTATAAACAGAATCAGAATGAAGAACAGATGACTAAATTAAGGAGTCAGAGAAGAAGCAATATACACATACAAAAGTAACAGGGAAAGGCTCTAGTTTTCTGAGGAGAACTTCACAAAATAGAGGACTAATTTATTGGTTTTAACTTGGGCTAGGATACATTGCTAATTCAATTTACCTGAACTGTTAATCTGTCAATTATCATAACTGTGCTTTTGAGAGTCAAGTGGTGAACGTTTATGACAACTATTGAATATTATATTTTAGCCCTATTTCTCTGTCCTCCCCTACTTCACATTCCCTTTGCACAAGATTCATCCTGTTTCTTTCTCCCCCAGTCCATTTCAATCCTTGTATGTAGAAGGAAAGAGGAAGAGCGATTCTATCTTTATTGAAATACACCCTCCTCTCCCTTTCTCTTAAAAGTGTTTGTGTCCCTATTGTAATTACTCTCTTTATGCTGTCTATTTTCCCTTGTTTTAAGCCATTTCATGCTATTAAATCTCATATTCAACAGTAAAAGCCACACCCCAAAGCGCAAGCTCATTAAAATGATAGGAAATCTTTCTTATTTGGCCACTACCTTTCCTGGCCATTTTACAGGCAAAAGATGCTCAATTCATCCTGAACAACAGCAGCCATCTGGCTAGCTAGCCCTGTCACTATAATGCATAGGCCCTTTTGATAAATGGGCTATTTTATCACAAAGCAATACTAGGAGGGAGGGAGATTGTCTCCTTTTGTGCTGATCTCCTTGTTTCTTGCTCTTATTTTGAATTTTACAGGGCTGAAAGTTGGGAAATTTCATGCAATTAACCCTAGGCTGGGCTTGAAAGACTGATATCAGGTGAAATTGTCAGGCACTGCTAAGTTTTGTGGCTTTAGAGATTTTCCAACCCCTGGCAGCTCCTAACTCAGAAGAAATATTTCAAAAAAGTTTTTGCAGTCAGAATGACTCAGAGGCTGGAAGTCTAGGAGCCAGTGGCTCCAGTAATGGATCAGGGTGGGAGATCCTTGGAGAAGGGAGGTGGAGGGGCTGGGATGAACTTTAGACAAGTGTCCTCAAGGAATATGTTTGCCTTGTTATGTGTAAAAAAAAAAAGCATTGGTCATTAGAGGGTTAAGCGATAAGAAGGAGTAACCTTTCTAAACTGCCTTACACGATGTAGGTATTTTCTTTTCTTCTTTTTCTTTTGTAGAGGAAAGCCATTTATCATTAAAAATCATTCAAGGGAAGGTCCCGGCCTCCTATCTCCACCCCTTCCATCTCTGTTGGGTGGGAAGCATCAGCTGCTTCTGGGATAGAGAGAATTGGGGAGATAAGAAGAATGGCATCACAGAAGAGCATCTCAAACAGTGGGACAAGCTGCCCCCAAATTGAAGTATGTCTGGCTCGATTCTAGAGGTAGAGAGGTGGGTGACCAGCCGTGGTCCAAGGTAGGATAGTTGCAATTGGATCTGAGGGGAAGAAATCACAGCTTGGGAAAATTCAAGGTTGTTTGTTCTCCTCATTTCCAGAATGAGATGGGTCGACTTTGAAAACAAAAGAAAGAGGTTCAGGCAGTAGGGCTCTACTAAAGGTCTGAAACAAGGATCCCCACCAAAATATCAGTCTTCCCCACCTCCGACCTAAAAGGTCCTTCTCAAGCATTCAGTGTAGTGCACTGCACCCAGTATGTACTCAATAATCAATTTATCAATCACTCTTACTTATATTTTTTATGGTTTTTGTTAAGCACTTACTATGTGCCAGGCACTCTACTAAGCACTATGGTAGATACAAGCCAATCAGATTGGACACAATCCATGTTCCACGTGGGGCTCACAGTCTCAACTCCCATTTTACAGATGAGGTAACTGAGGCACAGAGAAGTGAAGATCACACAGCAAACCGGGTTTAGAACGCAGGTCCATCTGACTCCCAGGTCTGTACTCTATCCACCAGGCCGCACTACTTCAATTCTCGAGCACTTATAGTATGCAGAGTACTGAACTAAGCCCTTGGGAGAGTACAGTATAACAGAGTTGGTAGACACATTCCCTGCCTACAAATAAATATTACTACTCTACCCACTCAGCTTTGCCAAAGCATGTCCTTTCCCTTCTTCCAGGCCCTCCTAAAATTTCACCTCATCCAGAGAGCCTTCCCTGATAAATTCCCCTACTTTGCTAATCATGCCAACCCACCAGGTAACTCAGCCTTCAGCATTCTTCCTACCTTTTAGATTGTGAGCCCTGTGTGGGACAGGGCTCATTCTATGATTGATTGATTGGGACTCTGGTGTGATTACCTTGACCCTACTGCAGTGTTTAACACAGTGCTTGGCACATGGTAAGTGCTTAATTAGTACCATGTTTATTATTGTTATTATTTGTTTATTGGTTTAGTCACTCATGTCTATTATTTGATTGTATTTTCTTAGCTAGCGTATATTCATCAATTTGTTTCTATCGCCTCCCCCCCATTAGAATGTAAGGTAAGGTTAAGGTTCAGGGATCACATCTTTTATTTCCTAAGCATGTTCCCCAGGCATCTAGTACAGTGCTTTTTACAAGGGGGCTGCTCAGTAAATACTGTTGATACTGCAACTGAATTGATCAAGCCCTCACTGTGTGCAGGAGGTACCTTTCTTCATTTAGTTCAGAAATTTTTCCCCTTTCCTCCTTTTGCAGAGGAGATGTGACAGCCTGCAGCCAGCCTGCTTCCATTTGGGGCTTAATTGATCAGTCAGTCAATCAAACAATCACTTTTATTGAGTGCTTACTGTGTGCAGAACTCCATACTAAGCTCTTAGGAGAGTACAATGCAACAGAGTTGATAGACCCATCCCCGGCCTCCAATGAGTCTAGAGGGGCAGACAGACATTAATATAAATGAATTACAGATATGTACATAAGCGTTGGGGACTGAGGGTGGGGTGAATATCAAGTGCCCAAAGGTCAAAGATCCAAGTGCATAGATGACGCAGAAGGGAGAGGGAGCCAGGGAAAAGAGGGTCTAATCGGGGAAGGCCCCCTGGAGGTGATGTGACCTTAATAAGGCTTTGGAGGTGGACAGAGGGGTGGTCTGGCATATATGGAGGGGGAGGGCTTTCCGAGCCAGAGGGAGGACGTGGGAAAGGAGTCGGCGGTGAACTAGAGGAGATTGGAGCACAGAGAGAAGTAGGCTGGCTCTAGAGGAGCAAAGTGTGTGGGCTGGGCTGACATGGTTACTCCATTGCCTCTAGAAGTTCGACTCTGTTGAAATACCTGTTTCTATTTTAAATAGAGAAAAAGGAGAGAGACCTCCACCCCAGACTCCCTTGGAAACTTTGTAATACTAAGAATTGTGGTATTTGTTAAGTGCTTACTTTGTTCCAGGCACTGTACTAAGCCGGGATTCTACTCACTGAGAATAAGTTCCAGGCTCTAAACGTGAAGGCAGGTTAAAATACTGGGAGGTATGTAAAAAATGGACAATCTAGGACATTTTCCCAGGGGATTCAGGAGCAGAGGAATAATAGCACCATATAATGCTATATTATAATAATAAGTAGGATGTGTGTGACATCACTTGTTTATGACAGCTGTGAATGATAACTTTTGAGCATCTGACAGCTCAGAGTTGTCTCAGTTTTGTAATTATGAGTTGGGTGTGGGATTTCTATATATTGCTTTTTGTCATGCTCCCCTTGGCCAGGAAACAGATTAGAATTCAAGCAGCCATCCCATAGATCTTTTCTTCCCTGTCACCTCTGTACCCCTCAACCCCTAACAGTCATTCAAGGTCATCAGAAAATTAGAGATTGCAGCTTTAGAAATAGCTCTGATGAAGTCCCACGTATTTACAGTGGAGGGTTAAGACAGCAAACCTCAGATGGGCTTGAGGCTTTGAGAACGACACACGTGCTCCAATCTGCTTGAATTTCTTTCCAGTAACGTCTCGGGGATTTAAGTCCAGGATCTTTCCCAGAGTTTTGTACAGCCACAGCTCACTGTGTTTCCTTGCATAACTGATATCCAAGCTCCCCTGTACCTGTCTCTTCTTCCTTTAAGATCCAGGAATTATAGTAGATCTGGGACTTGATATAAGTGTGAACCATACATTGGGAATAATAAGGACTAACTTTCATAGCCCCCTCTCATTAAAAGTCACCTTCAAAAACACAGCACTGTTCCTTTCTCGTAATCAAACGACACCTCATAACCGCCTAACCATTTTTAATATCCCCTAGCCTCTACTGTGGTAGGCCAGGGCTCAGACGCTGTCTAGCTAGTCAAGGGAAAGAGTATACCATCATATTTAAAAGCAGTTATTGGGACAGGTTTTACAGGCAGTGGGTTAAGACAATTCAGAAACAATTGCTTATGTGATAGTTTGAGGATTTGTCCCTGTCAAACAGTTAATATTGCTTTAATACATGAAGTAGGCCGTATAAGACAGCAATAATGAAAAATGTCAGGAAAGACAATATCAATTGTTATTCAACATCCACATCAAAGATTACTTTTTTGTCAGTAGCTTTCAGAAAATGTATTTTCCATCAGATCTGATTGCGTTCCTCTTTGAAGTGCTCCATCCTCCCAGTAGATTTAATGTGACATCCAGGCACTTTTTAGTCCCTAGGCCTCTGAGGCGATTCAAAGAGGCACAACAAGCCATCACAGGTTTATCCTCAAAGGCCGACACTGTCTGTCTGATTTATTGTAACTTTAAGAATCATCTCCAGCAAAGCATGAGCCTTCCTACCCATCTGCAGCTTCAGACTTTTATCAATTCATTTGTATGCAGCCTGTACATCTTGGAACAGAGAGCCCTATAGCCACTCATGGAAAATGCATTACCTGCTACTAATCCTTTTTATCTTTAAAGTCCGTATTTTTTATGTATAAGTCATTTTGGGTTATCATAAAATATACATAATTCTCACCCCCCACCCCCCCAAAAAGACAAAATGGAAAGAGAATCTATAATAAGTTATGAGCCTGTGGTGCCCTTATCGCCAAGGATTCTAAATAAACAGCTCTCTTTATGTAAACACCAAGGGATATAAAGCTGTGATTACTTTCAATAGGGAGCGGGGATGCTTCCATTTTTGTTTCTGGTTTCAAAGTGAAACAGCCAGATTATTCATTTTAAAGATTTCCCACTTCATTGGTTTGGGGGCTCCAACTAGCCTGCCAGGCACCCTCTGCCACATTCCGCCAGGCTCCAGAAGCACCTCAGCATTTCTCCTTGCCTTTGGGTGTCCAATCGGTGGCCAGAATTCATCAAAAGCATCAGGTGCCTTTTCTTTTTTTTTTCTTTTCATCATTTGTCAAGAGACGCTCTGCAAGTCTGGCTTAGTGAAAAGAGCTCAGGACTGGGAGTCAGGAGTCAGGAGACCCGGGGTCTACTTCCGGCTCCGCCATTTATCTCCTGGGTGTCCTTGGGTGAGTCACTTAACTTCTCTGATTCTCAGTTTCCCCAGTGGGAAAATGGGGATTAAAATACCTGTTCACCCTCCTCTTAGTCTGAGAGCCTCATATAGGGCAGGGACCACGTCTGAGAACAGTGCTTTGCACAGAGTAAGTACTTAACAAATACCATCATTATCTGATTAACTTGTATCTACCTCAGGGCTTAGCACAAGGCTTGGCTCATAGTAAGCACTTAATAGATACCATCACTAAAGTTCCACTGTTTCCTTTGAGATGGCAGGCTGATGTTCCCAGGGATCATGCTCAGACCAGGGCCTCTGACTTCCAGGGCCCATGCTCTTTCCACAGGACAACACTGCTTCTTATTATTGAATTATGCATGATCTCATTGGTTGATGATCTAGGGGCCCATTTTCTCATCCTTCTCTATCCTGCTTGCCTGTCTTTTGGCCATTTCTCTGGGCATTCATTCCTCCCTCCAGGCAGTGAGCATAGGACAAGAGGTGAAAGGGAAGCCAGGTGGCTTCTCTGCTCCTTAGCCACTCTTGAACAGGTGGGAAGAGGTTGACTCCCACCATTAAAGAAAAGTTTTTGGCTGCTCTGTATTTTTCTGTTTATCTGTAGTTTCCTGCCATACGGTCAGGCTAGATGAATGAGTTGTCTGCTCCTAAAGAGAAACTGGTCTTTTTTGCAAGCGGACACTCTCCATCTTCTGCAATCTCTGCCTTCATCCAGCTCCTGTCCCCATCCACTGCCCGTGGATGCAAACACAGACATGGAAAAGCATCGCTTTTCCTCCCTTGCCTTGATTTTTTTTTCCCCTTCTTGTCCACATTTCAGGACTAAATCTTCTTCTAATGCCATGTGACATCTGTCAGTGTGGCTTGGATTCAAAAGAAAGCTTCTTGAGGGCAAGAACGGTATGGAACTTGTTCTCGATAGTGCCCAGGACAGTGTCAGGTTCAGATGGTATTTAATATATGTTTTGGATGATGTCCGTGTTGTTCTTCCTCAGTCTGGAATGCCCATGTGCAAGAACTATTCTCCCCTGCTAGTCTACAAGCATCTCAAGGGCAGAAATGGTGTCTACCAACTTGACTGTATTGACCTTTCCCAAGAGCATAGTACACTGCTTTGCACAGAGTAAGTGCCCAGTAAATACTTTAGATTGAATCACGAGAGGGGCAAAGAAATGGGACCACTGCAGAATGTTCCCCATGGATCCCATTTTCTCCATTTCCTTTTGGGGGTTGAACTGAGGTCAGGGGAAGGTACTAAGAAAGGTGGATTTTTTCCTAGTGGATCCTCAGACTTGGGGCTAGTGTCACAATCCAGCATGTTCACCTCCTGGCTGGCACAGGGGTAGGGCCTCCAAATCTGACTGTGATATTCCCAGTTTCTCTTGGAACTGGCAGCTGGGGAAGTGGAATGGTCCAGACCTGGCTTGGGGGTACCCATTAGAGTTAGGAGTAGGGCTTCCTTCTGGCCTTTCGCAGATGGTGATACCTCTGTCGATTCGGGCTTATTAAATTTCATCCCATTTGCGTGGCAAATAGGTTGACCACGTTGCAGGGAAGCAGCATGGCTCAGTGGAAGGAGCACGGGCTTGGGAGTCAGAGGTCATGGGTTTGAATCCCAGCTCTGCCACTTGTCAGCTTTGTGACTGTGGGAAAGTCACTTAACTTCTCTGTGCCTCAGTTGCCTCATCTGTAAAATGGGGATTAAGACTGTGAGCCTCATGTGGGACAACATGATTACCCTGTATACCCCAGTGCTTGGAACAGTGCTCTGCACATAGTAATCACTCAATAAATACTGTTGATGTTGATGATAAGCAATCAATCGATAGTAAAAACACAGGCCTGGGAATCAGAGGAAGGGAAAACCGACATGATTTGCTGACAAGCTGATGATGGGGGTTGAAAGAGTGAGAGGAGTCAAGGCTAATACCCAAGGTATGGGCTTTTAAAAAGGGATTAAAAAGAAAAGTGATTTTAACTAATTAAGGTTTCATAAATCCTCTATTCCTAGTGCAATGAATGAATGGCTGGTTGCACTTATTAACCTGAGTAGAGCAATCAGACCTCCTAACAAATTTCTGAATAAGCAGATTCTGTTTTCGCTGCTACATTACTTGAATGAGACACTTGTTATTTCTGAGTACTAATTATTAGAGATTAATTAGTCAGCATGACAGTACTTCAGCCCTTCCCCTCTCCCCCACTGGATTGTCCTTGTTAAGTGTACCCGGAGGCGTTCTGAACTGGTGGTGAGAGATTGCCATATTCAGCTCTCTCTCTAGTTCTGTAGTAAATGTTCTTAGAAAGGTCCCTGTTAAATGTGGTCGTTCTGGTCAGAAATTACATGAAAAATGTAGCTCTTGTCAAGTAAGGAGGCTAATGATCCCTGAGCGGGGGGTAGATTTCCCTGAGACTAGAGCGGGGGTTGGGATACTAAAGATAGCGGCATTCGTAAAGCCCTTACTATGTGCCAAGTGCTGTGCTAGGTACAAGATAATCAAGTTCGATATAGTTGCGATCCTGCATGGGGCACACAGGCCATGAGGGAGAACAGGCACTGAATCCCTATTTTTCAGATGAGGACACTGAGACCTAGAGAAGAGAAATGACTTGCCCAAGGTCATACACAAGGCAAGTGGCAGAGCCTGGATTAGAACAAAGGTCCCCTGACTCCTAGGCCCCCATGCACTTTCCAATGGGCCACACTGCCTGATGAGTATTTTACTTTCCCCATGTGTAAGAACATCCTGAGGGCTTCTACCAAGTATCTCTAAGAAGCTATTCTCCTCCACCTTTTGGGTCATGCCACCCCATCCATCAGCCACCTCAGTCATTCGATCAATCCATGGTATTCACCGAGAGCCTAGTGGGTGCAGAAATGATTTCTTGCCCTCACAGAACTTCCTAAGGAGCAGAGGAGACAGACACTCAAATAAATTCCAGGTAGGTGGAAGAAGGAAAAGGGGATGTGTAGTGTAGGCTGAAGGGGTATAGGCCTGTTTGGAAGAACAACAGCCTTTTGTTTCAGTGGACATAACTATCAGTAGATTTTGCCCAGCCCAGTCACTGTTATCACTCCTGTGGAATCCGAGAGTGCTTGGAGGCATGAGAAGTAAGAGCCAGTGGGTGTAGAGAGTCTTCAGGAAGCTGAGAGCCCTCAGTCAATAAATTAATCGATTGTATTTATTGAGCACGAATTGTGTGCAGAACACTGTATGAAACACTTGGGAGAGTACACTAAAACAGAGTTGGTAGACACGTTCCCTGCACTCAAGGATCTTACAGTCTAGAGGGGAGAAGCAGCATGACTTAATGGAAAGAAAACGGGGCTGGGAGTCAGAGGACTTGGGTTCTAATCAGGGCCCCACTACTTGTCTGCTGTGTGACCTTGGGCAAGTCACTTCACTTCTCTGTGCCTCACTTTGCTCATCTATAAAATGGAGATTAAGACTGTGAGCCCCATGTAGGACAGGGACTGTGTCTAATCCGATTATTTTGTACCTACCCCAGGGCTTAGTACAGTGCCTGGCACATAGTAAGTTCTTAACAAATATCACAATTATTAATTATTAGGGGAAGAGAGACATTAATATAAATAAATTATGGATATGTGCATAAGTGCTATGGGGCTGAGGGCAGGGTGAATAAAGGGTGCAAATTCAAGTGCAAGGGCAACACAGAAGGGAGTGGGAGAAGAGAAAATGAAAGCTTAGTCAAGGAAGGCCTCTTGGAGGAGATGTATTTTTAATAAGGCTTAAAAGGTGGGGAGATTGATCCTTTGTTGGATATGAAGGGCTAGGGAATTCCAGGCCAGAGGCAGGATGTGGGCAAGGGGTTGGTGGCGAGATAGATAAAACGGAGGTATAGTGAGTCGGTTGGCAATAGAGAAGCGAAGTGTATGGGCTGGATTGTAGTAGGAAATAAGGGTGATAAGGTAAGAGGGGGCAAGGTGATTGAAGTCCTTAAAGCCTATGGTAGGAGATTCTGTTTGATGTGGAGGTAGATGGACAACTGCTGGAAGTTCTTGGAGAGTGGGGAAATGTGGACTAAACCTTTTTTTAGAAAAATGATGTGGGCAGAGGAGTGAAGTATGAACTGTAATGAGGAGAGGCAGGAGGCAGGGAGGTCAGAGAGGAGGCTGATGCAGTAGTCGAGATAGGATATTATAAGTGCTTGGATCAGTGAAGTAGCAGTTTGAATGGAGAGGAAAGGGCAGATTTTAGCAATGTTGCGATGGAATAACCCACAGGATTTGGTGACATAAAATATGTCAATAAAGGCAAGGGATGTCAGTGCAGGGGCTGAATTCAAGGTGCTGGTATGGTGCTCAAAGACTTGGGAGACTGAATAAGAATAGGTCTGATGAGAGAGAGAGAGAGAAAAAAGAAAGAAAGAGTGTCTCCCCACTAAGAAGCAAATGAACCTTACTGAAACCCATCTGTGACAACTGCCTCTCTGTGTCTACCCACAGTTTTGTACTCTCCCAAGCTTAGTCCAGTGCTCTGCTTACAGTAAGCACTCGATAAATGCCAGTGATCATCAAATTTGAGTGTAAAGCGGGGATTAAATACCTGCTTTCCCACCCACTAAGTCTGTAAACCCCATGTGGGATAAGGATGGCATCTGATCTGATTGTACTGCATTATCCCAGTGCTTGGCACGTAGTAAGCCCTTAACTAATACCACTATCATTATGCATTTGTCTCTCTGTTATTCATTACTTTGTGACTATTATTTATACCCATTTTCTCATTCTTAACCATGTTATATTCTTCAATTTCTATTTATCAATCAATAGGATTTATTGATCCTACAGAATCTGTTAATGTCTCTCCCATTAAATTGCAAGTTCTTTGAAGGCAGAGATCCTGTCTTACTTTTGTATATTCCCAAACCACTCAGTTCATAGTAGGTGCTCAATATATATTGTTGAAGTGAAGGGATTTGAGGGGAAATAATATTCCTGATTATTCTGGTGATTTGTGGCTTGAAATTGGATGAGGCACTCAACTTCCCTCAGCTTGTATCTAGCCCATCTGTAAAGGTACCTATTCTGGGTGCTTTGTGTACTTAATCAATTATTATTTCAGTTACTATTTAGGATCAAAAGATCCCTGAATGAAAGACACTAAGATAAAAAAAGCAAAGTAATATTATTATCACTCCTTTATGCCTCATCTTTTTCCTACCAACTCTATGAGAGGAGAACTAAAATATGCTTTGGTGCATTTTGGAGATAAAAAATGAGTGGGAAAATTATATTTTTAAAATGGAGAACTCATTCTTCTTTGTAAATGGTACACAATAGATTGGATTGGGTTTGTATCTCATTTATCTCTCTATATATTGGGTTGTCCTCAGAGTATAATTTTCCCTTATTAATGAATTTCCCCTTTTGTCCTGTACAAATCTAGGAGTGTGACATTTATACAAGGTAATCATTTCCTTGCATTACCAAAAGGATTATTTATTGGTGGTTATCCAGCTAAAGTAAGCACATCTGTCACCGAAGTCTGGCTTGCTAGAATGGGTTTTAGTTTTCTTAGCTGAATTATTTGCTGATCAGTTCTTTCTTGTCTTTAGCTTGGGGTGATAATAACCTCAATTTTGGAATCAGACTCTGGCTATCGCTGTGCTTGCTCATCTTGACGCAAGTTCGTTTTTGCCAAAATGAAATCCAACCCTTCCATTCTACTGGGTCTTGGAAAGAACACTGAAAAGGATATCTCCCAAATTTGTCTTGCCGCCTCAAAATTTATTACTGATTATGGTGGTAATACAGAATCTGCCTCCTTTGCCTGGGCTGAAATGCCTTTTCCACAAAAAAGAGGGTCCCAACTCTCAGCTCACTGTCCCTAGGCCACACCCAAAAATTCCCACTGGGCCAAACCAGCCTACCATGGTGGGAATGGAGGAGGGTGAGGGTGGGGAGGTAAGAAATGTTTCCATCAGATCCCGTTCCTGCTGCTTCAAACTTTATTACTGTTATCATATTAATGTCTGTCTTCCCCTCTGGACTGCAAGCTCCTTGTGGGCAGGGAACTTGACTACCAATTCTGTTGTGTCGTACTCTCCCAAGCACTTAGTTCGGTGCTCTGCACACAGTAAGAGCTCAATAAATATGATAGATTGATTGATTGATTGGCTCAAAAACATTCCCAGTTGTGCTTTTGGAGCCACAGACCAACCAATAGTGTGGCTGAGAAAGGAATCTTAGGAAAAACACTAGACTAGTTGAGATCTGTAATGTCATTTTTCAATTGTGAGGTACTCTTCCAAGCACTTAGTACAGTGCTCTGCACACAGTAGGTGCACTTATGTTCATATCTTTATAATAGTAATAATTGTGGTATTTGTTAAACACCTACTATAGGTCAAGCACTGTTTTAAGTTTAAGGGGAAGATACAAGAAAATCAGGTCAGACACATTCCCTGTCCCACTCAGGGCTCACAGTCTAAGTAGGAGGGAGAACGGGTACTGAATCTCCATTTTACAGATGAGGCAAGTGATGTACAGAAAAGTTAAGTGACTTGCCTGAAGTCACAAAGCAGGTACTTAGTGGAGTCGGGATTAGAACCCAGGTCCTCTGACTCCCAGGCCCATACTCTTTCCACTAGGCCACGGTGCTTCCCCTAGCTATACTCCATTGCTTCCCTTCTCTGTTCTCTGTAAGTTCACTGTGGGCAGGGAAAGTGTTTGTTGTATTGTTATATTGTATTCTACCAAGCCCTTAGTACAGCTCTCTACACATGGCAAGAGCTCAATAAATACCATTTATTGATTGGTTAGTTGCCACATTTGTGATGCTCTGAGGGCTCTGGCAGGCAATGGATAACATGTTTTAATTCTGCTTTCACCATTTTTTATGGCATCTGTTAAGTGCTTACTATGTGCCAGGCACTATATTAAGTGCTGGGCTAGGTACAAAGTAATCAGGTGGGACACAGTCCATGGTCCACATGGAGCTCACAGTCTTAAATTCTCATTTTACAGATGAGGTAACTGAGGCATAGAGAAGTTAAGTGACTTGCCCGAAGTCACACAAGAAACCTTCTATAGTATCTAATGTTCACGTGCAGAGAGGCACTTAATTCAATCAACCAGTAGTATTTATTGAGCACCCACTGCCTACGGAGTGCTTGGGGGAGTATCACAGTTATATTTATTGAGCACTTACTGTGTACCGAGCACTGTACTAAGCACTTGGGAGAGTACAACACAACAATGTAACAGACACATTCCCTGCCCACAATGGGTTTATAGTCCAGAGGGGGAGACAGATATTAATATGCATAAATAAATTATAGATATGTACTTAAGTGCTGTGGGGCTGGGAGAGGGGATGAATAAAGGGAGCAAGTCAGGACTACACAGAAGGGTGTGGAAGAAAAGGAAAAAAGAGCTCAGTCAGGGAAGGCCACTTGGAGGAGACGTGCTTTCAATAAGGCTTTGAAAGGGAGAGAGTAATCATCTGTTGGATATAAAGAGGGAGGGTGTTCCAGGTCAGAGGGAGGATGTGGGCGAGAGGTCCATGGAGGAATGAAGTGCATGGGCTGGGTTGTAGTAGGAGAATAGCAAGGTGAGGTAGGTGGGGCCCAGTTGATTGAGTGCTTTAAAGCCAGTGGTAAGGTGTTTCTGTTTGATGAGGTGATAGATGGGCAACTCCTGGAGGTTCTTGAATGGGGAAACACAGTCTGAACGTTTCTGTAGAAAAATGATCTGGGTAGCAGAAAGTGTGGACTGGAGTGGGGAGAGGCTGGAGGCAGGGAGATCAGCAAGGAGGTTGATATAGTAATTAAGGTGGGGTAGGATAAATGCTTGGATTAACACGGTATCAGTTTGGATGGAGAGGAAAGGGCAGATTTTAGCAATGTTGTGTAGTTTGAACTGACAGGATTCAGTGATAGACTGAATATGTGAGTTGAATGAGAGAGAGGGGTCAAGGATAATGCCACGGACATGGGCTTGGGAAACAGGAAGGATGGTGGTGTTCTCTACAGTGATAGGAAAGGCAGGGGAAGGACAGGGTTTGAGTGGGAAGAAAAGGAGTTCTGTTTTTGACATGTTAAGTTTGAGGTTATGGCAGGACATCCAAGTAGAAGTGGTTTGAAGGCAGGAGGAAATGCGAGACTATAGAGTGGGAGAGAAATCAGGGCTGGAGATATAGATTTGGGAATCATCTGCATCGAGGTAGTAGTTGAAGCTATGGGAGTGAATGAGTTCTCCAAGGGAGTGGGTGCAGATGGAGAAGAGAAGGGGATGCAGAAATGAACCTTGAGGGACCCCCCACAGTTAGGAGGTGGTAGGCAGAGGAGGAGCCCGTGAAAGAGACTGAGAATGAGCGGCCAGAGAGATAGGAGGAGAGCCAGACATTGACAGTGAAGCCAAGGTTGGATAATGTTTCCCGGAGAAGGGGGTGGTTGACAGTGTCAAAGGCAGTTGAGAGGTTGAGGAGCATTAGGATGGAATAGAGGCTGTTGGATTTAGTAAGAATGGCTGTTTCTGCCTTCAAGGAGCTAATCTTTTCCTCACTCTTGCTAAAATCCATATAGAGATGTGTGCTTTTCCTGGTTCTCTGATTAATCCAGTGTCCCAAATTTGGGTAAGGATTTCTTGTACCCTTGTACACTTTGTCCATGAAAATAGTCAGGCACTTTCTCAGGCCCCCTGCCTGGAGCACTGTTCCAAAATCAGTAGTTAAGAATGGAAAGTTCTTGAGTTGTTTTTGCAGTAGTGATGATGGTTTGTGCTGAGCCATCCACATTCTCTCACCCAGGAGCCCTGGGCCCATACACGCACATTGTGAGACAGCTTAATGCAAAAAGTATGTAGATAGTGAACGATTTTTTTTTTTCCAGAAAGATCAACGGAGCAATGTCCATATTCCAGAGGAAAGGCAACAAATTATTTTTCAATAGGTTTGTAAAATCTGTATTTAGTGGCCAGGGGCTCGATACTCTGCTCCACTAACCACAATGCCCTATTGCTCTCGAAATTACAGCTGCCTGTGTTTTTTTTTTAATGGCATTTTTAAAGTGCTTACTATGTGCCAGGCATTGTACTAAGCTCTGGAGTAGATATAAGCTAATCAGGTTGGACACAATCCCTGTTCCCATTTTAAAGATGAAGTAACTGAGGCACGGAGAAGTGAAGTGATTTGCCCAAGGTCACACAGCAGACAAAGTGGCAGAGCCGGGATTAGAACCCAGGTCCTTCTGACTCCCAAGCCCATGCTGTATCCACTAGGCCCTGCTGCTTCTCTATTTTTCTGTTTTTCAGTTTAGTATTTCCTTATCTATCTGTCACTAACCCCCTCCCCTCCCAGCACCTTTACTTTTAGATTGTGATCCTCTTGAGGGCCAGGGTTCCTGTTTATATGTGTCCTTCCCACCCCACCCCACCCCACCCCCCAGTGCTTCCTTCAGTTTCTTTTCACACAAGAGGAGGCTACTACTATTAATTGCAGCACAGTGTAATGGATAGGGCACAGACCTGGGAGTCAGAAGGTCATAGCTTCTAATACCCGCTCTGCTACTTGTCTGCTGTGTGACCTTGAGCAAGTCACTTCACTTCTCTGTGCCTCCGTTACCACATCTTTAAAAGGGGGATTGAGACTGTGAGTCCCATGTGGAACAGGGACTGTGTCCAACCTAAGTTGCTTGTATCCACCCCATTGCTTAGTACAGCACCTGGCACTAACTCCACTACAATTTAACCTAATCTCTGGACTCAGTAGAAAGCTCAGTAAATGTCATTGATTAATTGATCAATCATCACCTTAAATGTCATTGATTAATTGATCAATCATCATCTTCATCTACAGCATTTTCTTAGCTCCGACAATGCATAGCACCTGTATTAAGCTTTTGGGTTCATACAATAAAAACCAAAGGACTGATCTCTCCAACCTGAGGAACCCACGATCTAATAAGGTGACAAAAGACCCTAAATTGCCAAACACACAAACATAAGTTAAAATTTTCCAAGAGCCCAGATAGAAATGATAAAGAAAAATGAAATAAATAAAATAAACACATGCAAATGAGTATTAAGTGGCTGCTGGAATATCAGGAGGTGGGGATCAATAGGAAAATGCCTTTTGGAGGAGTAGCTTGTCAAGGAGGCTTTGAAGGTTTGGCGGATTTGAAGGAAGGGGGAGGTTTTGGCTGGGGTGAAAGGTGAGTCAGAAGCAAGGTACAGTCAGAAGATTGGTTCAATCCTACTTTTTATAGTGGTAGGTGCCCCCATCCTGCCCGCCTGAAGTTGAGAAATTGAATTTGGTAAACTAAAGCAACCTTGTCACAGAAGGCCCTTTGCTTTATAGAGCCCCCTCAGTTATCTTAGACAGGTAAACAAATTACCCTCAAGCTATTACTACTATAACAATTTCCGGGGAGAGTCCTTCTAAATCTACCTGCAGATAAAAATGATGGACAATTTCCTTTGCTTGCATATATTCTGCTCTGACACAACTATTTGTATCAATCAATCAGCAATGGTATTTACTCAGCACTTACTGTGCGCAGAGCTCTATATTAAGCACTTGGGAGAGTACAATATAGCACTGTAGATAGACATGTTCCCTGTCCACAAGGAGGGAGACAGACATTAATGTAAATAAATTACCGATATGTACTTAAGTACTGTGGGAAAGACTTTCCACCCTATCACCCCAGCCAAACTATTAACAAAGTTAAGGCTTCATTTCCCCTCCTCCTCCTCCCTTCTGCATTGCCCTTGCATTTGATTTGGCACCCTTTATTCACTCCTCCCTCGGCCCCACAGCACTTATGTACATATCTGTTATTTATTTACATTAAAATCCATCTCCTCTTCTAGACTGTAAGCTCACTGTGGGCAGGGATTGTGTTTACCATCTCTGTTATATTGTACTATCCCAAGTGCTTAGTATAACACCCACTTAGCACTTAATGAATACAACTGATTAGACTGTAAACCCGTGAATGGGCAGGAACTGTCTCTGTTGCCCATTTGTACATTCCAAGCGCTTAGTACAGTGCTCTGCACACAGTAAGCATCAAATACTATTGAATGAACGAATGAATTGATTGACATAATTTTTTTTTAAATGGTATTTGTTGAGCACTTACTATGTGCCCTGCACTGTACTAAGCACTGGAGTAGTGTCATCTAGTTGTGACAATATTCAGGCTCCCCCAGTTGAAGGCAGGAGGGGGCGGTTCTTAGAAAACTTATTTCTGCAAAACCTACTGCTTAGGAACAAAATTTCCCAGAAGACAAATGTCCCACATTTCCCAGAATCACCTGCAGATGACAACCAATTAAGATACTCTTAAATTCAGCCAAGTGAAACCTCACGAGCTCTTTCTTTTCTGGATCCCATGGTGGTAATATTTAGTGAGTACACATGTCCAGAGCTTCTCCTTTGAAGATAAAAAAAAAGGCCTGTTTGTATATTTATAAAAGTCAGTGTGTATTTTGAATCATTTTATAGATGTGGGAACCGAGGCCCAGAGAAAGGAAGTTATTTGCCTAAGTTCCCACAGCAGACAAGTGGTGAACCAGCTCCTTCTGACTCTCAGGCCTATGCTCTATCCTCTAGACCTCCCTGCTTCTTGGTAGGGTAGACAAAGCCAATATGTATTTTCTGAAACACTTTTAAAGCAGGCAGGCACATTAAAAAGTCTTAATGCCAACTCTTGACTATCAATGAGTGGATTATATACTTTGGGGATTATCCATGGCAGCTGTTGATATTCTCCCCAGCTGTGAACCTGCTTTTCCTTTGACTTCCCACATTGTAGTACCTGTGGGCTGCAAAAATGACTCTCTTTAGGCTCTATTGACTAAAGCCCACCCCCTCCACTAGCTCAGGCAGCCTCCCCAGTTTAGAGTTATCTGTGATTGTGTATTGCTCAGGTCACATCTCCCCCTTCATTAGCACAGATAACTGGGAGTTAGTAGTATTCCCATCCCCTTATCCATATGTACCTGCAACATTTCAGCTAGAACATTGTGGCCTTAGTGTTGGAGTGGGGAGGCAGTTTGCAGGCTGTTATCTTGGAAACTGCATCACACCTTTGGCACTTCCAATTAAACTGTTTGAGGGCACGATGATGGACCCTTTCCTAGAAGCAGCCAGCAGAGGCAAGTGTGAGTTTTCTCAATTAACTCTCTTGGGCAGTGGGGCTTTAGTGGAGATAGTGTTTTCTCTTTAGTGCTTAATGGTGTGCGTAATTTTAGGAAGGCGAGCTTTTTTTTGTTCACTCTGTAATTTCTACCACGTGGGGAGTGTTCCTTTCTGCAGGCAGTACAGAAGGTCTGACAATCCCTCGGCACAAGCCACAGAAGCATTGAGTCACCGCTGGTCCATTCAATGCAAATACCTCATGGCGACAGGCTTAGTTGGGGGAAACTAGACTGAAAACTGCACAGAGGCAACCAATAACTTACAAAGTTTCATTTCAGCTTTGGTTTTGGAGTGCTCTGTGCAAAATTCCTAGGGAAACTGGAATTTAAAGTGGATTCTCCCAGACCCAAGACAGGTCAGCATTGTTCCTTGATTTCTGGCAGGGGTGGGGAGAGGATGTCAAAGAGAAAGGGTGAGAGAAATGCTTGGAATTCGGATTTTGTTCAATTAATTTTGCATTTCAGGGTATTTTTCTTTTCCCTGCCAAATTCAGCAGAAGACAAATTTAACTAGAAGTCTTGGGGGTCGAACTAAGGATAGGAAGAGCTAGATTAATTAGGGAAAGAATACCGACCTTGAGATGTGCTATCAGCAGCTCGTATCTTGCCTGGAGCTGGTTGGAATTTAGAGGCATTTTAGACATTGGCTGATTCTGGAACACTTCTTGAGTTGGTGGGGAGGGAAGATGGCAGGGGGGCCCTCTGGCCCTCACACCTATTTGAGTTACTTTGCTTCCCTTTCCTCTGTTGAAACTCCGCTACTATGTGCAAACCATGGAATTCTAGGCAGCAGTAGCTGCAGTAGAGGGAGGCTTGGTTTGTGAAGTACAAAAAACAAGTATTAACCTAAAAGTATCTGGATCCATATCAGTGCTAGGCAGGGAACAGACTAACTATCCAATGGGTTATCTGTTATAAAAACGGACCAATGGCTACCCTGTCGGCAAGCAAACACCATTGTGTGGTGGGAGAAAACATGGGACGTGGAGGGTATATCCTGATAGTTACACCCCTAAACTTGACTTGGTAACAGCCTGGGCTAGGAAATGGCATTGGAAACTTGAGGAGGAGAGCCAGCAAGTCAGTCAGTCGTATTTATGGAGCACTTACTGTGTGCAGAGCACTGTACTAAGTGCTTGGGAGAGGACAATATAACAGACACATTAATACTTCATGTCATTTTCAGAGCTACTGTGAAATAGCTCATTGTGGGTTGGGAAAGCATCTACCAACTCTGTTGAACTCTCCCAAGTGCAGTGAGAAGTAATGTGGCCCAGTGGATAGAGCATGGGTCTGGGAGTCAGAAGTCTCTGAGTTCTATTCCTGATTCCACCACTTGTCTGCTGCGTGACCTTGGGCAAGTCACTTAACTTCTCTGTGACTCATTTACCTTATCTGTAAAATGGGGATTAAGACTGTGATTCCCATGTGGGACATGGGTTGAGCCCAACCTGATTAGCTTGTGTCTACCTCAGTGCTTAATTCAGTGACTGGCACATAGTAAGTGCTTAACAAATGCCATAAAAAAGTAGGTAGTACAGTGTTCTGCACACAGTAAGTGCTCAAATATGATTGATAGGTGACTTAAGGACCCTTGATTATTGGTCCATTCAATCAATCAAAGGTATTTATTGAGTGCTTACTGTGTGCAGGACACTGTACTAAGCAATTGGGAGGGATTGATTAGACATGATCCCTGCCTTCCATGAGCTTACATTCCCATGGATCTGTTCTTTTCAAACTTTTGCTTTATAGTTTTCTTCTGGAGGAAAACATTTTAGAGATACACAGGCAGCTTTCATCCTCAGAGACCCTCAAAAGATGACTGTTTTGGCAGACATCTTTCATTCTGGTATTTTCCATCCAAGATGAAATATTTCTTTTCCCTCCAGAGAACCTGGATTTTGGGATTTGTGATGTTCTAGGATTTAACACTTTGAACTTTTAAAAATAATTATTATAATAGGCTAGTCTGCTGTTTATGTGGGAGACAGGGAAATCTAAAGTTACTTCAGTACTCCTTAAAAGCTTAGCTTTCCTGAAATGCTGTTTTTAAACTATCATAAGTCAAATTTATCATGGGGATAATGTAATAAAGACAAATATTCTACCAGTAATGAAAAGCTAAGTAAACGGGTATGTTTAAGCTCTATTATATGCAGGGGAGTACATTAAGGCAGTTCTAAGAGACACTTTAATGGATTTAACATTAGCAATCAGACCTGGACTTGGTATAAATCAAACACCATTGCATTTCAGCTTAATGTACACCCACTCATTCATTAGCACCATTCAATGCAGATTATAAATATTAGCCAAGAAATCTCCAGTTCTTGAAGATTCTTTCCACAGACACAGCAGTAATTGAACAATAATGATGACAATCTTATTTTTATGAATCACTATGACTTTTATTGATTTGCTCTTGGGTCTGAAAAAAGCTTCCTCAGCCAGTAGACAACAGGAAATGGGTTTAGCATTACCAGTTGAGCTGTAAAGAAAAATAAGGGGGATAGAAATAATGTGGGGAATCTTTTAGCTGCTGATATAAGCAAGAATCATTTTCCTTACTCCCACAATAGAGACAACTTCAATTAGCTCCTGCCCTACTCTCCTCCTCTCTCCCCAATCTCCCACCCCTTTGTGCCCCCCCCGCCCTTTCATCCTAGCCCAAGGAAACCAAAGCCCAGCAGGCTACAAATATGCATCCTCTTTTCTGGCAAATATTTTGGGGTACTCCATCTCTGCTGCAAGGTAAGGATGGAGACAGATGAGGGCACTTAGGCATTGCATATGAGTGAGGATGAAAGCTGAGGAGGAGGTGAACTTTCTCTGCTTTCTTTGATATACTGCTCTTAAGTAGCAAAAGCAATGTAGCATTCTGAAAATGTGATCCATTACTATGAAAAAGCTGAATTCTCGCCATCTATCCTATCTACTGTGATTACAAGATGTACTGGCATTTTCAGCAAGCCTTTCTCTACCCTGTATCTCAAGGTGGCAGTGAATTGAATACCCCGTGGTATCAGTGAACAGGAAATATGGACATAGATCCTCCCAGGTTTCTGCTGCTGCTGTTGTTACTTTTTCTTGTTTCAGGAAGAGCTAGCAAAGGGAAGATTTTTGCATGCAAGTGTGCAGACACACACACACACACCCACACACAGACTGGAGTTGTCAATGGGTTTGTTCCACAAGATTGAGACCTGTGTCAGTTTTTCTTGAAAGAAATGAGAGAAGACAAATCTCTGGACACCCATCAGGCTACTACAAGTTTAAAACAGCAGAGGGTATCAGCAGCCTTATATTCTCTCCATTTCCAGAGCAGAGCTCTTGACTTTAAAAGTTAAGTTGCTTAATTTCTTTGGGGAATCTCTTATGAGAACAATTGAATACGTGGCCAGTCTATGGCCGTTTTGCTCAAGGAGGGGATTCTTTTAGTGAGCATGAATAAGGAGGTGCTGATCATGCTGAAGTGAGAGAGTAGAGGCACTTGTAGAGGCAGACAGGGTTTGAGCCTCTCTGGACCTCCGATATGGTGCTTGTTTTTAATTAGTCTGTGAATTTGTGCCCTCTAGACTATAGACTCTTTGAGGGCAGGGTTTCTGTCTACTTACTCTATTGTATTCTCCCGAGAGCTTAGCACAGTGCGTTGTACAGTGAGCACTCATTAAATACCGGTGATGATCAATTATAAAGCCTCCTACAGTAGGCTGAGTACTCCACTAGATCCTTCAGAAGTTACAGTGAAATTACAGACTTGGTTTTCAAGGAGTGGATCATTTAAGATGCAGGAAAGCATGCACATGGAAAAATGCACTTTTCTAGTACAATAAACAAGGAAAAAGCTTAGCAAAACAAATTTCGTTTAGTCTTGTTACCTTTTTCAGGGTGAGGGAGTTGGGGAAATGTGACTAGGTTTTGGGCTAGTAAAAAGGTCCTGTATCCTTTTTTGCTTTGTTAACCAATAGAGTTCTGGCAGCAACCACAACCTGTCTGGATTCTGACCCAAGTATATCGATTCAATAAATCTTTGTTGCTCATGAGTTCATTAAAAATGCACAGGTTTCTAAAATAATACTGGCTCATTACATTAAAGCCCACTTAGATCGCTACTCCCTATGCTGTGGGTCCAGATAAACTGCAGGTTCAATTGGTCTAATATGTTCCTTTCGGTTTTATTCCTGAGTTTGGGTGGGATGGGGGAGACGAGGAATGGGACCCCAGAGCCAGAAGAGGTCAGTTAGCCACGCTGCTCCTTCTCTCCATTCCTCTGTTGCCCACAATAGGGTTGCTAGTCTCTGGGTCTCCTGAGGTGTTGTAAACCCAGAAACTCCCCAAAACTTGTCTTAGGCCATTGAGTCGTCTCCGACCCATAGAGACGCCATGGTACAGAGATCTATAATTGACGAGGAGAAAGCATGTAACTTGAAGTCAGGAGACCTGAGTTCTCTGCCCCTAGCCTGCTGTGTGACTCTGGGCAAGTCACTTAACCTCTCTGAGGTACTCTCCCAAGCACTTAGTATAGTGCCCTTCACACAGGTGCTCAGTAAATGCGGTTGATTGATCTGAACCTCAGCTGCCTCATTTGTAAAATGGGTCTAAGACACCTGTTCTCCCCACTTCTTTAGCAAGTGAACCCCTGGGAGGACATGGTATGTGTTTCATCTGCTAATCTTTTATCTACCTCATTTCTTAGCACAGCACTTTGGCCCATCAGAAGTGCTTTAATACATACCATAATTAATTGAAATTGAGTTTTTAGATAGTGTAAAATCTGTAGCCCTAGCGCTTCATTCTGTGGGATGGCACAGAAGTGGAGCTTCTGGGCCACTTAATGGGGAGGATGATAAGCATATATTTAATGCTCAACAAACAGGCAACCAGCTGGAGAGCCAACAATTAGGCTGAGAAGATAGTGGGGGGAGGTGTGTTTTAAAAAAGAGGCCTCTTCCTCAGCCACCACCACAAGCTGTTCAGAGCCCCTAGCTCCGGACTGCAGGATCAACATTATTAGAGATAATTAGTAATATCATCCTATCAGTAATAATAATTACCCCATTGCACACTTGGGCTCAGAGCTGGAAGGCAACAGGTTTAAGAAAAAGAGAATTGTGTGATGCCAGAATGATTAAGTGCCTGTTATAATTATAAGCATAATTAAGATGTTTCACTTTGGGGTGGGAGGGTGGCATAAATTGTGTTCTACTCTGTGTGGGAAATTCTAGACTGCTAAAGAACCGTATTGTTCTTTTACAAAAGGTAACAGTGAACTTTTTAGCTGAGAGTAAAATGTCAGAAGTATTATTTTTATAGGGTTGCTAATTGTTTTATAGAGTATGATCATATAATCACAGACCACAAACATAATTACAAAATGAAATTGATGTCAATTACAGGGAGTATTGATTAGATTAATTCCCATTTCAATCCAGATGCTGTAAATTACAGGATACGCAGAACTGTATGTGAATCCCTTTTCAATGACCAGTAGTGTTTATCACTCACAAGCCCCATGTCAGTAAGCCATAGCTTGTGATGGAAACTGCCATAAATTCAATGCTTTCACAGGAAGAAGGGAGGGGGGCGGTGGCTGTTGAGTGGATGTTGAAGATGCCATATTGGAGTTTAGGGAAGGGAATGGGATATCGAGATCTGGTTATTTAAATTCAAACATCTTTTTTCCTACAAATTGCAGGTGTAGTGTTTGAGGTTTACTCCTGAAGTTCCAGTCATTGTGCATACATTGATCCAATTTTCTAATTTCCTTCCTTGCCATGTTTTTAAACTCTGCAAATCTTTTCAGGACACCATATCTCCATTGCTCCAGCTCCCCCGCTTTCCCCTTCCCCACTGCCATACCTAACTCTTTTGTCTCTCCTTTGCCTCCCCCTTTGTATTTCAATTCTTGCTAGCTGTTCTTGAAATGTATTTTATAATGCATTTCTTGAGTTTAGAATAAAAGGCTAATACTTTCAAAATTACTTCATATTCATTATTAGCCTCTCATAATTCTGCCCGATTTAAGGTTATTGTAGAATACTTCGGCTCTTAGCTAATGCACATTATATCACACTGTAATCACTGCACATTTCAAGGGCTTCTGTCAACAATAGGACCCAAAGTTGTAAATGCAAAATAATATAATTATTTCTGCAAATTGGTGTATACATAGAAAGAGAGATGAGATTGATCTAAAGAATTATATTAAAGGTCACACTTCCAATTTCAGGAGCTGGAGGAAGGGGGCTAGACTTTTAATTCTGGGTTGGTGGAGCAATTTTTGGGATCATTCTGGAGAATGTATCACTATTTTCTCACTGATTTAGAAACCAGAGCTATTTATCACCTTTTCTCTTGCTGTGAGAAGTTTCTGGTTATTTACCCACTTTCTCCCCACTTCAGAACTTAAAATCAGGAGGAACTATTTCCTCCGCCAAGAAGGGCACCCCTTGGTCAGTCAGTCATCGCATTCTTCCACTGCCACCACTGGCCTGTGGATTGGGGGGGCTAAGCCTCTTGTAGTTCTTTTTGGAACTGCAGAGTTGAGTAAACTTGGGGATGATCGACCTTGACTTGGGGAGCACTGTTTTAGCATCCCAGACTATCCTGTCAATCAATGTATTTATTGAGTACTTATTGTGTGCAGAGCGCTGTACTGAGCACTTAATAATGATAATGATGGTATTTGTTAAGCGCTTACTATGTGCAAAGCACTTGGGAGAGTACAGTACAACAGAGTTGATAGAGACGTTCCCTTGCCCATAAGGAGCATACAGTCTAGAGGGGGATACAGACATCAGTGCTGCTGTGGGATTGAGGGTGGGGTGCTTAAAGAGTACAGCTCCAAGTGAACAGGTGATACAGAAGGGAAAGCAAGAAAGGAAAATGATGGCTTAGTTGGGGGAGACCTCTTGGAGTAGGTTTTTTAGAAAGGCTTTGAAGGTGGGGAGAGTGGTAGCCTGTTGTATCTGAAGGGGGAGGGTGTATCAGCCCAGAGGAAGGACATGGGCAAAGGGTCTTTGCCGAGACAGATGAGATCGAGGTGCAGTGAGTAGGTTGGTGTTAGAGTGAAGTGTATGGGCTGGCTTGCAGTAGGAAATCAGCAAGGTAAGATAGGAGAGGGTAAGGTGATTGAATGCTTTAAAGCCAGTGGTGAGGAGTTTCTGTTTGATGCGGAGGTGGATGGGCAACCACTGGAGATTCTTGAGGAGTGGTGAAACATGGCCTGAATATTTCTTTAGAAGAATGATCTGGGCAGCAGAGTATAATTAAGATTGGAATGGGGAGAGATGAGAGGGAGGGAGGTCAGTGAACAGGAGGTTGGTGCAATAGTTTAGGCAGGAAATGATTAGTGCTTAGATCAGCTTGGTGGCAGTTTGACTGGAGAGAAAAGGGTGGATTTTAGCAATGTTGTGAAGGTAGAATTGATGAGATTTGGTGACAGATTGAATATATGGGTTGAATGAGAGAGATGAATCAAAGATAATGCCAAGGTTTTGGGCTTGTGCGACAGGAAGGATAGTGATGTGGTATACAGAGATGGGGAAGGTTCTGTTTTGGACATGTTAAGTTTGAAGTGTTGGTTGGATATCCAAGATGAGATGTCCTGAAGGCAGGAGGAAATATGAGACTACAGAGGAGGGAGGTCAGGGCTGGAGAAGTAGATTTGGGAATCATTTGTGGTAGTTGAAACCATGGGAGCAAATGAGTTCTCTAGGGGAGTGAGTGTAGGTGGAAAATTGAAGGGGACCCAGAATGGAGTCTTGAGGGACTCCCCCAGGTAGCAGGTGGGAGACAGAGGTGAAGCCTGCTAAAGGGATTGAGAAGGAGTGGCCAGAGAGATAGGAGGAGAACCAGGAGAAGACAGCCTATCTGCTGGGTTAGGTGATCTCTGTGCTTTTTTAAAGGGTTAACTAATTTTGCCAGTGAAAATTATTCAAGATGTGACCCTTGCCTTCCAACACTAGTTATCATTCATTCATCGGGATTTTGGGTACTAGTAGATTAGAGTTGGGGCATGTAGTTATTTCATTCATTCATTCAATAGTATTTATTGAGCGCTTACTATGTGCAGAGCACTGTACTAAGTGCTTGGAATGTACAATTCGGCAACAGATAGAGACAATCCCTGCCCATTGATGGGCTTACAGTCTAATCGGGGGAGACAGATAAAAACAATAGCAATAAATAGAATCAAGGGGATGTACATCTCATTAACAAAATAAATAGGGTAGTAAAAATATATACAAATGAGTGGATGAGCACAGTGCTGAGGGGAGGGGAAGGGAGAGGGGGAGGAGCAGAGGGAAAGGGGGTGAAAGGGGGCTTAGCTGAGGGGAGGTGAAGGGGAGGGCAGAGAGGCAGCAGAGGGAGCAGAGGGAAAAGGGGAAGCTCAGCCTGGGAAGGCCTCTTGGAGGAGGTGAGCTCTCAGTAGGGCTTTGAGGAGGAGAAGAGAATTAGTTTGGTGGAGGTGAGGAGGGAGGGCATTCCAGGACAGTGGGAGGACGTGGGCCGGGGGTTGACGGTGGGATGGGCGAGAACGGAGGATGGTGACGAGGTGGGCGGCAGAGGAGCAGAGCCTACGGGGTGGGCAGTAGAAAGAGAGAAGGGAGGAGAGGTAGGAGGGGGCAAGGTGATGGAGAGCCTTGAAGCCTAGAGTGAGAAGTTTTTGTTTCATACGGAGGTTGATAGGCAACCACTGGAGGTTTTTAAGGAGGGGAGTGACACACCCAGACCGTTTCTGTAGGAAGATGATCTGGGCAGTGGAATGAAGAATAGGCTGGAGCGGGGAGAGACAGAAGGAAGCAAGACCCGAGAGAAGGCTGAGGAGGAAGTACAAACCCAACCAGATAGAAAAGTGTTCTGTCTGCCAATCAGACCGTTAAAATGGGAGTCTGCCTAGGAATGGGATTTGGGGTGGAGTGGAGGGAGGAATTTTGGAAATGGGGAATGAGATTAACACTTGAAAATGCATCTTTTTAGTGCTCTTCGACTCGAGGTAGTAATAATAATGATAATAATTGTGGTATTTGTTAAGCACTTACTATGTGCCAGGCACGGAATTAAGCACTGGGGTGGATACAAGCAAATTGGGTTGGACATAGTCCCTGTCCCACACAGGGGCTCACAGTCTTAATCCCCATTTTACAGATGAGGTAACTGAGGCCCAGAGAAGTAAAGTGACTTGCCCAAGATCACACAGCAGACAAGTAGCAGAGCTGGGGTTAGAACCCAGGTCCTTCTGACTCCCAGGCCCGTACTCAATTTAAGTTTCTGCAGCAAAAAAACAGGATCTCTTAATGGAGTTTTGCCCTGGGTCATGTGGAGAGATTTGTCACTGTACCTTGTAGTGGATAGTTTCCCCAGCAATCTTTCTCCTTTAGCTTCCAAATGTGAGCTTTCATATTTTTTCCCCTTCTTTGTCTCAATCTCTCTCACTGTCTCTCTCAGAACATGTCTCCTTGCCCTCTATCAAGTCCTCCTGTCAGCCGATACCGTCCTTGAACCGAACAAAACCCTCACAAGCTGTGCCATGAGTTGAGTCACTTACCTCTGTCTCTAGAGGAGTTTATTGCCCCTGACAAGGTTTTGTCTGTTTTTAGTGGCACGGTTAGTGACAGTCCATTCAGGCAACAGCATGTGACCCAGGATCCTTGTATCAGAGTCTGTGGTCGTCAGAACTGTCACACCGTCAGAACAAGTTGGTCGACAACAGAACCGTCGACCCCTGGGTCACGTCCTCCCGCGGTCCTGGAACGCCCTCCCTCCTCACCTCCGCCAAACTGATTCTCTTTCCCTCTTCAAAACCTTACTTAAAAATCACCTCCTCCAAGAGGCCTTCCCAGACTGAGCTCCTCTTCCCCCTCTACTCCCTCTGCCATCGCCCCTTTACCTCTCCGCAGCTAAAGCCTCATTTTCCCCTTTTCCCTCTGCTCCTCCACCTCTCCCTTCCCATCCCCACAGCACTGTACCCGTCCGCTCAACTATATATATTTTCGTTACCCTATTTATTTTGTTAATGAATTGTACATCGCCTTGATTCTATTTAGTTGCCATTGTTTTTACGAGATGTTCTTCCCCTTGACGCTGTTTAGTGCCATTGTTCTTGTCTGTCCGTCTCCCCCGATTAGACTGTAAGCCCGTCAAACGGCAGGGACTGTCTCTATCTGTTGCCGACTTGTTCATCCCAAGCGCTTAGTACAGTGCTCTGCACATAGTAAGCGCTCAATAAATACTATTGAATGAATGAATGAATGAATGAACAAGTTAATTCAACATGAGGAGAGGGGCAGGCTGTAATAATATATGGCCTCTGGAGAGGGTGCTGTCATGCAGTTTGTGGTTGCTGTTTTCCCCCTCCCCCCCGGCCCCATTTCCTCCAGGCATGCAGGTTGCCAGCCAGAGACCAGGGAACGGAGCAAGCGTGTTAATTTTCAGCCAGTTTGGAGGAACCATTTTTGTCATCTTCCTGCCTCCTGTGGCTTAGGAAAGACCCTTCAGCAGCACTATCTTGAGCCTGGACAAATTACCTGGCAAGTCAACGGGAGCTGGCCAAGAGAGGGTCCAGATCCCTTCTGCCATTGCTGCTGCTGCTGTTTCTTTCCATCGAGGCTGATAAAAATTAAGATGGTGCGTGTCTCTCCCTGGAGGCCGTTTATTGTAAGCTGTTGGTGTCATTGGTGTTGGTGGTGTTGGAGAAGCAGCGTGGCTCAGTGGAAAGAGCATGGGCTTTGGAGGCAGAGGTCATGGGTTCAAATCCTAGCTCTGCCACTTGTCAGCTGTGTGACTGTGGGCAAGTCACTTAACTTCTCTGTGCCTCAGTTACCTCATCTGTAAAATGGGGATGAAGATTGTGAACCCCACGTGGAACAACCTGATTCCTCTGTGTCTACCCCAGCGCTTCGAACAGTGCTCTGCACATAGTAAACGCTTAACAAATACCCACATTATTATTAAAGAGCATTTTAGCAGTATTGACTTTGAGAAATCTAATGCCAGGAAACCAATTTTAGATTTCTGGGAGATAAAGGGATTAGGATACTGGACGGGAAAGGAGTGGGGAGGGGGGTGCCTGGGGGAGGGATGCTTGAGCGTGCACATATTTTTGGGAGTGGGATACTTTGCACCACAGCTGTCCACTTTTACACCGTGAGCTTTTGAACTTCAGATATTGGGAAAGGAAATCTTGAACAGTGACTGTCTGATGGTCTTTCAGGTTCAGGTGTGTCAAATTGACCTTAATAGATAACTACGGCATCAGATTTGAATTTGAGGGCTCGAGACCGGTTAGCAGTTGAGGGGTTTTTCAAAGATATAGGACTTTGTTTGCAAAGCTATTAAATAAGTTCAGTGAGAAGGAAAAAACTTCCACCCGATGACTTCTACCCAGGCCAGATCTTAACAGAGGGTGAAGACCTGTAGCAGCAGCGGGAGCACAGATTTTGATTAGTGTTGATGGTCTCCAAGTCTGAAATGCCGCATTCTGAGGCCAGTGGAAATTAGCAGTGTATCCAGAGCCCCTTTTTTTTCCCTCTCCCTCAGACACTTGGAGATTAATAATAATAATATCTCATTTAAATAATACCTTTATTTGTCCAGAAAGCTTCCACATGATCCTTATTTTATCCTCATGACATCTGTGAGAGTCATGGGGAGGGAGACCTTGGATATGCTCATTTTACAGATGAGGAAACTGAGCTATAGAGAGGGTTAGTGACTTGCCCAAGAACTCACAAGAAGCCAGTGGCCAGTCCACAGATCCATGCTCCAGGCCATGCTGCTTTTCAATTTTATAGTCCTGGGAACGAGGACTGTTGCTGTGAATTTTTCAGCCTTCCTCCCTCACTCTAGACTTTGGAGTCAATCATATCTAATTGCCTACTTTGCACAGATCACTGTACTAAGAGTGTGGAAGAGTAGACAACAAAATTAGAAGACATGATCCCTTCCCTCAAGGAGCTTACAGTGTACTGTGTGCTGAGCACGCTACTGAGCATGTGGGAGTGTCCAATAGCATTAGTCGACATAATCTCTGCTCTTAGGAGCTAACAGTCTAGTGTGTACAGAGCACTGTATGGAGTGCTTGGGAGAGTCCAATAGAGTTAGAAAGCATGGCCCCTGCCCTAAAAGAGCTTCCCATCAAGTGCGGGTGATAGACGCAAAATAAATTACAGTTAGGAGGAAGAAGGGACTGGAAGGTTGGTTATGTGACCTAATGAGCTCTTAAATAGTAATTTATGGAGATGAACTCTGCACAGAAGTGCTCTGGATGATTTTGAATCCTGAAGTTGGATATAATGTGGGGTGAGGAGAAAAAGTATTTGGGGAAGGCCTCCTGGAGATGTGATTTCAGAAAGCTTTTCTAGATGGGGAGAGTTGTGGTCTGGTGGGCTCGAACTGGGAGGGAGTTCCAGGCAAGAGGGAAGGATTTGAGTGAAAAGGTGGAGTTGGAAGGAATGAAAATGAGGCAATGTATGTAGATAAATTTGAGAGGAATGAAGAGGGTGAAGTGGAGTGTAATGGACGAAGGAATAAGTAGGAGGGAGAGAGAGCTAACAGAGTGCCATAAAGCCAGTAGTCAGGAATCCCTGCTCAGTGTGGAGAGGGAAAGGGAACCATTGCAGGTTTTTGAGGAGTGGGGAGAGGCTGGACACAAGGAAACCAGCGATGGGGCTGATACAGTTGTCTAGGTGGATTTGGATGAGAGCCTCGACCAGGGTGGTGGCCATTTGGATGGAGAAGAAGGGGTGGATCTGAGAAATGTTGTGGAGGCAAAACTGAAATCTTTTAATAATAATAATAATAATGATGATGGTGGCATTTGTTAAGCGCTTACTTGGCACATGCCAAGCACTGTTCTAAGCGCTGGGGGGATACAAGGTAATCAGATTGTCCCACATGGGGCTCACAGTCTTAATCCCCATTTTACAGACGAGGTAACTGAAGCCCAGAGAAATTAAGTGACTTGCCCATAGCCACACAGCTGACAAGTGACAGAGCCGGGATTAGAACCTATGACCTCTGACTCCCAAGCCCGTGATCCTTCCACTGAGCAATGCTGCTGCTTTTAGAGACAGACCAAATGAGAGAGTTGAAAGAGAGCCAGGAGTCAAGGGTCGTTAGGTGTAAGGTTGTTGGGTTAAGGTTGTAGGCTTCCGAATCAGGGAGGATGGTGGTGTTGGCAACTTGTCAACTGAGATGTGAGAGGTAGATGGAAGAAGGGAGATGGGTTTAGTTTTCGATGTATTGTGTTAAAGAGACGGGTGTGATAACCATATGGAGATGTCTTGGATGCAAGTGGAAATGTGAAATTGCAGAGGAGGTGAGCAGTTAGCACAAGCAAGGTAGCCATCCACTAGAAGTGGTAGCTGAAGCTGTGGCAGTTGATGAGTTTCCCAAGGGAGCAGGTGTAAAGCAAGAAGAGGTGAGGACCCAGAACAGAGCCTTGAGGAATATCCACAATTAGGTGGTGGGAGCCGGGGAGAGGAGCCAGCAAAAGAGGTGGAGCAGGAGTGGCCAGAGAGAACAGAAGAGACACAGGAGACAACTGTGTCAGTAAAACCAAAGTTAGTTTCTGAGAGAAAGGAGTGGTCCACAGGGTCAAAAGCAGCTGAGAGGTAGAGGATGATTGGGATAGAGTACATTAGATTTAGGAAAGAGGAGGTCATTGGTTGATTGTTATTACTGTATTTGTTGAGTACTTACTATATGTCAAAGGCTGGTCTAAGAACTGGGGTAGATACAAGTTAACTGGGTTGGACAATGTGCTTGTTCTGCATGGGGCTCACAGTCTAAGTAGGAGGGAAAGCAAGTGTTGAACCCCCATTTTGCAGTTGAGGAAACTGAGGCAGAGAGAAGTCAAGCAACCTGCCCAAAGTCACACAGCAAGCAATTGGCAGAGCTGGGATGAGAACCCAGGTCTTTTGGCTCTGAGGTCCGGGTTTTTTCAACAAGGCCATGCTGTTTTTCAATTTGCCTCAAGTTTCCATCTGCCTTCTTACCTTCCCAAGACTTCTAAACCACTCTCATACTGGCCCTGTAGCCAAATGTGTTATTGGTGGGAAATAAAAACTATTTTTGGGTAAGAAAATGATCATCGTGTCGAACCAGTAGCCAAGAGTCATTGGTTTTGTTTCTGCCTCTGTTAATGGAAAATTTGGGGCTGTGGAGGGTAAAGAGTGTAACCTTTATGGAGTTGTTTCTTTTTGGTAAAAAGACACCCTAAAAATGTCACTTCTTTTCAAACCACACTTGTGTACATATCTTTTTACCCTCTTAGGCACTGACTCATGAATGCATTCTTTTTTCTTTCTTACACCTGTCTGTAAATTATTTTACTGTTTGATGCCTTGCTAGACCGTAAGCTCTTCTAAGGTAAGGATCAGGTCTACTTGATTGTACTCTCCTAACTGCTTAGTACTGTGCTCTGCACTAAGTAGGTACTCAAATACTATTGATTGATTGCTTGTCTTCCCTATTACTCTAAGATTCTCAAGGGTAAGGATTTGTTGTCTGTGTGTTCCCCAAGGACCTAGTACAGTGCTCTAAATATGTAGGCATCCAATTAAATACTCCTGCGGCTGTGATGATGATGCCAGTGGTGGCATTTGTAAAGCACTTACTATGTACTAAGCACTGGGGTAGATACAAGATTATCAGGTCAGGCATAGTCTCTGTTCCATATAGGACTCACACTCTAAATAAGAGGGAAAGCAGGTATCGAATCCCCAATCTACAGATGAGGAAAGCGAGACACCGAGAAGCGAAGTGACTTGCCCAAGGTCATTCGTGCAAACTCACAAGGAGCAGAAGAGGCACCCACATACTCCTATGTGGCAGTGGGCCCAGGCAGCTCTACTGTGGGCCTGTGACTGGCTAGGGCCTGGAACCCACTCCAGTTGTGATATATATTCCTGGCCCACAACAAGCTGATGGTCCTACCATGGGCAGGACCCAGCTGGAATTGGAACTGCGTCTTGGTCGGCTCCAAGGGGTGGGGCCGGTCAGTCCCCAAAGCTTTTCTCATCCCAGTGGGCCGTTGCTCCCGATGGGAAGTCTGTTCATGTCGGGAGGTGGAAGAAAATAATCTATCCCTTATAAACAACTTAGAAAACAAAGTCCTCTGTTCTGTTTTCCATATGGTCCCAGTTCTAATGACTTACCTAAAATGAATTGCCACGGGTGTCGTCGGGGGAACTAGAATTTTGAGCTCTGAACTAGAAAGTGTATTAAAAAATAGTAGGAAATTGGGAAAGTATTTCATGAAAAATAGAGAGGAAAGTAATTGAAGATGAACTATTATAAATAGGACTACTCAACTGGCAGGCTGCTTTCACATAATGGATATGGTTTCTGAATAGGAGAAATTGAGTCATTCCAAATTGGAGTTGTTTGAAGACAGATTCTTCCTTTAACTACAGATCCTTGTTCTCAGAGCACAGATATGAAGTCAATCCTCTGGAGTACTTTGATGTAGAAGCAAAACCAAAAATAATGGACTTGGGCCTTGTAGTTATTGGACATTTTATATTTTACTTTTATTTTCACTCTATAGAAGTCAACATTTAATGAGCTGGGTGATTTCCACAAACTTTATGGTGTACCATTTTTGAATCTTACAGGATGCATGCCATATATGGTGAACTCATCTCTGATTGTTCCCATACTGATCATTTGCGGGTGAATCACTGTGTTTTCCCCCAGTTCTTACTAGGTCACAGGAAATACCTGCTAACAATTCTTGAATCAAATATTTCACTACATAATTGTTTCCCCACAACTAGCAGAACATATTTAGGTTCATGAGCTATTGTTTTGCAATTCCTGGGTAGAAACATAGACATTGGGTCTTTTTAAATTTTTTTTAGTTTGTATTTAATAGTGTTTGTTAAATACTAACTTTCCCCCAGACATTGCTCTAGGAGCCGGGGTAGATACAAGCCAATCAGGTTGGACACAGTCCATGTCCCACCTGGGGCTCACAGTCTTAATCTCCATTTTACAAATAAGGTAACTGAGACACAGAGAAGTGAAGTGACTTGTCTAAGGTCACACAGCAGACAAGTGGAAGAGCGGGGATGAGAACAGTGCTTTGCATACAGTAAGCGCTCAATAAATATGTTTGAATGAATGAATGAACCCAGGTCCCACTGACTCCCAGGCTTGTGCTCTGTCCACTAAGCATTGGTATTGAGAATGACTTACTTGATCCACTGTTCAATTCTGCCTGCTCCTTAAACCGGGGAATTCATTTGCTCTTGGGGCTCATGGATACATTAGGTGCCAATTTTAGAATTAGGTGAGAAGTGTGGTTGGTTAAAGCATGAAGTGTGCAAGCACTCTCCCTGATTTTTTCTACCAACCCTTCTTCTCTCCTAAGCTTCAATGCCCTGATGAAATGCGACCACCAGCTGCGTGAGGATTTTTATGATGTGGATAAATGTCCACCAGGGGCAAGGATCAGGCTGCTAAACTCATTTTCACTTGTGATCTAAGCCAAAATTTTTAACTCTTCTCTCTAGAGGAGGAGATAATGCATTAACACATTGAACCGCTCAAGCCTCATGACACAAGTGGTATATATTGCCCCTGGCATGCCCGTGTGCAACTCCCATTAGTTTCCAGTGATCACAGGCTGGGAGATTATTTTGGAACAGGAGGGAGGATGTGAGGAGAGGCATGAGAAAGCATCACTGTGGAAATAATCCCTTTTTCTCTCTCTCTATGGTATCTCTGCCTAGGCATAGTTCCTCTTAGAATTGCAGTGATGATTTCTTTCACTTTCCCACATTCTAGACCTCCTCCCTCCACTTTTTGGGAATGATTAACAATTCATTTGATGATGGTAACTGACCCTTTGAGCACTTGATATTCACCCCACCCTCAGCCCCACAGCACTAATGTACATATTCGTAATTTATATTAATGTCTGTCTCCCCCTCTGGACTGTAACTTCTTTTTTTTTTTAGTGGTATTTGTTAAGTGCTTACTATGTGCCAGGCAGTATATTAAGCACTAGGGTAGATATAGACTTGCTGGTCTCACCTTTATAATATTGCCAAGATCCGCCCTTTCCTCTCCACCCAAATGGCTATCTTACTGGTACAGGCTCTCATAATATCCTGGCTGGATTATTGTGTGAACCTTCTCTCTGATCTCCCTTCCTCCTGTCTCTCCCCGCTCCAGTCTATTCTTCATTCCGCTGCCCGGATCATCTTCCTGCGGAAACGCTCTGGGCATGTCATTCCCCTTCTTAAAAACCTCCAGTGGTTGCCTATCAACCTCCGCATGAAACAAAAACTTCTCACTCTAGGCTTCAAGGCTGTCCATCACCTTGCCCCCTCCTACCACTCCTCCCTTCTCTCTTTCTACTGCCCACCCCACACGCTTCGCTCCTCTGCCGCTCACCTCCTCACCGTCCCCCGTTCTCGCTCATCCTGCCGTCGAACCCTGGCCCACGTCCTCCTGCTGTCCTGGAATGCCCTCCCTCCTCACCTCTGCCAAACTAACTCTCTTCCCCTCTTCAAAGCCCTACTGAGAGCTCACCTCCTCCAAGAGGCCTTCCCAGGCTGAGCATTCCCTTTTCCCTCTGCTCCCTCTGCTCCCTCTCTGCCCCCCCTTCACCTCCCCTCAACTAAGCCTCCTTTCCCCCGCTTTCCCTCTGCTCCTCCCCCTCTCCCTTCCCCTCCCCTCAGCACTGTGCTCGTCCTCTCATTTGGATATATTTTTATTACCCTATTTATTTTGTTAATGAGATGTACATCCTCTTGATTCTATTTATTGCTATTTTTTTTTGTCTGTCTCCCCTGATTAGACTGTAAGCCCGTCACTGGGCAGGGATTGTCTCTGTTGTTGAATTGTACATTTCAAGTGCTTAGTACAGTGCTCTGCACATAGTAAGCGCTCAATAAATACTATTGAATGAATGAATGAATATAGATAATTGGGTTGGGCAAAGTCCTTGTCCCACAGAAGACTCATAGTCCTACTCCCCATTTTACAGATGAGGTAACTGAGACACAGAGAAGTAAAGTGAAGATCACACAGCAGACATATGACAGAGATGGGGTTAATAATAATAATGATGGCATATGTTAAGTGCTTACTATGTGCAAAGCACTGTTCTAAGCACTGGACACTGTTCTAAGTGAACCCAGGTCCTTCTGACTCTCAGATCCAGGCTCTATCCACTAGAAGATGCTGCTTCTCTTTATGGGCAGGGAATATATCTACTCACTCTGTTGTAGTGTACTCTCCCAAGTGCTTAGTACAGTGTTTTGCACATAGTAAATGCTCAATAAATGCCATTGATTGATAGTAATTCAAGAGCAAATTAAGTCTTGGAAACTGAGTACTTAGCCAACTTATGTAAAAAACTACTCTAAAAGATGCAGACTGAAGGATCTGTTGGCATGATTCAGAATAGGGTGATTGGCACTAAAATTTTTACCTTAATTTGATTTTGGTGATAGGTGTTGAGAGTATGTGGTAGCTAAAAATATTGAACACACATGCTGTCCTTTTGGATCAAAGATGATGTTACTGTGGTAAGATTTCTGTTGATGGATGCAAGTGTGGTGGATAAGACCAGTGCATGACCGAAAATTCCTTCTGCATTGAGTGCAGGTCAAGATGGTCTCATGCAGCTCTGCTACAGTTGTTACCCGTGACTTGGGACTGTTCAGATTCCCCCCCTCTTGGGATTGCGATGCTTCCAAATCTGCTGCTCCAGGCAAGCACCTCTTTTCTAATTGATCTAAGCTGGACTGGTACGTTTTTGCTGCTGTTTTTCAGTTTAAAATTTTTTTTTATTTTAATGGCATTTGTTAAGTCCTTACTATGTGCCAGGCACTCTACTAAACTCTGGGATAGATACAAGCTAATCAAGTTGGACACAGTCTCTGCCCCACGTGGAGCTCACAGTCTTAATACCCATTTTATAAGTGAGGCAGCTGAGATAGAGAGAAGTGAAGCGACTTGCTCAAGATTGCACAACAGGCAAGTGGTGGAGCTGGGATTGGAACCTAGGTTCTTCTGACTCCCAGGCCAGTGCTCCATCCACTAATAATAATAATAATGATGATGGTATTTAAGCGCTTACTATGTGCCAAGCACTGTTCTAAGCTCTGGGGTGGATACAAGGCATTCAGGTTGGACACAGTCCCTGTCCCACATGGGGCTCACCTTCTCAATCCCCATTTTACAGATGGGGTAACTGAGGCACAGAGAAGTGAAGTGACTTGCCCAAGGTCACACAGCAGACAAGTGGCAGATCCGGGATTAGAACCCACACCCTCTGACTCCCAAGCCCGTGCTCTGGCACTAGGCCACACTGCTTCTCATTGCTGGGAGTTCTCATCCGTAAATCCTGGCTGAAGAGCCCCTGAAGACACTTTATGGTACTTCATAATGATGGTACTTATTAAGTGCTTACTATGTGTCAGGCACTGTACTAAGCACTGGGGTGAATACAAGCTAATCAGGTTGGACACTCATTCATTCGATCATATTTATTGAGCGTTTACTGCGTTCAGAGCACAGTACTAAGCGCTTGGAATGTACAATTTGGGAACAGATAGAGACAATCCCTGCCCAACAACGGGCTCACAGTCTAAATGGGGGAGACAGACAACAAAACAAAACAAGTAGTCAGGCGTCACTACCTTCAAGATAAATAGAATCATAGATACATAGACATCATTAATAAAATAGAGTAATAGATAATATATACAAATATGCACAAGTGCTGTGGGGAGGGGAAGGGGGGAGAGCAGAGGGAGGGAGTAGGTGGAATGGGGAGGGGAGGAAGGGCAGAGGGAAAGGGAGGGCTCAGTATGGGAAGGCCTCTTGGAGGAGGTGAGCTCTCAGTAGGGATTTGAAGAGAGGAAGTCCCTCTCGCACATGGGGCTCACACTTTTAATCCCCATTTTAGAGATGAAGTGACTTGCCCAAGGTCACACAGCACACAAGTGGCGGAGCCAAAATTAGAACCCATCACCTTCTGACTCCCAGGCCTCTGCTCTATCCACTATACCACACTGTTCATTCATTCATTCAATAGTATTTATTGAGCGCTTACTATGTGCAGAGCACTGTACTAAGCGCTTGGAATGAACAAGTCGGCAACAGATAGAGACAGTCCCTGCCATTTGACGGGCTTACAGTCTAATCGGGGGAGACAGACAGACAAGAACAATGGCAATAAATAGAGTCAAGGGGAAGAACATCTCGTAAAAACAATGGCAACTAAATAGGATCAAGGTGATGTACATTTCATTAACAAAATAAATAGGGTAATGAAAATATATACAGTTGAGCAGACGAGTACAGTGCTGAGGAGATGGGAAGGGAGAGGGGGAGGAGCAGAGGGAAATGCTTCACTTTAGGAGCACCTGGACCCCAGTCAGTGTCCACTGAGTCCTAAAGCCCTCTGATACTCTAACAGTCAGTTAATTTCAACAGTGTTTACTGTTTTTTTAATTTGGTAACAGTTCAAACCACCTTTTCCTAGATCTAATACCTCTCCCCCCAGTATCCTCTGTACTTCCCACTAGGCACACATTTCTCTGGTGTTTTTTCTTCTTCTCCCAGATCATCCCAGGTTCCAGTCTCAATCTGAAACCTTCGGACGCAGGGCCTCTTACTGTCCTTTCTCCCTCCTCAGGGGCGGGAGCCTAGCTCCTCTAGTGTCCTGGCCACTGGACCCCTGACCCTCCAGGATCTCCTAACCCTCTCCCAGGATCCTCGCCTATTCAGGGTCACAGCATGAGCCTCCCTCTGTCCTGCTCTCAGGCATGTGGTTTGCCCTCAGACCCCTCCAAGGTGGTTGAGGGACTCCTCCCCTACCACCTCCACCTCAAGCCTGCCCTCCTCCCCCCACCCCCCACCCCAGCTCCCCATCTCTTCTCTCTGATGGGCTCTGCTAAGTATTTCCATTCCCCTCAGGTAAGGGCACTATGGAGTGACTGTCATGACTTCTTCTTCTTACCTCCTCCTGAGTGGTAGAGCCAGCAGGGCCTGTCTGGATAGAATGCGGTACCAGAAGCAATGGTTGTATGGATGGTATTGGTCAAATGTCACGAACTCTCAGAGTTCTCCTTAATGTGTGGTTCATCAGAAATGTTACGCAGTATTATGGGAGAATGGAGGGTGCTATAAATTGTGTTGGGACAGTGAGATAACTAATCAAAATCCTGGGCAAAAAAGCAGGCATTTTGTTGTTTTACAAACTTAATAAAGCAGAGGAATTTATTGATGTTTCTGTTCTCCTAAATTGAAATCATCTAAGAACACAGGTAGAGAAGATAACAAATTCGTGGTCTGGAAGGGGAAGATAAATAAATGTAGAGATTGAAGTACTTAGCGAAACCAATTATCTTAATGACTGGGATGGTTTTGCATATACTAGTTAAACTCTGGGGATTCATTATGGTCCAGCTTCAATTCAGAATCAATCAGTGGCATTTGAACACTTACTGTGTGCAGAACACTACTAAGTGCTTGGGAGAGCACGATAAAGTAGACTCAATCCCTGCTCTCAGAGGACTTTACAATTTACCTGGGGAGGACAGAAATTAAACTAATTACAGGTAGAGGAGCCAACCGATTATAAAGATAGGTATATAAGTTCCAAGGTAAGCGGGTGCAGGGTGACTCACCAGTTGCCGCGTGGCCTAGTAGGTAAGAGCACAGGCCTGGGAGTCAGAAGGACTCGGGTAAGTCACCTGACTTCTTGGTGCCTCAGTTACCTCATCTATAAAATAGGGAGTAAGATTTAATCCCTCCTAGTCAGTCAATTGTATTTATATCTCTCTGTTGCTGTATTGTTCTTTCCAAGTGCTTAGAACAGTGCTCTGCACACAGAAAGCGCTCAATAAATACGAATGAATGAATAAGTGAATTGAGCGCTTACTGTGCACAGAGAACAATACAACAATAACTAGACATGTTCCCTGCCCTCAACTAGCTCACAGTCTAGAGGGGGAGACAGACATTAATGTAAATATATTTAGACTGTGAGCCCCATGTGGGACCGGGATGGTGTCCAACCTTATTATATTCTATCTTTCCCCCAACACTTAAAACAGTGCTTGACACCTAGTGTCTAAAATGTACCAAACTGTAATATGTACATTCCAGTCGTGGAAAATTAAGGTAATCACATTACAAACAAGAACATTGTGTGGGTGTGGAGATCTAGGATTAACTGTAATATATATATTCCAATCCTGGAAAATTAAGGTAGTCGCATTACAGACCAGTACATTGTATGGGTATGGAGATCTAGGATTACCTCATGGGAAAGGCAGACCCACCCCGGGAGGGTGTATGGGGAAATTACCAGCTGGCTAGGGGGAGTTGGAAAAGGCTGTGTGAAGCAGATGGAGGTTTCAAGAGCTGTTTGTGTGATGAAATGGAAGGAATTTGGCAAGTTGGAATCCCACTATAACTAGGCACCTCCAGCTCTTACCTTGATTCTTCCTATTGCTGTCTAGGGCACAGCCCACCCTCTCTCCTCCCCTGACTAAAGGAGCTGTGTGCCTCCTCCTGAAGTGGAAAAGGGTTGCTTCTCTTAAAATGGGTGCTGACAGGTGTTTGCCACTGCAGTGTCAGTTCAAATCCAGTTTCTGCCGATCAAACCTGCCCCTCAGGCAAGCAGTAGATAGCACTCCCACGACTGGCAGTTGATCAGCATCGATGGCCACCAGGTTGGGCAGGCTTTGCGGAAGTTTTAGTTGACTTCACAGTCCTGCGCCTGGACCCTGTGGATGGAGAGGGATGAAAGCCTTTGGGTCCAGAGGTGTGTACCATCTCAGAGGTGTGGGACTTTGATGCCACAGACTCCTTGAGAGTCTCACTGGGTCCCAAGCGATGGGCAGGTTAGGTGTGGTGAAGGCAATCAGCTGTGTCCAGGAGGAAGCTATTCCTGCCAGGCTAATCCTTTCTGCCTCCCTAGAGGTGATGTGGGGGCTTTTGATTCACTTTGGACAGGCATTGGGAATGAAGAGGCGTGGCCTGGTGGAAAGACTATGGGCCCGGGAGGCAGAGGACCTGGGTTCTCATTCTGGCTCTGCCATGTACCTGCTCTGTGACCTTGGGCAAGTCGCTTCATATCTCTGGGCTTCGGTTACCCCATCTGTAAAATGGGGATTAAATCCTACCCCCTCCCACTTAGATTGTGAGCCCCATGTGGGACAGGGACTGTGCCCAACCTGATTAGCTTGTATCTACCCCAGCACTTAGAACAGGACTTGGCACATAGTAAGCACTTAACAAGTACCATGAGATGAGATGAAGAGGGATCTTGGACAGGATACTTGCTGGCCAGCTTCTCTTCAGTCCCCTCAAGCCTCTGGACAGCAGCAAGAGGTTGGCTCATTTTGGTTTTCCTAGAGCTTCTGAAAAGTCAGCTTGATGGATAAACCATTGCCGGAGGGAAGGCAGGAAAGAGCTAAATGGGGATGATTCTTCCTAGAGACACGGAAGTTCTTCCCCTTCATTCAGCACAGCTCCAGGTTGCTGTAGCTCTGGTTTCAGGAATAATAATGATGATGATGGCAGTTGTTGAGTGGTTACTACGTGTCAAGCATTGTCCTAAGCACTGGGGTATGACAAGATAGGTCAGTTTAAGTGGGAAGGAGAACAGTTATTGAATCCCCATTTTACAGATGAGGAAACTGAGGTACAGAGAAGTTAAGTGAATTTCCCAAGGTCACAGAGCAGGAGAATGGTGGAGTTGGGATTAGAACCCAGGTTGTTCTTGCTCATAAGATGTTATCTCAGCCAGGTGGTACCCATGTATTTTTCCAGAGAAGTTTTTTACCCCCCTTTTCCTTTGCCCTTGATCAATTTTCTTTGCCTCCGGTGCCCTTCCCCCACAACCTGTCATCTTCTCCGAGCTGGCAGTCCACTTTGCTTGGACATAGGTTAGAGAGATTAGACTGCTCCTGCCACTCAGAAGGATAAAATTATCTGGGCTGAAGAAATTCCTCCCTCATATTGAATCCCTTGCCATGAGGTGAGAGCGGCCAGCAGACATTTGTACCCTGCTAAATGAGGGAAGGAATACTCGGTGGAGGTGAGGGGAAGAATCAGCAGGAAGCACAACAGAGGCTCAGTTCTGTACCTCTTCTAAACCATTTAACCCAACATGTCTCGCATACATAGGAGAAATGCAATATCTTCTTGGGCCTGGAGGCATTTCAGGCAAGCAGTTTGCCATAAATTAAACAGTTCGGGTCCCTGAGCAGTCTGAGTCATAGTAAGAGATGTCTGAAGTTACAAGGGATTGGTCTGTTGTCAGTTATTTTTCCACTCAGCAGAGCAGGAGTGGCAGAGGGCCCCATACTGACCAAGGAGACCCAGGCAACATGAGGGTCTCCCCCAAAACTCGTGGGGCGTAGTCAGGGGTTTCTGCCAGGAAGCAGCACCGTTCTGGGTCGGGGAGGGAGGAGGAGGGAGGCCAAAGCAGAGGTAGCAGGGAGCAGGGTTCACCCCAGCCCAAGGATGGCGCTGTCTTCTGGCCATTGAGGTTGGCCTGAGGTATTTGGTGGCCACTGTGAGGTCGCTATTCAGGATAATTTTGGTAACAGGAGGGCATCCATCCTTGGTTCAGGAATTAATTTCCCCCATTCACGACACAACCTCTGGGAGAAAATGAGTTCCAACTTGTGACGCTTCGATGTAAGGTGTAGTTTTCAGGGGCCGATTGTGCCCCGACAGGAAGTTCTCCAATAATAATAGAGGATATAAGCAAGCACTTATATCCTCTAAGCACTGTTCTAAGCACTGGTGTAGATACAAGGTTATCAGGTTGTCCCATGTGGGGCTCCCAGTCTTAATCCCCATTTTACAGATGAGGTAACTGAGGCACAGAGAAGTTAAGTGACTTGCTCAAAGTCACACAGCTGACAAGCAGTGGAGCCAGTACCACAGTACCAATTCTGTGGTAGTTCTGTTCTTGAAGAATCTGGGTGATGGGAAAATCGTGTTACCGTAACCATTGTTTCCATGGGAAATGATCAGTGAGGAGTTAGATGGTTCGAAGACACCACTTTGACTAACACATTTTGATGCAAATTTATTATTATGTCCACTCATAGCAGAATGGTTATATCCTCTAAGCTCATTATAAGCTTAGATTTACGTAATCCTGTTGTGGGCAGGGAACGTGTCTACCAACTCTGTTATATTGCACTCTCCCAAGTGCTTTAGTATGCTGCTCTGCGTACAGTAAGCGCTCAATGAATACGATAGATTAAGTTCCTTGTGGGCAGCTACTAGCTGTTATACTGTACTGTGCTCTGTAAATGCCATTAATTGATTGATCGCTTGATCCTCAGCACTCGTTGTTTTAGTGGACTAAATATCGTCAAGTTGCAAAAACACAAAAAGAGAGAAAGTCCTGTATATCACAGACCAGTAAAGTTGAGGCAGAGGCTGGGAAGTCCCTTGACTGATGCCAAATACAAGTGCCCAGCTGTCTCATCTTGTCTCAAATCTACCTGGACCCACTTGTGGGCCATCTTATACCAGAGCAGATTTGTGTTGTGGGAAGAAAGTTCTCTAGTTTGTATCATTCTGTAGTATCAAATTTGTGTAAGTGGCAACCCAGCTAAGAACTGAGTCAGTTGCTGATGACAGACCTGCAAGGCACACTGCCTTCAAGAATGGTATGGCTTGCCTTGATCCAAAGCGCCTCACTAAAAGAGGCGAAAGAGAAAGGAGAGCTGGGTGCTGCGAGTATGAAGCACATGACAAGGGATAAATGTTTGTGTGGCTGGGACTGTGGGTACTGTGTGGGTCTTTTTGGCTGCCCACATGCTCATAGGAGAACCTCACGGTCTGTGGTGCCTTTGAATATGGAGGACAAGTAGATATGCCACCGTCACCCTGGCCCTAGAACCGAGAGGCAGGGTAATCCCTTCAGGGTCTGGGGTCTCTAGCCCACATCCTGCCTCTGGCCTGGAAGACTGTCCCCCTTCATATCTGACAATTACTCTCCCCTCCCTTCAAAGCCTTAATAAAGACACATCTCCAAGAGGCCTTCTCTGACTAAGCCCTCATGACCTTTTCTCCCACTCCCTTCTGTGTTGCCCTGATTTGCTCCCTTTATTCACCCGCCCCCGCCACCCTGAGCTCCACACCACTTACGTACATATCCATAGTTTATGTATATTAATGTCTCTCTCCCCCTCTAGACTGTAAGCTCACTGTGGGAAGGGAATGTGTCTGTTATATTTTATTATACTCTCCCAAGTCCTTAGTACAGTCCTCTGCACACAGTAAGTGCTCAGTAAATACGATTGATGGGGTCACCCCGACTCTGGGGTCGGTGGCCCTTCCTCCTCTGAGGTGCTGTGCTGCCCTTAGGGTGAGGGACAGAGAGAGCTTGGAAAGTGCACTCATCCCTAAAAGCAGCCCTTCCAATGATGATGATGATATTTGTCAAGTGCTTACTATGTGTTAAGCACTGTTCTAAGCGTAATAGAAGCTAATCGGGTTGGACACAGTCCCGGTGCCACATGGGGCTAAGAATCCCCATTTTACAGAGGAGGTAGAGAAGTGAAGTGAGTTGCCCAAGGTCCCACAGCAGACAAATGGCGGAGCCAGGATTAGAACCCAGGTCCCTCTGACTCCCAGGCCCAGGCTCTATCCACTAGGCCAAGATGCTTCAGTTTGCGGGGACAGCGGCGGCGGCTCAGAACAATGGATTGGACTAGCCCGGCTTTGGAACTTGCCTGTTTGGCTTTTGCGATGCCTTAACACTGTGACGTCACCTCTCTGTGTCCTCTGCCTCTTGGCCACGGCTGCCCAGTCCTGGCTCAGCTGTCACTTCTGTAACCTTGTAATTAACATTGAGAAGGCTTGCGGGTAATTTATGGAGTCGCTAAGCACAGGGACAGTTATCTGGTAAATGTTTGCTGCTGCACAGGCTATGGGTGGGTTGAGTATATCTAGAGGAGAGTTAGAGAAATGAAAAGTGAGTTTATGACCCATAAATCAGTTGCAAGGAGAAAAGGAAGGTAGGTGAAAAGAACTTCACCCTTGTACTATATCAATGTGCAGAGTGAACATGCCCCCAATTAATAGAATGGCCTTTGGGAGTGTAGCGTTAGAAGAAGGAGCTCTCCGGGCTGAAGGGAAGCCGCATGGCCTAGCTGCAAGAGTACAGGACTAGGTGTTGGGAGACCTGGTTCTAATCCCGGCTCCACTACTTGTCTGTGATGTATCCTGGGGCAAATCACTTAACTTCTCTGTGCCTCAGTTTCCTAATCTGTAAACTGGGGAGGAAATACCTGTTCTTCCTCACTCTAATATCTCCCTGAGCACTTAGCAGAGTGATTGGCACATAGTAAGCCCTTAACAAATATTCTACTTATTCTGGGCATGTCACTCCCCTTCTTAAACAACTCCAGTGGTTGCCTATCAACCTCCGCTCCAAACAAAAACTCCTCACTCTAGGCTTCAAGGCTCTACATCACCTTGCCCCTTCCTACCTCTCCTCCCTTCTCTCTTTCTACCACCCATCCCGCACGCTCCGCTCCTCTTCCGCCCACCTCCTCACCGTCCCTCGGTCTCGCCTATCCCGCCATCGACCCCTGGGCCACGTCCTCCCGTGGTCCCGGAACGCCCTCCATCCTCACCTCCGCCAAACTGATTCTCTTCCCCTCTTCAAAACCCTACTTAAAAATCACCTCCTCCAAGAGGCCTTCCCAGACTGAGCTCCTCTTCTCCCTCTACTCCCTCTGCCACCCCCCCTTTACCTCTCCGCAGCTAAACCCTCTTTTTCCCCTTTTCCCTCTGCTCCTCCACCTCTCCCTTCCCATCCCCACAGCACTGTACTCGTCCACTCAACTGTATATATTTCCGTTACCCTATTTATTTTGTTAATGAATTGTACATCGCCTTGATTCTATTTAGTTGCCATTGTTTTTACGAGATGTTCTTCCCCTTGACTCTATTTATTGCCATTGTTCTTGTCTGTCTGTCTCCCCCGATTAGACTATAAGCCCGTCAAACGGCAGGGACTGTCTCTATCTGTTGCCGACTTGTTCATTCCAAGCGCTTAGTACAGTGCTCTGCACATAGTAAGCGCTCAATAAATACTATTGAATAATAATAAATGTTCTTCTGGGGCAGGGGCCTAATGATTTCCAGCCCAGTAACCCCTTCTAGACTGGAAGGTCGTTATGGGCAGAGAACGTGTCTGCCATCATTGTTAAATTGTACTCTCCCAAGCGCTTAGTCCAGTGCTCTGCACACAGTAAGTGCTCAATAAATAGGACTGACGGATTGATTCTCATGGACTATCTTGGGTTAGGTCCCTCTTCTCCTCCCACTCCTCCCAAAATGCTAAAATCGAACACATGAAACTAGTGGCTGAATCGAAGCCACGGTGAGCCTGGGTTGAGTAGAAATTTGATCACCACATAGAGGATCTCCTTAGGATAACGGTTTAATGGCAATGGTAAGAAGCATCCTCATCATCAAGTGTACTGATTGAGTGTCTACTGTGTATGCAGCACTGCTTGAGAAACATACAGAAATAAGCTATGAGCCCTCCCTCCTAAGAGGGGAAGACAAGGGAACAAATTGACAGTCAGAGCAGCTCTATTTATATTCCTTGCTTATGGGCTTATCAATTAATTATATTTATTGAGTGCTTACTGGGTGCAGCGCAGCACTTGGGAGAGTACAATAGAACAATATAACAGTTGGTAGACAATGTTCCCTACCCACAGGAGCTTACTGTATCCAACCAGATCTGCTTGTATCCATCCCAGCATTTAGTACAGTGCCTGGCACATAGTAAGAATTTAACAAATACTATAATTAACTATGAATATTATTATTGTTAAATTCCAATGGGAACATAAATAGTTATCCTGTTCCCACAGCACTTACGTATATATCCTTTCACGCTGCCGTTTCCCCTCTCTGTAATTTATTTTAGTGTCTGTCTTCCACTCTGGACTGTAGTCTCCTGGCAGGCAGGGATCATGTCTACCAACTCTATTTTATTGTATTCTCCCAAGTACTTAGTACAGTGCTCTGTATACTGTAAGTGCTTAATAAATAGAGTGATAGATCTACATTTATAATCAACACCCAATATCAGGCTGTGTACTCCCTGTCCTGGATATGGTGGCGGACAGAGGATATAGAAGCAGCTAGCAATCAATCAGTTCCCTCTAAACTGTAAGCCCCCTGTGGGCAGGGAATGTGTGTGCCACCTCTGTTATATGGTACTCTCTCAAGTGCTCATTACAGTGCTCTTCAC